>NC_137424.1:40070528-41320528 GCF_964374335.1 Astatotilapia calliptera | reverse complement strand
AGGCCTCGAGAGGGAGTCGACAAAATGCTGGGTCAAACCGACGCAGGGGACAATAGAGGTAAACTAGAAAGTGCATTTTCTGAAGAAACTGCAGTGTGAATGCTTGAATCTGAATGTATGCATTGAAATGAAATAATTACTGAATTTAAGTTAAAAATTTTGAATGAGATAAAAAAAAAACAACCCGAATTTAACCTGAAAACAAAAGTGCTGAACTGCTAAAAGCTGAAGGTTACACAGAAGAAGAAGTTGGAAAAAAGCTGAAAATGTTTTAATTGTAAATTAGAAAAACCTAAGAAACGAGAAAAGAACATTTAGAGTCAGAAAACATCTGAAAGAATATTAAAAGGTCATATTCTTTGAATCACTGAATGACTCAAATGTGATCCCTCCACTTGGACCCACACAGTTTAAAAAGTTTACATCTCTGAGCTTTGAAAGACAAGATGTTGGAAAAAGAACAACGATGGCGACGTTTTGAGGGTAAAATGATGGCTTTAACACTGTGGACACAGCAGCAGTTGAAAGAGAAGTGTTTAAGATTAATTTTGGCAGAGTGAGAGAGAGAGCTCGTTAAGCAGGCAGGTGTGAGCCTGGTTGCTATAGTGACCGCACCCAATGGCTCCATACACACGCACACAGACATGCACCTCACTTTTGCTGCTTAAAATGAACAGAAAAGTCAGGCCGAAACAAATCGTTCCCAAATGAAAAGTAAAAGTCGTATTGACAAAATTCTTTCACTGTGAGCGACAGCAATGTCTAGTCTACCTAATTCTCAGTTTTCATGTCTGTGGAGTTTATTATATGCACGTGGTGACAGTGGAAAGACACCATGCTCTTCTGATTTTCAAACGAACCTTCTGAGCCATTTTAACATTAGAGTCTATGGAAGAGTTTGAGGGAGGAGGCTGTGCATTGGTGACATTTATGAAAGAACCATAACACCTAGTACAATAGTAAACACATTGGATGAAAGAGGACAGCCATGGCTACGTTTTGAGGGTAAAATCATACCTGTAGAGCAAACGCTGCGGACACAGCAGCAGTTTTAAAAAAGATTTTAAGATTATTTTTTTTGCTCCTCTCACTCTAGCAGTTGAGCTGCCTCACTCTAGCCCCAACATTCCGTCCCATACACACCCATTATAAACTCTGAAACGGGTGAAAAAACATCATGAAACTTAAACTGGAACTGAAGAAAAAGTATAATAGATATTGAAAAGATAAATACAAGTTGAATAGTTGAATGTCTTGTCTTCGTTTTAAAGTTTGAATGGTGGCTCTATGTGAACGTATGTTGAAGTAGTAAGAGTTTAAAAATGAGTAAGTTGAATGAGAATTTGAAGGGTCTCCCCATTGAAATACATGGGAAATTTTTGTTGAATAAAGTTGAATAAAATTAAAAATATAAATGTTAAAAATGAGAAAAGTAGAAGCAGTCATGTCCAAAAGAATAGGAATCTAATGGTGTTTGAATGGTTTTTCTAAGTTGAACGGTTTTGAAGGAGATAGATTACAAAAAACGTACGGAATAGATAATAATAAAATAGAATAAAGATTCGAATAACAATACTGTGAATGCTTTTCAAGCATTCACACTAATAATAAAGATTAGAAGAACAATACTGTGAATGCTTTTCAAGCATTCACACTAATAAAATAGAATAAAGATTAGAAGAACAATACTGTGAATGCTTTTCAAGCATTCACACTAACTAGAAAGTGCATTTTCTGAAGAAACTGCAGTGTGAATGCTTGAATCTGAATGTAAGCACTGAAATGAATTAATTGCTGAATTTTGAGTTAAAAATATTGAATGAGATAAAAAAAAAAAAACGAATTTAACCTGAAAACAAAGGTGCTGAACTGCTAAAAGCTGAAGGTTACACAGAAGAAGGAGTTGGAAAAAAACTGAAAATGTTTTAAATGTAAATTAGAAAACCCTAAGAAATGAGAAAAGAACATTTAGAGTCAGAAAACATCTGAATGAATATTAAAAGGTCATATTCTTTGAATCACTGAATGACTCAAATGTGATCCCTCCACTTTGATCCACACAGTTTAAAAAGTTTAAATGCCTGAGCTTTGAAAGATACGGTGTTGGAAAGAGAACAATAATGGCGACAATTTGAGGGTAAAATGATGGCTGTAACACTGTGGACACAGCAGCAGTTGAAAGAGAAGTGCTTAAGATGAATCTTGGTACAGTGGCAGGCAGAGCTCGTTAAGCAGGCAGGTGTGAGCCTGGTTGCTATAGTGACCGCACCCAATGGCTCCATACACACGTACACAGACATGCGCCTCACTTTTGCTGCTTAAAATGAACAGAAAAGTCAGGCCGAAACAAATCGCTCCCAAATGAAAAGTATAGGTCGTATTGACGAAATTCTTTCACCGTGAGCGGCAGCAATGTCCACTCTACCTAATTCTCAGTTTTCATGCCTGTGGAGTTTATTATATGGACGTGGTGACAGTGTAAAAACACCATGCTCTTCTGATTTTCAAACCAACCTTCTGAGCCGTTTTAACATTAGAGTCTATGGAAGAGTTGGAGGGAGGAGGCTGTGCATTGGTGACATTTATGAAAGAACCGTAACACCTAGGACAATAGTAAACACATTGGATGAAAGAGGACAGCCATGGCTACGTTTTGAGGGTAAAATCATACCTGTAGAGCAAACGCTGTGGACACAGCAGCAGTTTTAAAAAAGATTTTAAGATTAATTTTTTTGCTCCTCTCACTCTAGCAGTTGAGCTGCCTCACTCTAGCCCCAACATTCCGTCCCATACACACCCATTATAAACTCTGAAACGGGTGAAAAAACATCATGAAACTTAAACTGGAACTGAAGAAAAAGTATAATAGATATTGAAAAGATAAATACAAGTTGAATAGTTGAATGTCGTGTCTTCGTTTTAAAGTTTGAATGGTGGCTCTATGTGAACGTATGTTGAAGTAGTAAGAGTTTAAAAATGAGTAAGTTGAATGAGAATTTGAAGGGTCTCCCCATTGAAATACATGGGAAATTTTTGTTGAATAAAGTTGAATAAAATTAAAAATATAAATGTTAAAAATGAGAAAAATAGAAGCAATGTTGTCCAAAATAATAGGAATCTAACGATGTTTGAATGGTTTTTCTAAGTTGAACGGTTTTGAAGGAGTAGGCTTTCAAAAAACGTACGGAATACAGAATAAAATATAATAATAAAGATTAGAAGAACAATACTGTGAATGCTTTTCAAGCATTCACACTAATAATAATAAAGATTCGAATAACAATACTGTGAATGCTTTTCAAGCATTCACACTAATTACTGTTGGCCACATGTCGGCAAAGTTATGTGACATTAGTGACATTTGTACTAACTTGGTTTTAAAGCCTTTACTTTAAAATATACGCCGTTCAATAGCTGAGCTTAATCTTACAGAGAATGATCAAAGCTCATGTAGAAACAAACAAACTAATGAACAAAAGATTTTCTCCTTCATTTCTGTCAAACAAAGCTGTATGACATGTTTCCAGCTGTTAGTATCATGGTTGCTAAGTAACCTGGGCAGCGCGACGGAGGCTAGACCGTCCCATTTCACAAGCCTCGCACTTCCAGTCTTAGCGGTCTTTGAGTACGCGGCCCTTGAGGATCGTCGAGGCTGGGTACTTTAAGGCTGTAGACCCTGAATTGGGATACAGCCTATAAGTGCATGACACTGTACTCAAATGGCCTCCACAGTCACCAGATCTCAATCCAATAGAGCACCTTTTGGATGTGGTGGAAAAAGAGGTTCAAATCACCGATGTGCAGCAACTGTGTGATGCCGTCATCTTAACATGGACCAAAATCTCTGAGGAATGTTTCCAGGAGTTTCTTGACTCTGTGCCATGAAGAATTAAGAGAGCTCTGAAGGGGGTCCAACCCAGTACCCAATAAAGTGTCCGATAGTATCAAATGTGAGTAGATAAAGAAAATTCTGGCACTCTGAGGAATAAAAACAACCCTTCACTACACTTAATAAAGGGCAAGAAGACAGACTCGTTAAAGCAATAAACCGTTATCAGCACAGATGAGGGCTGGTGGGTTTTTTCTTTTCTATATTCCTCAAGAATTGGCACTCTATATGTCCTTTAAAATGTTGTAGTTAAGCTCTCTATTACTTTGTATTGTATTACTTTGTATGATACATAAGAACCAATAGTTTTAACTGAGTGTAGCGCTGGAAGCAAGCCAGAGTACTTGGAATAAAAGGACTCTCAACAGGCCTGTTAAGTAGGAATGTATTCATTTCTACTAGTGCAATGAACATAGACCTAATTAATATACAGTTGTGTGTAGAAACCCCACATTTCCACAGTGCAAACAAAGCCTTAATAAGAAATGCTCAGACTCTGAATACATAAACGTGGTCGCTCCATGATTAGAATATAAGGACATGACACAAAGGACAAGCATCTTGCGTGTGAGGCATAATGAAAATAAAATGTTGATATGAATTTTTCATGGAGGGACCTGTGACAATTGCCTACGTGTGCACTTTCCGACTCCTATACATTATTCAAAGAGAGTTTATTTTTGAGTTTCACTCCAGAAAAAGTAGAATCCAGTATAATTTGTGAATAAAATAATGATATAATTACATATGAATAAGTCAAAGATTTTTTTAAAAAGTCTTTTTTTTTTTGGTCACAGGAATCCAAAACATGAGTTGAGATGCTCTTTGTGGCTCTTGGTTAGCGTCTCTTAAAGCTCACAGAGATGAACATAGATTACAGCTGAGTATACAGGGGATATCTGCTCAATGGATTAATGGATCTTAAATCTTTAGATATTTGGAGAAGATTTACCATGCGAGAAAAGCTTAAATTATTCTGTTTTGTAAACCAGAAGAGAGCAGATGTGAGCTTTCAGCAACTGAACATGAAAAAAAGAAAACGCTTAAAAAAATGCATAATAAACCTGAAAGGAATGATGGTAATTATCATTAAACATTGATGTTCATAATTTTTTTAATGCCACATCTCTACCAGCAAATTCACTCATATTAAATAACTTTAATTATCCAATGGATCTGCCTGTAGTTATAGTTTTCTAGCTGCAAAAAGTAGAGAGATGACAATTTATGTGAAAGAAAAGAGAGAATCTCCAATTCTGTTACAGTCTCACACTGACACTTCTGCCATCTCCACTGTTCCCACCATCTGTATTTCTGTGGAAACACAGGAAAGGTAATTTTTAGCCAGAACTTTTGGCAAAGATAGAAATGTTTAATTAGCGGCGCACAACAGATGCAGCCGTGACACGAGAGAGAGACTGCACCGCTTCTCAATTTATGAATGTTTTCTGCTGGTTAGTAGCAAGTGTTACGTGCAACATTTATTTGGTCTTGAGCTTCATAAAAGGTGTCCATAAATGTGTATGTATATCCAGTCATCATCTAGGTAGCTCATTGTTCCATAGCAGCAATACAAAGAGAGCTTTCTTGACTGAACTTGAACGTTTTGAATACACAGTGGGTCTTTTTTGGACAAATCTTTTGCTCTGGCTTCAGTCGTAATCACGGAGGTCACCATATTAAAAGGTGTTAAAAGCTACTGCCCTATTCTCATTTTGACAAAACATAAATTATAGTAATGCTTTATCTAAGTGCAGCATTTGATACTATGGATAATAAAATAATTTTTGGCAGACTTGTAAATGAGGTGTTTTCTGGTTTAATCCTCAGAGCACATCTTTCAGGTATGAGATACATTGTAGCCATTTATATTTAAAAAAAATCTGATTTATATCAATTTCAATTCAACTCAGTTTTATTGCTATAGAACCAAATGACAGCAACAGTTGCCATAATGTGCTTTATGTTCTAAGGTCAAGAGCCTGCAATAATATAGAAAAATCCCAGCAATCAGATGACTGTCTATGAGCAAGCATCACATCACATATCAGAATGTGACCGGGACATGTGGAGTCCCACAGGGTTCGATTCTCGGGCCACTACTTTTTATTCGACACTCTCCGGCAACCTAATTATTTACTTACTTATCACCTGCACAACTCCTGTGTAACACAAACTTATAATCAGCCAATCACATGGCAGGAACTCAGTGCATGTAGGCATATTCAAGACAGCCTGCTGAAGTTCGAACTGAGTGTCAAAATGGGGAAGAAAGGTGACTTACGGTAAGTAACTTTGAATGTAGCACTAGTGTTGGTGCCAACGATGCTAGTTTGAATATTTCAGAAACTGCTGATCTACTGACATGTTCTTGCTCAGAACAGTACCTCTGAACATACAATATATCAAACCTTAAGGTAGATGGGCTAGAGTAGAAGGAAACTGAGGCTACAATTCACACAACTTCACCAAAATTGGACAAGAGAAAACTGAAAAAACCTTGCCTGATCTGATGAGTCTCGACTTCTGCTGCGACATTCAGGTGGTTGGGACAGAGGGTGGTGTAAACAACATGAAAGCATGTATCCATTCTGCCTTGTATCAACAGTTCAGGCCATGTTCAGGTAATGTAGTGGTGTGAGGGGTATTTTGGGACCCTTAGCACCAACTTAGCATCATTTAAACACCACAGCCTACCTGAGCATTGTTGCTGACCTTGTCCACCTGTTTATGACCACAGTGTACCCATCATTTGGTGGATGCTTCCAGCTGGATAACACACGATGTCACATAGTTTTTGTAGTTGTTGTTGTTTTTTTAAGCTATTTAAGGTGCACTAAAAATACTCGGGTCTTTCAGCACCCATAAGCACTATAGACCCATAAACTTAAATGAGAGTCAGAGTTAGTTAATGACATAAATTATTGTATTTTTCTCACTTTGACTGCAAAGACAAAAGTCCAAGTTATATATTTTGGCGATTTAGGGCCAAGCAACATCATATTGATAACCAAATCAATATGCTTTAGAGGGATTTTCTCCAGTCTCCCTAAAATATCTTTAGATATCTACAGCTCTGTCAGAAAGCTGCTGCAAGAGCTGTAACAAGAACCAAGAGAACTGAGCACAATACTGATGTTTACACTGACTCCCAGTGAAGACATTGAGAGAGCTGCTACTTGTTTATAGGTCACTCAATAATCTCAGGCATACATACAATTCAGACAATCCCTAGACGAATTTATACCCAGGAGGACACACAGATCTTTAAGAAGCAGTCAGCTGGTATAACCTAAAGACACATCAGAACACACTAAAGATGCTTTCAACCACTTCCTCCACAGATGGATCCATCTTTCTGATAATCAGTGATTAATACAAACCAACTTCAGTTCTATTATCTGCATGTTCAGTTCCATTAGTGCGCTTTTATTTATTTTGGTTAGCATTTGAATCACTTCTCATTTATATTTATTGTATTCTATTTGAATCACCTATATGTTATTGCTAAAAATTGATTCTGTTTTGAATGTGGTCATGAGATTATGATCTCTTGCATCATCATGCTGATATTTTCTGTTTTCAGGCCTTTTTTCTTCTTAAAATATCAGAAAAAAAGATAACCCATAGAAACAAGCTAGCAAAATGTTAGTCCAGGATCAGTCCAAGAACAAATTAACCACTTAATGTCTATGAAAACGCTAAACATGAATGTGCAACTTCACTAAATGTTTTAGCACATTTATTTATATTTTTATGCTGTACATTAATTTGACATTTGGTGGCGGCCCCCTGCAAAGTTTAAAAATGGCATGGCACATAATCTTAGGCTTCAAAAACACTGCCAGTGGGGCTACAGTTCGGTTACAGTTGTAACAGTTACAGTGGTACAAAAACTGCTAGAACCATAAAAGCAACTACAAATAAATAAAGGTACCTAACACTTTGGCCTGTGTGCCACAGCCAGCTAATATTGTATCGTACTTCTATTTAAAACCATTACCGACTTGTGCACACCAAATCAGCTTTTTGTGCACCAACATGTATGATTGTATTGGCAGTGCTGTACATATCCAGGAGTAATGTTGTCCTGTAAGGCCACGATTCCCTGGAGCCCCCTGGTGGACTGCCATGGTGCTGCAGGTGGGGAGCAATAATAACGAACATTTAGCTTTGACATTACATTTATATAAATATGTAACTGTAGTATTTATTTCTATAAAAGTGAATTACAACTGGTAAGAGGAGGTGGCTAATTTGTGATATTACTCATTACACACATTGTCCAAAAAACTTTGCATATGACTGCGTAGAATTAGCAGCCTTTGCTGTTTTGTTTTGGGGTTTTTTTAAATAAATTTATCCAAAAAATATATTACTTTCACTTGTATTTTGATTAGAGAAAGATTTATTATTGGTTGGCCCCATGGGATTTTCTATTTTTTAAGTGGCCCGCAGCACTATTGACTTTCGGAATGGCCGCTGTAAGGTAGCAGCAGGCTCCTGCCTGTAAAAGTAAAAGTATAGTTGCAAATTCTTTGGCAAGGCTTTAGCTGGAAAAAAAGACATTGCATAAGCATTTGGAAATGTTTCCAGAAACTTCTGGGTTTGATAGCGGAACATATTTACGTAACTTTCTCTAGCTTTCAAACAGTGGTATATAAATCTTAATTTGTAGTGCTTGGGTCAGCGCCATGGCCAGCTGAGGTTTGCGTGACCTTTGCAGTCTCCTGCACCTGTTTTGCACATACCCATGTGCATCACCATCTCCATATATATACAAGTTCAAAAGCTCAGGTCAAACTGTGATCATCGCTCATGAAAGCAACTTGTTCTCTTTTCATTAATACTGTGTAGTCTTTCAGAAATGATCATGATACTTTATGTAATTTCCCCCTCATGTCTCCTCCTGTCAGTCATTGTTCTTGTTAGTGCGACCAGTCTTGTTCAGGACAGAGTTGAGTTCATTCAGCAGATTTGGAGGGAGTATAGCTTCCCCACCCAGAGCAGGTCTTTTATTGACCGTCTTACAGCCGCTTTGAGGGAGAACAGGCAAAGGCATGGGTTGCATGTGTCTGGAAGAAGATGGTGACGGGAGCCGTAGAGGCAGGCAAACATCCACTGAAGTTCTTCTGCTTGGGATTGCTGGGGGTTTGAATGGTTCATTGGACTTTGGAGCACCTATGGTGTTGGACTTTGGAACAGCTATGGGGTTGGATTTTGGAGCACCCATGGTACTGGACTTTGGAGCACCTATGGTGTTGGACTTGAAGTGGGGACTAGGATCCTTGGCGGGCCTCCATTCTCCATCTCCAAGAGAAACCCTCCTTTCGGTTGTCTATAGGTAAACATGGCAGATATAGATGTAGTGAAATCACAGACTCTTCAATCTTATAATCACTCATAGCATGATGCATGATGACAAGAATAAAACTAAAGCTAAATAAAAAGCTAAAGCTAAATAAAACTAAAGTTTTTCACAGTCTATCAGATAGGCCCGTGTTGGTGTTGTTTCTGTATCATCATAATAATGTTGGTCCAGGATGAACATGACAACTGACCAATCATCTGATATCTTAGGGATGTGGTGTTATTAGGTGTATGGTGACTGGTCTGCAGGAATACTGATCCTGGACTAATATTTTTTCTCTGATGTAGGAGCAACACCAACACAAGGATATGAGATTGTGTGTTTTCTGCTCTGTGGCAGGTGGTGTGAGCTCCAGACTACCTGTGACCATGAACTAAGCAGTAAAAGAAAAATGGAAGCATGGTCTGATGGCAAACATAGCCATATTTTGAAACTCTTGAAAAACTAATAATAATACTAATATTAATATTGATCGATTACTTTCCAACCTAACCATGGCAGCAAATAAGAGCTATAAAGAAAAAACCATCAGTTCTCAGCCTCCTAGTAGATACACCTATGGTATAAATGTGAAAATCCAACGTAACTTCTTTTGTGAGTTATTACATTCACAAGATTTTCAGAAAACATGACCTCTGACCTTGGGATCAGGGTCAGAGGACCTTGAGGTCGATGTTACAGAGATTTGAAGTCATCTGAGTTTTTTAGTAGATGCACCTTTGGTATCAATTTGAAAATCCTACATTCCCTCATTCTTGTGTTCACAAAGCCGCGCTGCCAACCACAACAATACCCCCCATCAGCCTTTTATGGCTGAGGGGTAAAAAAACATTGAGTTCCTCACCTGTTTGCTAGAGTTGAGGTTCTGAGGCAGCACCTTGCTCCCTTCAGTTAGAGCTCCACCTCTGGTGGATTTGTGATCTGCCATTTCTTTTGAGTTGGTGGATGCATGAAGGTCAGAACCATACTGAAGGCACAAGGCAGACATCATGGAAACGGGTTATATATCATTTAAAACAACATTATTTTCATTTATTGTCTTTGTATGCTCTGTAAGGTCCAGCTCTGCATGTATGAGACCTGTGCAGTAAAATGGAGTAGATGAGGAATAACATGAATGAATAGACTAATGATGACTCCAAGACGCACTAAAAACTGGATGTCTGCCCTTGACTGTGTGAGAATGAAGGAAGGAAAGAAAAGAGAAACAGAACTGTCAGCAACAATATTTGTTTTTGAAAGTATGAATAATTAATAAAAAGCATGATATTGCTCCTTAGTCTAAAATATCTACGTGCCGGTTCAGTTTTCAGTCAGATTGAGACAAGCATCCTTAATAATGAGGGGAAGTCAAAGAATGATGATACTCTGTTCCAGTACAGCTGTCTGGCTGCGCTCTGATCTCCAGCTAAACTTTCTCTTTAACAATGTCCCCTTTTAAATCACCGTGACCCCCCCCCCCCTCCCCCAACGTGTAAAACCGTCTCTCTTAAACAAATCCTTATTTCATCAATGCCAGGACCTGTCCTTGGACCTTTACACCCTCCCCCAACTCTCGAACACCCGCCATCACCCATTCTACCTTGCTTCAGAATGAGGTCCTCCATCGCCAGTTGCTATGGAAACTGTTGGAGCACAATGCTCGCTAACAGGTAAGGTAAGGGAAATCAAGAACAAGTGCTTTCCGTCGACTTTCTCATCTGCACTTTCTCTCTGCCCTTCCCACAAGTCCCGCGTCCTTCCCTCAAGCCTCGGCGTTGGAAGCTGACAATCCTGATATTTAGCAGATTTGGGAAGAGAATTCTAATATTTTTAGCCGGCTCCGGTCTGCTATAGATTTAGTTGTTGCAGAGCAAAGAGCTTCTGCAAAGAGCGAGGAGGAGGGGGAAAGTCCACTGAAATAAACACCTTGAAACACTTAGAAACAACAGACAAAAATTGCCTTCCCCTTTAGATCAATCTCTCCCCGACAGTGTTGCCCTTTTTACTTTCTAACCCAAACTAAGGCACTAAAAGGCTTTTACAGTAAGCACCTGTGATAAACAACACTTTGCTGCAGACGGGTTCCCATAAAGGGAGACAGCCAAAGTGCTAATACAGATGAAATGTGCTGAGCATACAATACAGAGCTGGCAAATCTTCCTTCGATCTTTCAGTTAAGGACGAGTGTGAAGTTCAACTTTGGTCTTTTACTTGAAAATGAGCAAAAAATAGACACCAGTGTTGAGTCTAATGAGAAAATAAGACGCCGTTTCTCTTGGAGGGGGGCAGAAATGACTGCGAGAGTGAAAATTAATACAGGATTATGACACGTGCGTAGCTGTTCTCCCCTTGGTTTGCTTTGCCCTGCATTATTTATGTCATATGTGCTGTGTCAGCGACTGACAGCGACAACACTTAGCTCTATCTGCAGGCTAAGTACCACAATGTGATTGTTACAGTCGCCTTGACCTTATTCTCACAGCTTTTCCACATAAAGTGATTTATGTTATTGCTGAGTGACCTCGAAAACTTTACAGTTCTCTCCCCTGTTTATGTATTTTTGTCTGCCTCACCGTACAATGGAAAAGGATGATTGGGAGAAAAACATATGATTTATCATATCTCCTTGTTCTGAGATATGGATTGTAAAAAAAAAGATGATTTATTCTGTCTGTATTTGAGGGTATTTTTCATCCAAATATGGAAGAGAAAAGGAGGAGGATATGTCCACAGCGTGCATGTCACATTCACTGATATTTTTGGCTCACGACACTGCAATAAAAGGCTTAGAGAGGGATGCACATAGTTCTCCTGCAGTCCTGCAGCTACGCCGCACACTTCAGCGTCTACTCATTAAATTGCCTTATCGAGCGTCTGCATGAGAGAATTCCTCGCTCCTGTTTTAACTTCCTCTCTAGTTGCGCGTCATCTTACCTTCATCCTGATGATGTCTGTCACCCAGTTGACCTGCGTCTCCCTCTTGTCGCAGCAGAAATGCCTGAGGAGGAGAAAGCTTGGTCACATCAGTCGCTGATTTCCACCTCATTATTTTCACACCCATTTTAATCAGGTAGCTGGACTTGGTGAGTCACAGCAGTGGACACAGTTTCTTCTGAGGGGATCACCGAATAAAAAAATAAATAAAAGACTGCGCCATAGCTGCACCTTTGATTCTGTAAATCGGCATTAATAAAGTCTATATAAGCAGCAACGATTAGTTTTGTGAGAAATAATCTTGGATGAAGGTTTAAAGTAATACCTGGCATGCACTGTACTCCAGGTTTGCTATTATTAAAAGAGAAATAAAACATACAGTACTGTGAAAAACTGGTTTCTCAGTTTTTGCATATTTGTCACACTTACATGTTTCAGATCATCAATCAAAACTTAACATTGGACAAACATAACCAGAGTAAACACAAACATGTTTAAAAGGTTAAAAGTTATCCAACCCTACCCGGCCCTTTGTGTGAAAACATAATTGCCCCCTAAGCCTAATAACTGGTTGTGCAAGAACTGCAATCAAGTGTTTGTGATAACTGACACTGAGTCTTTTACATCACTGTGGAGGAATTCTGGCCCACTCATCATTACAGAATTGCTTTGAGTCACATTGGTGGATTTTCAACCATGAACGGCCTGTTTTAGGTCAGGCCAAAGCATCTCAATCTGATTTGAGTCCAGACTTTGAGGTTTGGAGCGGTCTAGTCAATGTTTCTTTGACCCATTCAGAGTCGTCCTGAAGCAGCAAAGCAGCCCCAGACCGTGTCACACTACCACCACAATGTTTGACTGCTGTATGATGAGTTTTTTTCTAAAATGCTGTGTTAGTTTTATTCCACATGTAACAGGACTTAGCCCCTCCAAAAAGTTCACCTTTTGTCTCATCAGTCCACAGAATATTTTACCAAAAGTCTCTGAGATCATCAAGAGGGTTTTTTGGTAAATGTGAAACAAGCCTTTGAGTTCTTTTTGATCACCAATGATTTTCTCCTTGTTCTCTCCCATGGATGCCATTTTTGCCCAATCGCTTTTCTTATTGATGAATCATGAACTCTGACCTCAGCAGGTCTGACAATAGTCAGCCGTGGGTGTGGCTACTGAAACTGACCTCAGCTTTCCAAAAATTGTCGTAATCCCAATAAATTAACGATTTAACAAGCTCCATTGGTATTATGGGGCCTTACCCCCCTGCCCCTAAAAACTGAACTCTTTATTTAAAAACTGAATTTAGTACTTACTCTGGTTACCTTTTGCGAATGTTTAATGATATGAAACAAATAAGGGTGACAAATATGCAAAAAACAAAGACAATCAAAGGAATGGAGAAAATACTTTTTCACAGCACTGTAACAAAGTCATGTGGCCACACATATATAGGATGTTACTCTTGGCATTCAACTGCTGCATTCACGCTGATAAAACTACAGCAGAAAGTTTTGTGAGGGACTAATTAACATGAAGGTTAAAGCAGAAGTGTGTGTTTCACCACATCCACAGATAAAATTAACATCAAATAAAATTCACTGAATTAATGTGCAATCACTGTAATTTTGTATCTTCTGCAGGACTGTAATATAATATTTGAATTATTTTGACTATAGCTTGGCTGAATACTCGATTATGTGAAAATCCATATTCCCCATATAATGAAGGCTTTAAATTCAACATATAATCAGCACTGGGTAATAATCACTCGTACCTAAACCTTAACTTATAGCTCGTGGATGGAAGTGCACCAACAAAAACTCTGAAACTGGGGATTTCTGAAGCACACACCCATATCAGGTTACTAACAACTCACTTTTAATCATTACTTCATGTTCATATTTTCGATTCTAGGACATCAAACGTGCACTTTTTTTGTCTAAATGTGATGGACCTTTGTCGAATGTTTCAAAGAACCGCTCGTTTCCTTCTTTACTTGCTAAAAGACCTACTGGCATGTAAGCTAGTCAAAGTTAGTCAAATAAAAATGTGAAAAATTATGTTTCTTGTAGCAATAACGAATTAATTTTCTTACGTTCTTCCACTACTGAAAGCAGTACCAATAACACTGGAGTGTATCGATGCCCCAGTTAAGACCTGAAGCCTGTTTAACACCAGGTTTTCGGTAAACATCCCTAGCCCCATGTCTACTGATTCTACATGTTAATACCTGCTTACAGAGATGAGTTTGACAGACAGCTATGAAAAGATGAACTAGAAGCTAGCACGTTGACTTAATGTTACTGGTAGTTGCTAACAGTTAGAGGACATTACTCGTTTCATGTCTCTTTTTTGTGATCAGGATAATTATGCTTCATTTCCTCACCGAGGTTTTAAACGCTGACATGCTTTGACATTAAGGGAATGAAGAACACTTGCTTAAATCTTTCAGGAGCTTATAGGGTCACCTGACTTTGCTGGCATCACATCACAGGTATTAAAAAAAATGTAAAAAATCTGATGAAATTAATAAATAAAGTGTGATTCTAACTATTAGATTCTTTCTGTTTTGGAGAGAGTTTAAAGCAGAAAAGGGTCAAACGTACAACGACGACTCATAGAACGTCAATGTGTTACTCACAATTGTTGCTTATCAGTGCAGATGGTGAAGCCCCAGCTGTGAAAAGAGGGAAGAGACAGTTCAGACTTGGAAATTTGGATTCTGCAAATCTAAATTTGCAATTTCCTGCATACTGGTATAATTCAAAAACAGGGTTCACAAGTTTCTCTAAAAGAAACGGTGAACGTTCAAAAATCCCACTTCACATAAACAACTTTAAACAACTTGAGAAAGTACTGTAAAGATAGTAGAAGGTCAAAACCTTTTCACGAACATCCAAAGAGGAAAGAGAGTTCCCAGCAAACACTGGGTGCCAAACAGTGGAATTAATTAAGCTAATTAGTGCAGTTTCAGCCCACATGTTTATGCATGAGCAGACATCAATATGCTCTGGGCCAAACTGTACAATACACAGAGCACACGCTGTTCACCTATAAGCCTTAAAGTATATTTTGTTAGGAGGGCTGCAAAAGACAGAACTTCTGACATGCTGGAGCGGTGAGCGAATCTGCTGGGGGTAAAAACAGATGATCGCATGAACACGGTTTACTGCGCCAAGCTGCGGTATTAGCTAAAAGGAACGACCCTCTTCCCACACTCCACCATTTCCATGCACTCAAAAGCCTATCGATACATGGACACGTGTGCGCTTCGGTGTAAATTAACCTGCGCGGGGGTAACATAAGGTGAAAAGACCACCTTCCTAGAGAATGCGCTTTCCTCAAAAACCTTTGCAGCAGCAGCTGAAAAGAAGCAGAAAAGTAGGGAGAAGAACAAAGCGAAGAGGGGTTGGAGAGAGCCAGCAGCCTGGAGCACCACTCCTGTGAGTGAGGGCAGCAGATCCAGCCCAGCAGTAGGCCGCTCACAAATAGACCTCAACCTAATGAGGTACTGGAGCGCTGCCTCTTCCTAACCCTCTCACTACGACTCTCTCCATTCTCCTCAGCACTCTGTCTTTATTTCTTTATTCGCTGTATGACTTCTCCCACAGCCCACTCAACAGTATATGATACCAGCCTGCATCTTTCTGCATCTCTCCCTCTTTTCCCTCATCTCTCCGTCTCCCACTCCTGCTCTCTTATCCGGGTTTCCTCGCCCTGAAGGACTTCGTAATGCAGACAATCGTTGTCTGGGGTCATTTCTCACTTTTTTTTTGTTCGACTCGACAGTCCGACACGGGGAAAATTATGAGGAATTATAATCGCGCGATGTGAAATATAGAATAAATGTCCTCTTTGTTTGACCAACAAGAAATGCTGGCATGTGTCATCAATTCCAATAACAGAGGATCATTAAAATAAAACAGTGGCGGCAATGTTTTTCTACTTGCGGGAACAGAGTTTAATAATTTGTATTTGTTAAAACGCAATTACATTTAATCAATTTCATTACAGTGAAAAATAAGATGGGGTCAGGAGGGTCTTGGGCATGGATGTCAAACATAAGGCCTGAGGGCCAGAAATGGCCTGGGAACGACTCTAATCCGGCCCCACTGGATGCATTTGGAAAATGTAAAGCTAGGCATAAATGTTTTTACTTTTAGTTAGAAGTGTTGCAGCTTTTCATACTAACAAAGACCTCTCGTAATAGATAAACAATTAAATAGCAGAAACATTCCCGTCTTTTCACTATTGACTATAAAAATGTCTGTTTTCGGTTTTATTTGTTTTTCACAATGGGTCCACAGAAATAAGGACATTTTCTACAAATTAACAGAAGCTTTCTGTTTTATAATAACAGGACCATCTGGGCATTGAGCTGCCAGGATTTAGTCCTGTAATTTTACACATTTACTTCTTACAATTTAAGACTGAAAGCTTTCAGATTACAGCAGCATTTCTTTATCATGTGGAAAAACTGTGAAGTACTGTTGAAATTGTCCTTGTTCACATATTAAAATATGTCAGGGACTAATGTGTAGTTAAACTTCTTTACACTGACAGAAAGGAGAGTTTCACTGGCCCCATTTAAGATTAAAGTGAGGTGTATGTGACCCACGATGTAAAATCAGTTTTACATCCCTGGTTTTAGGGGAGGGGTGGGTGGCAAAACTTTGAGGGTCGAGGAAGGGAAAGAGGAAATACAGCATCACTTCCAGGACTGATTTGGTAAGAATGTACGCATGTGTGGACGGAGGAAGAGGACTCAAATGCAGACACTTGGAATTAAACTATAATTTTAAAAAACGTGAGACGTTTATTTGTGGCTTGGAAATACTACAAAATGGCACAAAAATGCAGATGCACACTGACGGGAGACTAACTAGAACTGGGAAAAACTAAATGCTAAACACAAAAGACAAAGAACAAAACCTTGAACATGATTAAAAATCTGAACATGGAAAAACCTGCAAACATAGAGGCATCGAAAAATGACAAGAACTCAACAAATGACTTGACAAGGACTAAATGAAAACGCACAGACTAAATGCGCATAGGAGTTGATCAGGGGAAGTGGAAATACATGGGGAAACAGCTGATTAGAGTCAACATAATACCCAATGAACATGTGACACCAGACCTCTTCAAAATAAAACAGGAAACATAATGAGACGCAGAAACACATGAAGGGCGAGGGAGACTTAAACACAGGGGTGAAGACACAAGGGGATTCGAATAAACAAACTTTAACAGGGCAACATGGGCAAAATAGAAATGAACTTAGAGAAGCTAATGAACTTTAACATAAACCATAAACATAAAAATATATTAAAACTCAAAACGCTGGATCGAATGATCGTGATTGTGACGATGCAGCATCCGTTTTTGGTAAAGATGACTCACCCGCATGCAAATATGCCAGAAAAATGTCCACGGGGGGTTCGGAAAAATCACAAAATCTGCTTTGTATTTGTTGCCTGACCCCGGTGACACAGGCAGTTGTGTCTGCGATTCAGCAGAGAATTTGTGCCACTGTTGTTTTACCGGTGGAAGAGAGAAAGCGACCTGTGTTTTTTCAGTAAAATCTCTGAGGCAATGAAGGCCCTTCGGTGGCGGAACAATTACACAATGGTGCAAATTAATAAATGCACATTAGCGGCACAACACAGGACTTCACCACAGGCTGGAAGGCAGAACATCCATTTTCCTGGAATTATACAGGCTGCAGAAGATGCTTTACTCTATGTTATAACTAAAACCTATTCCGCTATTCCAAATTAGTTTTGTCCATTTGCAGCTGTAATTTTATCAGCAGAGATGCGGATGCATTTCACTTAAACAGTCAAAGAACCAAAACATAAAAAAATAAAATCTCCCACGGTGTACTATTTACATTTTTGCTTCTAGACATTTTGTCCTGTGGTTTTAAGAAAGTGGATTTGTGTTTTCTCCCCGGTTTATTGCTCGCTTTAAACAACCTAGCATCAGGTATTAAAAGCAGTGCTTTCACATTAATTCCACTGCAGCTGTACTCACTAATCAACAGTGAAGATGAAAACTAACAGCATGCACCAAATCAAGAGGTGTATACAAGACTGCGAATTGGGATGTTTACATTATTCCAGCACAGGAGGAAAAAAAAAAAAGGGTAAATCCTTCTCTCAATCGTATAATTTTAAGGAGGATGTTTTATTATACAGGATGTGTGAGTGCTGCTTACTTGGTTGGAGGTTTGAGCCTCTTCTTCAGGCCCAGGTAACACTTCACATCCTTCAGTGGGATTGTTTTCTCGGCTTTAGCGCTCTGCAAAACCAAACCAAACACACTTTGAGCAGGTAAGGTGGCACAGCAAAGACTGCATTCAGCAACAAACACAGAGACACTCATGGCCATTTTTATAGGTACACCTGTTCAGCTACTTGTCAATGCAAATATCTAATGAGCCAATCATGTGGCAGCCACTCAATTTATTTAAGCATGTAGATGAAACTGAGCAACAGAATGAAGAATAAAGGTAGTTTAAGTGATTTTGAATGGTACCACACATGCTGGTCAGAGTATTTCAGACACTGCTGATCTGCTGGGGATTTCCCCCCCCCAAACATCTCTAGGGTTTACAGAGAATGGTCTGGAAATGAGAAAATACTAATATAACACGAGCGGCAGTTCTCGGGAAAAAAACGACGTCTTGATGTCAGAGGTCAGAGGAGAATGACCAGACAGCTTTGAACTGATAGGAAGGAAACATTAGCTCAAATAGCCTCTCTTTATGGACATGAGCATCTCTGAATAGACAACACATTGAACCTTGAGGCACATGAAGACCCAACCAGTGACAGTTAACATTAAACAATAAAATGTGGAAAATGTTGCCTGGTCTGATAAGTGTCGATGTTACAGTCACATGGTAGGGTCAAACATCCTCCACAGTCACCAGATCTTAATCCAACACAGCACCTTTGGGATGTGGTGGAACAGGACATTCACATCATGAATGTTAAATATGCACCAAATGTGTGATGATGCCATGTCAACATGGGGCAAAATCTCTGACTTAAGGCAGTCCTGAAGGTAAAAAGGAGTCCAGGTCGGTACCAGCGAGACGTGCCTAATAAAGTGGCCAATGGGTGAACACTCTGTTCCTGAGTGATGGTGTTGAATAATGGTCAGGAAAGTGTTACTGCAGAACATAGACAATGGCACAGCAGAGCTCACCTTTGACATTTTGGATATAAAACCTCCTTCTTTTCTAATATTAGCAGGAACCTTTGTCATAATTCGTGTATAAATATTTGAGTTCTGGGCCAAACCGTGTTTTGTGAGGTCACTGTGACCTCGAACTATCAAATCAGTTCGCTTGAGTCTAAGAGAAAGCTTGCACCATACATGATTAAATTCCCTCCAGGTCCTCCCAGGATGAAGCGCTCAAAAGGATGAGACGGACGTGAGGCCAGAATGTGAGGTCGCATGTACCTTGACCTTTGACAACCGTAATCTAATCAGTTTTTCCTCAAGCCAAAGTGAATGCTTATGTCCAATTTTAAGAATCCCCTCTAGGCATTCGACATATGTCGGATTCAAGACGATGGGCGGATGGTCAGATGGACTGACGGATGGACCAAAACATGATGCCCCCGACTGCCAGCTGTCACCAGAATGGAGGCGTACAAAGGAAAAACTGCATATTGTTTGGAATAATTATCTAAATTCAAGGGGGAGAAATAATTAAATTTACTGAAATAATTAAAACTACAATAAAATGCCAACAAGTGCCATTCCACAGAATCGCAACACAAATCATTACCGGCAAAAACCTCTTCTTCCAACTGACAAAGAACAAAGTGAAAGAGAACAAAGCGAGCGAAATCAAAGTTGTAGCTTTGCCTCTGACACCTACACATCACAACCCACCACACATTCAGTGTTTCATCCAGCATAATCTGCACTAAGTACAGACCTGGCAGTAATTGCAGAGGCCAAGGAATATCAATTAAGTTCCAGTAACACTTCTAATTTCCCCTGCATTTATGCAGTAATTAGCTACTCTGGTGCGACCTTAAAATAATTAAATAAATAAATGAAGCTTTCAGTGAAAGTACACCTCCCCGTACACACAGCACCAACCTTATCCATTTCCCCCCTCCCACCTACCCCTCACCACCCAAGCCTACTGCCAGAACTACTGCACCCCCATCAATTATTAACACTTCTTCACACTCCTTTACGAATCCTATGTTTCTGCAGAAATGTGCTGAGAGGAAAAGCCCTCTAGGGAGCTCGGTCCTGCTGGTCGTCTCTCAAGCACGCGTCGCATTCTTTCCCTTTTAAAAAAAACTTTTCCTTCTTAATTTGAAAATTTTGAACCTTGAGACAAACACGTTGCCGGGGAGACGAAGCGCAGACCGGCTGGATTTTTGGTCTGTTTCGGTCGTAGTCGTATCGGCTCCATTCAAACACATTTCGGCTTTCTTGAGCAGCTCCATAACCTTTTAAATTACCCCGGGATTAATGGCGCACTCTGTTCGCCGGAGACACTGTGTTTCCATGGCGGCGAGTGTTTGCTGTAAATGTGACAGCAGATTAAGGCGAAAGTGTACTTACTTTGATATCCCTGTAGAGCAGCAGCTTCTCTGAATGAAGCACAACATACTTGTCCTGAAATTTGTGCCCTGACAGCAGTTTGGAGCATCCGTCACTGAACTTCAGATAGTCGCCTTTCAGAAAATGCTTCTGATCTGTTGTGAAACAGGACAACGCTGTATTGGAAAACAGAGAATTCAAGGGGTTCTGGGTTCGCTCACAAATCTGTTGACCTGTACTTATTTTTAATGAATGCTTTTAATTCAGTAAAATATATGCAGGGTTGGTTGGATACTACCACCACACAAGCTGCACATTTTGTCCAAACTAAACTAAAACTGTACTCACTGAAGGGCATCTACCTGTTACTGTGTCTGCCTGCTCCAACTACATATCCATTCACTTTAGCTAACAAACTGTAACATGTTTGCATCTATAACCACGCACAAGTTTGAATTTTGGGGGATACAGTCAAATATATACATGACTTTTATCCATCACTATTTAATTACTTAGCTAACCACCTGTAGTTATTGTCCACTGTAATTTCATATACCTATATCCTTTTATGTAATACTTACAGCTCTAACGCCATCAACTGTAATTAAATACATTGTACTTGTTTTTAAATGTTAACTCATTTATTTAGTGCAATGGTTTATTTATTTTATTGCTTTATTTTTAGCTGCCATTTTTACTCTGTTTAATTTTCATCAAACTATTTCCTAGAACTGAAAGTACCTGGCCTATCAACTGCTTTAGCTTGATGTTTAGACCACTTATTAATTGTGGCTAATAGCAACAACACAGTTAGCATTAACTTCAAGCTATACTTACTTACACTCTGAATTGATTTAAATACAGCTTTAAATAATTTCCTTACATCACCCCTCCACCACCGTGCTTCACAGCTGGTATGAGGTGTTTGTGCTGATATGCAGTGTTTGGTTTCCTTCAAGTATTGTGCTGTGTATTATGGTCAAACATCTCCACTTTGTCCAAAGAACAGAAGTTTTGTGGTTTGTTTCGATGCAACTTTATACACCTAAACTATGCTGCCATGTTCTTTTATGAGAAAAGGGGCATCCTCTACCGAACCTGAAAACAGGCCATGCTCGTTGAGACTTTTTCTAAATGTTCTTTCATGAACTTTAACATTTAACAAGCTAATTGACTCCTGTAGAGTCTGACATTTAGCCCTTGAATGTTTCCACTTGTAAATAATCTAATAATCTCTCACTCTAGAATGATGGACTTCAAATTGGTTGGAAATGTCTTTATAACCCTTCCCAGAATGATGGGCAGCAACAATTGCTTCATTAAGATCGTTTCTGCTTAGCATTTTGTTAACACGCATCTGTTTGCTTCAGACCAGCAAACTTCAAGACTTCTGTTTTACCTTTCAATGCTCACACTTGCCGATGATGAGATGGTCAAGTGCACTTGATTAGCAGCACATGGCTGATACTTAACTATAACTAAAATACTTTCTATGAAAGCAGTAATCTTAGTTTTCTGGCTTTTTAAATAAATAAAGACACTTTTTGAGTTGTTCTTCATCAAAGAGTGTATGCACCCAATCTCAAAGCCTTCATTCATGTCCTGATATGCTAATCCAGGGGTAGGTAACTCCAGGCCTCCAGTGCCGGTGTCCTGCAAGTTTTAGATGCGTCCTTGATCCTACACAGTGATTCAAATTGCTAAATTACTAAAGGACACCTGTCTGACTGCTGAAGTTCTCCAGAGGCCTGGAACTAATCATTTGATTCAGGTGTGTTGACCCAGGGTGAGATCTAAAACCTGCAGGACACCGGCACTTCAGGCCTGGAGTTGCCTACCCCTGTGTTAATCATACAATTTCATTACTTTTATGAACAAATACTATGAACAAAAGTGTTGTACTTGTACTACCCTGGAGTAAAAGCACAAAAAAGCACAACATGGCTGGGTATTATGAGTTTAAACTAAACTATTATAATATAAAAAACAGTCATCAATAAATGAACAAATGAGCTGTTGAGGAATAATGATGATCTGAGAAATAGTAATGCTGGATAACAAGATATGGAACAGCTGCTTCTTCTTTTGTAACATCTACAGCATACTCTACCTTCCCCAAGAAGTTTGAAACCTACAAACTTCTTTATAACAAGAAAAGCAGAGCTGGGGTAGTCCAAGGAGCTCCACTCCAACACCTGCTCAAGAATCTTCTCACTGTGGTGCAACGGTCGCTCTGTTAAAAAAAATACATGAATTAATTAATAATAATTTAGCTCAGAAACAGAGAAATGATTAAAGATAAAGTATAGCAAAGATGGCAGAGATCTGAAGACAAAGTGGTCGCAAAAGTCTTTTGTGTTCTCTGATCTCACACGAATTATAAACACACAAAACAAAACCACATCATAAAATCCATGACAAACTCCAGTTAGCTAAATAACAAAATTATGTTGTTTCCCCCCCAGTTTCATCACAGAACAGATTAAATTATCTACAGCATATCAGGGCCTGATTATAAAAACACACTCATGTGCAAAATAGACCTATTATCTCTTCTTAATTGGCGAACAGGGTACATGCTATCAGCCAAAAAAAGGAAGATAATTTGTGTACCACCACCCCTGCTCCGATGCTTCCATCTCTACACTCCCCTGTTTTTCATAACCAAAGAAGGTTTTAAAATAAATAAATAAATAAAAAAAGGGAGGAAGGGAAAAAAAGAGCCACAATGGCATAACCTATTCATAACAGTGGGCTTATCTTCTCCCTGGAATCTCTGCAGGCCCAGGCCATGGAATTAGTTCCTCATTTCCCCACAAATATTAGCTCCCCTTTTCTGCTTATTGTCCTCGATAACAGTGTTTATCGGTAGCTATATTCCAAAATGGCTAATTAACGCACTTCCCCTCCCTCCTTTATGCTTTTACGAGCAAAACCTGTCACGCTACCGCCTTCGAAATCGCTTAACTATTTACTGTTCCACAGACATATTGTTTTGGCATAGAAAATATGCTGAACCTTCAGCAAATATATTCAGTATTCAACACACCTTCATTTTTAGAAGAGGACGGCTCGTCCTCTGTAACTTTGTGAAGAGCAAAACAAACACAAGAGTGAGGTGTAAACTTTCAGTGAACTGCTCCGTGACGTGCACGGGGGAGCGCAAGCTAAGCAACTTCGCGACAAAGCTCAACTTCGTCTGTAGGCCCCCGCCCCGTTCTTGACGTATACCGCGTTATGATCAAATGCAGCACGTGTAGTGCGTGAGGCGGCCTCCGTGCATATTAATGCAGGATGAGGTGGGTCATCTTTCTAGGTTGATCATGCAGGAAAGATGAAGGCAATTTATGACGTATGACGGTAAGGATGATTCATTTATGTGCATATCAAACTGACGATGCTTGGCTAATTTCCCTGCGTGCTGCCGCGTTCACAGGCGCTGGTTCATTAGAGATAGCATAATCTCTCACCAGGTCCTCGGATAAGAGGAAGTGTGATCTTTGTATGTGCCCCTAAATGGAAATGGCCACTTGAAAGGTGATGCAATGTTAATTGGACCGACGGAGAACGTGACGGCAGAAAAGTTTAGAGGGAAACTTTCATTTCATTTATAACGTAAGTTCACATTTTACTCGAAAAATTTGGAGGTCACACAGAAAAAGTGTCCTTTAGTTGTAATGCAGCAGGTGTATAAAAGTTTTAGCAGTCTGGAGTCAAAGCCAAATGATAGCACTGAGGAATGAAAGCAGAAGCTGGGTTAAAAGAAAAAGATGGGAAATTGCATATGATAATAACATCCATAGCATGTGTAAATTACCTCGTGACATTAACCGACGTTAATGTCAAAGGCAAAAGTCTTCACAAAGATCAGTGCGCATAAAAACTGCTGTCTTTCTGAATGTAGCATTTCAGTTAAAGAATAAATGACCTTTTCATCCCAACAAAAAGTACTTATTGCTAAAGAGGTGCTTCTTCGGTATTAGGCTATTTCCTTCAGATGGATTTTAAGAAGTCGCAATTAGTGAAGTGTTGTTGCACAAGTTTGGATAATCTGAGGGAAAGAGCTATATGTTATATTTAAAAGCGGATTAAAGTAACAGACAAGTTACAGTGGAGTGAGGTTCAATAGTTAGAGACATATTATACTCATTTCCAGCTGAATGCTTTTATTCTTGCGCTCTGCTGGGCCTTGATACAGCCCCCTTAGATCGTCTACAATTTAAATCAAGCCAAACAAGAAACCGACATAAAATCTGATGATTGGCTAATTTCCCAGTGTGCACGGGTGTGTAAGTAGGTAGTGACTTCTCAAGCTATTACTCATGCCCACGCCATGTCTGCATACTGTGCTACATGTGCCGCACATAGTGGCAAACTATGTGACTGCACCATTTACAAATCACAGCAAACCTCAGTATATATGCTGATGGCAAATATATACTGGCAAACCAACCAAGACTAAAAAATAAAATAAAAACTAAAAGTGACTTGTAAATAAGGCAGCAAATAAAAATACCTTCAAGTAAGTCGAGGACAAAAAAGCTTGCTTTCTATGCTTACTTCACAGCAAAAATAAACTTATGACTCATGACTTCGACACATTAAAGTGAAAAATAACAAAAAAGGACAATCTCCTAGGAAAGGCTGTTGGTTTGAAATGTTTCACATTCAACCAATTACAAGTAGCTGCTACAATCAATCGACATTGCACAGGTAGGAGGCAACCAGCCTCAAAACAGTCTCCAAATAAGAGCAACTTGTCTGGGATGTGTCTCTGTACAACAGGGAAACAGGAAATTGCCAACTTGAACCCCTTCAGTCCCAAACTAACAGTAGACTTATTCTGTCTTATTATATGGAGTTTTTCCTTCCTACTGTCGCCAAGTGCTTGCATATCATCACATTGAAATGCCTAAGATAAAGTCCATTGGTATATTCAAACTCCTGTGAGTTTTTTGTGAAAATACATAAACATTTCTAAGAAGGAAGTTTAGTGGTTAGTAACCTGACATACCTAGCTCTCCATTTTCAATGACTTCAAAGGTGGTCCAAAAGTCGTCGGCGTTAACGGCGACGTTCCTCATATTCAGCGCCGTTTCTGCAAGCTCAGTGGGCCGCATGCTGGGGGAGACCTACCATAAATGCATAAAGGGAAACGATCACACAAAGTAAGCAAACTGTGGATATAAAAGGTTAGATCAGGGGTGGGCAATTCCAGGCCTCGAGGGCCGGTGTCCTGCAGGTTTTAGATCTCACCTTGGGTCAACACACCTGAATCACATGATAGTTCGTTACCAGGCCTCTGGAGAACTTCAGGACATGTTGAGGAGCTAATTTAGCCATTTGAATCAGCTGTGTTGGTTCAAAAAACCTAAAACCTGCAGGGACACCGGCCCTCGAGGCCTGGAGTTGCCCACCCCTGGGTTAGATTATAAGCTCTGTGGATCAGTCTCGATGCCTTCAACCATCTTTGTCTTGAAAGAGCCTTTCACTGCTTAACATGCACAACTATGTACACAGCGCACAGTTTACATACTTGACTCTTTATGAACGGCACTGAACTAAGGAAACGCGCCACTTTCCTCCACAGAGACAAATGAAGAATTAATGTTAAACTGCGCTGCTTAGTGCTGCTCTGTAACCCTGTGCGCCCTTGGAGCCCTGCTGTCACCCTGTTAACAAACACAAAAACAATAAAAAAAAAATCCTCCCTAACTTGCACAGGCCTATATGCCTCATAAAATGCAATTACTCAGACAATTAAGTCAAATGTCTCTTGATTAGTTCGTATGTGCGGTACTCCCATCAGGTTAAACCACGGACGTCTCGGCCCAATTCCATCATCCACCCTCGCCTCTCAGTCTTTCCACCCTCATCCTTTCTCCAGCTTCACCTGCCTGCATCCCCTTCCCCATTTTTTCACCTCACTACCAGGACCTTTGGGAAAGCAGGTGCACATACACACACAAATTCACACCAGGAGCAGTACGGATATACACACTCTCACCTTGATTAAGCAGCATTTCTCTGGCTCTCTCTTCTCCAGGTATACCTCAAAGATCAAGTCCCCAGCCGGAGCAAACTGAGGAGGGAAAAACAGAGGCAAAAAGAGTCACATCAGCTGAATCCCAACATCGATGAAGCACGATTAATTGGAATAATTTTCTTCTAAATTTCTGCTCCTGTGTGCCACGAATGTAAATGGAGAGAAAGGCGAGAAATGGTTGGAGGATTTTTGAAAAAGCAAAGGTCGTTTTCAGAGCCGGAGGCAAACAGAATCCCGGTAGCGCTAATGGAATGCAAAACCCGGCTAAATAAAGAGAACATGTGTGAGACAGGCGCGCTCGGAAAGGTGGGAGAGAAAGACGAATGTTTCACCTACACCGCAACCGAAATGCTTTCCTCAGGTGTTAACTTTAAGTGTGCTGTCAGTTTAAAAATATTTTGAAGAAGCACCTAAAGATATTTTCATGTGTTATTATGGCAATGGAGAAAAAAAACAACACAAGTGTGAGAATGAACCCAGCAGAGAGAGATGGGTTTTCAGCCACTGACTTTTTTTTTGTATCCTTTGAGTCTTGTGCGAGTGAAATACCACCACACAAAAGAAAAGGAAATATGTTTATTCGGGGTAAAAGCCTTTACAAAATGCTGCTGTTTGGGAAGTGAAACCTGACATTTTTAAATCAGAATGTTATGTGTTTATTCACCTTTCTTTGTATACATTTATTTGAAAATGTAGGTGGTTTTAAAGGCAGATATTTACTCTGCTGGTATTCATATACAGCATATACAGTGATATCTATTCCCATGGCATACATCTGAACGCTGAACAAAATAGCTCTCGGTTGTCGTCATCGTTTCCAATCTTGACACAGCTCAGATTACACTAATCTCCAGCTATTCTGTTCTTGGGTCCTACTTGATTAGTTTCGAATGATTCACAGTTCAAAAATATTTATCATATACTGGACCTCAGTGCAACCCCTCAGTTCATAAACAGCATTTACCCTTTGAGGCTACCCTCCATTTATACCAAGCCTCTTGTGTTTGGCTGTGCTTTACAAACAGAGTTTTAAGAAGCAGGTTTGTCGGGCTTCAGTCAGCTAAGAACAAGAAAATGAGGATATAGTTAACACAAGCTCCCCCCAAAAAGTAATCCCGTTACTTTACTGATTACTTATTTTAAAAAGTAATTAATTACTTAGTTACTTTTTAAAAACACGATTTACAACCTGAATAGGTGATAAAGCCTATTTCAGCCCAATTCTACTTTTTCTGTATAATCCATCATACAAAATGTAATCAAATGGAAAAGTCTCTTTTTAAAACTTGTTTCATTAGTTTTAACTTTATGCATCAAGGAAAAATTAAATTATATGCCTTGAAGAAATTTGTTTAACATTTAAACCTATTTTCTGCATATTCCCGCATATAAAATAAAATTATTTTTTGTGTTTACACTCACTCTTTCACATAGATGCAAGTAAAACACAGCAAAAAATCTTCTTGATGCATTCTCAATCATCTAGGAAAGTAAATCTCCAAAAGTTAATTCTGTTCATCTGGACGTAGCGTTTTGTGGGAGAAACATTTCATGAGAATTTGCATATTTATGATTAAGCAACTGACCTCCCAGCCCAGTGTTCCTTCAGTGGGCTGGTTTCAGTCATTATGCAAATGTCCTGTTTATAAGATTTGGAAAAACCTGCAGTCAGCTGAGACTGAAGAAATCACTTGGATGAGTGACGAAACGTTTCTCCCACAAAACTCTACGTCCAGATGAACAGAATCAACTTTTGGAGACAGCAAAAAATAAATAAAATCAAAGATTCAATGGCACTAAGTTCAGTCGCTCTTAAATCTATTTTCCCGTTTGGCAGGAGTAGAGCAGGCAGAGATTTGCCCGGTGCCATAGCGGTCATGTCGGTGGGAGGATCCGGGGGTTTCTCTGTGAATTTCACATTCCTGTCGCAGCTTGCTAGGTGCTTGCTCAGATTTGAAGGTAAATTTTTCCCTGTAGAAAGAAGTTTTCTTCCCACGCAGACTGTACAGCGGACACTATAACGTTTTTGTCAACTAAAACTTAAAGAAATGTCAGTACATCCACGCTTTAAACGCTGCATGGCCGTACTCTCTCCAACACTCCACATTATCCATTTTCGATCTACACACAACTGTTGTTGCCACGGACGTCGCACATGCTTACGTCGTTGTCATGAGGCACTCTCACAAATAAAATCATGATGGTTTAGTAACGCAGTAACGCAGGGTGCTTACGGGAAAGTAACAGGAATCTAATTACAATAGTAATCCCTTACATCAGCGGTCCCCAACCACCACGGACCGGTTTATGCCCGACAATATTTTCATGGACTGGACTTTAAGGTGTCGCGGATAAATACAACAAAATAAAACTAGTACCGGTACTGAAAAAAAGAAGATTTATTCATAACACGCGTGAAAAGACCCAGGAAAACCAAGTTAACGATAAAAACGGTAACAAAATAACGCTGAAAACCGATAAAAACCCTGAAAACCATACATTTCACACCTGAGCCTCAACTCTCGCGGCCCGGTACCAAACGACTCACGGACCGGTACCGGTTGGGGACCGCTGCCTTACATTACTTGTTACTTGAAAAAAGTAATTGGCTTACAGTAACATGTGACTAATGCGTTACTGCCCATCTCTGCTGGTGAACCTTCCCAGGAGTGACCAACCTACCAAAAATACTCCAAGAGCATCAATGGCTCATTCAGGAGGTCACAAAAAACGCAGAACATCTGAAGAACTGCCTCACTTGTCTCAGTTAAAGTCAGACTTCATGATTAAACCATAACATAGAGACTGGGAAAAAATGGCATCCACTGGAAAGTTCCAAGAAGAAAACCACTGCTGACCAAAAAGAACACAAAGGAGCATCTCAAAAAGCATCTTCATGATTCCCAAGACTTCTGGGAAATATTCGGTGGACTGACGAGACAAAAGCTGAACTTGTTGGAAGGCTTGATTCCTGTTACATCTGGAGTAAAACTAACTAACTAAACAAACTAACGTACGTTCCATAGTTGATGGAAATATGAGTTCTGTTCTCTATTCATGCCTTGAATCTGAAGAGCAGTTGGGTTATTGCAGCAGGGCAATGATCCAGACACACCATTAGTCGACCTCTGAATGGCCTAAAAAAAAAAAAAAAGCCCAAAAAACAAAAACGAAGGTTCAGGAGTGGCCTAGTCAAAGTGTGGACTTAAACCTGTTTGAGATGCTTTGGTATGACCTTAAACAGCCTGTTCATGATGAAAAATCCTCCAATGTGTCTGAATTAAAGTAATTCTGCAGAATCGAGTGGGCCAAAATTCCTCCACAGTGATGTGAAAGACTCACTGCCAGTTATCACAAATGCTTGATTACAGTTCTTGCTGCCAAGGGTGGCACAACCAGTTATTAGGTTTAGGGGGCAATTATTTTTTCCACACAAGGCCAGGTAGGTTTGGATAGTTTTTCTGCCTTAATAAACAAAATCATCATTTAAAAACTGAATTTTGTGTTTACTCAGGTTGTTTTTGCGTAATATTAAAATTTGATTGATGATGTGAAACATGCACGTTTCAGAAATAATCCCCGTAACTCTGACTTTCATTTTTCACTTGCAGAAACACAAAGAGAAGAAGAGAGTTTTCTAATTCAATGTAAGCTATGCAAAATTTTTAAAAAAAGAGTTTTTAAATCTGCCCGACATCAAAGAGGTCAAATTCCAAGTAATGTCTCGCTTGTCGGTACAAATCACAGCACCTTTCTCCAAGTGCTGGAGCTTTAATCCTCTGCTCATCAAATTAAAAAGCGGCAGTGTGAAAAACTAAAAAAGTTAAGTGAAAACGTGAAAATGAATTTATATTTTTGAGATACAGGGTCATAGCTATAGCACCTAATCTGGATTTCTGGCAATGCAGCGGGAGCAGTAATCTGTCTCAAGAGAATTAACAACTAAGTGGGCACGACAAGGGTTCTTTTTTCTTAGATATCTTGAAATTACAGTTACTTTTCTTTTGTCATTTTAATGTGCAGGTGAACTGAGGTCCATTATTGGCTTTGTGCTGGGAGAACTATCGCATTGAAAAGAGGGAAGGAAGCCACTTCTGACTCCTGTGGCCCTCAAATGACACAAAAATTACAGTCATTCAAACCAATGGAGCTAAAGCTGTAATTGTGAAAATGTCACACACAGATATGGGGCCATCTTGCTTTCCTCCTTCCCCTTCATTGTTGTGTATTGGGAGGAATACCGGGACCACTTTACAAACATTACAGCTGTGGGCTGCAAGATAATTAAAGGGGAAAAAACATGCTGATTACTGTAGAGAAAAGGAAAGGGAAGTTTAAATGTTTTAAAGGGTTTTAAGGAGATTATGGAGTAAAGAATGAAGCCATTTCTAATCTCTCTAACCAAAGCCGTCCTCGGCCTGGCTGTAAATGCAAGCATCGATTTTTCAAGTGGCACTTCGAATTTAAAAGGCATGACAATGTCTCGCACCTCATTATATCACTGATTTACTCACTCCCTAAGTCGAACTATACTATCCACTTGCTGGCTGTCTTCTTGCCATTCTTCCTTGAAGACGAAACAGATGAGGTCAGAACCTTCACCTGGAGGGCCCCGAGTCCTCTGAGACAATCGTCTCGTGGTTTTCGAGTGAAAACCCAAGAGCCATTTGTCCTGCAAAGCTTCTTATTCATACTTCAGCTTCTGCCTAGGCTACACACACAGTTGCTCAGTTTCTTCTTTAGACTACAGCCATGCTGGCTGACGCTGTTCAAAGCTCTTTATGATGAAGTGACATGAAAACTGGCATCAACACCCCAGTCAATTTGGTGATTTATCTTACCCCCAATACTTTAGAAGCTATATTCCATTAGATTCAGTTGTACATTATACTTTAGTGCTAATTAACAAAGGTCAGCATGCTCTTATAAAAGTTTTTTGTGAAATCAACTCCTGTGTCTCAGGAGCTTTATTTAGCTGCTTCTCTTTTTAAAGGGTTGCTCGACTTAAAGGCACCCACCCGTGCAGGATAAAAATTAATTCTCACATTCTTGAGTTTGTTGATTAATTCCACTCCAGAGGAATCTATAGACTGAATGTTGATGGTTTTTATAATAATGCAACATTATCCTGAAACAGTTGCTGTTTAGAAAAAAAACAGGATGAATGATGACCGTTGCATTTAATAGAGTTCTGCCCTTTTGGTAACAACCCAGAGCTGAAAAGCAGTTTTTACCATTTTCAGATAGCCTGTTGAAAAAAAAATGCAACTGAAGTGCTGTTTTTTACATGATGGCTTATGTAAAGCTGAGCCACACATCACTATAAATACACCCCATGCATACATAACCACAAGAGTGGCATTTATCTGTGGGTGGGAAATCTCATCTTTACCAACTTTTTCCATATTTCTAGAAGCGGAGTGCAAGTGGAAGGCGATTCTGCATAACAAAGATCAATATTATGGACATTTCAGTTTACTGCTTTAAACTTTTCACCTTCGTATCAGGCACAGACCGACTTCAATTGCTCTTTAGCTTTTGCTCCACGGTCTGGCAGTGGCCTTTACAGCAAAGCCAGCGAGTGATCATAAACGATCAAACAGAGTCAGTAAAACAAGATGGTTAATGTAACATTAAATGACTTTAAGCAAAGTTTTTAACTTTGCTAAAATTTCAAATCATCCCTAAAATAAACATACCTATTATCTCCGCAGAGAAATGTTCTCCACGCTGACTTGTAATTACACTAAATAATTGCTCTTAATGAAAAAACTAATAACTTTCCTATTTTAAGACCTCCGAATTCACATCCAAAATCAAAACCTCATCCCAATTTTCACCTCCGACGGCTTTCTAATAGCACTTGCTTTCCACTGAGTAACTCTTTTGCCCCCGAGCAGCCGACGTTGTTGTGAAACCCTACGGACAAGGCTGAGGGAGGAAGGCAGGGGCAGAAAGGAGCGCTCATAAACAACTTATTTCAGATTTCAACAACAGCAGCGGCATGTGATTTCATCTTTTTTTTTCCTCCACAGTTATCTGAACCAAATGTTTTTCTCGGCTGAGGCATCCAGGCATAAAGTACCTGCTGTAAAGGTTAACAGGAACAAAGCCCTTTTTCCTCACCCGCCTGCTCCTGCCTCTCCCTTCATTTCTGCCAGAAAAACAGGAAACCTGTTCAAACGAATCCCACATTTTAGAGTCCCTGACGCACGCAGGCAAATCAATGCACACACACACACACACACACACACACTGAACACCCATTTGTGATTTCCATTCGGGTTCTGCGGGTCGACCTACTGTCGTGTCCTTCTTGTCGTTCCAGCGTGTGATGAAGCTATTCTCTCTCTCCATCTGTTGCACCTGGTCTTCACTGACCTGTTGAAAAAGCATCACAAAACACACACGCACACACACACACACACACACACACACAAACACACGTCAATTCAGACTGAGCCAGAGAAAAGTTTCTAATCAGGTAAACCGCACTTGAGAAACATCATCTTGCTTGATAGAATCCTGCAGCCATTTTTGATGGTCATATTAATTTCAGCGCTTAAATGCGATACGTGGAGGAGCAGATTAAACCTGGGAAAGAGTGAGCTGCTCAGCTAACACTTCTAAAACCTCATTTTGAAAGAGAAAGTTGGCTGCGATGAGTGCTCGACACTGAATACTCTCTTCTTTCATAAAGCTCTGTGTGGGAAATGACTTTTTTTTCTCCAATCCAACTTTTTTTTTAAACATCATTATCATTTTCAGAGAACAATTTCCTTTGTTGGAGTTATACGAGTGGCAGCAAAGATTGGGGTTGAAAATAAAATCCAAACAAACTGGGAAACTCGTCGCGTGTATGTGTGTGTGTTTAGGCCTGATAATGGGCGCCGTCGACAGAAGCCACCACAGAACTGGTGCTTTAATTGGCGAAGCGTCTCTCGTTTTATGGTCACACTGAGCGTATTCGGCGCTATTGGGCTCATGATTGGTTGGGCTTAATGGCTATTTGTCATGCGAATGATGGCGTCGCCAACCGATTTGGAGTGAATGAACCTCCTTTTACGTTAGAAAAAGAGGGATCCGGGCGTTCCGAAGGGAATTAACAGTCAGTCGGTGCTGCGTATCCCATAAGCCAGGCAGCTCTCCAAGGGTAACATTGATCCTGAGCTCCCCCCCCTCTTTCCCATCCACACATCAGCAAAGTCAAGCCTGTTGTGGAGATTTGGCAACAACACTTCAGCTCCCCAGATGGTTGTAAGAAAGTGTAAATAAAGTCATGCCTGCAGCTTGGTTTAGATATGCAATATGGTAATATCTGGATACTTTGTTTCGGTTTTTTTACTCAGCCATTGATTGTCTACACATTCATTACAGCTTCTATCCTGTGTTACAGGATGAATGATAAACACGTCTGACACTGACTGTGCGAAACATGACAGCGTTCGCAGGATAAGATCTATATTTTTCCGACTCTTCACCCAGTTTTCAAATGAAGGCCAGATTTTTATCCTTAAAAAAAAAGAAAGAAAAGAAAACACCACGCTGTCTTCACGGTGTGGAGAATTCCCAAAATATAGGAATATCATGGGAATACACCCAGTTGGCAACCAGTTAATTGAAGTGCCTTACTGCAAAGAGAGGCGCCACACATGAGTTACACTCAAGTGTGACTCTAATTAATTGCATTATGTTGTCAATCTGTCTGCATTTATAAATTAGATGATAATTACTTGCAAACCTTGGCCAATATGTCTGAGAGTGACTGCTGTCGGTCCGAGTTGGACAACGGTTACCTGGAGCATGTTGGTCCAACTAGGCAACCTGGGTAATTACCCTCCAATCAAAAGTGTGTCATGGTAACTACTGTGTGAAGACATTCAATGCAATCACATGGAAACCACTGATATTTCTTAGTCGCAAGGAGGTCGCGGACAAGTTTTAACTTGAGAGACTGATTCATGTAAGATGCATCATATGAAATGTAAACTCCCGTGGGTTTGAAGCTCAGCTCAAAGCAAAGCAGGTCTAAAAAGTGAGGATGTCTTTGCTTCTTCTACAGTTCAAAGTCCTCTGCAATGTTTAAAAGTACAAACGATAAATTCTCTATATATATTAAACCACAAATACAAAGCTATTTATGTCATTTATTACCAGTGTCTGACTATTATTAATCTGCTAGGGTACCTTGTTGTTCATTTGAGGTATAAGAGGATCGTATGGAGGCATCTGCATTTCTTTATATTGTTTAACAAGCAGAAGTCCAGATTATAATCATGTGAGCCAGGCACGAAAGATAAACAGCACATTAACTTTAATCACAGTTAAAAGTTGTTTAACCCAACAACAGAAAACAAGAAACAAGAGAAAAAATGGCCGTTTAGTCCTAAAGATAGCATCAGATATATTGGTGATACCAGAAAGACTCCACACATATAGAAGAGAGCTTTACAAGGCTGGGCTCGTTTTTTACTTCGACCAAACATGTCCTGAACCACAGAGTCCACTGTTACTTTTCTGTTCTAGGTGACCTGTTTTTCCTTTATTAATATAATCTGTGCCACCTGTCTGTGCAGCGTACATTTGGCAATAACACAACGCGGCAATAACCTGAGTTGAATATTACTGAATGTACCAACCGTCTTGTTTTTGTTTTTTGGTTGTTTGTTTTTTTTATAACTTGTGCAATGTGTGTTTATGTGATAAAAACTGGATGTTATCTAAGGTACAAGAGGAAGATCCATGTCAAGCAGCTGAGCTCAGTCCAATCGGTTTTTCGTGGTTATCAACACAAAAGAAAAGAAAACCCCACAAGAACATTTCAGACTTACACTGAAGAGCGTAATGTAGTTGCTGATTAGGTCGTGGACCACACTAATTTCCTGTGTGGTTTGTCCTCGAGTCTGGAACAGGCAGGAGGAGAAAACGGAAGCCAGTTTTTCACTTGGCATGCGGTTCAGGTGGGAGCATTGCTGGATCCTGAATAACAGAGAGAAACATGCTTAGAAAATCCCTTAATGTACCCGCAGGTCGACACGAGTGGCTCATATCTTTTGCTGAATCGCTCTCGTGGCCTCTAAAGCCCACTCATACTACTCGCTGTGGCACGAGCACACAGAGAGCTGAATGAAACATCGGGCCTCGCTCCAAATTAAGCATCAAGTCAATTAAGTCTTCTCTAAACAATCTATATCAAAAGGAGCTAAATCTATCCACTGCAGGTTTCCAAGGGAAATCGAGTGAATGATACACGAAGACAGCAGTGTGCTTATATTTAAAAAACAACATAAGAGGTGGAAGAAGGGGTTTTTGTAGCTGCAGCACAGTATCAAAGTTGTGCAAGCTTTTTCTTTGGTTCTGTATCTTCTGTGTTGTTTGTCTCTGCATTTCCACTCCAGGTAAAACAAACAGTAAATCAGTAGTTTCAGTCCACAACGCGCGAGACGGCTGTAATTTATTACTAGAAATCTCCACAGTTCAAATTATCCAGAGGTGAAGAAGTAGAGAATTCAGCGGTGTAACCAACTGAGGGAAAAATATATGATTTTCATGAAAAGAAACAAAAAGCAGCGCACAGCCAGAAATAGCGCCGCTCGTTTTGTAGACCTCAGCTATGTGTTTGCTAATTGCCTGAGTCTTTAATAATGAGCCACACAATCTGTCTCAGTTGAAAAATGCCAGCGCTCGCTAGAAACAATATGGAATTGATTCATCGCTTTCAACCGAAGGACACTGTTACTTCACAAAAACAATCTTTTTCTTCTCAGCTTGGTTTGTTTTTCCCCCACAACAACTTTTCAGTGCATTCACTGTTCAGCAAACAGACTTAATTTGAAAGAATATTTAACAGTATTGGTCAGATGGAGGGGAAAAAAGCAAACAAAAAAAACGGGGGTCATTAGGGGAATAGAGGAAACAATGCAGCTAATCAGCAGGCGACAAGCAGCAACCAGAGGGCCGCTCGGGCCTCATGACCTTTGAACTATGCTCGTTTTGTCTGTGATGCAGAGCGGCCTCTGCAGAGCCACACTTGTTTCATCAGCAACAAGGTCAGATAAGAACATAGGTCAACTTACAAATGCATAATATTGCAAAGTAGCTATCAAAGAATGGGTTTTTAATCCCAATTAGTGCCAACAAGTTGCTGCAAAAGTGGTCGAACTAATTAGGCTGGTTTTGAACTTTGCTGCAGTAAGTAAGAGAAAAACTTGTGCATCACGAAGATGCTGGGTCATGCAGATGTGACCCTGGTTCTCATTTGACTTTACACTGCGTGAAGATGTTTTCGTGTCATATCCATCTGCTAACAACCAAAAGATGACTAACTGCTACATTGTGCTGCTGGCCCCAGGAGACAGAAGTTGATACCAGTGATAAAAAGTGAAACAATGGATGGCAAAACTTAAGTTGTCTGGCACTCAACTTTGCCTGTGTGTGCCGTGGGCATTTTTTGTTACTGATAACTCAAGGATCCAAATGTCATGTTTGTCTAAGTTCGGGACATTCTGCTCAGACAAAAATAATAATAATAATAATAAACTTTATTTATAAAGCACACTAAAAAACCAAGGGTATACCAAGGTGCTTGACAAAAATAAAATAGGAAAAGGGAGATGGGAGATGGGAGGGAAAAGAGAAAGGACCTGGCACGTATCAATTATAAAAACCTTGACAATCATAAGATATAAAAGTAGTTCACAAGCATAAAAAATGTACCAGCGCACACCAAGTGTTAACTAGGTGGAAAGGCAAGATTAAACAAATAAGTCTTAAGCCGTGATTTAAACAGTGGCATAGAGTCAGACGCCCGGATAGCGACAGGAAGGTTGTTCCATAAGACCGGGGCAGCTACAGCAAACGCGAGACTTCAGCCGAGAACGAGGTTGCTCCAGAAGAATTTGGGTAGCAGATCTAAGTGCTCTGACAGGTGTAACCTGAGAAGCTCATTGAGGTAGCTCGGCGCCAAGTTAAAAATCATCCTGTTAACTAGTCATGATAAGTAAGCATGTTGCAAAACCTCTGCACTCTACATCAATCACAATAATTCAATTCAGTCATAGCGCTGAATGAAGCTTCCCACCCTCAAAAAAAACACAGTGCTAACTCTTTCATGAGCAAATCGCAATGTGTATATAAAAATCATAAAAACCAGCTTTATTTAATCATTTTATTCCTAACAGTTACTATATCTGTGTAAGCTGATGCTACGGCATTTGGACTGCACTTTGCAAAATATGTAAAATACATATAATCCAGAAAGCTATGAGTAATGTTTGAAAGCCAAATCTCAGCACTGACTAGCAACATTAGCTTGCTAACAAATAGGTTCATTTAGCTTTTAGCTGCTAACTAGCTGTGTGGTGATGCTCTGAAACAGCTAGATGTGCTACTTTTAAACGGCTAAGGCTATCTTCTTAGCATTCAGCACTGTTTTCCCTTCCACTGAACATAATTTTTTAGAGAATGAAAGTTTGTTTAAACACAAACATTTAAATAAAATTAGATTATAGCAGAAAAAATATATACCTCCCTGTGAAGTCTAAGCACAGGTAGGATAAATTTGGTTAGCTAATGCAGCTAATTAGCTTACGAGCTTAGCTGTTTTCCATGCATAAAAACAGCTACAAAAAACTACAGAGAAATAAGGAATCTGGCAAATGCTAGGATTTTCAACAGGTTTATCTGGTAGGCTGATATCCTTCCACTTATTTATGGTTATTAAAAAATAGTCCCTGGTCTCTCTCTCTCTCTGTCTGTGTCTCACCCACTCTGTCTGCACTGTGTAGGTGCAGCAGTTTCCACTGCTCCATCTGTAGCACATAATTAGTGTGGATAGCGAGCATACATAAATAGAAGATGCATTTTAGAGTACAGGGTTAGTGGTTAGAAACCAGCTCTATCATCTTATTTACTGTGTTGTGTTATTTTTATTAACACAATGTTGTTTAAGTCGTCTTTGCGCCTCGGGTTTCGAGTTTTTAAAAACCCTTAAAGTTTCCCTCCCAGAATGTAAAAGTTGACCTTTGTAATAAAACAGCTTCACTAACACAAATGCTAAACATGTCAGAGCTCGATGCCTGTGATCTCGTGCGTTTTTACCTGTAAAGATGCTGCAGCAGGGCTTCAAGGGTTGACCTGTTTATCTTTGGCAAGCTCTCTATGAAAGCGGAGTACTTCTTCACTCTCTGCCTTTCGCTCTTCTCATCTACCGAACCAAGCAGAGAAGAAATATAATAAAATGAATAAACACAAGTACAAAAGCTTATGTTCAAACACATGCCACAAAAGGGTTTTTACAATATGTTTAAAATTACTCTGCAAATTCACACAGTTTAGCATGGTGGACTTGTGCATTTCTCTCTTTCCTACAACTCTGCAGACTTTATAGTGTTTGACATCCCACATGCCAGAAAGCTCACACACCCAGAGCTGACACCCAGTATGGATAGAGCTCCTTGGTCAGTAGTGCATCTTCTGCCTGAGACAAGAAGCTCTTCAGCGTGTCAGTCACATCCTGAAGTTGGTGCTCCTTCTCCCTCAGCTTCACATTACGGGCATCATGGGTGAACTCCTCCAGGAGGTGAGACACTCGACCAGGATTCCCAGGCCTCTGGTAGACTCCCTCCTGGCACAAACCTGGGTACAGTGTCAGAAGACAGCTGATTAATAAGAAATCGCCACCTTCCTTCTGCACATGTTCTATCCAAATGACAAATAGCTCTGCCGTGTAGCATCTCCAAGAGAAAATGACAGCATGTAGATTTTCTATATGACAGGATGCATTTATAGAAAAGTAAGCAGCCTTATGGACAGTGTGACTTGTAGGATTTAACAACGTTGCATAAGCACATTTGAATCTAAATTGCAGGTGGAATAAAATTGTCAGTGCAAGGTATATTAACCTTCTGTGCCATTTCACAGTCTCACTCAGAGTTAACTTTTATTCCAATCCCTCATTATACAGCACACTACTTACCGTGACACTGTAAAAGTCCACAGTTACCATACATTAACCAAGCCAGGACTCTGTATGATGCAGTTTCTAACTTTGTATGGAGCGTTCCTCTGATTAACAGCAGAGTGCAGTTGTGCTACATTTATTTTCCACACTTCTAAAACTGTTTTTTTAAAAGGGAAGAGATAGGATAATGGCAGCGCATTGCCAGACAACATTAGAAAGCATGAAACTCTCATCGCAACACAGTGCACTGGATGAATCAGCTGCTCAAGGGGAAATCATAATAATAGTAATGCAGAACTTTCTTTTTTCAAATTAAAGAAAAACAACAAACTCTTTTAGCTGAGAGATACAATGTAGCTCACCATACTGAGTGACAAAAGCAATGCAGCTGTCGACTATAATAGGAACACCGTTTTTAGTCAGCTGTTGGTCGCCGAGCGCATTGCCGTCTGTGCCAGCAGCCAGTTTGATAGCAGAGTGCCACACGGTGAAATCCATCTTGTTGAAGCCATGAATGTAAACTGTTCTATTTATATACATGTGAAAAAAGAGAGACAGAAACACAGTAATTACTGGTGAAGAATGCCATCCTGTGATTTGCCCGTACAACACGGCGCTTCCTATTCGATGACCTTAAGTTCATATATTTAGAAACGCGCTGCTAAGTCATTAAATTAACAACCGACATGATTAAAGGAATCCAAAGAGCTTCTACAGAACACACGTCTATAAACAACCGCTGGTTTCCCAGTAGGTTTGATCAAAAAAAAAAGAAAGAAAGAAAAAAAAAAACATACAAACAAACAGCAATTAAAGACAAAGTTTTATTGCACAACGCTAAAAGCGAGACTAAACTGGTTGGCTTGTGCGAGGCCTGCGATGCTACGTGCCATCTCACACCTTCTCTCTAACTGAGGCGAGGTTTTAATTACCTTGGATGGTTACAGTAGGTAAGGTGCATTTGGACTAACAAGACAAAAGGCTGAGTTGAAGCTAACAGGACCGCATAAAGCATATTGTTGCTGTATTGCTAATACAGTTCCAATTAGCACAGGCTTTTTTCCTCTCCCTCTCCCCCCCTTAGAGACATACCTTCCACACGCCACCATCAGCAGGACTTGGATCTTGTCCTCACCCTCAGTATGTGTGGAGACAGCTGGAGTGGGGTTAAAAAAAAAGGTAGCAAGGTTTAGAAAATGCAGGCATACATTCAAATGAGCAACATCTTTAGAATTATTTGATCTCACTCCAAAGCCTGAGAAAACTTTCGCCATGGAACTTGAGAGGTGATGCATTCATTCATCGGCTCTTAAGTATACATTTGCTGTTTAAATCAGTTAAATAACACCCTGCTAAAATATATCTAGACATATCTGACTGGGCTTTTCAAAGGTGTAGGTATACACTGGGAAAATGAGATAAGTGAGAAAACAGTGCAGTGATGGAAAATGCCAAATGCATTGGAGTTAATAGCGTTTCCTTGTTGTAATGGGAAACATGATTTCAGGCTGTGTGCGAGCGTCTGACGGCCGAGTTAAACAAGCGAGGGAAGTGGGGCGTAAACACTCGTTTCATTTGTCATCAAGGTTTACATAAATTTGGTTGAAATGCAACTAAACAAGATTGCACTGTGCGCAGTATTTAAGACATCAAATAAAAGACAGAAAGGAAAGGAAAACAGATACAAGGTTACTGGCATTCCTCTTTTGCAGAATCAATCTTTTGAAATCGGAATAAGAGTGTATGATCCACAGAAACTGGGCTCAGGGACTCGAGCGCTCTGCCATAATCTCTTCTGGGGCTTCAAACAGCTGCTTGGATCATAGCAACAATCACACGCAGCAGAGAAAGTACAAAAAAAGATATGAGGCTCTGCACAAATCTCCTAGCAACAACATCTGGCACTTTCATCACACTCGAGCACTGGTTGTGCTCACATATATAGACAGAAAGATACAAAATCGAAAAAAGAAGCAGGACTTCACCTTAAAGAACTGTTGAATTTTGGAGATTGGTCTGTACCTCAGTAGAAACACTTGCTATACAATTACATGCTTTGTTACAGAAGATTAAAAATCGGGGGGAAATGAGTGTTTTCGCTTCGTTTCTCCTCACAGAGACAAATCCTGTGTAGAAATCTAGTAAGTAACAGTAAAAATAGCAGCGCTGGCCCCAAACAGCCAATCAGATGGTCAAAATTTTGTGTGTAGTTGAAATTCAGTTTCTATAGTGTGGTGGTGGGCGTATCTACTCATTACTAAAGTACAGATGGATATAAGAGTGTATTTGGTTTCTTCTTGGCTGACTGTATCCATAAAAAAGCTATCCTATACGTGTGCTATAGCTTGTAACAGCAGGGATGTGGCACTCAAAGTGTCCTGCATAGAAATATATAGGAGAATCCATAGTTTACCAACTTATTTAAATATTATTTACTTAAAACCACAGTTACTAAGGCCTAGACACCAGCTGGTGACCACCTAGAAAAATCTGATCACTAAACATATACATTGCCCAACCAATTGGTGGGTGGTTAGTGGGTGTCGCCATGGAAGATGCTAGCTTATCTGTAAAATAAAGTATAATGCAAACTGGAAACGGATAATTTTCGACACAAGTAAAACGTATTGCTGCTACCAAAACATTTGAAAAAGTGCAATTTCTCTATGGTAAATGAAGTGGTTCTTATATAGCGCTTTTCTACTCTGAGCACTCAAAGCGCTTTACACACCTTGCCTATGAAGGTAAATGTTCTCCGTTTCCTGTTTGCATTGTATTTTTCACTACTAGTTGGCAAGTAATTTGCGAGTGTTTGCAGACTAGCTGAGATCTTCCATGCAAACTATTGGTGACCGCGGCAACCTACTGAGGACCAAAAAAAATCACAAGGTTTTCAGTACAGCGCTGTGCACTTCTGTGTGACCAGTTTCATGCTAGCGACTGCAAGCAATCAGTCGCTAACTGGTCAGGAAATATACATGTTTACCAAGTGACCAGTCTCTACCAGGCCTGTGTTAAAAGGGCAGCAACCTCTGGCAATGACTCATTTTTCCCTAACTACCGGTTGTTGCCAGATGGTCCCCAACAAGACTAGTTCTCTGTGATTGAGGACTGAGGTACATGATTTGAGCCTGACCAATTTATCAGCAGGCTGCTGTTATTGCTATTACTTTCTATTGGCCAATTTGAAAGTGAAAGTTTTAAAAGTAAAGAGCTTCTGTTATGTGTTGATGTTGCATAGTTTGCCCACCGGAGGGCACTGTGTAACACATGTTTTTGGAACACCACAAACACGGTAAGCAGCAAAATCAGGCAAAGCATACACAAGTATACACAAGTATATAAATAACATATACGTTTTATGAAAATCCATAGATACTTTGGAGTATTGGATTTTTAATTAATCAAAAATCAATCATTGTATTTATTTAGGACTCTGGTAGAATAAGCTAAGGGTGATGGACTGGTTGGCACACAATGTTAAGTTAATGCTGTGTACACAGAGGAGGAACATCATTTGGAAGATAAACACTTTCAAACTGCGTTTTGTGGGAAGGTTTTTGCATCCCGGTGACCTCTGAAATAAAACTTATGGCTCTCGCCTCATTGATTTAGGCAGGAGCTCGGTCCTAAAATAACTGTTCGATGGCAATAAGCTGGCTGCTGACGGGAAAGACGTGCTTCTACAAGGACTGCTGGTTACTTTAACTCAACTTTAGAGTGTCCTTCACACTTTGTTTCTCCAGGATTAAACAAACAAGATATAATCTATAAATTGGAAAGCTATACAAGTCGAGTTATATTGATTTTCTACCTTTTTCTACCCTTTGCTTTCAGTCGTGCTAAAACTAACCCCACAATTAATCTGGTTCAGTCAGACTCTCGGTACCCTGAGGGGAAAAAAATAAGAATTCCTATGTGTGTAGTTTATTCTTTGTGTGAAATATCCATAACTGTCATTACTTTAGAGTGACAAGAAAAAAACTTTTCAATTTCCTCTACTGAATATTTAACAGACTGATCAATAATCTGTACAGACACAATTCAATTTGTTGGCACAAGCGAGATAGACGACTGGTAAAAGCATTACACATCACAGTGTTATTTTGGCTAGCAAATCCTTTGTACTCGTATAGGCCTTTGTATGTTGAGCTAAACAGCAAAAACTATTAATCCCCAAAAGTCTCTCTTAACAAGTAATTTGCTTTTTATTTTCTTTGGCAGATTTTCAAGGGCGCAGTGTTTCATTCTGATCCAAGCAACAAAAGGGGAAAGCAAAGAACTTCAGAGACTGATATTGACTTGAGAGAGGTTTATTAACAGTGTTATCAGGTAAATGTAAAACACTTGTCATAGCCGTTTGAACAAACACACAGCAATCCTCTTTTATCCATCTTACAGCTCAGTTGGAAATGTTTTATTACTTAATATGTTTGTGTGATAAGGAACTAATTCTGCGGCCTTGTTCTCTCTTTAATTTGCACTGAGCTTCCTGGAGGAAATTTTCATTAAGTTTTTGTTCACAAAATGTGAGCAATTTTAAATCCACATTTCCATTAGCGCATTTTGATTCCCCTTTTTATTTTTACAAGTATTATGTGATAAGCTCACAATATGACCGTCCCACCTCTGCAGGGCTTCGGGTCTGATTACACACGGTGGTGTTTTAGGAACTGAGCTGTCAGTAAATACAACTGGAAAGAAAGAAAGTGGATTGTTTTTATTTTTTCCCTGTACTTGCAACTCCTGCTGGTTGTCTATGGCATGGAAAGATACTGTAAATAAAAGTCTGTTTGTCAGACTATTTATATGTTTTAGAAAAATGACTCATCTCAGTCATACAATAAAAGATGAGCATAGCTATCATGAATCAGACTGTAGGATTGATAACACTGCATGCTTATTGGCTAATGACTTGCAATTGACAAGTTGGTAGCCACTGATCTCGACTTATCTTCTTTCTGACTCAAATACTGACCAACACTTAAAAATTAACTTTATGTTTTATTCAATATGAACTGTAAACGACTCAAATCATCAGGATCGTGTTTACTGAGCTCACTAAGCAAGAGAGTAGAGGGCCCTTTTTCCATATACTTCTATGCAGCCAAAAGGCTTTGCAACTAGAGTTGTCGCCCCCTGCTGACCATTAAAAAAATGCAGGTTTAAGGGACTTCCACAAGCTATATTCATCTTTTTTACTGTCTGTGTCTCAATCACTGTTATAGCATACAGATATTCATTTTGAAAAATATGGAACTATTTACAGTAGAGCTGGGCGATAGAACGATAACGATATGTATCGCGATATAACTTTTACTCGATAGAGAAATTAAGCTATCGCGATAGACCTCGCCGCTCTTGTCCTCTTAAAAAAAAAAAAAAGGTCAGCCGATCCAAATTCAGTAGCGCAGAGCTGAACCAATTACAGCCGCAGCGTCACGTCGCGTGACTTGTTACGTACAGCACAAGTGCCAAGCCGCACGTGTGTTTGTTTGGGAAGCAGCCAGCGCGTAATGGAGGAAATGAGTGTGCCGACTAGAAAAATCAACCGAGCGTGACCGAAGAGAAAACAGATGATGGTTCCAATGCCGGAGAGATTGTCGAACGGAAGAGCCATAGAAGTTCCGTAGTTTGAAGGTATTTCGGCTATTTAAAGTCTGACAAAAAACAGAGTAGCGTGCACTGTAAATTGTGCCGAAAGCAAGTCTGGAAATACAATAAACTGGTGCATGCGTCACACTGTGCGCCACGTTATTGTTTCGGTGAAATGAATTTCTACAATACTGTTACTGTTAATTCTACTCTCTGCTTACATATACACACAGTTACTGTCCCTCCACACATACGACTCGGTTCTGCTTCTATGCCCCAGCTTTGTTTACTTTTTCCCACCGAGGCTTCTAGACTTCTGATTGGCCAACATTTCTGCACGGTTAGGAATCTAGCGCCACCTGCTGCTTTGGCATGTTCATAGCAGCGTTTTCCTTCATTTCTCCCTTTATGTGTGGACGGGATTATTTTTTAAAACGAAAACGGAAAATCTCAGTTTTCAAAAATACCCGTGTACGTGTGGACGTAGCCTCAGTCTCTGACTGGAAGCGCTAATTCGTCATTCGGCTTTTGTCAGACTAAAGTAACTGTTAAAACTGTTTGAAAAGCTCAGCTATACAACAAGGAGAGATTGAGAATTTCTTTTTAGTTCTCAGTTTATTTGATATTGACAAAAGTTAGTCAGTTTTGTCTGTTCTTCTGTAAAACAAACTAAGATTTATTTTTAGAATTAATATTTTGTTTCTAAGTGGAATTGACAATTTAGTCTATTTCGTTTGTTCTATTTTGAAACTTAAACGCTTTAGCGGCTGCTTTTTGTGTAGTTTGCAATATTTGCCTTTATTTATCTGAAAAAGTCTCATGTTCCTTAAGTACATCTACCCTGTTGAACTTATTATGGGAAATAAATATTTAAAAACAAGCTGCTGATTATTTCACATTTTACTTGTGAGCAACGGCACATTTAAATCTTACAAATATAGTTATTTGGCTTATATCGTGATAGATATCGTTATCGCCTGAAATGAAAAAAACATATCGTGATATGAAAAAATCTCATATCGCCCAGCTCTAATTTACAGTAAAGACAATAAAGCGGGGTATTATTTGGGGTGTGGTTACTTTGTGATCGGCAGGTACCTACTGTGTGACTGTGCAATATGTATGATTTCTGTGTTTGGTTTACTTATCACACGTGATGGCCAGTTTCAATTTCTTCAGTCGATTTAAAGGTCACTTTTACTGGCTACTAAAAAAAAGGTTCACAATTTTATGACGCTTGTCACACCGGCAAAAAAGGTTTGCGATATCCCTGCAAGTAGGAAAACCAGTGGTCAACAAGCGATTGCACTCATTTGTGGTATTTGGCAGTTGCACAGGTTACTTGGTGGGAGGCAACCTGTCTCCAACCAATCACAGCCTGACTCAAACTGACTGCAATCACTTTCAGACAGATTAGCAAAGGTTTGCTAATATTTGAAGTCTAATTTATAAACACAAATAGATTTGCCAACACGTTGACAGCAACTTAGTCAGACTACACCGAGAAGTGCAAGTCGTCTGCAACTGGTCTCTTTGAAATGGCAGACCTGACTAACTTGTCTGCCAAGTGGTCGTAATCTGGTTATGTTCCTATAAAAACAAGACTGTGTCATGATGTTTTGGCACCATTTGTATCTTGTTATCTGTAAGCACCCTATAAGCAATCTTGTGTATATGTTATTACAAATTGAGCTCTAAAGTGCTACAAGAGGTTAAAGAAATTCCAGGGAGGACCTTCATCAATGTATCTGGAAAAGTGGACTTACATGGTATTCCCCATTTTCCATAACAGCACCTTCAAACTTACTGATACTGTTCAGAAAAATCAAATGACATATAACATATTAATGTAACGTTGTAGCATGTCATTAAGAGAAAAATTCTAGTCTAATCCGAATTGGCTATTTCTAACGTTAGCATCCATTTAAAGATGAATTATCAGCGACTTTGAAACACGTGTTAGCTGTGACCGGCGATTGTTACATATCTTAAAAATGAGTTTTTTAAAAATCTAATTTTGCCTTAAACAAACCTCATTGTGGACACATTTTAAATGTGACTGCCAAATATGCTGGACAGCAGTCTTGTGCTGATGCCTATCTCAAACTTTAGATGATTGAGCAGAGCAGTGGGATTAACTTCCTTTTTTTCTATTTAGGCCAGTGCCGATAGAGAAATCCACTGAGAAAAATCGCACTGAATGAGTTTAAACTTAATGTGCTTATCTTGTTTGAAAACCTTTCATTTCACAAAGTTCTGGGTGGGAAGGCTGATTTGTGCACCGTGACAGGTTAATGATTATCGAGCTCTATCTGTCATTTTCTCCTCATTTTACTTTGCTTCTTGTTATTTGTGCCGCAGATATCTTGACACAAGACATCACAAAAAGATCAATCTCCTCTCAAGTACACAGCTGAGCCCCCGGGAAGCCGTTTTAAGACGTATTGCACTCTCATTCTTTTGGGGATATGATTCTTTTTTGTTGCTGTTAACAAGTTACAAGTGCTTCATAGCCAAGAGAAATGAATACCGAATAACTAGCAAGGAGCAATAAATCATTATGTTTAGTCATTGGGCTGAATAGAGAATAAATGACAGTCGAGGCAATTAAGAATAAAACGAATAAAAGACAAAAATTAAGGCTTGTGCTTTATCGTCAGTGGGAAATCTTTTTTAAATGCATTTTAGAGGTGACTGGAATGATTATAACTCTGGCAGCCAGATGCAAAAAAAAGAAAGAAAACATTCTCAGACATCACAGTTGCAAATAAAACTGATGCAGTCTGAGGTGAACCGTGCTGGAAACATGTTTTGTTTTTGTTTTTTTAATTGAAAAGTGTATTTATTTAATCCCCGAGTGTTACACAGGGGCACCTTTCATGCGGTGGTGTCACTGTAGAGAAAATAACAGTTAATCCCATGTCACAGACTGTGAATCCTAAAGGGATCCTTTCAGTGCTCCAGAACCTACCATCCCCTGACAAAACACAGTCCCTTCTGGCGCTAACGGCTCCCCGGCTGTGACAAATATGGTTTGAGAAAGCCGGGAATAAAAATGAACACCACTGCAGTTCTTTATCCCGCCCCAGGTGAGAAGATGGGGCGGCGCTCTGCGCGATTTGATCCATGTCGAGCTGTAAGTGGATTAAAAAGATCCATTGATTCTCCCCTCCTTCTGTTCGCACATCACACTGGCGCAATTCATTGAAATGTTCCAAAATCTTTATTATCTGCCAAACTATGCGTGAACTTTTGAGCCTTCCACGCTGACTGGCAGCCACTCCGCACCGACTGTCCTTTAAATAACTTGCAATTTTGCCAGAAATGAGAACATATTGGCAAAATTCGTGTAAGTGGGCTGTGGGAACAGTGCTACCGTGACACCCTCATACTGTGAACATTATGTGGCTTTTTGAAAGCAATGAATTCTTCTTCTTCTAAAAAAAAAAAAAAAAAAGATCATGTTTTCATAAAAGATTTTGTTAGCAGCTCTGGGGAAGCCGAATCTCATCTGAATGACGATTGCCTGTCGATGCATTAGGTAATATTGACATTTACTGACCTCACTCTACCGGAGGAGCTTCTTATTCTCTCCTCTGCTCCTCCTCTCCGAGCTTGTCTTTTCTTTTTCTTCTTTTTCATATTATGGAAAACTAAGTTAGTCAGATAGAGGAGTGAGATTCAGCTGAAATGTGTAATGGTGTGAGAAGCTGAAATGTCTTTGCATCCTCCGACATCATTAAGTAGGTATAAATGCAAGCAGTAAGAGGGTGTTATGGATTGGTAGTTTTTTTGGAAATTACAGAGAGTATATGAAAATAGAGCGAATGCTACAAAGCCACAAATCTCAGCACATTCATCATGAAGTTACAGCAATTGACCGCTGACACTATCAAGCAGAAACAGATATGGTTGCTTTGGGCTCTGAGATTAAAAATGAAAAAAAAAATCTGATTTATTGCCTATTAGAGGCCCACCAGAAGCTTTTTAAGGGATTGTTTGCTCATGTAGACTGTGGCAATTTAGGGAAAGCTGAGGTATACAGTTTGTGTTAACTAAGAGAGCAATATAACTTTTACTATTTAGGTTCAAATAAATTTTATGTGTACATAAGTCAGTAATGGGTTTTCTTTTAAAGGCAGTCAGGATTAAAGTTTGGGGGTTTTATAGTAATTCAAATAAGTCCCACGATCCCCCTCAATTTTTCCTCTGCATGAGTTCCAGATTGCTGAAGTCCAGGGAAGATTTTGTCAGTGCCAACTGGGAGCACCTGGACCCTATGTTCCCAAACTGTAAAAATGTTGTTGCCACGTCTTTTTGTCTTTCACTCACCTGCCTGTCTGCTAGCATGCTAGTAGTCATACATGTCCATACCACTGATCCCACCAGTTTCCACATCTAATTAGATTTGCATTTAATGTAGCCAAGTTTTTTTTTAAAGTTACTTTGTTGAAATGCAAATAGTGTGCCAAGCCTTTTTGTTGCAGCCTTACGAGTTAGGCAGTGACAAACTGGGGGCTCGTCCGGGATTCAGACACGGGACCTCTCATGTTTAAACTGAGAATCATGTCTCTGTACTAATCCTATAAGCTAAACTTGCAGTCATGTAAAAAAGAAAGTTTTTCAAATGAATCTCTGCAGTCCTGTGAAAGACGTACACCCTATGATTCAATAGTTTGATGAGCCAGCTTTAACAGCAATAACTTAAAGTAATGGTTTTCTGTATGACTTCTTATCATTATTTCACATCAGTGTGGAGGAATTTTGTCTCACTCTTCTTTATGCTGCTTCAATTCAATGAGGTCTGCAGACATTTTTTATATACAGCTCTGCTAATGTATTCAGTATTTTAATCAGGCTGAGGTGTGGACATAAACTGGGCTATTGCAACACCTTTTTCAGCCATTCTTCTGCAGATCTGCAGTTGTGCTTGGGATCATTTCCCTGTTGCATGACCCAGTTTCAGTCAAGCTTAAGGTGTCAGACAGACAGCCTCACATCTGACTCTCGAATACTTTGGTAAACAGAGGAGTTTTTGTCCAACTCAAGGACTACAAGGTGCCCACGTCCTGTGTCTTTTCCTCTTAATTCCTATGGAAGCAGTAAGGGTGTATGTCATTTTGCACAGAACCGCACAGCAGGTGATTATACTTGTATAATGCATTTTGTCTAATGAGTTTTTCATATGATTGCTTTACATGGTGTCGTTACTGTTAGGTGGCTGAGTTGGTGAATTTAAATATATGAATTCAAGTATGTGTGCAACAATCTGAATCTTGAAAGCAGTACACACACAGTAGTGCACACTTGTACTTCTGTGCAGTAAATGTGTCTCAATTCAAAACTGGAGAAAAGACAGTAACCTTGCTATTGATGTAATGCATTTTTTAATATACTTGGATAAGATGATTCATGGTTATTTGTCAAAAAGGAGAAGTAAAGCCAAGACTTTCAGGAGCCAAACTATGTTATCATGGACAAAAAGTTATTAGAGCAAAGTTTCTTCAACAAGACAGGGAGGGTCTGTCTATTAAATTCAAGTTTGCTGGACTTTCAGTCCTGATTATGCACCACTGAACCTACGTTGAGTTACAATATCTAACTTCTTATCTGGCTAATGATACAGACGGCAACTTCACTGAGCTCCCAGCATGAGCACACAGTGAGAGGCAGGGGGGGAAAAATGCTTACTGAGTTCTTGCAGTTGCTTGAGTTGAAGTACTTCCTCCTCTCCCTCCTCCTCTCCTGAGCTGAAGTGCAGGGAAGAGCCTTCCAGCATAAACCAGCCCATCCTCCAGTAGTACAGGTCGTGACCTTCTTTGTAGTGGAGTCTGCCAATCAGTTCACTCTCTTTCCGCACTAGTCCCTCAACTTTAGGTGGGATGAAGCACTGCGGATCCGATAAGTAAACAAAAAGGAGTCTTATTTATTAGGAATGTCTATAATTAAAAACACTGGCAGCGGCCAGTGCTACCCCTCAGCCTCCTAGTACTTGCATTGTTATTGTAAAATATTACATTGACAAGATTTTCTGAAAACTTGACCACTGACCTCTAACCTTTGGGTCAAGGTCACTGAGATTCAATATTTTCTGAGATTTTTAGTGGATACACCTGTGTTATCAGTTTCAAAATCCTAGGTGACGTCCCTGTCAAGAAAGATACATCCATGATATAAATTTGAAACTTCTATGTTGCTTTGATCTCGACTGCCCGGCAGGGTGACGACAACAGCCTATTTTATTGTTTTGTTTTTTTTTTAAAATGTGAAACTAATAGCACAGCTGAAGCCTCATTTTCCTTAAACAGACACCCGTAGACACATTCACTGCTATTCTTTAGACACTGTTCTGTAATTTAAGCAGGAACACTCAACTGTGCCTAGGTCTAAAAACGAATTGATTAAAGATGCTGTGTGTTGCAGTGTCCATGATTGGGTTTCCTGGGAGTTGAGGATAAAACAGGGACAGGTTTGTGTAGTGTTGAATGATTCTGTCAGTACGTGAGGGAAGGGAAAGAGAGACTACATCTCTTAATGAAATAAGCAAAGGTAGGTTGAGGCTCACTGAAGACACAAAGAAAATAATTGTTTACGAGTGTCATTGTGCACTGTATCTGCAAACTGTGTCACCTTTGTTAGCGCCTGAATCCAGTCATGCTGCGTTTCCTGTGTTTCCGCTCCGAAAATCAGCAGTCGCTCCGTCTGCAGGTACAGCTCCACGGTAAACACAGCCCTGCCAGAGATGCACAGCTCACTATCAGATACGAGGAAATGAGAACGGCCTAACAGACACGCACAGAAAAACAGAAAACGGCTAACGAAGCATCCAAATCTAGCTTCAGTTTTCACGCGACCAATACATACGTTAAATCCAGGCAGATCTGCTGGGCAGCTTTCCTGAAGCAGCTGAGAGTTGAGTGCCTTTCTAAAGGCCACTTCTGTTTTACATTCCTCTACCAGATTTGTTTAAGAGTGGCGAGTTTGTTTATTCACCACTCCTATGGTGCTCTGGCACACACGTTCATTAGTATTTAGCCTCTATAATGTTCTATATGTGGGATCTTTGCTGTGCTCTCAGTGTCTCAGAGTTGTTGCAGAGACACACTGCCAATGTACAGATACCGGCCATTTCTTTATATTTTGTTAGCTTTTCTATGCACGAATGATTCAAAGGTCAGTTTTAAGTGGCTTAAAATACAAAATAAAAAAATCATTCCTCTATAAGTGGTTAGGTACAAGGACCGGAGCAAAAATGGGTTAAAAGAAAAAAAAGGAGAAAGTTTTCATTAATTTCAATGCATTAATTTAACATTGCCTTGTGGTGCTGTAATTCATTAAACCACATATAAAATTTCATGTTCCTGTCTAACAAAGCGGTCAAACAGAAACTGGTACAAATAAATACATTCCTTCAAAGAACCATTACTAATTGCAAACTGCAAAAACCATTAAAGTTGTTTTACTGCAAACTGGAAATGATTATCAAAAATGTTCACTACAGCACAGTTCAAGCAGACTTTGGCTCATGTGTGGCCTCTGTATTTAGTGTTTTTCCCACCATTCTATACTTTTAATGCGAAACACACTTTATGAGGCGTTATCCCACCTCACGTGTTGACACAAATGCCATCGGCAATCTGTAAATAAAGCAACAACAAAGAAGCCCCCCCCCCTCGTATATCACAATCACAAGACTTAATTGGATTTCACCCACCAAGCTCGAATGTCTACATTAAGAGGACAGCTTTTATAAAATTAGAAGCAGTCGGTTGTTTTAACAACATTTAATAACAATAAGATTCTTGTTGTGATCACTGTACAGGTCTTTGCTTAAATGTGTTGCAGAGCAGATCATCGGTGGATATTCACCTGCCTGAAAACATATTTGAGCATAAAAATTGAAGGTGTGCGTGCACCAAACACGTGAAATGAAAAAAAGGAAAAAGAGAAAAAGAATAGGCAGTATGCACTCATCCATCCCCACACTCGCAGGTAAAACCCTTGCTGTCTGCAACCCAAAGGCAACTATTAATCTTTGTTGGTCTTTCTCTTCCTGTTGTTTCTGCCTCCATCTCCCTCAGTGGAGGTGCACGGGTCAGAGTATCACTCGCTTAATGGTCGGTACATACTGGCGAGCAGTAGTTCCCTTTCTATTGGTGCGCTACAACGAGGGCAGCTCTAAATGCTACAGCGACGGCTGTTTAAGGTGGCGTGTCGCTGGGGTCACGGCAGCGCCAAGCTGCTCGCTTCTAAAACGTGTCAGGGGAACAGGAGAGACATGGGTGTTTGTGCGCTCTTTGCGTGACCTGGCCCGCCCCCTTTCCCTGCAATCCCCCCCTGCTGCCTCCGCGCTGGGAGGCTTGCAGGTGCTTGTTAGAAAGGGGGTCCTAGAGGGAGTGCGAGGGAGAGAGCGGCGGGGGCGGGGTTACCTTGATGCGCTGGGGAAAATTCCTTTGTAAAGAAAGGACAAGAGAGAGATGAGAGATGAACGCTGCATCATGAGAGTCCCAGAGGGACGGAGCGGCTGAGGGGGAAGAGGAGAGAAAGAAACAGGAAGCAAACTAGAAGGAAGGAGAGACAGAAAGGTGTTGAAATAATGATGTGAGCAAGAACATGAGCTATAAGAAGCAAACATGGGTCACTGTTTTGTGTTGTACATGGCATCAGTTTGAAACGGTTTGTCCCCTATGGACCACCTCACGGATAAACTTTATCTGCACAACAGCAAACTACATGTAGTTATCAAACTTTATGCCTTTAAAAAAAGTTGATGTGGACACCAGTTTGGTGGGAGAAGTCAGCTTAAGGCAGTAAGATGGTTTCTGCCTTTATTAAACGGTGATCAGAATTCGGTCCTGCCTGCCCTGGTACAGGGTGCAGCATTTGTTCTCATGGAGCAGAGAGCTCTGCAGGGATATTTCTGTCCTTGCTGTTGTTTAAATTTAAATTGAGTTTGAAAGTTTAGCTGTTGTGTAACTTTCAGGCAGGGGAAAAGAGTCACTAGGTTGGTTATGCACTGTAACAAAGGACAAAAAAAAATGATACAGATCACAATCACGCTGCAGCAGGCGAGCGACACACGAGGTAACAAGCACACGACAACAATAGAAACACTAATTTTAGTAAAGAGTTTACTTTGAAGTCACTCATTTTCCTCTGTCCTGTAGTGGGATTTATTCATAGACTGCGAGATGACGTAACTTTGAGATTTCTTAAAAAGGGACCTGTTATGGTTACTTCCAACTCTATATTCCTTTTTTTAGTATCTGTGAGAGCAGCTTTGCATGATTCACAGTTCAAAATAATCCTCGTCTGTCCCATACTGGGCCCTGCTACAGCTTAGTTAGTTCATCCAGCGTCATCTACTTTTAGGCCATTGTTTGAACAGCAACTGTGTGGCCTTTTTCTCCTCACAGCCTGTGCTGTGTACCTGAAATACCCATATTGGAGATATCTGCACACTCTGGCTGTTTCGTTATAGCAGTCTGGACCTGCCTCACAGGGATTCCTTGCACATACACCATGTTTAATATTGTAACCGTCTATTATTCTAGCAATATATACACATATATACCAGAAAAAAGTAGTTAGCCCTATGCCCTCACAGCAAGAAGGTCACGGGTTCAAATCCATTGCTCTGGCGTTTGCATGTTCTCCTCGTGTTTGCGCTCCTATCTCTCAAAGTACATACAATTGCACATGGGGTTAGGCTAATTGGTGATTCTAAATTGCCCAAATGGTTGTCTGTCTCTCTTACCTATCCCTGCGACAGGCTGGTGACCCGTCCACACTGCACCCACCTTCCCCCCCTATGACAGCTGCGATAGGTTCTAGACCCCCATGTGACCCTGAATTGGATTAGCAGAAGAAAATAAATGGACAGAAATAAGAAAATGAACACATAATGACATTTAGTCTCTTGCTTTGTGATGGTTAAAGTGCAACCAAAGAGGTGATTTGGTTAGTTTACACCTCAGAAGAGTCTGAAGTCTGTCTTTTTATGTGAGCCTGAGCCTGACCATCTAGTCTTAGTGACACATATCAGTCAGTTTTATCTGAATATAGATATGGAGATGTTCAAAATGTTGTCCTAGATGTACAGCTGTCTGTCTGGTCCCACCACGTTTCCACAAGAGAAATTAAGGCACCTATGATACAAATGATGCAATTGTTAGCAGCCCAAGAAACTTTATTGCACGCCACGCTGTGCAGGACGGATCTGATAAACTTGGGTATGACATCAAGTTTGATGTACATGGACATTAGAATGATAATTCCCAGCTATGTCCTCCTGCGTGGGGACAAAACAGTTTTATAACACGCTTCTGCCGCCATAAATCAGCTATATTTCTTCTTTGTCTTTGTTATTTTGCATGTTTTACCTCAATCTACTCTGTCTGGCTTTTGTTTTGTTCGCACAATGATGCCACTGCTGCAAAGACCACAGCATCACCCTAAAGTTTGACCGTCAGTTTCCTCCTAGGTCGACCAGATGAAACCAGACGGAACCGCTCTCCCTGTGCAGCTCTGGAGGCATATCCAAAGATATGATTCTTCCACACTTCTCATCTTTTTATCCGGGACTCTTTAAGTAAGAATTTCAGTTCTACTACTTTGCACAGATGAAAATCAAATAAGGAACCCTCAATTTTCACGCGCATGCTGCCACCTTATCACAGCAATCAAAAGAGCTCTCTGTCCTTTATTGCACATGTGAAAACTCCATGATTAAGGAAATATTTCACACATTACTGTAAAAAGCTGACCCTCCTTATTAGAGACCAGATTTTTAAATTGGTTCAATTCAATTTTCAAGTAGGCTTCAATTACACACGTGCGTGCTATTTTAAGTATAAAAAACTACTTGTTAAAATAGTTTTTTATACTAAGAGTGAGTTAAGAAACACTTCCTCACAGAGGAAACCTGCTGTACAAGACTTACCTGTGTTTTAAATGTGCACAAACTTATCTACATGTATTTTTGTAGTTTTTTAGTTTCTCCTCAATGCTTTCGTGTACCTCGGAAAAGTCTAAACTCCCTGCCCTACATAGAAACCCCATGTCACTTGCAAAGTCGAAGTCTAAGCTCTTCCAAAAAGCTTGCGTGCGAGAGGAGGACATGATAACGAACATGACAGATAATGAAACCGCACCAAAAAGCAGCTAAAAAGGACGAAAAAGAAGCAGTTCCAGGGCTTTTAGCTAAATCTGAAGGTTGGAATCGACTTACAAATATTCTTGTCAGAACAGGCAGATGAGTAAGAAAATAATTTTTAGGCAAGGAGAAAAAAAAAATCAACTTATCACCAGCTAACATACTCCCTTTGCATTAATTCCTTAGGAGTGGATTTCTAATATTCATAAACTTTAGCCAACGTATGTTTTGGGGCTGCGCTATAATTCACGGTGTCCTCTGCCACGGTGAAATTACCCAAATGCCATGTTTAATGGAAATGACACCTACGGTCTCCTGCAGCACGGTGATAGGCTGCTGGTGGGAGTGTGTCATCTGCATACATTAATATTCATGAGCGGCAGACATTGGAGAGGTGAGACGTCCCGGCTCTCTCCGTGCACGGGCATGCTGGGAACGCTGGAAGTTGCAGGATTGAGACGGAGCGAGGCAGAGCTTAATCTAGTGAAACGCACGGCCATTATGAGCGCCAGCGACGGAGAAATAATAGCTGTTGCCGAGGTCACGCCGTGACCTGTAACTGAGATTTATGTGCAGGGCTAAAAATGGTGCAAGACGATGCTGCTTTGTAGAAAACTCACCAAACACACACACGCATGATTATCAGTGTAACCTGTCACGGCAGTGTGTGTGTGTGTGTCCAGCTCATTAAAAAAGGTCAAAGTTTTAGCAAGCCAGATGTGTCTCTAATGGCTGTATACATAACATTTACAAATAAAAGCATTGTTTCCTCTTCATAACATCTGCTGCTATCATTAAGGACTTGGCTTATGCTTTAATCATAAGCAGTTATCAGACTCCGAGCTCGGGAACAGGGGGACAGGCACATGAACGCACATACAGGATGCAGTGGGAGTGTGACGCACGTGAGCGGGGACGTATGGGGACATCTGCTGATTCTTTTTTTGAGTGTTTGTACCACTTCCACAAGAAATAAATAAATAAGTAAATAAAAGTTTGTTGTCAAAGCAACTTTTTTTTGCTGTTTTTTGTGGTGTAGCTGCATCATAATCTGACTGAGGAGTGCTGAACGCAATCGGGGTGAGGTGGAACGGTAACACGAACACAGGAAGTGGCAGTTAAAACTGCATCCCCACCAAAGTAAATAGTAAACATAGCGCTCATAAAGCCCTGATGGTTCTGTAAAACTGAATAATGCTCAGTCTGAGGTTATGCTAATGAGACACACGACGAGGGGAAAGAACCAGAGCAGAAGCCTGGATATACATCCACGTCAAGCAGGCTGTGGTGCTGCAATAGATGAATAACACGTGCGGTAAAAATTATTTTAACCAATAAAAGAAATAAATTATTCAAAATGCCTTTTGTGTATGTGTGACACGTGTGTCCTTAAAGCAGATTTAACAATCACATAAATTATGATTTAGTAGAGAGGATGCAAATGAAGCATTTCAAAGCAGTTTAACTGCAGGGTTGTGCTGCGTATGCTTATGTACGAGGGATGTGCATGAATAAGAGTAAATTTAAATGTTGAGTGTTTATGAAAGCCTTATTACCTTGTTGATCTCCTGCAAAGTGTAATTTATGTGCGGTCCCCACATACTGGATTTAAATTAATGTTAAATGCTCGACATTAATAGCACAGCAGGGAAAGCTGTGAATATCTGGTATGACCAGGATGGGATGCGTGACTTGCAGAGGTGTCCCTGGCTCTAAATAATGGCACACAATAAAGACGGATTGGTGTGAAACATCGCAACAACTCTGAAGGTCATCGAAGGTTCGTAGAGATGCGCAAAGCCAGAAAAAGCTACAAACGCCTTCATGAAGACCAAAGTTTAAACCAACCCACAAAAACACAAATCATCTATAAGAAAATAGCTGGCATCATGCAAAGATCACACCAAGTGCAGAACGTTCAATCCTGAAAGTGGGCCAAGTGTAGAAACACAACATCTCTGCAGAAATCTCTAAATCTGCGTTTGTAGCTCCACTGTTAGAAAACACTGAATAAAAGTGATGCTAATGGAAGCATTGTCCCCCTCTGATATCTCAATTTGTTTCAAGTTGAAGGTTTAGGCAAAAATTTATAATGTTTTGTCTGAAAGCGGGGGGAAAAAAACCCTGAAAAATGTAATTACAGCACGGGATAGAGCACAAGTAGAGGGAGCATCAAGGTTTGGGCTTTGCTTCACTACCTCGGAGCCTGGATAGATTCACTGAGGGAATGATAAATCCAAAATTGTACGAGGTGATTTTAAGGAAGAGTTTCATGGCAAAACTTAGAGGTTGGCTAATTTAGTAAGACAATGAGCCAATAAGAGCGAGGTTTACAGAACTGTTACAGTCTCATGGGCTACTATTGGACATGTGATGGTGTTTGTTGCTGCTCTGGGAGGTTTGAGGTTATTTAAGAGTTCTCTCTGGACAGCTCATATTGTGAGTTTAAAAAAATATCAATATGTTTAAGAAATACATTAAAAAAAACAAATGCTGGCACTGTCTTACACTCATATTAAAATAACAGCAGTAAAATAAGTTTGATGTTCATTTGAAAAGAATCAGTTCAAGCTTAGGGGAACACAAAAAGTTTTGAAATCTAGTCTGTGATTTGGACTGAAGTAATTTCCTGAAGCCTTTAGATTTTCTTCTTCATGTACTCACTTTCACTAATTAGTTGATTTGTGTGTGCATTCATACCCAGCTCCAGTCATCGTCTCTGTGTGGTTGACAGCCAGGCTAATGACTTCGGTGGCGTCCACCCTGCCAATGGCTGAAGGGCTTCGCTCGCTCTCATAGTAACTCAGGAAGCCGCCTTCCAAAGTACACCAACGGCGTGCCATGTCTGAAATTCACACATACACAGAAAGCAGCATTACAAATACTGTGTATAAGGACCGGCCACTTACGAACTTAGTCATCCATTGGTGCATTCCAATGATAGAAAAAAGGACGTAAGAAAGCTTCTGAAACTACTAATTAAACACTAGTTGAAACTTGTACTAAAGTGGTGACTGATAAAAACGCTGCTCTTTTGCTGCCGGAGTTCGCTTTGTTTTCAGCCTTTTGGTTGCTGTGGAAAAACGTGTACTACCTTCCCGGTTGGGGAGTGGTTACTGGAGGTTGCTGGCAGTCAGAATCAGAATCAGAAAAAGACAAACTTTATGAATCCCAGAGGGAAATGGAGTCAACTGGTAAAGTGAGTCGCAAAGATTGTTCTGGTGCTAGTGGATTGTTGCAGTCGCTGTTGCTTTGCGCTGAAAATACCAACTTATCTGCAAAAGCCTTGGTAACTACAAGCAGTGACAGTTTGCCTTCAAAGTTAAAGATATAGCTTACCGGCACAACTTTTCCTTTTAAGGCAAACAGTTGCCACTTCACGTTTCAGTACCATTCAGGAGTTGGTTAGCAAGGTTTTGCAGACAAGCTGGTGAACACAAGCAACAGTTTTCTGTGCCACACCATGTAACTTTTTGCAGTCAACTGCACCTACCGGCAGCAAGCAGCCTCCTGCAACCACTCGCCAACTGGTCAGGGAACGCACATTTTTCCCTAGCGACCAGTGGTTACCATGCGGTTGGCTGGGGCCTTAGCTATTTTATCATATACTGTTAAGGGGTTTGTCTGCATATACATTACAATATTCTGATCTATGCCTGATGCTTTTAACTGTTGCTCATCCATCACTACCTAAACTAAATAATGAGCTTCTAGGTGGGACCGTGTAATGTTTCTGAACAGTCACCATTGCTGTGGCCACAACAGTATGATCTTCATGAGCCAGTTCATGGTGCCAGTGGTGTTAATGCAAACAACCTGATGAAACAGTCATCATTGACAAAACTTCCCCCAACTGTGCACTTGCTGCTATAAGTCACATGCCTGATGTGAAAAAGTTATACTGACTATTGACTTCACCTGATCAATAGTCAGGTGAGCTCAGCAGTCAACTGACTATTGATCAGGTCCCAAAGCAGGAAAGGCCATCACCAAGACTGAAGATTGAAAAATTCAACATCATAAACACATTAAGTCTTTATTGTTGGCTGAATAATGTATTTATCTGTTTATTTTTTGTATATAAATATGATTAGAGCTGAAATCAATCAACATCATTCACTGAGTTTGAGAAACACTGCGGTGCTTTACTTAACTTGCTAAAGTTTTACAGTGATTTTACTTTATGTTACAAAAGTAGGCTAACATGTTAAAAATGACTTATTTAATTAATTTACTTTCACTTTGAAATACAGTAATTAAATCACTCTATAGTGGTAAGGCTTTTCCCGCTTTATCTCAGTAAATAATAAAGACCTGGAAAACATGGTATTACAAAGGTACGGGGACCACGTCTTTGTCCACCTGAGGTTTGCTAGCACTGGCCATTTGGTAGCCAATGGATGCTTCTGATCCAAGCAAACAAAGTAAGAGGATGAATGTGTTTGTTTAATAACAAAAAACACACACACAATATGCATAACACAACTGTACTTATAACAATATAATCTTCATTATCTTTGGAGATATATTTCACACACAAACTTGATTCCACCTTGAGATAAATGTGTAGCTTGGACTCTTATTTGACCTCAATATGTTTATTATCTCTACTGTAAAATGTACATTTGCATTTTGATAGAACTGGATAAACTGTCTATTGTTTGTAAAGTCAGAAAAAGCCATTAATTAGAGGCAGTAATCTGAGTGATTGGCTTCGGGACAATTAGCACCACTCGAACCTTATTTAACTCAGCTAATGACTCTCTGCAAGCCGAAACAACACTTTCAAAAAAACTGTTTAAAAGTTCAGAGATTAGACGTTATTGCAGTTTTCACAGACAAACTGCAGCAGATGAGTAAATGTCACATGTCGCCTGCATACGCTCTCTTTGTGTGCAATTAACTCATAAACCAAACTAGTCAGATAATGGTACCACACCACCTACAAGTCCTTACACCATCATCTGATGTGCATGTTGTGGTTGTCAGCACATATGCCCCACCCACCTGCTGATCAGACCTTCTGTTTTTGGGAGGCAGCCAATAAGAAGAAAGTTAAGTTAAAGGAGCCTGAAGTGGCTTTTTTCAGGCACTGGAGGAACTGAGCAGCTGCACCAAGACCCAGTAATACTGTGATTCAAGCAAAGCTATTCTGCTCAAGTTAAATAAATCGTCTTCCTGCTGCTCTCCTTAGGGGTCACCTCAGAGGATCACCTGCCTCCGTCTCATCCTACCCTTGTGTCACACCAACCCTCTGCATGTCCTCCTTCCCTACATCCATGAGAGTCCTCTGTAGTTAAAGCACAACATTTTAAAAAGCCTTTCAGAAATGATGTAAGTTGAGTCCAAATTGGGCAGAAAGACTGTGGTCTCCATTTTTAAATGATCAAAAGTAGTTCTGGCATGGCGTGAGGAACATCTCACTGTTCAAAGCCAGATCTGCGTCCACGTGGCAGTTATTTAAGAAGACCGCACGTCAGTTTCAATAAAATATAATATACACAGCATGTGAGGGCATACGCACAAACGCATGCACGCAAAGATGTACACACTCTCAAAATTAGAACTGTTAAGAGACTCCAAGCAGCAAGCAGATTTCAATCAACAAACATGATCTCAGAGGAAAAGCTGGAAAACACACACAACATTGTCTTTCATGACTGTCTGACTGTGCGATTTACATAGCCAATGAGCATGAAGTTCATGAAAACATACCTAATTTTGGATTTTCAAAGTCACCGTGCCATCTGCTTTTTTGTTCCGCAACAAACATACACACTCACTCACACACACGCACGCACACACAAACAGCTTCCCACCCCACACCCCCTGTCGCTTGCGACTCCAAAGTTTCCACTGTATTCATCTCATGAATATGCTAATTGTGCATTCCACTGCCAACTGTGTGTGATGTTTCTGAAGGAACAGATATAGTTCCAATAAAAAGGAAGTGTCTACAACTGGCTGTTAAAAGAAAAAGGATGTGATAAGCATGGGAAAAGGAGGATGTCAGTTTTGCTCTATTCACCCTTGCACTGCCTCTCTTTGTGGCTCTTTCTGACTTTTCTTTGTGTCTTTTGTCTAAGAAAAAAAACTATTTGGACACAATTCTGTAAACAGCTTTAAAAATGCAGTGACTAATACCTAACTGCTTGCTGTGGCATTAAAAAATACTTTTCTTTTGACCCCACTTCACTTCCAAGAAAAGAGTTATTCCAACAGCTAAAGATTCATCATCTCCATTTGAAAGCGACCAATTTCTATTTGTATGTAGGACACACACACACACACACACACACACACACACACACACACACGTATATACATATACAGAGACACATACAGAGGGAGAGGCTGGAAGGACAGAGAGAAACAGAGACACTCTGGTATTTAAAGCCATTACCAGTCCAATCTATCTGACAGGACACAGTGTTGTCTTGGTGACGGAAAAGATTGCCATGCACTTCACTTTCGCTTCAAATGTGTCCCTGAATCACTAAGGTTTTGCAGAAAATGTCATGTCCATCATTTCTTAACAGAGAATAGCTAAGTCGTTGTTTCGTGCTACACTGCCTCTGTAATTTCGCCCTTCCTTCTCTCTGTCCTGTCCCTAATAGCTTATTAGCCGAAAAGTTTCCTTTGTACCACGTGAAACCTTTAGCACAATCATCCTCTTAAAAGGCACACTTGTTTTCTGAACTGAAGTCAGGTGCCATCATGAGCTCGCAGGAACGTGGCATGTTGGTAATTTTTTTTTTTTAAGTGTCTTTGTAATGGTTCATGTGGTGGTTATGTGGGAGTTTAGGTCATGTATGGACGAAAGTACTACTAAACATGGCACGCAGTACTGTGCTGCTCTTATAAATCATACTGCTCAGTAAGTTAATGTTGTTATCTGTAAGATATATGTATAAAATATACCCAGGAGGATCTGGTGTTGTTTAAAAGGCAAAGGTGGTACCTATTTGGTGCTGTCACGGTTCAGTTTACTGCATTTTACATGAGGCTAACTAATAAATAAACAAGTTTTCATGGCATTATTTTTTAAATCACCCTCACTTCACTTTTGCCCCCTGGAACTTTGTTGAACAGGCTGAACTCTCATGAATTTGCAGATTCCCATCAAATTTTACGCCACAATCACCAGGCTGACATTTGGGGTTCACATTCAATGTCTCGGCATCTGCTGAATGTCGTTCAGTCCAATTACAAATTTAGTGCAGACGTTCAGGTTTTGTTTTGTTTTTTTTGGTTAAATGTCTTTACGAAGGAAAAACCTCAAATTGTCAAAACAAAAAAAAAAATTGATCATCAAACAAGAAATGGGTTTGTTTGTTTTTTTAAATCTTCTTTGTGTTGCAGGCTTAACAGACAAGGTTACAGGAGGAGATGCTGACATGTGAAAACCAGTAAAAGAATGGCATATCTCTTCCATATAGGAATTGCTCCTAAACCTGGGAATCTGGGCCTCGACAGAGGGTAAGCGTTCACGTGGACACTCCATACAGCACCTTGAACGTCTTAAATATCCTCTCATTTCTCTAGATTTTGCTTCCTCGGAGTCAGACTTTGTTGTAATTTTTGAACATGGTCTACAGTAAGAGTTCTTTAGGCTTTCTGAAGGTTTTTAAAGTTTCAGCTCCTTTTTCACTCAGTCTTGCTTAACACTGACCTGTGAATCATTCAAGCATAAAACAACTCATAACTCAAGGGATGAACCGGCATTGTGTCTACACACAACAGACGATTTAGGCACTATGTTACTAGCAGTCTGTTGCAAAAACACATGGAATAGAATCGCCCTTTATTTTCATTGTGCAAGTATAATTCCCACATTCGTATTTCTTTAGATGAATTTATGAAAATACTACAGATAACAGTTTGAGAGGCATAAAACGGTATTTTGCATTAAGAAGGGATTGCAAAAGAGCTGTTTGTGAAAACTTGACATATCTCAGCATGGCGTGCTGTGTCACCTCCAAGTGGAAGACAAAAGCAGAAGTCCAAAGCCTAAAACCAATCTTCAGCAGTTGAATAGTATCTGAAAGTCATGTCCTTAAGAAATAGGAAAATATTCGAGCAAAGACCTGACACAGGACGTGAGACAGGCATCTGGCCCCTCGGTTGATTCGTCTACTGTTCACTGAAGCCTCATCAGAACGGGTCTCAGTGGAAGGCTGGCTGTCAAGAAGCCATTGTTAAAGAAGGGAAACAGGGAGAGGTATGCCTGAGGTATGCCAAGCTATATAAAACGTGTGCCGAAAATCAGCAGCAACAGGTCTGATAGAGGTATGAAACCAAATTTTAAACTTTGGTTTAGATCATATTTATATGTACAGAGGAGGTCAGCAGAGCTGTACAACAGTAAGCACCTACAGCCATCTGTAAAACACGGTGGAGGCTCTGTCACGGTTGGCCTGCGTGTAAGCCACTGGCGTTGGAGATCTTGTCAAAATTGATGGAAATATGAACACAGAAAAGTACATTCAGCATAGCTGGATAGAAAAACATAAAATAAATACGATTTTTGAAAGTCCTTCAAACTTTCTTGTAAGAAATGACACGAAAGCTTGCATAAGAGCTCAGGCTGTGTTGAAGCTCATCGACAAGCTCGTTTGAATTGTACAAATTCTAGTTTCCCTTATATGATATATTTACATATGCATGTTTGCACATTTCCCAAGAAATTGCTGCACAAATTTCCCATTTTAGTGAGAATATAAAGAGATGATGGGTGGCTCAAGACACAAACACAGTACTATAAAGTATAAGAAACTGCGTGCGATTAGAAATTTACAGCTGCCATAAGGTGTGTTTACCCATTTTTCCATAACTAATGCATATATATTTTATACTATTCATTTGGTATTGCTGCAGATGTCTCATTATAATCCCCCATAACAACTACACATTTAAAACATATTAAACTGACAACAGGCAGCCATCAAGGCATGATAACAAAGTAAATGTTGGTTGTGCAATGAATTGGCTATAGAATAATGACAAAATGAGTGTTTGGATTGGTTGCTTAAAGCCTTGTTTTCACTATGCAATTCTAGCTAATCTTCCAGGAAAATGAAAACTTGATCTGGGCAGCCAAAACAATCAAATAATAGTGGTTTTATTTTACTCCTGTAGCTGAAATAGTAGACCGTGAGTAACAGTTGTAAGGTGGAAATTTTGCTGTTGGAGGTGCAGAAAGAAACGTGGTGCAATATGAAAATTCAAACTCAAAATGGTGAGCTTTTTTTGTTTAAAATAACTCTTAGATATTGATTTTTATTGAAGGTTAACATGCCGGAGAGGTCCAAAACCTCTCATCAAGGTCATAAAAAGTTACAATGCCTTTGAAATATGCAAACGAGCAGACCTGGATATTAGGAATATTAATGGATATCATTGCGACGCTGCCATTTGTGGCATCTAGATCCAATCTCCCTGAACAGACATGTTCAAAACCTTCCATCTATGCCGAGGACACAAAGAAAACATTTTTAATTTCCTCTTCGTCCAAGGACAAAGACACTAAAAGTCCCACTGTGAATCCAGGAAGCAAATTGCTGTGGGATCCTGAGTCTAATCAGAGTGGACACATGAGTGGGCTCCCTACTCTACCACTTTTAGAAGAATTATCCTAATAATGGGCAGCAAAACCACAGGTACAGATTCTCACATACAGCCTTAACACGTCGAGGAGATCGTAGAAAGGGGGGCAGCCACAAGGTGTCACAAGTCAAGAATTAAAAAAATCTAATTGGAGACATCAGTACTGATCTTCTTCGGGCTTGAATTGGGAATGAATGTTTGATTTGATGGATTATGGATAAGACAGAAGACACACAAAGTAGACGAATGTCTATAAAACCAGGCAAGGAAGTTGTACTCTAGATGCAGGACATGTGATGCTGCCATTTCAGTGCCATACTGGCATGGTCTCTGTAAATAACTACAATGAGTTTCAATTACTTGAATGCAACTGTGTTAAAAATGTGTGGCACAAGTTACTTCCTAACACAGCAGTGAATGCCTTTGGATCCCTTGAAGATATTCCCCCAGGAAACTAGCTTTATCAAATATCTGCACATCACCCAATCATGTGCATCTATCTTCCCTCTTTGTTTGTGGTTCGGCATTTCCTTAGCGGGTGGGATACCACTAGCTTCTACACAAGCACCAGCGCAATAGCAGGAACAATGGTGCTTGATTTACAATCAAGCAGCTGCGTCCATTGCCAGCTGTTCCCCACACACAGCAACGGCCCTGCGGCCCAGCCGTTCTCCGCAGGAGTCCACAACCAGCCGCCAGAGACAACGCCTAGCGGAAGCCAAGCGTGGTACAAGCCTGCACCCGCTAAATTGGGCCAATTAGCTTATACACTAAAAGCTCTCCCTGCATAGTGTTTTCCAGAGGAAATCTACTATGTGGAACCTCAGTTTCTCCTTTTGCTGCTCCTTTTCCCTTCACCTCCTCTCTCACTACAGCAATTTGTGAAATGTGCTAAATGCTCCAAGAGCGCACGATGAGCAGGCTGATTAGACAAATCAGCCAGTGAATGTGGCATTTAAACTGTCTTATTGTTCATTGACTGAATGGGCCGCATTTAAAGAATAACAAGTTTACTCAAAAGTTTTAACTCTGAATGTGTATCAAGTTTTATTTTTAACCGCGCTCGCCCAGATTTACTCAAAAAGTCCCCCGAAACTTTTTATCGACGCGGCGCAGGCACCCATTTCAGTATGCATCGAAATAGCCGGCTGTGCCCCTCTTCCACTGAATCAACCTCTTCCCTCGCTCACTCTCCCACCTCTACCCCTTCCACCAATCTTCTGTCTATCTTGCCATCAGACTAAAATATCTGTGATGAAGACATCTGCTGGACAGCTTGTCAGGGGGGCTGGAAATGGAAATCGAGAAACTGAAGGGATCTGAACGATCTGTCTGTGCCAGAATTACAGCCCACTTCATTACAGGAAGGAATGGACAGATATGGCATAAGATAAAGGGAAAAAAATACACACTATCTGCCATGTATTTCTGGCTTTAGCAACAGCACTGCTTACTCATTTAGGCAGGAGGCGCGGTTACATAAACACAGACACCCCAAAAAGTACATTAGATTAAGACAAATTGTTTCAATGGGCTTTGTCTAGTGCTCGTGAAATAAAAACAGAGCAGTATAAATGTGACTACTTAGAAATTGTAATTATTTAAGCAGTCTTTGAAAGCAAATTTTTACCATAAACCACAAAGAAGATTTGGTTCACTATCAAAAACCCGACTCTAACTTTGTAGCTGCAAGTAACTGAATTGTCCACACAGATTTCTGTCCTCAGTAAAATGTAATTCCACATCTGTCTCTTCTCTCTTCTCTTCTGAGCTAGTGTTGCTGGGGAAAGGGAAAAAAACAGAGCACTGCTGATGAGGGAAAAGACAAAACTAATCAAACAAAATTGAGGATGCCATTTCCTTGCTGCCACTCACCATTTCAGACACTAACTGTCTCGCTTTCCCCTCAAAGGACTCACACGAGCGCACACGGAGAAGTGCACGCTCTTCAGTGTGGGAGTAGCATGAGTCACCGCTCGGCCCGTTCGAAGGGGGAGGACTTAATTGACCCTGGAATCAACTGTACAAACCGGATATGAAGCCGAGCTCAAACACAACAGGAAGCGGGAGGTAAAGTGGTGCCACGCTGCCAAGGACGGTGGAGCGCTGTTAAATTAAACAAGGAAATTTGTTTTTCTAACCCTAATCTATATTAGCAGCAGTGTCTTGACTTAACATGCTGCCAAATGCAAAGCAGGCGTTGTATTTTATTTCATTACTGTGGGCCAGCACACTGGTCCTCGCCCCCCAGCCACCTTTTCAAAGGCATTACCAAAACTGCTTGCCAAATTAATTTACACATACTAGTTCCCATCAGTGGAAGCACAACAGCTCACTAGAGCTCTCTCCAAGCCAAAAAAAGAAGGTGAAGTTTAAGACACTGTGGCAGAGTGCTTTTATTAAGCCATGAGCACAAGCTACTGTATGAATTATTAAGGACTTTGGTGCATCTATAGACCATCAAACCATTAGCCTGCGAGCAAAAGACATCCAGGAGAGCACATTCAAAAATACCTCACCCCTCTGCGCTCGCAAAGTCCTGACAGCGTTTCCTTGTGATTGAAGAAGTTGGAACACACCGAGTTTTGAACCCAACCCCTCTGAATTTTTCAGCAGCTGCAGTTAAAGCACCATTAAAGCACAAAAGCCGTGTCTGCGTGGTTTTCTATAATTGATGAAATAACAAGGTATTTATTGGAGGAAATATCACAAGCACTTATCTGAGGAGATGGCGCGGCGACTGCAAGTGGTATAAAATGCACGACAGTGACCAACAAAAATGGGCACCTGTAGTACTCTGTCTGAAACACCCGCTGTATGTGGAACAACAACCCATGTACTCACGTTCCATCTCGGCTTTTATATTAGGATACAAGATGGTAAATGGAGTGGTAACTATATAGTATTTTTCTACGCTAACAGAGCACTCAAAGCGCTTTTTTTACTACAAGCCTCCTTCACTCAGTCACATTCATACAAGTGCTTTTCTTTCTATATCCAAGCACCTCATCTAATATTCGCACACACACAACCTCTGATGGATACATCAGGGGCAACTCAGCATGTCAAAGTACGCCCAAGGATACTTCAGCATGTAGACTGGAGCAGGTACTGGATAGATGACCGGCTCTACTTCCCAGGCAAGCGACCATCCAAGTACCAACCATTGGGCATGCTCAGGGTGGTATGGCCTCGAGCAGAGACTGTAACCTTAAGATATACTTAACTAAAGTTACTTTCAAGATGGCTACAGCGGGTAGATCGAGCCAGTGACCGTTTGCTTACCAAGCCAACGTGTTAACCACTACAGTCTAGAGCCACTCTCACTGCTCTGCAGACACATCAATGTATTTTTTGGCAAAGCATTCACGTAAACAACACCAGCCAATATTAAACAGCTTGGGGTGGTTATTTATGACTTCTTACTAAGATGACAGTACAATGCAGTTTAAAAATTATCTTGTTATTACAACAACTTAACATTTTATATTTTCATCAGATACAGGTCCACCAACATTCAGTAATGACCTATTCTGGTAGGTCATTTATTGTGAATGTAGATGTGCTCACCAACTCCTGAGGTGCACAATGAGTAACAGTAGCTACTGCTCCACCTTCTTTCCAAACCTCGTCTGGCATTAACATCAGCACAGAAACTGTGCACCGGGAGCCTCATAGCACGCATATCCATAGCTGAGCAGCTAATTTAGGCTACGTCCACACTAGCTAGGATAAATTTGAAAACAGTGTTTTCCGCATCCACCCTATCGTTTTCAGTCGTTTTCACAGAGTTGTGCGTCCACATTGAAATGTCCGAAAACACTTACATTCCAGTACTGCGCATTTACCTGCCTCATTTCTGTCTGCCGTTTATTTACTTTCCGGCTCTTTGAAACGTCACAGCAAAATGTCGAGGAAAAGCACAGTTTTTTAAATTTTCTAACAATGAGGTGGAGTTGTTGCTGCGAGTAACACAAAAGTACAAAGTTGCAAAAGCAAGTGAGAATTAAAGAATTTGAAGAAAAGCTATCTGACGCATGTACAGACTGATATTAATCTTTAACAAGGCTGTCAAGATTCAGAGCAAACAAAACAACTGCTGTATAATGCCCTCTGCTATCTTAGTTTAATTGGTCACATGACTGCATCACATGACTAAAATGTGTCATCGTTTTCGAAAAGGCTCCGGGTTCGCTGTCCACACTGCGAGGCGAAAACTGCGTTTTCAAATGTATCTGCTTTGGAGAGCGTTTTCAAAACGCTGCATTTTCCTTGAGTGAAAACGCCGTCTCAGTGTGGACGGAGGGCCAAAACGGAGAGAAAAAGATGCGTTTTCAAACGAAAATGTATTAGTGTGGACATGGCCTTATGTGTAATGCGTAGAAGGCTCTATAGCAGGGGTGGGGGAACTCCAGGCCTCGAGGGCCGGTGTCCTGCAGGTTTTAGATGTGTCCTTGATCCAACACAGCTCATTTAAATTGCTAAATGACCTCCTCAGCATGTCTTGAAGTTCTCCAGAGGCCTGGTAATGAACTAATCATTTGATTCAGGTGTGCTAAAACCTGCAGAACAAGTTCCCCGTCCCTGCTCTATAGCGTTACAGAATAACATTTAACCATTTCATTTGCTTTCATTTCTATTTTAATGAAAAACATGAAGAACAAGGCATGAATAAAAAATAATAATAATTTGTAAATTCAGTTTTTCTAGTTTCATTCTGTTGATACAACATGACCAGAATATAAAAAAAATGAATTAATCTGACTTTTTTTCCCCCTTTCAGATACACTTCAAAACTGGTCATTTGATCATTCTGGTTTCTTGTCGAGCTTTTTTCTTTTGCAATGAAATCACCTTGTTCCCAATTTCCTCAGTGAGTAACCACGTTATTATGGCTAATACAAATTTTGGCCAAAAACTATGAAATTAAGAGTCAAGTTGCATTACACTGGAATTATCCTTTAACAAATGAAATGAAAATGAATTTCATTTGTGCGGATAATGAGATTTTTCGAGAGATACTCGGCTAAATTTTCCACAATTTTCTCTAAGAGGCAATTTCCCCAGACCTCAGCCCTGTTCATTAGCCAGCATGTACAACCGCCAATGAGAGCAGTGCATGTGTGGGATAATGGAAATGGAGGTAGATCATGCTGAACATGAAGGAGATTTAGCTCATTCAAGTGGCAGGTAGTGTTTCTCCCCCATCCCTCGTCCCACTCCTCCACCTTCCCAATAACCCCCTTCCCCAGAGGCATTACCCAAAGCTGGCTCCTTCTCCTAATTACCCATGGGCCCTAGAAATGCTCCAGCTGTTTGGAGAAGTGGGACCACTGCAGAGCAGGAGGTTCAGCAGCAGCTGATGAGTTGGGTGAGAAATGGAAGCTGATTAAAAGTTTTAAACTCGCTTGGAAGACAAAAGAAAGAGAAATTTGAAGTTTTGGAGAAGGCATCTCAGGTACATTTCCAACGGATTTGTGCTAAAATTCTTTCTTTAATTAGTTTTTTTGTTGTAGTTTTTTGTCAGATTTGCTCCGTGCTTCCGTAGTGCATTCACTGATGATTCATCTAACATACTTGTGTCTGACAAGACCTCCCAGAGGACGAGGAAGAACTCGTTTGAAAGACAAATTCATTGATCGTTGTGACTGTGACTGCTTGCTGTACAGATTAAACGATTGGCAGTTTGACAGCTGACAGACTGACACTGATTGATCGATCAGCGCTTAACTGGAGGAGACCTCTGACAAACATGCAGCTTATATTGCTTACAAATGGACTGATGGATGGATTGGACTTGCCTGTGATTTGCAAAAGTGCCATTTTGACTCACCATCCCTACCGCGACGGTCCAACGTCGCCTTGGTAGATGAAGATGAGATGTAGAGGAAACCGTCCATGAAGATGGAAGCCTCAGGCAGGCAGGCGTTCTCTGACCATTGGTCCAGTCGAGGGAAAGCTACAAGGGAAGCAGAGGAGGAACACATGAGCAAAGAAATGGTTTTCCTCAAAGAATGTAATGGCACCCGTCTATTCATTCATTCCTTTACTGCCATTTATGTTACCTTTTTCTCAAGGGATGCAAAGCAAAATTAAAGCTGGAGTAATCAGATTTTTTAAGCAACATTGGAGAAAAAAATAATAGTTACTTATTACTTTTATTCAAGTATCCGGAGAGAGATCAGATCAGGTGAAGTAGAGGCCCAGAGGGATGAAGTATTAAGTAAGAAGCTGTGGTGCAATGGAGTAAAGCCAATGACATTTTCACCTGAGAGATTAGGGTTTGAACTCCTGGTTGTTGTAGGTTGCTGGTATTCAGCCAGTACAATTGGTCACAAAGATATATATATCGCTGCACCAAAAACCTAGTAATTGCTTTGATCACTAGCAAGTTGCCGTGGTTGTCTGTATTCTGCATGCAAAATGCCAAACATTCTCCAACCACTTGCCAAGTGGTGGTTAAACTGCAAGAAGTGCAGGACAGTCCAGAAATGGGAAATGTTCCCCTTTGAACAAAACTTTTGACTTACCGCTGGAGTCAACAAATTTTAAAAGCTTACTTTGAGGCGACTGTTCCCCATTTTTGGTTAGTAGTTGACATATGCACACTATGGCTAACTGCAGAAATCCACTAGCAACCAACCCAGTTGCAAAGAGGTTTTTTGGTAGACCACTGTATACCTCTTTGCAAACAAATTTATCTACCAATAGCCAGCAACCTCCAGCAACCACTCACCAACCGGTCAGGGAAAGGTTTACAGTGGGTCGCGAACCAGTCTCTAGTGTGGCCCAGTGAGAGTGTGGCCTAATTTGTAGTGCAAATGCCATTTCCTGTCCAGTGGTGCTTTCGGTTGGTTCAGCTTTTCTAGATCTCTGCCTACTACAGCTTTTAAGAATTGTTTTAACGTAATAAGTGAGCATTTAAATTGGTTTAACAATCATACGATATGCAAAATCACATAAATAGACGAAGTTATCGGCAATGGGAAAATAACCGAGTGCACCCAAAGCTGTTTTCTGGGGTAATTTTTTATACTGTATTCAATAACTTTGTGATCTCTCTCCTGTAGAATTCCACTCAGTAAATAATTCACTTGCAAAGAACATTTGCTGAAAGGGGCAACAAGGTGATGCGTCTGCCCTCTAACCATAGTACAGTGGCTCCACTACACACGCTAACATGACAATCACTGCTTGCATTAGCTGATATTCTAACAGATCCCCTAACACCAGCCTCCAGTGCATGCCAATCACTGCTGAGATCTCATTTTGCTGTTCAGATTTGGGATGTGGAAAGTGTTTTAGATTAAAATAACACCAATCCCACGCGTGATTCGAGCTTTCTCTCCCAGTGTCATCCGTATAAAATACCTGACTGGAAAGTCTGTCCTTCAAGCCGAATATGTGAATCCCCGATCCAGCTCTGGGAGGCTTTCACACTACTGAAGGACCCATAAGCAAGACAATGAATCCCCACTGGCTTCACAATTGCTGTTCTTGAACTCGTGCACTGACCTACATATGGAAAGCATTTTCCCGTGGGCATCAATAAAGCAGCACAGTATTATCTTCTTTTTTTTCACAAGCAGCATAAAAAGTGATTATACAAGTTGGTGTTTATTTATTCATGACATTGAAAGAGAGTGACCATGTGACAAAGTCAAAGACGCAGCATTGTGAGAGCACTTCGTGGCAGAGTCCTCCACGTGCTGTATCTGTTAAAAAAACCCGAATAATTTCTACACTGTGTCCTCGCTTCATCTTTGTCCATTAAAATTAGAAGTCACTCATTTTTCTCTCTTTTTCTCGCAAACTTCAAGAGCTCCCCACATTCAACCTTATCATTCTCAAATTCAATTAGCTTCAATTCTGGGGTTCAATTTTCTGCCAAAGCCTTGGAAATATCTTACAGATTTTATCTTCACTACCTCCAGCTCCCTCATCAAGCAAGGTAAAATAACTTTAATTGAAACCACTTTTGATTGAAGTGACATTTCTACCCTTTAGTAACACCACTAATGCCTCTTCTCAGGACGGCGTATCGTTCCCCAGCGAAAAAACAGCCAGTTAATTTAACAAGAAAGCTTATTCTGAACATCGTTATGTGTGTAGTTTCATTATGTCAGACGAGCTAATTGTGTTCAAATGTGCATTAATACTCTTTGCTTTGAAGTAAACTATCAAGTAAGCACGTAATAAAAAAGGATTTAGAAGCCCAACTTACAGAGCATTTAAGAACTACAGCAAAAATCATACGTCTCTATAGAAAGCATTTTTTTTACTGTCCAAAATTGTTTCAGTGGTGCAAAGAAACCAAGAAGAGAACAAGCCATGAATCTCTAAAAACTGAAATGTAATTATAGACTCAAACACAAATAAGGACAGTATATATATTGCAATTTCAAATCCATGTCAAACGTAAAGGTTCAAAGGGTTCTAAAGGCATAAAAACATATCAAAACATAAAAAATATGTTTTTCTCATATTAAAACAAACAAGCAACCTATTAGAAATACACAGAGAAATGTGAATAAGAAACAAACTTAGGCTACTGCTAGATGTAATCACTTGCAAGCAGGGTACTGGACAGGAAAACCACCTTACGAATGTTTTGGTCAGTAGTGCATTCTTATTGTAGCGCGTTATTTGTTTAGAAGCTGCCAAGTCCTTCACAAACAATTGCTACCTGATCACCAAGTGGTAGCAAAAATTGATAAAAACGTGGCAAAATGTGGACAAAACTAAACACAGTGACACTGAAGACCACTGAAACCAATAGGTTTCAAAAGCCACGGCTTTTATTTTGAAAATTAATGGTGCGTCCATTCGCAGTTTTCATTGCTCTCTTTACAGTCTCACAACCATATAGCAAATAGTTGGTGAGTAATAACAGACTAATTGGCATCTTCCATGGAAACACTGACACTGTGGTAATCTGCTGGTGACCAAACCAATTGCAAAGAGGTTTTTTAGTGCAGCACTATACACCTCTTCTAATATGCCAGTTTTTGTGCAGCGACAGCAAGCAAACGCGCAACTGGTAAGGGAATACGCATTTTCCCCCCTGGAGACGAGCGGTTATCAGGGGGTCATCGAGGAGTCTCTGGGCCTGTGTTACTGCAGCATCTTATTAGCAAACTGTTAGCCAATGTTAGAGAGATATAAGAACAGATCAAACTCTGCCTTAAAGGTGAATACAAAACAAGAAAAACATTATGACTTAATATCCGTTCAGCTTATTTTTGTCCACTTAATAATGCTCGTGTGTTCCCTCAGTCATAATGTCTATGTTCATTTTTCTATAGAAGTAGGAAATCAAACCTCCCTTTTCCTGCAAGTCTCTGCAGCTGCTGCTTTGTTCACGTCATACAGTTTGCATTAAGGCTGGGATTATGCTCCCGTCTGGAGAGCCTCAGACACCATGGTTGAGTAAGTTGTTGTTATTACTCTGTTTGGCAGTCTGCGTGCAGGAACCACGTGTTGTCGGTGCCTCTGCAGTGCAGAGTCCTTATAGACGTACTACACAACGTCTGCACGGAGCCTCATGTTCACCCTCTGATGACGACATTTATGACCCCTGCAGACTCGTAGGTGTGAAAAGTATCATTTCTGAATAGGAGAAAACCTACACGCTCAGACTTCACAGGGGCATTTGCATGCTTTAAAGGCTCAAAGATCTAATACGGGGATAAAAGTCAAAAGAATATTAAAAATTCAGAGAATTTTCATTGTGTTTTTAACTGAAGGAGCTGACAAAATACACAGAGGGGCATTTTTTCATTTTTATGTGATTGGACAGTTAAAATTAGACAGGAAGGTGGAACGATGGGTGTGGGAGAAGACATGCAGCAAAAGGGTCCCAGTCAAGACTTAAACCAGGCCACTGTGTTGAGCCTTGTTGAGCCTCGACCAGGTGAGCTAAATGGGCCCCCAGCCAGATGCATATCTATATAATTATGGTTCTCGGGGCCATGATGCATCATAGGGTACACAAAAGAGTCCAAGAAGAAGTAGTTCCCACCCTGAATAGCATGTTTAAAAATTAGCCTTCAGTACAAAATCCACTTATTAAATCCAAATGCTCCATTTGAACTTGGATGGATTGTTGTTGGTCAATAGGCAAGAACTACATCACCTTTGTAGCTACTACATTATTCAGCACTAACATCAGCTGCAATAGCCAAATTAATCTTTAGCAAGTTATTAAAAAAAAAAACAAAATATAAGAAGTATAAAAAAGTTTTAATGCTAATTAATAATCCATCAATGATTTAATTAATAAACATCCATCAGTTTTGGCATTTTTTCTTTACATAACTGTGATTCTAGCCAAGTTTATCAAGTAAATATCAATGAAGACTTCAAGGGAAAATTACATTGAAAAACAGCTCACAAATGCACGTCATCCTTCATCCATTTACAGCCGAGCTCGTATAAAGCAACATCCCAACAGCAGCAGCATCATTTCTGCAGGACACAGGCCTTTTTTCTTGGCTATTCGTAACAAGTAATATACTTTTGATGTGATGCCAAGGAATGCCGTGCCAAGTTAGTTAGCAGCATCTGTAATCTAGCTGTGAATCTAACAGAGGATATGTCTGCCAATTACGGCATCATAAATACACGGAATATGATTTTCGCAGTCAAATTGCAGGGAAGTGAGTCTACGCACACACATACGCGGACGCACATGCACACATTTTCCACTGTCGACCATTCAGATTGACAAAATGTAAATAAGCCAGTGGCTTGATGTGGTATCAGTTGTAACAAGGCTCCCTTTGTGAGCTTTCTAAACAACCCCTCTGGGCCCCTAAAGCTGGACTCTGTTAAGATGGGACTGTGATGTCTGTGGGGGCGGCAGCTGAGAAGTCTGGCCTGCGCCGATTGGCTCAGTCCCCTGTGAAGGGAGGTGACATGACAGAGTGCTCAATTAGCCATCTGGTCGCCCACGGCAACGGTCACAAAGTGGTCCCCAACAAGCAGTGGACAGTGGGGTAATCAGAGGAGCTCGGTCACACACATGCACGCACACACCTACACAAACGCGCGCGCACAGAGCAATGAGGTAAGCGATAACACAAATACAGAACACGTGCGGGAAGAGCGTAAAGGAACGCCTAAGTCAGCTAAAGATAAAAAGAGCCAGAGGTTTCCTCAGTGTATAAACTTATAGTCATTCTTAGGATTAAAGAAAAAGAAACTATTGTATTTATTGAGCTGTATAGCTGGAGGCCATGCTCACACACACATACACAAACACACACAAACACTTTTAAAATTCAAACCATCCACAAACAGACACTTCACCTTAATTTACCCAAACACTGAGCAGCTTTTTGCGACCTCCTAACCCTCTTACTGCCCTGCGTACAGTCAGAGGGAACTGGTCGAAAACATAAACAATCTCAACAAGGACAGAAAAAAAAACCTGCCAGTCTTGCATTGAAGCTAACAACGGGGTGAAATAGAGACGCGAGTTTGATTTAGTGTCTCTCTCTCTCTCTCTATATATATATATATATATATATATATATATATATATGTGTGTGTGTGTGTGTGTGTGTGTGTGTGTGTGTGTGTGTGTGTGTGTGTGTGTGTGTGTGTGAGTGTTCCTTTTATTACCCACACTGAAAAGTCTGCCAGATAAATTTTTAATGTGACGCAAGATTCAGGGCATCAGGGACGCTAGGGCGACAACAATAAAACTTCTTTGCCTCCAAATCCATGGTGTGTCATTTAAGGAGTGGAATGATGCCAAAAGTAAGAGGCATTGCTGTACGGCTCGGTTTCACAGTACAACGGCCTCCTGGGTGGAGTGAAGAGCCTCCATAAAACACTATTTACATGTTTACATTGTTCTCCTCACAGTTGTAGGCATTAGCTGATGCCTAGCAGGGCGGGTGTTACGCAACAAGATGTGCAAGTCGTTTCGTTAAAACTGTGAGCTTAAAGCCAACATTTGTACAATTTTTATGGGGTTTAGCATTTTACAAATAGTTCAGATGGCAGGGGTTTTGCGTTTACAGAGAAGTGCTGCAGTCCTGAGGAGAGCAGGCTTTTCTTTATGCCACGCTTTGCACTGATATTATCTGCTGGAGGAGCTGCTTTAACAGCTGTATTATCTAATATTTCTATAACCGGTCAAATTGCTCTTTCAGGCTTAAACAAGTTACACGTAATGCTTTTTAAGACCTTTCTAATATCACTTTAAATGAAATTTAGGCCCACAGTCGGTGTGGAAATATGAATAAAAACATGCACTCTCTAAGCGAAAACACTGTCTGTTCAGTAAGATCAAATACACGTCATTTTAAAAATTGTAAGAAAGCTGCAGCCCAATCTGAAACCTGAAATCTTTGCAGACACCAACCACTCTTTCACTGCAGTCTTCTATAATTGAGACTCAGTCTTCTGACATCTTCCCTTTAGTCTCACGGCAGCCACGACACTGCATTTGAACACTTTCTGTACCAAGCACCAGATACAGGACACCCTCTGGTTCAACTGGGGTCAAATAAACAAAGAACAACATGCAACTTAAATCCTTCTAAAATTGACATTTTGGGAAACCAGATGTCCCTCTGTATGTGAGACTGCACAGCACTTCTTCTCCCCTGTCCTGTATCTGGAGACAGAGTCCCATTATTTTGACTGGTTCTGCAGGACATGCGCTATTTTAAAGGCTGACTTTTACCTAATGCACATAATAGGAAGGCTTTTTATTATTTTGTGAGTCAAGGTTAGCTTATCTAATGCTATAGCCTTACTGAAACCCAAAGATGCATTCAAATATAATATATCTGACCACCTCCCAGCATTGTTAACGTGTCCCACATCATCCCACATTTAGTTTGTTGGGATCGGCTCACCCTGATGACGTCTTACGGCACTGTCACCTCACAGTAAGAAGGTTACTTGTTCAAACTCTGGCTTGGTTGTTTCTGTGTCCTCACTAGCTCAACAAAGCAACATTTGTCAATGAATGACTCCCTAGGAGTAAGGACTTGGCGACAGTGGGAAGGAAAAACTCCCTTTTAACCCCTCAGAGAGGGGTGACCATCTGCCGTGACCACAAAGCCTTTTCTCTTTTTGACAAGTGTTCTGTCAAAAATCACGAGTCACTCCCCGCTGATGCCTCACTGTTGGATCTTGCTGTCCATGTAAAAACGTAGTGACTCAGATTCTGCCTGGAGACGCCACGGACCTTCTTTTCAGCCTCTTTTACTTATAAGACCAGCCACACACATCACGTCTTATATTCAGAGGGTGAATAATGCAGAAGAACATGCAATAAACACTAACAACTTGTTATGCTGAATGTTCTTCCTGGTCTCACAAGACTTGATTGGCCAAACCAGTCCTCCATGTCTTCTATTTAAGCCATGGGCCTAAATATTGCACCACTACATCAGATGTAGAAGTCTCAAAAACTCAAGCATCAAATATAAAATACCTGGCATTAATGGGTTATAGATGGACATACAGTTGCACTGCCCTTCAAACACAAAAGATGGCACACAATATTACGATAACACCCCCATGTGACTTTTCAATCAAGAATGACTTAAATCGCTGTAGAGGTTTCGACACCGACTACTGCTGCTATAAATTATATCTAACAATTTCATCTATAAAGGTCTAAAATGTGAAGAGACACTGCCACGGAAAGCTACCATTGGCTTTTTAATAGAATCCGGGATGGTAATGTGCACAGGAACGTGCTCCTACAGTGTCCCGAGGTGCTTTGAGGCGAGCAGGTGCGAGCATGAGAATGAGGTCCGTGGAGGCCCCCTCCTTACAAACACGCAGAGAAAGGAAGCTAATGAAGTGGCCATGCTATCTGCTATCAGCAGATGTCCAAACACCGGGGCTACAAATTAGCCGCCATGGGGGGAGCAGAGTGTGGAGACGGTTTTGGGAAAAGCGGGGCTTGCAGCTTTGGTTTTTGGCTTTTGGGGGGCTTCACCGCATCCTGGGATAATAGAGGGTTTGTCCCTATTCTTATTTTCACAAACTGGGAGCGCAATTCACACTGTGAACGGAGACAGCGGCGATGTTTTACACACACACCAAGAGGCAGTCCGATTTGGAGTTTAGTTGTTAGGAGAAAGAATTCTTCAGGGTGCCTGTTTATTGCTGGCTCATTCCAGTCTGACACCACAGGGATAGCGAGTTTTGAAATAGGCCGCGTTTGTCTGGTTTACAGCACGACGTGGTGGTCGAATAAAGGCCTGAAGGTCACTCTTTATGTGAATTTGGGTTTTACAAGATAAGCAAACGGGCAGAAAAAAGAAATTTGCTCACAGCCAGACATAGTGGTTTGCTTCTGCAAATGCTTAAAATACCTATATCTGTCCTTGCATGTGTTCAATCGTTATCCTGCTGGAAAATTCAACTGTAAGGCTGAGGTCTTTTCAAACTCCAAACTCGCTCTGAACTCAGTTTTGCCCTCAATATTGGCTGCTGTGTTTCTCCTTTTATTCCTCCCTCTGTCAACTCCATGCTATACAGTAGGGATGGTGTCATGTGGGTATTGAATTGTTCCCGGAATCTGCCAGACATAACGCTGCACACAACAAATGAAAAAGTTCATTTTCTGTTTAATCAAAATTTTCACGAGTCTGCCTGCAAACTCTGGGGGCCCACACGCACAAAAACAATGCAGACACTGCTTTCTGCAGCTTTGTGCGATCTGACAATGCGTCCAACAGTAGGAAAATGTCAGAAGAGGGAGTCCGGACACATTTTGTGGTGAGGTTTAATCTTTTCACAGCACAACTATTTATTTTTCTTTCCATCACATAAAACAGCAGGACAGTCTCCTCTCTCGGCCTTTTATTTGGAATCTTTAGTACCTGTAGGCACCTGTGCAACCATGATGAAAAACATGTTTGATCGTGGCTGTAGTTCGTTTTACTAAATCTACCTTAACATGCAAGTCTGTCTCTCACTTATTTGACATTTCCAGCCTGTCTGCGGACTGCATATGTACAGCAGATCGTCACAAAGAGGTCCCAGTCCCGCAGCGTCGCTGGCTACATCCATAGTGAGCCAAATTGAAATCAAAAGCAGAACCAAACACATGCACGATACAAAGCTCCATATAAACCTAAGATCTCACTACAATGGTAGTGATTATGATTCAAAAAAATAAAAATCAACAACTAGAATTCGTCTCACATCACATTTCTGCATTATTGTTCGCCGTGTGTCTATGTGGGTTCTCTCCGGGTACTCCAGCTTCCTCCCACCGTCCAAAGACATGCAGTTAGTGGGGTTAGGTTAACTGGTGATTCTAAATTGTCCAAATGTGTGAGTGTGAATGGTTGTATATCTGTGTTAGATTTGCGACTGCCAACCTGTCCAGGGTGTAGACTGCTTCTCACCCTATGGCAGCTGAGATAGTCTCCAACCCACCTGCAAACCTGAATTGTAGAAGAGGATGGATGGATGGATGGATGGATGGATGGATGGGTGGGTGGGTGGATGGATGGATGGATGGATGGATGGATGGGTGTGTGGATGGATGGATGGATGGATGGATGGATGGATGGATGGGTGGACGGATGGGTGGATGGATGGGTGTGTGGATGGATGGATGGATGGATGGATGGATGGATGGATGGATGGATGGACGGATGGGTGGATGGATGGGTGTGTGGATGGATGGATGGATGGATGGATGGACGGATGGGTGGATGGATGGGTGTGTGGATGGATGGATGGATGGATGGATGGATGGATGGGTGGACGGATGGGTGGATGGATGGGTGTGTGGATGGATGGATGGATGGATGGATGGATGGATGGATGGATGGATGGATGGGTGGATGGATGGATGGATGGGTGGACGGATGGGTGGATGGATGGGTGTGTGGATGGGTGTGTGGATGCTGTCATCTTCACTGCGAAAAAACTGAGCAATGTGTGCAGTGAGAGGCTACACGCTCTGCTAAAATCGTAAAGCCTACATAAAAGTCCATCCACACTAAAATAACACAGGTTGCCAACCTCCTTGTGACCAACTACAAATAGCTGCCACAACTGGTTGTCCAGAGGTTGAATGTGCAGCACCTTCAATCACAAAGTGACTGCACAGGTGGTTCCCAGCGAGGCAGTCTGACTTGAACAGGCAGAATTTAATTGTAAACAATTTTATTCGCCATTAAATCTATAAACAGTCAACACAAACACTGGAATCAATCTGAGTCAGTCCGTTCCAATGAGCGTAACAGCTCAGTGGACTCAACTGGTTGCCATCTGGTTGTATACTGGTTATATTCCTATATAAAAGCAGGGTTGTCTACATCACTTTGCAGTAAAATCTCCATCTTGCAGAAACGACGTCACTATTTCTGGAGGAATTTCTGAGTTTCTAAATCTATGAGGTTCTGGTTGAAGTGTGAATGTCAGGAGCTGCTTTTGCGTATGTCGACAGCAACAGATCTGCAATTTTCACAGATTTGTCACTAACGGATTGCATTCAATCCCCAGCTTGACCCACTTACATCACAATCTGACTGATAAACAGACCGACAGGCAATAAGATCACAAGTTCACTGCACACAGTCGCTGTAATTCTGATCATGCTGCAATCTCCAACCACAGTTTTCTCTGGTGTGACTGTAGCATTAGATGGACACTGAGATTACTAGTTTCAAGCCATATAAAATGTTTATTTTGTATAATACCCACTCGAGTTTTTTGGGTTGAGCAGACTTTGTGATTAAACCATACCGTAACATATGCAGTGTCCTTGTTCCTCACTTCTGATTGTAAAATACTGAGAAGGTGGCATTTATATTGAAAAACTGTTCTCATGTCCATCTTTTAAATACAGCCTAAGGCTAAAATTCTCACGCTACACAAGTGTGAGTTTATTTTGCATCAAGTACAAGATGCAAGAAGTATGCAAATTGACACCAAGCCTAACTGCTGGGCTGAGATACGATCTAAACTTTGATCTCCTGCAAAGAGCCACCTAACCACCACAGCCTCCACATCTGTACTTTCTGCCTTACTAAATAAAAGGCACACTGCTTCCTACATTGGTACTGAAAGTTGGTATTGAACATAAATCATGTGGCTGCAGAACTGTCAAATATAAATGTAATTTCAGGGGATACTGAGCTGCTATTTCAGGATATTAAGAAAAGATTGTGGTACCATGTTGCCAGTTTCACATATATAGAGACATTTAGTCATCCTTAAGGTCTCTGTTCTGGCTAAACTTTACGTTTAGGAGCACTTTCCTTGTCTCTGTCATTTAGATCTAATTTCCAAAGTGCTGCAGTGGTGATTGTTCCCTCCGTTACAGCCAAAGAATAGAGTCAGTCTGCAGGAGTCATATTTTTGGTTTTCAGTAGCCTCCCTGGCCCTGGACCTGCTTGTCCACAATAGATGTTCAGTTTATTCAGACAGGAAAACTCTGTTCATACACATCTATCTGTTAATGATGAAGCCCTGCAACTCGCAGGCACATAATGAGCACACAGACGTGGCCTTTCTACACGTTTCAGATCGACAGTACGTCTGAAGCGTGCCGCAAGAATGCGCGCGCATTTATCTGCCCGTCCGCTTGCGCGCTTCGCCAGCACACCTCCAAGTAATGGCCGTTGCCACAGTAACCAGGTGACCCACGCTAGCAATTAGAGAGTCCCTAACAGGCTCGGTGCCGGCAAGTGCACACAGATGCAGCGCATACATTATGTAAACTACAGTCCCCGCGAAAGTCTCCCTCACCTGCCTCAGCCAACAGCAGCCCGGCTCGCGCTTCTAATTTAATACGTCCTCAACATCGGCAAAAAAAGAGAAGAAAAAAAACCCACATCCATCACGAGGAAGCCACACGACACAGCACATCTGTGGCGTGCCTCCAAACCGGGGACATTAGGTGGGTATTACAAAAGGTGGGTGCAGGGGGGGAAGTAGACAGAGGGAGAGATGGAGAAAGAGAAAAAGGGAGAGAGAACTTTTAACTTAAAACTCACCAGCTTCATATTTGTGGGTTTTTCTGTCTTTATTTCCTATTCACGGCGGAGAGGGAGGGAAAAAATAAAAACTCCCTCTGTGCTTTTATGAACGTGGCGGCACAGCGGTGAGTATGGGCTTTAAACATGATTGGCTTGTTAAAGTAGAAGGGATAGGGGCAGAATATATGTGGTGCTGATGGTTGTAAAAGTCCAACTTGCACACCTGGTTTAAAGGCCTTTTCACAGATTTATGAGAACGTGTCAGCTTTTTTCTTTTCTTTTTTTTTTTTTTAACTCGGCCAAAAGAATACATGAGTTATTCTTTCTGTTGCCTTGGCACCTCAACTGTGTTGAACACTGACCACGGAAAAGTTTCCGAGTACAACTCCCGTTGCCTTCGTTAATGAAGCAAAACGAGTATGCGCAGCGGAAACGCGCTTTTCGGATGCTTCAAAGTGAGAGGAGACAGTAACAAAGTTGCTTACCGCACAGTTTGTTCTGGTGCAGGAACTCCATCTGCAGCTTCTGGCCAGCGCGCTGAGCCAAGAGGTACGGGGTGGAGTAGGTTGGATCCCCGGTGGCGCACATAACATCTGCCCCGCTGAACACGAGCGCCATGGTCTGCAGCACATCAGAGGACACCACAGCTGCACACAGCGCCTTCACACATAAAAGAAGATACAAGGGCCCGTGATGAGCTTATTTGCGAGTTTCGCTCACATTTTATTTGCAGTTTCGGCGTGTTTGTGAATCAGATTCCCGAGGCTCATTTTTAGTGGTCGCAAATCTCATTTATGGACGTCCACCTGCCACTTTCCATTTCCTGCTGTGATAGCCTAATAAAAGAATGAAGAAGTGGAGCAGCAGCTCATTGGATTTCTAAGTAGCTTTCTGTAGCTGGATTAATGCCTTAAAAGAAAAAAAAAAAACAGACATAGAGACAGTGAAAAAAATCTCTGGAAATGTAAGTATGGCTTCACTTCTCTGTGTAGGAGGAGCAGCGTGGTGTTGCTGCGTACGTGTATGCGCGATTGCCAGGTTGATAGAGGACAAAGAGTCTATAAAGCGGCGTCAGAAAACCACATAAAGTTACGAATTGAGTTCCACCCGCTGATCTCAAAAGAGAAGTTAAAATGCGATCAAACTTTAATACTCCCAGTGGGAATCATTAAAGCTCAAAACCCTGAGCTAAAAAAAAAGGAATATAGCAAATAAGGAGAGGACAAATGGGCCATATTAAATATAATGAAACTAACAATTTTCACAAAGAGAAATGTGGGAATAAAGACATGAAACACAACGAAGTGAGCTAAAAGTACAAAAGAACAGCAGCAGGCTGCGATGAAGCAAGATAGAGTGAATTTCCTGCAGGAAAACAAACCAAGCATGGAATATGTATATATATATATATATGTATATATATATATATATATATATATATATATATATATATATATATATATATATATATATATATATATATATATATATATATATATATGAATCAGAAGCTGATAAATACAGCCATGTAATCTGTGCATGGATAAACAGAGCATGTATTAAACGTTCAGGATGAGCCTAAACAAAGAGTGCAGTAATAATTAAAGGAAAATCCTTGACCCCTCCTCTCAGGAAGATCTGTTGCTCTGTTTGAGCACCCTCGATGCCCTCCTTTAGAGTGAGGGTCAGCGCGAATCAATACACAGTTGTTCCGGGTGATCACCTTGATCCTCTGATGAACCTTTTCTATCCTGTTGGAAATGGTCTTTTTCAGGACTCATCGAGGGGACACAAGAGGTCTCCGAATGGTTTGGTAATTATGAAAATGATGTCACGGCTTTCTCATCACCAGAACTCAACACACATGGGAGCTTTCCATCACTATCAAAATGACACATAAGGAGTATCCTTTGGAGGAAAGGTGTCTCATCACTCCAGCAATGCAAGAGAGACCTACAGAATCAATGCCGAGGCAGACTGAAGCGGTTCTGGTGGAACAGAGTGAGGTTGGTTTTTCCATGAATTTTATACATTTGTACGCCTCCACCAGTCACTATGAAACTTCAATAATGAGCAGGGTTCTCCAACTAAGAGACACAAAGCTACTGCAGAGGAAAACTATAAGGAAGGAAGGAAGGAAGGAAGGAAGGATGAATTGATGGATGGATGGATGGATGGATGGATGGATGGATGGATGGATGGATGGATGGATGGATGGATGGATGGATGGATGGATGGATGGATGGATGGATGGATGGATGGACGGACGGACAACCACAGAAGAGTTTACTGATGCCAACATTCTGTTTCTTATTCATCCAACATTCACCTTGTATACTGTTCCAGTGTACCATCACTGACTGAAACTGTGGGGTGTGTGGCATGAAATTCTATTTATTTCTACCGAAAACGTTTTTGTTTTTAGTCAACAAATAGATTTAAAAAGAAAACAAAATTAAATGCAGCCTCTCAGTTCAACCGCAACGTTTTTAGCTCCTCCCCTTTTAAAGCCACTCGCTTCTTTAAGCAGACCTTTTCTGATTGGCTGAATAAAAATGCCCCCAGCAGTTATTATAGATGTTAACCTGGCTACTGCACATGTTAATGCCACTTAGCTACTAGCAAGTAGCTTGTAACCACCTTAGCTGCCACATTAATCAAAATATGTTGCAAAGTCACCAGAAGTGCAGCACAACAGACAACCTAACCATGTTGTGTCATTTGGAGTTTTTTTTTTTTTGCACTACCTAAGAGAATCTTAAAGTTATATACTGAATAATATTTGGAAAAGTTTTAAGCTGCTAAACCACTCCTCACGAAACGCCAAAGGGATTTGTGTCTCACTGGCCAAGCCAATGTGTAAACAACTACACTATACACAACAGAAAAACAGTGTTGTCACTGATGGTTTTGTTCTTTTCTTTATAAGAATAAAATGCATATAAACATAACCCTGCTTCATAACAATACAAAGCAGGGCCATTATATCAAAGACATATTTCCTACTTCGATGCAGAGAAACCGTAGCTACACTGGCCCGGACACTCAAGTAATACCTCAAGGTGGGATAGTGAGTCAGTGTAGCATCCAGTCTGGCCCTGGTCAAGCATGAGAAGCAGTAGTACTGCTGCCCAGATATTTTCGTATATAGACCATGACTGTGACTTCTTGTCAACCCTGTTGAACGACAGGCAGAGAATGAACAAAAGAGTAAATGCGACGATAGCTGGAGGCTTTTGACAAGCGACCACTCGAGAGAATATTATTAGGAGAGCCAGCCAGCTGGGCTTCCTTTCTCCGCTGATGCTTCCTGGCACGTAGCTTGTGATGTTCCCTCTCCAGTCCACCAGTACAAGACACGGCCGGGGATCAGTGGCTTGGTTGCTCCATCAAGCCAAAACAATGTAGCTTCTTCAGCAGATCATAATAACGTCTGATTGGTAACAGTTGCGGTGTCTAGTGATGGAGGACATCAACACGGGTGGTTTCAAGAGATTAACTAAAGCCTGACAGAAAAGCAAAAGCAGCCTCACTTAGGATTCTATTACACTCCATTCTAAAACAATACCAACACCTTTTAAGGCAACTTATTTAACGTATTGCACTTTAAAGAAAAGTATCTAAAAGCCACTAAGAGGTTAAACAGAAGGAGGCAGTTAAAACTAATTCCTGTGAGTTTCACTTTTTCTTCCCATCTCCTCTTGTGAAGCCTTAACCTTCATTTAAATACAGACTCGATATTCTTTAGACCTTGCTGACATCAAACTAAATGCGGTGTAAGGTAACGCCGCACTGGTTTCACGTAAGCAGGGAAGGTAAATAAATACATTTCCTCTATACACTCTTCTTTACATTCCACCTTTAACAGCGCCTATAAGATGAAGAAAGACATCGTTATAGAGCGAGTGTGGTGTCTGGCCATGCAGACATACTTTGTGATCCCGCTAAGATAAGCAAGATAAAAGAGTCTGAAGAATACAGTCTGAGCAGGGTAAATATTTTCTGTCTATTTCAATCTGTCCAGTCGATTGATGTGACACCGTGCACGATGACCCTCAACAAAGGGGATCAACGGAGGAGTCGAGTGGCAAATAGCGGAATTTCAACGAACAACCTTTCCTTTCACTGGGCTTTGAGCCGAGTCAGTAGGCTGCATCGATCGGCTAAAAACAAGCAATATCCATCCGAAAGTGAGGCACGCCGAGGCTTGTGCATATACACGCACAAACAAAAGTACCCGTCGATATAACCTGGCCACCCACACAAAGGCCCTGCACTGAGATAAAGATGTTCAAATATGCGTGTTCCCAGAGCTGTGCCAAAAAAAATAGATATCTTCATCAGTAGCACAATAACTGAAAATTAATGTGAAGAAAGATTTTAAAAAATTATAATTACTTTAGCACGTGCACACACGCGCACGCCTCTGTCTTTTTCCCGCACACGGAAGATGGGGTCAGATTATGGCAAAATAGTCCCTTGCAACTTGGCCTTATTCTGTGTCGTCTCTGGAAATGACCTTCCGTGTCATAGCAATTACCGTGGCCACAAGAGGGTTAGGGTGTGCGTGTGTGCGAGGGTGTGTAATGATATAAGAAGCTCCTTTGACACCGCACTCTCTAGGTCATGTGGTCTGCGGAGAGTTAGTGGAGGTCACTAGGATATGAGCTTCTAATGGAGGGGAAATGGGACTGAGAAAGAGAGGGAGCGGGATGAAGAGTACGCATTAAATGAAGGGGAAAAAAATGATGGGTTGCAAACAAAAAGAATCCCATCGCAACACACACTGCTGGGATTATGTAAGCGAACATATTGACGCAGTCACCTATAAATCACTACCTTTACTTCATTACCTGAAATGACGCTTTAAACGGTGATTTGCAGCATGCGCTGAGTAAATCTCGTGACCCCTGAGCCCCATAAAACCTGTTGAAATGCCATCGCATGATTTCAGAAAAACTGCTTGAATGTCAACAAGGAAACTGCTAGTATTATTGTCTTTGTCCCGAGAGGAGTCCCAGAGGAAAAAGGTTTTATATAGCTTTCATTATTTCATATTCGCGCTTGTGTTACAGTAAGTAAATGTGACACAGAAGTGGAACAGCGTGTCCGATGAGATTAGACTCAGTGTCCTTGTTTATGTTAAAAATACTGGGGTTTTTTGGTCTCTTTTTTTTTTAAACACGTTGTTTGTGATTCATTAGTTTGTGTGGAGATGTATAGAGTTGCTTTGAAGACTTTTTAGTGTTTTAGTGCACTTTGGCGCACATATTTTACATCTGCAGGTCACCACAGTAGATTTTAAATGAAAGAATTAACATGTGATTGATGTTCAGGCTTTCAGTTTTAATTTAAGTGGTTAAACAAACCCCAGTTTTATAAGTACCCAAGAATAACTGGACACACCAGCTTCATTTACAATATAAGGATTGTTTTTAATACTTGAATAAAAGTCCTTTGCAGTAAATAAAGTCTAGAATTGTGTTAATGTCCACGTACTGATAGACCTAGCTGCATGTATCGTATTCTATATGTGCCTCCATGACACTTCAAGTGTGTCAAGGCCACTTCCAGCCCTTCCCTGCATTCATCCCTCGTGCACTAACACACTAAAACGCCCCTACCTCTCCAGTGGCTTGACTCTTTCGGGGTGCTGCACTCCGTCTGTGTTACACTTCCCCTCCTGCACCCGCCTGCAAAGAGCTCCCACTAGAACAGCAAATTCACACATCTCAAGTGAAGGAGCACACATGTTCACACGCATGTACACGCCGCACACCCCAAAGCGCACGCTCGCGCGAAAGCTGGCAAAGTCGTAATAAAACCAACCCAAGCGTTTCTGTTGTGGATCCTAATCCACTTTTCCACTTAGCTAGCTAGTATATCTCTTCCTTACTTTCTCGCCTCATTCCCCCTGTCTACATTTCCATTTCCCCTCTTTCGGTGCAGGAAAACAATACAAGGGGGCTGATCTGCGTAAATGCTGATGCCGGTGGAAACTGCTTCACTGCTTAGAGCTCTTAAAAGGAGGCCAGAAAAAGCAGACCCTCTCCTTTTTTTCTTTTTTTACAGCAGCAATAAACCCTAAACCCCAAGGCCTAAGCACCAACATGCCTATACTTGAGATCGATAAGACTTCTCCTTTGGCATCTTTAGGCTTAAAGTGCGGATTTACCAATGGTCAAAAGGTCAGGAAAATATGGGCTTTCTCAAGTTTAGTGGATTTAGCTTATGGAGTGTACCATGTGCACTTTTCCTTAAAGGTACAAACGAAGCTATAAAACAGATTTCATGCTCGGGGAACTCCTGCTATCACTGCCCATCATTAATTAAAATTACTTAGCTAAGCAGACAGAGAAATATTACACTGAAGGTCTGCAAGGGTTGTGTTTTTTTTATGTTTTACTTACATTATGCAGTGGGGAGGACTCTATTTTACACATTTATCTTGGGGGAACAACATTACAGAAAAGGATAATTGTTTCCTGTAAACATATGCTGACTGGTGCTAATATTTAACCTGGCATTTTTGATGTGGAAAACTTAAAACTGGCAGGTAGAGTGACTGCAGACTTAAGACAGAAGCCACAAGTCAACAGAGCAATGTGGTTATTGGTGTAGCATACGTGTCTTTGCCTAAAGACAAAGTCAATGGCAGCTTTAATGTTAAGGGCATTGCTATATGCTCAGGACTATGAGGGTAGTCGGCTGTGGACCTGCTGTACCTTCGCCACATTTGTTCAGCTTAGAAAGGCAGACAAAATCCATCAAGTCACATACACAGAGTACTGTTAGATGTTCTAATCTGTTTAAAGTGGTTAGAGGAGTCAGAAGAAGTCTCTTCTATTTCCTTGCAGAGTACGATCAATACTTGATTTCTGTGGCTGATGGTGATTTTTAGGCTGTTAGAACTTCAGAAAGTGGGACATCAGCTTATATTCTGTACATGATGACATCATTGTAAGATTATATTGCTGGAAAATTCATAAACAAACTAATAAGCATCTGTGACAGACTGGCAACCTGTCCAAGGTATACTCGGCCTTTTGCAGTATGGCAGCTGGGGTAGGCTCCAGCCCTTTCACAACTCTGAAATGGAGAAGTGGTTAAGAAAAGGGATGGATAGAGTTACCAACTTACCACTAAGACACTGAGTCAGCACAGATACAACAAATACAGTACTGTACAAACGTCTTGTGCCACCTCTAGTTTCTTTATATTTTGCCAGGGAAATGGGGAAATAGGGGAAGTGATTTATTAGATGATGTACAAAGATATAAGTCAAAAACAGACTTTATACAGTGTACAGAAAGTTATATTTGGTTTTACCGCCTTTATTCTTCAACACAGTCTGAACTCTCTTAGTCAAGCTTTCTTGTCATTTCTTTAAGCAGACTTCAGGAATAGTTCTCTGCGCGTCTTGAAGGGCATTCAGAGCTCTTCTTTGGATGTTTCTGCCGTTTGTTCGGTTCTCTGTCAAGATGATCCTACACTGCTTCAATAACGTTGAGGTCCGGGCTCTGGGGAGACTAATCCAAGACTGATAGTGTTTCACTGAGTGTTTTTCTATCCAAGTATGCTTTTACTGCACTGGGAGTGTGTGTGAGATCATGGTCAAGCTGGAAAATGAAGCTGTTGTCAAGCAAACGTATTATGTGGCGAATCAAAATCTGATGGTACATTTCTGTGCTCATAATTCCTTAAATTTTGACAAGATCTCCAACACCGCCATGCTTAACTAATGACTCTGGACACTCCCCTTATAATTCTCTCGGTTTTTTATTTAGCCACCAACTCATTAAGTTACTGACTTTTAACAAAGTGCCTAAAGATACAATTTTCAGTAAAAATGTATGAAAAAGCAGCCAGTGTCCAACTACTGCTGCTCAAGAGTGCTGGGTTCCTTGGACGCAATACAAAGAATTGAGGTGTGGCTCAAGACTTTTGCACAGTACCACCACTGCAGATAGTGTAGACAGTGCAGCCTACAAACACACCAACACCAATAGCGGTAATGTCAGTAAACTGGCATATCAGCTGAACTCTTCTTCACAGAAAACCGTTCATGAAGTCATTTATTTATGACTGCCACTACACCTCAGAACATGACTTCTATAGCTTCAGTTTCAGTTGGTGCTTCTTTTGCTCCAGTACATCCATACATAAAATACTTAATGATATTTTATTAATCACTGACTCAGGAGACCCAGCTGTGCTCCTGCTCCTAGACTTAACTGCAGCCTTTGATACTGTTGACCACAGCATTCTGATCTCCCGTTTGGAGCAATGTGGTATCAAAGGTATCCCCTTGGAATGGTTTAGGTCGTACCTCTCCGAGAGGACTTTTTCCGTGAGCCTTGATGATTTTATTTCTTCCCCAGCTCCTTTTACTTGTGGTGTCCCGCAGGGTTCCGTATTAGGCCCAATTCTTTTTTCAATCTACATGTTGCCCCTAGGCCTAATCTTTAGGAAGCATAACATCTGCTTTCACTCATATGCCGACGACACCCAGATTTATCTTCAGTTTAATAGAAACACCTCCACGCCCATGGAATCGCTAGTCAAATGTCTTGACGAAGTTAAAACCTGGATGGCCTCAAATTTTCTTACCTTCAACCAGGATAAAACTGAGGTAATTATTTTTGGACTGAGCTGTAATTTCAATGCCCCTGATTTGGACTTATGCAACCTAACATGTGCTGTTAAAACGCATGTAAAAAACCTGGGGGTTTCCTTGGATAGCAAACTTACATTCGAGAAACAAATTAATTCAGTTGTCCAGCAGTCCTTTTTTAAATTAAGGCTCCTATCCAAAGTGAGATCTTTTTTATCTTTTAGAAATTTGGAACGAGCAATTCATGCGTTTGTTTTATCTCAACTGGATTACTGCAATTCACTATATGTGGGTGTCAGTCAGTCCAGCTTGCCCATATGGAAAAGATATATATAAATCTTATAAAGTTTTTATCTGTCTTGTATGAAACTTGTATGAAAAGCATACAAGAGTGAAAACACATATAAGATCCCTTGAAAAATTATATAATGAAACTTGTATGCTTTGTATACTTACTAAAAAAATATATGAAAGTAATGAGAAAGTGGCCACTTTCATGAGTAGATCATATATGTTTTTACTATTTCTTTTCCATATGGGTGGCCCGGCTCCAACTTGTACAGAATGCTGCAGCTCGCCTTTTGACTTGTGTGAAGAAACACCAACATATTACTCCGGTGCTTGCTTCCCTTCATTGGCTTCCAGTGCGTTTTAGAATTAAATTCAAAATCTTACTTTTGACTTATAAAGTGCTAATTGGCCAGGCACCGGACTATTTGTCTGACCTATTGCAGCTTTATACGCCCTCTAGTACAGCGGTCCCCAACCTTTTTTGCGCCACGGACCGGTTTGTGCCCGACAATATTTTCACGGACCGGCCTTTAATGTGTCGCGGATAAATACAACAAAATAAAACTAGTACCGGTACCGAAAAAAATAAGATTTATTCATAACACACGTGAAAAGACCCAGGAAAACAGAGTTAATGAAAAAAACGATAACAAAATAACGCTAAAACCAATAAAAACCCTGAAAACCATACATTTCACACCCGAGTCTCACTCTCGCAGCCCGGTACCAAATGACTCCGGTCCGTGGCCCGGGGGTTGAGGACCGCTGCTCTAGAGCCCTTCGATCAAGCGATCACCTGCTACTTACCTTACATAAGTCTAGGATGGTTCATAGAGGAGATCGGGCATTTGCGGTTGTGGCACCGAAAATGTGGAATGATCTACCTCTCCACATTAGAAAGGCCCCAACTGTTACTCTTTTTAAATCGCATCTTAAAACATATTTTTTTACTCTGGCTTTCGAAACTGTATGAGAGTTCTTATTCTTATTCTTCTATCCTAATTTTCTTTTAATTTTCTGTCATTGTTTAACTGTTACGCTGTACAGCACTTTGGTCAGCTCCCTGTTGTTATTAAACGTGCTTTATGAATAAATAAATGAAATAAATGAAATCCATCATTTCTGTACCTTGTTTAGATGCTCCAGGTCATTAAAGCCCTCCAGGACACTCGTGTACTTCCTTTCCCTGTATTTCCTGCGGATAAATGTGGCCCGCTGCTCTGCAGAAGCCTCTCTGTAGAGATCCTCCTCCAGGGGGAGATTAGCAGCCCAGAAACTGTTAGCATTCTTGTTCCCCACTTCCAGAAAGAGCTAAGGGGTTGCAAAACATGTACAAAGTGACACGTTTGGATGAGAATTATTTGCAGAGGTATTACTGTGATTTGAAATGACCATTGATCATCATTGCGGAACTGTCAAGCATCTTCCCAGTCTTTTAGATTAGTTCTAGTACAATGGATACGCTTTCATATAATGGGATTAGGTAAAGACAGGAGTAACACACATGTCATTTACCTCCACTAGTTCATTGCTCCAGACACTGCTGTCCAACTTCAGGCTCCGCACTTTAGAAATACTTGGCCCGAGAGAGCGGTGCTGTCCTGGCACACATGAAGACACGGTCATCAATATTAGCGCACAGCCACACAAACAGACTCACACATTCATTTCCCCATTGGGTTCACAAGGCTCTCTCAGGCTACATTTTTGTTCCTGAAAACGTCACATTAAATAGCAAAAATAACGATTTACATATATGCACAGTGTTCTCCTCGGCGTGCTGAAACACACACCAAATGCTGGTGATGGAATAAACAATAAACAGGCAGTTACAAGATGGAGAAACAGAGCATGACTGCGAGCTCGTTCGCTCACTCACAACAGACATATTTAGTCCCCTCAGCTCTCCTAATTGGAAATGAAAGCAGAGAACGAGGGCCATTAATTGCTAATGAATCATGAGTAATTCATTGTGTTTGTTGGTCGGCCTGTTTATTTGGGTGAACGAGAGGCTTCTGGGGTTGCTTATGGCCAAAGACAGAGCACACATGCATAATACATTAGACAGAAACATGCTGTATGTGTGAATGTGAATTATTGTCCTGTGTGTAATGGCGGATAATTTTATATTTAGATTTGGCATGATCTCATTACCGTCTTCTATTCGCTAGTAGAGCAGCTGTAAATGAAAATGAGGGGCTATGAGCTGTGAAAAGCTATATTGACACAGTTCAAGAGAACACAAGTGGGAGAAGTCTGAGTTATAAGCCACTTAAGAGATTTCTTTTTACAAAAGCTAACTAGGAAGTCATTTTTTATAACTAGTCAATATTTGCATTACTTACATAGGCATAGTAGCACTACCCTGCATGTATTTTTATTATTAAGCCGTGTGCCATTCATAAAAAAAATTATCACTCACCAGGACACATAACTGACAGGTCTAATTGCTCTCAGACTGGATTTTGAATCTGATATGCCAAGACACGTCTCATTTTGGTCAGGCTTGATGTGATCAGTTGGTGCATTCATTAGAGACAAAAGGACGGTGCCACCCTTCCTGTCACAGCAGTTTTGAGTCTATACGCTTTCTTTCATGGGCATCTAGACAGAACCACATTTATACTACCTCTAAGATTTATAGACATCTTTCCTCATCAGCACCAATAACTATGAACTCTGAAGTCATTTCATTTTAAATGTCACTTCACATGCAGTTTCATAGGGGAGTTTTAAAGTGGTCACAAACGCGACGTATGCTACGTCATCCAAACGTTAGTGGACCCAGTGTTAAATCCTGTGGAACGCCATGTTCACTTTCAAACCTCATTCGGTATCTCACTATTGGAAGCGTCTTCTGGCATGAAAAAGCGGGTAACTAAATGTTTCCCTTTTAGTTAATTTGGTGAAGTCAGATCAGGGACTTCATCAATATCAAGTATATCAAAATTAAATGTGATGTTAATTTAAAATCCACACTCTATCTGAAGTTATAATTAAGGTTAGGAGTTGAACATAAATGTCTTACCCTATTAAGAAAGCCTGCGTAAAGATGATCCAATGTATTATTTAAACAATATTATTAGTTCAACAAACTCAGATCTATAAACATGTCAAACTTCAAATATCTTTCTAGGAGATATCACACACCTCTGTTCTTGTTTTACTTGGCAAATCAATAAATCTGATCAAATCAGGGCCTTAGTTTGCCGCTTAGGTTGATTCAATCAAATTAGTGCAATAACAATACCTATGGGAACATTGACATCCTTGAAAGAGTGACCTTTATCCTAATAAGATGATTCCTCTTTATAGCAGATGAAATGTTTCTTAAGTTGTAGCTCAGTCACAATAGACTTAAAATTGACTGGTAACCTCTTTGCCATTAAGAACAATCTGCTTTTTCCTGGTAATTGCTTGGAATGTTTTAGCATTTGGCGACTAACTACAAGTAGTTGTGGCAACCAACTGGTCACTCAGTGGTTGACCTCTGGGCGATCACTTTAGATTAAAAGGTCGGTTGCATGGGTCGAGTGACGGAAGGCAACTTGTCTCCAAACGATTGCAGTGCAGCTTGGACTGACTGATAGATTTCCAACACAATACACTCAATCTAAAAATAAGTTCAACTTGTGACTTAGCTGGTTGTACTCTGGTTATATTCCTAGTAACTATGCAATTAAATCAGCAGCCTTCAGCAACTACGTCACTGTTTTTAAAGGAATGTCAGAACTTCTGTTTCAGGTCTACGAAGTTCTGGCTGAACTCTGAATGAACAAAGTTGATGTGAATCTCTGCAACCTGTCCAAGGTATACCCTTGGACAGGTTGCAGAGATTCACTGAACTGAACTGAACTTTGTTCATTCAGAGTTCATCCTTTTGGAAATGCAAAACAGATTTGCAATTTTCACTGATTTATAACAGTGAATCAATTTGTTAATGCAAACAGATTTCTTCTAATTGCCAACTTAGCCCTATTCAACCACATCCTGACACCAAGCTGAGTCCACCTTATTGCTGCTTTATCATCATCTCCATTGTGCACCAAAGTGTCTTCGAAAATTATATCTGACTACGAGTGGTTACAATCATTTCAAAGGAAGTGAGATTGGAAGTTCATTTTACACAAATGCACTAATTCTGGTCATGCCGCAGACTCCAACCACTCTTTTCCTTAGTGTGACTGTAGCATTAGACCCAAAAGACAAAAAAGAAAAGAAAAGATAACCTTCTTCCCTGCCATTAAGACAATTTATTTTTTTATTCTCTACACATATTGAGGGTGGATACAGCAGTGGGGTCTAGGGTTACATTTAAATCTGTTTTCTTCCCAATCTCGAAAAATACACTGAAATGTCAGGGATAATAACAGTCTTGGAGATCAGAAGTCCAACTTGACAAATGAAGGCCAAAGAGTAAGAGTCTGTCCCTGTGAAGGAGTGAAACTATTTTATTCGGGGTGCTTGCAGCAGAGTATTGCCATGCTACATCCACAGAGCCTTTGCAACACCACAGGACCATTTTCACTTGTGTAAGGGTAATGAAGCTGAAAGAATCGTGCATGTGCATGTGCCGCCAGGTATACAGTGAGATCGTCTCATATAAATAGGCTGCTGTAAATGTCTTCATATTTCCGGTGGAAAAAAAACAACACACAAAAAGGCATTCCCATCACTGCAGCTTTCACACAAAAAAATTAAATAAATAAAAAAATTAATGCTCAACCCACCAAGGACTTCACCCCCAATTAAAAACTTTCCCGGTGACTCCATCCACATCACACGGAGTACTTTTTCAACCTTGTGTGCTTGTGTGGATTCCCCCTCCTTCCCCTCTCGACCCCTTCACTCAGTGACAACTCATGAGGAAGCAGAGCAAGACAATGAACCCTGTAATTTCACATTGCCATGGCAACTGTTGCCAGTGGACATGCCTACAAGTTGCATCTTGGGTTAAAGAAGTTTATTGCATTATATGTGTGAAGCACAGCATAAGGTCTTTGAAGCACTGTCATTTCCTATGGCAGCCGTCTTGAGTAGTAAGCATAAGGACACAAAGAAATGAGTGCATAGATGGAGAGGTGAGTTAATTTAATGAGGAAATAAAATAAGAGAGAAATGTGGGATTGACCTGAAGCCTGTAAAATCGGGGCATGGTCACCGTGACATCAGCAAAGTGAGTCATACACAACCATCAAGAAGCCTTGATCTTAGCATTTTGCATAATATTACCTTGAGCTTTTGGAGGTAGAGGAAAAAGTGGATTGCTAAGTTATTACATCTGTAGTGTATGAGTGCATTGCACATACAAAAATACAGACAAATTACATGAAATACACTCAAGATGTGGCCTGACATCTTGGAAGGGTGTTAGCTCATTTAATCAGACAGTAAGCCATGCTGTTTATCAGACAACTGCACCAATGCTCAAAACACGGATAAGGTTTAGTTCAGTAACTTGAATTACCAGACAGCTAGCTGCTATAGTTACACAGCATAAATAACGCATCAGGTAAGTGTTATCAGGATTTAAATGGGTTAGTAATATTAAGACGTTATTTAAAAAAGAAAGGAAACCCCAGACAGTTACTAATAGTTTTTACCAACTTTTTAACAAACAAATAAAAATATTTTAGTAAGATCAGTCAGATCCTGTTGAGAAAACAACAGCTAAAATATACTTGAGAAATAGGTCTGTGTAGCTTCTCAGTCGTCAGGTCATGGTGATCTAAGGAGCCTGGAAAGAAAAGTGACTGGATTTTAAGTTTCACCTCTCATCTGAGAACCTTCTTTAGTTCTAAAACCAAATGACCAAACTACCCAAGAAGTAATAACCTTCACTTCTCACATCAACTCAGTGGACAGAAACAAAGTTCACCAGGGAAGATACAAAGGATAACAGTTTCTCATTTCTGGACTGTGCTGCGCTCACTGAGGAGAATGGAAACCTCAACATTGAAGTTTACCAGAAGACCAGTACCTACTCTTAAACTTGGAGTAATCAAGACCCCGCAACACAGGGCATAAAACGTTCCCTCTAAGCTTGAAGGGAAAGAAAAGGAACATACACGTAGAGAAAACTCTTAAAATATGTGGTTATGTTGATTGGGCTTTCATCAAATCAGAAAAGATGCCCAGTAAACAAGGTCAGACACCAACTAGGGCGAATCAGAAGGACAAACAGAATACTGTCATTCCTTATGTAGCAGGTTTATCAGAGAAACTCAGGAGAATTTTCTCCAAGCACGACATCCCCAGTGTATATCAGACACAGCCATAGACTCAGACAAAAAATGGGTCATCCCAAGGACAAAACTCCCAAACACAAACTAAACAACGTAGTGTGTGCAGTGCAGCGAGGAGAGCTCAGAACTCAAGATTGGAGAGACCAAACAGCCACTTCATAAAGGCATGGCACAACATAGAAGAGCCACCTCCACAGGACAAGACTCAGCTGTACGTCTACATCTAAAGGATAAAGGTCACTCTTTCAAGGATGTCAATGTTCCCATTTAGGACATCGAAGACAGATGGTTTGAAAGAGGAGTGAAAGAAGCCATCCATGTGCACAGTGAACGGTCATCCTTGAACAGAGGGGGTGGCTTACGACACCAACTGTCTGCCACCTACAATCCAGTTTTGAGATCCCTTCCAAGACGCCTCTACAACCACTCACATCATGTGTCAGTTCATCTCAATAAGTCACATGATAGGGCGAGGTAAGGTCCCGCAATGGTTTAAGATAAGATAAGATAAGATAAGATAAGATAAGATAAGATAAGATAAGATAAGATAAGATAAGATAAGATAAGATAAGATAAGATAACCTTTATTAGTCCCACACGTGGGAAATTTGTTTTGTCACAGCAGGAAGTGGACAGTGCAAAAGTTATGAGGCAAAAATTAGAATACAATAAGAATAAATACAGTACACAACTGTACAGAATAGAATAAAATAAAATACTATATACAGTAGAATAAAATAAAATAAATATACAATAAGATAAAAATAGAATACAAATACAAATACCAGATGGAGTGAGTCCCCTTGTCCTCAAGACCTGTGCCCCCCAGCTGTGTGGAGTCTTTCATAAACTGTTTATGCTGAGTCTGAGTCTGCAGAGGGTCCCGGTGATGTGGAAGACATCATGCCTCGTCCCTGTACCAAAGACGCCTCGTCCCAGTGGCCCCCAGGATTACAGGCCCGTGGCACTGACCTCCCACATCATGAAGACCCTGGAAAGGCTCATCCTGGACCAGCTGCGACCCATAGTAAGACCACATCTGGATCCCCTTCAGTTCGCTTATCAGCCTCGTCTCGGAACAGAGGACGCCATCATCTACCTGCTCAATCGTGTCTACACCCATCTGGACCAGCCGGCAAGCACTGTGAGGGTCATGTTTTTTGACTTTTCCAGTGCTTTCAACACCATCAGGCCGACCCTCCTGGGTGATAAGTTAGCAGCGATGCAGGTGGATGCTTCTCTGGTGTCCTGGATTGTTGATTACCTGACAGGAAGACCACAATATGTACGTCTCCCACAGTGTGTGTCTGACAAGGTGATTAGCAACACAGGGGCACCACAGGGGACTGTCCTCTCCCCCTTCCTCTTCACCCTCTACACCACAGACTTCAGCCACTGCACAGAGACCTGCCATCTTCAGAAGTTTTCTGATGACTCTGCGGTGGTTGGATGCATCAGCAGGGATGATGAGACAGAGTACCGGGCTGTGGTCGACTCCTTTGTCACGTGGTGTGAGCAGAATCATCTGCAGCTCAACGTGGCAAAGACCAAGGAACTGATCGTGGACTTCAGGAAGACCAGGAAACACTTGACCCCTGTTTCAATCCAGGGGGTCAGTGTTGACATTGTGGAGGACTATAAATACCTTGGAGTACACATTGACAATAAACTGGACTGGGCTAAAAACACCACAGCACTTTACAGGAAGGGCCAGAGTCGTCTCTATTTTTTGAGGCGACTGAGGTCCTTCAACATCTGCCAGAAAATGCTGAGGATTTTCTATGAGTCTGTTGTGGCCAGTGCGATCCTCTATGCTGTTGCATGCTGGGGGAGCAGGCTGAGGGTCGCAGATGCCAACAGACTTAATAAACTGATCCGTAAGGCCAGCAATGTTGTGGGGATGGAGCTGGACTCCCTCAAGGTGGTGTCGGAGAGGCGGATGCTGTCCAAGATAAAGACAATGTTGGATAACACCTCCCACCCACTCCATGACATGTTGGTCAGTCACAGGAGCTCGTTCAGTGAGAGACTGAGATTACCGAAAAGCACCACTGAACGACACAGGAAATCATTCCTGCCTGTGGCCATCTCCCTGTACAACGCATCCATTTAACACACTGTTTGCTGCTACAACTACACATGTTTCTTTTCCAAATATTTATTTATAAGTGACTTATGTATGTATGTATGTATATATATGTATATATTGTACTATTCTTAGTTAGCGTATTGTCTGTCTTGTCTTAATGTTGGTTTAAAATGGAGCGCTGTAACAAAAAATAATTTCCCCCAGGGATCAATAAAGTATTCTGATTCTGATTCTGATTCTGATTCAAATACTATATACAACTGAGTAAAAATACAACGATGACAGAAAGGATTATTGCACTTAGTATTATTGCATATGTATGGATGTGTGTGCTTGATCAGTTAAAGTCTTTATTATGGAGTCTGACAGGAGTGGGGAGGAAAGGTTTTACCCCAAACCTCTGCTGATAATGACCCGCACCCTTTTTCTCACCATGGCTCATTAGATACAGCACATGTGAGTCAACGGCCCTCTAAAGATACAACTCCAACTAGAGCTGGAGAACTCTTAGAACCAAAGAAGCTTCTCAGATGAAACGCCTTCAAGAAACTTAAAGTAGTCCAGGCATCTTCTATCCAAGCTCCTTAGATTACTTTAGAAATAAAAGTTTTTGTTGTTTTTTTTTTTTAAATAAAAAAATTCAAAGATAATTAGAAGACCGGGCAAGGTTATCTTACAAAATGTTCAAGGTAGACGCGGACAGTATCCAATAACATCTTTGAACAAATGCATGTATTACTGCATTTGTGATTAGATAACACTGTAAATATTAATGAACAGAGAAAAAAATCACTATTATTAATTTAATACTCTCTGAATATAACAGACCCTATCAATTCTTAAAGTGTATGTAAACACAGAGAAAATACTGCAGTTTTAAGCTGTTCATATCAAAGACTGAAGCTGAAGAATATTAAAATCCATTCAGTCTTAGCATGAAAAGACGAAAAGCCAATCTGGGATCATTTTTACCATTAGCCTCCTCATTACTTCTTTCCTCTTCCTCTTGTTCAGCATTTCTCTTTATTGTGCATGACAATAAAGCAGATCGCTAATTAAAAGCATGAGCAGTCACTGGTATTCCAAATGGACCACAGCCCAATTTAAAATAGAGCACAGTGTGAGGACAGCTTCCCTCGTAGCAAATATCCACCCCTCCTGCTCCCGGCGTGCCGACAAAATGTAATATTAAACACCTCAGCAAATGAAATCATTTAAGGCTGTTTGAAAGGAGATGTTGGATATCTGATGTGTACCAATTACACAGGCTTTGCACAGGTGAGGTGAAGAATTGCATTAAATTGCATGACTCTGGGAGAAATCTGGAGCGGGAAGATGGGGTGTATAGGCATGCACACACAAATAAAAAAAATAAAGAAAAACACCTACACACCAACAAGATATCCCTGCACATCAAGCATGGCTGCCACGTCTCTCTAATCATGTTTAGCGGGTCAAGAAGGAGTTCGGGATCCCCCAAGTTCTCGCCTGTGGCTTAATCTTTGTTGTCATTTCATCTGAGCCATCCAGTATAGCCAAACAGATTAGAGAGGCCAGAGGCCAGACGCCAACTCCCATATGTGGCTTATCACCTGAGATCTTATTCCAAAAGAGCCTCCTGGTCAGAGCACACGCTCAGACAGGCACACACATCAGACCACACATGCACAGAGAGGAGCCGAGCACTAACATGCATCCCTTTTTAATTTGGCACGTCTCTGAGCATCAGTCATAACTTTTTACACGCGGTGTGGTGTTTATTTTTTTTCTTTCCATAAGTTATGACTCCAGAGAGACAAGAGGAAATAATATTCTGCAGGCATTTCCAGCTGGTTTGCTTTGTGCCTTGCTTGTGAGCTTTTATAGCCACATAGTGCAAACTTGTGATTCCCCCCAAACACACATGAATGGTTGCACATGTGTATGTTTTCTCCCACTGAAAATGCTACGTCCAGATAAACAGTCAACTTTAAGGATAGTAAAAAGCCCACCGGCTGCTTATTAACCATTTTAAAGCATCTATTAAAGTCGTCATTACTTTATTGCAGAACTCTACATTATAAGAGTTCAATTCAACAAGCTCATTTAACTTTATTTATAAGAAGTATTTAGATAAATCATTTTTAATTTGATTTTTTTTTCATTTAAGCAATTTCAATGAGGTTTTCGTTTAGCAGTTTCACCTACAGATTGCCAGCAACCTCCAACGACCACTCGCCAACTGGTCAAGGAATATAGTTGTTTCCCAAGTGAGTGAAGGTTTCTCACTGGTTTGTAGGCCTAACAAACCAGTGAGCATTTAAGGGGCCTCACTAAGGCCTTAGAAAGACTTTTAATCATAATTAATTTATAACAACTTCCACATCTGCTACTGATACGCAGTATTTAAATTATTACTCTACAATAACTAATAGGGGTTAAAACCACCGTGCTACTGATATGTCTGCAATTAAACAATTAGTTATTGGCAAACATACCTAACATAGGGTGTTGCCATTAATCTGCAGTAGTTGTTGCATTAGCTGACAAATATTACAAGGCCCAGGGCTTGTTTCCATCATATTTCCCAGAAAAAATTTAAAGATTATTTGATTCACAGCCATAGAAAACATTTTTATGTGTTTTCATCATTCAGCTGCTTAAATATAATAATCCAAGGATCCATCCTCATAGATGAGGAATCGCAGCTTTTAAATTAACCCTGTTGACGGGCGGCTTTCATTGGCACAAAAATGTGACTCTGAAAAACATTCATGTACATTATGTTTATTATCAGCAGCATGCCCACCTCCATCCAGCATGTGTGTGTCTGCACAAGAAGCAGAGAAGCATACCTGTGTTCCTTACCTGCGCATTTCTTACAGATGACCACACCCAGATTGACCGACGCCCACTCCGGCTGCGGCGCGCGGCAGTCGGCGCAGCTTCTATTGGCCTCTTTAAACCAGATCTTCTCTGCCACTTCATAGTCGTAGAGTGTCTCGGCAATCGATTCTTTCACCGCTTCAATCCACTCCTGCTTCTCGCGTTCTGACTCGGCCGTGAAGCTGCAACAATTGATTTTTTTATTTTATTTTTTGCCCCCACCCAACACATACCTCACTGTTATTGATTTGATTTGAGAGAGCAATTAAACAGCACAGTATCGCTTGGCAGGGGTTACGGGGGTGTGCAGTATTTGGAGTAGTTTTGGAGGGGAACGGGGGTGCTAAGTGTGTATGCCTACGTGTGATTGCAATAGCTTTGGTGAAATTGATAGGGGGGAGGGAAGGGGGCAGGTAAATCAATATGTCTCACCATGCACCTCTAAAATCTATAAAGTTCTAATGCGGGAGTGTTTTTTTCCCCCTTTCTTTCAGGATATTATTTCTACATTAGACCCAGAAAAGTTAAAAAGTGCTGATGGAAAAAAAAAAAGGATAAACATAACCCATTTATAGCTTCAATATATATGTATATATTTTTAAATCAGATTTACACTGTTGCTCCAGCACGAGTTGGAGCAAGAGCTCTGTAAATCTGAAAAAGGCTAGGCAAAGGAGTGAGATGAGCTTGGCAATACAGATGGTGCTCCTTCTGTTGACATGGGTGCAGTAAGTGAAATTACTGCCACATGATGGCAATTTGTTAGTTGTAGCCAAGCGCATTAAGAATATTTGGGAGAATACATCATTAACAGTCACTTAGGTTTACATGCACTATAATAACCCAGCTACAATGATGAGATTAATGAGATTTCTCCAACTATTGGTCTTATTTCAGAGGGATTGCTCATACTCAAGAGGCCTTATATGCAAGCACTGCATGTCATTTGCAAATATTTCAATCTACTCATGTTGCTCTCATTAATTTTCCAAAGTAAATAGATTTTTTTTTTGGTGCGCGCACACACACACACACACACACACACACACACACACACACACACACACACACACACACACACACACACACACACACACACACACACACACAGTATAAGTCTGTTACTACCTAACAAGCCCTCATGCAGACATCTTGCAGGGACAGAAAGCAGAGGTTTCCAATGAGGAAGACAGTGTTTCATTTTGCGTGCATTTTGAAGAAGAAGCTGCTGAAAGTAATGACTATCTCAGTATTATCTAAATGTATTCCAAATGTGCGTAACAAGCAGCCTGTGTGCACGTATAAGCTGAAGCAGGAGCAAGCAAGAGACAAAGAGACAGGCAGGGGGAATGACAGATAGACAGAGATATAAAACTGAGGGGAAAGAGATGGAGAGCACCCTAGCTTGACTGAAAGAAGCACTTAGACAAGAGAAATGGGACCAGCGGTCTCCATGGTAACCTGGCAACCAGTGTAAAGTAAGACTCAAGATGTTGAGTCAGAGGGGTGTGGGTGAGGGTGGGTGGGTGAGTGTCGAGGTGAGGGTAGCCTAGAGCAGAGGATGTGCACCAGGCCAGCCTCGCCCAAGTAACCCAGGCGAGATCGATAGGTTGATTGGGTTCAGCTGTTCTGTGCCCACTGGTCTCTGCCCGGGGCCCATCAAAAGAGATGACTGCTCACACCGTCTGCTCAACTGCAACACGGCCCCGGAAAAACCACAAAGGGACCGATGGGAGGCGGCACAGGAGTATGTGAAGGTGTCAGAGTTTTTTCAGATATGAAGTGAAGGCTGGGTCAAAAGTAAGGCCATAAAACAGACTGCAGCTTTAAGGACAACAGACGTTAAACGGAAGGAAAATAAAATAATTTTGAATGGAAATTTGAATCATACACCTAGTTTTCTGTTAATGAAGACCTCCAAAAATGGATGAGATTGAGAGGTTATACTGCTTTACAAGCTAATGGTAAATAATTTCTTGCATCTGCACTGTAAGTTGGACATTTTACAAGCAGTCTTGTATTCTGATGAAATCTGTCAATTACCCTTACCAGCAACAGCTACAACCTTATATCCTCTGGTGCTATTTCATGCTGCTTCCATGTAATTATCTGGCCATTTAGAAAAGCTGAAAGTCATTTAATCGAGGGCCTTAAATCACACCCTTAGGCAGTAATAATAGCAAGTAGCTACTAAATACTTGCTATTATTATTGCAGAAGTGCTTTTCACACAGTCAAGTGTGGCTACATTCAGTGCTTTACTCAAATAAGGTTAAAAAGTTGAGTGTGAAACAAAGGCTATCATAGTTAGCTGAAACTAACCTAAAGAAGAAAACTAGGTGCGCAAAACCTAAACCTTAAAATAAATAAAAACTACATTCCTGAGAAACATGAAGACACAATACCAGTAAAACCAAACTTTCTTAGTAACGCTAATGCTAGCTAGCTAGCCAGTTAGCAATGTTCTATCTCTTTTTGATGTCATGGCAACCCCTTTGGGAATAAATAGTGTAGCGTGCTGGCAAGTCCTGAAAATTCTGCACAGGTGGCTGTTCAGCCGTATAAAAGACAGATATAGCCCTTGCAATGTTGTCCACCAGTTTCTGGACTCAATTCATATTTTAAAGCCTAGCATTTTGTCTGTAGCAATGTTGGTTATTTGGAGCTATGAGTTACCATATTCGGACAAGAAATTGGATTTCTAACTTATCAGCTAAGCCTACTAAAGTCAGTCAGCAAGCTGAATCCATACACTGTAAGGATGGGATGCTCAACTATATGGAAAATAGCACTGCGCCATAAATCTAAAATCTTAATCTTTCCATTCTAGTGCTTTCCATCCAATTGTCATGAAAGTTTTGGGGTTGTTACTTTAAAAGAGGCCATACACACAATCTTTTAGTATTTACATATAAACACAAAGCCAACAACACAATGCAAAGCTGAAAACCAGCTCAAAAAGACTTCAAAGCAATCGGCATGTTGATTCTATTCTAGAAAACATGGGGGGGAATTCAGGCTACAATACGATATCGCCACTCATTAAAGTTGTAGACCAGGGGTGGGGGAACTCCAGGCTTCAAGGTTACAAACGTTCTTTTTAAAAATGCAAAGTTGTGTACTGTAGTTAATCATAGGATTAACTTGCTTTTGGAGCCAGGCTCAAACAGCTATAGGTTCTACATTTTTAGTCACTTCAAGGTTGACATTATTTCCACCCATGGAAGTGAATCCTGAAGATGGTCGAGTCCATGGAAATATATAAATGTTTTTATAGAAATTTACTGAATGTTGGGAAGAATGGTTAATAAAATTGGTGTAAATACATTACTCGTGTGCCATCTTCTTTTCCAATAAAGCTTAATGCCGCTCACGTCCGTCGATTAAATCTAAGCTAAGAGACATTTAACTAGGAAATGAGGAAAACAATTTCTTTGAGATATAGATAGCAAACGATTTCTTTGTCAGGTACAATGACATCCTAGAGTCTTCATGTTACTCTGAGCACAATGTGATATTTTTATAATTGGGTTTGTAGTCTTTATAGTAAGTTAAGCAGCTCATCTAGCTCCATATTTCATCTGAAATACAGAGTGAACAAGAAGAAAAGTCAAGCAATTCCATTAAATAAGACCCTCTAACAGTAAGTTTCAAATGCCCTACATGGCCTTCATGGTCCGCTCTCTGAAGTCAGCTTCAAGATTCCTCATTCACCCAAGGATTTAATTTGACTCCCCACTCATGAAAATGTATTTTACACAAAAAGCCCTATGACTATCAAATTTGGTAATCCAATTTTGAAGTCTAGTGGCTTGACATTCTCAGTTTCTCTGGCTTGTTATATGAGAAATAGTTTTTGTTAAACATAGCACTTATATATTGAGTAACAGCCAGTTTAAGATGGAGAACCTCAATATTTCTTGAAAAATTCATCTGGCCATGACAACTAGTCATTCCCAGAGGTGTTTATTACGGAGAGAGTGACGCACTTTTAACTGTGGATAATCAATACAGCCCCTATGACCTTGACAAGAAACCAACAAACATCGCTTCTTAGAGTTGCCCTCCTTTACAGAGAGAATCCCACAGAGCTCATATCCTGCAGTCTAAAAATTTATTTAACCACGCGTCACTGACACCACTAAATTGACCGTGTTATTCTACATGAGTGGCATCTATCATTATGTCCATCTGCAATGTTATTAATAAACAAAATCACTAAGAGATAATAATAAAAAAAATTTAAAATCACCCATCTGTGTAAAATGATCTACAATAGAGAAATGTCCAACTCCTTAAAAGTCTTTTCATTTGTACCCCGAAGACCTTATTGGGCCTTGTGTACCATAATCGACTGCATCGGTGCATCAAGGCCTGTAGCTCTGCTGAAGTCCAGCCCAGAATGCTTTGATAGTAGCTTCAGCTCATCTGTATTTTTTGGCTTTGATGTGTTTCATCTAGGGCTGCACGATTTTGCATAAAATGAGAATCACGATTTTTTGGCTTAGAATTAAGATCACGATTCTCTCACGATTTTCTTTTCCAGTATAAATATTTATTGCGCTTATTGACCCTTTAAGACCTACCATAGAACCAAGTCCGCCAGAGCTTATATTATATTTTTACATGCTGTGGAGCCATTTTTGGGAGCATTTTAAGTTGATATACATCAATACAACCATTATAGCCCAGATTTTAATAATATGTATGTATTAAGTGCATAGTAATTACATAAATTGCAAAAAAGTGCAATAAACTACAAATAAATTGAAAATCGTTTTTGTTTTTTTAAGATATATTTCTAGTTAGAGAAATTTAAGAGGCTTATCCCTCAAAACTGTAAATACAAAAAAGTTGCACAAACTAGTTTCCTACCACAGGAAATTTATTTTAAGTGTCTTCATAGTTTTATTTTTGAAATACACCAATTTTCACATACTGCAGGAAAAACGAAAATAAATATTATAATGCAAATTTGCAAAAAAAAACAGCATATGCATAAAAATAAACTATTTCCAGCAGTGCAATATGAGTCCTAAGCATCCCAGAAACGACACAGAAAGACAAAGTCAAACATAACTTTTAAAAACACAAGTATGGGCTCATAAGGCCAGATGGTAAAAAACTACATTTCCGCAAAATGACGTCACTTCCGGTTCCTGGCAGGTCAAGGGGGACATGCGATAGTTCGCGTTGATGGACGTAGGAAGTGTTATGAACAGCTGATCGGATCGGCAAAGCGTGCTTCTGGAATATTATGTTTTTGTTGCTGCAAGTGCTTTTTATGCAATTTTTGCAAAGCTATATGTGGAAGGAAACCCTGACTTAGGACAAGCTGATGGCATAAGATGTAAGTACAACTCCTCCGGTTTCATATGCAAAAAAAATTATTGCGCTAGCTTACGTGATTGCAGAGCTACCGGGATTTAAAAATAGTTACGCAAAATGGAGCGTGTCCGCTCCGACCGGCTTTAAAGGGTTAACTGCACATCAACTTCGTAACAGTTGAGATTGAACATAAAAACAATAAATAAACATAAAAACAACAAATGTCTCACGTTTTGTTGTTGCCGCAAAATGTTGTACTGCTTGAAATTCCGTCTCCACCGTTGCTGGACACTGCGTGTATAGAGCAGGTAGTGCAACAATAGAAAAATAGTTGCGGGACGGCACTGTGTAGCGTTTGTCTAGGGTGTTGATCATTTTCCTAAATCCCTCGTTTTGCACAGTGTTGATGGGAGCCATATCTTTGGTCAGGTGATAAGTAATAGCCTCCGTAATTTCTTTGTGCCTGCGGGAGTTCGACGGGTATAGGGAAGCGCTGTTCCCGTTATTGATATTTGGGTGGTTGACCGGGACAGATTTTCTCCTGTCACTTTCTCGTCATCCCTGACATGCTCTCCGTTGTTTTTTCCCTGCTAATTTTAGCATCACACGGCACAGCTTCTGTATCACGTGGTATAAGGCTCCGCCCTTGTCATTTGTTGAGCAGGAAGAGTGAGCGCTTGTTTTCATGCAGATTACGTCCCGGATCCTTTCCAGAAGACCTTACAAGACTGTGCGTGTTGGTGCTTGATGCACTGAAACCACCCTCAGTCCCCCTATGGAAAGCTCCCAAGTTCTTGACAATCTTCTCAAGACTACAGTCATCCCTGTTACTTGTACACATTTCTTTTCCAGTCAGCTTTCCATTAATATACTTCAGTAGAGAACTCTGAACAGCCAGCCTTTCAGCAATGACCTCCTATGGCGATCCTCCTTGTGCAGGGTGTTAATTATCATGATCTGGACACCTGTTGAATCAGCAGTCTTTCCCATGATGATGGTTCTTAGGACTTAACTAGACTGAGAGATGCACTGTGTTTACACTGTGTGAAAAGTAATTTACTCCAACTTGAAATAAAATGAAATTCTAATAATCTGAGATACTGGATTTTTTATTTTTCATGACTCACAAAGCATATTCATCAAAAATAAAACATAAAAGACTTGAATTTCTGCACATGAGATGTAATACATATTTGAACATGTATCCTTTTCAATTAAACTATGAAAAAATACATTTTTAAAGATTTTCTCGCCTTTTGTGGGTTTTTTTTACTTTTTATTTTTTAGATGAACTAGTAGAAGTGTGCGCAAGCCACAGGCTGTTTGAGTTCCACTCTGAAGCTGTGTGTGAGCACACATGCTGAAAACATGAAGTGGCCTTCAGCGGACACTGTAATCATTCCTCCCATTGGAAACACAAAAAAAGACCTCAACAACAATTACACTGAAAGTGATGGCAGACAAAATCCACAGTTAAAAAGAAATAATGTGCAAATACAACACCGGAGCCCGGCAGTTTTCACAGACAGGTGCAAACAGTAACGCGGCAGAAATGGACACGGGGACGGTGACTAGAGAAATATAACCACCATTTTAAGGGTCATTTTCCAAATTACGAACGCTTACCCCTGGTGATTTCTAGCAATGATTTCTTAATGGCTTTAGAGAGAGCTTTTTTATTTTTACGCTATCCACCTCAAGATCGCTTTCTGTTCACTTGATACAATGCAGCTGAAAGGAATCAGTGGGCAACAGATTACATTTGAAAAACTTTACAGTAATGAGTCCTTCAAAAACCAAAGCTCCCGCACTCAGAACAGCCCAAACACCAGGCTGCCGAGAGCTTTCATTACCAAATACTTTCTGTCCAAGGCAGAAAAATTGTGAAACTGTCCAAAGACCTCAATACACATCAGACAAACAAAAAACAAAGCAGACAAACATGGATTTTCTCCAATATGCCCTTGAGCTAGGCATTTATCTGCAGCTTTACTGTAGCACAAGTGTGTTCTGATCATGAGCCCAAAGTTTTTCTCTCTCCCCAAAGTTGAACGTCTTTGCCTGCCGACGTCTCCTCTCCTCTGTGCCTCATTGTCATTCCCTCTACTCTTAAAAGTTTGCTATTGTATCCAACACAACGGACCGTCCACTTAACGGCAGCGAAAACAATAGAAAAGCCAAAGTGAGTCTCCACAGCTTAAAGTGATTAGATGAATTTCTCACTAATCCCCACCTTGAGCAGGTAGGAGAACGCTCCCAGGGCTACCAATCGATTTGATACACACTCTCACACAGAGATACACACACACTCTAACCTTTTCTAAAATCATCTCATCAAAACTATTCGGGACCTCATTTGTGTTCGGTTTTTTGGGGGTCCTTACAAAATGGCAATTACATCCAGCGTATTAACGAAGGTGCCAAACGATGGGACCATTAAGGGAGCTGACACAAACAGATCGATCGGATATACAACAGACACGTGGAGGAATGAGAGCAAAAATAAAAATCTTTACGCGAGGCAACGGGCAACACAAAAAAAAGAAGAAAGAAAGAAAAAAAGGAAGGGCTGAAAAGAGGAAACGGTGCAAAAAGCACACGCAAACAAACGAGCCGTGCTTTGTCCAGGCAGCTGTGACGGTTGTATTCTAAATGGGCCATTACAGCACAAACAAGCAGCACGCTCATTGATCGCAGGCCCACAGGACTCGAGGCACCTGAAAGGCTTTGTGCCCTACAGAGGCAGAGATACCTGTACAAAGCTCCCAGAGGAGACTTCATAAAAAAGCATGGTGATCGTGTACGCCCCGCTATGATCAATATGTTTATAGTTTGTAAGAGGCGGATGCGGTGAGTTACAAGATGCTCCGTCACAGTGATTTGACAGGAGTGCTGCTAAATGCGGTAAAAGCAAACTTATGAAGAGTTTCTCTTTTGTCTCATTAGAGCTCAGGCTTAACTTTGTGACACGGCTGCTCATTAGTTACACCCCAAAGGAAAACAAAGGGTAAAAAGCGCATACATTTGTATTAAATGAGCCTCCGGACTAAGACCACCAGGTACCGGAACAGCTTCTTCCCCACAGCTGTCAGACTCCTGAACTCTGCCTCCTGACATCTGACCCACGTTAAACTCATGGACTGAACATACACACACCCACAATGGACAACTGTACCCTCAAACACAATAATAACATGGACTGAACCACCACTCACAACCACTAGCACTTTATATAGCCTCTGTAGAAACTATCTACACCCTCACTTATCTTAACTGCACTACTGTATAGCTCTGTGTAAATAATCATTCTGTACATTCGATAATTTTTAATCCTACAACTGTTTACAACTTGCATAGTTCCCATTTCTGTATAGCTGTATATCTCAGATTCCTGTAAAGTTATTTATTTTATATTCTGTATAGTTTTTCATATTTATATCCTGTTCATATCCTGTACATAGCTTGTACTCACTACAGCCTGTACATACTTATAGTTATAGAATATTCACAACATACTTCATACCGTGTACATTATAACATACCATAATAGACCCATTTCTGTAATATACTTACATATCTATATTATTGCTAATATATATTGTAATATATCTATATCACTAAAGCACTTCTGGATGGATGCAAACTGCATTTCGTTGCCCTGTACCTGTGCATGTGCAATGACAATAAAGTTGAATTCTATTCTATTCTATTCTATTCTAAATGACTGACAATGAAAATAAGTTTGGTTCAATGGCTTTGACTGAGCTCCTGTTTAAGAAACTTTTTTTTTTGTTTGTTCAGATATGTAACCACTAAGGTCACGTTCACATCTGTGGTTCTGCTCAGCTGGTCCAGAAATGAAATATTAAATTTGCAGCCTCGTTATTTAGATCTGCCACAAACAAACCACGAGGAGTAAAAATGGAGCCTGGCAGACCGACAGGTAACTCGCTGATTGGGCGGGCTTAATGATGAAATCCTGCATCATCGTTGCAGGGCAAAAAAGTTGGTCAAGTTGTTTTGTCCAGGTTGCATAACAGAGCAATTTGTTTCAGTCTCAGTTTGTCTGCCATGAATTAATCGTTTGGTCTGCAAAATATCCTACAATGGCAAAAAATGTCCATCAATGTTTCCTTGAAGGCGAGGTAAGGTTTGCAAATTGCTTCTCTTGTCTGTTGATAGACTGAACATATTCAACATCTACTACAGAAGACCAAGATGATACTCAATTATGTATTTCATCGAGTCCTTGCAGATTAATTTGTTTATGAAAAAACTGATCATTTCAGCTCTAAATCTCTCAGCTGTTTTCAGAATCGTGCACATTTATCTGAAGAGAGCCAAAAAAGTAACGACTAATGTTTAGTATTATTAGTAGGAAGAAGCATTGCTTCTCTTATACCATGTGTAACAGGCAAATCGTGTTATCATTTTTATTATTATTTTTACCTCTCAAAGAACAAAGTCTATGATTATACCAGTGGACAACGCCTTCGCTATTACAGTAATGTCCACAGGTTCCTGGATGATGGCCCTGTTTTATGTGACTACAGCAGATGGTCTCATTTTTATTTTAGTTTCACCACATCTAGGTTTAGCTTTTAGTTTGGTTTTAGTTAACTATAATAACCTTCATAGTTAGGCTAACTTATGATAAGATTGTTGTCCGTATTTTACTTTTTATAATTGTGTTTTTGAATGATTTAGATTAACGGTCACCGACAGGAAATACTTCATCTTTGGAGGTCAGCTATCAGCCACTCGTGACACTTCCTATGGAGTTCCACAGGGCAGCTATCTGAGCCCGTTAATGTTCTCACTATACATGTGGCCGCTTGTTAATCAGACAGCATAATATTTGCTACTGTGGTTATGCAGATGATACACGGCTATATGTTCCTGTAGAGGCAGTGATGCTTTGACTAAACTCTCTATTACTGTATTTAATTGACAGTAATATCAAATATTATCTATTCAGAAGTTTGGGACATTAGCAACGAGTGTAAAACCACAAGTTAAAAGTTTTCTTTCTCATTCAGATTTGAGCTTTAAAGCTCATATTAAATCAAACAGTCATTTAAGTGATTAAAATGCAACTTTAATTCAAGGGGTTTAACCAGGTATTGTTACAGCCATTTTTATACATTTGGAGAGCCTAACCAGCAACAGTATGATGGCCAGGTGAGGACTGTTTTATCAAAAATTAAGTATAGAACTTGCATTTGGTACTAGAACTCTCAATATGACGTACCAAGAGATGTTAGTGCAGGTGAGGGAGACCATCATTACACAGAAAATACTACATAAATCTACCAGGAAAACAGCAAAAACGTTAGCAGCGGCCAAAGTTAACAGTCTGCAACAATCTTCTCAAGAATAAATGCACCGACCAGCTGACCATGACAACTAAACTAGATGATTACAGGATTGTTTTCTCAGTCTGGAAAACTCCTTCACAACATCTAATCAAGTCAAAAACACTCTCGAGGAGGTAGAAATATCATCATCAAGTGTCTACAATTACTGGTTACACTTAAGAATAAGGAGGACGGATTAGAGACTGCCAGAAAACATCTACACATCTCTAGTGTTTAATGACCATGTGACACCTGGTAGAAGCAGCAGGATGAACTGTGCAGTGTACAGGGCTTTACTGCCCGCTCAGATTCAGACAAATGCTACAAAAGTGCCTGGATAATGAACCAAAGCATATTGCAGGAGTCTCACGAGGCAATTGGATATTTTTCAATGGCCAAGTCAGTCATCTGATCTCAACCCAAAAGGGCAGCTCATCAGTTATTAAATACAAAACTGAATGCAGAGACTCACAAACAAGCAGCAACTGAAAGTGACTGCAGCAGAAGCCTGGTCTAACCAGAACCTACAGGGACAAGAGAGTAACTGTAGAGCCAGATCACTCGCATATCACAGTTACTTGGTTATATTTGCACATAAGCACCTTATAAGTATATTTATTGCCTCCTTGTGTGTGCACACAGTGTACATGTGCATGCCCTGTACTAGAAAATATATCTGTGAAACTCCACAACACTTAATACAAAAAACATATATATTGAAACAAAACTGCTGAACACAATGAGCTTAGAGTAGCTAATTAACATCATGATGATATAATTAGGTGAACAGCTGAAACTTGCACACGCTGAATTGTGCGCACTAAATCAAATACCTGTCTTTGAGGTTGATGAACTGCAGTTGTTTTCTTTATGCACCACTGCTGATATTTCCACCCCTCAATTTTCAGCAGTTTTCTTGCCTGTGGCATCTACACCGTTATATGAAGATGAAGCATGGTTGTGTTTTCACAATTTTTGTCATTGACTTGGTACTTAAGCCAAGACTGCAAATGCATCTAATAAGTCAAGGATTTAGCCATGAACTTGCTGAGACCTGACAAAAGAGGCATCTTCAATCACTGCAATATAGCAGAGATGCAGTTAATGTGTGGCTGTTATTGTGTAGTTTGACTCCACTTTTTCAGAGGCTCTGCTAAAACAGTGTTTTAAATCATTTTCACTAACAAAGTAACACTTCTCATCCAGCTCCCTTCATCAGCACATTTGACTGTATCAGCTTAATTGAACTCTTGTTTTTCACAGATAAGGAGCGAGGGATAGTTTTCTTTTTGCACATTTCATAAAAATGAAGGGAGGAAATGAAGTGAGGTGTTAGGCAGGTAGCACGTACAAAAAGAACAAAAACAGAAAGAAATCAACTTCTTCCAAACAGCTACATCTCATTAATATTCACTCCCAAAAAATACAAGATACTGGTGAATAAATTCTCCACCTCTGTTACAAGAAAGAAAGAGGCCACTATGTGAATATTATTTGACTGAAAGTTCCCTAAACTCTTATCATACTGTGTGACTGTTAATACCCTCAATATATGAGAGCAGCTTAACTAAAACCCCTGTCCTCACCCTTTACTGTAGCCGTAATGGATGGTTTGTGAGATATGACTTCTGAGATTAGAGTAAAGTGTAACAAGAGACTTATTGTAAGGACATTTCCTAAACTGTGTGGCTAGAATTAGAAGATGATCCTGCAGGATTTGTTTGTAAGAGAACTGGAAATCATGTCTTGACTTCCCACAGCCTCCTATGGTAAGATTTAAACAAATGTGGAGGTGTACAATGTCAACCTGGCTAAAAGAGAGTCTGTATCGAAGGCGAGGGGCGCCATCATTTCCAACATTCGTCTTTGAGAAGATGAAAAAGAAATAAGAAGCAGAGTATGTGTTAAGGTAAGAGCTGAAAGATCAAACGGATAGAGTGCACTCTTCTCTCACACACATAAAAAGACAAATCAAATATCACGTGCAGCCGAGCATGAATAGCTCTTTGTTGGTGGAAAAAGCGTGCAGAAACATGCCAAGCTACATGCCGTACACATGCTGGTGAGGCAGCCGTGCACAAACACAAATGAAGAGTAGACATACCAGAAGTTTTTGAAGGGCGTGTTGATTTCAAAGCCCCTGCGGTCCACGTCTCTGATGTTGGCAGCGGTCAGTTCCACTTCAGCGACAGCCAGCCCCGCTTTGTAATCCTGAAAATCACAAACACAAAGATAGAAAAAAAATGATAACCATTTAACAGATTGTTCACATTTTCTCAGCAAAAAATATAAAAAGGAACCGTTTATCCTCTTCTTACATTACAGGATTGAGTGTTTACCTCACTGTTAAATATGGAGCTAAAGCCACAAGATCGTTAGCCTAGCATTAAGGCTAGAACCAAAGAGAAACAACTGGACACAAACACTCGTTATTTCTACATTTTTTTTTTCATTATTCTTTTCACCTGCATCTTTGCAACAAAACAAACAAGCATGACCAAACGTTTCGTAACTCAGAATACACAAAACATAAGTCTTTCTTTTAAATTTTTAACAGAGAGGCTAGCTAAGCTAAGCTAATATTACATGACATTTACGCTAACATCATGTTTGGAAAGTACACAATTAAATACCTTGAATCTTCTCAGCTTAGTCTTAATAAGGATGCAAATAAGTATTTTAATGAATTAAAATTCACTGTACTTTGAATTGCTTTTTTAATTTTTATTCTAGCTCATCAAACAAGCTAATAATCTCAGCGTTCTCCTACAAAGAGAAAGAAGTCTGGGGCTTTTCTGTGTGGGTTTTACATGTTCAACCCATGTCTGTGGAGTCTCTCCAGGTACTTCAGCTTCCTCCCACAGTCCAAAGACTTACATTTGGTTAGATTATCTAGTGATTATAAATTAGCCATATGAATGAATGTGACCATGAATTGTTGTCCATTTATATCTGTTATCCCTGCAACAGCCAGTTCAGGGTGTAGCCTGTGTCTTGGCCCTTGTCTCTTAGCCCTCCATGACTCTCCATGACTCTCAACTGGATAGCTGGAAGAGAATAGATGCATGAATAGATGGATGGATGGAAGGATGGATGGATGGATGGATGGATGACCATTATAAATGCAGGTATTGAAAGACTGGAAAGTAGCTAATATCGGCCTGCTGCCAAACCGGTCGGACTCTATTAATGTTGTGCTTATTTGCCTCTTAAAGGCCCCTTTTATCTTCTTAGTAAATAAATAAGCATCAAAATTGATTGTGAAGTGTTGGCCTAACATGGCATTCTGAATTGTACTGAAGCAAACTGCGAAAGTTTTTTTTTCCTCACTAAAAGAGTGTTACTTTCCTGTACATCTTTATTTCCCCCACTTTTAAAGCACAGACATATGCTTCAAGTTGAAAATGAATGCAGAAAATATTAAAAACAATGTTCCCTAAGGGGCCCTGCAAATATTTGGCTTCAACCACTGGGCAGCACTTCAAGCCCCTTCTGGTCAAATTACAGACCCTGCTTAATAAGGTGGGATCAACAGGTCAGCTCATTAAAGTCGCAACCTGTTACTCAAATGAGGCTTGAATGTCAACACTGAGGAAGAAGCACAGTCACAGCTGTATATTATATAGTATATACATAAACACACACAGGAAGTGGATATAATGTTAGACTCGTGAGAGGGACCTGCTGAACTGTCATTGACTTTCTTCCTCTCCTCACCAGTGACGCACAAACTGCCTCTGTATGTGGTGTGCGTGTTTGTGTGTTGCAGAGATACACCGGGATAAGTGTGTATGTGTGTGAGGCACATAGAAAGCAATAGAAACCAGAAAGAGATAGGGAGAGTATACCTGCGCATAACAGCAAAGCTCTGTTAAAGCCAAAAGTTTCATCTCGGGAATCCAAACCAACCCGAGCTTTCAGCTTCAATGTTTTCTGAGGCACATTTCAGAAAATAGGGGTTATGTGCAAAGGCACAGTTTTCACAAGTTCCACTGTAACTCTACATGCCCCTCCCTTCTCCCACTTCACCCTCAACACTCACAGCAGTTTAGACCATTTTCTATAGCCTAGAGCTCCGAGCCAGAAAGAGACGGAAAAACAGACGGGGAGACGGAAGAAGCGCACCCACTCCCACACATATAAGCAAAATATCAAAACAGAGCCGAAATCCGAGGGGTTCCAACTTTACAGTAAAGAATAATACACACTCGAAAGCATCCCTGATGCACTGAGACAAAGCCAAAAAGACGTGACTCAAAAAGATGAGGGTGACAAAGAGCGCGAGAACACAGAGGAAGGGAGAGACCGGTGAGAACGTGCATGTGAAGGGAGGTCATGATAATCCTCACTGAGAGTGGGTGAGACAGGCGAGGGGTCAGCTGAGCAGTTGACAGAGAAAGTGCGTGTGTTTGTGTGTAAAAAGCCAGAATAAAACACCATCTTCACAAATACTCCAACAGCGAATTACAAATACTGCTTAAGTGAGGAGCACTAAACGCTGCCACGCTGTGCCAGCTATAAATCATGTGTGTTTTCTGCGCTAACTGTTCTTCAGCAGCGAAAACAATTTGCACTAATTACGCCCAAACAAAGGAGGAAATGAATCTACGCCATCGACGCTGATTAGGCGCTTTTTTTGGAAACGCACGACCTAGCGGTGAGAAGACGCGCGCACGTGTGTGTGCGCGTGTTTGTGTGTGTGAAGGAGAAGAGCGCTGCCATATCTCTTGCTAAATAATTAGCAACCACCTTCTCAGAGCAGCCAGATTTTACAGATTGCAATCCAAGATGGAAGTTTACTTAAATATTTTTTCATGCTGCAGCATTTCCAGCCTGATCTTTTTGCTATTGTGTGGGCTGGATCAATTGAGGCTAATGTTGTCAAAATCTTCATTTGGCCATCGTTAGCCCCAATTAGACTACTTCAAACAAATTTAGAGGACTGTAGTGAAAAGCGCGACCAATTATTCTCCCGTCCCACAGTTCCGCGCAACGATACCAGGAGAGGACAACGAGGCAGCGTCATGCGGAGATCCCGTGAAGCTTTATGAGTAATTAAGACCCTTTGATTTCACAAGAGGATGACATAAGCGACGGAGAGAAAGAGAGAGATAATGTGAGAGTGAGGCTTGTATGGCCAGGTCCTAATTGAGCTGAAACTTTTGACGCGAGGGCCTCGAGGGCAGCAAAAACTTGCCTCTCTCTCCTATCAATTACAGCCGTGTACAGTTGTTGCTCTTTTAAGTTCAGCGCGTTCAGAGGTTTGAAGACGCATGACGCTGTAATGAGAGCGTGGGGGTCATGGAGTAGAAATGCAGTCTCCTTCAAAGCTCGCAGTTGCCGTCCGTTCAGATCAGCAGAGGAGCTCGATGTGGCGTTATAAAAGAAAACACACGAAAAGCCCCGCAGAAGGACAAACGATTTACATGGAAGAAAAATAAATGACAGCAGAAGGATGTCTGCATGTGTACGCGTGCATGCAGGCATGAGTGTTCACGCCTGTCTGAATGCATGTGCCGAGAGGGCAAAGCAGTCACCTATATCTAATGACCCTCATCTCACTCGGGCAGCCAATTAGAGAGTTGGGTGTTAGCGGCCGTCCAGCCCTCACCACTCGTTACCTACCCAATATGTGCTGCAGCCTCCTGCCCTCTCCAATTAATTCACCAAGTATGGAGGGATGGAGAGAAGAAGCAAAGGCATTAGAGGTAAAAAAAAATAACCCTTTTTACAACTGCTGAGGGGTAGGAGGCATTAATGGCGCTTATAGGAGGAGAGAGAGGGGAAAAGGCCCTAAGGCGAATGTTCTCACGCATGTGTATGACTTACTACTTGTGGTCCATATGCAAAGCATCTCAGGGAGGTGAAACTAATTTTTTATTTTAAAAAAGTTAAAAAAAAAAATCAGCTCATATCAACAAAATCTCGAGAACTGTTACAAGGCGTGAAGGACAAAGTCTCGCTCACGCTTAACCTCGTGAATTCTGCACAAAGGCCGTTTGGAATATTCCAATTATTTCTCTCAGAGCTTTCCAAGTCAGTCGCTTCTCAGCACAGAGCCGCTCTGAAAGAAACCCAGACAAATAGAGGCAGGGCTCCACGTCTATCTCCAATTCCATGACCACTCAACCACTTAAAGCTGCTCTAAAAGCATGCAGGGTAACACCGTCTCACACAGAGGTAGGCGAGTTTAAAAGAGCACACATGGAGACAAAAGACTATTTGATTATTTTAAACATCGGGCGGCGAGGCAGCGAAGGGCGGCGACAGGGTGGAGAACACGGAAGTCACATGAACGCATGAAGACAAGAGTTTGATGTCTTCAATTTCTGTATTCCTCAAAGTCGGTTGAGGGCGCGTTTCAACCAACAACCAATAAAAGACACATTTTTGGTCATTTGGTTAAAACATTTTCACAGAGCTTGACTGGGGATCCTGCAGGTAGCTGTAAAGACTTTTAAGACTCTCACAGCTCTTCCATCGTGAGATTGTCTGGAAAAAACATAAAGATCATAGGTTTCTGTAACTAATAGCACATGACTCCAACGAGCGTCAGTCCACCCGGACCTTAGCATGCACAGACCTCAATCAGGGGGACTTTGATTATTCTGAAACTTTTATTCTAGCTCCAGTAGAAGGTCAGATTCATTTGGTTTATTTTCCCCCATCAGCCTCAGCTGCTCTTTGTTCTAATTAACAAATGCTAGCATGCAAACACACAATTAATACCACTTTCAGACAGCTACAAGAAGCATCGCAAGTAATCTTCTCGGTGCAACCTTCATTTGACTACAGCTGACAGCGTCTGCCCACAGACCTGACAACACACGACAGTGTCACAAACACACAAGACAGTCATGAATCTTTATTTGTGTGCAGCTGAGATCAGATGAGTCCTGAGTGTGCGTGCAGCAATGACTAGGAACAGCAACGTGTTTGCTGGGCACTGCAGCAGGTGTAAACTTACTGCATGATGGTGTTTGATTACAATAAAGTTAAAATTATTGAAAGTGCAACCCCACTGTGAGCTTTTGTCTAGTCGCAATTTGTGGTCACATTCAGTTTTAGCTTCACATGCTGTCTGGTCCATTTTCTCGACTCACGATGTTACTGAAAATAGTGTGATGGCAGCGCAGGCTTCAAGGCTGTCTATATGTGATAGACAACAACTGCGAACAGAGACACAAACCTTTGGCAGCGAAACGCTTTTATATTCAGATTGGCAAGAGGTCAGTAATGCTTCTTTTCCACTAGCGCCTTACTCCAGGGGTGTCCAACTCCATCCATCGAAAGCTGGTGTCCTGCAGGTTTTAGATGTGTCCTTGATCCATCACAGATTTCAATGACTAAATTATCTCCTCAACATTTTTTGAAGTTCTCCAGAGGCCTGGTAATGAAGTAATCATTTGACTCAGGTGTGTTGACCCAGGGTGTTATCCAAAACTTGCAGGACACCGGCTCTCGAGGCCTGGAGTTGGCCACCCCAGGCCCCTGGCCTCAGCTGGACTCTGTTCTTAGGGATTTCCATTAGGTGGTAGTCCCCAGTACCAAGTACCTTTTATAGTACCTACTTGGCAAGAGTTCCAAGCTAAGTCAATAGGTACACGACGAGGTGCAGACGTTTTAGTGACAGATCAACCAGCTGGTATACAATCGCCTCAATGCCCTCCATTGTATGTATCATACAAATGAAGTCATGATACTTGAGGTCGCCTTGCTATAACAATCCCACCCACATTAAAACGCCTGAAACTGAATAAAGTCAAGTCGAGTCGAGCAGGTGCTAGTAAAAAAGAGGCCTAACGTGACTGGGTATAAAAAGAGCACCTCAGACAGGCAGAGTTTCTCAGAAGTAAAGATAGGCAGAGGTTCAACAATCTGCAAAACTCTCTCTCCAGTTTCAGAATGATGATGTGCAGACTGGTTATCTCTCATCATCCACAGTACGTAATATGAAAAGAGAAATCTGTGCAAGTAACATGGTAACATCTAGAAAGGCACCATCAGACTAACATATGGTCGCGTCAACACGACGTCTTTTTCAGGGAGAGCCTTGAATATTTTTTGCCCCCTCGCTAGTCTGATGATTACATTTGTTCTGTTTGTTGTGTCTTTGAATACATAAGCAGTAACCAGCTCACCAAAGCTTGTTTTAGTCTTATTGTGTTAATAACCAATCAAATTAGTACTGTCAAAAAAGTGGTCTGTACTGATGAACCCAGAGAGATTCATTACCCCACAGTGCAATTACCTTCTGACCATTTTTAGCATCTTGAATGTTTTAGTTTTTCTGCAACTAAGCGGCCTTTGGTGCTCTCACTGCTACATTTCAGCAGGCAGCTAAGACAGGAAAGTACCACTGAACACAGGATAGTATTTAGTAGCTAAAAGGAACAGTATTTAATTTGTAATTAGTCAAACATTTTCCATTGCAATCAACTTAATATGCAAGTGTTGTAATCACGGCTTCCAAGTATGAAAAGAGAAAGAAAGGCAGGTGTAAACTGCTCTTGTTACACAGCAAAAGATTTGAATTTGTTATCTTTCAGCTAAATCAGGTATGAAGACAAAAAACGAAGAGCCTTGATCTCAAATTCAGTCGCAGCATCAGTGCTACAAAACGGCCTCGAAGTCTCTGGATGATGTTAAGTCTCACAGAGAAGATCTTGTGAAGAGCAGAGAATTTAATTAAAGCAAAGATTAATTAAAATTTCAGTCGCAATCTCATTGTGTACTCTCCCCCCCCCTCCCCCCCTCCTTCCACCAGGAAAGGCTCTACTGCATGTTGAAAGTTTTCATTTCAGCTAAGATTTAACTTGGAACTGGGAGGAATTCTAAATTATACACAAGATGACAGCGAGAAATATGATCATTCAACCATCAATCAATCCCTCAGCTACCAGAGTGAAAACAAAGTGGGCAACACTTGTGATGTACGACACGATAAGACACGAAACAAGTCACTCTGCTTGTGCCAATTTGCCTATGCAGGGCATGGCAGAGAGATGGTTCTCAGAGTAACCGTGTGTGTGTGAGAGACACACTTTGCGCACTGTCTGACTTTCTTTACCTTGGTGTTTAAGTGACCTTAACCACAGCTCCATCACGGGGCTTACGGTCCATGAGAAATGGGGTAGGGGTGTTGAAGGAGGAGCTGGGAGGATGATGTTTCCAATAGCTCGTTCATCATGTTAGATTAAATACTCCACTCCACTGAACTTGAACAGGGCTATGGTCTACCTCCCTCCCTGTGCTCTTGCTCTCCATCACTCTCTCCTTTTCTTACAAAACCACCAACGCTCGATTCTCACTCATGCAAGCCCTGCACCGAACTGGTCTTTCCACCCTGTTCACTTCATCTTCCTACTTCCATCTCTCAGTTTCTGACTCTTAAGTCTCTTGTCTTTCATTTGCCGCCTGCTTTCCTCCCTGCAAAATGCACCGCAGCTGCTCCTGCATTTATGCCGAGGATTTAGCTTGTAAGCTAAAATAATACAATTAATTTGTTCACTCCCCGATTCTCTTTCCCTCCGATTCTCCCGCTGTCTCAGATCAAGGAAGTGGAAATGTGCTGACAAGGAGTGATACCCAAAAGAGAATTCTAACAAAGATGTTTGTTCAGGCTAATGAAGAAAATAATGAAAGGCAAACAACAAAACTACAAGAGCGAGCGAAACGAAATGAGAGCCGAGGAGGGATGGAAATGAGTCGAATGCATGTAGCATTATCAAATATGCACACAAATACGTGTCAGGCACTTTAAGAAATAGTATCACGGCTGTGAGGTATCTTTCCATCTCAGATGTTATATCTCGCTGTCGGGACAGGAGCAGGCAGAGAACAGGGAAGCTGTACATGAACAGGGACTATCAGGGTTTAATTGGACTGACATCAAATATGAGAGACTCAAGGGAAACTTTAAGAGCAAACTTATCTCTTCTTTATTTTATGACTAAAATGGAGATGGAAGGTCCACAACAACAAAACAAAGCTGTACATTAACACCAAGTCAGCTACATCAGGGGCGTTTAATTATTTTGTTCCTATAACAAGCATGCTAATGTGCATGTAAAGTATTAATACCACCAAGAAGCCTCATGCATGAGTACTTGTAATAATTGTACTTGTAATAATTTGAATATATACAAAGGAGCTTGCAAAGAAAAGTGAATATATACACTACTACAGTAAAGCTAAGTGGTTCATAGTTTATGGTGTAGCTGCTTTGAGTGTCATGTAAGCTTTCACTAGCCAAAATTAGCATTCAATTTAACGCTAGGATGCTGTAAAGTTGTAACTTACTAGCCAAGTTTGTAGGTTATCACTAGTGTTAGCTGCTAATGTCAGTTTAAACATTAAAAAAAAAACCTTCAAAGTAAGATCACATGTTTTTCTTACAGAGTTTCATGCTAATTTCTCAGTGTGTCACATACAGCTAAATTAGCTTAGCATTAGCACCAAATCCAGACTGTACTGTCATCCCTATCCAAAATTTTAAAGTAAGCCTGCCAGCACATTTAACTGTTATACACAGATATGCATAATTTATATATGTGTGTGTGTGTGGTGGACAAGTTAGCATTACATGGTTAGCATCACATGGGTTAAGATGGCGGTGCGCATAGACGCAGCAGTTCACTGCTCCTCACGTTCAGTGTTTTGTTATTTTCTACGTATATGTGTGTGGGTAGGTAGGTGTGTTTTTTACTACTGTGTTGTGTTGTCTTGTTTGTGTTGTGTTGTCTTGTTTGTGTTGTGCTGACGCAGGACAGTTTCCAATTTCGTTGTACTATTGTTCGAGGTATGACTGTGCAGTGACAACAAAGAGTTATCTCTGTTATCTCTAAAGGTTTAAGTCACATTGATATGCGTTTCACCTTTCACACCCAGAAGCCATGACCATCTTTTATGCCATCTGCTGTTAGTAAGTACATTTTCTCATCTTTGTAAGGCTAAATTACACTCCCTTCCACTCACGACAAGCTAAGCTAAGAACACTTTTAATAATATGTAGATCGATAGATAGATCGATAGATAGATCGATCGATCGATCTTTATTAATCCCTCGGGTGGGTTCCTCTGGGAAATTCGATTTCCAAAAAAGCACAGCACCGACAGAAGTTACAGAGTTACAGAATATTATATATATATATATATATATATATATATATATATATATATACACACATATATATATATATATATATATATATATATATATATATATATATATATATATATACATATATACATATATATATATATATATATATATATATATATATATATATATATATACATATATATATATATATATATATATATATATATATATATATATATATACATATACATATACATATATATATATATATATATATACATATATACATATATATATATATATATATATATATATATACACATACATACATACACACACACACACACACACACACACACACACACACACACATATAAATACAGAGACAATATAAATAAAATATACGAAGGGGATAAATAGAATAAATAGGAATAAAAATAAAAATACAAGTGAATTGCACATTTCAAGTATTGAGTCTATTGCACCGTTGACTATTTACAAAAGTATTGCACAAAAGGTATTGCACAGTGAGGTGAAGAGGCACTACAGCTTAGTTGTTCCCCCCTCCTTTGTCCTCCTGTTTCCCCTCCCTCTCCCCTCCAGGGAGGAGTTAAACAGTCTGATGGCGTGTGGGACAAAGGAGTTTTTAAGTCTGTTAGTTCTTGTCTTTGGGAGAAGCAACCTGTCACTGAACAGACTCTTCTGGTTGTTAATGGCCGTGTGCAGAGGATGTCTGGCATTGTCCATAATGTCCATCAGTATGTATAAGGCTTAAATAATTCCTCAAGCAGATACTGTATCTCTGCTTGAGATTGGAGTCTACAAATTTTTTTAAAGGAAAGTCTGTGTTACAAACTGGGATCAAAAAGTTTGCAAGACACCAGAATGTACCAGGCAGGTTTGCTTAATAAAAGATACTATGGAGTTTTCAGAGCTCCACTCAAAGGGACCAAAAATAAAGATATCTTGACTGACCATTCCTTTTTAAAATCCGTCTCTCAAATGTAATACTGAATCAGTAGTTCTCATTTGAAGATTTCAAATGTTCACCAGAAATGCTGCTACTATATCCATTCATCAACCCTCCAGAGGATTTCAACACTGCCAACAACTACACCCTTTGCATCGAGTAGTGATTTAAAAACAGCAAAAAGCAAGAATGCACCAGATTGTAAAAAATTCAATTGATCACTCAGCAATTATGAAGTAATGCAGAAAGCTGGAGGTAAAGCCGCAGCATTTTAAAAGACTACTTCAGCATTGTATATGTGCGCTGGGATCCAGCCGGCACCTCAGGGTGAATCTGAATTGTAGTTTTAGCTGTAGTTTTGTATTTTGAGTATTCTGACTGTAAATAGTTACTCCATCAAAACATCACAAAAGTACAGCCTGAAACCTCTGGGTGTATTTAGACTTTTATGACTGCTTTAGTCACGTTGTGGAGGTAAGCATCAACGACACAGAGCTCTCAGTTCTCACTCCTTCTTTATTCGTCTCCAACATCAACTGCGCATATCGCGCCACAATACACAAGAACACACTTCCTATTCACTGAGTGTGAGTGGAGCCCTCTACTGGTCCACCACACATGCCCCCCCCGAACACCCAGCAGAACTAGTCCAGGACCCGGGGCTTAAGCAAACGGCCGGAACGGCTGAACTGGGGGGGTGGGGAATTGACAGAGGGCAACCCAGCCCGGGAGCGAGGCTGGCACTGGCGGTCAGAAAAAGCTGCAGACGACTCGGACTCCGTTGATTTTGGGTCGCTCCTGGGGGGAAAAACAGAATCCATCAGCCCGGTGGCAGGTGGGCGGCCGCGGCGAGGGGCCTGGGCCGGGACCACCTGATCCTCCTGCATAACATGTGCAGGCTTAAGTCTGTCAACAGAGACAACCTCCTGCCGACCGCCAAAGTCCAAAATGAAATGTTTGTTGCCTGGTTTAAGAACCCTGTATGGCGGACGCAGCGGAGTCCTATGGGCATTGTGCCTGACGAAAACGAAACGAGCAGAGTCCAACGAACTCGGAACAAAAGTGTCAGGCAGGCAGTGGTGCACAGAACCTTGGGGGGCGAAAAGGCAACAAAGAGGTATCGAAACATGGGGGAGGGCTCTCAGGTAAGAATTCCCCGGGGACCTGGAGAGGCTGGCCGAGGACCAGTTCAGCCGGGGATACCCCGAGGTCTTCTACGCAATCCCAGCAAAACCAACGGAAGACGGTCGACCCATTCGCCACTTGTTAAGGAAGCCCGGAGCGTGGCCTTAAGTGACCGGTGAAACCTTTCGCACATCCCATTAGCTTGCGGGTGGTATGCTGTGGTGCGGTGGACCTTGACTCCCAGGCCGTCAGCCATAGCAGACCGAAGTTCAGAAACAAACTGGGGGCCCCTGTCTGAGGTAATGTCAGTAGGAGGCCCGAAACGTGAAACCCACGTTGACAAAAATGCCCTGGCCACCGTCACCGCTGTCGTGGACGCCAGGGGTACCGCCTCCAGCCACCTGGTCGTGCAGTCCACCACAGTCAAAAGGTGCGTGAAACCCTGTGACTGCGGCAAGGGACCAACCAGGTCCACATGAACGTGATCGAAACGCCTACCCGGGACACGGAAAGGTTCGAGGGGTGCCTGTGTGTGCCGGTGGATTTTCGAGCAATGGCATGGCAGGCAGCAACGCGCTCTGTCGTCAAAACGCTGATGGTAGAAACAGATGCTCTGTACACGGTGTCGGCGTGTAGCAATCCCTGCCATCAGCAAGGAGGCGTGGAAGGTGCCGCCGGCGAGTCCGTAGCCAGGGCGTGAACGTCGAAAGTGCGGCTAGCCAGGAAAATGCAATCCGCTTCTTCAGCCAGGGAGCGATAATCCTTCGCAGGCAGAAGTGGGGAGTTTGCGAGGACAGCTCTCACGGCAGCCGGTAGTTGGCGGAGGAAGAGGTGGGCGAAGAGGAAACCACCGTCATCCGGCCCGATCAACGATAGCATGTTCTCCATGAGCTCGAGCGCGGTACCGCCACCCAAGCCTGACAGGTTGAGGTGCTTTTCGGCTCGTCCAGTGTCGGAGAGGGCATAGCGCCGAAAAAGCAGCTCTTTGAGGGCGGCATATTTCCCTTGGGCGGGTGGGTCCCGGAGGAGCGCCATCGCGCGACGGGTGGCCAGCGGGTCGAGCGAGGCCACTACATGGTGATACTTCGTGTCGTCAGCCGAGATGCTGCGAAGGGCGAACTGAGCCTCCACGTGTACAAACCATGACGGGGGGTCATGGAGCCAAAAGTCCGGCAGTTTCAGCGCCACAGCGAACGTAGCTGCAACAGGAGGCGGAGGTCCCGCAGCCGCTGATGCATCCATAACGTTATCTGCGGCTCGTTGCATGCTCGAGTCAGGGGTCACCAATGTGGAGGTAAGCATCAACGACACAGAGTTCTCAGTTCTCACTCCTTTATTCGTCTCCAACATCAACTGCGCATATCGCGCCACAATACACAGGAACACACTTCCTATACACTGAGTGTGAGTGGAGCCCTCTAGTGGTCTACCACAACGTCTTCAATTTGTGCATTTTTATCTGGGAGTAAAACAGGCTAAAAATAAAACATAAATGCGCAAAAAGTAAAAACATTAAAAAGTGTTTTCTAGAAAATACATTAATTAAAAAAGCACATTTTAATCTTCCATACAAGCCATCTCTCTCTCTCTGCTTCTAATGTATTCACTCATTAAAGAACAAACAGGTTGGGTGCTAATTCTCTCAGCATCTGAGATTCAGTAATGATGAGTGTAAACAGATGAAAACTGCTACAGTTTAAGGGGTCACGTCAACAATATGCTAACAGTACAAGTCTCATCGCCACTGGAACAAACAGTGGTAGGTATTTTTGTCCTGCCACTGTTTGGACCATAACAAACTTATCTCAGTGTATCACCTTTGAATAGGGCCAACTTCTCTTATTCTCTGCTTAGCTCTCCTCCTTCCCCGTCTTGCGGTTCTGCATTAAACACTCGCATAAATATGCGATCGGATGAGGTGCTGCAGTTGGGAGAATCCTTGCATGTTAATAACACTGAAACAATAACACTGTGACACCTGTCTGCTCCTGACAGCTTGCATTCAATCGGATGAAACTGCAGTTGCACGGAGACAAGTGTGGGCTTCGACTCGCGTCCGCAAATTAACAGAACGCTGACAGCCATCAATAGCAGACATATGGACAGATGGTCAGAAGTGTAAGAATTTCAGCGGGCGATACACTTGTCTGTCTGCAACTCTCTCTCTCTTTCCTTCTTTATAAATCCGCCTTTGTCTCACTCTTCAAATGTTTTCCAAACGCTGTATGCGAAAATGTCATCCAAAACAATTAATGAGCAAAAACAATAAGCAGAACATACTTTGAAGAGAAAACAATCGAAAGAATCATAGTGCACATGCTAGCTCCAATCTGTCTGTATGGCTAAAAATATGTAGATGTACTTATCCTCCAAAATGCCGTGAACCTGCCACGCGTGCCTGTTATGTGAGAATTTTAATTAGACTTAGACAAACAAATAAACCCCGACACATGCACTCAATAACATACTAATCATATGAATGCCAATTAAAATATCTGAATGAGTGTTTAGTTATCGCCTCAAAGGTCCCCACACTCAATAAACCTGCAAATTTAAAGCAATCACTAACATCCACTGAGGCACTATGTGGATGTTAAAGATAACATACAAACACTAGATTTTTCCTTCTGCTAATTATTTAACAGAATTTATTTATGTAACACTTTAAAAACAACACATGGCCAACCAAAGTGTTGTGCAGCAGAAATATAAAAAGTACAATGAGAACAATAAATACAATAAATAAAGTTACCCACTGAGCGAGTTTTTAACCTGGATTTAAAGAGCACCACTGAATAGGGCTGGGCCATATTATACCGTTCACGGTAATACCGGTATAATGTTAGGCAACGATAGGAAAATGAAATATCGCGATAGAATATGAGTAAAACGCGCATGCGCAGTGCCTTTGTTTTCATACGCACATGGCCGATTGTTGAGTGAAACAAATGAACCAGAATTGGTTTGTAAAAATGGTGCAACTTCAGTGATATGGAACTGGTTTGGTGCTTGTCCGTCAGATACACAACAAAGCACGTTTTTTGGCAGAACATGCAAGCGGCCATCGTTATTGTCGTATTTGTCGGACTAAGATGCTCTTAAATCTGAGAGTAATCTGGGTCCTAAACTCTGTATTCTTCAGGTCAAACAACACTGTAGCATCACTGAGAGTTAAAAACCGTCCAAATTCTTTCATCTTTAATAAAACGATCAGCATTGCTGCTTTACCAGGTGTAACTATAAAGTTTAACTTCCAGGCATCCATGAAAACAAAAGTTATAACATTTAACGGAGTTAGAAGTTAGCAGGAAGCTAGCGGAAGTTAGCTCACTAGTTTCGCTAGTTAACTAAGCATGATATAGCATGTTCTGACTGAGAGATTTCTGAAAAAAATTCAAACGTACAGCTCTGCTATCACTTCCAACATAAATGAAGACAGGAAACTAAACAGCAGTGACGTTTGTAGGGTTACTGAAGTTGGGCTAGCTGGTATATAATGATGTGCTACGTGATCGCTAGCGACACAGCTATGTTAGCATAACATAAACAGTGAAGCTGGAGGATGAACACTAACACTTTTTCACTTATAAAAGTTAACATTCCTGATAGTTAGAGACAAATGCAATCGCATGGCAGGATGCTGTAAACGGACCAAACTTCAGTCAGGAGAACAACTGAGATAATCCATCCACAATACAAGGTTAGTCATTAATATACTGCAACAACATGGGAATAGAGCCGCTGCCAGAGAATTCAACATTAATGAATCAATGGTACAGAAGTGGAGGAAGCAAGAAGAATGAGTTTAATAAAGTTTGATTTATCTGACTGCTTTGTTTCGCTTAATGTGCCTTATAATCCCGTGCACCTTATGGTCCAAAAAATACGTACTGCGCACTGCAGTTTAATGTTGCAAAGCACCTCTTTTTAACTTCAGTGGATATTATACATGGTTATGCTCAGGATATGTCAGCCCATTTCTACTGGAAATGCCTTTTGGTTAAACTTTCAGCAAGGAATTTGCATTTGCACTGTTACATTTTTATAAAGCTTTAATGTACATAAAAACCAGCTTCTTGTTTAAGTGAAAATAAATGGAAGGTTGTCTTTTTGCGCTAGTAATGTTGTGGAGTTGTATTTTGTCTCGCATCAATTATATCGTCAGTTATATCGTTATCGCAAATTTTCAAATATATATCGTGATAAATATTTTTGGCCATATCGCCCTGCTCTACCACTGAAGTAGATTTGCCTAAAGAGGCCATATTTTACATAGTAAATATTACATAGACTGTATATAAAAGATGGACTTAGCCATCTTTACCAATGGGTTAAACAAGGCTCTGTTCCCACATGGATTGATGACATGTGGGAACAGAGCACTTCAGCTGCATAAAGCGTGCTTTGCCTTGGTTGCTAGCAGGTTGCCGTGGTAACTCATAGTTTGTATGGAAGACACCATCTTGTCTTTAAGCGCTCTCTCCGAGCTGCAGTGAAACTTGAAAGTGAGGCATGACAAACAGAATGTTGGCCTTTAAAGTCAAGGTTGTGCCTTATTGTTGCAACCACAACATTTCAACACGCGCAACTTCTACTTTAAAGGCGAACGTCCAGTATGCATCACACTTTCACAGTTTCACTACCACTCGTTTGCACGCGTTTGCAGACAAGTCGGCATTTTTCATGCTAACTACAGGTAACTGCGGTAACCTACTAGCAACCAAAGCGTATTCATAGTGAGGTTTTCAGTGTGGCACCTTATTTCTCTATGCAGCCAGATTCCTGCTAATGAATGAGTGCATTCTGTCCCATTGAAACTGCTGGTGATGAGGAGACTGCAGACTGGTCACTAAGTCTACAAGCCTGATGTTTTACGAAGCCTCAAACTAAACATTTTCGCCTTAGCTATCATTCTGTTTCAAAACTTGATGTTACAAGCAGAGGGTGGAGCTGACTGAGAAACCAAAAACACTTACATGAAAGCCACAATTCACAACCTAAATGTCATGGTGCATTCAAAAAGACTCATAACTATTGCTTGAACTCAAATGTATCAACTACTCAAGTGAGTATTTGAGATGTTTTCCAACATACTTTCATACAACCATGTAAACAGAATTATTGCCCTCTGCTGGACATTTAAAAGAACACAGGCTTAAGACATTTCAGCATCTGCTTCTATTTTCAATTTTCAGCTACATGCACAACACGTCAACTTTAACTTCCCTACATTCTTCGTCTTGTATCATTTCTTCTTCAGCCCGTTGTGGCTGTGATCGAGCTTTGGGTCAACGTGGCTATAAGCAGTCTTTCCAGAGAGCCCAATGCATCTCAGTGTACCCTAAAGCAATTTCAAGCAAATATATTTACTTTATGCACATTACACATTCAAGAGCATTTCCACATCTGCCACCACTGCTTCAGATAGGCTCTCATCTTCCCCTTTTAAAAACAAAAAACCCAAAAAACAGGAAGCTGTCATTCTGTAGAGAGGAAGTCCCGACGGTGTTGGAAGTACCTGTTCTGTTTTGCAGAGCCTGACTTTACTCCCCGCCAGGGACACCAGCACTCTGCCTTTGTAACCGCGGAGCTCCAGCAAGCCTCGCTTGTTTGTGGAGGAGGCGTGAGGGAGGGTGCCGGAGCGCTTCTGGGAGCCACAGGCGGGGGGGCGCGTGGCCGTCTGAAGAGTTTCCATCCACTCCTGGCGCTCCCCTGTGGACACGTGCATGAGTGAGAGACAGATACGAGAGAAAAAGGGAGGCAGATGGTGCATGTGGATACAAGTGTGAGCGTGTAAAGGAGTGAATACAAGAGGGAAGGAAATCAAGAAAAGCCAGGGAGAGAACCAGACAAAAAGAGATCAGGGCATCCTAAAGTCTTTGAATCATAGTGTTAACTCATCATTTTTGCATTTGTTCTGTGAGCTACATTGGCTCCTAAACCTCCGCTGCATACTGATACAGAAAACTCCAGCCTGAAAGGAAAAGTAATTGAAACACAGGATGAGCTACAATTGGTGAAAATTAACTCAGCCGCTGGAAGGAGAAAAAAAACCCACTATCCTGCAAAGCTGAAAAGTGCTAGCAGTGGAGATACAGATAGCTGCTTCTCAGAGATTTGCAAGCCTCAAGCAAAATGTGGCGGGGATAATTTCAGTCAAGACAACACCTAATTAAAATATACGATAAAAAGAGAAGAAAAAAAAGGTACAGGTTTTAACGAGAAGCAGCCACACTTCTCTGAATACTCTAATTTGTCTCAAGTTTGGAAGAAAACAAAGAAAGTCGCAAAGAGGAGTGACTATATTTCACAGAGCAGCTTATCTTGGCTTTAAGAGTATCGCTTCTTCTGAAATTCTTATTTTGGGGTTCAAATTGTTCGTCGATGTCCAAATCCTTATCTACTGCCGCTCAGGCGTTTCAAACGCTCCGTTTCATGAAATGTGATAACCACTTTAAGTTATTAATATCTTCAAAAAAACAAAAAAAGCTGCCATGTCATTGCATCAAAGAGAGACTTAAGAGGTTGTTACTTCCACATGCTGACCACTTTTAATGAACAGCAGCTACTGCTACGTTAAGATGATGAACGACTTTGTTGAGGAGAGCTCTGGATGAACAAATGCCAAACATAAATGAACACAAGCAAACGGGCCAAAAGTCCTCCACAAGCAAGTGAGACAGTGATAAAGTCATGCAGAAAACTAGTATTTCCAGTAAATTCATGTCATTGCTACTAAAAGTGGGGCGCACTTTTTCACAGGATTGCAGGATATAGGAGTCCTATAGCAGCAGATAAACACATTAATCAGTCAATTTCTTATATTTCTTGCTGTTTGGGGATTTGATAAAACCACAAAAGAAGACATTGCAGATTGTCTCGCAGCACAACGCAAACAAAGGAATCTAAAGCTTTACAGGCCTTAGACTCTTCGGGTAGCTATCATTAGACAATTGCTGCTGGAAAGACGGGTTTAGCAAACAGTCAATTGTCCCATCAATGGCATATCTAACGCAGTTTGGAGTCTTCAAGCAGTGTCCTTGAGCGGGACAGGACTTACTGTAAATCCCCCTGGATTACTGTGCAGATAAATGGCTCAAACGTAGTGTGCTCCATCATGTTCCGCACAGGGTTTACATTCAAAAGATGTATTCGAAAGGCCTCTCAGAAATCTTCCTCTGCAACTTTTCAAGCAAACATAAAAGCAGACATGAAGCACACGCTGTAAAGCCCATCCCTCCACCGCCCAAGACACGGTGCTATCAAAGCCCGCAAAGTGGAAACACAAGAAATACCAAAGGACTGTAAACACACACAAAGACTCGCATCACAGGTCCAAAGCAGAACCCACAGCGGAAGCTGTTCTACACAAGCCGGAATAAGAAATGCATTTAAAAAACTCTATAAGCTGATATGAACACTATGCAAGCAGCAATGCTGTCCTCTAAAAAAGAATTTATAAGTTACTGTATGTTTTTGAAATATAAATATCCTCCAAAAAAGCAAAAAGCAGCACTGACAGCATGACAGTTTATCGGAATATAATATGATTAAATGATGCTCTCAGAATAACCACAAACATTTGTGTGTGGTCACAAAGGGGGCGTCACACCGCCCCTTTCAGGAAATGTATTTTTGGATACCTCACGCATGGGTTTAATGTGCTTTGCTCAAATGTTCAGGATGAAGAAACACCTTCGCTTGGTGTAACATCCTCTCGGCTTGCTTTTTTTCATCCGTTACATTTCTTTGCTAAGAACAGGAAGGAAACTGCACGAATCGTGATATGAAAGTTATTGCAACTGGAAATGCAGACTAATGAAAATGCTTGAAAGAGGTTAACAAACTGCTGTAGCATGCCAATGAACGAATTTTATTGATTTCCTTGATGGGAAAATTCATCTTTTTCCCTTTTTTGCCACATCTCGTTTTTTAAAAAGTAGAATAGCCTGGAGCTAGCGGGGACTCAGTGTCTCCCTCGAAGAATGTCAAAGTGAACAGAAATCCAAAGAAGAACAGCGTGTGCTGAACCAGTGAAGGAGAGGAGGCTCACTGACATCTCACTGTTTGGATGACTAAAATTCATCTAAACATACAATTTTTTAAAAATAATTCAAAAAACATAAGCTGCCATATATCCCATACATAAAGTGTAATATTTCAAGCCTTTTTATTGTTTATTTTTGATGATTTATGCCTAAAAACGTATGAAAATCAGAAATCCTGTATCTCAAATTATTAGAGTTTGAGTAAATTAAATATTGTGAATGTCTCAGTCTAATTCAGCACTCGCAACCAATCATAATCACAGAAAAGACTGCTGATTTGGACAGCATTTGTCCAAATGACACGTATCAACACCCTTCACACCAAGGGTAAGCTATAGGGGGGTCACTGCTGAAGAGGCTGGCTGTTCACAGAGAGCTGTACTGAACCATAGTAATTACAAGTTAACTTGAAGCGAAACATGGGGTGAGAAAAGCTGCAAAAGCAGCAGGGATGACTATAGCCTCGAGAGGACCGCCGAATAAAGTTGATTCGAGAACTCGGAAGAGATTTATGCCGAGTGGACTGAGGCTGGAGTCAGTGCATCAAGAGCCTCCATGAGGGAAATCTTCAGGAAAACGACTGTAACTGTTACAAGTGAGGTGCTGTGTCATCTGCTGGTGTTGGTGGCATTTGGTCAACTGTGTCAGTCAGCGCAGCAAGCGTATACCAGGAGGTTTTAGAGCCAGCCATGCTTTCATCTGCTGAAGAACTTTATGGAGATCCTGATTTCCTTTTCCAGCAGGACTTGGCACCTGCCCAGAGAGCTTGTGCTCAAATGGCCAGCCAAGTCACATGACCCTAACCTTACAGAGGTTATATGAGGTTCAGGTTCAGGTTGGTACTTGACAGTACCTCACAGAAAAGCTGTGAGGTACTGTCAAGCAGAACATAAGAAACACCAGAACCAAAAACATAGATGAGCTGAAGGACACTATCACAACAACCTGGATGGTATAACTCAAGTTGGACTTGAAACATCTTTTTTTTTTTGATTGATTGATTGATTGATTGATTGATTGATTGATTTAACATTTAGAGATACTGGATTTTCACAAATAGTACATACAACAACCAAAAAAAGTGATTTGCAACCATGTTAATAGAGCCTGACACATTTATTACCTGATGTATCGTATCGGCCAATAGTAGCTATTTAGTTTCAAAACTGCACACTGGAGGATACTCTGCAACTTCTCAGTTAGAAACACACAACAATCGATTGATGTAAACGAGTACATAAACACACAAAAAATATACAGAGAAATCCCCCCCACCCCAAAAAAACAGATCTTTTGATTTTTATATCAAAAGATCGATATCAGAGTTTAACACCGATATCAGATTTTTGATATCGGTGTTAAAAAGGACAGGCTCTACAAGATACAAAAGAACAGTTAAGTAAAAGTGATACAAAAGATTGATACAAAAAGGAAGGCACTGATAACTTGAGATTTACACACAAAGGACAAAAAGTGAGATACAGTGGTCCCTCGTTTATTGCAGGACTTGCGTTCCAAAAATAACCCGCGACAGGCATGAACATGTTCACACTTTTCTCTCTTGTTTAAACGCTCTCAAAGTTCAAGCCTTCTAGAAAAATAAGTCTTATATAGAATGAAACCAGACACACCTGCGGTTGCCTTTGAGGGTGCAAAACGTTTCGTGGACATTGTTGTGTTTGTTGGGGAGAAAACTTACAAACACACAGTGCAGCACTTCAGAGTCACACTGCTAGAGATCGAAGATTTATGTAAATTTGACAAGCTGAACGCACTCTGCACTGTACAGGAGACACGGCACGAGATTGATTGACAATGGTCTACAGCCAATTAGGATGTAGAACACTATGCGCTGTAAAAAAAACAAAAAAAACCAAAAAAAAACATGGAAAAGTGCACAAAAAAATCAGCGAAACAGCGAGGCCACGAAAGTTGAACCGCGTTATGGCGAGGGACCACTGTAAACCTTTTGCTAAAAGTATGGGCAAGCAGGAAGTTTGTTGGCTAAAACAGTGTTCGGCTCATCTATAGTTTACTTGGGTCACTATTGACAGTTGGTAAATGGAGTAGTAACTGATAGCAGATGCATTCTTGAGACATTTTTGCCAACCATGACTGATAAATGGTACAGTGAAAGTAGTCCAGTTTAAAGAAAGAGTTCAACTGTACACTTTTGAACATGAGGCACAGTGAAGATGAAGGGGTTCTTGAATCCATCTGACAGGGCTGTGGGTGTATGTCAGATGAAAAAGGTCGGTAACCACTGACACACACCATAGAGTGAGGCGTATGTGATGGAAAGACTGACACTAAAAATATTCTTCAAAACACGGAAGCTGGTCAGCGAACCACAAAGCCCACATACTTCCTTTTTCTGTTCAATCTAATTTGCTCAAACGAGCTCCAAGTTCATCTTAATCGTCAGAGCAAAATGTTTTTGGTACCCTCTCTTGTCACCAGATAAATCATTGTGGAGCATCGCCTTGCTCCGGAAATTTTAAAACGGACCGTTTTACACTCACGCCCATGCTCACATGACACAGTGCGCGCTCCTGTTCACGGCGTCTTGCTATTCCAGTCATCTCCAGGTGGCAGGATGGCAGAAAAGAAGACTGCCTGCATTTATGTCAGCAGTGCCGGTTTCTGAGTAAAAATCTAATTCACTCAAAGGAGACATCCTTAACATATAGTATATAATTTTAACAAAGTTCCTAAAGGCAACCATCAACACAACATTACATGAAAGCCGCTAAAACTACAGCTTGCCCACCCTCGCCCACCCACGCCCCAAGACGTCAGCGTGTACAAAAGAAAATTAGCCACCAAGGCCCAAACAGTGCATCAATTGCAATTTGTCTTGCTTATTTGTAGCATAAATAAACTAAAGAACCAATTTAAAAGCATAAAAACAGGCCTAATGACCTAATAACCCCAAAATATTCAAAACACAGTCGTTACAGATTTATTACGTGGGTGCAAATTAATTTAATATATCCAGAATTTTAATGATCACAGAAATTAGTTCGTATTTATAAAAACAACAAGGTGATTCTTCAAGGTCTTTTTTTTTTAAGGCAGACTACACCTCCATTTTTCTCCTTTCTGCTTTGACAGACTCAAATTTGAACTTGAGCTGCGTCACCCCCCAGAGTGACCTATCGGCGTGTCCTCCACACACACAGGAAGGGACCCGTCAATCATTTTTTTGGTCACCGTCAACCTGTCACCGTCATAAATTGACCTTAATCATCTTCTCGACTGTGACCTTCTGACCCTCCTGCAGCCTTTGTGGACGTGTCTCTCCTTGAATTTGCATGCAAACATACCCTCTCAGGTCTCTGGGCGTCCTCATCGTCGACAACCTTAACCGCCCCCCACTCGAGCACCAAAATACTGTATCTGCTGCCCGGTACCAATCCCAGCTCAGCCCCACCCTCAGACTCTTATGAATTCACAAGGAGCTGGTATCAATAATAAAAGGCCTGCTCAATTATTGACCGCCCTTTACATCACTTGGCTTTACGGTTCCCTTCCCATCTTGCTTTCTGACTTCCATTACCTGTCCTGCTCTCACTTATTTGCCTGTTCATTTATTCAGATGGGGGGGGGGGGGGGGCTCCTTCCTCCTTCCCTCCACTTTCCGCTGGCCTCCTCGCCCAAGCTGTCAATCTGAGCGCAGGAGGGATGGTAGCAGAGGAGGAAGGTGAAAGTAACGGTGGCGTGCCTGTACGCCTTGCACGTTAGGATTTGTGTATGTTAATATTTGCCTCGCACAAGAACCTCGCAATGATTTTTTGCTCAGTGCACAAACACGGCATCACCTCTGCATGCACAGAACAACTGCCAGCCACTAAAAATCCAGCGGCCAAAACTAGTGCTTATTAAGGGATATATGCAAGGCCATCTATTTGAAAGAATATTCGACTTTTCATGGAGAGAGACGAGGGGAGAGGCAGATAATCCTCAGCGAAAGTGGATGAGATGAGAGCTAGGTCCACTCAGCGCTCAACAGAGATCTTAGAAGCCGCCCACGCGGTCTCCATCAGCAGGGATACAAAACAAAAGGGGAGGAAAACAAATAATAAAAGATACACAAAGCTGAGGGACTGTGGCCATTTTCTGTTTCTCTCCTTTTAATCATCTCAGTGCCCAAACTCACCAACACTGAACGAAACATTTCTATTATTATTTAGTGTTTAATCTACACATTTGCCACAAATTACGTCTTACACTCACATTCATCCTCAGTAAAAACTGTTTATGTTCATCAGAATCAAATTTCTGGCAAACGTATCCAAACTGTGGATTTTGTACATTCTGAATTATGTGACATTCAGTTCAAACTGATTTAAGTGACTTTGAATGTGGAGTGGTTGTTCGGTCCGAGTATTTCAGAAAGCAATGATCTGCTGGGATTTTCCCCACACAGCCATCTCTGGAGTTCACAGAGATTAGTCTGGACAAGAGAAAACTTCCAGTGGACAGCAGTTCTATCCATGAAAATGTCTTGCTGATGTTATTAATCTCTGGCTCTCTTCCACAGCATGTCTTTATCCTGTCTTCCTTCTCTCACCCCAACCGGTCCGCAGATGGCCCCGCCCCTCCCTGAGCCTGGTTCTGCCGGAGGTTTCTTCCTGTTAAAAGGGAGTTTTTCCTCCCCACTGTTGCCAAAGTGCTTCCTCATAGGGGGTCTACCTACCCAGGTTAGGAGGGAACTGAGGAGGATTAATGGCAAGAAGGCAGCGGGTCCAGATGGCATCAGCTCGAGGGTCGTCAGGTCCTGCGCGGACCAACTGTGTGGGGTGATGGAGCACCTCTTCAACCTGAGCCTGAGGTTGGGAAGAGTCCCACAGCTCTGGAAAACCTCCTGTGTTGTACCAGTGCCAAAGACTTCACGCCCCAAGGACCTCAACAGCTACAGGCCGGTGGCTCTGACATCCCACCTGATGAAGACCCTGGAGCAGTTGGTCCTGGCTCAGCTTCGGCGCCTAACAAGCTCATCACTGGACCCACTTCAGTTTGCCTACCAGCCTGGCATTGGAGCGGATGATGCCGTCATTCACCTCCTACATCGTTCCCTCGCTCACCTGGAGACCGCTGGAAGCACTGTGAGAATCATGTTCTTTGATTTCTCCAGTGCCTTCAACACCATTCTTCCCTCGGTTCTAAAGGACAAGCTGGTGAACTCTGGAGTGGACCATCACCTCACTACCTGGATTTTGGACTACCTCACCGACCGACCACAGTATGTGAGGACTCAGGGCTGTGTGTCGGACAGGGTCGTCTGCAGTACGGGGGCCCCACAGGGAACGGTTCTGGCTCCGTTCCTCTTCACCATCTACACTGCAGACTTCTCCCACAATTCCACCCAGTGCTTCCTGCAGAAGTTCTCTGATGACTCTGCAATAGTCGGCCTCATCACTGATGGGGACGACAAGGAGTACAGAGGACTGACTCAAGACTTTGTGGACTGGTGCCAGCTGAACTACCTCCAGATCAACGCCAGTAAAACCAAGGAGCTGGTGGTAGACTTCCGCAGGCACAAGCATTCTCCACTGCAACCACTGAACATCCAGGGTATGGACATTGAGGCTGTGGACAGCTACAGGTACCTTGGTGTTCATCTGAACAACAGACTGGACTGGACTCATAACTCAGACGCCCTCTACAGGAAAGGGCAGAGCAGGTTGTACCTGCTGCGGAGACTCAGGTCGTTTGGGGTGGAGGGCCCACTCCTGAAGACCTTCTATGACTCTGTGGTGGCTTCTGCTATCTTTTATGGTGTGGTCTGCTGGGGCGGCAGCATCTCTGCTGGGGACAGGAAGAGACTGAACAGGGTGATCCGAAGGGCCAGCTCTGTTCTAGGATGCCCTCTGGACCCAGTGGAGGTGGTGAGTGACAGGAGAATGGCGGCTAAGCTGTCATCCCTGTTGGACAACGTCTCCCACCCCATGCAGCAGACTGTGACAGCACTGAGCAGCTCCTTCAGTGGGAGACTGCGGCACCCACGGTGTGGGACGGAGAGATTTCGCAGGTCTTTCCTCCCCACTGCTGTCAGACTCCACAACAAAGACTTTAACTGAACAAACACACACATCCACACATGTGCAATAACACTAAGTGCAATAATCCTTTCTGTCATCGTTGTATTTTTACTCAGTTGTATATAGCATTCGTATTCTATTTTTATCTTATTGTATATTTTTATTCTATTTTATTCTACTGTATATAGTATATTATTTTATTCTATTCTGTACAGTTGTGTACTGTATTTATTCTTATTGTATTCTAACTTTTGCGTCATAACTTTTGCACTGTCCACTTCCTGCTGTGACAAAACAAATTTCCCACGTGTGGGACTAATAAAGGTTATCTTATCTTATCTTATCTTACCTTACAATATAAAGTGTCTTGAGGCAACTATTGTTGTGACTTGGCGTTATATAAATAAAACTGAATTGAATTGAATGTCAGAGGTCAGAGGAGAACGATCAGACTGCTTCAAACTACAGCTGAGGTATGCAGAAGAGCATCTCTGAACTGGGTACCACTCTTGTCAGCTAAAAACAAGAAGCTGAGGCTAAAATCCCACAGGTTCCCCAAAATCGCGCTGATGACTCTTAACTTTTGCTGCAACACTCAGAATGTCGGTTAAGTATCAAAATGTCAAGCTGCTGTTGGTGTAATGGTGTAGAAGGCATTTTCTTGGCACACTTTGGGCCCCATTATACCAACTAAGCATCACTTAAACACCACAGCCCACCTGAGTATTGTTGTTGACAGTGTCCTTTATGACCATAAAGACTGAAACAATGTTTTTTAAAACGTATACAGCACATACAATCAAGATCTGACAGACTGTCAGCCCCCACACACTTTCATGTCAGAAGGCCCAAGTTACAGACTACCGGTAATGTGTTTATGTATTTTACACTCTGTGATCTGTAGCTAATTTTATGCATGGACTTTTATAGCTGTACGGGGGTGAATTTTCATACATCTCAAAATGTAGCGAGGCTTAAACTTATCACTTTGAGGTGACATCTCTGCTAGGTGTTACATCAGATAACTTGAGTGCCTTAACTCAAAGTCCCTGCAGTAACTGTGGCCTTTATAACTTTGAAAACATTTTTAAGGCAGTTATTTCACAAACGGAACGGCTTGCTATGTGGTTTACTGCGACAACAGATCTTCTAAGAAGTCTATTCTTTTATTTTATTCTGTGACAAAACTATTAGCCTTATAATATTCATGGGTTAACACAAAGGCATCTGTGTCTCTGCGAAGATCCCATACGGTTTATAGGCGGGCCTTCTGGCTTTCAATAAAGGAAAGACGTCCAGCTAAAGAGAGTGTACGCTGGACTAGCATTCACCTGATTTAGCTAAGAGGAAAAAGCACTCCAAAACCCAACCACTGTAGCAGTGAAGTATGAAATAATGTGAAGTGAAACATGTACAAACATGTACAAAGCTTAAGTCTCACTGCAGGTCCTTCTGAGTTTATAATTCTGCCATCATTTTGTCTCTGGGCTGCTCCCAACCACTCCTCTGCTCTTCCTTACTCATTCTCTACACCTCTCTAAACGTCTTTCCTGTCATCTCGAGCAGAACCAACATGTGTTACGAGCAGGCTTGTGGAAAGGCAATTGCCAAAGCATCAGAATACAAATCATCAACCTTTTTTTTTTTTTAAACACAATAAATCTCATCTCCTGTCTTGTAGCGCATTTGTCTGCAACCCCTCCGCACATCTCCAACATTCCCCCTTTCTGTCCTGTCTGTTTTCCATCATTCCTCGCCGCATCTCTTCCTGCCGCACTTTCTTCTCCCCCACCGCTGCCACCGCTCTGTGCATCACTTCTTCCCTCCCTCCTTTTTTCTCCCCCTGCCTGCCTTCCTTCCTCCTTCCATCTTTCCTCTCTCAAGCTGACAGTACCTAAGGGAAGGGGCCACCTGCGGACCAAGTGGGGAATCAGCCGACAGCTGTGTGCACACTCTCTCCGGTGGCCTTCAATTATTCACTCACTTCTCACTCCTCCTTTTCCCTCTCTCCATCTTCACTCTGCCCTTTTCATCGCTCCCTGCCGTCTCCGCCTTTACTTCTCTGTTCCTTTTTTTTTTTTTAAATATCGAGATTGCATGTCTGCTTCTTGCACTATCCACTCCTGCCACTTCCTCGCCTAATCCCTTTCTTCCCCTTGTTGCTCTTCCTCCCTCTTCTTCTATGCCTTTTGGATGCCTTTAACCACTCTCGCACACTCCTCCGACCATCACTCCATCATTTTCTCCCCGCTCTCGCCCCCCACCTGTATCAGCAGCTCCTTAACTCCACTTCACTAACCAACTCCTTCTCTTTCCCTCTGTCTGCTCGTGTCTCCTTCTTTTTCATGTGTTTCCCCAAAGATTGATGACTCTCCGCCACAAGGCGAGTGGGCCTGTTTAAAGATGCATGAGGTGATGAGGCCAAGTTTTATCCTCCTTTCTCCCTCTCTCTCATTTCTCCTCACAGACTCGTCTCTTGATGGCAGGAGCCACCTTCGCGAGAGCCATCCGACTGTTCCCAAGCGGTCAGAGGCCACCTCCAAATCAGACAGCCCTCTCCCCTTCCCAGCTCTTGTCAAGACGACTGAGTGTGACGTATGACGATCAGACAGCGTGATAAATGATGCCATCGAGGACCCGCGACTCATAAACGGACCAAACAAAAGAAAAGAAAAAAGGCTGGCAGTCATCGATATGATGATCCGCTGAATCAACAGAGAGGGGAGGGGTTGTCGTACACCCTTGGTCCTCAGAGTGGGGGGAAAAGATGAAAAAAGTTTTTGAAGGGCAAGTTGTTTTTTTGTTTTTTTTTTATGAGCTAGAGGTGAAGCAAAAACAAAAGAATCCTGAATGAAAAGACTGGATGCAAATCTTTGCTCGGTGGAAGCCACAAAGCAGCCAGAACTATTCATATCTCGTATATGCATAGTGTAAAATCTCCTGTTTGAGCTTCCATACATTTCGCTTTAGCTCTCAAACGTTTGTGCATCTGTGCACAATATAACTGAAATCCTTTGTTACCAAAATGGGATGATGTAACATAACTGATGGGCCACAACCTCAAAGAGTAACGAAGAAGCTCTCCCTAAGACGAGACGCTAAGAAGCTCTCCAGCTAGCTAGCTAGCTAGCCGGTACACACTTTAAGCTTTTAGTCTTTTGTGGCGTGTTTTGTGGCTAATTTCGCTAAGGTCAACTGACTGGGGAACAGAGAGTGAAGTTATCGGCAGTTCAATGTTATTGGTCAATATTTGCCAATCTCTCGGTATCTGCCTTTATAACAGCCCATAGATGTAATCTTAAAAAGTTACTTCCACCATGAGCCTAGATGTTTCATAATTTGTCCACCACAACTGGCAACAACTGTTTGAAAGGCCACAAACACAACAAGCAGCTGATCAGATACATATATACAACCATTTTTGCTGTATTTAACTTATCAAATATTCTGGTAACACAGTAGAGCAGCAGTTAGCATTGAAGCCTCACAGCAAGCAAGTCCTGGGTTCGAATCTACCATCTACCCAGGGAGTTTGCATATTTTTCCCACATTTGTTTGGTTCTGTGAAGGTGATAATGAAACACTAATACTTCACTTTATTTTTGCTCAGCTTTGCTGAAAATGCACCCATACATCAAACAAAAAACAGTACTGGCCAAAATCAGCCTTCTTGTCTGTTCCTGTCCGCATCCTTAATGACTTTTCTCCATGGCAGTAGCTGATGGTTACCTCTTTTTGTTACATCAGGTCTGCACTGGCTAATATTCAAAGGTTATTCTTCAAAATGAACATTTCTTTGTTTCCTCTGGTACATTTTGGAGAATGAGGATAAACCTAAATAAAATGAAGAAACACAAACCAGCATCATCAAGTTTTGCAATTTTGCGTCTAAATCAAGCTACATTTGCATCCCTACACAATCTTTTTCTCTTTAGCTGCTGAACGGGAAAACCGCACACTGCAAGACAAAAAAAAACAATTAGCTGAAAGAGGCTAAAACGCTTAGTTGAGACAGTAAAACATTTTACAAAAGTGTTTGGTGCTAATTAATTCCATACAAGCACTGATTAGTACGGCTTTGAGTGCTGAGACTTCACAAGTGACGCTCTTCTCGACAAGAATGGTGTCAAGTACAAACACTTTGGGAACCATCGAAAGGTTTTAGCTTTTCAAAAGTCCTCCCAACCTGTCGTATTTTCTAAAGGAATGACCTTCTTCGCTTATTATCTGCACGTACGCCTCACAATGATTTGTATGCATTTTGGTTAAAGAGCAAATAACGGGAGATGTTCATTTCTGTCCCATTAAGTCCCTTTATCGTCTTCAGCTGACATTTTACATGGATCCACACGAATGCTGGGTGTTTTTACAATTTCTGCTCAGACTTAAAATGAAATGCTTCTTTACATAAATAATTATCCATTAAACGTTTCAATATGGGTTTCCATTAATGAATAACTGTATGTAGTACTTGTTATTCCTATGCCTTGGTCACCATTAAACTGACAGAATACCAGAGTAAAAGTTAGATTTTGTGCAAGGCCTGATGCTTAATGTCTGCTCCAGTATTATGCTGCCATTAAAAGACCAGTAGGGCTCTTCAAGAGCAATAAGGTGATCCTCAGTAATGACTATTAGCAAGTCAAATATTGAGGTTTCTATTCTTGGCTCAGATGTCAGCGTGTCACAAACCCGCGCTGAGGTCTCGGTGACCCAGTCGATTAAGATCTTTCAGCTCTACCTGCTCTCACGTATTTACACTGTACCACTCAATGCCATAACCACGCAGAGCTTGATTTCTGCAATCTAACTTATTCCCATGAATCAAAGGGCAGCCAGCATCTGACCCCAGAAACAGACCCTCATTTAGTGAATGAGCTGTCTGACCTGCGCTGCCTAATAGACTGCCATCAAGCAGGCGGGAGGTGAGGAGCAGAAAGTGTCTCCTTCCCCTCTCATTAAGGCCGACACAGACAAAGCTTCCACCTCAAAGACGATAAGCGGAGACAACTCGTGCGGCGTTTTGTGTGTGACAGTAAGATGAAGAGTAGAGGGAGGAAAGATGTTATTTAAGCAGAATTCCTGCAATACTGACCTCTTTAATAACCACATGCACACTCATCGGTAGATCATAATTTTCATTTATTCAGCTGGACAGAAAATAACACTTTTTCAAGCGTAATGGTAGCTCAACCAAACCAAGTCCCAATCCCCAAAGATTGGTTTACGTCAGTGACAGAAAACATCAGCTGATTTCCTTCTAAAGTGGTGTTTACACGGAGACAGGAGACTCCACATCCAAGCAGTCACTCCTGCTATAGTTCTAGTAGCTGTATTGTAAAGTCTCCACAGTCGGGTACAAGCGATCACGAAACACTCGTCACCCTCTGATGATAACATTTCCATCACTTGAAGCACAACTGCAGCAGACTCGCTAACATGGAAACTTTAACACACTTATAAGCAATCAAATAGAAAATCTCAAAAAAGGTGCCAATAATAAAACTGCTTTTTTTTCCTCCAAGCCACCTTGCAACCCGCCGCAGGTCCTATATATATCAATATCTGTTGTGACAGATGGCACGCAACATCTTTTGCACTTAAAGTTCAGCTACAATGCTGACATTTTCCCTCTCTGTGGCCCAGTGATCACGAGTTGTAAACATGGCCCTAATCAACCTACACATACTAACACTAAGTATAAATTTAGAGCAGAATCCTGTTTCCCCTTAAGTAATTTTGCTTCCTCATTGACCAGCTGTTCTGCTACAGTAAACTCGAGCGGCGCAGATATATTGGCCAATTTTACTATTTTTCTCAACATATGTGAATTAGCAAAAAGGCCAATAAATGAAAGTTTAGGAAGTTTAGAAATTAAGAATCCAAAGGAGAAAGTTCGTCCACCAGGGGCGCTCTGCAGCTTCCCAGTTGGCTACACGTGTTTGGAACACCAGAAACACGACAGCTAATCTGAGCAGACTCAGTTTAAATGAGTAAGTAAAGAACTCAATATAACAAATGTTACAGAAATCAATTTGTCTCCAGCAATATATGAATTTTAAATCACTAAATATTGATCTTGGTCTCCAAAATTATGCACTTGCAAGTTCCCAGTCAGAATTTTCAACTAGAACAAGTCAAGGCAGTCCCACCAATCCCGACTTCACAATCCAATCCAGTGCACACATGCACAACTGTCAAACGTGCAGTTTGTACAGCCACTGTTATGTATTTGTGACTTGCTAAATAAGATGTATCCAGAGCACTGACTGTGCTCTGTCCATGAAGAGGCAGCAGTGATGTTTTTAAGCACAAGAAACAAAAACCAAGCACTGTGCTGGTTTTCTAGTGACACATGAATGCCTCTACGTTGCTAAGGAGCAAAACAAACCCCATTTTTCCTTGCTTTTCCAATTTTACCACTGGAAAAAGCTCACCTCGGGAGTGGTGTCACTCCCAGTCCCAACATCCGACTTGCGAGGCAACTGGAACGCTGCGTTAATCTTCATGCTAGGCGAGGCTAAACGCCACATCGCTGTACCTAACTCACAGACATTAAATGGATCTTGATCCTTTCATATCTGTCTTCAAAGACTGAAAATAAATGTATACAACCGTTTCTTTACACAGGGGTGCTTTGCAAAAGGATTCACAGTCATACAAATGAGCCTAATAAAACTGAAAATGAGTATGAGGAGAAAGAAACTGCAGAGAGAGAGCGTGTTAGAGAAGGAAGAGAGAGAAAATAGAGGAAAAAGGAGGTGAGACAGAAGATTGTCACGGAGGCATTCAGATATTCAGATGGCGAGGTAGGAGAAGAAAGAGACAAACAGGAAGGGAGGGGGGAGAGGCGGGGAAACAGGGGCGAGCGAGGAAGGAAAAACAAGGCTAGACGGGGAATCAGCCGGTCAGAGTGACAAACAGAAAGAACGGCACGTGTGGCTCATAGCTGAATGCAAAACCACAGAACAAAGAGGAAAAGGAAGCACTTGTTGTACCTTCTCTCTCAGCTCGGAATATGAAGGTCCGCAGGGAGGTGACTACCTCAAACTTGTTGTCGCCCAGTCCTCGCACCTGCCTGATAGCGCTGGCCAGAATCATCCCTTTGGAGTACATCTCCTAAACAGAGGAGGACACACACACAGCGAATAAACACAAGCACACACGCCGCTTCACGCATGTTAATAATGTTATTCAACTGCTGCTTATTCCTATTATCTGCATCTGTAGGCCCACAGTTATTATTTTCTGGCGCATTGTTTGTATCAATAGACGTGAAATCCTGAGTCGTATTACTCTCTGTTAGGACCACATTCAATTTCAAACAGCACTAACAGACGTCCTCGTGAAACCACAGAAACATCTTATCAGTAGGCCGTCAGATTTATCTGCAGAAATGAAGCAACCCTGTTCCGTGTCCAGCAATAACTTTGATAAATCGCACAAACGCTCTCGGACAAGGAGCGCTGCTCCGAGAGCCGGAACGAATTTGCATTGACGCGACCTCCGACCTCGAATTGGATACTTGAAATGTGCAGAATTTCAAAAGCAGGAAACTATGTCCAAACGAAAAAAAGTGAACTGCGCTACATTAAAGAACGCCAGCGCACGTGGCGAGACGTCATCTGGAAGTTCGTGAAACAAATCTACGAGCTGAAAACAAACTTTTAAATTTAAAAAGAGACGTGCACACGTGTACTGGGGATTCAGCACAGGAAGTGAGTAGGTAAAGCGGGACTTGGTTGTGTGCTTTGTTTCATTACCCCCCCTCCTCCCCAGCAGCTCTAGTGGAGGCATCCAAATAAGGAGGATGTTGCACTGGAGGCTTCGTGACCCTCTTTACAGTCTCCCTCGACAATGGCAATTACAGTACTGGGTCATCATGAATGGGAAACGAGATAGAATGGACAAAAAAGGAGAAAAAACCTCCAAAGTTAATATTATGACTACTGAAGAATCAAGGACAGACGGCATCACTATCAGTATTCAGAACCTGATGTGAGAATATAACACAGAAATGTCCAAGAACATCTCAGACTATAACGTTCCTGCAATAGAGGGAAGTGGGGGGAGGGGGGCAGCACATTATGCTTTTGTAGTGGCATGAAAAATGACATGGCTGTTAAAAAAAGGGGGGGGGGGCAGACACGAGAATGCATTATTCATGCTGATAATGTCATTATCATTGCAAAGTAAGGAGGAAAAAAAACACAGAAACAACAAATGACTTCATATGACAGCTTTTTTCCTTTTCCCGTTTTCTTGACCTGAATTTTGATTCCTGTGTATAAACTGTAACAGTTTGTGTCTGTGCTTCACCGTGCTTCTATCCCACAGTCACATGCAGAGTGTGCCGAGTAAGCGAAGGAAGAAAGGATGGATGGATGGATGAAAGAGGGAAGAGGGTGTGGGGAAGACAAAATGAGAAATTTAAAAAAAAAAAAGGATGTGAACTTTTGACTCCCTCTTGTCATTATTAATTAAACCAGTGACCTTGCCATCCACAAAAACCTATTTCTAGAGACCACGCAGCCAAAAATATACCAGCCGGCACAGTCAGTTAAGGAGAGTAGGGCTGAGTGGGAGGGATGGATGGATGGTGGGGAAAAAAAAAGAGATAAATTAGGTTTGGGTGAAAGGCCAAGGAGAGAAGTAAGGGAAAGAAAATGGTAAGAGCGTTGTGTGATACAATCAGAAAAAAGAGGTAAGGAGGGGAAGGGAAAAAAACAGAGGGGAAGGGATAAATCCATGATCAGAAAGAAAAAGAAACAGAGAAGAGGGAGGACAAAGACAGGAGAGGAGGCGCGTGGGAAAAAGAGAGACATCATGTAGAAATGAAGACGCCTAAGAGGGTCAAGAAGGGGTCCTTCTCATATTAAAGCAGGATGTTAACAATGGCAAGAAGTGGCTCAACCTAATTACCGACAGGCAGCCGTGTGCGTTCCTCTCCCCGGGAGTTTCACACCAATATCTCCCTCTTTCTCTCTCTAAATTTAGCCAGAAGTTAAAGGAAGGTGAGGAAAGGAGAAAGTAAGAGCGCGCGTGGATGAATTAGCTCGGCGGCTGCGCACGGATAATTATACCCCGGCATGGGTTAATTAATTGTTTTAATTCCAGTTTTGGGGTCACGCAGGAGAGACTTGTTTAATTGCGAGTTGTGCATCTGTAAATACTCTCCCAGCAGAGTCAGCGGAGACGTGCGATGTGACGGGAAGCGGCGGTCGGCGTTGAGATGACGCCATGCGCCGGAGCGGCAGCTGCCCGCCCGCATGCACGTGAAGGTTTTTGAGGCTGATCTCGAGAGGACTGGCTGCCAAGGAAGCAATGAGGCCTAACTATCACTCTTTCTCCAATAGCCGACACACCTGACTCACCTCAGTCTGCCAAAAGATCTCCTCCACACTCACCTCCCCTCCTCTATGACCTCTCCCCACTCCAACTTCAGCTGCTCATTCTTAGCCATACAAACCCTAGGGAAGGCCTCTCATTTGGTCCTCCATAGGGTTTGTCACCCCATGTCATTTTGCAGGGCGGTGTCGGTACTACCTCTCCTTTTTTGTGCGTGGAACTGCCTATCCTGCATGGATAACTCTCTGTTCTTTTCAAAAACAACCTGGTAAACTTCAGGAAACAATTAAGGCAGAGCAATGGAGCTAAAGCCTACAATAATAGAGGCGCCGTGTGGAGAGAAGAAAAAGAAAAAAGAAAAGAAAAAAAACAGGGAGGAGGGTTAAAAAAAAAAAAAGGAAAAGAAAAAGGATGGAGGAGGTTTTACCACCAGCATGGAGTTAAGGTTCTGGCATCTCAAACGCTCAGATTTTCAGTGGAGGCATGAGGACACCAACTGGCTGGAGGGAAAAATTGCACCTCCCGGGAAAAGCATCCACGATCAGCGAGCTGCCTGCAGTATTTAGAAGTCGATGGTGTCTGTGTTTTCTGTTTTTTAAACATGTAAAAACCGAATAATTTATGCCTAACTCTGAACAGTGAAGTTGTGAGATCATTCATGTCTCTCATATCTGTTGTCTGAGGATCAGACCAGAATAAAAGATTTAGACTTTAAAGTCCTAATGGAGTCGAATTATAATCCTCATTTTTAACCAAAGTCTGGTTCCCTTCCAAGTGTTAGTTTAGAGGTTACGCTGTTTTTCCCTCCCCTCCTTCTCTCCGGGACAGCAGAACTGACTGTGAATAGAAACAGCAAACACTAATACCACCGTCTCCCTACTGCTGACAGACAGAATCCGTTTAACGGTATTTATTTCAGGCTGTGTTTTTGTCCATTTGATGGATTTAAGTCGCTCGGCGTCCTCCATCACCCACCGCTGAGCAAAATATCAGGCTATTTATTTGTCAAATGCTTCCCTACGTTAGCGAGTGGCATCGGCTAATCACCAACTTTGTCTGACATGTGGTGCCGGGCAGGATGTGTACACTGGGGTTTGGATTTTTTTTTTCCTTAGAGCTCACTGCCTGCTGAGCTGAGACTAAAAAACAAAACTAGTGAGAAAAATGAATCAGAACGCTTATTTTGCAGATCATAAAATAAAAACATGAAGCTGACAGATGATTAAAAAAAAACTTGAAAGATCTGAGGAAATCTAGAAATTTAGGTAATAGATCGCTTTCACTATAAACATGTTAAAACATAAAAGCAATTAATGGGAGCAGCTAAAGGTATGTTAATAATTATTGAACTTGACTGCATTAGGGCACTTGATCAGGGTCCTGGGAGTCAAAATAAAAGCCATTTTAAGGATGTATACACACACACACACACACTCACAGTGAAAAAAGGAAACACTCAGCATCAGAGCAGGCATCTTAGGATGATACTGGAGATAGTAAGTAGAGAAGCTTTCAGGCTTGCAAGGGAGCTTTTCCACATCAGACTGACTAACACGCAGACAGACAGATAGACACACTGAAAGACTGATCCCCTGTCCTAAAACCTCATCTCCCCTTTGGCCTTCTATCCAGCTTCATCCCCCACCCCAGCCTCTCATCTCTTCATCCCTCGCAGCCATCCTCCTCCACTTCCTCCTCTCACTACCCCGAAGCAAGGCTTTGGACTGTCTTCATGCACGCACACACACACGACACCAATATAGGGACCCCGGAGACTACATCTCAGGCCCGCAGCTTTCTCCCAAGTCAATCCCACTGTTGACGAAATCAGGCGAAAGGCGTGATTGATCAGACAGATTGGATACAATGCTGCACAGAGAGAGAAGTGAGACTGCGAATCTCGCTACTCTCCCACGCCACCTCCGTTACCCCTATGATGACATCATCGTGGCCAGAGACCTTCAAGTTGCGACTGAGATTAAGTGCGATTAGTTCTGTCTGGTGCTGACAGATCCCAGGGGGGTTTTCAGCTACAAAAAAAAGAGATTTTGGGGTGTTGGAAAGTTTGGCAAAGAGAACAAGCATGGGAATGTTTTAGCGTGTAGGCATTTTTGTTTTTGTGTACGAATGCTAGAGACAGAACGTGATAAAGAAAGAAAAACATACTCATATCAGTATTGACTCGATCTAAGAGTCCAAACTGAAGCTCAGCGCAGACTGCAGAAGTCTGTTTTTTGCTTGTGTCTTTTAAGATATGACTCAAAAGGGCAAACCGTTTTCATTTAAACTAAAGAAAGAAGATTTGTCTGATGGTTTTATAAGCAACTTTGACTCACACAGTTACAAATGCAATAAAATAATATTTTTTGTTTCATTACCCAATGCTCCAGGTTTAAATCTTTTATAGACATTATCATTTGCTAAGGCTTCAGAGACACAGGCCTAAAGACTTATCAGCAAAAACTGTATAGTCTCCAACCAGTTAGCAAGGGGCTGCTTGTGATGGCTAGGTCAGATTGAACCTCCTTGCTTTGGTAATATTGTGAGTAGAATGTGAAAAAAATATGACAAACTGTAAGTGAGATTGTTTAAAGTAAAAGTTGTGTTCTACTGCTTCAGTCAACATTACTTTGAAAGTGAATTATCTCTGTGTCTAGTTTGTTTCACACTTCTGTTTCACTGTCACTTGGCTAGTGGTTAGTGTGTGTTTGCAAAGAAGGCTGGCTCCTCCACGTAACCGATGAGCAACTGCTGCAGCTGCAACGTTTTCCACTTTGTGAGCAATTTCACCGAGCACCAAGCATTCATTCACCAACTCGTAGGGAAATACACATTATTTCCCCCCCAAACAACCGGTAGTTGCCAGAGTATTGTCAACTGGCATCTAGGCTTGCGTGACACAGGCCTGGAGACCAGTGAGATACTTGGTCAGTTAGCAGTGTAGCTTTGTAGCATTAGCTGCAATTAACCACCACAAAATACTAGTAGTATTCAAACACTTTTTACTGCTCATGAAGGACATGTTTAATTCATAATAGAAAGAATGTAATGTTTCAGCTTGTTTAATTAGCATAATCTCACATAATCTAGTCAATATTTGATTAGCACGGTAAACATGTTAGCACTGTTAGCATCACTAAGCTACTGACTATATTGCTGTATATTAAGTTTTACCTAATTAGACACAATTTCACTGACTAATATGAGCCTAAAAATTCAATGTAAACCAAGTCTAGCTTAACTTTATTTCTTGCTTTAACTTAATGTTTATAGGTTAATTTAGCCTGCAAATGATCGCTAACTGGTGCCTAGCATGCTTAAATCGCTTTCCTTTGAAAATAGTTCTCAAAATTGCTTATTTTTGTTCTTGTATTTACTCTTGCCTCAGATCTCTCTGACTGGCATAATCTTGTAATGAGTACAACTCCTCTGAGATGAGCTGTGAACCCCCACATCAGGAAGACAACAAAAAGGTTATGTAGCTTGAGGAGTACAGCATTTTTTTTTTGTAGTCACAAGAATACACGTCTCAGCACAGCGAGGGAAAGAAAGCCACCAACTCATAGTTCAGTTTCTGACATAAACCAGTGCTGAGAGACTTCCTTTTAATGTTCTTCTACCCCCGCGCTAACCCTCTGGAGGTGGCAGTGGGTGGTATGCTGGGTGGTGCAGCCTCAGCTGGCCGCACAAAGCAAGGATGACAGAGACATTGTACTCAACCTTTCCATTCACCCAAAACATGATGAAGTCCTCTACTGTCTCACAGGGGAGAGTCACACTGGCAGGGCTTTAGAAGTCTTTTTATACTTTTAAAAGTCTAAACAACAATGCTCGCTCACACACACACACACACACACACACACACACACACACACACACACACACACACACACATTAAAGCAAACTTTCATCTTTCCAGAGACTGTCATCCCTGCACCGACAGTGACACAGAGTATAAAGTGCTGACTCGTTGGCCTCCCTGCCGATTCCCGCCCTGCTGTTGATGGAGCGTGTCCTGATAAATAAAGCGACATATGCATTGGAATGGGAAAACGAGGGGAAAAAGAGAGAGAGAGGCAAAGGGAGCGAGAGAGCATGGAGAGCTATAATTAGTAAGTGATTAACGAGCAGGCATCAGACAGGTCCCACATCATTGATTGTGATGTTGTGCAATGCTGCTGCAGCGAAAACAAGTTGGCCCTAGGAGGGGGATATGGGGTCACTGCTCAAACACACATCCACACACACGCAGTAAATGTGTTTGTTCCTACTGCAAAACACATCCAGTGGTCATTAGTGAGAGCATAATGGCAAAGCACATTATGTCAGACTTGAAACTAAAAGACTTGCATAATAAAAAGTTTGACTGTGCTAAATTCCACATACTCTAACCATGTATCCAACAACTCCTTCTATACATGATTTAATGTTTGCGTTTCCCATCAGGCTCCACTATCAGTCAGCTCCCAGGTTCCCAAACTGATGTGTGTGTTTAATCATATCCAATGTACTGCAACAAAAAAAATTTCTGAATGCAGAAAATATTTAATCTCAATAACAGTTTCTTGACTGTGGTACAAGCGAGCATGTAGATTTTGCATAGAGATTTGGGAGGATGTTATACTTTGATAGCGAACAGTTTTAGCTTTATGTAGGAATACTTCCCTTTTTTAAGTTCACACTTAGTTCGGGAAATCACTTCTCAGATTAATAAACAGTTGGCTCAGAACTTCACACAGCACCGCTGTAGACAGACAGGCACACGGCCCCTCCCTCCACTAGAAGCTGAACACATGAACAGCAGTGGATATTCAGAAAACTAAACAACATTTTATGATGAATTTGGAAGTCACTAAAGCTCCCATTTTAACAACTTTAAAGCAGCTATCATAAATATTGATCTAGTAAACAAACACATTAATGTTAGCTGTTAAATTATTAGCTATTACTCAAAGCCAACATTAACTGTCAACTAAATTAGCATTAAAAGTTAGCAGCTATGGCTAATAATAAAACAATATTTTTGTGGAATTTGTCTTGATTTTTTTGTGTCATTTATTTCCCTTATGACATCAAAAACAGCACACAACACACTGAGTATCAGTATCGAGCTTAAAATTCTAGCATTGTTACAAAATTCAAGCTTATTTAAAGCATTGCAGATCAGCTCATTTCAATGCATTTCCACATCACCCAATACGCTTCTATGTGTATTTGAAACTTCAATACAGAGCATGACATTTAAGCTTCTCTACCTTGCTTACAGTTGCTGGATGTCTGAAAGCCGCTTTGCAACCCCTCGAATGAAAAAACTGATACTGTTTTTATGTTTTAAATACATTTGTTGTTTTCTCTTCTGATTTATCCTCTAGACCAGAGGTAGGCAATCAAGTTTCCCAAGGGGACACATGAGAAACTGGGACTGTTGTGGAGGGCCGCATCAATAAGCTTTGAAGGAGTTAAAATTAATATTGCGCATAACTAAGTTCAGCTCATTGATGTGGCACTCCACAACCCGTGCTTTAGACTTTTCAATATTGTATTGAGTGGCTGAGGACACATCAAGGTTACACACCCCAACACAAAGTAAGAAAGTTATATGTGGAATAATAAATGGGTTTCGGTTGATTAGATTCCAATTTGGAACTGACGTGATTTCAGTACTACTATAATTAAGCTTCTCTCAAACTCAAAATTGTTTTAACCATTACCATCTATAGCTCGGTCATATTTCCACATTTTGTTTAACTCTTTACTTAATCTAAATTCAGACATGTCTTACTTTGAAAATCTCTTTGTATTTCCTAAAAAAGGTAAGATGGAAATGGTTCTGACATAGATATGACACATCACTACCCATTGACAAGCCTGCTTACCTCACAGATGTAGCATAACGGCGACAATAAATACGGTCTTCAGTCTGCCAGTTCACAGAACTTGTATCATTTAGAAATTATTGGAGGTCGATGGAAAAATTGTTTGATTCACTGTTGCATTTTATCAAAACTATTAAATGATTCAGCATTCAGTCAATGTTTTAAGTGACTGAATGCTGAAGAAAACCAGTGCTTGCATGTATGTTGGCAGCCTCTGTAGTATCTTTTACAACTCTCACCCAACCCTGACGCAGTTCTCTCTTCGTCTGAAGATGAGTTAGGCAATACTAAGCGAAATTTAAGATGTAGGGAGAATAAAACGAAAGAGAGAGAGAGAGAGAGAGAGAGAGAGAGAGAGAGAGAGAGAGAGAGAGAGAGAGAGAAGAGAAAGGGACAGAGAAATGCTGAGGAAGGCTTTCCCTCTCCATCTTTCTTTCCCAGAGAACTGGTCAGGTGCCAACATCAATGTACTTTACTGTATGGCTGGGTGGGCACAGAGAGTGCTGGTCCATCATGCGTGGTGTAATGTCGCTCTGTCCTTGCCCCCATTCTTTACTCTGCCAAGCTAATAATGATGACAATGAGAGAACGAAGGGAACACTTAGGAACTTGGCTCAGCTGCTCGCAGCACAGAGGAATGAAGCAGACTTTGCCAGTGTGACAGTGGAGGATGTGTCAGCAGGACACAAGGAAGACAAAAGTTTGGCAAAGCAAGACGTTTAAGGCCGTATTTCCCCCCATTACCTACCTTGTCGTTGTTGTAGTAGGTCAAACTCTCACCATCAAATCTCACCCACCTCCTCTGAAAAACACATTTTCTGCACACAAAAAAAGAGAAGCAGAAATGTGTTTGATACACTCACAAAGTAATTAACCAAAAAAAGAAATCAAGCGAAATCCCCAAATCTCAGGACAGCGAGTCAGTGATCCGCTCTGTACAGGTACTCATATTTCATCAAGAGTGTCATTGTTTCATTAATGTCAAGAGTTGTTTCAACAGCTGTCAATTAGCATAATCAAAACAAATGGCCACTTCCAATTTGAATATTCAACAGCCCAAGGGCAGTTTGCCAAAGTTATGCTAATCAGGTGAGGAAGGAGAATATAAAAAGGAAGCAAATGACTGATAGCTGTGGCTTCAAGCAACAGTGGAACGTGCAGCACCGAGGGAGACACGGGGAAAAGAAAATGTAGTTTTTGACAGGAAAGCTGAACGAACTGAAATAAGACATATCGTGCATCTCAATGCTACGAAGTTATCTCCCATCTTCTTTTTTCTTTCCTTTCGATAGTGCCTTGCATTAAAGATAGATCTGCTTCTGTATCCAATACCATTTATCAGTTCTAAGCAATCATCCGAGATAGAAGACACACGGGGAAGCAGAGAGTGCAAAATTTATTAGAGAACAGTTTTCTGGCCATTTGAGATGCATGTTGGGATTCAGAGGTGTAAAAAAACAGTATATACACTAAACCTGCACTGATCTTAAGAGGATATAAATATCCTCCAGGCAGAGTGGAGCTGCAGAAAAATTGACCTTCATGCATGTAGAGCTACCTCTAAATACTAGTATGAAGCAGTGTAACCTACCCTTGAGGTGACAGCTTGTCCAGCCAACCCACTTTGAGCACCTGCCGTTTGGGGACTCCATAGAAGCATGCATATGGAGAAATATCAGGCAGTCCACTTTTCTCTGCAGCCCCCACAGAGTCTGCAGCTTGTGAGTAGAGGTCACAATTCACCATGATCAAGGATTTATTATTAGAGCCGGAGGCAGCTGGACCAACAGCAGCAGCGGGGTCAGGGGTCTTGGAAAAACTTTGGTCCACACATGCCTGCGGCAAAACGGCAGCACACTCGTCCACTGTGGAGTAGTCGTCCCCGTAAGGGTCTGGAATAGCTGGAGCTGGTGGAGACATTTTTTCTTTGGACTCTTTCTTCAGTGGTGTCTTTTTTCTGCACAGAGGACATCAATAGTTAGATGGCATTAGCAGTTAATCAGGAATTACCTTGTGTATGCATCACATGTTAAGAGAAAAATGCTGATTTGCTAAAAGGACCCAATTGTGCTTATTTCCAGGTTTCAGTTCAGTTCAGTTTTATTTATGGTCAAATCACAATGACACCTGCCTCAAGGTGCTTTATATTTTATGGTAAAGACTCTACAATAATACAAAGAAAAGTCCAACAATCAGATAACTGTCTGTGAGCAAGCACAGGCGACCGTGGGAAGGAAAAACTCTCCTTTAACATGATGAAACCTTCAGCAGAACCAGGCTTAGGAAGGGGCGGCCATCCGCGATGAATGGTTGCCTCTATTAGAGTAGCTTTTCATGATCTACAGCTTAAAATAATTTTGAATTATATTATTCTGAGGCCTTGGTGCAGCCATTGTTCAGCTACTTTTTGTTAAGCCTTCACTTTCTCCTGATTGGCTCATCTACTAAAACCAAGTTTGGAATAGAGGGTGGGCGGGGCTTCTTAATCTGAGAACAATGTGACTGACATGACATTTTTGGAATACCCTCATTTCATTGACATCAAAAATGTTGTTTTGAAGCAGATTTTGACAGGAATTACTAACTTGTTAATTATTTGCTTATGTCATTCAGCTAACTGATTCTTAAACTGTTTGAATCAGCATAAGAAAAAGAAAAAACCATACAGCACAAAAGTAAGCTAGGCTAATTGCCTCCTGAAGTATTTATATTTATCTATGTAGACTGTACGAGTTCCTCGGTTCTGTCGTCACTAAAGAGACGGCTGCCTTCACTTACACACAATCAAGTAGTGAGCAGTTTCATGTGGGAACTGTTTCCTTTCTATTGAACCGACCGTGTCACTGGGCAGAGGGAAGCGTGCACTGAAGTGTGACAAGAGGCACGTGTTTCTAGCAGGAGTACTGGAATAATGGTGTTCTCCGGAACTGAGCTGCAAAGTTAGCTAGGCTGCATGCTTCGTTTGCTTGGTGAATGTAGCTTGGCTATAAAGAAAACGGTTCCTACATGAAATTGCTTTCTGTAAACACTGCTGCAGTAAAACCTGGGAGGGGCACTTTCACCAGCACAAGGCAAGTGCAATCTGGTTTCATTACATTCAGGAGAAGAGAGATCTCTGCAGCCAATACCTGCAAACTTAAGGCAGCCTAAATAGGATGGCAGCAAGAAGGAAAAGAAGAAGAAAGAAATTGATATTTCGGTGTTCTGCCTCTTTAAGAAGGCCCATTCTCACAAATCTGAGGAAGGACATATATATTAAATATTTCTAGTGTAGCTAATCACAATAGTTATTTTTTCTCACGCAAAGTGGCCACATACTGTTATCAGCACTTTACATGCCATTATACAACAAAATCTGCAGTGTATGAATCCCAGTCTTCATTCAAATATCTGGATTTCTTTGTGTGTATATCCAGAGTGGGCTGGAGCAGCATTACGTGAGCATACTATACCTCTGTTTCCTCCGTTTTATCTTGTCCTTTAAACCCTTGTGGGGCTCTTCTTTAGCACCTTGGTCCTAGAGAACACAGCAGAGATTAGCATCAGATGAAAAGGAGGTGTCCATCTTTCAGTCAGACACAGTTATTGTCTCGGTGCACTAAACTATGTTAACTTTAGCAGCGAGGTGACATTTCTATTAACCTCAGGGGGCAAGCTGAAACGAGCACATTTTACACTCTGTGTGTCTACAGTGACAGCATTAACACTGAGAGGGAAGTTGAGTGTGCGGACTGCAGCCGAAACACCGAAGATAGCGTCGAAGATCTGAGAAATGTCTGTTCCTCTTTGGCGAGCTGCTACTCACTGTCCAGTAGTGGGAGTGTACGCTGTCTTACCGGAGCACTTTTGGGGGTGTTGAACAGGAATATTTCACCGTAGGGAGCAATAGGCGTCAGGGTTCTTTGAAGTGGAGCTAAAAAGGACACAGAGACAACACGATGGTGGTTTGTCACGGCACTGACACTTGCAAAACACAGTGTGAAAGCCTAAACGTGGTGCTTGAAAGTAGAAAGCTTAACTGGATTGTTCCAGTTCAATTTTTAATCACTCAGATGTTATAGTGTCCTTTGATTAGACTAACTCACTGATCTGAGCAAACGTGTCAACGATTGATCCGTGCAAGCAAATACACCAATTAAATTTCGCTTCAGCATGCCTGTGTTTCTGCCTCGGCCCTCATCCTAACACACAAAATGAAAGTGCGGTCCTCGCTGCCAAGACATTTCTCTGTCTGGGCTCCTGCAGGGACCGTGGTCGGTGGAAGCAAAGATGAAGAAGAAGAGCGTAGAGACTCCGGCCAGACGCTATTAGTCTGGAGACCCCGGGCCACCCTGCGTGGGCTGCTGCCTGTCACTGTGAAAAATGACGCCGCCCTCTCCTGAGGATTGTGAGGGCCAGAAGACGCCACCACAGGGCTGGACACACACACAGACACGGGTGGAGGAGCAGATATGCGCGCTGACAGTGGCGTACAAAGATTGAAACACCCTCGGACATGTAAAGACGCCTCGAGACAAACACAGACATTAAAAGGATCTACAGCCATATACGTAGACACTCGCACTCCTACGGACATGAATGTACTACTTTTGAAATCCTTACAGACACACACTTCCAAACAATGCAGCCCATTACCGAAGTACACAGAGGGCACGGTAAGCTTTATGAAGAGGTCAATTTACTTGATGACAGAATCCACTCCAACAAAGTCGCCTTCTCCACAGAGAGGCTTGGTGCGCAGATAGCGACCATCAATCATCATCCATCAGCCGACCTTCAGGCCACTCATGGGTCTCTCAGAGGGCCGTCAGATGCCGCTGTATTCAATTCCTGTCTGATTCCCTCTACTCTTCCCTCGCTGGATCGGTTGCCAGCTTCTGCATTTGTTTCTCTGCTTCTTTATCTGCTCATGAGCAGACTGTCAAGTCGCAATCTGGGAAACGATTTAGATGCAACCAACAGCTTGGTGTTAGCGTGGAGATTATTTTGTTTCTCCTGTCTTTACATTGGGGTGTTATGGGTTACTTTGTTATTACTTGTTTGTGACACCTCATTGCTGAGCAGGGAGGACACGGAACTGAAACTGCATGAATTCAAATTAGTCACCAAACAGTTTATTTGGTGCACTGCTTCCCTAAAGTTAGCAGTGTTTAAAGCATGAAACTCTACAGCACTGCTTTACTAGCTAACATTTAAATCTTTTTTTTTACTGTAAAAGTTTATTTCTAATTCTGTACAAGAAAAGATTAATTTACAAAGTAATCTACAATAAGATTAACTAGAGAGGCCTTTATTTAGTGCCGTTTAGAAAATGTTAGCATGCTAACAAGCTAACAATATTAGCTAACCTTATTAGCTAGAGTTACTTCAGCTGTTCAACTGCGTGCTAAACAGCTAACTACAGTGAAGCAAGGTGATTTACACTACTTTGAAGGTGGGAATCTAGTGTTGCGCTGTACCATATCATATCATTCACAATAATACCAATGTAAATTTAAATAAAATAGCAATATTTTTGCGATGCATTTACATTGCATTTACATTACGTAGTGTGGGCATTTATGAGAAAAGCGTGGGTGTGTCTGCCTCCAAAAATATACAGAGGAAGCTACTTGAATATCTTCCCAGTGTTGCCAACTTAGCGACTTTGTCGCTATATTTAGCGAGTTTTCAGACCCCTTGTCGCTAAAAAAAGACGTGAAAGCCCGTATCGCTTTTACTCTCAACAAGCAGCGGGTGCTGTAACCCAGTCAGTTCTTCTTTTACTCTTGTCGTGGCCTTTTACGTTCCAAACACCAAAAAAGTCCAAGGAAAGGCCGTGGGTGGCAACGGGAGGTTTGTTTTAGAACGTTTGTTCTTAAAACTTAAAATTAAACTAAAGTTAACTTAATTTGCTTTAACAACTACAAAAGTGGTCAAAAAATCATTTTCTAACCCTCCCGTCTTCCCATCTGACATTTGGCAAACAAAAAACAAAAAACCTCTTTACCACACCCATCCAGGGTGCTCTTAATCTCTTGATTAATTGGAGGGTCCATAAGCTAATAAACCAATCACTTTCCAAAAGCTTCTCCAATAAAATTAATTACTAATTTACATAACAAAACTAGGTCAGTATATTCTTACACCTTTAAAGAAAAAACAAAAATGAATACAAATTGCATTTTATAAACATTCAACAAAAATAGCCACAACAACTCTTATGCTGTTTTGTGGATCACAAGGTTTAAAACTACTTATAAACACACACACACACACACAAAGTAACTCCACCAGAGTGCCAATTTCGGGTCACTTTTGCCGGTCCAAGCCCGGGTAAAGGAGCAGGGTTGGAATTGTGACAAAAAAAAAACAATAATTGCTAAAAGAAATTTAATTTGTAGTTCTAAATAAACTCTAAATGCATTAAGGACGTTTTTTACTCACTTTATGTCTCTTCCACGATGTTATTTCTCTCTCCAACAACATAGGTTATAATTAGATTAGCATGACCAATTATGCAAATTAGGCGATGACGTCATTTAGCGACTTCTAGCGACTTTTAGGACAACTAATAGCGATTTTCCTTACTGAGGAGTTGGCAACACTGTATCTTACGACAAAGCACAATACTCTTCAAAATATGAAAGAAAACCGCTTTTGCTTTGAAACAACTAACACGTTTCACTACTTGAGGTAAAGGCACACAGTCGAGTAAATCCGGGCTGTGAAGGAGGAGATACTGGTGATGCAGCTGATGTGCGACCCAAATGTAATCCAATCACATAACCTTGCTAGCTGCACGCCATATGACAGAAAGCGCAAATGGTCTTTAAGCAGCTGGTCAAAAAACTTGACCCAAGGCTCAACATCCCAGGCAGAAAACATATTTATGTTTCATTATGTGAAAATGTTGTGCAGCTGCTAATGAATTACTATGCCAACTTACTTTAGATATTCTTACACTAAATTAAAATCTGCCTAGGCTGCTTTTGTGCTTATGTCTAACTTATGCTGGGTCATTACCACTGTTTTTTTTTTTTTTTTTCAGATCTACCATTTATCAGCTCAAACATCCAACGACATGAATGCTTTAAAAGCATCAACATCAGCTCTTCTCTGACAGCATGGTGGGAGTTTCTAAAATTGATGGAGTCTTCATTAATCCCATGCAAACGTACACCTATCTGGAACAACCCTGACATATTACAAAACAATGATATGATAAACTTTTCAGATTGGAGTGGTAAAGGAATCAAATATTTAGAACATATACTAGAAGGAACAGAATTTATTTCATTTGACGGACTAGTTACACAATATGGGATCAACAACAAAAGATTTTTAGAATATCAACAAATTAAATCCATAGTAAAAAAGAAATTTAAACCGGGTCAAGTTGAACTACAAACACCACCAAGTGTGGTTCAATTTCTTACTCTTAAAACCCCCAAATTACTATCCAAAATATACAGAATGTTTTCTAAAACAGGGTCATTACCACTGTACTATAACGTTGCTGCTGTTGGCACCTTGTTTCAATAGGTTTAAAACGTCAAATTAAGAAGTGTGCCATCATTGACAGGAGCTTGATGGAAAAGGATGAAAAATCTCCTTTATTTACTTACACTTAGAAGTAAATACCACTGTTATTCTGAGTTTTCTTGAACTATAAGCTTGAGGCTATATCACCCATGTTCACTCGAGGGTTTACAGAGAATAGTCCAAAATAGAGAAAGTATCTAGTGCCTTGTTAGGGGAAGGTAAGTTAAGAACAGTCAGACTGCTTCAAGCCAACAGAAAGGCAACAGTAACTTAAACTCCTGAGTATTGCTGCTGATTGGAGGGTACCCATCTTCCAATGGCTGTTTCCAGTAGCATTACACGCTATGTCTCAAAGTTCAAATCATCTCTTGACAGTGACCATCACTCAATCAGTGAGTGGAGGCCATTTGAGAACAGCCAGTTCTCAATCCAATAGAGCACCTTTGGGATGTGGTGGAACGGGATATTCCCATCATGGATGTGTAGCTGACAAATCTGTGGCAACTGTGTGACACTATCAGGGTAGCATGAACCAAAATCTCAGAGAAATGTTTCTAGCACCCTGTTGAGTCTGTGCCACAAAGCAGGTTCTGGAGGCAAATGGATGCATATACATGTCCAGCACTTACAGTAGTGCATCAATGTGGCCACTGTTTCAGTACAGGGTATTAACCTTTGTAGTTTTGGTTGTTTGTCTAGCAGGTCAGCTGTTTCCCTGTTTGACTTGTTATAAATGACAAATACACATAAATAATACAGGTTTTCTGGATGAATTAAAAATACACATTCTTAAATTATATATTTAGGAAAAACTACATGAAAATTCTCATATTAAATTTATGGAAAAAACTCCTAAATTTAATTTAAAGTAAAACGCAATAATACTAGTTTTACTTTAATGAAATGTGGCTTCCACTTGCTGAAACTGAGAAATTGTGGCTTTCGAAATGCATATTTTAATTTTGAGAATCAGCTTGTAAATTGCATGATTCATTTCCTCTTCTGCTGCAGTGCAAGACGGTTTAACTGTGTTTATAAGTAAAGATTTTAATTTAAAGGACAGCATTTTGCAGGTGTCACAACGTAGCTTTTAATTACACTTCAAGACATTGTTCTCATTTACGGTTGAACACACAGAAACTGCAGTCTTCATATTGCGAGTCAGCAGGTTCACACTGTGACAGCCCAATCTCACAGTTTTGTACAAAGGAAAATTCATACACTCTTCTGTTAGTGCCACAAATCCCAAACACGGATTCTCAGTAAACAGGAACTTTTCATCCTCTGCGAAAAGCTGGCGTGTCTTATCCCACCCCCAGAGTTTGGCCTCGTTCCCTCCCTCCCCTCCCAGCCCTAAGAAGTGGTTTACAGACCGCCACTCATCCTCTGAGACCTCTGCTAGACAGCCTAGTGTTTACCAGGATTTCTGCAGGCTGGAGTGTGGCGTTATGTATTTAACAAATTCTGTATGATTCTTTATCTTTCAGCTAGCAAAGCCTAATGTACTGATCCTTCGAGAGCACGATCTCACATTTGGTCTGCCTGATACAACTGATGCAGTTTGTGCAGAGTGTTTTTGGAAACCTTCAGTGCAACAATGGTGTCACACTTGGAGAGCCCCTCTCTACTTAGAATAACAATTTGACTTTTGACACTCTCTGCTCTGATGCTGTTGTCCCACCATCACACTGGTGAGCAATCCTCTGGTGTAAACTTAAGTCACAGCCTGCAAGTTAATTTCCTTGAACAAGCCTTTAATGAGATCAAACCCAGCTGACTGTCGTCCTCAAGCTGATTCAGTACAGCTCAAAGGAGGCTGCATAATGAACAACGCACCTTTGCTCAAACTTGATAGCTGACTTAGAAATAGCAGCTAGTGTGCATACTCATCTTCATTTTACACATCAAGCTTTCTTGTGTGCATTTTTTTAATCGTCAGCATCTCTGATAAGTTACATAAAAATTTCATAGATTTCCATTCATGCATTACACCAGTTGTACATCAGCAAATTAGCATTTAAACTGCATCACGGTAAGCATGCTAACTGTTCGAAGCAGATGTGATTTTATCTGCAGCATCAGTGTATTACAAGCATGCTTTTATCTGCTATCGTCTGATGAGTACAGTTAGTCGTGTTTACGTCTGGTCAAGCTACTGCATTATGCTTTTAATCTGATAAGGGCGATTGCTTTGGTTTGTCTGCGCGACCAGAGCATTACCAACACGGCGACGGTCACCAGCATCGCTAATCTAATGTGAAGGTAAATAAAGCAAAAAAACCTCTCGGCATCACTGAATCAACACAGATCCCGATGAAAACTCAGAGGATATGTGTTAGTCTGCTTCTTTCTTGCCAATTTGCTTGGAAAATAAACTTAAAGTATCGTTTTACACAAAGACAGAGTGCCTCAGTAGTTTTCTATAGTTACACATGAACCACACAGCATCTAGTTTTCCTGAATTTTGTTCTTTGTACTTCTACCTGCCCAACTGAAGAACACCTGTCAGCTCAGCCATCAGAGCCACGCAGCGCTTCCTTTTTTCTTCTATTTTTTTGCCAGCACAGAATAACTCACGCCTACTCGCCACAATACAAACTCAGCACTTCAAGTAATCACTTCAAATGAAAAGCCCTCGCATCCAAGTGAATGTGTGTGCCAACTTTAAAGAAGTTCCATCAAGGCGTTCAAGAGATATATACGCTGAAGCGAAGGCGATGAAAACACAAAAAAGACGACTAAACGGAGTTGTCTTTGTACCATAAGACACTGAGGATTATTTATTTATCAATCACCATCAAAATGAAACAAGTGCAGTAGTTTGACACCAAGGTTATTAAAGTTAGCTAAAACTAATTCAAGTGTTGAAACAAAAAATAATAATAAAAAAGCGTAAAGAGTAAAAAGAGTACGTCCTTAGTTTTAGTATTTGGTCAACACAGCAAGATCAACACATGATTTCTGCTGTGACATTCAGATGGTAGTATCAGAATTTGGTGTAAACCACATAAAAGCATCAATCCATCCTGCCTTGTATCAGCATCTCAGGCAGCTGGTGGTGTAATGTTGTGCGCGATGTTTTCTTGTCACATTTTCGGCCACTTAGTACCAAATGAGCATCATTTAAACCCCAACCTGAGTATTGTTGCTGACCATGTCCATCCTTTTATGACTACAGTGAACCCATCTTCTGATGACTGCTTCCAGCAGGATAACACACCACGTCACAAAGCTCAGATCATCTCAAACTGGTTTCTTGAACCCAACGATGAGTTCACCATACTCAAATGGCCTCCACAGTCAATGAATTTCGATCCAATAGAGCAACTTTGGGGTGTGGTTGACCAGAAGATTCGCATCCTGATAACTGTGTGACGCTATCATGTCAATATGCACCAAAATCTCCAGCACCTTGGTGAATCTATCCCATCAAAACGTAACTTTTTATGCCTCTATAAGCCAACGATGAGTAACCCTTGAAGCTCTTTTCTGAATTGAGAGATTTCTGATATATTTTAGGCCTTCTTATAGAATAACTTGACTGGGTCAGAAATGAGTGAGGGTGGTCTCTGCCTATGCAGCTATCCTTTGAAAAGTCCAGATGGTCGCCAAACCATGTCTTTATTGATATATACTTATATGTTAAATAGGGCTGCCACGATTAGTCGACTAGTCGCGATTACGTCGACGACATATTTAATAGTCGACGCGTCGTTTAAAGCCTTGTAAGATCCTGAAAGACGCAGGAATAAGTAAGTAGGATTTAAGCGTGTAATAACGGACTGAAACAGAAGATGGCAGCACTGCATGTACAAAGATGCCAGCTGCCGTTAAACCCCAAAGAAAAAGAAGCAACTCCGGTATCGTAGCTGTGTCCAAATTCAGGGGCCGCATCCTTCGCAGGGCGCACTTGTAGGCCGATTGTGTTACAGTGACGCGACAAAGTTAGTCCAAATTCTAAGACTTCTGCAAATGCAGCCGACAAATGCGTCCTACTTTTCCCCAGATTTGAAGGATGGGTCGGGCGTATGGCCCAACCTATCCCAGAATTCATAGCACGGCTCAGCCAATTCCAGTTTCCAACAATGGCGGCAGCTACTTAGTTTTAATATTACTTTTATTATTCTTTCTAGGTCACAAAATAAACTTTTAACATATTTTCGGGCGAGAATGTAGCTGTGTAAACCTCAAATATCTGCTCGGTTTATCAAGACACCACATATTTGTAAAAGTGCTCCGACGTTTTCGGAGACGTCTGTTACCCACCAGCTCGATAGCTAGTCGGGGTTCAAGGCTCACTAGAGCCGGCGAGAACAGCAAATCATTTTCAAACCCCCCGCTGTCTTTCGCTACTCAGGTTAAACATATATAAGTCACTTAGATAACTTAAAAATGTTATTGTTTGGCTTTTTTCAGTGTTTTATTTGTTCCTGAGTAAATCGGTTCGGCTGAGATTAAAGTTATAGTTTTGACACAGCTGAATAAACGTCAAACAGAAAACTGATTATCAGAAGTGTGAGATGCTTGAGAATATACTCCGGTGTCCTGTTATATTTTAGATAGCAAGGAGCAGACGGCTGAGTTTATTAAACTCCACTGACACAATCTGCAAAATTCATCAAAAGTTTAATCAACTATCATCTTGTCTTTATTTTTAGTGAGCACATACCTTAAACACTTCAAGCTGTAAGCTAATGACAGTTATATGAGAGCAGATGCTGCTGGTGCAATAAGCTGTATGTTTTACGTCCAATGGATGCACGATTCGATTAGTCGACTAATCGCAAAAATAATCGGTGACTAGTCGACTATTAAAATAATAGTTTGTGGCAGCCCTAGTGTCAAACTCGTCATTAAGGGTGCGAGGTAGGCTGTCTTTTTGGAAAAAGAGTTATGAAGGTGGTCCAACATAGTAGTATCAAGGTGTAACTAATAAAGTGATACTTTTTTAAATTCAAATTAGTGAAGACCCAGAACAGTCTGCTGTGCTGCTGTAGAGCTGATAGAGAAGCACTAGACAGAAAACTGCGTCCTTAATGAGATTTTAAAATTAGAGAGGAGGAGAGAAGGTGTTAATTAAAATTCTGCCAGCCTCCAGTAGCAAGTTTTGATTTAATACAACAATCATTCTGTGAGACTGCACTGCTTGTTTCTCATCTCGGCATAAACTCTTCAAATATGCTTGGGTAAAATGATATGTCAAATAACGCCTTGCTAGGCCTTGCTGTGCAGGGAGTTTTTTACTTGCTAGTCGAGCTCCTCATTTCCCTGCTCTGGGACCGTCTCGGCTCCCTCTCTTCCTCCGTCTCTCTCAGCCTGCTTTGCATCCTTCCCCTGCTCGTTCCTCCCAACCCACTTCACTGTCGTGCCTTTCTCTCAAGTCTCACTCCCTGCCTTGTTCCATACAGAGAAGACGTTGGAAAAACAAGACCGCCAGGAGACTGCTGCGGTAAAGGCACGTGGAACAAGAAAGGAGCGTAAAGGAAATGTCAAAAAACGCAGACAGAAATCTGTTGATTCGCTGCGAGGGGCGATGTTACCATGTGGTCACATATGGTCCCAAAAAGACTGACACGTTCAAGGGTGTTTACCACATATTTGTACAGACTGTCATCATAGAAGAGCATCACATAATCCTGAGAGAGTGCATCTACTTCAGGTGGCGGGGCCGACTAGGTCCAATAAACAGGGCTGGGACGGATTCAAAAACATATTTGTAATGGTTGTACTACAAGTCTGTGTGCTGTTAGCAAACTTGAACAACTTCTAAAAAACTTTGGAGAGCACTGTGACAGAAATATACACCAGGGTCTCGCTGAGGGACAAGATGTGAGAGAGCATATTCCCTGTGAGATCACCTCTTGAAAAGGGGGGTGCCGGCGTTTCCCACGACACCAGCCTCTGAACACCCTCACCCCACCTACGCACTACCCCTCATCTCCTCTCCCTACTTTCATCCGGGCAAACAACAGCACCGCTGCTGCCTCTACTGTGGAATGAAATATTCATGGCAGAGATAAAGCGGATGCAGCTGAAAGACTGTGTGTACCTTTCTGTATGCCGTTTGCACCGGTGGGACCATCGGAGCTGGTTAGGTGTTCAGGGCTGGTTGTTTGCGATGGCGGTGCGCTGAGGAGGAAGAGGGAGAGAGAAAAAAATCAGTGGATTAGAACCAGCATAGCAGCACGTGGGAAAATCTGTGACACCACGTAAAGGCCGTTAGAAAAAGAGATGCGGAAGTCTGAAAGTTAGTTTCACAGTTTAAAAGTACATCAGTGAGAGAGATATTAATGCGCGCGGATTGCAGATTTGAACATGAAATTAGAGGCCTCGGGTTCTCCATCAGTGTAAATCTGAAAACAATGAGAAAAAGATTTGCCTTTGCATTAATTCCTAGCACGGCAGCATGAAAACACATCTCTCCAAGTGTTTTTGCCTTTGTTATTTGTACTTGTTTGATTTGGACCTAAAAACCGCTCCTAAACTTTTGTAAAGTCAAACTTTCTGCTTATATGAATAGTTCAACATTTGGGGGAATTGACTTGAAAATGTACTCCTTGCTGAGCGTAAGAAGATTGAAGTGTACCTCTCGTGGCCATGCAGAGAATATGAAGATACTGCCAAAGACAAAAACTGAAACTAAATAAAATACATAAAGCACACTCCTTTATAAAGATGTTAGCTGTTTCAGGAAATAGTTAAATAAAAACTATGATTACATTCACAGAGTCTGAGTTTAGACACGAAGCGATCCCTAGCAGCAACAGCTAGCTTAGCTACATCCTGTCGATGATTATGCCGAGAAAAGAATTTAAAGAAATGGAAATAGCTAGTTCAGCTAGATGTTCAAAACCTTCCTATTAACACAAGCAAACCAACAAGTAGTATCTTTTTTGTCACCAACGTAGGGTAAACATAAAGCCTATACCAAAAGCTAACAAGCTACAGCTAGCACAGAGCATCCAACTGCCAATTCGGAGATTTCCTGGCCTTTAAACGATTGAAACAGGTACACGTTGGCTGGGCTCCGTCTCAGTTAGGATCACATTATATTATTATTTATGTTCTTTCAGCTGCATTAATCATCTTATTTACTTTATTCTTTATGTATTCGCTGTTATAAATGGTGACACCAACAAATAAGCAAATAGCTAACACTTCCCCAGCAGTGAATTGGTGAGGCTTTAATTACATATCTGTAACATAAATATTCAAACTACTGCTACCAACTGCTTATCTTACCACAAATGCAGAGTAAACAACAAAGCTAATCGACTACTTATAATCCATTTATATGGTTTTCTTATATGTGTTTTGATTTTTTCCTTCTTTTTTAGAGCCTTTTTTTGCTTATTAATTCTATAATTAACAAAAACATGTTCGTATTGTATCCAACTCATGTGAGCCTATTTCCCAAAATGTCAAACAAACACCAAATGAACTTAACTGCAGTACCTGTCCTGAAGTGGCACCGTGGTTGGATTTGGGATTTCAGGAACAGGCCGGTGCCTGAGTTTGTAGGAGCGACTAAGCCTCTGACCAACAGGAGGATTTAAATTGGGCGGCCTCTCATAAATTGAGTTTTCAACCATTTCACCTTGAAAACCCCCATCGTCACCGGAACAGGCGATGGAGTTCGTGCCATGCAACGGATCTTCTGTAGTAATCTCTCGATCTGGTATTTCAGAAGCGGAGAGGGACTCGCTGCTGCTGTTGGAACATGCGGAAGCAGGCAGGCAGGTCTGTGCAGATTTCTGAATGTTCTTGGGGTTACGTGGGGCTGGTCGAGGCGGGACGAGGTAACTGCTCCTTGGAAGGTTTTCAGCTTTTTCTCCCAGTCCTGCTCCTGGAGGTAAACTCTGACTTGCTTCCAAATCGTGATTGCTCTGTTCCTTTGGTTGCTGACATGATGCCCCCCTCTTTCTATCTTTCAGGAAGATATGTCTTGGGTATGGCACTGGCTCCCTCAAGTTCTTTGCTCCATCCTCTTCACTTTCATCTTCCCCTCCACTCAGCTGCTTGAACCCCAGTGCCTCCAGACTCCGGAGGATGCGTCTACGGTGGCCTGTCGGCAGCACTTTGAGCTCAAGAAGACTCTCTTCTGTCAGGTCCATGCAGTCTTCCAGAGATTTATAACCTCCCTGATGGAAAAACGGGGCATAGTGAGACAAGCGGAGGCTGGAGAGCCACTCCACGATCTCTTTGCTGGGCTCTGGAGCTGCAAACATCATCTTCTAAACCCACGTTTGCCACATTGGGGAGACTTTTAAAAGGTGGAGAAGGCCAGCTTTACTCTGTAGGTAAAAACAAAAAGAGAGAAAAATAAATGACAGGTAAAGCAATCCACAGACAAGACAAGTTCCAAACTCATACAGTATTTAACATATAGAGTTAGGTTCTTTGCGACAAGCTGCAATTTCCCAAACCTATAACGGATTTAACTTACAGAGAATTTTTTAAGTGTTCAGTTTGATGGTGTTAAACAATTCTGGCTATGGAAACGTGACCCAGTTTAAGAAAGAGATCAATATTTTGAAAGATACTAGCACTCACTTCTTATTGAGAATTAGATTAAAAGATCAATAAGGTCAGGCAATTTTGCAACCGGAAATTAAATATTTGCGAAGACACGCGCGTCTGCTCTGCACAGAGAAATGATTTTCAATCGCCATTTACAGAAAATAGTGCAAGATCCCATGTAATATGCACCAATCTAACTATCAGTTCCTTTAACTTCGCGCTTTCAGTTGTGCTTTATAGTTATTTACCAAGGTGAATTTTCAAAGACGGAGACGGCTAAAACTGCGAAATAAAACAATAAAATAACCAAAACAATCGCCTCACAACAAAAAACAGCTAATGATAGAGTGGCCGGCCATCAATCTTACCCTCCAAATCAATTACAACTGAATTTCACGATATCAGATTTTCACTTCCCCATTAATGTGGTCCCTGAAGTGAGTTACAATAAATTTCTCTGGATATGATGATATTTCTCTACATATTGCTCACATTATTGTTGTAGTCAGATCCTCCTTTACGTATGGTGGGGTTTTTGGGGCCAATGCAAACTCAAAATAAAAGCAAATGACGGCAACAAGAGAGGTACAAAAATAGCTGCACAGAAGCATATAAAAAAATCATTGCACAACTAAACAAAGCAACGGGCCCTCTGTGAACCTCACCCTGTATCCGACCTGGATACACAAAAAACTTAACTAAAAGATGACCGTGGGAGTTTTTGATCTTCTGAGGGTGGCACTGACCGCCTTAACAAGCGATAAAGGTGACTAAATATATCTTCTTTAAAGTCACTGTGAGAATACTTATATGCAGCCAAAATAACACGAAACACATCTGCAATACTCCTGGATGAAGCAGCAGGAAACAGCAAGAGCTATGAGGAAACACTGTACACCGTCACAGCCTGGCCCTATGGCACAGCCTTTACAGAGCACTTACCTCAACTGTGTTTAAGAATCCAGGCACCACAGCTCAAAGCCAACATATCATAACCCTTCTAATGGCGGGCTACTTTTAAGCGTCTGCATCCTGACATCAGCAAGTCTTAAGAGTGAAGGGCTGATGAACTAAGTGGCACAACTGGTCTCTCACTGCTAGTTCTCTATCTTGCACACAAACACACACAGGAAGATACATCAACAACCTCTTGTCATGACTACTTCTCTTCTTGAGTTGCAACTCGGCAGCACACAGGCAACCTGAAGTGTTACTTCTGCTTTTAAGTAAACAGGCTTTTGTGTGTGTGTGTGTGTGTGTGTGTGTGGGGGGGGGGGGGTTACTGCATGTGTTTGTCATTTATAAAACAAGACGCTGATGAAATTAACACAAACGGAAACTGATTCTCTTATCGCTTTTATCACGAGAGGGATATGAGCCTCTGGTGTGATATCAGCAGAGAGGATGCAGGCAGTGACGCAGTCCACTGTTCCACAGTCCCACATCATATTTGACTGTATTGTCCTCATAACGGGGATTGATAGAGTCTGTGGAGTAGCCCTTCTGAGGACTGGGAAGCCTCAGCACCACCCAGGGATCTGTAGTGGCTCGCACTCTGTGAAGCTTGCCAGCACATTTAACCTGACCTGCTCCACATCCACACACAAACTTCAACCTATAAAAAGGCACACACACACGCAGTTAAGCAAGCAAACATTATTACAGGCAGGATATGGGAGTTTTGCTGCCCGGAGTGTGGAACGTTAGATCAGGGTGTGCAGATCAATAGCAAAGGGCAAAAAAAAAAGGAGAAGTTCAGCAGACAGACAAACAGCTCACACATGCCACAAAGGCACACGAAGCTGTGTAGACATAATAGAGTTATACTTTTTTGCGGGGGTGTCTACAAAATAAATGGCTGCCAACACAAGATGGTTGTATGTCTGTGTGGGTGTGTGTGTCACCCACAAGCCAGCAACTTCACCCACACCACAGGTATGGTTATACAGTGCAGGCAGTGAGTCAGAGAGGACGCACGCCCATGCATGCACACACAACCTACCTCATAATATGTGCACATCCTCTCAGCCAGCCCACTTTGAACAAAGTCCAAATCATCGTCCAAAATCTCAAACCCTTCCTGTTTTCACACAGAAAATACCCGCAAACCTTTACCATGTTTTAACCAGCCTCTGCTGTCACCTTCACTGTTTCAGCGGTGTGTTTTTTGGTTTTTTAGTAGACGAAGATAAAGCTAGTAAAATGTAACACTCAGCTGTCCGTATTAACCTCCTAAGACCCGAACTCTTCCACGGCATTCATTTTTAATTTCTCTTTGATATTTGGGCTGATTGGGACCTGATGAATGTAAAAGAAAGAATTACCAGATTTATTTTTTTTACCTTATTTTTGTTTCTAAGAAAAATAAGAGCCACATATGAGGAATTTCGTTTAGGTTAAGAGCCGGGAGTATGCTTTCACTGAGCGCGAGCGGTACCGGAGGCTCGCACGTGCGACTACGTGTCGACACTTTCAGGACTTTTTTGTGACACACACGCACGCACGCACGCACAAAGTGCGTTACACACCACTACGACATAACGCAACACGTCAGGTCTGAGCGAGGTAGTCCGCCTTCTCGTTACACGCAGTGCAACATGTATAAATCTGTACCCACACTTCCTGTGGGAGCGCATTAAAAACTAAAACGGACTTTGTTTATTTATTTATTTATTTTCAGTTCGGTTCCCACGTTTCTGGGTTTTTCTTTTTTTTTTTCTAACCATAAACGCAACACTGTACACTAAACGCTCTGCTTTACAAAGAGGAGGAAAGCTGCTCACCTTAGCGCACCGGCTGCGTCCGCTTTCTCTCATATTAGCGCCTCTCTGAGTCTCTGTTGACTCCTTTTGTTTTTCTTTAGTTTTTCTTTCTTTCTTGGTTTTACACACTCGACTGTTTCCGACTGTTGAGCGCAACTCCACGCCCATTTCACGAGTACACTGCCAACAAGCAGTGACCTTCCCTCCGCTCAGACCGCTCGTAAAACTGAACACCGCAGGCTCCGATCGTGTTAATGATCGGCTGCTGCTCTCTGCTTATTACTAAACTGTCACCGAGTTTTTCTCATTTCTTTTTTTAAGAAGTTGAAACTGAGGCACATAAAAAAAAATAAAGAGGAAGAATACAAAGTGGAGGGACTTGAGAGGTATTTGTTGGGAATACTTGCATGTCCCGGCTTGATCCCGGAGCCCCGGGATATGCATTCAACACTGGCAGGAATGCAAGCTGGCTGCCAACACGTTCACTTAAAACAGCATAGATGATAAAATAATAATAATAACGAAGCTCCGGCTTATTTTCATTCAAGTATAAAAACTACAAGAAAACATGATTAATGATGGCGTTTAAAAATCCCTTATAAGATAAAGTTAAGAAGAAAAGATAAAGTTTCAAAAATAAATAAATGTATTTACTTTCACTTTTACTTTTTTTTTTTTTTTACAATTTTCAGATAATTTTCATTTTCATGTTTTCCTTTGTTTTTTATAAATTCTGGGCTTTTTATTTATTTATTTAAAGTAATGAAGATCTTAATAGGAGGGAAATGCATGCAGTTTGTGGCATCGGCCACATGATGGCGACACAGTGCTACATTACTGCGGCCTGCCTCTGAGGACGCCTGACCCGGCAACAGGTAAGGCACAGCTCTAAACAACACGATGAATAATAGTCATTTATTATTAGTAACATCTATTATAGAATGACGTGAAAATTTTAAATGCTTTCACGTTGCCACCACCTTCCTAAGACTTGGAATGTTAGGTTAAGAGGTGATTCCCAGCTCCTGTCCAGGATATATCCCGTGATTTCTTTTGTTAGATTAGGACTGAATGCATGCTGAGTGCAATGCCATTGAACATTATAGCAGTACAAGATCAAAGGACTTTGATAGGACTCGTTTATTTTATGTTAACATGATTAGAATTGAATGCCAACCCATTCTTACAGTGATGCTGAGTATTCTTTTAATTCCAAATAAGGATCAAGAAACTTGTTTTAATACTGATGTCAAAGTAACATCGTAAGTCCCACACAGGAAACCCACAAAACGACTCTGTGGTTGTGTTTGTCTCCACCTTTTTCTCCTGTAAATAGTTTAGGTGCTGCCCAACATTCTAATGCATTTGTAGTAACGCTTGTGGCGTTAGGAAAACAAATGATTTATGAATGTGAATGCATTCAAACCAACAGGGGAGAACTCCAGTAACTTCCTGCTGTGCTTTTGAATGATTCCCGGCTCCGTGTGACGTTTTTTAACTGGCCGGATATGCAAGCAGTGAAATGAGTGACAGGAGACCGTCAGACGTGCGATGCACAGAGCTCTCTGCCTTCCTGTGAATCTCCTCTTTTGTCTCTCCCTTCCACGCCTCCAGGGGTCGCCTTGGCAACATGTTTTACTGCTGGCAGCCAGATAAATGCAGCCTTGGCGCCTGTAAACTGGGATAGCCGGACGCAGTAATGCTCACTGCCAAGGACACAGCAACCCAGCAGGGCTTCGGCTTCGAACATAAAAGGAGGTACACAAGAACTGAAATCCTCTTTTAATCAGTATTTGACGCTTATCAGCTGAATTGTGTAAAAGCAGGGAAAAGATTTTGCCAAATGCAAGATGGACTGAAAAAGTAAAAGGCCCGAAGAAAAGCCTGAGCAGATACTTCTGACTCTCAGCTTTTTTGCATTTTGCAGTCCAGCGTGGATACGAATCTGCATGCAGACAAACTCATGGAAGGACAAAAGCCTCCTGACTGCACAAGCGAGGACAGACTCCTCATTGCATTGGCTGAAACTGTTCAGGAGCTTGAAGGTGTCCAATGCTGCGGTGATCATCTCGATACAGCAATGGGTGGGAGGATGGAAGAAGGAGAAGATGAGAGGGAGGATGAAAGAAGACGAAGGAGTAAAGAGCAGCAGGAGGGAGACTGCAAAAAGAGAGCTCTGGGAGTGCTGAGGGAAGTCAGTGTTTTTCATTCATGCAGACTCAGAGCATGGAAACAAGCCCTCAGACGATGTTCCTCCACGCTCAGCAGCTCTCCACCAGGGGGTGGAGCTCAGCAGCATCCATCTACGACAGGCAGAGGTGGCAAAAGTACAGATGTTCTTTACTTAAGTAGAAGTACAGATACCTGTGTTTAAAAATACTCCAGTAAATGCTGAAGTACTGATTCAACGTCATTACTCAAGCAAAAGTAAAAAAGTACAGGCTCAGAAATGTACTCAAAGTAAGAAAGTAAAAGTAGCTCATTGGAGGACGATTCTAACCATTCTTGTACAGAGGTAACTAAACCTTGTCTGTGTTAATATAATAATAAAATAATATTAGTGTACAAGAATACAAACATTATCCCGATCTGTAGTTTTAATGAATGTACTCAGCTTGAATCTGTTATCTAGGACACAATCAGTGACAGAAAATTTAAACAAATAACTATTTTCTGTTGCCAACATTGTAGAGGGAGACTTTGCCTCCATTGCTAAACAGTACACTGAGAACAGTCAGGGGTGAAAGTGCGATTTAGCAGGTGGAGGAGCACTAAATCTGTGTAGTGGCTCAGCATAGGGAAAAGAATCACAACTCACAATACTTTCTAATATGAACTTCAGTAGATTTTCTTAGTGTGATCAGCTGACCTGCTGCTTGCTTCACAGCTGTCCCATATCACTGATACTATACTCTCTATACTTTATATGCAGTTGGTATAAAGTTGGAATTCAGTGAATGAATCTAAGCATCATCTGCATAAATGCAAATTCATCTCTGCAACACTTGATATAACCTAAATCTGACTATGACCACCACAGCCACTGTGCACCAGTTCAACACAATGGGAATTCACCACATTGATGCAAGCTAACCTGTTTATCCTGAGCTGCTCAGTATTTTCATGCAACCTTTGAGTATCAAAAAGTTAGTTTGTTTTTTAGGATATTTCACGACAAAAAAAAAAATGCATCATTTATCAAAACATCATATACAGATTCAATTCAAATTATGACATCATACATCTGGAGTTTATCAAACACCACTGAGCTGTCCTTACCTTTAAATCTACTCTCTCTTCTTCTTCTCCTGTCCTGTCTTTTTTTATCTTCCTCCATCTCTGTGAAGTTAGCTCTCACTCTTTTATCCCCTGCGAAATACAGCAGCTGGAGCTTTAGCTCGCAGAAGCAGTGTACGACAACCTGCACACAAACAGTTTGTGTGTTTCCTGAAGTTTGTTGAGCTGATAGAAAAAATGTATTTGAAATGGCCTGCCACTTAAAATAGCACTCTCTTCATGCTTCCTCCTTTTCTGTAGCACTAGCTGAAGTACCACAACCACAACTAACGGATACATTCAGTCCTTCCCGCCCACTTTAACCTCTGAAATAAACCCTATAGACGAACTTATAGATAAACCAAAAGTAATGAGTCTGCTTTGAAAGCGTAAGAGGAGAAAGTACAGACATTTGTTTAAACACGTAGGGAGTAAAAGTACAGATGTCAGAAAATAAAAAAGTTACTTCTCATCTCTGACGACAAAATAAACTTCAAATAGAAAATGAAATTAAATTGTGGAATTCTCAGAGCCTCAGAAGTAACAATGTATTTATTTTCATTTATTAAATTTCACTCTCAAAGTTGCACACCTCCACCTTCATATCCCCCTCAAGCTCTCCAGGGTCTCTGAAGGTTCTTTCAAAGTGTCTATTTGGACCCTGGGTCCTTTTTTATACTATTTTTCAGTCCAGTCCTTGTACCTGACCATTTTTAGAGGAAAGAACGAACCTATGAACCATTCAAGTACAAAGATAGCGTTGTGTCTACACATAACAGAAAAACTTTCAATCTTTAGGCACTTTGTTACTAGTAGATTGTTGCAGCAACACATAATTTGATTTTAAAAGTCCCATCAGATTTTTATCCACCATGTAACACAATCTGGAAAGCATCTGATTGGCAGCAGGTTCATTTTTCAGTATGACAATGATCCCAAACACACTGCCAATGCTGAAAAAATATACCTGGATGGAAAAACACACAGTGGAGCATTATCAGTCATGGATAACAATATTGAAGTGTGCGGGATCATCTACACAGAGAATAGAAAAAAAGGCAGAAACATCCAAAGAAGAGCTTTGAATGTCCTTCAGGAAGTCTGGAGAACTATTCCCGACGACTATTTAAAGAAATGACATAAAAACATGCAGGCTTTCAGTGATGGGTGTGTAACAAAGTGTAACTAATTTAAAAACTCAAGTAAAAGTTTACTTTTTTTTTCAGAGGATACAGGATGCAGGCCCTGTTCGGGCTCCATCAGTGACATTTTTCTGAGTGTTGGAGAGGACGTAGAGAAGATCATCGACAAAATAAGCTCCATCATTATCAAGCTGGATGCAGCGATTCAGCAGTTATCTGTAGATAAGACCTCGATCGCGGGTGAAGCGCATCGAGAATACAGAGACACAGACACTTCGGCGCAACCTGAAGACGTTAAGAATCACCTAAACTCCCCCGATCGGCTCGAGTCTGACTCAGGTCACGAACGGGTGATTGAGGACGGAGCTGATCGAAGGCGTACAGAGACATCGGCAGACACTGAACAAACACTGGACTCATTCAGTGGTTCTAATTGTGACAACGGGGCAGAATCACATGTCAAAGGTCAAGCAAGAGACGTTCTGGAGGAATCTGTTAACTCTGAGACTGAGTTACTAGAGGAGACTGAAAAGGAAGATGAGAGCGCAAAGAGAAAAAGAAAATGGATTACTGTAGGGTAAGCTGACTAAATCATCGCAGCTCACCGTACTTAAACTCTTAACACATAAGTATTTATGTTTAACCCACACTTCCTGTCAGTGTAATATGCAACATCTTGCATGTTTGTGGTCTTTTGCTTAAAGCTCTATGATGTTCGCAGTCAGTTTTATGTTTTTTTGATGAGGCTATTCAAGCATAATGAAATCGAAACTTCTTCCGTGTCAGTTTACACACGGTTCGTGAGGTAGCACATCATTTTACGTTTGTTGTAAACAAAGAAAGTAGTCAATATTTTCTTCCACTTGCTGACAACATACTGGTAACATCAGTAATCCACACGCCTAAAACAAAAATGAAAACAAAAAGATGTTGAGTATTTTGTTCTGTGCCCTCCGTTGGGATGATTGCGAGTCTGGACATGATTTCCTTCCACTCATTTCTCCTGCTCACTGATACAGGACAAACTCTCTGCAGTGCTTTATCACAAGTCGCACACATTTTTGACCTCCTGGCCTCCACACAGCCAGCTGTTTCGCACAGTTCACTGTCAGGCCACTGCACACATACATCTAAAAGCCAAAAAAATCAGGAACATTAAGATCCGAGGGAGAGGCTAAGTCTGGAGAGAGCTGATATGGAAAGTGCATGCTCCGGCATTTCAGCAAGTCTTAATATGTTTGCACTTGAAAAAAAAATCAAGATAATAATATTTCTACTTAAAAGCATTAAGAGCAAATGCAAGCATGCAAAAAATATAAATAAATAAAAATAAAAGGAAGAAACAAACAGTCAAACTTTATTTCAATCATGAATCGTTTTCTAAAAATATGCATTTATGTGTTTTTAAAAACATCATTTAGGCTCACTGCTCAGCTGGAGGGCAGCCATTCTGATGTACCGGACGCGTGCTTTATCAGAGCGCCTGCAGGTGCAGCTAAAGTCCTGAGGTGTGAAGTGGCTGATGCCCTGAGCTGCCTGATGGTGACTGGCTCAGAGGAGTTGCTTAGCAGAGTGATCCGGGTCAAAGTTGAACATGGAGCAGCCTTTAATTTCCCTCTTACTGTGGTTGTGCCTTTCCAAGCACGCCATCGCAGCAGCTACAGAGATGTCGCTGTGAAGATAATAGACGAGGACAAGAGGGTCAGCTACATCGCTCCCATAACAACAGAGGGCATGTATGGAGGACAGAAAGTAAGGTTTTCCCTTACTTACAAATATTTGTTCAAATATTGATCAAATAACATAATTTTCTCCTGCGTAATGCTTATTTTATGTTATTTTACTGGAAGCTTAATATAAGCTGGAGCTGTATACTGAACCTTTTTCTTCTTAGTTATAAATAAATTCTTAGTTAGAAGAAAAGTCTTCTATAAAAGGTTCATGCTGCATGTATATAAAGAACAAAGTATGGAACAACTGAAAACAGAAGAGGCTTTAACATAGAGCCTTGTGGTACACCGTTTACTATTTTTTGGGGCGTTTTAACCCAAATCAAAACTGTTACATTTTAATTAGATAAACATATTCCCAGTGTTTCTGTATATCTTTGGTTAAGAATAAATACAATTACATGAGTTAAAATAAAAAAACTGAACTGTTGTTTTAAAGAACATGTCAGCACAACTTAGGTTTGCAAAGTTGTATCTGAATAAACCACAAGAACTCTGGTACAGATGTTTGTTTTTAAAGCACAGCAACACATTTGGAGACAACCAAACACAGCATATCTGCATAAACACCTCATACCAACGGTGGAGCATGGTGGTGGAGGGGTGATGACTTAGGTTTGTTTTGCAGCCACAGGACCTCGACAACATGCACTTATTGAGTAAAGCATGAACCCCTCTGTATACCAAAGTACTCTAGAGTCAAATGTAGGGCTGTCTGTCTGACAGCTAAAGCTTGGCTGAAACTGGGTCCTGCAACAGGACAGTGATGCCAAGAAAAGCAGCGAATCTACAACAGAATGGCTGAAAAAGAAAAGAATAAAGCTACTGCAATGACCTAGTTAAAGACCAGATCTCAACCTGACTTAAATGCTGTGGTGAGAGCTGTACGCAAATAAACCTGCCCACAAACCACAATGAACTGAAGCGAGGTTTGAAAGAAGAGTAGGCGAAAATTGCTCCATAGCGATGTGAGAGACTAATAAAGTCATACAGAAGTTAGTTCTGCTAAATGTGGTACTCTAAGCTATTGAAACATTCAGTGTACTTACTGTAGTTTTTCATGCACTGTTTCTCATATTTGGCTTAGATTTTGTTAAATAAATAATGATGTGGTATAATAAGTCATGCTCTTGTTTATCTGTGGTTATAATTACATCATTTTAAGACTTGCCAAGTTTTTGTTGTATTATAACTCAATATGTAAAATCTTTGAAATGAAAGACGGTGGCTGTATCTTACATGAGTGCAAAAAAGTAACAATTGCAACTCCTGTAATTGTACTTATTCTTAACCTAAAAAAACATAGAAACACTGAGTAGAGTTTTTTTTGCATGAAAAACTACAGTAAGTACACTGAATGTTTCAATAGCTTAGAGTACCACATTTAGCAGAACTAACTTCTGTATGACTTCTGTATTGGTGAAAGATTGTTCAAATGTTTTGCCGTGGTTTCTTTCTCTCTTTGTTAGGGCTCATTTGCAGAGGTGAAGGTGTACTCTGTGGGTCTTTTTGCAGTGGTTTCCTGTTTAAAACTAGAAAACTACACCATTCCCAGGAAGGGGTTGTCACTAAAACTCCCCATGGACCCCCGAATTTGTCTGAACTACCTCCCAGGATCCTTTACTGCACCTGTAATAGTGCAAACCACGGTATGACAATACCCTGATCATTACCCCCTTTTCTCCTACTTTACTTTCAGTAGAAGTAAAGAAAAGAGTTGCAGAAGTGAGGTCTGGTTGGCATTGAGAGATAGGAAGGGCTCCTTGGGACGAAGCCTTTGAAATGATTCCAAAACTCGGATGAAAATAGAGAGGAGAAATGATGAAGTAACAGAAAGCTTGCTTCTGATTTGCAGGTTTCACAGATGTTTGCTGTGAGGCACAAACAGCTGTGGCCGATTTCTCAATTGACTCCTGAGACCAAACACTGGTGTACGAGCAGTTTGTTCCTTGATCTTACGTCAAATCCACCACCTCCGTCTCTGCACAGCTCTCTTTTGATAGAACAACAGAAAAAATAGACAAATTCTCATATCAAACGGCTTTTGTCTAAACTGCTGCCTAAATCAAGCAGAACAGCTGTTTCCTTGTTTGCTTCAGATCCAGCCGCTAGACGCCGTGCTCCTGGCTTCTGTCAAGTCCAGAAATTATGCCTATCATTCGGTGGTGTCTACCAGCCCGCTGCTCTACCTCACCCACCCAACCTCGAGGCCCCTGAGAAGACCCCTCACAGTCACACTTCCATGTCCCCCAAATCCTGCAAAAAAGAAAGCAACAAGGGGACAAACAGAGAACCAACAAGACCAACAAAGTCAACCTGTCAGGGATTCTCCCCCATGGGATCATTCACCTTCCCACAGACTGAGGTGACACAGATGTCCTTGAACTAAAATATATTATATATGTGTCACAGCATCATATAAATAGGGATCTTAAAAGGTTTTGTTTCTATGCCAGATTCATGGACACCTCTGTGAAATCCAAGGAAATGTCCAATGAGTCGCTGGTTGTTCTGGGCTCAAGGGACAAACAGTGGAGTGTCATGGATAAAGTCACCGTCAGGAGCCTGCAGAAAGGACTGGTGTCCTTTGACCTGATGGAGAACTTTGACAGGTTTGTACCACCACGTTTTCTCCTCTTACAATAATCACACCTCCAAATGGAAATAGGCAGTTTAACTTTATTTAAAAAGACAACAAAGTCAATTGTAGTGCAGGACAGCAAGGAGGTAAATAAAAACATGTCTGCCATCGACTACACATAAAACAGATGGATGCACCTCCTGGGACTGGAAAATGAAGCCAATGAGTGAGTGTCTTAACTCTGAACTGGCTTTAATGGGCACCAAGGCATGACGCTGATGACTGCATAAAGGCTTCCAGTCCTATTGAGGTTTTGGCAGACAGCTGCTGAACAATGTTCACATGATGTCAAATGAAAAACCACAAGTCTGTGAGCTTCCTGTCTGTACCCATGTCCACATTTTCCTGTTGAGTTTATGAGATCAGCCACTGGTTTTGACTAAAACGTCAATTCTGTTGTGTTTGAGTTATTTAGTGTCAGAAAGGAGGATTATCTAGAATAGGCTCATTGGCTGATGATTTGTGATTGGCAAGTCAGTAGCCAATGAGTGTGCAGTTTCAGTAGTCATGACATCAACCATTGTCCATCTTCTGTGTACAGTCTACATTGCACACGTTTAATATATATACATATTGGGGTTTTTTTTTTAAGCCAGTAGAGAGGTGTTTGAGTTGTTGGGAACAATAAAATGATGAATGGGATCTGCAGAATAAGCAGTGATTATTATTTGATATGAAGCAGAGAGGAGACAGTGTGCTGGTAATTATTAGAAATGCACTTTAAGCTCTGAAGCCACCTGTGTGGAGGTAAAACCAAATGTAAGATGGTTTTCGGTCATGTTGGAGGGATAAGCAACGATTTGAGGTTGCACGAAGAAGTTTGAGCCTATTCGTTAAGAGTTACGGTAGATTAGCATCTCTGTGACAGCGGCTGACTCAGCTGATGCGTTGTCGTACTCTCCAGCCGAACCACATCACTGCACAAAGAGCAATGTGAGGCAGGAGCATCCAAAGCAGAGCCACGGACAGAGCAGATACCCACAGAGCGAAACTTGTCGGGCGGCGCTCATTTGCAGCATCGTTTCTTTCAAAGCCAAGGCCGATTTGTCCTGTTTGTCCATCCAGCAAAATAAATACCTGAAAAAGATAATACTGTGTTCAAAAGCAGGCTCCTAACAGCATTCTCCAACAAGATTTCAAGTAAACGGTGATCATTTCTTACTATATCTCCCCTTGCATGTGCCTTTCTGCCAAACTCAACAAGCCACTGTAGTTTATTCGAAGGCCTGAACACTTTCAGCCTGATGTCGTTGGCTCTAATGTGCAGTTTCAGAATTCACTGGCGCTTCGAACAACACAGGAAGATGTAATAAATCCTGCACCTGAATGCAGAAGAGTTCACACGCTAGAGCTACCTGAAGTGAAACTTTTCGTATTAGTCAAAAGCGTAGACACGTCCAAACGTGGGATATTAAACTGTGAACAAAACAAATGACATTTGAAAATGACTGCAAAAAGAAATAAGGCAGTGCCGTCTTTAAGGAAATCTAAAACATGAAACATGTCGTTTTGTACCTTTTTTTTTAGATCCAGTTGGCAGGCTTTGACTCCAGGTTTGTTGGATTGTCAGGGGAACCGAGATCTCCCTGTAAAACCTTAAAATAGTCAATTTCGCTCAGTCTTGTCACGTCAAGGAGACTGCTGAGACTGGAAACATGTGGAAGTCTATTAAAAAACATGTACATTTGTCCCAATTATGTATATGTAAGCAGCACAAACTGAGGAACAGTTTTTCCCGAACCTCTCAGTGAAGTGCAGATGTTTCAGTTTTTGTTTTACCAAAAACGTAACCTGCAAGATATGAAGGAGCACATAATTAGAATAGAGTAAAAGTGTGTTTGATTTGGCAGTACATTTAACTAAAAATGGGATCAGTGGTGTTTAAAGCTCTCTTGGACTCTACTAGAGTAGCTATGCATGCAGATTCTTATTAGAACTGGACTTAAAGGACTTTCTTACAACATATTTTTGACACCTGTTGCCTACGAGGTTGATGAGAGTGTGTGACAGGCGCAGCAGGTTGTCGGGGTTATGAGCTGTCCTCACAGCCAAGTCAACAGTGGCTGCAATCAGGAGTCCCCCAACCATGTAGATGGCGTAGAAAACAGTCCCCCTGACCACACAGTGACAGTAAGAGACACAGGATGAGGCTTAAATTGTGCAGCTGTGCAGGAAAAACTTTGCAGCTGTGGGACCCCTGCAGCAGAAATACATTTATATTATATAATGGCATTTTTGTGCAGCACATTCAGAGATGCCCTTCTGCACACCTTGGTTGTAATGGGTGGTTATTTGATGTTGCTGTTGCCTTCCTGTCAACTCAAAGCAGTCTTGTTCTTGCCTGCTGACCTCTGTCATCAACAAGACGTTTTCTCCCAGATGTTTTCTCTTTTTCAACAACCCAGATGTTTCTTTATTTTGCTTTACTCACATGGCAGCGAACGTAAGCAACAATCCTCGAGTTAATTTGGTTTAGTGAGGTTATGTTGCACTAACTTCCAGAGCGATTAACATTTCCTTTGCTTCAAACAGGAGAAAACAAATTATTTCCTCACTCACGGCTCTGCTGTACCTCACCGGTGCCTTTCATGTATTCTCAACATCACGTCCATGTCTTAAGTGCCAGCATTAAAAAATAAAATAAAAACAAAAGATAAATGCTACACTACGCTACAACAAACCAGACTTACAGAAAGCTTTTACTTTACATAAGGGGCTTAAAGCAAGGCCGCATGGATAAAGGGGGGATGGGTGCAGCTACATGCTTTAGATTCCAGGCTTTAACGTGTCAGAGCATACGCACATGAACAGCATGGCAAGACTAAAGTGTTAAGAAACCCCTAAAGACATTATAAAGAAGGAGAAAATTAAGTCTTACTCTAGTCACCTGTTTAAAAGAATAGGCCCAGCTGTGATAACGTTGGATTCTCATTTCCATCCCGAGTTATAATTCTCTTCTTTCTTATCTAAAACAGCTTCTTCAGGGGAGAAAAAAAATGTGTGCAGTAGGTTTTCATGAATTCTCCATTCTGTCTTAAGTCTATTACATCTGTATTCCCGCCTGCGATAACAAAGTCTTTTCCCTGTTCAGCGGCAATCTAATCTTTCCCCAGAGCTAGACTCCTTAACTTGTCCTCCGTCTGCTTCTCCGCTCAGACTGCTCGTGCTTCGTCTCCTCTCCCCGCTGCGCCCTTGTCACCTCGCCTGCCTGGCCGAGGAGCTGGAGGAGTCGGTCTGCTGCCACGCCGTCACCGTCGTCCTCCTGCGAAGCCGAGACGAGCCTCGCGCCCTCCTGGTGGCCGTTGTGCCCGGCAGAGACCTCAGCTGGGAGCTGCACAGGCTGCGAGCTCAGGGCTACAGCGACCCGGTGGAGACCTCCTCGGAGATCTCGATGCGTGAGGCAGATCAGCTTCTCCTGCGTTTCACCGGCAACATCACCTGCACAGGTAAAGTGTGAAGCTGGCTCACTGGCTTCTCCTACAGAAGCTTCATACGTGGTTTAAGGAAAATAATTATAAGCTGACAAAAGAAACACAAGAGAATCTTCATCTTTTTATACATTTATGCTTCTCACGGGTCTAATGTTGGCTTTTCATCAAGGATTGGGTCATCATTTATTTTAATTAATTAATTAATTCAATGGTTTCTATCAGTGAATCTGAAAAAATAATCAGCTTTATCTATCATAGTGAACACTCTAAACATCATACATGCTTAACTTGTTTGTTTGGGTTTTTTTTGTTTATTTGTTAGAAAAATAATCCCGATGTTCAACTTTTAGCTCCGTGAGCCTCAAACACAGCTGCTCGCTCTTGTGTTGTCATTGTTCTTATTAAAAGAGGCCTGTTTACTTTGGCTGGACGCGCGTGACACTGAAAAAGGCCTCGATTTAAAAGTGCAAATCCTTGTACGCTATTGTTATTGCGTGGTTAGCTGGAGCACTGCACAGTAAAAAAGAAAGATATACTGGGAAATGTGAAACAGTTGCTGCAGCACCAGGTCTAAACCGGTTTAGCCTCCATCCCCTGGTCACCACGTAAGACAGTAACCACATAATAAAGTGGATGAATGATATGTTTGTACAGCCAGCTGAATGCTTCAACAGTACAACACTCTTATGTTTCCTCTTTTGTTTCCCACGGTACAATACAGCAGACAGTACAAAAGATGGGGATACTGCCTGTTTAGAAGCCTCCAGATGAGTTTTTACGCCGTCTTGGTGTGTTGAAACTGGACGAGATAGATGGATTACTCGATGTTAAACACATGTTTACTTACTGGCTTTAAAACATTTTAAAAATCTATGGTTAAAATGTATATCTATATATATGGTAGACTGTATACAAAAGATGGACTTGCTGTGTGTATATGATATTTTAAACTGGATGAGACAAGCAAAAGGTGGATCTTATCGACGCTACGTGCTCATACTGTAGAATCTTGTAAATGTCAATCATGATATAGGCCCGCCCCAGTATACCCTACTCCGTCCTAGCTTTTAACTCTATTCCCATGATGCATTGAGTATTTCTTCTTCAGTCATTTTTTCACTCACTATGCATGGAATCATCACTTATTATTAAACTCTGTCTCTCTTCCACAGCATGTCTTTTAGCCTGTCTTTTTTCTCTCATCCGAACCGATCGCTACAGATGGCCCCGCCCATCCCTGAGTCTGGCTCTGTAGGAGGTTTCTTCCTGTTAAAAGGAAGTTTTTCCTTCCCACTGTCGCCAAAGTGGTTACTCATAGGGGGTGATATGATTGTTGGGTTTCTATCTGTATGTATTATTGTAGGGTCTACCTTACAATATAAAGCACCTTGAGGCAACTGTTGTTGTGATTTGGCGCTATATAAAATAAATTTGAATTAAATTGAATAAAATTGAATATTTAAATCTACTTTTGGCTGCTGTCATGCTATGAGGGGGTCGCCACAAACATCTCCATGTTTGACTTGGCAGGTTTATGCCAGATGCCCTTCTTGACACAACCCCAAAGGAAAAGTTTGGTTCACTTTATAAAATTAAAATCATGTTCTGTTCAATAACACCTGAAACTAGTTACTGAGGCCACGGTCTCATTAAAGTGTTTAATGAGGTCACAGTACAGTGGAGCTGAAAGGCCATTTTCCCATAAACGTCTCTCCATTTTAACCAAAATTTGCAAAATGGAATCATTGTTAGTAAGTATCACGTAAAATAACCTGACTGAAGTCAAGTCCGAGGGATAGACTTCTACAGCACGGAGAATCCTTTTGAAAGCAGGAGCAGCAGTTTAATGAACTTAACTTTTAAGACCATCTATTATACTGTCTTTATACACCACAGCCCTAACTTTCTCCATGGCTTTGCTTGATAAAACTGTCTTTCTTCTGGCTAATGTTGGCTAGCATTAGTTTACCTACTCACACAAATCACTTGCTACCTAACATAGCAAATAGTGAGGACCCAAGCTAAGGTAACGCTGTTGCTTTTAAAATATCATCTGAACCCATCTGAACTCAGATATGTTTCTATTTTTATGTGAGGTTTGTTTTGAAGTCTGAGTTGCACTGGGAGCTCATTTGTTGGCCGCTTGGTCCTTTTCTAAGCTAGCCTGAGTTGAAGTTGCTTGTTATCTAGATGTGTCAGGGAACAAAGGAGAGGCACTTCAGAGTCCAACAAGTCAGCCCTAAGGTCTAAGTTTTAAGTGACTTTACCCTCTGTTCACAAACTGGCAGTAAACAAGTTTAATACAGGAAAATGTTACAAACATAACCTAGAAAATTCAGTTAGCATCAAATTCAGTTAGTAAAGCAGTTTCATATAATTGCATCAGGCCTCTTTTTAAATGTGTGCATATTTATTTTTCTGCAGCCGCTGCTCAAACCAACAAAAATGAAGCCACGCATGAGCGCATCACCTTCCACAGCCAGAGGAAGAATCACCTCTTAGTGCATCTGACTGAGGTGGACCTATTTGGAAACTACAGCTCTCCTCACTACAAGGGCACAGCCATATTTTATAAGGTCACCAGAAGTCAGCTGGAGTGGCGGGATGACAAAGCTGTCCTGAAGGACACGAAGCTTCTGGGAGATCCCGTCTGTAAGCTGTCTCTGACTTTACCCAAGGTAAAGGTCTGACTTCACCCCCTCACCCCCCAAAAATGAAACATTATGCTTCATGTAAAAGACTCAAATAAAAGAATGCTACTGTTTTATGTCATTTTAGAAAGTGAGAAACCTTACTCGGCCCATTACAGCCCAGGTGAAGTTCTGTGAGGACACAGGTGGGTGAAATTCTGCCCGCTTGCTCCGCGATCCATTCATTGTCTCTTTGCCACACTCTTTAATGCTGTCTCAGCTCCAGATACTAAAAAATGCATCATTTATCCATCACCTGCCCATCCAACCAGCTTCCCTCTCAGACTCTCTTCTTCTCTGGCTGTCCGAGGAGCTCTCAGAGGAGGAAACGGCCCTGCTGGCGCTCTCCCTGCGTCTCTGCCGCAGCACCGCTCAGCTGGTGACGACCCGAGCCGGGAGCGGCGGCCTCTCTTCCCGTGCCTTCACCATCCTGGCCATGTGGAGGAGAGGGCTGCCCGCCGTCCCGAACCAACCCAAGGCCTCTCTGCTCGCTCGCTACTTGGCCAAGATCGGTAGGCCGGATCTGGCTAGAGAACTGCTGCTGAGGCAGGCTGAAACTACCAGGCAGGAGTCACAGAATTAAGGAGGCCCAGAAAGGAGCGCTCACACTGCCTTTTAAGTGCTGCTTTTAATATGAGCCAAGCCACTGGGTCGCAGTGCTGCGTGTGATCCACACGAGGTCAGCATCGCACAAGGAGAGTCAGCGCTCTTCTCTGGGCTTGCAACCCCACCTTTTGTTTTTGTTTTGGTAGTTGTCTTAGATGTAAAGTCTAATTTCAGACCATTATTATGGTATTATAGTATCATTTAGCTCTGAAAACTGTGAAAAACTGGGGAGATTTTAAAAAATGAACTGCAGTACAGATGAGCAAATGTTTTAACCCAGCTGTGATATTACTGTTGTGACTCCTTGCAGGGTCCAGACCTCTAAGGTTTGGAGCATTTATATGTGTGTTGTTATATCGATTTATGACTCACAGTCTTACCTCACAATGCAGTTTATAAAGCAGTGAAAGCTACAAAGTTTGAATGCAGATGAGCACAGAGCACATCTGTGGCGTCCGGATTATTTTTCTTATCAGCTAGACTCGTCGCTGGTTTTCTGTCCGTCTCCAGGTTTTCTCAGTCTTCTTTTTAAACTCTTGGCAGCCCTAATCTGTGACAGAGCCTTCACTTTCTCACTTCATTTGGTAGTTTGTCACCACCGCTGGCAGGGAGGTGATTTAGTGGACCAGTCAGCCGCCTCTCCCCTCTGCGTAAACAAACAACGACACAGAGCTGTGACCTCCTTTCATCTGCTCCTGACACCGAGTCATCTTTGAGACGTGACCGAGTCAGATAATGACCGAGTTGTAAAAGTTGTTTTCTTTGTTATGAGGATACTAAAATATATTTCTGTTTGCAGTATTAGTTGGATGAATTCAGGACAGCATTATGAATTTGTGTCCATTGAATTTGTGATATTAAAACAAATCCTTTCATTGTGTGTACTTTCTTAAATTAAGGAATTTGAGGAATTGAGAAATCATCCATCCATTCAGCAGCTTTTCTACTTTGCAATTCAGTGGAGTTTCACATTCACGTGGAAGTACCTGCTCCTTAAATCTCACCGCTTGAATGGCAGCTGTTTGTAAGCAAGCCGCAGCTCGCCTGTTAGGCTTTTAAATTCCTGCCACGCAAAAAGGGGGTTTGGGAGTAAGTACATCATATGCGGTGTGCTTAGTTTCACAGGTAAAGTCTGCCTCTGCACTTAAAGCCTTTTTTGTCCTGGATGCTAAGGATTTAAGCTAACGCTACCACACCCAGCACATTCTTCAGCGACTGCATGAAGTTTGCAGCGCAGTTACTGCAGACAGTGGCTCCAGGCAGCTTCAAAGGTAAAAACAGACTGGGCTAAATTTGCAGATCATGCTACTAAAACCAGGAGTAACCAGCTTTATCTTGAAGTACACACTGAATGATTAGCTGGAGAAGATGCTAACTTTATAACTTTTAGTCGTTGTGGAGGTAGATCAATGTATTTGATTTTCACAGATCCTTTTTAAGCTGGATGCCCTTCCTGATGCAAACCTCCCAGAGATTCTCTCACAGTCTCAAAGCACAGATCTTTCATGTTTTAGGTGATTGTACCCAACCGAGCCACCCAGGGATCTACGCCTTGACTGAGTTCTAGTTTTAAAATCATTTTTAAGGAACTTTTCATAAGCAAACATTAGGTTAACTAACATCTTGTTTAAAGGACTGTCTATTTTGGTCGTTCTGGACAAACAAATCTGATCAATGGAGGCTCCACCTCGCAGCTGAGAGGATTTAAAGGATCTGTTGCTAACATCTCGGTGCAGATACCACAGCACGCTGTCACAGGTCGAGTGGAGTCCATTCCTTGTTCTCAGGACTGTTTATATTAGGTGTATATAGCACCTTTCTACTCTATTTTCACTACTATTTTCTACTAATACAAAATATAAAATAAAGTATTATTATTCACCCAGTCACACACACATTGATCTTATCTATACCTAAGCACTTCTAACATTCATACACTTAGTCTCCGATGGATGCATCTGAGGCAACACAGTGTTCAGTATCTTGGCCAAAGATGCTTTGACACATGGACAGGAGGATCCGGGGACTTTCCATTTGGTAGATGACCCGCTTTACCATCGAAGCTGCAACCGCCCTACGCCTACACCGTCACTACATTTTGCCACTGGTTGTGGTTGTGGACGAGTCTGACAGTTGAACCAAATAATGTCACTCTGAGACTCACCGTCTAAAAGCGGTGCAAATTTCAAACAGCACTGGCCACCACAGGAAATTCAGCGTGAGAAAAACAAAGTGTCTAAAAACCCCGACAGAAGATCTGCAGATAACTGTTAGATTTGGTGTCAAAGTGCATGCATCTGCAATCAGAAAGAAACGCCTATATTTGATGTAGCAGAGGCGATCTGGTTATTGGCTCAATGGGATTAACTAATCAAAGACAGCCTTTCAGCACAAGAATCAGACACCGATCGTGAGGTGGGAAAATTTGCCTCAGAAATTGTTCGGCTTGCGGTCAACAATTCTTCGGTCTGCGGTCAACATCAAAGAGCGCTCGGAGCATACGTGACGCCATCTGTCCGAGTGCTTCCGCTGAACCGAAGGTGGACCTTGCAACAGGATAATAATGCCAGGCAAACACATCATTCTCAGTAGGCTCCGTCTTTTTAAAGACATTCAGAGGGTTTTTCTGTTTCATCTATCTTCAGAGCTCGTACTCCAGCTGTGTGACATTCTGCAGGCCCTGAGCTGGAGCAGAGAGGTAATGAGATGCCATGTGTCCAGGTGGGGGGTAGGGGACACCCCGCGAAGACGGAGAACACCACCCGCCGCTTCAAATAGGAGAGACGCTTAATGAAGTATGAAATAGTAACAGGTGGAGCTGATAGCTCGCACGAGGCGATCCCCCCTTTGCTCCTTCTCTGCCATTCGCTGACAAAAGCGGCCTCCTCTCGCCGCTAACCTTTTCTCTTCCTTTTATTTGTCGCCCTTCTATTGTGCTCCTCCTCAGCTCCATCTGTGGATGGAAATATTGTTCGCACAATTCCTTTTCAACTCCTCCATGCTCCATCTTGGCTATTACCTCCTTCTTCCTTCCTTCTTTCCTTCCAGTGTGACTCTAAAGGACACGTGTGGCATCGCTGGCGGGAGAGTTTTGTGCTTCGACTGTGCGTGGCAGAGGGGGGCATCATTAGCGTGGCACGGGGCCATCACACACACACACACACACACATTGAGGGTGCCACTAGAGGTAAATGTCACAGAGGGGGCTCCCACAGTGCCAGGAAATCGTTTCCTCTCTCATTTTATCTCTTGTCTGTCCCCCTTTACATTATTGAAAAGGCCACACAGCAATGCACTCTGGGAAGTTGAAGTAAGGAATTCCCGCCGAGCGCCAGCATAAAAATATTCTGATTTAAACCTCATCTGTTTCATCATTTCATTTCATCAGCCTCCTCTTCGTTTTCAGCTCCCCTCGCCTTTTTTTTTTCTTGGCAGGAATCCTCGCCGCCTCGATCAATCGCTGCTCGTGCACTTCTAGCTGTCAAGGTAAAACAGTCTGATGCGACCGAGATGCAGAGATGCAGTCATGAATGAACATATGCACTGTAACAGCTCGTCCTGTGAGTTATCAGAGCGCAGCGTTCACATCTGCAGGGCCCCAAAAAAATCACTTCTTTTCTTTATGTATATATATATATATATATATATATATATATATATATATATATATATATATATATATATATATATATATGAAGAAAAAAAACAGATTACTTTTTGTTAAATTAGACTGTTTACGACAAAGTAGAGAAATATGAAGCCCATTAGTTACAGAAATCTAGCTGTTAGTTCCATAAATGAGCTCTAAGGCTGGTTTAATTGCCCATGCTCTTATTTACTCATATAAACAAACATAATTTATTCTTTATGAAAGAACATGCCACACACAGTGCTGTGCAAAACTATTTTTCCTCATCTTGAGGTTTTCTTTTTTTGCATATTTGTCACACTTACATGTTTCAGATCATTAAAGACATTTTTATATTAGACAAAGATAAAGACGAAGAAATACAAAATGCAGTTTTTAAATCATGATTTAATTTAAAAGAATAAAACTTTTGTGATCACTGGCACCCAGTCTTTCACATGACTGTGGAGGACTGTTGTCCCACTCTTCTGTGCAGAATTGTTTTAGTTCAGGTATATTGGAGGGGTTTTCGAGCATTAACGAAGTGCAGACTTAGTTTACTCCAACCATCCGTTCAGGGAATGAACTGATTTGTGCTCTTGGTGTTTTTTTTGGAGCTTTTCAGCTGAGTAATCTGACCAATATTACGCCTCCCTGTGTGGTACAGAAAATGCAAAAAGTTTGCACTTCAGTTTTATTCTAGTGTTTTATTAGTCAGTTATTTATCAGTATAAGGACTGAGTATTGTTTAACTGAGTCTGTGCATTTCAGACATACAGTTTGTAGCAGCAGCTTGCTAAGCAAGCTTTCTAATGTTAGCTGGGAAAACAGCATGCAACCCTTTTTGCCAAATATGGCAACTCCTGGTTCCAAAAAGGCAGCATGGTGACAGCTGAAGAACTAACTCTCATACTTTAAAAAAGGGCTAAATAAAGCTAATAGGTGACAAAAACCCACATTTTATACTGTTTATTTTTATCATAAAGCCACAACCAGGAACAATATAAAGGTTGGACGTCATTTGTTGGTTTCTGAAGTCTTGAGGTGTGTCTCCACAGCTACCGCAATCTGACCGCCTTCTGTTAAAGTGCAGGTTAAACACACTTCAGCATTGGCTTCGTTTGTCCAGACCGCTAGCAACAAGCATGCTTTATACGCTCTATGGTCAATGGCAATGCTACAGTTAGTGTGGACGCTAGATAAATGTTCACAGGGCCTGCCCTCAGTTTACTCTAACAAGTCTGCTGCTGGTGTCATGACTACGCTCTGCTAGCTAAGTAGCTAAGCCAGCAGAAGTTACATTATTCAAGTTTCCTCCCCCACTTTTCAGGTTAGAGTAGCAGCACTGAGTTGTCTAGCATTAGCATTAGCAGTTGTTATTATCACTCACCACCATTTTTTCCTGTCTCTGTTCACCCTCAGAAGGATAACTCCTCTTTATTTTTTCTTACGTGTTTTTTCTCTATAACAGAATCATGCACTTGCAAAGGGACAGCGTGGATTCAGGTGGGGTCGCCTTAGGAAGGTTACATTTCTCAAACTGTTACAAACTTTGTACGCTGCCCGTTGAGTCCGAGGCTTAAAGCCTCAAGATCAAGTTCCCTTTTCAAGCAGCACCTCTGTCTATGGCTACACGCTTTTAATGTTGATTTAATCAAGTGTAAAACTCTCAGTGTAAAAACTGCACGTGGTTTTCTGAGGGCAAATGCAACCCATTCTTTTTTGGGTGAGTAGGAACTTCCTCTTTTCAGTATTCTTGCCGGCAGGCAGCAGTTGAAAACCACAAAAAAATAACCTAAAAAAACAGTTTAGCACCAATCTGGAGGATTAGCTATGCAGAAGTAAGTTGAAGGTCATGATTCTACAAAAAGCTAAAGGTACATCTCTTCGTGAGAATGAAAACTCTGTCACAAATAAAAGCTCATTATTTGTGCTTTCCCATAAATAAAAATATGTTTGACAAAAAAAAAAGAATAAATAAAACCAGGATAGTTCCTACCACCTAATGCTGTATCTATGGTGATAAAGCAGGGTCCTTTCAATTATTAAAAATTATGCCAACTGATGAAAAACAAGATAATTTTGTTATTTAAACCGATTATATTTTATTAATGACTTCATACTACATATCTAAGTGAAAAAAAAATCTGCCACATCTGGATAAAATTTAATTTATGTCTGAAAATATTCACTTTGTAGTGACATCATCATACCCTTTGACAAGGAGGGCAAAAGGGCCAGTGGGTACATGTGCAGGAGGTTTAAAAAAGGAAAATCCTGTTTTAAATCAGCCTAGACATAAATTTCATCATGTGCTCTAGAAAATACTGGAGCTGAAGCACCCAAAGGTCCAGTGGGTGATCCGGGTCGCTGTGCCGTGCTGAACCCAGTGATGTTTGAAAAATGGAGACAGCTCCTGTGTGGCTGCCCGCTCACACAAAAACAAGGGTGGATCAAATCTCTGGGGTGATTCTCTGACTCACAGCTTGGCCCTGACTCCATCCCTCTGTGTGTAGAGAGAGAGAGCGAGACCTCGCAGGTGTTCTGCTCTCTGGCCCGTGACAAACTCTTCATTTGTCCCTCGTTTCAGTGGCGGACAGGGCAGCCAGGCTGGATAACCGTGATCCGAGAGGGTCCACGTTACCACTGCAAGGAGGGCCTGGGGTCATGATGAGGGCTGTATTAAAAGTGGCATGACATTGTTGTACATGTGAAAATCAGAGAATTTCAGTTTTCTGTTTTAGTTTTTCTGATGCACAACTTTGGTGTTTTGACTCTCACTCCTCTCCTAGCAGGAAGCTGCGTTAACAGTTAGCTGGAGCAGAACCTATAGAGCCAGATATTTCTATTTGTAAGGGGGCTATGTGAGTTTAAGGGAAGTTTAAGCCTCTGTTAGTCCTCTCTCTGTAGATATGACGGTCAGGTCTACTCTGTAGCTGTTTTGCTAGCAAATGCTGGAGGTATGCTAGAAATTTCTGTTCGTCCTTGTCTGTTTTGTTGTCTTGTGTTTTGCTGTGATCTCTCTCTAAATAAATAAATAAATCTGGGTAAATTCCCAGATGATTAAACATGCAACTATTTTGCTGGTAATAACTGAAGTGACTAAAGAAAATCAACAGCCTATTTATACAAGATAATTCATAATGTTATTGGGGGGTTATATTGGTTGGGTCTGATTATAGGGGGGGTCATAACCCCCTAACCCCCCTGGAAATTACGCCCCTGGGTGAAGGCTAATGGTGTTTCAGAAGAATACAAGGTGAGAGATGACCAGTCTTGGCTGTTACTATAGTAACATAAAATATTTCAGTATTGCAGTAATGTTCTGTACTTCAGTAATTACACTACAGTTACAACTATATTGTTATTGTGCTACACAGGCTCTTCAGTTATCTCTATGCCAGTAGGGATGGGAATTGAGAACTGGTTCCCAGTAGTCCAGTTCCTTGGATTTGTTAATCAGGAGGTTTCAGTTTGTGGGCCGGAGGAGGAAAATAGTGGTGTGGTCTGCAGCGTGGCTATGGACATTACTTTTATTATTATTGCGCAAAAGGACGAGAGCACGATGGTAAAGTGCAGCCTGCATCCAGGACAGAAACAACTGCACTTTGCTGCAAACACTTCTGCTCTTTCCAAGAATCTGCACAGACAGCATGCTAACGCTAAGCTAGCCAAAAACCTAGAGTGATGCTTAAGCTGAATGAATGTCGACACCAGCCCAGCAGCCAGACCCTGAACTTCACCAGGTAACAAACGAATGAACAATCAGGCTGCAGTGTCCATTTCTACCTGTTCATGTTTCTACAGTAAAAACACCATGACGATTTGAAGTCTCTTTGTGCTGGTTTTCATCTTTGGTTTGTGCTGTTGGCTTTGTGTTGATAAATAAAAATACTGGTGGCTGCAAGTGCTACCCCTCAATCTCCTAGTATGTTATAAATGTGGAAAACCTAGGTGACTTCCTTCTTGCGATATCACAACGTTTTTAGAAAACTTGACTTTTGACCTTGACCTCAAGGTCAAGATCACTGGGATTCGCATTAGTTCAAGATTTTTAGTAGATGCACGTATGGTATGAATGCGAAAGTCCTATGTCACCTAGGTCTCGAGGTACTGCATTCACAAACTTGCATGTCCACACCGCCGGCCTAGTAGGATGACAGCAGTGCTCCATCAGCCTTTCATAGCTGAGGGGTGAAAACTAAGAGTCAGCTCGTCACGTGTCCTCATTAGGATAGAGATTTGTGTTCAGATTTCTATTGTTAAACATTAATTATGAGACAATAAGTTTCCGATTATTTTACTGAGTAACAAGAAAATAATGTAACGAGTAGTGTAACAAATTACTTTGTCAAGTAATTAGTTACCGTACTGCATTACTCTTCAACAAAAGTAACAGGTGTGTCATTAGTTGGCTTTTTTAGTATCAACCTCAACACTGGAAATGTTGTCAATACTGAAGCCCTTAACGTAAAAACAATATCTAAGAAATGCTAGAAATTGATCCCAACACTAGGGTTTAAATCTGGGAAACAGGATTCCCCAAGAAATCCTTTCCGAACCATCTCCTAATTCCCAGAAAATGTAGTAATAGGATAAAATGTAGTGCATTTATGAATTGTGGTTAAGTAGCACAAGCACATTCTGACTTCTAAGCGTGACATTGTGGGATTGGGGTTTGTACAGTAACACCTTTTGGCCAATCATTCTTTCTCATTTCTTTTCATTTTTTGGCTTCTCGTTTCAGCCAACTTGGTTTATCTAGCATTGAAATATACTTGGTTGACAATGAGACTAATATTCACAATATACCACTTCCACTTCAGACCACGCCCTCAAACATGTTGGTTAGGTTGATGCTGCCCTTCATTCCTTCTCCATATCCATGCTCCCCACACTAAGTTTGAAGTTTCCAAACAGAGTTTGCAAACAGGATGAAAAAAGGAAAATATGGTTGTGTGTTTTGTGCCAAGCTTGTTGGATGCAGTTTCTAAGCTAGCTTTTTTCTGAGGGAACTTGGGGTTTCTGATTGGCTGCTGTGCCAACCTGTTCAAGCCAAATGCAGAGCTGTACTGCTGCTCCCTTTGGTTTTGATAAGAAGCTGACAAAGCTGGCACCAACATAAAAAGAAAACATAGAAATATAATGTGCTGTTGTTCTTCTTCAGACACACAAAAACCCCTGAATTTGTATTGTTTTTGCATTGGTCCAGATACTGCATGCTCACGTACAGAGTCACAATCCCAGCAACTTCTCAATGTCCTCGATTTTCATTTTCTGGTTGGAATACAGCAGTATTGTTTACTTCTCCGGTAACATATGAGCCGCTGTGAGGTGGAGCGGGAGAAAGAGGGTGAAAAAAGGTCAGGGTGATGGAAAGGGAAACGGTAGGAGTGTCAGCACGGGTGAAGAGGTGTCGTAGAAGTGCCGGAAGAGCGAATAAACCGGAGGAGAAGGTGTGACGTGATGGGAGATGGTGAAACGTGTGGGGGAGAAGGTGGAGAAGCAGCGTCTCCAGTGGTGCACGAAACCGTCCTGACACGTCTATGCAAGTGTGATCGTAAAGCGAGTAAAGACGCGGTCGATTTCGTCTTCTCACACCACACAAACACTTTGGTGGTGTTTGACTGAGAGAATCTTTTCAGGGTTAGGAGGTCAAAGAGAAGGCAAAGCTACGCCTGATGGTTGTTTTTTTCCCCTCATGTTAAAAAAAAAGCAGCATACACCCATCAAAACAAATAATATTGACATACCTGCAGAAATGTAAAAATGACTCGCAGCTGAAGGAGTTTTGCACAGAGGACAAAAGTAGAATTTAAACAGACATTTAACATAGTTTTTCATTGTTCAGTCAGAGATACACAACTATAATAAAGATGAAGAATAAACTGATGGCAGGGTGACAGAAGTACACATAGCGCGTAATTAATGGGAATAAATACATAGTATAAATGTATGATATGATCAGTTACAAATGCTGATTAGTATATTTACACATTCAAGAACTAATTTAAGAACGCACAAAAGGAAAGAAACTCAAAGTTTAGTAGCTCATATCCTTTAAAGATGTGACAACGCTGACACCTACAGGCTTCTTATACAGTCGTTTCAGAGCTGAACTGTATAAGGATGTGAGATGTCTGAATGTAAATGGTGATGCTTGAGCACAAAAAAATGATATCAGGCACATAAATCACTGGACAGTATATTAGGTTTATCCTAACAGTACCAGGTTGAACCCCTTAATTTTCTTTGTTGCACAGATTCGACGCGGTCCTGGAAACACTCCTCAGAGAATTTGGACCATGTTGACTTGATAGGATCACACAGTTGTTGCACATCCATGATGCCAATCTCCCAAAGGTGCTCTATTGGATTGAGATTCATTGAATGTGGAGGCCATGTGAGTACAGTGAAGTCATTGTCATGTTCAAGAAACCAGTTTGAGGTTAATTTGAGCTTTGTGACATGAACTGCTGGAAGCAGATGGGTACACCGATGTCATAGAGGGATACAATACTCAGGTAGGCTGTGGTGTTTAAATGATGCTCAGTTGGTACTAAGAGGCCAAAGAAAATATCCTCCACACCATTACACCACCAGCAGGTTGAACCTTTCATACAAGGCACGATGGATACAAGCTTCTAAAGTTGGATGTATAAGGAGACGCTTGTCTGCGTACCTTGGATATAAAATGTGGTTAATAGAGTCGCTTCTACCTTCCAATTTGTTCAAAGCTCTAGCGTCTAACCAAAACATTTTCACTAGATATTTTCTCTTTTTCAGACCATAGAGATGGTAGTGTGAGAAAAATGTCAGTCCATCAACTCATTTGGCACCAACAACCAAGCAGCCAAAACAAAGTAACTGGTATATGTATGGTGGTATATATGTGGTGGTTTAATAAGCTTTAAACAGTTCAGGCTGGTCCAAACTGTTCTTTAAAGTTGCTTTGCACATTTATCAAACACGAGTTGTTGTTTCAAAAAATTTTTGGCAAGCAAAAACTTGTTTAAATCCTCAGTTTATTCTGTTCTTTGACTTAATTTTAAAATCTACAAGTGGGCTCTTTTTTAAGGGAGAAACGGACAAAACAGATTTTATTAAATTCAACACAAGATGATTGCGTTGCCTTGATTTAATACGAGTACGTCATTGGCAGCATCTGGATACTGTGCAGGAAAGTTATTTATGAACACAGCAGGAGCAAAGATTGATCCTTGGGCAGTGTCCTTTCCGTACTGAGATTACTTTTGTTGGTCTCTAGCGGTGCAGGAAATCGAGATGTGAGCCAAACAAATGAAAACTGTTTGTTTGTAAAAGTGTTGCACAGGTGTAAGGCACTGATGTAGCTTCCTTCATTTGTTCTCCTGTCATAAAGAGCTGCCACAACAGGTACTAAAGCACACTTGACACCAAACGCCCTTCCTGACACAACCCCAGAGGAGCGTTTTGTCCTGAGCTGGATTTGAACCAGTCACTTTTCACTTGTTGAGTGAATGTACACACCACCTCACTATGAGGCCACGCATGAGCACGCCATCGATATTAGTGTAAAATGGTTTTCTTGTGTGTTTTTCAGGTCAAATAGCACAAACCCCAAGACACTGAGCAAATACTTTTTGAGGAAAATAACAGTTGGTCTAAACACGACCTTGTAAGGCTTTTTCAACAGAAAACAAGTGCATTGAAAATGATTGAAAATGCATGTTTGTCGTTGCCTCTTTGTTCATGTAAACCAACTTTATATACAGGATCTGTGTCACCGAGGACAAAAATGTTTGCCTGTCCAAACATGTGTCTGCTGCAGGTTCCTGCTGGGATTCAAGTCTAAAAGTTGTTGATTCTCCTCCCTCCTCTGCACTCTCAGATAAAATCCCCCACCATCCACGTGTGTGATGTGAATAACTGAACACGCACAGAGCGCGCTCTGTTGGCCTTGGAATGGCCTTCTTGACGATCCACGTTGTAATTATTATTGTTTATGGATTGTAGAAGTCACAACAAAAAAAGTTCAGAGATCTCAGATTTTTTTGTATTCATTGGAAAATATGGAAAAATCCCAAAATGTATACTTCTACATGTGAATACTATGTTCAGTCCACTTTATGCACGCTAACAATAGCACTGAGGACAGCATACTTTACACAATACTCATGTGGACTATTAAGACAACTCCAAATATCTAAATAATTAAAGATGGTCTTAGTCGCTGGTTTGAGTCATGTTTTTTTTTCATTTGATTTTGATTTTATTGATTAGCATTCAAATTCAAATCTCAGTGAAAACAGTGAAAAAAAAAAACAAACAAACAGTGAAAACAGAACAAAAATCTACCATAAAGAAAGAAAGCATGAGACAAGGCTAATCAAAAGGTATTGGCTGAAGCATTTGCTTATTACGCCAACCCTTTTCACAAAATATCTTTTTGTATGCAGCTCCTGTACACAGGGCTTGAAGAAAATAATAAAACAAAGCAAAAACCAAACAAACAAACAAACAAACAAACAAACAAACAAACAAACAAACAAAAAAAAAACAAAGAAAAAAAAACTTTCCACCTTAGATAAGTAACTACATCAAAGCAAAAGAATCAAGAGGTTGTTGTTGTTTTTTCTCCTTTTTGCTCTTTTCATTCTTGATTTATATATTTTTCTAATACTCTATTTTTAAACATGTTTTTAAACAAGGAAAAATGAACTACACCTTTTTAAATCACTGTCATAACTATTCCACAGGTTAACTCCTCTAACAGAAACACATCTCTGCTTTATATTTGTCCTTATCTTGTTTTTTTTTTAAAGAAATCTGTTCCCCTTAAGTCATATTGACTTTCTCTGACTTTGAACAGCTTCTGAGTACTGGGGCAAAGCAAGTTATTTTGTGCTTTATACATTATCTGTGCCATTTTATATTCAACTAAATCATAAAATTTCAGGGTATTCAGATTAATAAACAAAATGTTAGTTGGTTCTATATAGTTTGATTGGTTTATAATTCTTATAGCTTTTTTTTGTAACTTGAAAATATGAAGAGTGTTCGTTTTATATGCATTACCCCATATCTCCAGACAGTAAGTCATATATGGAAGCAACAGAGTACAATAGAGTGTGTATAATGATTTTTTGTTCAGGACATGCTTTGTTTTATAGAGAATAGCAATGGTTTTTGACATTTTTGTTTTCACATGGTTTATATGAGACTTCCAACTCAGCTTATCATCAATTATCACTCCAAGAAATTTATTTTTCGTACACTCTTTCAATTTCAATTCCATTAACCCTTATTTTAGATACATTTTTCATTTGTCTAGTGCCAAAAATAATCAATTTTGTTTTCTTTATATTTAATGATAACTTATTTACATCAAACCAGTTTTTTAATATATTTAACTCCTTTTCCGCTGTAGTCAGAAGCTGTTCTAAGTTTTTACCTGAGCAGTACAGAGTGGTATCATCAGCAAACAATACACATTTTAACAGTTTGGAAACACTACATATGTCATTTATATATAATATAAATAATTTAGGGCCCAGCACAGAGCCCTGAGGAACACCACAAGTTACCTTCAACTGCTTAGATTTTACATTATTGAATTCGACATATTGATATCTTTCATCCAGGTAACTTTTCATCCACTTGTATGCTATCCCTCTTATGCCATATCTCTCTAGTTTATTCATTAATATAGAATGATCAATTGTATCAAACACCTTTTTTAAGTCTATAAAAACACCAACAGTATATTCCTTATTATCTATTGCATTAGATATCCCTTCAACAAGTTCCATCACTGCCATTGAAGTGGACCTTTTCACTCTAAAGCCATATTGGTTATCACTTAGGAGATTATGCTTCTCAATATATTTATCAAGTCTATTAACAAATAACTTTTCTAAAATTTTTGAGAACTGTGGGAGTAGTGATATTGGCCTGTAATTGGTAAACTGACATCTCTCTCCGTTTTTATTGGAATAACTTTTGCTATTTTCATTTGTGAGGGAAACACACCAGTTTGAAAGGACAGATTACAAATGTATGCGAAAGGTTGCACTATATATTCTATAATACTTTTAACTAATATCATGTCAATACCAAAACAGTCAGTGGACTTTTTATTTTTAAATGTCTTCACAGTGTTAATTATTTCTCTATGAGTTGCAGCACCAATAAACATGGAGGACACATTCTGAGTAATATGTTTATTTAGGTCGTTATTATTTCTTGACTCTGGAATTTCTTTTGCTAAATTAAAGCCAACATTTACAAAGAAATCGTTAAATTCATTTGCAATGTCTTTAGTTTTATCAAGCACAATATCTTTATCTTTTTTAAAATAATCTGGATAATTCTTATTTTTTGAGCCCTTTTTGATTATACTGTTTAATATCCTCCACGTTTCTTGTGTGTTACTTCTACTTTGCTCCAATAATTTGTGGTAATATTCTTTCTTACTTGTTCTTATAATATTTACTAATCTATTTTTATATAACTTGTACTTTATTTCAGCATCTTTTGTCCTCTGTTTTATGAATCTCTTATATAGATTATTTTTCTTTTTACATGCATCTTCTATCCCCTTTGTGATCCATGGCTTATTTGATCTGTGATGCTTTCTAGTGATTTTCATTAAAGGACAATGTTTTTCATATAGTGAAATTACTGTTGATAAGAATGCATCATACGCACTATTTGAATCTTCATTTGCAAAAACCTCATTCCAATTGTGTTCCTTTAAGTCCACCTGGAGGGCAGCAATGGCTCTTGTTGTTCTATGTCGTATCATATCAAATATTTGATTCTTTTGTTTAGTTTTAATCCCAAAATAATTTTGAAAAATTGCAAAAACAGGAAGATGATCGCTTATATCAGTTATAAGAAGTCCACCTACTATTTCATGGTCAATTTTATTTGTGAATATATTATCTATCAATGTAGCTGTATCAATTGTTATTCTACTTGGTTTTATAATTACAGGGAAAAGGGAGTTACTATACATTGTATTTATGAAATCTGTTGTTTTCTGATGTCCATTTGGGTTTAGCAAATCTATATTAAAATCACCACAAATTATTTGCACTTTTTTATCATTTAGGTTGCTAAACATAGCAGCAAGTTTTTCATTGAATATCTCAAGGCATGAACCTGGTGTCCTATAGATGCAACTTATAATTATATTGTTAGCTTTTTCAACATGAATTTCAATAGTGACACATTCCAATATGTTATCTATGGTGCTTGACATACATTCAATCAGACTACATTTCAAAACTTTATCTACATATAAAGCAACACCGCCTCCTTTTTTATTCACCCTGTTCATTGTAAATAATTCGTATCCTTCCAGTCCCATTTCACTAACTTTCTCATTATCGAGCCATGTTTCTGATATTGCAATTATGTTAAACTTTTTTAACTTACTTAAACATTCTGTAATTTTAGAAAATTTTTATACAGGCTTCTACTATTGAAATGTATGACCGACAATGCATTTGCCATTTTAATATTCACATTGAATTGGTCATCTGTATAGTACTCACAAGTATTATTGGTGTTATTGTAGAAGTGGGTATCTGGGTCAATGTTACTTTCAGGGTCATTCATGTTGTGCTCTGCATAGTTAAACGTTTTGAAGTTCGTTTTCTCAGCGTGTGTGGCAAAATAACCACCTTGACAGTCCTTTTCATAATCAAAGTCTTCCTCTTCAATATCTCCGAATGGAAACCTATAATCTGTGTCCAAACTTGTCATTTATGTGTTTTTGTTGTTGTTGTTTCCATTGTTTTTGAGCCATAAGGCCAGAAACACTTTCCATACCCATTGTTCATTATCCAATCGTCACTTTTCCAATAGATTCCATAGCAGATTCCTGATTATTTATATTGCTCTAAGTCTTTGAGTTCTCTTATCATCACAACTTTCGCTTCTTCGGGATTGCCATTTAGTCTTATCATTACTTTGCAGTTCCTCGTCCATGTCGCTTGTATCTTATTTTGTTTTCTCAGGCTGCGTGCCTGTCTTGCAGTTTCAGCAGTCTTTTTCGTTAAATGTTCATTTAAATACACACCAGTCCCTTTTAGCTTCTTACCCTGTTTCAGTAACTCAATCTTTGTTTTGCGACTCACAAACCGAAGAATGATTGCTGGCTTTGTTTTACTGTCTTTTCTGAGGAGCGTGTGGCATGCTGCAATATGATGGCTCTGAATACTTACATTCTTCGTTTGAAGGAATTTTATCACTTGCTGTTCAAGCGTTTGCAGCTCCTCTACCGGGGCATCTTCACCGTCTTTACCTCCGCCAGCTGTTACTCTGGCGTAGGTTCGGTGTTGCGTCTCCAGACCACTTATGACTAAATCATCCATTCTTGTGTATTGTTCAAGGTCCTCGATTCGCCGTTCCAAGTCGTCTATTTTCTTTATGAGGTTTTTTTAGTTGTTTTATTTCATCCATTAGGTCATGTAGCATACCTTGTTGTTTAGCCACTTTGCTCAGTTCATCAGACATGAAATTAAGCGATTTCCTAATCTCCTCCAACTCCTCTTCAACTCCTGGGTTAGCTTTTTTAGGTGGCATTTTGAAAATGGTGAGATTAGTATTTCCTTGTGATGGCCCGTTGAAGTCACTGTTGATTTACTTGTTGGTGCCTTGCTAGAGGAGCCTGGGCCCAGTGGCTGCTGGAGGATCCTGGGCCTGGTGGAGCAGGAGGATCCTGGGCCTAGTGACTGCTGGAAGAGCCTGGGCCTGGTGGCTGCTGGAGGATCCTGGGCCTGGTGGCTGCTGGAAGAGCCTGGGCCTGGTGGCTGCTGGAAGAGCCTGGGCCTGGTGGCTGCTGGAGGATCCTGGGCCTGGTGGCTGCTGGAGGATCCTGGGCCTGGTGGCTGCTGGAAGAGCCTGGGCCTGGTGGCTGCTGCAGGATCCTGGGCCTGGTGGCTGCTGGAAGAGCCTGGGCCTGGTGGCTGCTGGAAGAGCCTGGGCCTCCAGAAGCCACAGCTTCAACCTGAGGTATCATCATCAGTGCTGGGGACGGTTTTGCCTGAAAGACCTAGGGTCACTGAACAGCTCATTGGCTAACGATTTGTCAATCACATGAAAAAACATACCCTTCTTTATTGTCCGTCTAGGCGATAATGATTTAGAAACATTGTAATCGCCTTGAATAAAGTAAAACTAATTAGAGAGGACGCTCTGTTTTTCTTGTATAGAACTGGATCTAAAATAAAAATTGTAGTTGTGTTTTGGAGGTTGCAAACCTCAAATATGTCTTTTTTAAAAATTAATTGATACATTTTCCTGTTACGAAATCTTTTGAACTTGATTTCATGATTTGTTTTAAGCAAAAAAGTTACCCACTTATATATCCAGCAGGTAGAAAGCAATTAACTGTGTTGTTCCCAGCTGATGAATGTCAGCCTCATATCATCCTCTTTTAAACCCAAATCTTCTGACTCTGGCTCGTACCTGCGAGAAATCTCTGAGTGTATACCACCTAGATGTGTCACTCATCCACTAGTCAATCACTAGCATGCAGTGGGTTTATCCCTCTCAGGACCCGCAGCTCTTCTGTTCAGGATTTATTGTCCATCCTCAAATGTAGACTAAAAACTAAAGGTGGATCATGCCCTCCCTCCATTTTTCCTCCAATTCCTGTAAATTTATTTATTAGTCACACAGCAGATTTGAGTCTTATATATGTAGGCCTGTGAGTTTTAAAAAACAAGGGAAATCCCTGGGTAGCTGGAGTGAGAGAAGGAAGAAATGAGAATTTGGCATGTCAATGAAGATATTTCTCTGTAACCCACACTCTGTCTGATGGCCTCTGATCTCTTTTCTTCACGTCTCTGGCTCTGCTTCCCCCCCTCACGTCCACCTGTCCATCATTAACCGATATCTCGGTTGCATCCCAGGAGCCGGGGCAGGCCTTTTCTGCAGAGGGGCACGTTCACACGCTTGCACAGCATCCACAGCAGTTTTGGAGAAATCTGTTGAAATACTCTCAGGAAAATTGACTGCAAAACACTTGATTTAAATAAAACCGATGGTGGGAAAAAATGGAGCAAACTTTACAGCAGAGATAAGACTCCAAAGCCTCAGAGAAGATGACAGATGATGTTTTTTGTAGCGCGGACATCTCACAAGTCCCCTCTTACTCTTTAACAACCAGCTGTCCACTTTCCTTACTAATTCCACCAATCCTCGTTAGACGCTGCACTGCAGATGACCTTGCAGTCAAGTGGTTTCATTTCCTTCAATATGTGGCTGCTAGAGTGGGCTGAGGTGGGAGGATATTAGATTTCCAAAAAGGCTTATTTTCATTATTCATGTTGATTCAAGGTTTTTTTTACACTTGTAAATACAGCGCAGATATTGCTTTGGAGAGTCGTCTATACACTGCAGACGCATCAGAATCTGTTAAGTGTTTCCCTTTAAGACGGTGTCTTTGATGGTATGTTTGCTGTTATTATGACCCCGGCGGCTCACTGCACATTATGATGCACAGGCGAGCGTGGTGGTGGAGAAAAGATGAGAACCCCATCACATCGCCCACACTTCTCCCAGCAGACAATGATTCATGGGTTTTTTTTCCCTCAGATGACCGGAGGCAATAACGCGGATTCCTGGTCGCACTGCAATACTTTCTGATCAACAACACCTGTTTGACCATGGTTATGAAGGCCGCAGTCATTGCTCAGTGGAAAGGGACCAGAGTCTTTGAATGCAATAAGCAATGCTTATGTCCACCTGAGCCTTTTGGTTACTGGGCTCTTTGAGACTCAGAGTGGAGTGTTGTGCAGCTAATAATATTTTTAGCACCATGCGGCAGTGCATTTAAAGTCTTGGATTCACTCTGCCCCGGGCACTGGTTTCATGTAGCCATTTACATTACATGAGCATCTTGTTAGTCTCTCCGCGGAAAGCCAACAGTCTGTCTGGTTGGCTGGCCTCTCCCTGGCCTCTGATCTTTACACCTTGGCCAGCGCTCGGCACAGCAGTTGCAGAGAGAGATGAAACAAGCCTGGAAATATTCGCAGCGAGTGCGATTAGTGGACGCACGGAGTCGACTGACTTTGCTGCTTTGTACTTGTTGTGTCTCCTGCGCCTATACGTTTGTGATGCAGTCTGTGTTGCTTCAAGGTCAGGTGTGTAGGATTTGATTTTCAACTTTCCACACTCTCCGTGAAACCTTGCGGGCTTTCCTCAAAACACACAAAAACGTCTTTCTCTTTGTTGTTCAAAAGGACACAGTAACTTTGGGTCTTATACCCCAAACCACTAAAAATAATAACTCTTAAGCATTCCTCACATACTACTCTTTAACTCAAGTCTTTCCAACCAGATGTGGCCATCTGAGATGTAGACATGGTCAAGATGACCTGCTTGAAGTTCAAACTGAACTGCTGGGGTTCTCCCACACCACCATCTCTAGAGTTTACAGAGATTGTCCAAAAAACAGAAAACATCCAGTGAGCGGCAGTTCTCTCTGAGAAAATGTCTTGTTGATGAGAAAGGTCAGAGCAGAATGGCCAGACTGCTTTGAGCTGATAGGAAAGCAACAATACCTCAAAAATAACCATTTGTTACAACAGCAAAAGAGCATCTCTGAATGCACAACACATCCAGCCTTCAAGCAGATGCGCTACAGGAGCAGAAGATCACCCTGGATGCCACTCATGCCAATAGGAGACAATAACCTGTAGAAGATCGGCAAAAGCGTTGCCTGGTGTGATGAGACTCAATTTTTGCCGTTATATTCAGGTGGTTGGAACCTTCTGGTTTTCCAGCTAGCTTAACACCAGCGTTAGATGTGTGACATATTTAAATCACCCATTTTTTTAAAGCCTTAAATTAGCACCCACTGCATCTCTACCAAGTGTCATTAACTCTAAAGTACATTTGAAGGCTCACGTGTTACTCATACTGAACAGCTTGCAACAGGTGTCTAGTATAACCAGCACCATGTGGCCTGCACTCACATTGCTTTTAACATTTGTTAAGTACATTTCAATTTGTCTCTGTTGCAACCCGTGTGCCACTCCACTGCCCTTCTCCCTGACCACGCACTCACACAGGCACGCTTCGTCGAGGAGACTGTGCTGAAGAGTTAATGATCCTATTTACTTTGAGGCCCATTTGGGGACGTTTTATGTGCAGCGGTACATGGGGGTGAACATGACTTATTATTTTTGATGTTGCTATAAAAGGCACCCGAGTTTGAGGAAGTGTCTGAGTTCAGCGCTTGGGCTCAGTTAGTAATCGCAGCAGTGATTGGCTTCAGCTGAACCACGGCCAAGCCCAACAGGACTACCTTTAACCTTCCACGTTTCACTTTGGTTGTGTAGGCTAGCAGACACAACAGGATGGAGCTTAAAAACTGTAACTTTTTTGTGATAGGAGAGACCAGGATAAACAGGGGTCAGTTCTTTATGTTCCAACAAATTAAACAGATTTACAGCAGTAATTGCTTGGTAATTTACTAATCTTTCTCTGAGAAAATGCCCTGAAGCCAAGTGATGCAGGATGAATGCAGAAATGAAAATTATGCCTAACTGCAGGGGCTGTGGCATTAGTAATGGGCTACACCATGTAAGGGGGTAAGTTATTGACATACTCCATTACTCTGTGTGCGCTCATGCATGCAAGTCAGCTTGTTTGTGTGAAGAAATTTTGATGCAGTGTGTGTGTTTGTGAGCCTAAATGGCACAGTCGAGAAGTTAATAGCTGCAGGCTATCACGCAGCAGGCATAGTAATAGTAGCAGGAGAACAACAGTAAATATTCACATCATAATCATCTTAATGATCAGTGGCACCAGAGCAGTGTGCCGTGAGGTCTTTCCCGCCTCCTGTCTGATTATCCAGGACATATTTTCCATCCCTTTTAACTGTTTTGGGGTTTTTTTTATGCATATCAAATCCTAAATTCCTTGTCATTCCTCTTCTCTTAAGAGTTGCAAGTTGAGAGACGCTTTTAAATTGGTGAAAAATGCGTGAATAGCCGTAGGCAGATGGCAACAGAAATCTGTGAAGGCTCAAATCTAGCCTTGGGTGATGAAAGGAAGTAAATGGTAAATGGCCTGCATTTGTATACCCTAAGGACCCCAAAGCGCTTCACACTACATTCAGTCATTCACCCATTCACACACACATTCACACACTGGCGATGGCAAGCTACATTGTAGTCACAGCTGCCCTGGGGCGCACTGACAGAGGCGAGGCTGCCGGACACTGGCGCCACCGGGCCATCTGACCACCACCAGTAGGCAAACATGGGGTTAGTATCTTGCCCAAGGATATCTGGCATGCAGCCAGGAGGCAGCCTGGGATCGAACCACCGACCTTCTGAGTAGTGGCTGACCTGCTCTGTCACCTGAGCTACAACCATCCCAAGTAAAGCACGCTGGTTTGTTAAGGTCCAAGCTACTTTACTGTCATTATCTTCAGTGCCTTTGGTCTTTTTATGTGTTTACCATGGGTCACACGATGTGATCTTTCCTCCTCCAACACCCCAACCCTCTGCGTGTCCTCTTTCAACCCATACATGAACCTCCTCTGAGGTCTTCCTCTTGTCCTCCTGCCTAACCCTATCCCTGCCCTCCTTCAGCTCCTGCAGCCATCTCCAAACAATACAGTACAACAGGTCTCACTCACCACCTTGTAAACCTTTCCTTCCACTCTTGCTGCTGTCCTTCTGTCCCTGACACTCGTCTCCATCCACTCCACCCTGCCTGCACTCTCTTCTTCACCTCTCTTGTGCACTGTCCATTGAGTCGAATGGTGACCCAGGTATTTAAGCTCATTCGCCTTCACTACCTCTGCTCTTTTCAGCTTCACTGTTACACCTGTCACCCTCTAATTCTGACTTTCATTCGTTCCCTTCTCTTCAGAGCATACCTCCACCTCTCCATGCTCTCTTCCACACTCAAAAAAATAAGTCATTGGATGAACTCAATTGGACTGATGGCAGGTTTTCCACGTAATACATCTATTTTGGTCCAACCTAATCTACATACATCATGACAATTCAATTAAATTGAGTCAGTAGAACACAATTTCGTAAATACTGCTAAAATGAAAAAAAGTACATTAATATGATGTGAAAGGTTTTGGTTGGTCCAACTCAATACAATGTCATTCACTTGAGCTAGATTTTCATTGCATTGAAATCATTATTTTGAGTTCAACTAAATCATAATTTTCATTACCAGAAAACTAATTTAATTATTAAAATAATGACAAAATGAATTTGTTTTTACAACTCAGGTTTATTCACTTGAATTAAAAGCAGAAACAGAATATTTTGTAAATAAACATACATGTCACATGGTCAAATCAACCTTAACAAAAATCAAAGTGCTCACAAAAAAGTGCTGACGTACATTTGTAATGAATGTCAAATCTGAATAGCACACACCTCTGTAATACTAGGCAATACTGAAAACAAACTGGAATCTGTAAAATCAGATTTCACTTCAGAATCATTGTATATATTTATATAGGCTACATTTCACTGTATGTTATACTTGTATAACTATGCATGTGACAAATAAAGAACCTTGAACCTTGAACAATACATAAATACACACACACATATATATATATATATATGTATATACACACATATATATATATATATATATATATATATATATATATATATATATATATATATATATGTGTGTGTGTGTGTGTGTGTGTTTCCATGAAGAACATTTTTCTGTTACCAAGGGGGGAGGTATTTTAATAAAAAAAAATCTTTCAACTATACTTCTCCAAAACCAATTACATGTAAACATTTACAAGCTTATAAGAACGGGAAGACCAACTTTAAAACACTGGAAGACACAAAACTTGTCAACATTTTTCTATTACCTTTGCAAATCCCAAAAGCAATCAAAAAGAAAATGGTGGTTACAACCATGAAACTTTTTCTGAGCTAAATCCCCAGTCCTTTCATCCATCTATAGTAGTACAGATTAAAGGTCACATCACTCACAACAGAACAGCAGACAAAAATAGACAACTTCCATTTGGCCAAAAAAAAGAAAGAAAAAAAGGTCACAGTTTGAACAAAAGATATAAAAAGGCCAAAATCAACTTTTGTGCTGGGTCTTGTTTGCCTAAGCAAACATCTTCATTTTCATTTGCTGCATCTTTGTACTGAGCCTTTGTCCATCCAGATTCATCAAAATCTTCTGACAGAACTCAAACGTGTACTTGTGGTCATTTGGATAGCTCAGATCAAGTGCATAAATCAGTCCAAAGAGGACGATGAATGCCATGATGACACTACCGAGGTTGTTCATAACTGTAGTACCTTCAGTGACAACTCCAACATCCTCTGGCTCCTGAATCCCTTCTCTTCTGATGGTGTAAATACCCATGACAGTTGCTGCAGTGGACCTCAACCGTTCATCCTCAGTGGAGGAGGTCTGAAAAACAGGTTGTTTCAGGTTTAAGGGCTCTGTCACTTGGAAGGGGACATATTATGCAAAACTCAGCTTTTGTATCATTTTGTGCTGAAACATAGGTCTCTACCGCCTCTATAAACACTCCAAACATAAATAAAACCCGTCAATCTGTTTCCTATCAATAGTTTGGGTTCAGGTATTATGTACCTCCCTTTGGGAGGGGCTTGATATAGAGCAGCAGCTCCTCCAGTGTCTATCAGTGTGTGTGTGTGTGTGTGTGGGCTGGGTCAATTTCCCTTATTCCATCACAATTGGGAACCTTTTGAAACAGCTTGTTTTATGCACATTATTCCTGAAACCAGGAGATTGCTGTAATGGCAGTGACACTAGTTAGTGTCTTGATGCAATCTGCTGTGTTCCTTATAATGAAGACTTTTTACTAATTGGCATAATAAACTGAACTCCATTGGAGTGTTTACTTTCTGAAGTGCCTTGAGATGACTGTTGTTGTGATATACCGCTATATAAATAAACTGAATTGAAACACTGACAGAAAATGGATGAATGTTTTGTCCACATTTACTGTGTTTATAGAGGCAGTAGATACCTACATGGCAGCACCAAAAGAATGAACAATTGAATTTTTGCTGAAACCGTCCCCTTAAAAAGTGCTCTCCAGTGCAAGTTTCAACAATGACTATTAAGAATAATACATATTTCACAATTATATTGTCTCTTTTGAATATATGAGGATTTTGTGTGCGATGAACCTAACTCAAATTGAATCTAGAAAAGAAAGTGTGATAAGCGTACCAGATACTCCTTGAACAGTAGGTCTGGATCTTCATTAAAGTAGATCACCAGGCTTTTAAGAGTATGCTCCCTCTTTATGTCGATGTCATCATACTAATGCAAGGGTGGGAAAAAAAGGGTGAAAAAAATGGAATTGATTGATTGCATTTAATTGATGGGTTTATCATTAGTACCAACCAAACTACTGATCGCCATGATATCCTTGATCTTTTGGCCCTTTGCTCCTTTGCTCCCCTGAAAAATTTGCATCAGCTTGTCTGTTAAATTGTCCAGCTGAGCCAAGAACTTCGCCTGCAGGGGTTTTGTAGTGATCTGCAGGAACTCTGCATTCACCTGGAAATAAAACATACATAAATATAGTAAACTAGAAGTTTAAATACAGACTGCTGAATTAACACACTGAAAGTTGCTAAACATTTGAACCATCAGTGAAGTTTGTCAAGACCTAAACTGTTTTTAGCTGAGTTTAGGAATATATCGCCACCTGTTGCTTTGGCATGTTCCTAGCAGCGTTTTCCTTCATTTTTGCGTTTACCTGTGGACGGGATTATTTTTTAAAACGAAAACGGAAAATCTCCGTTTTCAAAAATACCTGTGTAAGTGTGGACGTAGCCGAAATCTTTTATAATAATAAATAGGTTTGAACGTCATGGGAGTGCGCATTGTGCTGCCTGCAGTTACTCTTCCGGCCACATGGTTCGCTTTTGGTAGCACCCTCAGTAAACTATGTAGTGCTTTTAAAGACATCTCAAAACGATACTTTCTACTAGAAAATGGCATATAATAATAAACACAGAATACCATATTTTTAGATTATAAAAAGAAAACAGTAAGAAAGAAGTTAGCTATAGGACATCATCTTTCATTGAGCACAATGGCTAGCTGCTAATAAGCTAGCACACGCTCCGACTTAAAAGTTGGCAGCTACACAATTTCTCCTCTAAAACAAGGCACTTTTGAAAAGACCTGGCTATATTGTCAAAAAAAAATAGTATTCAAGCAGAGAAGAGAATGGTAGCACCACCAAAAGTTCAAAAAACAACTGTTACAAGCTTCTATGATAAATAGCATTGCCATAGATTTAGCTGATAAAGAAATACACAATTGGATATATGAAAAAATAATATGTTACCTTACCTGAAGGTGTAGTTTTATCCAAAAAGTACAGAGAGGCGAAGAGCAGCTGCATTCATTTAGGTGATCCTGAAAGAGCGCAAAATTTTCAAAGAAGGCGGACCGTTGTGTAACTCAATAACTTTGTGTTCTTGTGACAAAGACTGCTTTGAGAGAAAATAATTTAGGTTCACCACACGAATAATAATTGCAGTAACGCTGGAGTGCTACATTTGCGTTGAATGAGATTAAAAATAATGTTTAAGCTTAAAGAGGGGCTTGAATTTATTTCTTTGACTTTACAAATACTTAAGTGCAAAAATGTACTCCTCCTACCCCCAGTGCCCCAACAAACTCATTCATTTTGTGTTCAGAATCAGCCTCTGCTGGTTTTGAATAATTTTAGGTTTACACAAAGAAAATCAAATTAATTTGGTATTTTTTAATTGCATTTGTGAACAACTAACATAATTTGCATGTGTTCTTTGAAAGGAGGACCTGAATCTGTTTTTTGAGTGCACCTGCTCCCTCCTCTCACTACAGATCACAGTGTCATCTTCAAACCTCATAGCCCTCAGTCTCCTTCCTGTCAGCCTGTCCATCACCATCACAAACAAGAAGGGGCTCAAAGCCGATCCCTGATGCAATCCCACCCCCACCTCGAACCCATGTGCCACTCCTACCTCACCACTGTCTTGCTTTCCTCTCCACCACCCTCAAATACGTCTCTGCCACTCCTGACTTCCTGCAGCACCATAGTTCCTCTCATGGGACTTTCTCATGTTTTCTCTAGATCAACAACAACAACTCTTTCCCATAGCTTCATGATATGGCTCATCAGTTTTATCCCTGTAGTTACTACAGCTCAACACATCACCCTTGTTATTAAAAATCAGTACCAGTACTCTTCTTCTCCACTCCTCTGGCGTCCTCTCACTCTGCAACATTGTGCCAAACAATCTGGTTAAAACACCCACTGCCCTCTCTTCTATATATCTCCATACCTCCATAGGTGTGTCACCAGGACAGGGTGAGGCATTCATTACCTTTACTGAAAAAATACATACAGTGGGGCAAAAAAGTATTTAGTCAGCCACCGATTGTGCAAGTTCCCCCACCTAAAATGATGACAGAGGTCAGTAATTTGCACCAGAGGTACACTTCAACTGTGAGAGACAGAATGTGAAAAAAAAATCCATGAATTCACATGGTAGGATTTGTAAAGAATTTATTCGTAAATCAGGGTGGAAAATAAGTATTTGGTCAATAACAAAAATACAACTCAATACTTTGTAACATAACCTTTGTTGGCAATAACAGAGGTCAAACGTTTACTATAGGTCTTTACCAGGTTTGCACACACAGTAGCTGGTATTTTGGCCCATTCCTCCATGCAGATCTTCTCGAGAGCAGTGATGTTTTGGGGCTGTCGCCGAGCAACACGGACTTTCAACTCCCGCCACAGATTTTCTATGGGGTTGAGGTCTGGAGACTGGCTAGGCCACTCCAGGACTTTCAAATGCTTCTTACGGAGCCACTCCTTTGTTGCCCGGGCGGTGTGTTTTGGATCATTGTCATGTTGGAAGACCCAGCCTCGTTTCATCTTCAAAGTTCTCACTGATGGAAGGAGGTTTTGGCTCAAAATCTCATGATACATGGCCTCATTCATTCTGTCCTTAACACGGATCAGTCGTCCTGTCCCCTTGGCAGAAAAACAGCCCCATAGCATGATGTTTCCACCCCCATGCTTCACAGTAGGTATGGTGTTCTTGGGATGCAACTCAGTATTCTTCTTCCTCCAAACACGACGAGTTGAGTTTATACCAAAAAGTTCTACTTTGGTTTCATCTGACCACATGACATTCTCCCAATCCTCTGCTGTATCATCCATGTGCTCTCTGGCAAACTTCAGACGGGCCTGGACATGCACTGGCTTCAGCAGCGGAACACGTCTGGTACTGCGGGATTTGATTCCCTGCCGTTGTAGTGTGTTACTGATGGTGACCTTTGTTACTTTGGTCCCAGCTCTCTGCAGGTCATTCACCAGGTCCCCCCGTGTGGTTCTGGGATCTTTGCTCACCGTTCTCATGATCATTTTGACCCCACGGGATGAGATCTTGCGTGGAGCCCCAGATCGAGGGAGATTATCAGTGGTCTTGTATGTCTTCCATTTTCTGATGATTGCTCCCACAGTTGATTTTTTCACACCAAGCTGCTTGCCTATTGTAGATTCACTCTTCCCAGTCTGGTGCAGGTCTACAATACTTTTCCTGGTGTCCTTCGAAAGCTCTTTGGTCTTGGCCATGGCGGCGTTTGGAGTCTGACTGTTTGAGGCTGTGGACAGGTGTCTTTTATACAGATGATGAGTTCAAACAGGTGCCATTCATACAGGTAACGAGTGGGGGACAGAAAAGCTTCTTACAGAAGACGTTACAGGTCTGTGAGAGCCAGAGATTTTCCTTGTTTGAGCTGACCAAATACTTATTTTCCACCCTGATTTACGAATAAATTCTTTACAAATCCTACCATGTGGATTCATGGATTTTTTTTCACATTCTGTCTCTCACAGTTGAAGTGTACCTCTGGTGCAAATTACTGACCTCTGTCATCATTTTAAGTGGGGGAACTTGCACAATCGGTGGCTGACTAAATACTTTTTTGCCCCACTGTAAATATAAATAAAAATAATCTGATTCAACAATACTGACTCCACAACAATACAGCAGAAATAGTTTGATGTTAAGACTGTTTCCTCAGCACAGCAGCACTTTGGGATTTGGGATAATTAAATAGATTTATTTTTACTCAAAAACATCCCTTTGATCTGCCACCGTTAGCCCACACTGTGTTCCTCTGCCACACAGGATGATTACCCATAAACACATTTTGGCTTCAACTCCACATAAATGAGTAAAAAAAAAAAGTTAATGAAAAAAAAAGTGCAATTAATGAGCTTCTTCTAATATTTCATTTTTAAAAGTGTTCACAAAAAAGCCAGGTTAGCATTGTTGTGTTATGGCTAGCACTGCCACCTTACGGTCTGCTGCTTTCCCTGTGCTTGTTTAGCTTTCCGCCCACAGCTCAGAGATGTGCATGTTCGGATAATTGGCCGAAGGTGTGAGCACAAATGATTGTATAAGGAGAAGACATGGAAATAAACAGAGAGAAAAAGATAAACACATAGTCAGCTATTTTTACGTGCTTTTATTTCTTCACACTTAGATTAGTACAACAGCCTTTTCACATACTATAGCCAAAGAAATCTACTGCCGCTTCGAGTCTTTTAACTGGAGCACTGCCACTCCTGTTTTGGCAACTTTACGTGGCTCGCAGTAGCTTTTAGAATAGATTTTTAGATTTTGCTGACTACTTTTAATGCTCCCAGTTACATCTCTGAGCTCGCACCAGAACATACCCTGAGATCCTTGAGTCTTTCATCCAGAGTGGCCCACTGGAAAACGAAAGGGCCGGAGTCTCTGCCCGAATACATCAGGTCAGGAGCTGCTGCAGTTGCACCATAAAACCTATTTGCATGTCTTACTTCTATTTGTACACAGCTCTATATCTGACAGAAAGACAGTATTTAATGACAACACACTGACATCACTGCTTTATATTTCTAGCAAAGAAAAACAGGACACATCCATGAAGTTTGAAATAGCACACACTGTCTCTCTAATCGCTAATAGTTGTGAACAAGTTAAGAGCCCAGATTTTCCCCTAGAAAATGGACCCAACACCCTTTAGAAGTGTCCCCATTATAGCTCGTTGTACTCAATAACCCCCAGAATCTCTCAGTTATATACTCTCCTCCTGTCCAAGTCTCTCTTAGCTGTTAATGGACCGGCTCCAAAAAAAAAAAGGGGGAGTCTGCTAACATTTCCCTCATGTCTTTTAGTAATGCGCAGCTGCTGGCAGGTGAATGAGAAATACTGTATCTCTGGATTGAATCTTACAGCTTTGAAGCCTGAAATAGTCTAGACATAAAGGGTTAAAAGGATTTCTTCCAGAAGTCAGCCAGACGGATGATCAAGTTAACCGGCTTGATTGAGAAAAGTCATGTCTGTTTAGTGTCTCCTGTAAGCGCAGACATATGCTCCCTCATCTGTAATTGGCAGTGGTAACGATCCTGTGAGAGCGTGCCTACAGTGCCGGATGTTTGCTTGTGTGCACTGAACGGGACACGCGCGCTGCATTTGTAATCGCGCATGTGTGAAAGCATGTGTGTATACAGTATTTCAGCGTGATCTGGAGTATTTGAGAGGCATTTAGTGGATATGAGAGACAAATAGATGGCTAACGAGTGCTTCTGTATATGTGTGTGTGTGCTGTTGCACTGTTTCTCAAACAGCTGTCAGCTTCTTCCAAAGTGTTTCAGCTGACTGATCCCTAAACTGTGCCAATAAGTTCCTACACAAGAAGCCCACAATCATGGTTGTATTGATGCGTCTATCTGAGAACTCATCTCAATCCTGCCATCGACTCTAACTGCCTCTCCTTATTATTCATGTCAGCGAGTGCCTCAAAGATGTCTAGTGACATTTAACTGAAGCCACCAACACTAGTTGCTCCTCTGCTGTACTTGCTGTGATTGTGTGTGTGTGTGTGTGTGTGCCAGATTATATAAATTGTATATATGCTACAGGAGCAATGTGTCTCATATATGTGAGCCACGTTTCTACATATAGTATGTAACTTTATGAATGGGCTGCGTGTGTGTGTGTTTCTAGCATATCTGTGTGTCTTTTTACAGTGTGGGCTGTGTTTGCTGGAGGCGAGAAGCATGACGGAGCTGAACCACACAGCATCTCCTCCGGTGCCACTCCCCCACCCCCTGCCCTGCAGCCACCCCCCCAAGGGCAGCCAGCCCATTACAGTAATTAACTAGCGAGGGGGTTGATGGGATGGAGAGAGAGAAGGAAGGAAAGAAAGAGGGCTGGGAGAGAGAGGTATGAGAGATACAGAAAGTGGTTTTGAGTGTGAGAGGAAAGAGAGATGGAGGGTAGGTTTTGGGGGTGGGGGTTACTTTTTCTGCCGAGGCAGCAAGTGGGTGGGGGCCGCTGCTTTCCTTCCTGCCGTTAATCCCTGAGTGACTTTCACTGCGTACAGTAAGCAGCGCAGTGCAGCCCAGTGCCCCTGCAAATTAATCTAGCAAAGAGCTTGGGCGTCGAATCCCCCCTCCATCCTCCCACGTTCCATTTCCCCTCCGCCCACCTCCCCATCGCCTGCTACAAGACTTGGGAAGGAGGGAGAGAGAGTGAGGCAGGGAGGAGAAAGAGGGATGCGGAGATAAGCTGCCGCTGTATTGTCCAGTGAGTGGAGAAAATGTGGCGGAGAGAAGGCGAAGGGGACAAACCCGTGGAGGAGGGAATGACAGGAGACGGTGAGTAAGGAAGGAGGGGTGAGAGATGAGGAGTGGGGGTAAGAAGAGATAAGGAAGACGGCGGGCTATTTCAAGAGCAGCAAAGGATGACCGTGCGCCCTCGCACGTGACATCACTTGGGGACATGGTGACATCACCGACTGCGAGGAGCTTTTCTGCCACTCTGTCACGATGTCACTCTCCTTTCGGCCTCACATCGTTACAAACAGATGTGTCATCCTAAAGGTTCCGCGTGATTCGCTGTGAACACATGTGCGTCGTGATGCCAGCCGCAACGCTCCACAAGTTCACATCACATTATTAAAGAGTAGCTCCGGAAAAAGTTTCTCTCCACGAGCGAGATTAGGAAAAGCCGATGAAGAGTTCGAGTCATGCTTAATCTAGCTTAGCACTAACGCTGAAGGGAGGAGAAACTAGCCAAGCTGTATCCCTACAGCAATGACGACTCTGAATCCTCCTGAAGGAAAAGAGATGGAGGAGGAGCCGCACAAGCTGCAAACTCTAAAAGCTATAATACACTTAAAATAACACAGATTAAGTAATCCAAAATTCTAGTAATGAGTCTGAAGCCTGATATAAAATATGACAACACTCATGTATCAAATACAACACAGCAGGCGTTACAGGGTTAAATGATCACACAGTCTCCTGTGAAGTTTAAACTCAGGATTTTATAATGTTTCCAAAGATGCTCGAACCACTGAGAGTGGACTCAAGCCTCACAATCACACAGGCCTAGACTTCCTGGCAACCATCAGTCGCTAGGGCAATATGAGTATTCCCCAACTGGTTGGCAAATGGTTGCTGAGGTTGTTGGCTGTCGCAGTGAAGTCTTTGTGATTGTATTAGTTGTTACAGATTGCCACAGTTGCCTGTAGTTTGCATGGAAGATGCTGACCTGTCAGCAAATACCTTCAAATTAAAAGCTTTACTCTATGGAAAGGTGTCGACTGCATTGGTAAGGCATAAACTTTTAATTTGAAGGTGAATGGCCTCTGTTTCCCGTTTGTTTTCTCAAGTTTCCTTTTTGCTCACTGAGTACTTGGTGAGTGACAAGATTTTCATGCATTCTGCTAGTGACCAAAGCAATCACCAGGTTTTTGGTGCATCAAGCAGTTTCACCTAGTGACTGCCTGCAGCCACTTGGCAACTTGTCAAACCCCTGGAGTTTATTTGGAGATGTATTTGTGATCCACCAGGAAAAGATATTCATATCTTTATACTGTTATCAGAAATAATTTTTTTTCCTGAGAATGGGTGCCTGCTGATGAGACTGATGATTGGTAGATGTGTATCAGCACACTAAAACCAAAACAAAGTGCTAAAAGCAGACAAATGCTGTCACATCAAAGTAAAAACCGATAGTTATTTGTGTAATATTCCCTGTGATCTTTCCACATCTTCAGTAGCGGAGTTATTTTAAGCAGACTTATTAACCATTTTCAAAATGCAGTGTAACAATGACACATCTTAAAAATGCCTAAATTAAAGATAAACTAAAGTTATCTCTGCAGCAGTGCCAGCTGGGACCAGCTGCTGTGGAAAAATGGGACTGCTTTAAGGAATAACTGCCGTTTTGTTAACTGTGGTGCATTTCATTCCCATCATGTACTTGAATAACAATGAGTCTGGATCCGGATTGTGACCTTTATTACCTACCATCTCGCTCTGTCTGTCATATCTTTCTCTGCTCACCCGTTGCTGTTTAACAGAGCAGTTCATATTAGAAAATCTTTGTCCGCTCTTATTCTGATTTTTTTACCTCTTGACTGTGACAGCTTGCTGAACTGGCACTGATGAAACTAAAGCCTGTGTGTAGTGTAATGCCACAAGACTGCATCTTTTGAGGAACGAGGCAGTGGCTGTGGTGCTTTGTAGCTGCATTAGCTCGCTAAAGAGAGGGTGGGCGGTGCTGTTAAAGATAGAGTTCAGCTTAATCCTCATCCTCTATTCTGCTGCCTCAAGGGTGTCCAGGCAGAACCGGCCCATTTTCTTCCGCTACTTCATCAGTCTGTTTGTACTCTGTGCGTGTATCGCAGTTATTCTGCTGCCTCACCAAAAACAAAACCTCACACTGGCCACACTAACAATACAAAAATGGTCTTGAGCAATCGTTCTGAAGGATTTCTCAAAGTCTTTCATGGTTTTTCTTTGGACACTGGCTCCTCTGAACGTTTTTCTTTATTTTTCTGTTTACTTCAGATCACGCTTTCCAATTAACCCTGACCTATGAATCACTCATTAAAAAAAGAAACCTAATTCATTGTGTCTACACATATTAGACAACTTTCATTTTAAATTGTATCTCCAGGCACTTTTTTTTACTGCAGCCTGTTACAAAACACATCAGTCGTTCCAGTTTCTTTAGTTAAATCTGCAAAAAAAATCCCCCAAATAACACATTTTGACAGAAAGTTTGCATCAACAAGGTGATTCCCAAAGAGCTATTAGCTGAAAGCTTGGAATACCTCAGCACGATGTGCAGTGTCCTCGGAAGATCTGAGAAGAGGACTAAAGAAAAAGTGGCAGACCCAAAAAAACTACAGTGGATGAGACATATCTGAAATCCATGTCCTTACGAAAGAAACAGCAGACAATCCAGCAAAGACCTGACAGAGGACCTGAGAGATGCATCTGGCCCTTAAGTTGATCTACTGTTACTGGTACTGTTCATTGAAACCCCATCAGAAATGGTCCCCGTGTAAAGGTGGCTGCCAAGAAGTCATTCTTAAGGAAGGAAAAGGGAAACACCCATCAGTAAACACGGCAGAGACTCTGTCATGGTTTAAAGCTGCAGCGGTGTTGAGGATCTTTTTAAAACTGATGGAATTATGAACACAAAAAAGCACCATCAGTTTTTGATTCACCGTGCAAAACCATCTGACTGACAACAGCTTCATTTTTTCAGCATGACAATAATTTTCTGCATCATGGATTGGCCTTCCCAGAGTCCAGACTCAGCATTATTGAAACAGTGTGGGATCATAACAAAAAGACTACTTAAAGAAATGACAAGACCGCTGTCTCAGAGAGTTCAGCCTGTGCTGAAGACTAAAGGTGGTCAAACCAAATACTTAATTGTACAAATGCTGTTTTAATGTTTGCATGTTTCAGTAAAACACTGCAGCAGTTTCCCTTTTTTCCAACAGAAGCTAAAAAAAAAGGTGTAGCCAAAGACTTTTGCACAGCAGTGGAGGAAAAGAATCTGAAATATCCATGTATCCACTAGAGATGGACCGATCCGATATTACGTATCGGTATCGGTCCGATACTGACCTAAATTACTGGATCGGATATCGGAGAAAAATAAAAAATGTAATCCGATCCATTAAATATCACGAAAGCACCTCACAAAACTTGCAACACGCCGTAACTCGCCTCAGAACGTTAGCACGTCGGAGCAGTATGCATCACGTGATAGAGCAGCTGTGGCATGCGGGACCTGTCGGTGGTCTGGATAGCATTTGGAGCTTCGCTAGCAACCCGGCATTTCATCTCCGACAAAGTTATCCCGAGAGAAGTAAAGCAAGTGTGTAAGTCCATCTCTGAATGTTTGTAAAGCATTCCTGCGTTAAGCTTAACAAGCGACTGCCTCTTCTTGCTGCTACTTCAATCATGAAACTGCTTAAATGATCAGCTGATCGGCTTTTCTGTCGCGAGTCCGTGTCTCTAGTTTGTTTTTGGCCCACTTTGCACCAGAAAGAGGAAACCAGCGGCTGAACAACAGCAGCACGTTTAAGCTTGATCAGCTGTTGTTAGAATGTATTTAATATTACTTTCTACACCAGGATCTTTTTCTACGTAGCTGACGCTGGTAACTGTGCAGGGGCGGATCTAGCAAAGTTTAGCCAGGGGGGCCGATAGGGCATGAACAGGGAAAAGGGGCACAAAGACATACTTTTCTTTCTTATTCTCATTTAAAATGTCTAGCTTTTAATAAATAATTATCTGACACCCAAAGTTTTAATTTGATGTAAAATGAATAGAAGTCCATTATTGTATATAGTAACTGTTAAGTCTAATATACCCTAGTAAGCTATAGTACTTTTTCCTTTGGGAAGGTACCATCTGTGCAGTCTGCAATTTTGTTGAAGAAAGATGTTGAATCTATTTAATATTTCTTGAAAAATAATTGATTTCTGTGCATTTTTTTTCACACTGCATCAAATTAAGGTTGATTACGTCGATTAAGCATCATGAGGTGGAGGGTGGGGGGTGGTTCCCTATTTTTTATTTATTTATTTTGGTTGTTGCTGGGAGTTGGAACCCTATTAGTTAGGTTGCTTAATATTTATGCTAAGTACTCTTTAAAATACCAGAATAGGGAGGATGGTGTAGGTTTAAGTTTATTAGATTGATCAGTATTGCTGAACTATGAAATATTTTTTTTTGCATACAGGTATAACAGAATAGCTTTAGTGTAGTTGTTGTTTTAAACTTGAGTATGAACTTATACAAAATGCCGCAAGATATTTAAAAAACAGTTTTGTTGATTAAAAAACACTATATCGGATTCATATCGGTATCGGCAGATATCCAAATTTATGATATCGGTATCGGTATCGGACATAAAAAAGTGGTATTGTGCCATCTCTAGTATCCACTCACTGACCTCTTTGCTCCTTATTCCTCTCCTTCTCATTTACTTCCATTACCTACTGAACCTCCTGAACACTCCTGCCTCTACAATCAGCTCATACATCTTCATCAATGGCAGCTGCTACTCTTCTTCAGGGAGGCTACAATAACCAAGCAATGTATTGTTATGGTCAACCAAGGAATGATGATGAACAATGATAGCGCTAAACAATCTCCCCAATATCCTCTTTCATTTAGTAAGCTGCCCCTAAGGCCAACTGCTGATTATTGAGCTCCCTACTGCAGCGTTTAGCCCAGAGGCCCACGCACGGCTCGCCTACACCGAGCTTGATTGACCTGATATCTCATGAGGATCCCGGGTGGTTCCCTCATTTACGCCTGTGCTGATTGCCAGGGTGAGAGAGGGGCCAGCGTTTGTTTTATCCGACTATGAGAGCAGCCATGAGCTGAATCAAGTCAGCTGAAAAATCGTGCGCTCTACAGCTGAACTTCAGACCCACATGCACAGACGCACAGCTTGCAGCCGCCTGTTGGCTCATGTGATCCGGCATTAGACTGTGCACGTAAGAGATAGGCCGACCCAGAGCGAGGAGTGCAATGACCGGAAGAAAACGGACCCCTCATCACCATCACACCCCTGTCAAATTGTGTTTCCGCTCTTGCTACCACCAGCTTCAAACCTCTGTTTCCATTACATTTTTGTTTTTTTGGCGAACATTACAAGGATACAAGAAGAATCCAAACAAAAAAGCCTAAATAGCACTTGATGATCAAAGAGTTGGAGCAAGAAGACTATGGAAAAATGTAAAAATTAGCTTGTAGTGCAATTAATTTTAACTCCCCTACATTAAAATGTGTCCAGAGTAGTGGTTTATATGCTTAAACTGCAAAGTGAAGTGAGAGGAGAGTAAACACCAACCTAAAGGATAATCACTGAAAATGCAGGGCAAGGTTGTTTTACTAAAAAAAAGGGAGAAATTTTCACTTGGCAAAATAAATAAATGAGAAATTCATAGCTGTGTTGAGCATCACTCAAAATTCTTGCACTAGCATGACCTTTTGGCTTGTTTTCATGCGTCTGTTATGTTCACTGGGACTATGAAGGACGCAGGGCTGTCAGATTTCTGCAGTTACATTTTGAGTAGGTGCAAACCGTGCACTCATTATAGAGACAAACAGAATAATCCAAGGACAAAAGGGAATTATTTACATGTTGGCCTAAGTGAATATTTAATTCCCTTGTTTGTGTATTCTGCTACCCTCAGGACTGCTGAGACAAAACAGGTCAAAACTGAAGAATTTACAAAGCTGCAAAGAGCTGCTGCTTCTTATTAGATGAAATATATTCTTGTACCCGACAGTAAATAAAAAGATTCCTACAGGTAATAATTTGAATGCAAATGAAGCATTTACAAAGACAGTGTTTCAGGTCGTCATAACAACCAGCAGTTTAAAGGAAACTTTAGTCCTCTTTCTCTTAAAGTTTTACTTTACCCCCTTGATATAGATGATATAGATGACATCCCTTTATCATCTATATCAAGGGGAGAAAGTAGGTAAATCACTTATGTGAACAAGATATCTTGTAGATATCTAGGTTTTTTATTTTTATTTTAACAAACAAGGTTAATATCAGATCCTGAGAGGAGCTGTACACAGCCAAGCTAACACTTTCCCTTCCTTTATGTTAAACTAATCAACTTAGGGCTCAATCAAAAGGGACTAGAGACTGGTTAGCTACCCTCCAGCAAGGGAAAGATGTGCATTCTCCAACTGCTTGGTAGTGGTTTCTGGAGGTTGTAGACTTTTTCCGGGTGTAATGGGTGCCTCCCTGCAATTGCTTTGGTTGCTAACAGATTGCATGGTTCCATTGTTGCTTGGAAGTTTGCAGAAATGTCTTTTTCGTCCATGCACACTACAAGTAAAACAGCAAACAACTGGAAAACACCTGCTAATGATCAAAGAGCATCCGTAAATCACTCACGAACCTGCTGCAGAATAAAACCTGTGGTTGCCGGGTGGTCAGTGACAAGTCTCTAAGCTTTTGTAACTCAGTTTCAGAACAACTGCATGAAACTTCCAACAACCACTCGCAGCCAGTTGGAAAATAAACTGTTTGACCAGATTACCAGATGGTCGCCATTTGGTCTGTACACATGTGTGACTTTAGGCATAACAGTGATACTGACCCGCCCCCCCTCTCAGTATTTCTCAAAATGTCAATATCATTGTTTGCATATTGCTGACATGCTTTATAATGTCAGGAATATGCATTTTGTAATTTCAACGCTGGTATGCTGTAGTATAACACAAGGTGTATCCTGTTACCAGAACTAGAATCTCAATCGATTGAGGGGACAATGAACACCATGTTATCAATCCATCGAATGGTTGATGTCGATAGTGATCATGTCCTTGATGTTGCCAGATTGTCGAGCTACATGACATGAGGGAGAAGACCATTAATATGATAATCGCCTATGATCAACCCTATGACAAAAGTGGGAAAGAAGAAAACTCTTTATAGAGGAAGAAACCCCCAGCAGAACCGGGCTCAAGGAGAAGCAGCAATCTATTAAACTAGTTATGGGTTGGTGAGAAATAGAAGAGAGACAAAACACAAACTAAAGGAGTGAGAAAACAAGCGTTAATGTTGGTGTGTAGCCACATGGCTTCAGTCTTAGCACCAAAACTACTTGTTAGGGTTTAGGTTAAAAAAAAAAATGAAGTAATTGTAAAACTTTGCTTGGCGACTGGGATGAAGACTTCCTGTGAGTTTTTACATAACCACTGAGAAAACAAAACAATTCACTCTTTAAGCATGAGTAGATATAGAAGGGCACCTACTGGTGGCATCTGCGAGAGAGCTATTCAGCCGAATGACAACATCCCAAGCAGGTTCAAGCAGTAAAGGTATAGAAATGTCTTCAACAGCCTTAAGGCTTTATCTCAGCAGGAAGTGATGTGGTGACCAGAAACCATAGACAGCCAATGACATTCAGCAACTTCAAGCGATGACAGGGGGAAGAAAACACTAGCAGTCAAGTGGGCCGGGCCAGAAATAAACTTTTTTCAACTTCACGGTGAGCAATATAAGTGATGGTGGACTTCAAGTCTACTTGCAGTCCACCGTCTGGGGAGCAAGTGTAGTTGGTGCATTTTAATGTAAATTCTCTGTGGATAAGTCCGTGAGGTCACAAAAACAGGCAGGCGTGCAGACATCCACATGGACCCTCTTGCTTACTGTCTGACGACAAAATTCATATGATGGGGATCCTAGCAAACTGTAGTCGGCTCTAGCGGACTCATGGAGACAGGAAATATAATCCTTACTTGACTACTTGAGGTTACCTAAGCACCTGAAACCTAAAATGTCTGCTAGGGGCTAACCATCAGTTGCAAAGTAATGTGCAACAAGCAAACAGCTTCCTGTGTGGACACTTTAAAAAAGGCTTCGGCATTAGCTTCATGACATTTGGGTCACTTGCTCTACGAAATGAGCTTTGTACAGAAGATCAGGGTCTATACTTCCATCAGAGCCCTCCCAGGGACTCGTGAGTCTAATCGCACCAGAAAATTGTGCTAGAATCGATTAGCCACTAGTGACGCCACTCTGTTCTTGGGTCAAAAGGTTGTCGAGCTAGCTGTGGCCAATAAGCAGCCCAAGAACAAAAGACAGTTGGTCAGATGGGAAAAAAAAGTAATGGTAACAAATTTCAAAAATTCAACAAAATGTAACATTTAAGAGGTTCTGAATGTCTTTCGGGACTCGGGAGCTGCTGAGTGCGGAAGCTCGATATATGGAGAAGAAAGAAAAGGAGGCTTGGGTGTTTTGTGTGCTCTAATTGGCTCCTCGGGCTTTCACCTTCACAGGCCATTGAGTCTGAGCAGACACAGAGTACAGTGGTGTGGATGGCTGAGGCCAAAAGGTGATTCGGTACTCTGTATGCTCTGTGCCTTTGTGTCTGCTCATATCTGCGAAGATGTGTGTGTGTCTCAGTGTGAAAAGAACAGTGATTTAATTTAATTTAACTACACTTGTTAGCTGTTGTGCAAAACAGTGTGAATGAAAGCAGAAGAAAATAATGGAAGCCAGAAGGAAAGAGGAAAACACGGTAATTTGCTGGCTGCTTTATTAATTGAGCTACCACAGCACTTCTCAAGAGGCTGGTCGGCTAGGAGATTGGATAGATTGATACGGATACACACACGCACACACACACATGCACACACATGCACACAGATGAAGAAAAGAGAAGCCCAGCTATGCACACACAGATAGGAAATGCCTCAGACATGCTTTCATCTATTGTTTTCTTAGCAAAATTCGATTAAGTTCTGCACAGACAAAACAGAAAAGATGGTGGCCAAGCTCTTAAAAGCTTTGAGGAAGCCACCACTGCCTCTCAAAGTATTGTTTCATTAGTCCACAAGGATGCATCTCAATGAGATTTCATTCACTGCCAGAGAGACGCTTGTTTCACAAGTTTGACAGGTGTCTGTTTTTTTGTCTGTGCGGGTCAAAAAGAGGCCGCTTTTGCTCGACACCACAACATCAAAGGACCTTGAGGCAAATAATGACTTCAAAAAGGTTACACCGTGCACTCCACAGCATTCTTCCTATCTTCAGTCTGAACACTGCACAAGAATTAGTCGAATGTTAAAACGACTAAAAAGGGAGGACGAGAGACACAGGGAGAGCAAGGGAGACCGTGAGCTTACGCGAGCTAATAAATCTCCATATTGTTGTTATTAATCCTGTGTCAAACAGGAAACTTCCAGCATCAACCAGAGAGCCAAACAGGCGCTTTCCATTCCAGCTTTGCATCTCAATGTGGACAATCCTCAGCTACACAGGCGGCGCCCCTCAGATTAGCACATCATTTAGGATTTTTAATGACACCCTAAGGCGCTACAATAATTTTGATGATGAGGCACAGACTTTATGTCCTTCCATACAGAGCCTGTCCCCATAAAATAAATGATGTTTAAATGCTGCGAAAGTGGGTTTGCTTTACACTTACAGTGCAGTCTGTACACCTATAATTGATATACAATACATATAAGCAGAGAAGCCCCGGTCTCCCTCTCCTCGCCCACCTCCTCCAGCTCATTAAGGTTCAGTTCAGTCCTGGGTTCACTCCTGGGCCTCCCCTCAGTAGGACATGCCCAGAACTCCTCACTCAGGGGCAATGTTCCCTCTAAGCTGCGCGCGTGCACAATTGCGCACTGCTGGCATGGTCTCTGCACACAGAAAATCTGCGTTGCGCACACACACACAAAAAAATCTAACCTGAATTGAAATTAAAATTAAAACTTTAACAATTCTGTTTTGCAGTGTTAGTCAGTGACTGGCTGCTCCCGTATGGGATTAGAACGATGCCACTTTATCCCATAGTCCAGCCAATGATGCACAGCAAAATCTCCAGTGTTAAATTAACACTAGAGAGTGTCTATATGGGTCCACACCTCTGAGTGTTAAATACAACACTGTTGAGTGTTAAATTAACACTTTTGACAGTGTTATATGTTTAAAAGTAACCTAGTCAGTTTTGAAGATTAACAATGGCTAACACTGAGCAGTGCTGATTTTCTAACACTGGAAAATAACTCAAAATGTTAGAAATATTCCAGTGGAGTGACACAAATAATTTGTGTGGCATCAAATTTGATGCAGAACAGCTGATTGTTCTGTAAATAGTTTGAAATCTTAAAATCTTAAAAAAAAAAATGCCTTGGCTGCATTTTTAGGTTAAACAGCTGCAAAAAAAACTTTGTTGTTTGCAAAACTCAGTTACTTTTTTGAAGAAGTAACTATATAATTAATTGCCCAACATTGGTCATTACATGCTGTATTTTGCAGACAGAGAGTTACAGGACTCTCTCCCAGACCACAGAGTTGTGTTTTCAAAATTGGACTTTAAGTTATTTTTACTTCCAATAGTGTTAACATACTACACAAGATTTTTTTTTAAATTCTCATTGTAAGTGGGCTAAAGCAGTTAATTAAAAGTAGTCTAACATAAATGTAAATGCTGTAATTTGATTATTTTAATAAACCATGTAACTTGGATGGATTCGATGCTGGCGTGACCACAGTGCACACGTCTGCTGTTGCTCACAGTGGTCCAAGGGACCGCTCAGGGAGTTTGTGTGTTCACTCAGACACATGAAAAATTAGAGGGAACATTGCTCAGTAGGCATCCTCAGTCCTAGTCAGATGTCCTAATCAACTCAGCTGGCTCCTTTTGATATGGAGGAATAGGGGCTCTACTCTGAGCCCCGTCCAAATGACTGACATTCTCACCCCATGAGAGCTTAGCCGGCCTGTATAGTCATTCCTTCAGTCACCACCCATAGGTTAGAGTAAAAATGTAGATTGACCTGTAACATTGGACCTCTTAGTACCAACTCTATAAAAACCACATCCTACCTGAGTATTGTTACTGACCATGTGCATCCTTTAATCTTCTGATAGCTACTTCCAGCCGGCTCACACTTCATGTCACAAAGCTCAAATCAAACGTCTTGAACATGACAATGAGTTCACTTTACTCAAATGACCTCCACAGTCACCAGATCTTAATCCGAAAGTGCTCCTTTGGGATGTAGAGGAACGGGAGGATGTGCAGCTGACAAATCTGCAGCAGCTGTGCAATGAATGTTTCCAGCACCTTGTTGAATCTGCGACACAAAAGGCAAAAATGCACTCCATCCTAGCACTAGCATGTGTACCTAATGAAGTGTCCAGTGCATATATATTTATATAATACTCTAAAGGTGAGTTTATTTTATTAAGAAATGTTAAACTGACAAAAGCTCAGCTGTACCAGCTGTAAATAAGTAATGAAAAAACGCATCAACACAACATTTTGTCTCACATTGTTTAGTTAATTTCACTTTTAGCCACTAGCATGAATACAAGACAATAATAACCACAGAGGATGCAAAAGCCCAGTCAGAACCTCACATACATTTGCGGAGCTTAATCTCTGACTTTATTCAACAAATTGCTTGGCCAGTGTATTCTCATATGAGCAGATTAACAAACAGTCAATGAGGCATTGTGCTATTAGCCACGACAATGTGCTGCGTGTTGCATGATTGCAGAACATTAAGTTGGCTGGAAAACCCTCCAAGAAGTAATTAAGAAAACTGCTGGGCAGCAATTCATTTCAGAATTAGTCGAATTGAAACTGAGCTTGTCAGACATTCAATAACAGTGAGAACATAACTGTCTGAATTGACCTTCATTGTAGCATCCCCACACGATTATCCAGCTTCGTGCAGTAAATGCCTATTTAACACCATTTTGATGATGCTGGAAGAGTGCAGCAGGCTGAAGAGACAAAGAGGAAAAACAAGCACTGCTACATTTATACCATTATCAAAAAAAAAAATGAAACAATGAAACATTATTACCTTACCCCAATGGATTGTGAATGACATTTTTCACTGTGTGAGCATCATCTGGGGAAAATTACACTTAGCTAAGCCCACGGGGCCTTTTCAGACTCTATTTGTGATGACAGTCGGGCCTCAAGGCTCACAGTAGAAGTATTTCCCCCAGAGAATGTGAGCAAACAGGCATATTAAAAAGCCAGGCCAGCACAAGGTGATGGATTCATCCCAAAATATATTGTTGTGTTCATTAGATTTTTTAATCAGATCAATACTCTAAATAATTCCTTTCATTATCCAGGAAAATACTATGAATTAATAATATAATTGCGGTAAAACATATAGAAAACAACATTATCGCTCATCAGAGCCATTTTCCACCTGTTTTTTGCCCTAACATAAAAGTATGGATGTCCCAACAGTACATGTATGTCTGTTCCATGCATGCCTTTGGATCACTACGGGGGGGGGTTTGAATTCACAAACAGACATAATTAGCTACCTCGCACTGCCTTGTTCCCTCTCTGAACTGTGTGTTTTCTCCAGCAGCACAAACAAGGACCATGTAATCACAGTGTGCTGATGCCATCATGGCTGCACTGCGTCGCGAGGAAGAGCTTTTAAGCAATTAACAAGTGTAAACAAGTCAGACTGGCACGTGTCAAAGGCGGCACCCTGCAGTGTGCCGGATGACTTTTAGAGGCACCTCATACAAAGCGCTTGATTTTTCTTGTAACTCGTGTGTGTTTTCAATCAAGGAATCCTTTTGTTAGAGTTTGTATGCTCCGTAATAACCATTTCGGCAGTTATTAGGTGATTTATTATATTTCACAGCTGGATTACCAAGCGAAGAGAAACTATTTCCGTGATAAAGCGGTGTCGATATCAGTTTGAGCTCAAATTTTTTAAAGCTTTACTTTAATTGATGTGAGCTAAAAGTGTCATTTAGCTGCTCCGCTGACGGTAAGCAACTCCAAGGGAGGTGTGACAGCAGCCGCTGTGATTTTCTCAGATGTGGAGACACTTTCTGGTTAGGATTTGATGGGATTTATCAAACAATTGCTTTATTAGTTACTAAACGTGGACTAGTGACAGAGAGTTGAACAATAGATGAGACAGCTTCCAGCTTAAAGTCCTATAATCACACCTCAGAGCAATTGAGCCTAAACCTCGTAAAACCACTAGCTAAGCTTACTCATCGCACATCCTGTTCTGTCTATTAGACGCTTGTTTCTCTCATCCTCTTAATTGTTTCCCCTGATGCAGCTTTTCATCATTTTTCCATCGCCACATGTGAGATATGGGCTACGGATTTCCTATTAAAACTGTATCAGTCACCATCCCAGTGAGGAGAAGTTTGTCAAGATCGCTGATGTAACAAACCTCTGGGAGCCATTAGGGGCCAGTGTTCGAAATCAAAATGATTAAAGGATGCTGTGTTGGACACATAAAAGGGAGTACAAGCAAATGGGAGAGAATAAGAAAGAACAGGAGATCTTCTCCTCTTGTCCTGCTCGCCAACACGTTGCCTTCCCGGTGGCCATCATTTTTGCAGCAGCTGTTTATATTTGTCTTTGAAGCCTCACCGGCAGCGAACTGCTGATTGATTCATTACAGTCATCAAAGTGCTGCCGCTAAAGGGTGTGAAAACCTCTCCATCAGCTAGCACGTGTCTACTTTGTGATATTTGTGAAGGCTGTTTTTGCTTTAATTCGATTGCTGAAGTAGAGGTTCCAGACATAAACTCTCTATATGGACAAAGGTTTCGGGCACACCTCTTAATCTTTGAATTCAGGTCTTTCTTAGTCCCATTCCCACAGGTACAGTAGATGGCAATAAGTATTCAATCGCCCATCTAAATCATTACATTCAGGTGTTCCAATCACTTCCATGGCCACAGGTGTTTAAAATCAAGCACCTAGGTATGCAGACTGGTTTTTAGAAACATTTGGGAAAGATTGGGCTGTAAAGAGCCCATTGAATTTGGGCTTGGTGCTGTCAGTTTGTGAAATTTCTTCCTTGCTAGATATTCTACTGTGGAATACACCAGGCACAGACACACGCACACACAGGTATGTACTGCCAACTTCCACATTTATTGAAGCTTTGAGTTTTGAGTTTTGACAGCTGACTCAGTCGTACAGTCTGACAGCTCACGAGCCCAGCTGATCTCTCTTCTGGCCGCCCCTCCCCCGTCTCACTATAAAAACAGCGGAGGGAAACCATCATCAGTACATAAACACCATCAGCTGTTCTTACCGGCCTCGCAGCGCCGCCCTGTTGAGCCTTCTGCTGCACTCCTCCCCTGCAGCTGCGCCCGGGGCCACGCCTCCGCCACACACCCCCACCGCCCGTTCGAGGCCGGGGAGCCGTCCGGCCGAGCCAACTCCCCCCCGCGAGCGAGAGAGAAAATCGGCCACCGCCATCTGCGCCCCCGGCCTATGGATCACCTTGAACTTAAAGGGCTGCAACGCCAGATACCACCGGGTGATCCGGGCGTTGGCATCCTTCATGCGGTGGAGCCACTGCAGCGGGGCGTGGTCCGAACAGAGGGTGAATGAGCGTCCCAGGAGGTAATAGCGCAGGGAGCCGACCGCCCACCGGATGGCCAGGCACTCCTTCTCCACGGTGCTGTACCGGCGCTCGCGCTCCGCTAGCTTCCGGCTGATGTACAGGACAGGGCGGTCAGCCCCCCTCACCTGCTGGGACAAAACGGCTCCCAGCCCTCTGTCCGAGGCGTCAGTCTGCAGAACAAAAGGGAGGGAAAAGTTAGGAGTGTGAAGCAGCGGCTCCCCACAGAGAGCCTTTTTCACCTGCACAAACGCCGCCTGGCACGGCCCCGTCCACTGGACCAGATCCGGGGCACCCTTTCGAGTGAGATCGGTCAGGGGGCTGGTTAGCTGCGCAAACCCCGGCACAAAGCGACGATAGTAACCCGCCAACCCCAAGAACCGTCTCACCTCCTTTTTCGTCCTGGGGCGCGGGCAGGATGCGATAGCCGCCGTCTTCTCCACCTGTGGACGCACCTGCCCGCCCCCCAGGTGATACCCCAGATACTGCACCTCCCTCCGTCCAACCGCGCACTTCTTCGGATTGGCCGTGAGCCCCGCCCCCCTCAGGGACTCCAGGACCGCGGCCACCCGCAGCACATGCTCCGCCCAGGTGTCGCTGTGGATGATCACGTCATCCAGGTAGGCGGCAGCATACGCTGCGTGCGGACGCAGTACCCGGTCCATGAGACGCTGGAAAGTGGCCGGGGCCCCGAACAGGCCGAACGGAAGTGTCACGAACTGGTACAAACCGTACGGAGTGGAGAAGGCCGTTTTCTCCCTGGCCTCGGCAGACAAGGGAATCTGCCAATAGCCCTTGGTTAAGTCCAGTGTCGTGAAAAAGCGGGCCGTGCCTAACCGGTCCAGGAGCTCGTCGACCCGAGGCATGGGGTAGGCATCAAAGCGTGACACTTCGTTCACCCTGCGATAGTCGACACAGAACCGTATAGACCCATCCTTCTTCGCCACCAGAACGATGGGGCTACACCAGGCGCTGTGCGACTCTTCTATTACTCCCATCCTCAGCATTTCCGCCAATTCCCTCTGCACGATTTTTCGCTTGTGCTCCGGGAGCCTGTAGGGCCGTGAACGCACCGTCACGCCAGGCTGCGTCACGAAATGGTGCTCGATGAGGGACGTCCGGCCGGGCAGGGGGGAGAACACGTCCGCAAAACGCTGTTGCAACGCGACAACATCCGCTCTCTGGGCCTGTGTGAGATGGTCATCACAAGGGAGGGAGGCGGGAATGATAGAATTTGGCACCTCAGGCCCCAACTCATCTCTCTCCTTCACCAGGCTCACCAGAGAAGCGGTTTCAGCCTCTCTCCACTGTTTGAGGAGATTGAGGTGATAAATCTGCGTGGCTCCTCCCCTGTCCGACCGAGCGACCTCATAGTCCACGTCCCCGACTCGCCGTGTGACCACAAAGGGTCCTTGCCACTTGGCGAGCAACTTCGAGCTGGAAGTAGGGAGTAACACAAGCACTTTATCTCCCGGTGAGAATTGCCTGAGTCTAGCCCCTCTGTCATACAGGCGTTGCTGACGCTGCTGAGCCTGGAGCAAATTCTCCCGTGACAACCTCCCCAAAGTGTGGAGTTTTGCTCTCAGGTCCAACACGTACTGAATCTCATTTTTGGCGGGGCTCGGACCGTCCTCCCAGCTTTCTTTAATCAGGTCGAGCACCCCACGTGGCCTCCTGCCGAACAGCAGTTCAAAGGGAGAAAATCCCGTGGAGGCCTGGGGCACCTCCCGCACTGCGAATAACAGAGGGTCTAGCCAGTGATCCCAATTGCGTTCATCCTCGTTAATGAACTTCCGAATCATGGACTTTAAAGTCTTATTCAGCCGCTCCACCAGCCCGTCAGTCTGAGGGTGGTAGACGCTGGTCCGAATAGATTTAATGCCCAGTAATTCGTACAGTTCCCGCAGTGTACGAGACATAAACGACGTGCCCTGGTCAGTCAGTATCTCTTTCGGGATTCCGACTCGGGAGATGACCTGAAACAGTGCCTGCGCCACACTCTTTGCAGAGATGGTGCGCAGCGGAACTGCTTCCGGGTACCGCGTTGCGTAATCCACCAGGACTAACACAAAGCGGTAGCCGCGTGCACTCCGGTGAAACGGCCCGATGAGGTCCATGCCGATGCGCTCAAACGGGACCTCAATGAGGGGGAGAGGGCGCAGCGGCGCCTTCGGTATGGCCGGCTGGTTAACAAGTTGGCAGTCCGGGCAGGACGCGCACCAGCGGCGCACATCCGCTCGGATGCCCGGCCAATAAAATCGGGCCGTTATTCGCTCCAGAGTTTTCTCGTAGCCCATATGCCCTGCCATGGGGTTATAGTGGGCCGCCTGGAAAAGCGTTTCCCGGCGGCCCTGCGGCACCAACAACTGGGTGTGTGTTTCCTCGGTCTGAGTGTCACGACTCACTCGATATAACCGGTCGTTTAATAAGACGAAACGCGGGTAGGTCTGCGCGGCCTCAGGGCGCACCACGTGACCATCAATAGCCATCACTTGGTCAAAGGCTGAGCGTAGGGTGCCGTCACGAGACTGCTCCAGTGGGAAATCACCCATGGGGGACACTTCCGGGGCCGGCGGGACGTCCCGTGAGGGACCCGCCGGCTCCTCCCCCCCGGAGTCGGTGTCGGACGACCCCGCGTCACCGCTGAATGCCGCGCACACGCTACACCCCGCTTCCGGTCGTGATCGCACCCCCGCGTACTGCCCCAATAGCTGATGAAACCCCGGCCAATTGGTACCCAGAATCAGGGGGTGCGACAGGCGCGGGCTAACCGCCGCCGTTACTCTATGCATGTTGCCCTTATACTTTAATAACAGCGGCACTATGGGATACCTGTGAACGTCACCATGCACACACCTCACCTCCACCCATTCTGCCTCCAGCAATGCCCCGGGGCGAACCAAGCTTTGGTGTACGAGGGTCTGCGTGCAGCCCGTGTCCACCAACGCCTGGCGTATACCCCCTCGAGTCCTTACCGGAATACTGTATGTCCCTCCTGGACCGGGGGAGGGTGCTGGGGCGCCAGCAACGCGGAACACCTGCCCCACTTCCATAAGCGGACAATCCCTCCTCAGGTGCCCCGGCTGCCCGCACTTCCAACACTCCGGCCCCGGCGTCTGTGCTGCTCTCCGTGGCTCGGGGGCGGCTCCACTTGGCTCGGCTCCCCTGGACGGCATCAACGCCGCGAAGGGGTTAGTGGGGCTCAGCGCCGGCAGCCGCTCGGCCTGCCCTGGTGCCGGCACACGGCGCCTCGGGGCCGGCACTGGGGCCTGTTTGTTCGGCCTCCGTCCGGCGTCCCCGGGTTCCCCTGCTCCAGCGGCAAGGTGGTCCTCCGCCAGCGTCACTGCTACCTCCAAGCTGGCGGGCCGGTGGCACCGGACCCATCTCGCCGTCTCCGCTGGCAACCCCTCCGTGAACTGCTCCAGCACCACCTTGTCCACCAGCTTCGTCTCGCCCTCCGATGCCCCCGGTTGCAGCCAGCGCACCGCCGCGTCGCGCAGCTGCCGGGCCCAGGCGAATGGTCGGTCCGTTGTAGCCAGCCGACAGGCCCGGAACCGCCGGCGATGGTCTTCGGCGGTGAGCCCCAGCCTGTCCACCACCGCCCGGCTCACGTCCGGGAAGCTGCTCCTCGACGCCGGAGGCAGACTCAGGGCCGCTGTTTGTGCCTCCCCAGACAGCAGGGGGAGCAGCCGCGGAGCCCACTCCTCCCGCGGCCATTGGCAAGCCTCCGCCGTGGCACGGAAGGTCTCCAAAAAAATTTGTGGGTCGTCCCCGTCCCCCATCCGGGGCACCGCCACCGACAGTGGCGAGGGCTTCGGCGTGGCAGCGGCCCCGACCAGCCGTTCCAGAATTTGCGTCTGTCGGTCCGTCTGCTCCTGCAGCGCGGCCAGGTGGGCACGCTGGTCGGCCGCCTGATCCCGGCTCATCGTCGCCATCTCCGCTAGCATCTGCGCCAAGAATTGCAGAGGCTGGGCGGGTGGCGCGGCCTGTGGGTCGGACATTCCCCCACCGGCACTTTCCTGGGTTTCGGCACCACTTGTGGAATACACCAGGCACAGACACACGCACACACAGGTATGTACTGCCAACTTCCACATTTATTGAAGCTTTGAGTTTTGAGTTTTGACAGCTGACTCAGTCGTACAGTCTGACAGCTCACGAGCCCAGCTGATCTCTCTTCTGGCCGCCCCTCCCCCGTCTCACTATAAAAACAGCGGAGGGAAACCATCATCAGTACATAAACACCATCAGCTGTTCTTACCGGCCTCGCAGCGCCGCCCTGTTGAGCCTTCTGCTGCACTCCTCCCCTGCAGCTGCGCCCGGGGCCACGCCTCCGCCACATCTACATGTTAGCAACCCTCATCCGAGAAGCTTCTTCAGTTGTAAGAGCGACTGGTGGAGAGTCCCAGATTTTAAGCCCTATGTGAGTGTCCCCAATCAGGGTTATGGACCCCCTATTGATTCCCCTATTGGTGTGGGTCACAATCAGCCAAGGTTTTTCAGGTGAACCCACTGTGAAACCTAGCCCCACCCCATCATGTGATTTACTGAGGTCAACTGGCCCAAGATGTAAGTGGGCGTTAAGGTGTCTGGGAAGGGATCTCAAAACTGGATTACAGATGGCAGACAGTTGGTGTCGTAAACCACCGCCTCTGTTCAAAGATGGGTGTTCACAGTGGACATAGATGGCCTCTTTCAAACCATCTGTCCTCTCTGTCCAAAATGTGAACATTGGCATCCTCCAAAGAGTGACTTTTGTCCTTTAGATGCAGCTGGACTGCAGAGTCTTGTCCTGTTGAGGTGGCACTTCATCTCATGGGTTTCCCTGTCCAAGAAGCTCTTGTCAATATCATTTGTAGGTGGCCCGGTACTTCTGTTATATAGGGTATCTTATCAGATTAATTTGGTGAGCTGGTGCACTTTGTCTCAAGATGTTCTTCTCTTAAACCTAATGGTCCACATGGTACACAAATTACAGCCTTTTGGTTTGAAGCCTTTTGATGTATGCCATTAAAAGCCTTCTCCCCTTGGTTTTCTGTGCTTTGTCACTTTGTCCAAACAAGAACTTTCTGCCATTTAGCTTTGCAGTGAACAGCAGAGCTGGGTAGATTGATCCAACTATCAATCAATCTACCCAGCTTGAGTCGATACTACCGTGATAGGCTCGATACTTTGTTTCTAACCTCTAACTTCGGTATGTAGCCCACTAAATTGTGTTAAATCTTTTTTTAAAAAGAGTTTCAAAATATATAAAAAGCTGAAAAGTCTGCTTTGTTGTGTAGATTATTATCGTGGAAAGTAAAAATCCCTTTGACTTAGTAATCATTAAAATGTGTTTTGATTTTTTGGCAAATTGATGGTGATTTATCTCATAACTCATGACACACTGCTCTCTCCTACATAAGCTGGATTAATCAGTAGAAAATAACAGAATCTGTATTGGTATCAGCAATACTGTCCCTGTACTTAGTTGTTATCAGATTGCTAATAAAATCTTGCAGTGTCCCACAGCACCAGTGAACAGTGGATCAGATTGGTACCAAAGGAAAACTTGTGCATGTCTCAGAGATGACAGCAGCTTTGACAGTTGGTATTTTTGTTAAAGGTGTTTTTTCAATCTTTAAAAATTTCACTATTTTCCTACCCTTTAGGACTAAAATCAGCTTAAATATGATAGTTGGAATAATTGTGTTTATGAGTTGGAAAAACTGATGAAATTTTCACATCTCTTTTCTGTGTTCATAATTCTTATTTTTGACAGGATCCCCAATACCACTGGCTGAAATGTATCCTCAAACCATTCATCATGGGGTGATGAATGGTTCCTGCCTGTCAAACTGTGTTATCATTGGCATATTTTGTAGATTCAATTAAATAGATGGGAGCAAATAATATGGTTTTGCATCAGACTGCTAATAACCTTCTTTGTAAAATTGGTTCTTTGCTAAGCTAACCCTGTTGTCGTCCCTTAAGTATAGCTTTTTTATGCCTGTATGATTCATAGGTCAGTGTTAGGTGGTTTAAGAAAAAGAAAATCCTCAAAATAAAAGCTACGAGAACTGGACTGAAAATTAATAGTAAAAGGTTTCTTTTTAACAGCACATCATAAAACATTACTGTTAATTCAAGCAAGGTCTGAAAAATAGAGGTTGTCCCAGAACAAACCAGAAAGAGGAAAGACAATTTCATGTGATGACAGTTGGTGTGACATATGAAAGTTGTACATATACACTGTCTCTGTTCAGCAAGCTGAGCTGGAGAATGGAGCTCTGCAGGACTAATTTAGAGCCCAGTTGGATCCCTCGACAGCATTTCCTCTAAGTACCGCACACGTGATAAGTTCAGGGGAAAGCCGTGCAATCTTCTAACTGAGCAAACATGAAGCGATTATATCTGTTTAATGTGTAAGAGAACTGTATGCACAGAATATCCTCATGAGAAGATCCTCTGTGATTTAAAATGTATGAGTGTGTATTTGTGGGCAAAAAACACAATTGCAGTATTTCAGCACCGGCGTCTTCTAATGTATTGGATTTGCCAAAGAATCCCCAGTGATCAAGTCCAATTCAGCAGCACTGCCCTAATAAGCTCTGCACATCAAGGCTTTTCTGTTTTTCCCCCGCCTCTCTCCGCTTTGCTCCCGTACTCTTTTCCTTCCTCCTGCCTTTCCTTTTCACTGCCACCCATTAGCCAACCTAGCCCACACAATAGCACCCAATCACAACTGGCAATTTAAATTAGCTATTTTCTCTGTCTCTTGCGCTTCAAAACACCTCTCGACAGAATGGACCCTAGATTATTGGATCCCATTTATCTACGCGCACGGATTTGTGTGTATGTGTGTGTGTGTGTGTGTGTGTGTGTGTGTGTGTGTGTGTGTGTGTGTGTGTGTGTGTGTGTGTGTGTGTGTGTGTGTGTGTGTGTGTGTGTGTGTGATTTTCCCTGAATGCTACTCTGACCGTGTGTTCACACCGAACGCGATGGGCGCGTGAAAAAACGCCAAAACGCCCCTAACTTGACGCCTGCACATTCGCGACCTCTACGCGTGTCCAAGAAAAATCGCTCGCGCCCCAAAATATCATATTTTCACGCGCGTGAACCGGAAATGTGGGAGGGATGTGGGAGGAAGTTGTGCTAGACCGGTATCTTTGAAAGATGGCAGCTGTCGAGCTAGCGCTTGAAGAGAGAGTCTCCCTTCTTTATTTACTGTGGAGAGCAGAGCAGCGGCGTAAGAGACGTCCTCGCCGTACCTGGGTCCATCAGGTCCTCGAGACGCGTGATCAGTTTGGTGAGTTTCACCATTTGCTACAGGAGCTGCGCCTGGATGACGGCAGATTCCAGCGATATCATCGCCTGTCACTCGGCCAGTTTGAGGACCTGCTTTCCCGCGTCGGTCCCAGAATTGCCCGCCTAGACACCAATTACAGGCGCTCAATTCCACCAGCAGAGCGCCTGTCCATCTGCCTGAGGTTAGTAAAAGTGTTTAATACGGTAGTCCTGTAATGATACCTGCGCTAATATATGCTAAACCATCCATTTATACACTGCTAACATGGATGTGCTATGCTAAGAGTGAATGCTCTCGGTGTTTACCGATAGCAAACTGGTACGACACGACTTCACAATATTTGTAGTGATACACTGACGGTCTCATCAGGTCCCGATTTAATTCGATTTATGCTGTTATCAGTGTTTGAATGATAGCATGGCTGTGGTGTCATAGGTATGCTCTCGGTGTTTGCTGATATCAAACTTGTACTAGGACCAATGTGGGTTAACCTTTGTAGTGATACTCACTCCTTTTCACATCTAGACCTGGTTTAATTCTGGGATAGTTGAATATTTGTTTAAAATCACGGCAGATTGTTCCAGATTATACCAAATATATATCATGTAATTATCCTTATATTTACAAAATTTTCTATGCAAGATTCATGTTTTGTAATTTCTATAATGTATTTTGTAACTGAAGTACACATAATACTCATTTTGAACACTGTTGTCCAGGTTCCTTGCCACCGGGGACTCCTTCAGGACCATCGCGTTCAGTTTTCGAGTCGGTGTGTCCACGGTGAGCCAGATCATCCCCCAGGTAGCGACGGCCATCTGGGACTGTCTAGTGGACGATTTCATGGCTGTGCCTTCAACTCAAGACTGGCGGTCCATTGCAGAGGGATTCCAGGAGCGCTGGAACTTCCCTCTCTGCTGTGGAGCTCTGGATGGGAAGCACGTCCAGACGAAGGCACCCCCCAACTCAGGATCCATGTTCCACAACTACAAGGGAACTTTTTCCATTGTTCTCCTTGCGGTTGTGGATGCAGAGCATCGCTTCCGCGTCATTGATGTTGGGGGGTACGGGAGGACCAGCGACGGTGGTATCCTGGCCAACTCCACCTTTGGTCAGGCTCTTCGGGCTGGGACTCTCCATCTGCCTCCAGACCAGCCTCTACCTGGTGGAGAACACCGTGGAGCCCAGCCCCACGTCTTTGTGGCTGATGAAGCGTTCCCGCTGCGGCGTGAGCTCATGAGACCTTTCCCTGGACGCCTCCTCCCTTTACAGAAGAGGGTCTTTAATTATCGCCTTTCCAGGGCCAGGATGATAGTGGAGGGTGCCTTCGGTATCCTCTCCTCACAGTGGAGGTTGTATCGGCGCGCCATGGAGCTCCGTCCTGAAATTGCCGAGAAGTGTGTGAAGGCAACGTGTGTTCTCCACAACTTTCTGCGCTGTGTGGACGAGAGAGGGGCACCTGCTGTGGGAGGTGTGGCGCCTGCTGTGGTGGAGCCGTTGCAAGGCCTGGGTCGTGTGGCAGCAAACAACTCCTCCAGAGAGGCTGTCCTGGTGAGGGAGAAGTTCATGGCTCACTTCTCGGCAGAGGGAGCTGTGTCTTGGCAACCAAAGGAGTAGCCTGTTTGAAGTCTGAACGACTTCCCCACAACGGCTCTTTTAAGAGCCACCCACAAACCTCTAAAGAGTGTTCCTGTCTTTTTAACATTTTCTTAATGAATGGAGCTCTACTCCAAAATAAACTAACCTCTTTTTACTCTGCAACTTGTCTTCACTATGTTCCTATATACAGTGTGGTGCAAAAGTTTGGGCAACCTTATTATTAGTGTCTGTGAAGGTTCACAGTCATTATTTTCCTGTATGAATCGCTGTTACAGTAAAAAATGTTACTTACATATATCATATAGGAGACACACACATTGATATACACTACATATTTATGTTATTCCTCTTTTTTTGTGTTGCCAATTTATGCACCTGCTTCATTTAGTTTAAAGTTATTGCACTTTCTGTAAATCCAGTGAACTGCATTTCACTTCTCAAATATCACTGTGTGTCTCCTATATGATGTATTTAACTGACAATTTTTATTGTGACAACCAACGATTTGTACAGGAAAATAATTACTTTTCACAATGTTGCCCAAACTTATGCATCCCACTGTATTAGTATGTTTTGTTATTGGTGTAATATGAAATAAATTCTACTTTTGTCAAGTCCGGTGCCAATATTTGCTGTGTAGTAGAACAAAGACATTTGTCAGTATAAATGTTTATTTGATAAAATATATAAATTCAGTAACAAAAGGATAAATATATGACATCAACTATTTACAGACAGACAGGAATAAAATATACAAATTCAGTAACAAAAGGACATAAATAACATAAATATATGAGATCTAACTATTTACAGAGAGACAGGGATAAAAAGGACCCAGCTTGGAGTGGAAGAGCCTCAGGGAGAAGGAGGAGAAACATAAGAACATTGTTTCTGCCCTGGAGAGCTGCTGCCTCATCAGTAAACTACTGATCATTAGGGTCCAATGTTTCCAAATTTAGCACAGCTGTGCTGTTTTCAAAAACTGATTTATAAATTTGGAATTTCACGAATTCTCGTGTCTGAGGCGGCATAATAGGTAGCATCGTATAATTCTGGATGATTTGCCACAGCACTGATTAGTTTCTCCTCCATTTTGAATGCAGAATGAATGGCTTTGGCTGGATCTGCCCCTTTGAACTAGGTAACAGCCACGTCACCAGGCTCCTGATTGGTTGTCGCGGCGCGATTTTACGCTGGAGTTCAGATTTTTCCAACTCGAGCGGGGGAGGCGAAACGCGCGTATGCACAAAATGCAACACATAAACTCACGCGCGTGGATTTTTTCGCGAGTCAAACGCCTGAAACGCCCTACACTCACGCGCGTTTCTGGCGTTTTTGCGTTTTCGCAACGCCAAAACGCTTCCGAATTTTCGCGGGGGCCGCAATCGCGGGTCAGCGCGCCTTTCCATTGACTTTACATGTAAACCTGACGCTCCGCCTGCCTCTATCGCGTTCGGTGTGAACACACCGTGAGAATAAGAAAAGGGGAACAAAGAAAGAGGAGCCCAGCAATGACAGGGCCACACTCATTAGGCTTTCTAAAGCTATTATAGCAGAATTCCAGCATTATTCTGTCTAGAGCAATTAGTTTTTGCATATTCACTGCGTGCGTCGCTGATGACGGCGGTGTGCTTATACATGAAGACAGAGCGAATTAGACAGCCTGTCAGTTAGAGAATCCCTCGCCACCTCTTTCATTGCTCATTCCTTTTGAGTTGATGGCTGGGGAAATGGGTTAAAACACACACACATGCACGCACACACACAGAAACCTAATTAACAGACAAGTGCCATGTGGACGCTTTGCAAAATGTTTTTTTTTTTATGTTAAATTTATGCGTGTTGTGCCAGCATTTGGAATTAGCTGTCACGCATGCAACTTGGGTCCGTGTCCCAGCATGCATTTGGATTGTGTGATGTAGGTACCCTGGCAGCGAAGCGATGCAATAAACGCATTAGTCATAACAAGCTGCCCGCACAGGGAAGGAGAGAAAAACAGCTTCAGTAATAAAGCAAGTCACACTGAGGCTCCAGCGTGTGTGCGTTAATGTTCACGCGCATTATCTGTATCTTATATTCAAACTATCTGCTTCTGTTGTTTACACATATACACATACAGTCACACAACCTCACAAGGTCTTTCTTAAGAGAAAACCCAGCAGACAGCTGGGAGCCTTAGACCTCACTGTGACTGATTGTGAGTGTATACGACTCTGAAGGCAGTGACGCCTCTAACCCAGGGACAAATAAATCACCACGGTGAAGAGAAAAGAGAAGCAGGGGAAAAAGATAAAGAAGTCTTGCTGTGAAGAGCAAGACGGCTCCGTGTGCCAAAGAAATCAATTAGAGTAATGCGCAAAACACATTAAAAGGTTCCTCAAAGTAAAAAAACAACAACTCTGCATGCAGTAACAGGGTTCTTTAATTCATATGTGAGTACATGCTGTACCTACACATGCAGATCAGAAGGATGAGGGATGAAGAAAAGTCTGCGTTATCTTGTGTGATCCTGATCAGAAATGCTGATGCGCACAATGAAAATTCAAATACAGAGTGCGTAATACAGTACACTAATGCTACAACACGTATACGTTTGTACACGTTAAGGCAGAAAATCAGCTCACGGATGTGGTTTCGATTATTTCGTGGCTGTAACACACAGTCACGGTTAGAGGAAATCAATCAATCAATTTTATTTATATAGCACTTTTAAAAACAACAACTGTTGACCAAAGTACTGTACAATAAAATAATCAGATATTATTTAAGAGGAAAGTAAAATAAAAGATAAGAAAATAATAAGAATAAAATAATGACAGACTCATAGAGAATTAAAAGCCAAAGAGTAAAAATGGGTCTTTAAACGAGTTTTAAAAGTATCCAGTGTTGGAGAGGTCCTGATATGTAAAGGCAGTTTATTGCACAGTTTCTCCTCTGTGTTTTAATCTAGACCTAGGGACAACTAGAAGCATTTGGTCTGCAGACCTCAAAGATCTTGCCAGGGTATACCAATTTAAAAGATCAGAAAGATATATAGGAGCTAGTCCACGCAGTGTTTTAAAAACAAGCGTCAAGACCTTAAAATCAATTCGAAAACTTACTGGCAGCCAGTGTAGCGAGGCAAGTATAGAGGATATGTGCTCTCGCTCCCGCTTGCCAGTCAGAAGCCTTGCCGCAGCATTTTGAACCAGATGTAGTCGGCCAATAGATGATGAAGTAACACCAGAGTAGAGACTTGCAGATGTCGAAGCGAGAAGGTTTGTTGGCCCACTCATCCACCTCTACCTTGTCTCGGTGTTGTCTTTGGATCAAGCAGGGAATATCTACGTAAAAGCAGTTACATGGTCTACCTTCATCATCACCTAGATGCTAAGCTTGTTAAGTTTGTTTCTGGGATGGTGGTGTGAAACATGAAAGTTTGGCATCACCCAACAGAATCAAGGAGCTTAAAGACTGGCTTGTAGGAACAAAACCAACAGATATTAGCTTCTTGTTGTATTTAGCATGACCTGAAATTAGCAATTGAGCTCATAAACTCATTTTGAAAGTGTTTTGCTATAAAGACATCTGTGGGGAAATCTTTCTCTGTGACCTCAAAAAAGTCTTTTTTGCTCCTAGCTCATCATTAAAGTGAATAAATGTAAAGCATTTCTGAGATGGCTTCATTTTTCAGCTTTGTCTATCTGATGGGTTCCATTCTGTTTTGTTCAGAGTTTTAGTCAAAGCCATCACGAGATGGCTCATTTCCTTTTAAACATTGTTTTTAGCTAGCCAGAATTAGCACCATATTTAAGAAATGATGCTAGCTAGAATCGGATGATAATTCTGGCTAGCAGCATTACCTGGGTTTTAAATGCACCTTAGAACACACATGCATCAACACTACATATGAGCGGGCGGAGGGAGGTTTGGAGTCTTCACACACCCCTGTTCTCTGTTACCCATTGGGGCGGAGGGGCTGGGAGGAGGAGTTGGCCGTCCGATTGGGGTCTGGAGTGTGGGGCCTCCCTGCTGCTGCGGAGTCGGGGCAGTCTGCTTGCCCGGTGCAGTTTCCCCCTCCAGGGGCAAGGGTACCTAGACCCGGGGCTTAGAGTACGCTTGGGGAGTGTGATTGTGTGTGTAAAGTGTCTACTTATGTCTGTCTCCACGATGGGTGAGTGTTGAGTAATTGCATATGTGAGCATCTGTGTGTGCCTGTATGTCTGTGTCTATATGTCAGGTCGGGTATCAGACGCCACCTCTCTGGGGACATCTCAGGCCCTCCAAGGTATGGAGGCCTATCTCCCCCACCACTCCCCCTGCCAGTGGCAGACGCCCTCAGACATCGGTGCATTGGTGGTTCTTGGTGTCCGGGGCTGGGCGCTCAGGTACGCACCGGCTCACTTCTGGTGCTTCTACGTGCTGCACAATAGTATCCAATATTTAGTATTTACTGTTTATATACACATAGATTATCGCGATGATGCTGTTTATTATATTGCTCTCTTTTTTTGCTTGTTTTCTCTTTTTTCTTTCTCAATAGGTGATCCAGGTGATTGATATATATATATATATATATATATATATATATATATATATATATATATATATATATATATATATATATATATATATATATACATACACACACACACATATATGTATGTATTTTTTGTTTGTTTGTTTTTGTTTTTGTTTTGTGCCCCTTAGCACTGTTCCTCTTCCCCACTGTTTTTCTTTCCCTACCTCTCTTTCTTTGCCCCCGTCATGTCTATCCCGTGTTTAGCAAGTGAAAATAAAATAAAATAAACAATAAAAACAAAAGTCAATCAAATGGACCAATACGGCAAGGCCAGGACGGTCCATTTGGTAAAGTAAATCCATTGGGCATCTTTGTTGGCCTTTAGACAATTATTCTGATGGCAAAAGAAGCAAACGGGACAGGCGACAAAAAAAGATTAAAAAAAAAAAAGAATAAAGTTGGTCATACCAAATATTGACTTTTAAGCTGGTTAGAACTGTACAAACTGAGCTTTTACCTTGTTGCATGGTTGCACGTTTCAACAAATTGCTGCTCTTGGTTCCCTTTATCCTAAGGAAAAATATTAAAAAGAGATGCAGGGTTACTGAAGACTTTTGCGCAGTACTGTAAAACTTAATTTGCCCTGATACAAATGAATATTTATTGATGTTCTGATTTAATCTGAATTATGGAAGCCAATGAAGTATTTTTAATCAAACGTCATATAAATTAACTCCAGTCATCACAGTTTGTTGTTTTCATGTTTTTATTATTCATTTAAGTCAAGCAAATCACAGTTTTGTTTTTAGAATTATGAAACCAAGTCCAACTTTTTCTTTATGGTTCAAATACTTTAAGTTAAAAACTGAACTTTTATAGCCCTTTAGATACACTCTCTGACCTTCCACCCGTTCCTCTGTACCACCTCCTCCACTCTTGCCTATTTTTTACAAACTCCCACTCACTTTTTCATTCTGTCTGCTTTTCCATCTCATTTGGTCAGTCAATCAATAATGCTGGAATAATTTGTCTCCATTTCCCACAGCCTATTCACATGTCAAAGAAATGGGCTTCGCTCTGACATACGCCAGCGAAAGTAATCCAGTCCTCCCACTCACCCGCCACCAATTAGCTCATAAAGTGACTGCAGCTAGGCTAATTAGTCACTGTTACCTTACAGTTGTGTTTTCAAAACCTGAGCGTTTTCTAGGAGCGAATATAACCGTTCATGCTTTGCCCCAGTCACCTGGTTTTGTGCTGGTTTTCCCAACATGTTTGTATTGTCCGGTAAGACTAATGAGCCTGCTGATGGCTAATTATGTTTGTGTTTATTTGGAGACGGGACCAGTGTTGTCCTTCATCAAATACCCCCCCTTACTCCCTCGCACCCCTCCTCCCCTTTTTCCTCTCGCACGCATCCAGACGAGAGCTATTGTTTTTACCCAAAGCGCCTATCTTTCTCTTAACTTTGTGGCGTCTGCGTTGATTAAGCAGCGTGGCGAGCAGCTGGGGAGCGGCAGCGTTCGGGAGTGATAAAATGCCTTCAGGTGGAACTCTTTCAACACCTGCCATCTCCGCTCTGCTCAGCAGTCGCAGGCGGGCACCAGGCCGGGCAGATAGAGGAACAGCAAGCACAGCAGTGCAGTGCAACAGCACTTCTGCCGTCTGGTGCGCCCGGGACAGCTGAGTGCCAAGGACGGGTCAAGTGTGTGTCTGTGTGTTTATGTGTGAAGCCATATGAATCTCTACAGAGGAAGTAAAGCAAGGCAGAAGTGCACGTGCATCGATCAAGTGGAAACTTTTGCAAAGCAGATGTTTTTGCACGTTCTCTTTTCAGCAGGCCTCCACTTCAGTTTGAATCACGATTTAGATTTTGTGTTTTTTGAGCCCCTGGATGACACTGTTAGCTCCCATTTCCCAGCATCCTCCTCCTTCACTGCTCGCTTCCCTTCAGTGGCTCCGTTTCGAGAGCAAGTCATTTCCTGCCATCTTTGCCAAGGCTCCTTCTATGACAGCCTTCTCTAACTCCCCCTACCCCTTTCTTCAATAACCGATGGTCTCTTTCTCGCCAGTAGACACTAACAGCTGCATATATATGGATCCAAATGAGGCTGGGCGAGCTTTTTGTGGCTCTTTATGATATATTAATATTTATGCCTCTGCCAACCAAGATAACGACAGCGTTTGAATTTAGCGCCCGCAATTAACAAGTTCCAGCTGCCTCTCTCTTAGCTTGGTGTGGCTGGTTTGTGCATACGCGAGCACAACCATGTGTGCACCTCTGTGTGTGTGCGCGCCGAAATGCTCAAATGAGAGGGCACAAAGACGGGAGATTAAATGCTCCATTTAAATGTTGTGTCACGAACTAAAGGGCAGATCAAATCAATCTTGTTGAAACACAATTAGGATATTCCCGCCACAAACATGATGCTACTTCTCGCACTCTCAACGGAGATAATAACTGTGAACAAAGCAGATGAGAACTTCATGATAGTCTTATAATATCATGTTATTAGAAAGCAGCAGACTGGTGATTGGACTGAGCTCAATGCGTTTTTAATCATCATTCATATTAGGAATTCATTGCCCTGGCAATTTCCCATATTCCAGTTCTCGTTTTTCCATTATGCTCAGCAAATACAAGCTGAAATCTGAGTATATAGAAAAATGAAATTAAATATAGGTGATTTATATAAATATATGCCACTATCAGGACCGAGGAGTCTACCACCCTGCTGGATTTCCGTGTGTGTGTGTGTCATTCGCTTGGTGACATCTACAGAGTTGAATAGTCCTGCTCATTCCTGCCAGACATGTTGGGGGAGAGAGGAGGGGACAAAAAGGACAATGCGTGACAGCATCCATGAGTCACCAACACATATCTACTCAGCAGCAGCTTGGAGCACAGCAGACATGAACGATGACAGCGGTGGCGGAGACCCAGTGAGGTGGAGAAATATGCTTACACTACTCTGTGCGTGCACGCTTAAAAGGAATAAAAATGATTAAGCTCCTTCTATTATTCCACAATTCAATACTTCATAGTTATTCCATGCGGTAATATAAACTCATCTTCGTATTACTCTGTGCTGATGAATAATGCAATACTGGAACTTTGCAAAGCGCCAATTAATGCAAGCAAAGACAACAAAATGTTTGATCAAAAATGCTTTTATTTTATTTTTTTTGTTCATTTATTTATTTTGGTTTTCCTGGAACTGTTTCCACCGACATCAACAATTAGTATGATTTGTTTTCTGGCTGAGAGCAGCTCCTCTGTTCTCTTGTGCTATGCATTAATGAAGAATATTATCCATTTAACAGCGCGAAAGGACACACACACACACACACACACACACACACACACACACACACAATGTTGTAGTCATTACACGCCGTTGGGAGTACACTTTCTTGTCTTTTGTTTCCAGTGTGACCACACTAACTACTGAAAACCTCCTTAGAATTAGTGTGTAAGATCTATTTGGGACACAACATATCCACTGGTTGCCTGGTAACTGGTCCTAGGGAAGAAATGGTTGATCTGATAACATCTAATACTGTGAGATGAGATTTGTTTTTGTAAAGATATGTGTATTATGCTATTTTTATTATGTTTTACAAGGACTTGTTTATTGGTGATTGCAATTGTTTTTAGATATTAAAATGCCTGAGTTTGTTTAAAAGGTACAGTGAGTGAAATCTCACCATTAGATGTCAGTAGAGTGCAGACTGCAGTCAAATGAGTTCTGTTTTCTTACCTCTCCTAATTCAAATGCATAATCGGAGCTACGGTGACCGCTCTTCATTTGTAGTGAGTGTAGGCTGTCAGTCTGCTGTTTACCTCAGCTGCCAATACTGCATGTGCCCACCATGTATTTGCTTTGGAGGAGGCTGTAAAACTTTGTGATGAGTCGATGAGTCAGTGGAGCTCACTTCTGTTCATTATCAGTCATACTGAGGTGAGTTCTTGAGGATATCCTGAACGTTCCTGTTGGTAAGCGCTCTGTTTTTGTTGCTGTTAGCCGCTGTTAGCAGCTGTTAGCCACTGTTAGCAGCCGTTAGCCGCGGTTAGCTGCTGTTAGCCAGCATTAGTGACAGTTTATCTGAAAGGAAAGTCTGAGTCTAACAATGTTGGACACTTAGTGAATAAGCTCTTGTATGATATGAGGATACATTCAAACTATTTGTCAGAGGAAAAGTGAGATTTTTAGGATACTTCAGCCTGACATTAGCTGGTATGATGTTGACTGATAAACAGCAATTGATGTTGTTTAGCCAGATCGTTGTCCAGAGATAGGAGGGTCGCATGTCTAATCTGCTGACAATAAGTAGTTACAACCATATCAGGAATAATAGACATGTTTATGCATGTTTTTGTATAGCACTGGTGCAGAGGAGGAAAGACATAATGAGAAAAAGATGATGAAAATAGCCATAAATCGGTTTAAAGAGTTATTTGTGATTTTTAAATTGAAAGTAAAGATTTTATATGTATGTGGTGGGTCTGTAACCACATCTATAAAACCCCATCGAAGAAGGCCAACGTCCATTTTGGCCACTGTATTGAAATGGTGGGACTTCCACAAACTGTGCCCACTCCTATGTATTTTAATGGATTAATTCTAAGTTTACGAGAACACATCAGTTTGTTGGAAGATATAATTACACACCATCAGTGGATCTTTTTAAGTACAACATTCCTTTTTTTCTATTTAATAATCTTTAAAAACGTAGTCACTGTACCTTGAGAACATTATAAGATTGTCAATCTCTGTCCGTGCGGGTCTTGGGCATTGAGATTGGCTGGAGTGCTTCACTATACTAATTCTGAAGTGATGCATCTCTGGTGTTGTTGTTTTCAACAGACATTAAAGTACACATATTTTATTAATGAAGCTGTCTTTTTACTTATAGTATTCCACGGTACATTCAAGGCCTCACTTCGTCACATTTTGAGGCTTGCTTTAACCCTCCATAATGTTATATTTCAGCACACAAGATACCTGTAACCCTATCATATTTGATACATGAGTTTTTGTGAGTGTTTTGCGACCTCAACATCATTGGTGTCATTTCCCACCCCCTGAAAAACTGCAGTTTTTAAATTGCACGATAAATTTAAAGCAATAAATTGCAAAACAATGCCACATCTGGAAAATATGATACAAATTAAACTCATATTGCTTTAATGTTTTTATCAGTGTTGTTTTCATAGCACTGCTATTTTTGATTTTAGTTTCTATTGGTCTGATTTTCCAGGACTAGGAGAAGAAAGAGAATAGTGGAGAAGCCTGAATCCAGCCCATTGGGTGGTTGGTTCACGGTCTTCTTCCTCTTTTGTTTGCTTTAGCCAAGGCTCTCGTCTCTTTTTGGTTCTGTTTGTCCTTTAGGAGTGTCTGTATTTCCATTATTAAAAGCTTGTTGAACAGCGGCAGCATTGTAGCATGCTGGATTTCTCTGAGCCATAAATTTAGAGACCATTATGGTGCCAAACCATAACAACAGTCTCAAGGCTCTTTTTATTATAAGGTATAGACCCTGCAATAACACAGAGTAAACCTAACAATCTGATGGCCTCTTATGAGCAAGCAGAAGAAACCCCTGGTGATGGGAAAGAGAAGACAAAAGAGAGACCAGATGATGTATACAAGGTTATTTTGCCTTTATCAGAATCACATTAGTGCACATTCATTTTTGCATATTTGTATTATTTGAATAAACAAGTAAAAAAAACAAAACATAGAAGCCAGTCATATGAAAGCACAAATGTGTCCATTTCTCCTTTCTAGTGACTTGTTCAGCTACAGATGAACCTTTGTCTAATGCAAATTCACAATGATTCATCCTCTGGGAACCAAAAATGTCTGCACAATATTTCAAAGCAATCAACCCATAGATACCTCCATCTGAACCAAAATGGCAAATCAATCAAGAAAGTGGTGTTTCCAGCCCCAGAGCCATGCTGCCATTTCCTTGTAATTTTATGCCATGATTGCTTCAGTCCTTGTGTTTTTCGCTCTGAATAAGCGCTGGAAACTGAAATCATACAACACAACAAATGCTTAAAGCAAATGAAAATGTAACCGGCAGATCAATAGTGTTGTTTCCAAGACACTGAGCTCTTGCAGGTTTTTTCAAAGGGAAAGACAGTCACAATACAGATCTGCAATGGAATATAAAATTAGCATAATCAGTTCTGACCCTCTTTCAAACCTAAACACAAAAGCCAATACTTACCTGCATGAATGCTTAAAAGTCAATTCTCGGCTGGCAGATCTAACAGCAAGCGATGAAGCCGAACTCGGCTCATGCAAAGAGAAGACGTGGTTGACAGACAGTCACGTGCTTTGTAATTCTCATCCGACGTTGCTGCCTTCGATTTCTTGTTGAATTCTGCCTGGCTGATGCTCATAGCGCTAATAAGCTATCCAATGTTCTCTAGGGCCCAAGCTTGACATCTCTTTGTGGTTGCCGGGCTATTATTATAAATACCTGAACATAATAAGAGCCCAGGCTGCAGACGAGTGAAGACATCCAATCAGCCAGCGGAGGGGAAAGATATTGCTGGCTGGGCCCAGCAGCTCATTAGTGAGCAGGTCCAGTTATCCTTTTTGACAACTCGGAAATGTCTAAGCTCACCATAGATGCATTATTCCTGACATTCCTCAACCAATCAGGCCAAGCGGAGAGCCATGGGAGTCACATTTGACAAAGACATGCCTGTAACTGTTGAATTATTCAAGGGTAAAAGTTCACAGGTTAGTTGCATTTGAGCATGAAGTTGGTATTTGATTCATAAATTGATAATGATACATCGAGGGAAATAATCTTGATAACAACAATGTGGATTTACGTGTATGTAGAGTCATCTGAAAATAAGTGTTTTTCACAGGACTCTTACTGCTTCCATTGGACTTACAAAGGTAAGTAGCAGCCAGGTGCTGCTAATCAAATGCACTTGAATAACTGATCGTTAACAAGTGTGAGCACCTCTATAAAAGCAGAAGTTTTGTCACTTTGCTGATCTGGAACATTCGGGTGTGTGTTAACACAATGGTATGATCTACCCAGGAGTGGATCTTCTAGCAACTTCACCTGAAGTTGAAGGCAACGCTCAAGTAAAACTTATTTTTCCATTAGTCTTTTGGTTTGTAAAGATGCAAGTTTTCAAAACAATGCCATGCTCATACACTTCAGTCTGTTTATAATTGTTCTGTAACTTTTAACACACTGAGGTTTAGAGTCTGAAATGTTGCTCATGTCATTTGGACAGATGAGACCAAAGTGGGGATGTTTGATTGTCATGTGCAGCGCTGCTTTTGAAGGAATACAAACAGCACATCAGCACAAACACATCAGATCAGCTGTGAAGCACAGTGGTAGATGGGTGATGACTGTTTTGCAGCCACAGGCCATGGACACCTTGCAGTCATTGCTTGACCATGAACTCCTCTGTATATCAAAGTATTCAAGAGTCAGAAGTGAGGCCTTCTGTCTGATAGCTAAAGCTTGGCTAAAACTGGGTCATGCAACAAGACAATCCTCCCAAGCAAAAAGTGTTGCAGGTAGAGAGCTGTGCATAAAAAATGGCCACAAACCTCAATGGGCCCCATAGAAGAGCGGGCAGAAATTCCTCCATAACAATGCGAGAGTCTGATGAAGACATACAATTAGTTCAGTGTTCCTAAAGGAGGTCGTCACAATCTTTGTGAACCACTTGGCCATCATTTGACAACATATAAGAGCGCGACAGCAGAATGAGCAATGACAAGTATGAAAGTTGTATTGATTATCAGACTGAGGAAGCAGTGATAAATGGATTTTTCTACCATTTGGTTCACGTTTTGAGAAGATTGTCTTTTAAAGACAGACCTGATCTTTAAGAAAAAGGGTCTTGAACTTAGATTTTTTTTCCAAGAAAGAAATGTTCAGAGATTGATGCCGGTCGAGGTAATGCTCTGTGTCACAAACCTCACGCTGATATCTCTCATGTCCTCCCACCGCTTCCTCGCACCTGCTCTCTCTCCCTCTTACACTCTTTCAGCCGTCCACTCAAATCACTTTGATGGCGATATGCAGTCATGCATGAGAGGGCCATCGTAACATGAGCACTAAAAAAGAAAAAGGTAAATGACTTGCATCCAGGTACCCGCCCTCAGACTAAATTAGCCGAGACAAGGGTATGACTTTTGCAGGTCGAGGGCCAAGCTTAAAGCTAAAATAGCAAATGTCACATCAGAGTAATTATTAGTAGCTCAGTTTGTGAGTCGGTCCAGCCTCGGTTCTCACACCTCTGGGTCTGTGTATTTGTATTCTGCTGAAAGAGAACGAGAAAGAAAACAAAACTGATGAGGTGAAGGTTTGTCGATTGCTGCGAGAGATTTAAAAGGTTGAATTTTACCTCAACAACCCCAAAAAAGTCCTGTAAAATTATATAAATGCCATTTTTACAAGTATTTTAAAGCTCAACATGATATCTGAAAAGATTGCAGCTATTTTTGTTTTAAATTCTGTGAAAAATTTCCTCTCTACAGGAAGTTCATTACCTGACGATGGAAGAAGCGTTATTGATGGGTGAATTTCTCCCACTCGGACAGGAAAGGCCTCAACTCATTATTTATTTTCCACTCAGAAGCCAGAGATAAAATGGCTGCCGGTTTGACAGTGATGTACGAGCATCTCAGCGAGGGAAAATCCACGGTGCTGATCCTCAGAATATAAACAACAATAATAGGCAAGAATCTAATCGAAAGTAATTAAAAACAAAATGAATAAAACCCAAAGCGAGGAGGGGCAAACACCGGCCTAGCCCTACAGGGACGATAACCCATGGGAGGAAGGCTGGGACAAGATGGGTGAGGAAGAAAATGCAGCAGATTTCATTCTCATTTGCTAATTGAGGAGATAATGTAAATCATTCTCAGAGTCGGTGGAATAAACGGCCCTTAAAAAAACAAGAGAGAGAAGGGGAGGCGGGGGGATCAATGGGGTTTCCAAAGTGCCTGCTCACATGGTGTCCCATCCTGGGGTTTGCGTTGCCTCTGGTCGTCTAAGATTGATCGTTTTAATTGTGGTAAAGGTTAATAACTGATCTGCAGGGAGGCAGAGGGGCTTCAGGACATGTAGCGCTTTCTGGAAAACCATATTCCATCAGTGAGAGACCGGTATGTGTTTAGTGAGGGTAAGAAGACATTGCAACACAGACATGTTCAAGGGAATTGGTGAAAAATGCCATTATTAAGCAGCCTAGTGGCTGTGCACTCAAGGTCTCTGAGCACTGAAGCTCTCGTTTCCTCAGTCCTTATGAATTCACCTTCACATTTTCACTTTTTCTCATGTTCCACTGAAGTGAGGAGGATTAGAAAATGATGTAGACACAAACCAAATTTTCACTGAGCATTTATTGGTTAAATGAGCTTAAACAGATCAAGAAAGAAGTTAAAATGCTGATATCATTCTCGTTTGCTTGCTTCTGGAAGAAGCGAGCAGATACATAAATGAGCAAACAAAAACCCAGCCTATATAATCGAAAGGCAACAGTGAGGTGGATCCCTCCCAACTCCAAACCCAGTATTTTCCTAACCCTGTCTCAACGCTCTGAATGCCTATATCTAATCAAGTCTGAACAACTAAATGAAAGTGATAGCACCATTGATAACCTTAAAGAAATACTGCCGGTATTCTCAAAGCGAATGCAGTAACAAGATTGCACATACAAGGTGGGAATTCAGAGATTCTTACAACTGATTCTTTCTCATATGTATCTCTGGGAGTTCTTTTGTCATGAGTAACTCAAATGCACAAACTGATTTGCTCTGATATTCAACGCTGAGGTTTTTCGCTTGATATTGAAATCACCTGACTGCACCTGTGTTTAGAAAACATGGCAACTTTTGTAAATCACCTGTAAAACTAACCACACCTATCAGCTGGTCATTGGGGATTGCCCTGACATGCGAATTTGCCCCATTTAGTAAAGCATAGATAGTGTAAAAGATGGATGTAGCTACTGAGATGTCACGTGCTGATTTCTGAAGTCCCTTTGGAAGCTTTGTGATGAGCACTGCTGCCATTACCATTGGCAAAAGAAAATAAAAGAATGACAAGATAAAAAACATAGGTCTAATCTTTTATGAAACAGAACATGAAAGAAATGACTGAACCCAGGAACTCTTCTGGAAAGTGTTTACAAAAGTCAAGAAAGCTGCTTCTTCATAGACATCAATAGAACTGGAAGTCTTTTCGCAACCACAGCTATCGCCATCTGGTGGCCGTGGGATAGAATGCAGATTTAAGGCACATTGGTTTTGTTTTTCTGACTTGGCACTACAAACATCTTTTGTAAAGGTGACACATGAGCAACATCTAATAAAACCATAAAACATACCTTTTTGTAAAGTTTAAAAAGGTATACTGTCTATACTATGCATAGCATCCTTGTAGCATCGGAGTCAAGGCACATATCTGCAGAGGTTCATGGTTCAAATCTTTGGTGCATCTTCTAATCAGCCCAACTCCCCATCTCTCCTCATGTCTCCTCACTGTCAATTCATTGCAAAATACAAAGAAAAGATAGAAATGGAAAACAGCAGTGAGGCTGTAATCGTATTAGTCATGGAGCAATGCACACACAGTGTTTATGCTTTAAACAAATAACTGGAGTTTCAGTCACTAAAAGCTGCACACAGAGTATTTAGTCATTCAGAAAGCAGTCCCAGCGTCTCAGAAACTTCTGTAGCACTTTATTCTCTTTCATCAGGGGAATCTGCGAGATGTGTGGTCTATTCAGGATCACAAAAGGTACAAAGTAACACTCCAAAACACTGGCAGTCTTAGCAGTAACAGCTCTGTCTACTTTTTAAGTCATTGCACAGTCTGTAATAAGAATCAGAGCTGCAGGTGTTTGTTCATTTATCTCTCTGAAGGTCACACTTCTCATTTATACATGTGTGTATAAATGAGTAAAAGGGGCTGCCACAGTGATAGTCAATATTTCAAAGCATTGTTGATTTTGTTTTGTTGCAGAAATATAACCTCAGCTTTTCATTTGAAAGGGAAGCCTGGGAATAAAAGCGGGTTTTAAATATCAGGACACTCTTACAAACCTTGTAGCCGTCAATACTGCTGATTCTTAAATGACGAGCTGCTCTTAGACAGCTGTGTCCTTTCATTCTTCAAGACAATCAATAGAAAATCCCAATCTAAGGCTGTAGTGAAAAAGGTCCTTGGCGTGATTGTGCTGGAAAGGACGAGGGGAAGCCCCTAATGAGAGAGTGGGAGGAAGGCTGCTGAGATCGTTTAATCATTGTTCCTCATACGTCCACTTATCAGGCTGCAGCAAAACTAGCCTTAATGGCTTGGCCGACTTAGGCAGGATATTATTTCATACATGAGGGAATTAAATTAATGCATGACAGAGTTCAGTCTCCTGGAGAAAAATAATGGGAATCCGGGCAGCTTAAAATATTGGGTTTGTTAATGAATAAATGCAGTTAATCTAAAGCGTGACTCTGAGAACTGTCACCAGAAAAACATCCCCCCCCCCCCCCCCCCCCCCCAAAAAAAACAAAAACAAAAACAGGTGCTGACAAGAGACGGGGAATAAAAGAAAGGTAACAAAGCCGAAAGGAAAACACCATGTTTGCTTTAAACACTGTGATTTCCCTCGCATTACAACCAACGTCCATCACAAGCGGTACAACCGTGAAGAGCCGCATATGCGTACATAACGGCTGTCAGACTCTCCCCAGTGGAGGGTTTAGATGAAGGTCAACCCGTTGTTTTCTCTAGCACTGTCATTATCTGACAGGGAGGGACAGATAAGGGGTCACCGATAATAAATGCCTCGCCATGATTGGAAATAATCTTGACAAGAGCCTCTTCAACGGTCCCGAAAAGTCTGACAGCTAAACAGAATTGGAAATGACGTGTTTTTGGCTGCGCCAGTCAAAATCTTTAATAAAACTGCAAGCGGTGCAGCTGATGAAGAACAATATATGCAAGCAGCTCATAACTGCTTCTCGCTGGTCAGGGTAACACTTGTGCAACCTTTACCTCGGAGGAAAGATTAAATTTGTCTCTATAATAAATTTTACTACAATTATTATTTGACTATACTACAGTCTCACCAGGGAAAACAGCAGTTGGAGACTGCGGCATGGCCATAATATTAGGATCTTGTTGCCTGGTGGCTCTAAAGATGGCTACCAGGTTGTGACCGCTCATCTATCATCTCCAAAGTGACTTTGGTGTGTCAAGACCTTTCTTTTATACAGAAATATAACCCGTATATAACCTTTTGAACGTTACATGGGGGGGCAAAGGAAGGGCAAAAGGTCTAGGCAGGGTGGCATCCCCTATATGTATAATATAATATAACTATTTATTGTATCATTATCTCTTCTAAGAAAACAAAGACAGTTTTTAGGTTGGTAGGTTTAGACGATTCGTTTTTACAAGTATTTTAAGGACATAAAAGTTGGGGATGCAAGGCTCTGCAGCAGTAGGGGCAGTTGCCTCCCTTTGCCCCTCTGTAGATCCGCCTTTGACTCACTGTCTGGATCTCTGGCTGTTCTACTTGCTTAAGTGTGCTTGTACTTATGTTAAAATATTTTAAAAGGGGCGAATGCTCTTTTAAAAGTTCCATATATATCTTTTCAGAGCAGTCCAAACTTCATTGCCATGCCGTGGGTCTATAGTTAGACTCGTCCATAGATATTCCTACACTGGACCTGAACAATATTCTCCTAAATTACTGCAAGAACATGTAGAAAGCTGAAATTCAGCACTTTAACCACTGTCGGTGTTGAATCTTATATTCAATTGTTCTCTAGGACAAAGCCAATCAATAGAAAATCTATCACTGTCCAAAACCTTGGAGTCTGCACTCTATATTCTGGTCTGGTTCAATGAGCAAAAGTTGCTCTTTGAGTCACATTAAAGTTTGAATATATATTTCAAAACGAGCCGTGTGTGATTCAGTTTAGCTATAAAAAGAGGCAGCATGCATCATTGTCTCCATTTATCTTGTTAGGCACACACTGTTAATTTAATCCAATGATTTGTTTGGTTTTAGAGGAAAGTGATTTCTTCCAGGTGTTCACATAAAGCAGAAAATGAAAAGAAATGACTCTAAATGGAAAAAAATAGTGGTAATCAAGACTTCCAGCTATGTGTAGTCATGAGCCTATTCCAGGAAGTTTAGATACACTTTGTACTGCAGTACAGAATCGGGACACGGTGTCAGATATGTGCAGAAAATATCATTCGATATTATCAAACCTGCTCCCTGTTATCACTGAATCTGCACAATGAGGCCTTTATCCATGACAACGTGATGGATCGGCAATGCTACGGGAAAAAGTGCTTACTGAGACTGAGATCAAATGCCACAATCGAGATTGTAAGATTCATGGGCAATTTCTGGAGTGTTTGCAAAAAAGTTTATCCCTCACGTGTGAACTGTGAGTCGGAGTTTTGAATTTTCAGTTCTATTAACATTGGCTGACTTTTGTTATGGTCTGGAGACAAACTGCAGGAGGGAGGGTCATTAATCTGTGTTTTTTCTCTATTCAAAACTGGGGATTGCAATCAATATTTTGTATCTCATGGCAGAGTAGGCAAACCCTGGAGGATAAAGCATGTATGGGGATAAACGGTAACCCTTTGGGGCTTTACTGTCAGCATGCAAACAAAGGCCTTGGAAGTTGAGTGCACCAGAGCAAGAGAGTACAGAAACCAAAACTGGAGTTGTGCTGCCAGTGTAGTCACCTTGGCGGTCTTCATATGTCCTCCAGGGATAATCCTGCAGAGGAATAAGTTTGCGAGGTTGAGCAGATGCTCACCTTTGTCCGTCCTTCTCCTTTTTCTGCACTCTGTTAAGACAACTGCTGATTAGGAGCAGCTGTGCCGAGGTACACAGGTGTGGGTCATTAGAGGCAATTATCAAATCCCAGAATTCCTACTCCGTACTGTGTCACTGAGTCTTTCACGGAAAAACTCTTCAAGAGCAGAGAGTCTTTAACACAGAAGGTAAGCTAGTGTGCTTGATCATCGGTGTATCACTGTTGATGGCAACTGATATAATATTTGAGGCACTTCAAGACTTTCTATGATGCAGCAACATTCACAAAATGTTTGTGACACTGGCCAATAAGAGCCTGGAGATCAGTAAACAAGCCCTCTTGGTGTGATTCAGAGGATCTGATCTGCCAGTCAGGAACAGTGTTTGTGTACATTCATTACACAGACAAGGATTCGATCCTGTCACTTCCTTCTTGATGATATAACTCAAATCGTAAATGATTAATGTGCAGGCCGGGGCGACGCTGTAGTCTTCATATAAGCAGCTAACCTCACTCTGTGTGTGTCTTATCCAACTCAAATGTCATATGCTATGAACCCAGCCTAAGACGCCCGAGTCTGTGCTACAAATGTAGCTCTATAGCATCAGTTTTGTCCTGTAGATTACACTTTATACAGCCTTACCCATCCATCCAGCTTACCTACAGTCATGTGAAAAAGGGAGGTTTTGGCAGTTTGCTAATCTAGAGCATTTAGGTGTGTGTAAATGGTCTGATCTACTCAGGACTGGAATGTTCCAGCAAATTCACCCCAAAATCCGACCGTGCTATCCTGAGAAAAACTGCAAAAACCCAAGAGCTACATCTCAGACTCTACAGGCTGCAGTTAGCACGTTAAATGGTAAAAGTTCATGATAGTGTATTCAGAAGAAAAAACAAAAGGACCTTTGGAAAGACGAGACTAAAATTAGATGTTTGGCCATGATGCACAGCACCACGTTTGGAGAAAAACAAAAACTTCATACCAACTGAAGCACGGTGGTGGAGGGGTGATGACTTGGGCTTCTTTTGCAGTCACAGGACTTCGGAACCTTGTAGTCACTTCCCATGAACTCCTCTTTGTATGGAAATATTCCAGAGTTAAGCTTGGCCCAAAATGATGTCATGCAACAGGACCATGATCTCAAGCACAGCAGGAAATCTCTCAAATAAAGGTGTTGCAAGGTTTCAGTCAGGGCCTGGACCTCAACCTGATTGAAGTGGAGCCTTAAGAGAGATGTGTACAAATGGATATCTGCGAACCTCAATGAACTGAAGCAGCGTTACAAAGAAGAGTGGGGGAAAATTCCTCCACCATAATATGAGATACTGACAAAGTAATATAGAAAACAATTACTTTAAGATATTGCTGCTAAAGGTGGTTCAACAACATCATGGTGTTTACTTAAGTTTTCACAGTCCTGCACTGAGTCCTGTAAGTCCCTGTACTAAACATCCACATGTCAGCCAACGGCAGATGGCTTCATGAAATGTTAGCGCAAAGAGTTTTAAATGGTCTTGTAGATCAATGTAATGTTAGCATTTAGTTTAACCAAATAGTATTTATGGTGTCATCTTACAAGTCCAGCAATATTTCACCGTCAAGTCCTGCACATCTCTAATCCACAGTCCTCAATACTTCTTTTGATCTGCAGTCCTTCAGCATTTTGTGAATCACACACATACTAAGCCCGTTTTGTGTGAAAACGCCATCAGAGAATCCCGGCACTCACTTTTCATTGTGAGTGACACGTTAACGTCTTTGCTTTTTGATTTTGACTCACTCTGATGTTGAAATACTATTGAGCTGTTGCCTATTGCATCCCCCCCCCCCCGCTCTGTCTTTCACCTCCTTCTGGTAGTAGCTGGCCTTGGTGCTGAACCCGCACCATTGTCAGCATCTGCTGGTAAACAGCTGACAACAACGGGGCAGATTAATGCCAAACAGTGAGCAAGCCTGAGGAACGCTTTGCATGTAAAGCAAGTCTAAGTAGGAGAGCAACAAAGAGCTAAAATGCAATGAATTTCTACAATGACCAGTCCGATTCCACACGCACACACATCTGAAATACAAACACCTCATTAGTCAGGCATTTCAGATGCTTTATTTGTATGTGAGAAAACATCCACTGCGCATGCATTTGAATGTGTGCACATATTTTGCTTTAAACATGAGCACACATGTGGTTCCACGCGTTACGGTAAATCCAATTACGGTGTGTGGTCCAGGAGAAATCTCGCCAATGCACAAACACACACACAGGCCACACAGTTAATGAGCCGCGCCAGCACCAGCCACAGTTTTGTCGCCCCTTCTTTTCCTCTTCTCCGAGCATTAATGCATTTCTCTCTCCCCGGCTCCGCGTGTCAAAGGATTACGGTCTCATTTGGAGTTGGTGTTTTTTCCTCGTGTGCCTCTGTCAGGACACTGCCACACTGCAATGAAATGTTAATCTTCACTAAATATTTTTCCAGTTACAGGATGCGACACATGATGCAGTCAAACAAATCCATCTCTACAAACTGCGCCCGTTCGTTCACATACATATATATCTTTTGCAGTCATCTTGTAAAATTGTGGATTGGAATTCATTATGATTTCTGGGTTGCATCCTAAAAATCCCATTCTTCCTTCCTTCCTGTCAACTTGAACACACACACTCGTCTCCATGTTCCCTCTCTTTCTGCCTTTCTTTTATACCCCCAGTTATTATAGACTCTTTGATGTCTGGCTATTCTTGCGCCTCGCTCAAATAAATGGAGCATTTGGACTAAGAGAGCCTGAAAAAATCAGGGAGAATGGAACCCAGCGAAATGTCATATCCCCACCGTACATTATTTTAGCAAATACACACTCACACACGCACTGCTACTCTCCTAAACAAGTTGTAGAGAGCAAATGAGAGCAAAGCGACGCGCTGATGGAAGCAATGAGCCGAGGGAAGGGAGGAGGGCCGGAGCGTGAAAGGTGCAAAAAGATGAAAGCTAGGAACATGAGAGCGCAGAGAAAGGAGACGAGGTGATATATTTACATGTAGCGAAAGAGCATTTGCTTTTAGGATGAATTTTATGCTGTTTGCTGTCACTTTCTAGACACTCTCCCCTCATCTCATTCTTATTCTCTTATCAGCAGGTCTTCCATTTTTCTCCCCCCTCCTTTCATTTCCTTCCCTCCCTTGCCTACGTTGCTGCCTAGTCATTGGAATTCATTCATTTAATCCTGACAGCTCTGGTAGATACAGCACTTAGTGCTTATTGAGGAGGTAATTCATCTTTAATTCTCCCATCCCCTACTGCAAGTTAGTCATGCCTAAGTGTCTTCACAATGCCATCAAACGTAAGCGCAGCTTTCTTATACACGGACAAAGAGTCAGCAGCTGTACCTCGAAACGAAGTACAAACGATTGCTGGAACTGTAATGGACACACATGCCAGCTTTATACATGCTCTTTAAAAATGAAGTATGCAGCATTAGCAGCTGCTTAAACTTGCAAAATCTTGTAATAACAACAAGCAGCATTTAATTTAGATATATCCATTTAATGAGGATGAAAAGATGCTCGCTTTAAAATGATTTTCGTCAAACGAATCCAAAGGGGGGGGAAAACACTTTATTTCGTGGTGATACTTTCCACCCAAGTTTGTTCAATCTCGCCAGCATTTTTTTTGGTTTCCTTCTCCCAACAGCAAGCTGTAATGAGACACTGTTTGTGACATTGTATGAAGCCTTATTAAAGTATTGTTTACAGCTCTTCGGAGTGGAAAAACTGCGGCACAATAAATAACAAGTTCATGCTGTAGCTAGAAAAGAAAATCCAGCCCAACTCTAAATAGTTCTTGGCTTACATAATGCCTCTTATTTAAAGCCTCTGCACAGCTGGTACACCTACACTGAAGTTTTCCCTTATTGTTCCTGATTGGACCGCTTGTCAGGACTGGGAGGGTGTGAATAGGCTGCTGATTGTCTCAATGATTCACCTTTTACTTTTTTGTTTCGCCTGATACAAGTGAAATGAATCCATCTTCACAACACTAAATGCTTAATAACACGAGGAGTTCTCACAGTAGCAAATAATTCCAACGGAAGCGCTAAAAGCTAATATTAACAGTAGCATGCTAAAGCTAGTTCTTTGAGCTGAGTAACCAGTACACTTTATTCAAAACAACACTGGAAGTACTAAATGCTTAATAACACGAGGAGTTCTCACAGTAGCAAATTATTCCAACGGAAGCGCTAAAAGCTAATATTAACAATAGCATGCTAAAGCTAATTCTTTGAGCTGAGTAACCAGTACACTTTATTCAAAAGTTAGTTTCTGACAAGCAAAAAGAAAAAGAAAGCTCTCTTTTTAAGCCAATAAAATCAACTGAACTCATAGAAACTACCACAAGTGTGCATCAGTGTGTTCCATTTAAAATGGGAAGATGGAAATTCAGACTTCCCATCTTGGCTGGAAGACCAACTCAATTGGCACTAAAACACACAAGTGCGTAAAACAGTGACCTAAATGGTCACTTTAGGCTGTTTCTCAAAGTTGAGCCAGAGACTCCCATGTTCAAAAGCTAGCTTTATGGAAAAAAATAAACACGTTTATTTCACCTAGCAACATTTAACACCAGCAACCACTCGCCAACACATGCACTATTTCTATCGTAACCGGTGGTTGTATCACGTCCAACAAAACGCACAACTCTCAAGAAACGTGCACATGACGTCACATAAAAAAAACCTCTATAGCCAAATTTTTTGTATTATTGAATTTCTACCTTATTCATGTTGCTACAGTATTTGTTTTTAACTAAAAATAACATGTAACACCTTCTTCTACTCATTTTTTTCAGCTGGAATTGCAAACGTTAGCTATCCTGTATCGTGGGCAAACCCCACTGGCACATCTTAGTATTTTGGATTTTCCGCTGTGGAATTTTCTCTCTGGAAATTTGACCCGTTCAACAAACAGCAAACAGAATAACAACTTTTAATAGCACACCGTTTTTTTGCGATGTCATTTCACCTCTGCATGAATGCACAATTTCATCAAGTATACAAATCAAATGTTGAAGGTGAAATGATCGCTGTTATATTTACCCGTCCATAGTGACATTACAGCACGCACAGACGCACACAGAGCGGCACTCAGAATGATCCCTCACACAGCTTTTCAGACAAATCCAATAAATTGCTGCAAATACAACAAATTATGAATGCAAACTCCACAGCTAGCAGTAAATAATCTATGCTAATTTGTTTTCTCTATGGATGCCTACTAAGTGTTTTATGGCATTTGCAAACAATGCAAGACTCCATGCTGGTTTACACAAACGCAACACCCACACACGCTCGCACACACAGGCACAAAGCGCCACGGCACGACAGGATTGGCTGCTCTGAATCCCCGGGCCGCTTCACCAAAATGTAACTAGACAAAGTCCTTGCATCACACACGCACACACACATACAGCCAGAATGCAAAGAGAGGGATTCCCCAGACACACAATCACGCTGACACAAACACGCATGCACGAGTGAATGAGCACACTTTAACACAGTTCACACACAAACAGCACACCCAGAGTCACATGCTTGCGCAAGCACATCTGACCACAGCATGCAAGCATCCAAGGAGATTTAATAACAGCATCGGACAGGAGGGAAGAAATCTGCCTTGCTAAAGGGCTTAATGACCTCATCTGTGGCCGGCAGCCGACATGACTGATAACATCCAAGAACACGCTCGCACACTGCCAGAGGCTCATCGTTTCCCGCTCTCTCAAACACACTCCTCACTGTGTTGTAAGGGTTTAATTTTACACCAGACTACGCTGCACCCTGATTAGCAGCGAGCTGCACCTTCCGCAGATTAAAAGCAAAACAAACAGGCTTCTTTTTTTTTTCTTTTTTTTAAAGTGAAAATTGCATACGCTGTCAAATCCGGCAGTGAGCTGAACAGGTACAGCAGGGTTCCACACTGCTACAACAGCAAGACCAGACAGATAAATAACATAAAATACACACCATACACTGCACACAAACAGCTAAACACCATGAGACAGAAGACGGGAGTGAGATGGGGATTTTAAGAAGGAGATCAAAAGATGAATTGCGATTTCCAGAGAGAGAGAGCAGGAAACAGATTATCCCTGCTCCGACTGGTGCTTCAGTTTTACCCGTTTTCTGTCTTGGCTTGCGTGTTACATGAGATGTGGCGTTTCTGTGGAACAGTGTGTTTGCATCCTTGCTGTCTCACTTTCTTTTCCCTGTTTTTGAAGTCTTCTATAATCTGCTGTGTGTGTGTGTGTGTGTGTCTGCAGGTTTCTTCTGTACCATTAAATAGAATAGATCAGATACATGTGTGCTTTCCACCTTCCTCCGAGACACTCGAGTGTGCGCCTAAACTTGTGTGTCTGCAGCATGACACTTCTTAAAGTGGATTTTCCAACTAATACCCTTCAACTTATTTCTCCCCACCTTCCGGCTACTTTATTTCCACTCAAATTTTCAGCGTTGCAGTGTAACAGCACGCTATCCGGGCCCCATGCTGTTTCCTGGATACTTCTCCATTTTTTTCTCTCATTACTTTTCCCTGATCCATTAGGACCCCTATGGCGTAAAGCTCTACCGGCCCAGCTCTCCGGGATTGGGAGGAAGAGATATCCATTTCTAGATGTAAATAAATCTGTTACTTCCCTGACAGCACAATTCATTAGTTCTCGCAGCAATCTGCCTGTTCACGCAGAGTGCTTCGGCGAAGCAGCAAGTGTGTGTGCATGTGTGTGTGTGCAGCAAAGAGGGGGTGTCAGGAAAATGTGTCAGCCTGCTCTTTAGAGGTTTGGATGTGATTACAGGAGGAAAATGCTTTCAAAGGACAGAGCAGCATGTGTACAGAAGTTAACAGTGGCTAATTGCAGTATGGCCCATTCTGTTACCTCACTCCGGACTGTATTTGCTTCTTATTAATAACCAAGTTTGTTTTTTTTAAATGTTTTTACTTCTCAAACTGGTGCGCTGAGGAGTGGCTTTCAGCATGATATACAAAGTATGAAATGCCTGTCTTTAATTCCTAAATGTATGCCAGCTCTCCGTGGTCTTCCTGGCTGAAGGATTGTAAAATAAAGTTACCATGTAAATATTTACCATTAGCCAACAGTGAGGAGTTAAGAATGCTTTAAAATCAAATATGGGAATTTCATCCTTTCAAAGAAGGCGATTGTTTATCACTTAAACTGCCTCTACCCACAAAGTGCAGCCAATCATGACACGTGCAGCATTAAATAGATGATTACTCTAAATAAATTCCCCAAGGTGTTGAGATGCCTGCTAACTTGTGGTGATGACAGGTGACTGTATAATGAAGCCAATCGGGCAGGTAATGACTTAAACTGCTGTCAGATTTGAAGTAAACACCTGAAATGACCTCCAACAGGTGCAAATGATACCACTGACTAACATACGATGGATCTGGAGCAGCGGTCCCAAACTTTTTTTACGCCACAGATGGGTTTAATGTCAGACAATATTTTCACGGACCGGCCTTTAAGGTGTCGCGGATAAATGCAACAAAATAAAATGATACAACCAAGACAAAAACTGTGGTATTTTTAAATATAATAATAAATGCGATTTCACTGTGTAACTGTGTAACTTTATTAGCAGTGTCCTCCAACAACATTGAGAGTAACATCCTCCTCTCTGCCCCATAATGCTCTCTGGTCGCTATGGTAACGTGTAAATATTTCTTTCAAAATAAGACACACAAGTAAAAAACGGGAAACAACCCAGGGAAACCAAGTTAACAATAAAAACCCTAAAAACAATAAATTTCACACCCGAACCTCAACTCTCCCGGCCCGGTACCAAACGACTCATGGATCGGTACCGGTCCGTCGCCCAGGGATTGGGGACCGCTGATCTGGAGGGTTTTAGGGAGCAGTTAAATATTATATAACCTCCCGACTCACAACTGGGTATAACTGGTGCTATCTTCGTGGATTCTCTCTCAGCACTTTCATCCACGAAAGTTCAACAGTAGGATCAATCAACAACACATTCAAGTTAAACTTTGGGAGGAAAAAATCACCTTACGTGTATCTGGAGAGTTCTTCTTTCCTTGGAAAACAGGGTTTGTACCCTGCATGGAATGTAAGAACTACTATAGCCCCATAATAAGCTCCAGACATTATTCTTATATCGATCCCAAACACTTGAATTTCAATGCAAGTGAATCAGCTCTAACAAGGCTATGCTAGATTGCTTTGTATCAATGTTATACCGGTAATTTCTCAAGCATACAGTACCTGTTTTGGCACAGTGTGTTATCGATGTAATATTCATTAGTTGCTTGTGTTTACTGCTGTTTGCAAATAGTGTGATTATGTCTCTCAAGCTTATTCGGTGCTCTTTGCATCTTTGCCTCCTCCTCAGTGATCAGATCTGCTCTGGTGAGTTGAAGCCACACAGTGAGAACAACACTTCTGTCCTGATAACATCTGCTTTGCCACTGTTTCCCTTTGAGAATCTAAGCACCTTTTCAGTGCCAACACTTGAGGGTTACCTGATGCTTGGTGTCAAAGGGCCCAAAGAGTTTTATAATAAATATCACTTTTAAGCTCCTGGCTGCTGGAAATTTTTTTTCAAGAAGTTGACGTTTAAATATTGGCTGGATTTTGAGTTTGAGCCTGATTGCCATTAAAACCTCAGTTCATGCATCTCAGTTGGCAGCAGTGCCTATAACTGTCAGCTTTTCCATGTGGAAAGGCACCATCAGTGCTGAAAGGTAGATACAGGCTAAACAATGCAAACTGCAATCTTCATCTATCCCTGCCAGCATGGATTTAGAGTACTGTTGGGCAGCTGAGATGGTTTCCACAGGTGTCTCATAGGTCGCTACACCCCACTGAGTCAGTTCTGACCGTGCCAACAGCTGCAGCAGCAAACTGCGTTTCTGCCTCCAATGTTTTCTTTGCAGCCTGTGAGTGGCAGCTCGCTCAGAGTGTCAAAAGTGAGGCTGAAGCTGTCACTGAAAAGCTGATGGAGGCCCTGAAACAGCACATTTCCGTTTCCATAACAGCTGATGATTTCAGTGAAGCTCTGCGTCGCCTATTTGCTAACAAAGCTGCTTCCAACTAAAAGCTCACAATGCAAGCACATTAACAATGCTATTCATTTAGGGAGCCGCTTCAGAGCCCAGACTCATTTTGCTGATGGTTTTTTTTTTGTCTTGCTTTCTTGGATATTTTAAACTGTGAATTTCATTATAACCATGCTTTTTGCAGACAAAGCCGTGTTAGCAGTGTTAACAGTGTTAACAGTGTTCCTTTAAATTAAAAACATACCCATTTGACCAAACTGGTAACACTGATGGAGACCAGGTGAAGATGGGAACAAGAAACCTTTAAACCTGTCACTCAGCAACAGAGGTTTCACTCAGCAGTGAGCCATTAAGGCCTCATTCCCTGACAGCTGGGTGAATAGTTCCTGAAGTTGCTGGTAGTGAAATTGGTTGCAAAGAGGCATACTGTGCTGCATTGAAAACCTCCTTGCAATTGCTTTGGTTTCTTGTAGATTGCCGTAATTTGTCTGCAAACACAAAAGCAATAGTGAAAAATCCAACAAAAATATTCAAAGTAAATTTTGCACCTTTTGAAATGTGCAGGATGAAGTATTTGTAGCAATGTCCGTGTGTGGTCAACCGTGACAATCTGCTAGCAACCATAGCAATCCCAAGTAAGTGTTTGGTGTAGCATATGCAAGCAATTTCACAACGAAACACCCAGCAACCCTTGACAACCAATCAGCAATCAGTCATTCTTTTAACCTCACAACCAGCCTGTAGGACTGTCTCTGGTATCTGGGACCAAAAGCAAAACTAAACAGATTGGGGTTAGCTAACTCAGCTGCAGGCGACTGGTCAAAATACATCACAACATATTTTTTGTGAGATTTTTGTTGCTTTGCTGCTAATTTAATGTTTGCCTCTTCTAAAGAGTCATTTAAGGAATACTGTATCCACCGAATCTTGACTTTAGCCATTCAGCTGTGCTAGCCTCTTCCCCTACCGCTACGTTCATGTGCCGCTCGTGCGTCACGCAACAAAAACCCCTGAGCAGATAAGTCTGTGCTTTCCGTACAATGTTACATAATAGATAGGCAAAGAATCAACGCAGCACAAAAGAAAAGATTATTTTGGTGTGTGTGTGTGTGTGTGTGTGTGTGTGTGTGTGTGTGTGTGTGTGTGTGTGTGTGTGTGTGTGTGTGTGTGTGTGTGTGTGTGTGTGTGTGTGTGTGTGTGTGTGTGTGTGTGCAGAGAGGGAATATATGTGTGTGTGTTAGGACGAAGGCAGGGACAGAGAAAACTAATTAGCGCAGCACTTTAAGGATCACGGGCCACAGACTGCTGCGAGTGGGGACTGCCACAGACAATCCCAGTCAATTTTCCCACTCAGCGAAGAGAGCTGAGGCATGCTCTGACATTGTGTTTTATCTCAGCGGGCCTCTTCACTCATGTCAGGAGCTGGAGAGACAGGGAGGAAAGAAAAGCGAGAGAACGAGAGGGAGAGAGATGGAGGCAATGGTTGGTCAGAGAGTTGAGGGGGGAAAAAGTTGAGCAAATTAAAGAAAGAAGGATCAGTTAATGAAGACAAAAGAGTAACAGCGCAAGAGGGAGACAGTTTCGAAGTAAAATCCAAAACACACAGACAAAAAAAAAGTAGAAAAGGGAGACGGAGACAAAGAGAGCAAAGGCAAAGCTTCAGGGTTTAAACAGTTGCACTTCTTAAGGACTGTTCTCAGCTTTTAAGATAAATCAGCGGTATTTGAAAAGGCAGCGCTTTAAAAATATTGGTGTTGCACTGACAAAACATTGCTACATCTAATCAGTGACATTTTCTGAAATGTCAGCGGACTGTAGCTCGTTCACAGGGAGAGGGGAAAAAAAGATGTGCAACCTGGAAGCAATTCGATTGTCGTGGACACGTCCAGACAATTGAAGGGAAAGAGTGCCCTTTGTGAAAATCATTCAGCTGCCAAAACACAACAACGGGCAGTTTGACTCACAACGGGGCTCCAGTGCACTTTTGATGAATACCGTCCTAAAGCGCTCCCGTGCTGCCTGGGGAAAACACATTAATACAGTAGCTGTGTAAAAGCGCCTGGCGTAAACACGGAGCGAGCGCCCATATGGCTCCTGCATATGCAGTTGAATCTAATGCGAATAAATCATTGTACGAGACAGGCTTTGCACTTTAGCTGCTATTTTTATGGCCTCCCTGCCATTAGCATAGACACACAATACCCATCCACCCTCTTTTTGCACGATACAATACGCATCAGGCCAAAGCGGTGGTCTGCTGGAAAGCATCACGGATGTCACCACAGTGGATTAGATGGAGCCAAAAACGCTGAGGAGGCATGTGAAGGAGTTTCTTACTATTCTCACTAAATTAACTTAAAGAAAATTGGCATAACTCTAAGTGCATCGTCATTATTTTCTGTGCAATCACTCACTGTCCCCAGATCATGAATGCTGCTTATACGGGCTGATCGAATGACTTTTCATCCCTTCACGCCCCTCAGGGTGATTCTGGATGAGGTTGGGGATGTTTTGCTCTGGAGGAGCAGTGGACCAGCATTATTATTAGTTTTAGGATGATTAATAATAAGAGGAAGGTGATCTTAAGGTTTCTTCCACTGTCATCATCCAGTAAACACTTCTGTGTGTTCAATACTTCTGTTTAGGGCTACAGATGTGCACAGCTAATGACAAATGTGTTTAAAGCTGATTAGCGACTGTGAGCATGTTCCCATGCTACGCTAAGATGCTAATCAAGGGCACTGGAAAGAGTGGTGCCCTGTCCCGAGCTATTTTTAGACCACAGATCACTGCATCCCCCACAATCATTCACTCGAAGTAATTAGGTTAATAAAAGCACTAACAGGGAGAATATTTAGACTTTAAGCTCGCCTGTAATTTCCTAAATTAATGTTGGTGTTATATTTATGTCCTCTGTTCTTCTTCTTCTTCTTCTGTACCATCCTCTAAAGAGAGACGCCAGCTTATGTCAGACTTCTCTCTTCTTCTTCTTCTTTTGACTACCCCTTTATGGTCTGCTACAGTGGCTCATCTACCTTCATCTCCACCATCCTTCTCTGTCACACCAACTCTCCTTCCCCTCATGTCCTCCTTCACTACACTGACAAACCTCCTCTGAGATCTTCCTCTCCTCCTCCTCCTTGGCAGCTCCATCTTCAACATCCTTTGTCCAATATGTCCTCTTTCTCTCATCTTCACATGTCCAAACCATCCCAGCCTTGTCTCTCTAACTTATTCTCCAAACCGCTCTGCCTGAGCCATCCCTCTGATGTACTCATGTCTTTTTGGTCACTGTCAATGAAAATCTGAGCATCTCCAGCTCTGCCTGCTGTCTTTCTGTCAGAGCCACTGTTTCCAAACCATACATCACTGCAGGTCTCACCAAATTGCAACACAGCACTTTTATTTACATTTGATCACATCATAGCATCATCAGCGGGTTTGATAGTGCAGCACTGTACTGTACAGCTTCACAACCTGAGCTGCTAGTTTTATACAGGTGTGAAACATTTCTGTAGTCTGGGTAAATGGACATTGATGTTAAATGATCACCTTTTAAAATGGACTCTCTGGGTAAGAATCTCTATTTCATTGACTGCTGTATCCATGCCGTTTGCTCATTCTCATATTTGCAGACACTAATGCCTGCACACAGTGTGTGCAATGATCGTTCAGTCCTCCTGCCATTCTCCATATGGGGGGCAGCACAATGAATGAAAATACAAAAAATTCTTGGAGACTTAAGCAAAAACAAGAGTGCTATTTCCATTCATACCACCCTACTCTCTCCTCCAAACTCACACACACGTTCTGAATCTGCTGGAATTCATTAGCCAGCCGCTGCTTTATAGCGCACTGTTGTCAGCGCATAATTAGCAGTTGAGGGTTGTTTATGATGGCTTTGCAAGTGGAGCGGGAAAATGTGTGGCGGAGAGCATGGTCCGAGGTTAAGACAGGCCAAGAAGGGAAGGAAAAGAAGCAGGGAAGACCCAAAGCAACCAGTGCAGATTAGCATTCGCAGATGGTGAAGAGAACATAATTAGATGATAAAACTGTCTTCAGATGGAAGAAAGAAATCCTGCAAGGAGTGGGGAAATGCTCACAACATGGGCATAAAAAGCTTGTCTTCTTGAAATCCCAGAGAGATTACTTTATAATCATGGACAAACACTCAGCTTATTTCATGATGTCAACATGATGAACTAGAGAGTACATATTTAGCACAAATATATATACATATAATTTTTTTTATATAATCAAACAAATGTTATTTTTTCAAGGCTTATGTTGAGATCAAGATAATTATTTTGTGCTCACAGGGAAACAAAACTTGTGGCTACAATCCTCACTGGTCTTCCATAAGACGCTAATGTTAGCACAGTGTTGCAAAATTGCAGCCCAAACACAGCCAAGGTTCCCAACCACATATGAAAAATATATGGCACCAAAAAGTTTAGATTATGACTTGTGTTTTATGTTCTATCACCAGAAATCAGACGGATGCTTTTACAGTGTGGCCAGAATCAACTAGTAACGTTCATTTCCTCATCCTACCATTAGCATAGCAATAGCACGATGTTCGACTCTGCTACCTAGCTGACGAGTTGGACGTTGGACAACTGGATGTAGCCATTATGTCACCCACCAATCTGTGAACTTTAGATTTAAAGGCTTTAGTTTCTGCTCATCAGTGTTTTGTTTGTTTGTTTTATTTTTCATTTATTGGAGTTAGAAGAGATAATATTTTTACAAGAGGCTGCTAAGTTATCAGCTAACGCTAGCTAACATCATCTGCAAGATGCCTCTACAGACATGGCCGTGACTTCAAGATGGGAAAAATGAAATGGAGGAAGAAGTACCTAAAACCGGAATTCTTTTCCATGACCAGCAAGGAACAAAATCCTCCAATTTGAAAAGTAGTCACATTTAACATTCCTTGGCCCCCTTTTTCTATGTACTTCCTGATTAGCTAATGGCTTCAATCACTAGTTGCAAGCTTCACTGATTACAACATGGCGTCCACTTTAGTGGTTCTGGTTTTTATATGGTGTTTTTTTTTTCTATTCTTTTCTACTCTACCTAAGCATACATGTCACAAAATGCTTTCCATCTAACATTCACACTCCGATAAACAAACTCAGGGTTCAGTATCTTACCCAAGGGTACTATGGCATACAGACCAGAGAAGTCACGGATCAAAAACCTGCCAGATAGCAGACGACCCCGCTCTACCTCCTGCAACCCCAACAACCCCATTTTATAAATTCTGATCCTCATAAGAGGCAAACATTAGAATAAAACTGGGCAGGATTTAGATAACGACCTTCTACAGTACCAACGTGCAGCAGTCTGCGCTTACAACCAACATATGTAGAAGAGCATCTCTGAATGTACATTGAACCTTGAAGCAGAACCTACAACAGCAACAAACCACACTGAGTGCCAATGCTTTCCATAATTCCTTTGTAAATGTACAATGTCAGTAAAGGGCTGTTCTATTCTGTTCTGTTTCTGTCAGCTAACAACAGGAAACTGAGGCTACAGTTTTGCACAAGCTCAACGACACTGGAGAATAAAAGATTGGAGAAACGTGACCTGGTGGTCTGATTTCTCCTGTGATATTCTTCCATGAAAGTATGGATCTATCCTGCCTTCAATGGCCGGGAGTGGCCACGTCACAAACTTTTTGTACCTGAAAGGCCAATGAGTGTTTATGTCTCGGGGTGAACAAGTTTTTATTTGCATGTGTTGCTGTGTTTTATTAGTTTCATCTTTTAATAATGTACAGTGTTTTATTCTTATGGTTTTACTGCATGTTTTATTGTATAGCAATTGAAAATGTGACATCATTTCTGGGGTAAAACCGCAAAGGATTGTATGTACAAGTGGCAAGTGGTACTAGCGCGCACGGGCTATTACAGGACAACAGTTGCACAGAGATAAACAGAGACACAAAGAATGGCAAGAAGCTGTTGTATTATTAACTGCCACAGCCGATCGCATGACAGCCATGGGAAGCCGATGGGTAAAGAGATCGGTTTTTATCGGATTCCTTCATGGAAGAAAAATTGTTCAAGTCATGTTTCCGAACTCACGAAGAGGCGACGGATGGCCTGGATTGCAGCTATTCGAATACCAAATATAACGTTCCAGAACACTCCAGCTGTTAGTCTGCTCCAAGCATTTCCACAAAGGTAAGTCTTTTGTTGTAGTTAAAACGTAATTTATCAAATAAATCTTATATTGATTTGAACTGAATTCGTTGCGCTATGCTGCTTTGTTCACTGTGGCTTTGCGGGCTAATGTTTGTTGTGTTTTGTAGGAAAACCAGCCTACAAAATGCTGGAATGCGATCCACACTGGGCACCCTCTATCAACCTGGGTCATACCGAGTTCAAAGCTGCTACCACAGCGAGATTTGATCAGTTAAGAGAGAGAGCGATATCAAAACAGCCACGAAAAGTCCTGCGTATATGTGCTCAAGTGTTGTATTGAAGCAATCAAGTGATGAATAACTGTTTTCCAGTATGTTGTTTTGCAATGTTTTCTTTTTTGTTTTTTTTTTGGGGGGGTGTTGTCAGTGTTGATTTGTTTTTCACCAAAGCATCTACTAAAACATAATGAAATACAATTTTGCCTCTTTCTTGTAAGATTCTATAATAAAATGAAACAATGCCAGTTATGAATAAAAACAATAAATTGAATGAATTATGAAACACTTATTTTATTTCTATTGGATCTGAAAATGTTGTGTAATACTACAACCTGAAACGACAAATAGATTGTGTTGGAGATAAAGAAACAATTTTAACGACAGCTGTAAAATGAAATAGTCCAAATCAGAAAATAGATACACCAACGTAAACTGGATCTGGGCTTGTTGCAGGGATCTGAAGTTACTAAACATTTTGTGAGTGTATGCACTAACACTTAGGACCATATAATAATAAATATGTCCATGATGAAAGTTGGGCAGCGCGCTAACGTCCTTACTCCACCCTATATGCTCGTGTGGGTCTGACCCTTTCACTCCTTTGATTTTTTTTCCTCGTACCTTTTTTTTTTTTTGCCTTTTCGTCATGTCTGTCTTTGTACGGACCTGCCGTGTTTTCCGTCGATTTGTACATATACATACATTTTGCAAATAAAATGTAGGGATTAAAACCGCAGAATTAATGATTACCGGTCCTGGAAATGCTAGTGCTTGATGCAGTGTTTTGATTTTGCTGCCACTCGTACCCACAATGCAATGCGCGAAAGTCACGTGGTCTGTCGATCTCTATATATTAACTTATCCCGGAGAGACTCCACCCCCTCCTGATCACTAATTGCACACACGTGGGAGGTCACAGAGGCCAATAAGGGGGCCTGGCAGGACAGAGACCGCAGCGGCGGCGACAGAGAGGTGGGAGGACATTCTCGAGCGGAGCTCAACTGGCAGCAGCAACAGGCTTGGAGGCCCTGGCAAGTGGGCTGCAGAGAGGCAACGGGGATTAAGGAATATTCTGCAGCGTGCTGGAGATTCACAGCTGGGAGACGGGAAGAGAAGTATCGAGCGAGATACCTGACGCACACTTGGGCCTAGGATAGCGGCAGGCAGAGTTCTGACCTCTGCCTTGCGGGCGGCAGCCGGCGAGTCTTTACATGTACACTTTTATTTTAGGTCGGATGATCAATGTTAAATGTTTTTGGGGCTTATCATTGCCCGGCTTACATCATATGAAGTGCCACGTCCCCTCAGCTGCAGCGTGTTCTCAGCTTGATGCCATTAAGAGCGAATTACAGACCAAAAAAAAAAAGAGCCGTGAATTACACACTACACGATTTACTGTGAACCGCTCCTTAATATGTAGGTAATTTGATTCCAGCACAGAAACTGCACTGGCTTTCGCCTACAATGAATGCTGTTACACAGAGCTAATTTACACAAAATAAATCATTAAACGGCTAATGCCGAGAAAATGGGGACCAAGGGTAGAAAATGAAGATTAATTTTCATGAGACCGCTCTCGCATTTCTGTTTGTGTACAAATTAAATGGGGAACAACACAATAATTAGAGAGCTTTGCAGAGAAAGGTGTATTTTTCTTTTTTGCTTTGACAGAGCATGGCCGGGTGTTCACGTTAAACTGGGCTCCAGCTGCGCGCCACGCAGATGTGAGAGCGCTATTGAACCAAATCATAAATTACCAAATGTCACCTTGAATGGAAAAACTGTTATTAAGCTTTACACCCGCTTGAAACACTTTCAATAAACAGAGACTGCACGAGGCAATTTATTGACCATGTGGCGCGTCTAGACTTGCCTGCTATGTCCGCTGTTACTATAGGCTGCTATAGTCGGTGGATTGATATTCGTCCACGACTGGCGCCCTGCGTGTTTGAGCTCACTTTTTTTTGTGACACGAAGCCAGCAGCCATCATTATCCGCCTCGATTCCTCTGACCCATGCGTACATCACAGCAAACAAACGCACACACAATCAGAGACACACGCAGAAAATCAAAGGTGTGTTCATCTCCGAAGGAGGCTGAATCAGTGTCTGATCTGATCTCGGGTCAGCCAGCCTCCCATCAGCAAAGCATTGCTCATAGTATGTGTTTTTCATGTGTGTGTGTCTGTGTGAGATCAATACCCAGATACAGACAGCTCAGCCCCACCCTGCCTCAGGTCTGGGCTCCGGGGAGCACACGCATACAGGGAAAAGAAAGAAGCAAAAGGTCTGACAGAGCTGGAGCTTTTAACCACCGAGTCTATCTTCGCTTCTGGCGCAAAACAGAAATAAAGCGAGGACAGAGAGGTGGGGAGGCAGAGGACAGTACGGCTCAGGAGAAACTGGTTAAATCATGCGATTCGTGTGCACAGCGGGGTGGGTGTGGGCAGTGAGCGGGAGATTAGAAATGACAGATAAGGAATGTGACAAGGACGAAGAGACGGAGGGAAAGCGGGCATAAATACAAGAGAAATGCAGACTGTGGCATAAATAAGGACCTACTGTAGCAGAAAAAGAAAAAAAGTAAATTGATGGCCTTTGAGTTTTGTTTTAACTGTCTTTTCTCCCGCTTTAGCGTAAATGGCAACGTGCCGCAAAAAGGCCAGCTGTGAGTTGCCAAATGGATGTGAGAGCATGTGGAGGTGAGCTGTAGGAGTCTTCCTATATTCAAAGCGTTTTTTGTATTCTCTGATTCTGCGTTTCTATGAGGCTCTTTTATGAGTGACTGAAGGAGTGGAGTTATGTGAGATCAAGAGACAAGAGGAATAAGGAGAGAGGAGGTTCCTTCAGGCGTCCGCTGTGCTCCACTTGCCTCGGAAAGGTGTAAATTGAAATGAAAATGGGATCTGACTTTGATTAAAAACTTTTATATCCCCACATCTTCCACCTTTGCCTGCTCAGCCTCGTCGTTTCCCACAGAAAACTTTTATGAAGCCTCGTATTTCTTTTTGTATTTAGACTTTTTAGTGAAAAGAGGGTTTTTTTGTTAATCGATGCAGATTAACACCATTATGACTTTACTCCCAGGAACTGTACAGCTGGAGCCGGTTGCTGATTAGCTCAGTATGACCAATTTTTGCCTGGTTCCTTCTTCACGAGGAGCCGTCAGAGCGGGCAGCTGCACAGGTTTGGTCTCTCGTAAAGATCTTTAACTTGTTTAGCGACTGTGTAAACTACTAAAGGTCTTTACACATCAGAGGTGTAAAATTCGTGTGATTATTTTGTGAATTAAAAATATTTTTGGACTCAGCCTTCTTCTTAAGTAGCTTCAGGATGAAGCTTCCTTTTTTCAGATTAGAATAAACACATCTGACCAATCAGATCACTGCATTTGGCAACAATTGTGCTTTTAACTCAAGACGTGCACCTCTGTTGCATACACAATGGCATGAAGGTAGTGGAGACCCAGCTAGATGGTGATCAGTTGGCTCTCTGGAATGATTTCTCAGCCTCTTCAGATACAGTCCCAACTCTACCAGCAAGAGTTCACCTGAAATCTGTACGAAAGCAGCCGTTTTACAGCTTCAACTCCTGGATCAAACCATTAAATTCTCCCTGTTGCTACCTTCTCCTGAGAAATGGATGAATCCTTTTTCTTCCTTTTCTTCTTTGAAACATCAGGACCAGCTCATCATCACTTGAAGTCGACTCCGTTTTATCGAAGTGCATTTTTGAGGATGAATCATTTGCAAAATCGTAATGCTTTCGATGTGTATATACGTTACATGACAAGTTCACAATCCTTTTCAATATTTTTGCAATGGGCTCCGTGTGTAAAAGCCTTGAGATTGGAAAATGGGACACAGCTAGGCTCCACTGGTAACTAAGGCCCCAGTCACATGGGCTTAGAGACTAGTTACCAACTCCCTGAAGACCACCTATTGTTCTCTGGCTGGTTGGAGAGTGGTTGCTGGAGTAAGCCAGCATTTAAAATTATGAAGCTAATCACACAGAGGTGCATGGCCTGCACAAAAAAACTTCGATATTACCTCGTTATTATTCCACATGCTCGTGAGTTTCTTGTTATCTGTGCCTGTAGTTCCCAGTTTAGATTCAGATGACGAGTTTGATAGGTCCCTTACTGTTCCCTGAGTCTTGTCTTAGTGTTTGTCCTTTTGTTCCCTATCACTTGTGTCTTGTTTAATTTTGGGGATTTTTTTTTCTCTGACATGTGTTGGGTTTTACATCATTTGTCTTGTTTACCAGATTAGCTGTCTTCCCACCTGTTAGTCCTCCCCTCATTACCCGATGTGTCTCCTTTTGTCTTTTGTCATGTTATCCCTCTTGTTTCTAGGTTTTCCCCTAAGAGTCCTAGTATTTGGACTTCCTTGCACCTTCCATCCTCCTATTAATTTGGACTTGGGTATCTCCATTTGGGCCCACATCCTGCCTGCCACTAACTTACCATCTTCATCAAATATTAAACTCTGGGGTGTTTGGCATAAAAAAAAATGAAAATCCGCTGCACTTACACCTGTAACCGTCCAGGACATTGTTTTGACCCAATGGAAATTCATGTAAAACAAAAACCCGGGCAGGTCGGGTTGCTTGGTGACGCAATTATTTACAAAAATTTGATGTGAAGGTTGCAATAACATAAAGCAGAGCCAACTCTTGTAACTCTTTTAAATGGCACCATCTAAAATTCATTTTTAACTTTTTCAACTTTTTAAATTTTTAACTTATTTTACGGTATTTAAATGACAAATTACAGACGTATAGTGTTTGTTTTTTAGCAACGTCGAATATATCATTTCACTTTATGATGTTTAAAGAAATAAAGTCATTTGTAACGCTAATAAACCTCAAAACCTTAATCTAAAATACTAATTTGGTCAAATTTTACTTATAAGGAAAAAATTGATAAAAGATAAAAACTTAGGATAATAATAATAATAATAATAATGATGATGTATACTTTATTGATCCCCGAAATGAAGCTTATACATAAGTTCAGTAAGCAACATATGTAATCACACATCTATCTACTCCCGGGTGTTTGGTGGCTAGTCTATATCTTCAACTTTCCAACACTATCAAGCTCATTGCTGACATCACTGGTGTGGTCCAATCATCTGTCTGCCCGCAATCTTCCGACCAATCAGCCTCGATTCCAGGTTCTTCAGCTCTGACTGCTTACCTGTCATTCTCCCATGCAGACTCCTCTTCCCATCTCCGCCTCGCTCATGTTACTCATAGTTCCAGCTAAGCCTTCATCTGCATCACCACCACCCTCTAGACTCCAGGGGGTTCTGTCTAATACCTGTCACCGATGGGAATCCGTGATGGGCCCTCAGAGTCCAACAAATAACTTTATTGATTCTGTTTATTAGTATGTTCAGTTCATCCTAACAATCTCATCTTATTAAAATGACTTCATTGCTACAGGACAGGTCAGTTTTAGTGTTAATGCTGTAAAGTTTGAGATTTTAACATGAAATTGACCACAGGGATCGACTCCCTCCTGAGCCTGCCTCAAGTGGCAGCTAGAGGAACTGCAGTTTTCACAACTTCTGTATTGGCTCCATTTTTTAGCTCCAGATGCTGCTCCTTGTATAGGGGAAGTAAACAAGCTAGCAAAGCTAATGAAAAGCACCATCTGTCCACCATTCGGCAGGTTACAATCAAAATTTCTTGTCAGGAAAAGTGAAAGTATAACCATTACGTTCACCATTTTTATGCTAATCGACATAACATTTCCCCGTGTAACCGCAGCACACAACCTTGACAAGCCATTCTTCTGTGAGAAATAAAATCTGAGGTTTAAATGATTATCGATCGGATTCTCCTATATTCTCTCCCATCTAGAATATTCACAGGCCCCAAAGACATGAAAAGACAGCTCAGAAATTTCATCCATCAACAAACACCTTTGATTCTGCCCATGCACAACAGAGCCCTGCCTCATCAAAACACAAACCACAGACGGATGAAGAGAAATGGATTAGAAAGTCAAAGCTGCTCAGAATTTATTGATTGCCTTCCTTTTTTTCACCCGTCTGCCCCTTTTCTTTTCCCTCCTCTCCCGCTTTTCCCTCCACTGAATTTTTGCAAAACCGCTGTAATCACTGGCAATTTGCAGGGAGCCTCACAGCTGGACACTTGCCCGCTGCTGACAGAGTGCGAGCATGTCGGAGCGCAGAGATATGTGTGTGTGTGTGAGTCTATGCGTGAAGGAGTTGTGTGTTTATTGTGCCTTCATGCCATTGTGTCCAGAAAGGTTCATTTTGGGAGAACAGGGATCCATCTCTGTATTGGAATTAGTGTATAGGTGAGGGTCCAGAGGGGACAGGAGGAGATTTTTATAAACTGTTGATTACCTAGGGGAGTCCCTCGACTTAAATTGAGCTGGAACCAGATACACGCACGCACATGCAGTTTTGGCACATCCACCTTTCATTGTGGTGTAGCAGTGTGCCTCTATCTCACACTGTCAATCTTTAATCCTTGCAGTATGCAGTATCCATTATGCTCTATGCCCATGTAGTGATATTGTGTGATTGGACTAAATGTTGTGTACCATTAAAAATAAAACAAACAGAAACACTCTTGTGCTTTAATGGCACTATTAGGAATCTCTGCCATATTAATCATGCCTAAGCCTGTTAGGATCCGTGTCACTTTCTTAGGATTAGTTAGCATTCTGGGAAATATGATGATGAGAAGCTTAATATCTCTCTTTATTCGTAGCTACAGCCAGGAGATGCTTAACTTAGCATTAGCATTAAGAGGTAAAACATCTAGTATCACTCTGTAAAGGTTGAAAACCAACCAGAGAGCGTTGTTTGTTTAAAGTGTCTAAAAACAAGGTGAGTTAAAAGAAGGTGGTGGATGGAGGGTTGTGCAGTAGAGTTTGGGTGGGGTGGGAGCAACATCAGCATGATTGCGGGGTTGTTATGAGCTGCCATTTTGTTAGGTACACCCTGCTATTACTGGGTTGGACCCCTTTTTTTGCCTTCAGAGCTGCTTTAAGTCTTAATGGCACAGATTCAACAAGGTGCTGGAAACATTCCTCAGAGATGTTGGTCCATGTTGACATGACAGGATTACACAGTAAATGCTTTAAATCACACAGTGGTGTAAATTTGCTGTTCCACCACATCCCAAAGGCGCTCTATCGGTCTGAGACAGGTGACTGTGGAGGCTAGTGAACTTATCAGAATCAGAATCAGAATCAGAATCGTGTTTATTGGCCAAGTATATGTGCAGACACATACAGGGAATTTGGTTCCGGTAGATGGTGGCTCTCAAGCACAGCAATGTAAATCTCACACACACAAGTGTCTATATATACACATTACACATACATACACAAAGCTATGTAAACCAACTATAAATAACGAATCTAAACTTATATACATAAAATACAGAAATGAATGAGGTGGAATGAATACTACAGAATGTACATAAGGTGCAGCTGCAGTCTGGCAGTGGGAGCAGTGTGACAGGTCAACTGTTAAGAAGGGAGATGGCGAGGGGAAAGAAACTGTTCCTGTGTCGGGTGGTCCTGGTCTGCAGGCTTCTGTACCGTCTGCCAGAGGGCAGCAGATCAAAAAGTCTGTGTGCAGGGTGTGAGGGGTCTGTGATGATTTTCCCTGCCCGTTTCCTGGTTCTTGAGAGGTACAGATCCTGGATGGAGGGCAGGGGCGTGCCGATGATCCTTTCTGCTGCCCGTACAGTCCGCTGCAGTCTGCTCCTGTCCTGTTTAGTGGCTGCTCCATACCAGACTGTGATGGAGGAGCACAGGACAGACTCAATGACCGCAGTGTAGAACTGGATCAGCAGCTCCTGTGGAAGACTGTACTTCCCCAGTTGTCTCAGGAAGTACATCCTCTGCTGGGTCTTTTTGAGGATGGAGTTGATGTTGGTCTCCCACTTCAGGTCCTGGGAGATGGTTGTACCCAGGAACTTGAAGGTCTTCACAGTTGACACAGGGCTGTCTGATATGGTGAGGGGGAGCAGAGTTGAGGGATGTCTCCTGAAGTCCACTGTCATCTCTACAGTCTTAAGAGTGTTCAGCTCCAGATTGTGCTGACTGCACCAGAGTACCAGCCGCTCAACTTCCTGCCGGTATGCAGACTCATCACCATCTTGAATGAGGCCAATGACAGTGGTGTCATCTGCAAACTTTAGGAGTTTGACAGCCGAGTTCTTGGAGGTGCAGTCGTTAGTGTAGAGGGAGAACAGTAGTGGTGAGAGGACACATCCTTGAGGGGCACCAATACTGAGGGACCGGGTTTCAGAGGTGATCTCCCCCAGCCTCACTTGTTGCTTTCTGTCTGTCAGGAAGCTGGTGATCCACTGACAGGTAGCTGGTGACACGCTGAGCTGGGAGAGTTTGGAGGAGAGATGTTCAGGCACAATGGTGTTAAAAGCCGAACTAAAGTCCACAAACAGGACCCTGGCATAAGTTCCCGGGCGGTCAAGGTGTTGCAGGATGTAATGCAGCCCCATGTTCACTGCATCATCCACCGACCTGTTTGGTGGATTATTGTCATGTTCAAGAAACCAAGCCATCACAAGGTGGGTACACTGCGGTTAGAAAGGGAAGGACATGGTCAGCAACAACACTCATTTAGACTGTGGTGTTTAAATGATGCTCAGTTTGTACTAAGAAGCCAAAAGTGTGCCAAGAAAATGTCCCGCACACCATTACACCACCAGCCTGAACTGTTTATACAAGGCAGTTTGATCTGTGCTTTATCCTACATTTATATGGTGAAAGATCACACTAACAGTTTCCTCAAGGGGCTTTAACATAACCCTACAATAATTCAGAGAAAACCCCCAAACTGAGCAAGCTCTTTGGCGACAGCGGGAAGGAAAAATCCTCTTTTAACAGGAAGAAATCTCCAGCAACACCAGCACAGGGACGGGCAGCCATGTGGCACAAAGGGTTGGAGGTGAGGGGAGATCAAGCTTTCATTTTGTCTACATCAAATTCTGACCCTACCACCTGAACGCTGGAGCAGAGATCGAGACTCATTAGACTAGATACTAGATGTAATTATGAGCTGTATCCTCAGTTTCCTGTTCTTAACTGACAGGAATGTCATCCAGTGTGGTCTTCTGCTGCTGCATCTGTTTAAAGGCTTTTGATATTGTGCATTCAGAGATTAGCATGAGATGGATGAATGGATCCAAGGGGTGCCAGGAAAATACCTTTGTAGTAAAGAGCGATTGTAAACTTGAAGCAGTCTGGCTGTTTCCTCAACAAGGCATTTCCTCCCAGACTGGATATTTCCTCTTTTTCAGTTCATACTCAAATGGACTGCACTCAAATATTCAGCTTGATTTTCATCAGCTTGCTGCCATGTGATTGGCTAATTAGATATTTACATTACTGACCAGTTCAACAGATGTACCTAGTATATTTGTATTTATACTTGTTTTGCACATATACTGTATTTTATCCATGTTTGCTTGTCATAAATAAATGTAACATACTGGGGTGTTTGGGGGTGTTTTCTTATTATTTGTGACTAAAGATCTAAATTTACTAATTAAAAAAAAAGGTCGACTCTGTCCTGTGTAGAGCTGAAATCAAACAAAGAAAAATTACTGTGATAAAAAAAAAAAACAAATAAATAAATCCAGCACTGATAAAGAAGAAAACAATCTAAAACGGGCACACTTTAGAGAAACTGTGAGTGCTGGTGGTTGATTTTCCTGCCCTGCAAAGGCCACAGCTGTCAGCCTCAAGACTTTCAAAATGACTCCGTCCAACGGCAGCGGGAAACATTAGAGGTGAAAGCCCTAACGCAGCTCGGGCTAAATTTTAGATGAGACTGAGAATATCGCTGTCTGGTGTGAAAAGTCTCGCAGTTTCCTTCTTCCCCGTTTGGCTGGACGAAGCGAGAACGAAATCAACGTTACGACTCTGTAACATGCAGCGTGTAACGTGATGTAATTATGTGATGGTCATTGAGATCCTGTGCATTATTAGGCTTTTTATTGTCACGCGTGTCGTTCGGCACCATGTCGGACATGATTGCCTCCCAGTAATTTTCAGCTTGGTTTGTACGGTGTAATAGCCATCGCGGTACAGGTTTGCTTCCATTAGAGCAGATGGGGAAATCATATTATCAGTGTCACCTGATTCTTCACAGATATTATAAAATTAGTAATGAAGAAGATATCAGGTTGTAAGAAGAACTAAACTGACTCGCACACTTTTGCTGACTACTTCTGGAGCTGCAGCTCCAATGCGATCTCACTCCGGGGCGTCAAAAACTGCCGTTCTGTCACAATGTGCTGCAGAGGCACTTGCAGGCTCTTGGCATCGTTGCCTCCTGTGTTGATCTATCTTTTCTACTTGTTATCCATCTTTCCTCTCTCTGTGAGTGTGGCTTTTGTGTTTCACTGGGTGCATGGCAGTTTTACTGGTCCACAAGTTTTCACCATCCACTCTCTGCAATAAAACGGTCTGTGCATTCATCACTCGTCTACACTGAGATGTACAGTAGTATTGTACCATATACCCCAAAAGACCTCTTTGCTCTCAGACTGCTGGCTTACTTGTGATTCTTCGAGTTTCTAAAAGTAGAATGGGAGGCAGAGCCTTCACCTCCCGGTTTGTTTTCAGGAAACAGACACCCTGTCTGCTTTCAAGATTAGGCTTTAAACTTTTCCACTTACCTCCTTTCGCTTTCCTTATTGTGATATACCACTATTGCATTTAATCTTTATTAATGACTAATCTCTGCCTTTGTCTTTCACAGTGTGTATTTTGTCCTGGTTCTGCTGCAGGCTTCTTCCTGTTAAAAGGGAGTTTTTCCTTCCCACTGTTGCCAAGCGCTTCCTCACAGGGGGTCATCTGATTGTTGTTTTCCTTTTTTTGTTTGTTTAATATTGTGTCCGTGTTAAGGTATAGAAAAAAGCACTTGAATGCTCACTAATATTGTAGGATCTTTACCTTACAATATAAAGTACTTTGAGGCAGCTATTGTTGTAAATGAACAGTATCGCCGGGCTAACTATGAGAAGTTGAGATCTACTGGAGCACTTGTGGTTTTGATTCTTTGACATTTAACCTGCCTGAGCTGTCCTTGTCCTCCTGTGTCTTACAAGCTTGTGTAAAGCACGAGAGGCTTTGACACTCTGGTCAACACACCACATAAATCATTATTTCAGCACAAACGTCTTTTCTTTTAGCCACAGAGTCTTTGAAATGCAACAATTCACAGTTTTGCTTTTCAGGGAAAAAGACACCGACAGCGCACACCGACCAGTGTCTTTCTCCGACTCTCATGCACAATAGGTGCAATCCATTCCAAGTAAACATCAATACCAATCAATATCAGGACAGCCTGGTGCTATTTGTAGTAGGCTTGGCGATCATTAGAAGACAGTGCTGTGGTGCAGCGGGTTAACACTGCACAGTCCCCTGACAGTGGCAAAAATGTGCTTAATAATCCTCAAGATCAATAAAAAAGGGGGAAAGAAAACATTCTTTATGTTATGTGCATGTCTTTTCATTTCTCTTGTTTCGTTATGTTTCCGTTTTTTGCCCCCAAAATAAAAAACGGGGTACTACCAAAAGACAGGAATCCAATAACTGAAATAAACAAAGGTACGCACACAGTTTTAACACCTCTCTTTTATTTTTATTTTACACACAATCCCAAGACGCTACACGGTCACCCTGAACCTGCCGTTTCCACACCATCTGATGGTTTTACCCCAGAGATGACAAGGGCATATTTATTGTCAGGGCACTCTTCTCTGAAAGGCCACGGGGGAAAAGATTTAATTGGTTCGGGTGTGCCGGTCAGGAAGACAAATTGCAGAAAAATACCTCTGGGAAATAAAGGGCATGCATCCAGATATTATCCATGAGACACACAGTGGTCATATGTGACTGTGTGCGTACTCGTGTGCACTTCTCATGCAAAGTCTGTTGTCATTGATTCTCCCAGAGCCCTTGAATATAACTCCACCACAGGACTGGATGACTTTTGGATGGCTGATTGCAGAGCTGGTGACAATTTAAAGCAAAACTGCATCTACTTCTTTTTTCACAATTAGTTTTATAAAACTGGATCTAACCTGTTAGCTGACTTCAATCTAGTGTTGGTGTTACAAAAACATAAAAAGCAGTGGGTTTCATTTTGACTTGTTTGGGGATTAGGAATCAGTCCAGTGGGGAAACAACAATTAAAGGTCAGAATTTATGAACCTGAAAGGCCATAATTGCAGCACTGCTGGACTCAGGATTACTGTTCAGGGGGACCGTGAATCTTGTCACATATAAATAATGGTGTGCTGTGTTTTTATTAGCCATACTTACAGCATCACTCTAGGGACAGCATTCACAGACCTCCACTGCGACCCGGACTGAAATAGAAGATATTCATAATCTCCAGACGATAACTCCACATGAGTCAACGCCGGAAGAGTGAAAATGTCTCAACAGTGGATTAGATTGCTTAAAAAAAAATGAAAGGCATAATCTCCAGAGCTCCAGTGACATTTAGTTGCAAACATTGTGACAGTACAACCTGACTGAAAACTAAAAATATTTTCACTTTTAATATTTCTGTAGCCCATAGCAACCATGACCATAATCCTATGGTCGTCACACTGATGAACACTTAGATCATTCGCATACTGTCTCTACTAAAACATCAACTATGCCTGCTGTGAACCAGAGAACCCTGAATACTCTTACATGTAGTATGTGCAGAATACAGGAGTACAGGGAGTGCAGAATTATTGGGCAAATGAGTATTTTGTCCACATCATCCTCTTCATGCATGTTGTCTTACTCCAAGTTGTACAGGCTCGAAAGCCTACTACCAATTAAATTCAAATTCAAATTCAAATTTTATTTGTCACACACACACAACCATACACAGTATGACATGGGGGTGAAATGCTTGTAGCTGTACAATGCCCGACCATTAAATGACAGAAGAAAAGTTCTACAATATTTACAATTTACTACAAAAATTTACAAATTAACTTAGGAATTTACAGTAAAGAATGTGAGCAGAAGAGATTATAAAGATAAGGATTATAAATTATAGGAATTATAGGATTATAGGAAATGTGTGGTGGTGCGTGTGGTGACGTGTGTGAGAGTCCAGTCTTATAGTGACGTGTTTGGGAGAGTCCAGTCCTACACCTGGTTCAGGCCCCGAATAGCCTGGGGGAAGAAGCTCCTCTTCATTCTCTTTGTTTTGGCCTTAAGGGAGCGGAAGCACTTCCCAGACCTCAACAGTGAGAAGAGTCCATTGTTGGGATGGGAGAGGTCCATCATAATCTTCCTAGCTTTGGACTTGCACCGCTTGGTGTAGATGGACAGCAGGTCAGGGAGCTCTGATTGAATGATGCGTTCTGCTGAGCGCACCACCCTTTGCAGATCTCGTCTATCCTGCTTGGTGCTGTTCCCAAACCAGGTGCAGATGTTTGACGTCAGGACGCTCTCGATGGTGCAGGAGTAGAAGTTCTTGAGCACCTTCAGTGGCAGATGGAAGTCTCTAAGTCTTCTGAGGAAGAAGAGACGCTGACGGGCTTTCTTAACCAGGGTGTTGATGTGACAGGACCATGACAGGTCCTGAGTGATGTGGACACCCAGGTATCGGAAACTGTCCACTCTCTCCACTGGCGTGCCACTGATGATGAGGGGTTTGTAATTCCTCGCCTGCTTTGTAGTGAAGTCCACGATCAGCTCCTTAGTCTTGCTGACGTTTAGGAGGAGGTTATTCTCCTGGCACCAGGTCTCCAGGTTCCTAATCTCCTCCAGGTAGGCCGTCTCGATGTTGTCGGAGATCAGGCCCACAACAGCAGTGTCGTCAGCAAACTTGACAATGGAGGTGGTGTCGGATGTGGCTACACAGTCATAAGTGTACAGTGAGTACAGCAGGGGGCTTAAAACACAGCCCTGAGGCACTCCAGTGCTGAGTGAGATGGAGGGGGAGACTTGTTTTCCCACCCTCACTGATTGGGGTCTGTCTGTGAGGAAGTTGAGGATCCACTGACACAGTGATGAGCTGAATCCTAGATCCGTCAACTTGGTGAAAAGCTTAGAGGGAATTATTGTGTTGAATGCTGAACTGTAGTCCACGAACAGCATCCTAACATAATTCCCTCTGCCAGTGTCCAGGTGACTCAGGGATGTGTGGAGCAGGTGAGATATGGCATCGTCTGTGGAACGATTAGTCCGGTAAGCAAACTGAAGTGAGTCGATGGTGGCAGGAAGTGAAGAAGTGATGTGATCTCTCATCAGTCTTTCAAAACACTTCATCACAATTGAAGTCAGTGCTACTGGACGGTAGTCATTGTGGCAAGCGGGCTGTTGTTTCTTTGGAACAGGGACAATAATGGACCGTTTGAAGCACGTGGGAACCACAGCTTGGGCCAGGGAGAGGTTGAAGAGCTCCGTGAACACCGGTGCTAGTTGATCAGCGCAGGCTCTAAGGACCCGGCCAGGGATTGCATCTGGTCCTGCTGCCTTCCTGGTGTTCACCCTCCTGAAGGTGTTCCTCACGGCATGCTCTGTGATGACGAATGCATTTTCTTCACTCCGAGCGCGCGCAGCATAAAACGTGTTCAGCTCATCAGCCAGTGAAGCATCGGCATTCATCATTGAAGAAGCTGGTCGTTTATAGTCCGTTATAGTCCGCAGTCCTTTCCACAGGCTCACTGTCGTAGCTGTGACTCTAGTTTTTCCCCGTAGCTCCGCTTTGCCTTTCGGACCGCGCTGCGCACGTTGTAGGACGCAGCCTTATATAGGTCCATATTACCGGAGACAAGCCCTTCATTGTAGGCAGCGGTGCGTGATCTCAGAGCGTCGCGGATGTTTTTATCCACCCACGGCTTCTGGTTGGGAAACGTTCGGATGATAGTTCTTTCTGCTGTGTCGTCCGCTAGTTTCCCGATAAATCCCACAACCGCTTCCGTAATCATGTTGATGTCATCAGAGCTGCGCCGAAACATGTCCCAGTCTGCGTCATCCAGTGCGTCCTGCAGCGCGGCCACCGATTGGTCCGTCCAGCGAGCGACCTCCCTCCTGATTGGTGGTTGCTGCTTTAGCCTTTGTTTGTAAGCAGGTATGAGGAAGATGGCGGAATGGTCCGATTTTCCAAATGCCGGCAGGGGTTGAGCCTTGTAACAGTTCTTGAACGGGGTGTAGCAGTGGTCTAATGTCCTCGTGCCCCGGGTGGGGCAGTTGATGTGCTGGTGAAGGTTGTGAAATGTCCGTTTGAGATTCACTCTGTTAAAATCTCCCATAACAATGAGTGCGGCATCTCGGTGAAGTGTTTGTTGATGTGTGAGAGCCTCATGTAGCTCACATAAGGCAGTGTCCGAGTCCGCGTGAGGCGGAATGTAAACAGTGCAGGCAATGACCGCAGTGAATTCCCGAGGGAGATAGAAAGGGCGACACTTAACGATCAAAAGCTCCAGATTGGGCGAGCAAGAGCGTGTGAGTGGGGAGATGTTTGTGCTGTCGCACCATCTGTTGTTCACCATCAAACACACTCCACCACCTCTTTTCTTCCCCGACTCCATTGTCCTGTCCATGCGGTAAACCGAAAAGAACCCCGTCGGCTGCACGGCGTGGTCTGGTATCGCTGGGTTCAGCCAAGTCTCGGTGAAGCAGAGGAGGTTGCAGTCCCGAATGTCTCTCTGGAACTTGATTCTGGCTCTGAGGTCATCAAGCTTGTTCTCGATGGATTGAACATTGGCTAGCAGGATACTGGGCATGGGTGCGCGGTGTGCGCGAGCCCGTAGCCTGTTCCTGATGCCGGCTCTTTTACCTCGAGGCCGTCTCTTAGGGTCGCGTCCTTTGTTCTCTCTCAGGATCTCCTTTGGCCAGGTTGGGTCCGGAGTTAAACATGGTGAAATTAAGCATATTAGGTGATGTGCATCTCTGTAATGAGAAGGGGTGTGGTCTAATGACATCAACACCCTATATCAGGTGTGCATAATTATTAGGCAACGTCCTTTCCTTTGGCAAAATGGGTCAAAAGAAGGACTTGACAGGCTCAGAAAAGTCAAAAATACTGAGATATCTTGCAGAGGGATGCAGCAGTCTCAAAATTGCAAAGCTTCTGAAGCGTGATCATCGAACAATCAAGCGTTTCATTCAAAATAGTCAACAGGGTCGCAAGAAGCGTGTGGAAAAACCAAGGCGCAAAATAACTGCCCATGAACTGAGAAAAGTCAAGCGTGCAGCTGCCAAGATGCCACTTGCCACCAGTTTGGCCATATTTCAGAGCTGCAACATCACTGGAGTGCCCAAAAGCACAAGGTGTGCAATACTCAGAGACATGGCCAAAGTAAGAAAGGCTGAAAGACGACCACCACTGAACAAGACACACAAGCTGAATCGTCAAGACTGGGCCAAGAAATATCTCAAGACTGGTTTTTCTAAGGTTTTATGGACTGATGAAATGAGAGTGAGTCTTGATGGGCCAGATGGATGGGCCCGTGGCTGGATTGGTAAAGGCAGAGAGCTCCAGTCCGACTCAGACGCCAGCAAGGTGGAGGTGGAGTACTGGTTTGTGCTGGTATCATCAAACATGAGCTTGTGGGGCCTTTTCGGGTTGAGGATGGAGTCAAGCTCAACTCCCAGTCCTACTGCCAGTTTCTGGAAGACACCTTCTTCAAGCAGTGGTACAGGAAGAAGTCTGCATCCTTCAAGAAAAACATGATTTTCATGCAGGACAATGCTCCATCACACGCGTCCAAGTACTCCACAGCGTGGCTGGCAAGAAAGGGTATAAAAGAAGAAAAACTAATGACATGGCCACCTTGTTCACCTGATCTGAACCCCATTGAGAACCTGTGGTCCATCATCAAATGTGAGATTTACAAGGAGGGAAAACAGTACACCTCTCTGAACAGTGTCTGGGAGGCTGTGGTTGCTGCTGCACGCAATGTTGATGGTGAACAGATCAAGACACTGACAGAATCCATGGATGGCAGGCTTTTGAGTGTCCTTGCAAAGAAAGGTGGCTATATTGGTCGCTGATTTGTTTTTGTTTTGTTTTTGAATGTCAGAAATGTATATTTGTGAATGTGGAGATGTTATATTGGTGTCACTGGTAAAAATCAATAATTGAAATGGGTATATATTTGTTTTTTGTTAAGTTGCCTAATAATTATGCACAGTAATAGTCACCTGCACACACAGATATCCCCCTAAAATAGCTAAAACTAAAAACAAACTAAAAACTACTTCCAAAAACATTCAGCTTTGATATTAATGAGTTTTTTGGGTTCATTGAGAACATGGTTGTTGTTCAATAATAAAATTATTCCTCAAAAATACAACTTGCCTAATAATTCTGCACTCCCTGTATTTACCCCAGTCAACATCATGACCACCTGCCTGATATTGTGTTGGTCCCCCTTTTGCAGCCCTGACCCATCAAGGCATGGACTCCACGGGATCCCTGAAGGTGTGTGGTCTGTGGTATCTGTCACCAAGCTGTTAGCAACAGTTCCATCAAGCCTGTGAGGTGGGGCAAGTCAACACCTCATACTCATTGTTGCGCTCTTCCACCATTCCTGTTTTGTGGCAGGGACCATTATTCTGCTGAAAGAGGCCACTGTCATCAGGAAGAACTGTTTCCATGAAAGGATGTACATGGTCTGCAACGGTGCTTAGTAGGGGTGCAACGATACTCGTATTGATATTGAACCGTTCGATACAGTGCTTTCGGTTCGGTACACATATGTATCGAACAATACAAAATTTGTAATTTATTTTATCAACTTTTCTTCTGACGATGCTGTCTGTGTTGAGCGCTCAGTGAATCTGCGTTCAACTACTCCGCCTAGGCTGCACTGTCGAGTGCAGATCCACTGAGTGCATCACAAGCTAGCAAGACAGAAGTTAAGCTCGTTGCAACATGGCAACTGCCTCAACGCTACCTGAAATTGAACCTCCCCCACTCTCATTCAGATCTGGCGTTTGGAACTATCTTGGTTTTCATGTGAAGTATGACCCTGAAGGTAAGCATGTCATGGACAAAAGTAAAACAGTATGTTGGATGTGCCACGCAATGCTCAATTTGTGGGAACTAGTGCATTAGCGCAGTCAGCTTGTTAACGTGTTGATGCCGTCCAGCCCCACGCACGGGGCGATTCGCGGTAACTTGTTAACGGAAATTTGCCGTGTTGTGGCGTTGTCATTTTAACGAGATTAACGCTGACAGCACTAGTGTGAACACAATGAATATGACTGCACATTTACGCCGACATCATCCTAGTGCAAAGACAAGTGGAAGCAGACAAAAACAACAAGCACGCATGCTACAAACTTTACCCGAGTCATTTAGACAGCTGTTAGCACAGGATTCTCCTTATGGGGACCTGATATGTTTAATATGCTGCTGAGAATCTAGCCCAGAAGAAGCGTATAGTATAGCTTTTATTTTGGAAAGAGCCATTTCTCTGTAATAAACTCTCTTTTCCAAAGATGAGTGATTCCTCCATCAGATTTATTTTTTTTATTTTTTTGTTTCAGCAACATTAAATTTAAAAACTGTACTTTTGAGTTAAAATATACATTTATAATTTTAATAAATGATAAATTAAAAAGGCATGAACATTTTTTGTATCGAAAAAATATCGAACCGTGACACCAAAGTATCGAACCGAACCGTGAATTTTGTGTATCGTTGCACCCCTAGTGCTTAGGTGGGGTCAAAGTAACGTTCATATGTATGACGGGACCCAAGGTTTCCCAGCAATTTCCCACTGTCTGTTTGCCTCCCTACTATAATGCATCGTGGTGCCAGGTGTTCCTCAGGTAAGTGATGCAGCTACAGGCAGCAATCCATGAGGAAAACGTGACTCATCAGACCAGGACACATCCTTCCATTGCTCCATGGTCCATTTCTGATACTCATGTGTCCATTGTTGACACTTTCAGCCATGTGGGTTCACTGCTCCACCACAGTTCCTTCCTTCCTTCCTTGGACCATTTTTGATAGATACTGACCACTGCAAACCAGGAACACCCCAAAAGAGCCGCAGTTTTGGACGTGAACTGACCCAGTCGTCTAGCCATCACAAATTGGTCCTCTTCAAACTGGCTCAAACCCTTATGCATCCCCCTTTTTCCTGCTTCTAAAACAAAATATTCACATGCTCCAGCAATGATAATCAGTGTTATTCACTTTACCTGTCAGCGGTCATAATATCATGACCGATCAGTGTAGTAACCGCTTATCAATCTCTCATTTATTCCATAATTTATGGGAACATCTTTTCACTCTGCACCACTGCACACAGGTAAATGTTACATGTTTTCATCGTCTATTCTGTTTACATTGAGAGCAAAGAGAAATGCTCATGCACACACCTGGCCAATAAAACTGATTATAATTCCATTACAAGAATATTCAATGAAATTATAACAAAGATGTCACATTAAGATTAATACTGATTGGTTCCTAAATGCATTTATTTTATATTTATATTCATTAATGTATAAGATTTGTATTAATTAATTTCCCTGTTCTAAACAAATGAGTACTATCTTGTACAGTTTGCACAAACACTGTCATGTGCACTAGTGTTTGCTCACTCCACAGACCTACTTTCCAGGTCCTGAGCTACATGTACTGCCTTTTATCAGATACCGGAAACCCCACTGCACACACACACACACACACACACACACACACACACACACACACACACACACACACACACACACACACACACACACACACACACACTTAGAAGGCTATTTTTAGGAGCTTACAGATCTTCATTTAGCAGCAGCCATGAGCTCATGTGAGTCTCAAGGAAGAGGCTGTTTTTATTTTTGTCCTATTTTTTCCCACAAAGTGGATTTCTAACCACGAAGCAAATGTATCAGTCTGACAGCACGACACAGATTGCTTTCTAATTTTAGTTTATTAGCTACAGTTTCTATTTATAATCCAATTTCATTCAATTTTATTTATGTAGCACCAAATTTATAAGTGCAAATACATCTTTAAAATGTTAGATTTTATTCCAGGCTTTTTATTATCGCTCAGACATCATGACGTAATCATGGTCTGTAACCACCGCAATTTTCTGTTTGTCCCATCAATCAGAAGAGGCAGACTGCTGTTAGCAGAGCCTGCACTTTCACTCCACTGTGTGTGTGTGTATTAGTGTCAGAGTGACAGGGTTTTCAACATGGCACAACATTTAACAGGAAAAGGGGGGAGGGCTCGTGACAGGCTGCAGCGGTCATGGTTTATTTGACAGGCGGTCTCCCCCACAACACTGTCAAACGACTGAATGCGGAGAATGACGTCCATAGAAACTTCTAAAACAACAACTCAGCGTCTCTGCCATTTCTGGAGGTTTCTGTGCAGCTGAGCCTGTGATCGGTGAAGAGGCATACCTCCTCATTCGTGCAGGAGATGCTATCTTTCATCCGGGATGTGTTAGGTTTGTGTTCTTCTGTAGCACGTGTGTCACATGGAGCATTGTTGAAAAATAGCATTTCTGTTTGGGCTGATGTGCACCTGCTAATACTCTGTGTCCCTGACGGTAAATGCAGCCAAAATGAAGCCGATGCTGTTTAAGCTCAACATGTTGTACAGTGGCATGAGTTGACATCTACAGGGATCAAACATGGATCTTCTGGACTCTAAAGATAAATATCTCACTCGATGTCTCACAAGACAAGAGCAAAGTAGAAAAAAGGAAAAATAAAGGTGCAATATGTGAGATTGCTCTTCAAAACAAAAAAGTCAACACAAGAGGGTAGCATTTCTGTCCATCTTTGTAGCTGAAAGAGAAAACACATGAAAGAAAATGGCAACGTGGTTGACAAAGACAAGCAAACTGAGGTGAAACAGACAAAAAACATTTTTTAATTAGAGTTAAATTAGGGGGTTAATCAATTTCAGCAACTGCACTAGAGGGGCAACCTCCCAAACAGGTGGAGACCACTCACATTTTTTCCATCCTCATCTTTTTTTAACTGTGTTTTCACTAGTTTTGCAACTGAGTTGTCTCAGTGTCACTATCTCGATCAAGCTGTCTGTCTTTTTACTGTTTTTACAACTAGAAAACACTTAATGTAAAAGGAATTGGATTAAAAAAAAGACACACGGGTGGTCCTGGGCTTTATATAGCATCATTCTGTGTATGTATGCATGCCCTGATTCAAGGAAGAACCACCAGATTGGTCTACATTACATATGAGCTGCTGTCCCAAGTGTTAATAAAGGTTAACACAGATTGTTTGAATCTGTTTGCACACATACTGTACTGTTAGCATCAGAATTAGCATGCCTGATTAGCACTGATGGAAAACTGACAGCACATGAGTTACAGTAAATGAACCCCATGGGCCTGCCAACAGTGTATTCAGAGTTAAAAAGACATTTAGGGCTGACGAGCAGTAAACAGGATGGCCGAGATTATGCACAGACACACAAACACAGCCCCTCCTGGGAGAGCTGCTCAGCTACAGCACAGGTACCCACACAGCAACTCTCTCTGAGGGATTTGAAAGGGCTTCCAGTGACTGTCAAAACTTCATCCAACTCACTGTCTCTCCATCTGAGGCACAGAGAGTGTGACAGTAGCTGCTCATACCACTGTCTGCACCACCGAGCTGTCAATTACTGGAATAGCGTGAAGCCATCACTTAGCGCTTGTGTGTAAATGTAAATGTAGATCTGCTGTGCAAAAGCAAAACTAGAGTCCTCTCATCAAAGCACTGCTCTGTGGCTGACCTACTGATATTGAAATCAAACCGATCAGTTAATGCCAAACCTGTGATAGCAGTGAATATTATGACTTGACACTTGGCACACAGAGCAGAGTTACCAGGGTTACCAGTAGGACCTTAAGAGAGCTGTGAATAAACAGACAGTGGGCCAAACTTTCCCCATAATAAGGTGAGATACTGATAAAATCACACAGAAAATGATGACTTCAAGTTATTGCTGCTTAAGATAGCTCAACAAGCTGAATCACGGGGCGTATAATTTGACAAACTGCTTCTGCATTTTTGGCTGATGTTTTGTTAAATAAATAATGACACAGTGTTGTAGCTCATCTGATTTTAAAATTTTAAGTTAAATTTTCACGTCTTCTTATATAAAATCTGCATCGACAGAGTGAATACTTTCTTTTTACCGTGACTGTATTTTGAAAAAATAACTGAAATGTGTGACAGCATCTGAGTTGACCTCATGAAAATCTTTTAAGGTTCACCGTTAATCTAATAACACACACTGTGATGCGTGATAAATAGCTGTGTGTGCGTGTGCGTGTGTGTGTGTGTGTGTGTGTGTGTGTGTGTGTGTGTGTGTGTGTGTGTGTGTGTGTGTGTGTGTTAAACTGCATTACCAAATGTATAGTGAGATGCAGCTGCACCGCTCGTAGCCAAGAAGAAAGTGGCCAGCTGAAGATGTGTTAGGAAACTTGCTATCAAATTTGAATATTTAACGAGCGTCAGTTAAAACACTGATTAATTTGAGGGCGCTCCAGAAGTTGCTAGAGCATGAAAGACAAAATTAGGAAGGAGGGACCATGGAGACAGAAAGACGTGTGCGTGTGTGTTCATGTGCACACACATGTGCTGGTGAAAGGATTCAAACGCAGACAAAAGCCATCCTGAAATATGATGATGTTGAATTATGAAATCAGGAATAATTGCCGTCTCTATCAGTTGCTCCTCCTTAGCCGCTCTGTTTTCACACAGCATATGTAGTTTTTAATGATGAACGTGGATTTGAGGTTGTTTAAAAAAAACAAAAAACAGTGAGGAACAGTCTTAAGAACAAGAAGCCTGAGCAGATGCTGGGTAATTAATTAACTCATTCACTGCCAGGGTTTTTGAGCATTTTTACTCATTTTTGAAGAGCCACAGAAAACTGTGTGTTATGATCATATAAACGCTGAACCTACCAAAATGAAGAACAGACTCTCTTCTTCCATCCAAAAAAAGAAGCTTGTTTCTACCATTTTCCATTCTTTAGTAATCAGCTGTAGAAGAGAGGTGGGTTCCACCAAAAATGCCTGTTTTGACCAAAAAAAGGGAGAAAACGAGCTTTTTGTGAAAAATACATTTCAAGCAGTCTGATGTTCACTGACAAGCTGCCCGAGGTTGTATTCTAGCCCCTCCCATTGAAAAACGTAATTGACGTCTATAGACGTCAATTGAAAAACTTACGTTGAGTGAATGAGTTAAAGAAGTTAGCCATGTTAGTTCAAAGAGTGGTTGAAAACTCCATCTGTATCTGACTTGTTAGTGTCTGCTCGTCTGCTCACAAAACGTGTTCCAGTGTATTATATTAATCTGACAAACGTGCATGCAAGGTGATGCACAGGTGTCCAAAGTTTTGACGCTTTGGTTTAAATTACTTGTGTTCAAATTTGGGACCTGCACTATGAAGTAACTTTAACACTATCTTGTCTGGATTCAGTTACCCTAACATTAGTAGTCAGGTTAAATGGCATCAGAGTGAGCTAAATGGACACACACGAAGCCGGCGTGGTCTGGCAGCTAGTCTCTCTGGCTGTTGGTGGAGCTCGGCATGGTCTGGCAGCTAGCCTTGCTGGCTAGTGTTGATACCCGGCGTGACCTGGCAGCTAGCCTCGTTAGCTGGTGGTAGAGCCTGGCGTGGCCTGGCACCTAGCCTCTCTGGCTGGTCAATCACATGATAGAGTGAGGCTAGCTGAGCTCACCCGAAACCTTGGCTGATTGTGACCCACACCAATTTTCACACCTTGGCTCGCGTGATTAGGTAGAGGATCAATAGGGGGTCCATGACCCTCTTGAGGGGACACTCCCATAGGGCTTAAAATCTGGGACTTGCCAACAATTGCTCTTAGAACTGAAGAAGCTTCTCGGATTACAGGTAAAACGTCTTCAAGGGAACTTTCCAAGCTCCTTTGACTGGATAAATGTCCCAACAGCAGCGCGGTTTCTTTAATACTAGTAAAGAGGTTTAAAAACATGTAAGAGTAGATGAAAATAACCCCTGCTGTGGATAAATCTGCACTGTGTGTGTGAGTATATGTATATACAGAATGTGCATGCTGAAGTGTTTTGGTCAGTAAGAGTGGAAAACACCTATTTGAAGCCACACAAGCAAGAAGGGAAACATGCCAGCTGGACAAATGAACAAACTTCTCATCTATCATTAAGACACGCGGGAATCTGATGAATTATAATTGTTATATTAAATTAGAACAGCTAAAGTTTTGTTCCTTCAGCTGCATCCTCAAACAGGATGGTTTAAAGGTGAGAGAGGAAGTAGTAGAGAATAAATATAAAAACACAATTCAAGCCTAGACTTAGTCAACCTGCCATGTTTGTCTCACACATCAGGTCTCATCTACTGGAGTTAGGAACTGAATATCTGACTGTAAACCTGAAATAACTGTTGTTACACACTTCTCACCCAGCAGTAACAACAATATTGATCTTTGCTTTAGGTTGGGTTTCAAAAGCTTATGCAGTCTAAAGCTACGAAGGACTTTTTCATTCAGCTTAGACAGCGATCTAAAATCCACTCATTCCTGCCTCATTCTCACTTAGAAAAGGTCACTTGTGCTTTCATTCTTTCCATACTTGACTATTGTAGCCTGTACACCGTACAGTCATCAGTCATCGTAACACACACAGGCTACAATTAACTCAAAATGCCACCACGAGGCTTTTAACATCAGTCCTTGCAGCCTTTCGCTGGCTTCCTGTTAGTTTTAGAATCAATTTGAAGATTTTATTGCTGGATTTTAAAAGGCCCACATGGCCAGGCCAACATGCATCTGTGAGCTGCTGACTCCAGTGGGGGAAATAATTATTTGATCCCCTGCTGAATTTGTAAGTTTGGTCACTTACAAAGTGAACAGTCTCTAATTTTTATGGTAGTGCGATTTTATTTGAGAGAGACAAATTATTAACCAAAAATCTAGAAAAACTTCACATAAAAGTTCTAAACTGTTTTGAACATCATTAAGTGAAGTAAATATTTGATTCTCTACAACCCAGAGAGAACTCTGGCTGCCACAGGCTGGGCCATTACAATCAGTCAGTTACAAATACTCCTGATCTCAGATTGTTACGTGTAAAAAGCACACCTGTTCCTCCCATTCAAACCTCTCCACCACCACAAAAACATCCGACCACTGTGCTGACCAACAGGGGTTTCTTCATTCAGTGCTAACTCATGTTTTGCTTTGGTTTCCAATACTTATTTCACTCAGTGACATGCAAATAAATGTCTAACTTTTATACGTTTTATGTGTTTTTTTGTATATACTGTATGTTCAGTATGTCTCTGCCATAAACCTGCGAGGGACTGCGGGTGAAAATGACATGATGGATTTAAACGCTCATGTAGATTAATATATACAGTCAGAGAGGGACAGACAGCAGAGCAGAGGACAGACGGGGAAAAGGGTGAAGGACCAAAAAGATGCAAAAGTAGCTCAATTAAATAAAAACACTTCATTCCAACACCATGATTGACTAATGTTGAAAACCTTTTTAATTACAAAGAAAAGCTTGATGCAGCAGCACTCTGACCCCCACGGTTAGAGGTGTTTTCATTCTCAGTATGAAGCAGCAAGGATACCATGTAGTTTGACCTTCTGGTTCCTCATATCTGTATCCGTGGCTTTCAAATGCAAAAAAAAAGAAAAAAAAAACCAAATGCTTTTATCCAGCCGCTCTCCTCCAAGGTTATGACTGAATACAATGTTCCTCATTATTTCCACCCTGCACTCACCAGCAGCCTAAAGCTTCCATGTAAAAGCGACGGCCTTTGCATTGCTCAAGGGCTACAACTTGTTGGTTATTCATTTCCTCCCATGCAACTTTCCTACATTTCTACATTTCCTACATTCCAGTCACAAAGCGCATCTGACCTTTAAAATTCTACTACAGCCATCTTTTTTTGTTTAAATGCAACTCCTGACCTCCCTCCCCTCACACCTCCTGCCAATCATACGGCGCATTACTACAGACAGATGTGCTTTGGGCCAATGGGATGGCAAGTGGCATGTGCAGATGTTACCTGCGCTTAGGAGATGGTTTGAGTGGCAGGTCCAGATGTTCCAAAACACCTTAAAAGGTGATCGGGTGTAGATGCGTGCATGCTGTTGCACGCAGAAATGTGTAAAAGCACACACGGGGTGCCGGGGAGTTTATTTTTATGTCACTTGTGATGTCAATGAAATAAACAGACGAGAGCATTGGTTTAAAATCGATCGCAAACATTTCAGGGATCCGACGCACACGGAGCAGCACATGAAACTCTCTGGTCATAAATATTTTGTACTTGTAAATCAGGATTTGTGTGCGTAAAAAAGATTTGTGTGTGGACTTAGCCAAAAAAAACCCCTGCAAGTTACAAGTACGAATTTTGACCCTATTTTTCTTCCTTTCATCTGATTGGTCAATGTCATGTCAATCACAAATGTAACAATCCAATCAGAGAACAGATGGGTTTGGCTGTCGGAGGGGCGCTTTTTTTGAACTGCAGGTCCTTGAAGGGTAATACAGTTTGAAGCTGGAGGATCTCTATATAAATATCCGATAGCAGCTAGGTCCCCTAACATTCAGCAGCTGTTGAAAGGGTAAAGTTGTGGTATATCAGTGGTTAGAAATGCCATTATTATTTTAGGATTAGTTTAATACAAAGTCAGGGCTGACCCGGGACCATTGCTGTGAGTCACAGTGCGCAGCATAAAAGTCCTTTCACATGGGACGCAGGATGTGCTGCTAATGCTAACTGCTAACTAAAAGCAAAGGATCCAGAATTTGTTGCGCTGGCTGCTGGGCTCTGTGGGTTTTTGCAGCAGCTCTACCTGTACTAGATGCACCTGCTCCTTGTCTTTTCTATCTCTGACTTTATGTGAACTACAAGAGTTTCTGGTTTTTTTGCTAGTTCTTCAAATGTTCAATAAAAACATCTATGCTAATTCATAACGAAGAAAGCTTTGTAATGAAGACTGTCATTTCCAAAACACTGCCCGCCCCCACCCCGCGGTCCGCAGCGCTGTTGAAAAGGCTGTGGAAGTCCCTGTATTAAACACGTAGACCTGTGACACAAAAATCACCAAACTCGGACGACCACAGACTGTTTTCCTTCGTGGTGATGAAGGAAAACGCTGGGTTGGCATGTAAAAGGGCATTTTTTTCCCTTCAAAGACCTGCAGTTCAAAAAAAGCGCCCCTCCGACAACCAAACCCATCTGTTCTCTGATTGGATTGTTACATTTGTGATTGACGGGACATTGACCAATCAGATAAAAGGAAGAAAAATAGGGTCAAAATTCGTACTTGTAACTTGCAGGGTTTTTTTGGCTAAGTCCACACACAAATCTTTTTTACACACACACAAATCCTGATTTACAAGTACAAAATATTTATGACCACATTTTGAGCCCATACACATGCACACGACGGCTTCTCTTAGGAGAGCTACCTGAGGCACCATTTCTTTCTCCGTGGAAGACACGTCGGCATGGCAACCTGCTGAAGCGGCAGCTAGTGGCCTTCTTATCAATTCAATCCAAATGACTCTCTGGCAGAACAACGACGACTCCTCAAACTGCTGCACGACGCTGGCAGACGCAAGCTCGGCGCTCCGCCTCAGACCTTGAGATTTACACAAATGCACTTTGTGCAAACACACGCACCTACACGCACACAGAGCAAATAAAAATTCAAAATTAATGTTGAGTATCCACAAATTCTCTGTAAACATCTTTATAGTGTATGCCTTCTCTGCTTATACAAATGCATAAACACACTCTATCATGTTGACAGCTTTATAAGTAGATTTCACTTTCATCTCACTCTCTTCTGGACACGCACACACACACTTTCAGGCACACACACATATACGCAGCCACATCCCCGTGGAATCCATCTTCATTTGCTACGTTTGAGAGCAGCCCTGAGATCCAGCGTGCTTCTCCTCCATACGTCAGCCTTGTGTCTCCAGACGCTCCTCCATGGTCTTCTCTGCTGTCTAATCAGAGCAGCGGTGTATCACCCAAACCAAAGGCAAGGGCATACTCCTCTCTCTCAATTATCTCCCTACAGATTAAACTACAAAGTCCTGATTTATAACAAAACATTGAGTAAAAAATATTACCTTATCTGAGTTACTGGCTAAAACAACACGAGTTAGCAGCGTGACTGAGCAGAGGTCAATCTGGGAATGTGAATGTGTAAAATCCAGGATTTCCATGACGTCCAAAAGCAAAAATATGACCGTCCACGCATTTATTATTTGAGATAATAATCAATTTTATTATATTTTAAACTAGAATTTATTTAAACAAGTTTGTTAGGTTGCGAAATAAACTTAAAATAAAATAAAAAAGATGCATGACTGTTAATCTAGGACAAGGGGCCCAGTCAACACAATTATCAAATTATCACAGCATATTTGCACTACATTTAATTGAAAGTAAATTAAGTATGTTAAAATGTTTCAAGTCCCTTTGCATTTGAGCAGTGCTGCAGCAAAGTCGACATGTCGATGACTTTTCTGAAGGAAAAGCTCAAAAGATGAAGGATGAGTAGTTTAGTTTGTTTTTCTGTAAAAAAAAAAAAAAAAAAACCCTGATTATTTGGCTACGTTCACACTGCAGGTCTTAAAGCTAAATTCCGATTTTTTGATCAAATCCAATTTTTTTGTCTGCTTGTTCACACTACAAATAAAATGCGACAGCAAACGTGCTCTAGTGTGAACGCTCAAAGCGGCCCGCATGCGCAAAAGAAGACGTCACACACAACGCGCTCTGTTTAGACCCAGAGCAAACAATATTCTTTGACTGATGGCCTTAATATAAAGACTTCGGACTTCACGTTTCCCAATTTTTGCTTTAAGTTATTTTGTTATTTACATAATAATGCAGATAACCTAATAATTATCCTTATTGCTGTTTTAGAGAGGAGCAGTGCTTCAAAGGATAGCTGCAGATTTCTGTCAGAATCTGCAGATTATACAGTACAAATAAAATGTTCACGTTTCTCCAACGTTGTCTTCCCAACAGTTTCACTGACATCTACACTGGATGGCCAGGAAGCGTTCGCGATGTCTTCTCCGGCGCTGATAATTGGCGTCTGTCTTGTGTCAGTGACGTAAAAGATGGATTTAATGCGACATGACCGTTCAAACAGCAGTCGCCTTCTAAAACATCAGATATGAATCGGATTCAGTACCACATACGAAAGTGACCCAGATCGGATTCGAAAATATCGGATTTGTGCCGTTCACACTGTCATACCATGATCGGATATGGACGCATAGGGTCAAAAAAATCGGATTTGATGCGCTTTCGCCTGCAGTGTGAATGTAGCCATAGATGTTGAAAATATGCACTCATACTGCAATTTATATGTGCATGTGGTATATACAAATGCACAAATGTTTATGAGTGTACTTGTTGTACGGTGACCCATCCAGTCGGTCTGTGGTGACCTGTGCTTAATGGGCGTCTCTCTACAGCTGTGTTTATGTTACTTGAGCAAAGCCGAATCATTTTTGGGGCTTTTGGTAGTCTAAATGAAAAAGATCGTGCTCGTAGCAAAAGCTTAGATAAATGTTTCTATTTCCCAACCTCTGGCTGCAGGTGTTGTCCAGGGTGCTGACATCAAAAACTGGAAGGATGATGTTGATAATGCTGATCATTGCTATATGCTGAGGTTATATGCTGCACTGCACTAAGAGAGAGCGAGACAGACAGAAAGAATGTGAGATGAGTACAACGTGGCAGTCAGGGCCCAAAAATGTCTGTCCCAGAGTTGCATTTGCTATGTCGTGGCCAGCTGCAGCTGATTGCGGCACGGTGCGATACATAAAACATAACCTATCATTTTTAATGCACTCATTCAGATACTGTGAATGAGAATCAACAGGGGGGACATCAACAGTGGGAAAAAAATCTACGTAGCTTTCACGTCTGAAAAATAATGACGTGACAGTAACTTCGTAAAGCTGCATTCTTTTTAATGGCCATCAGGGGGCGATACCTGGTGGGTGCAAAGTGCCAGTGGAACTATTGGAAAACAACCCTCAGACCTGAACTCAGTAAGCACTTTTGTCAGACGTGCATTTCAGGCCACCTTGAATAAAACATGAAGTCCATTTTACAGCAGGATTTGCCAGGATCTCCTTATCGGCTCGCAACTTGTGACTGACCCGTCGTTTGCTAACGACAGCGGAGAAAATCCGATGAACAGAACAAGCCAGGATCAGCAGGGGAATGCCACAAATCAGTGGCTTACATTACATGTAGTTAAAATCATTATTTTTACTGTCTATTAAAGGAACAGCTAGAGACACAGAGAAAGGCAGGCCGGCACCAGAGCCGTGGGAATAACTAACAATCATGGAGTAGTGCACACAGAAAAATGACACCATCAGCATTAAGATTTGTTCCCCATCGGACTCAGCTTCACAGCCGCTGGGTACAAAAATCTCTCAGGAAACCAAAAGTAAATAAAAGTAAAGGACAAGTGCACCCTGATGGGCATTAGCTCCTGGACAGCATTCAGTTGATAATATAGATGCAGTAAGTCAGCCAATAACAAAACCTGATCACCTGTTAGCAGAAAATGACCGAGGTGGTTTAAAGCAATAAGGGTTTGCTACAGGTTGAAGAATTTTCTTCAAGCAGCCGGCGCTCTCAGATGAATATGCTTCCACGTGGTTGTCGCTGGTCTTTGGAAGCAAATTACAATTAATTCTGGTCTTTGGCACAGCTCAGTCTGTGACTGGGAGCATGTTTGCCTGCGTCTGTCTGAGCGCACACAGCCAGGTGTGCTAAGCGTGATTAATACTTTGGCAGACGACCGAGCAGAAAAGCAAAATTAGATTAGAAAGACAATTAAATTTGTGAGAGATGTACCTGTGTTTTTCTTTTGGGCAACTGCTACCAGAGATAGGAATAAACATGCAAGCATATATATGTGTATATATGAAACAGAGGCATCTTTATGTGTAACTCAGAACTGAGGAGGGTCTGAGGGCCTGTGCAGCTGTGATGTTTGCCGAGCTAAGCTAAAGCTAAGCCGGGATACAGGGTAGTCTGTCAGTGTGCCAAACTGGCGCTCTCCTGCGGGAGCTCATTAGCTTAGCATTCTGCCTCAGTGGTCCCGACATGAATGAAGGAAGCGCAAAGGCAGAAACAGGCATTCGTGGCGCTGCCTCCCACACCAATCTGCCCCGCCTCCCACCCTACTTCCCTATCTTCTTCCTTTTTTGCAGTGATGCCTTTATTTCATCTCGCACTCAATCTATTTCACTCCAAAAATGCCTCCCGATGAGCCAAACGGCCCTTTCAAACATCTCTCCGACTGAAGCCGCTTCACTAGGCTTGCTCGCTGTTTTCCTTCCACTTTAATGGCAGCTCAAACAGAAAAATAAAGCATTTTTCTCAGGTTTAACAATTTTCTCCTTTTTGTCGGAGCTTTGGTGCACCATCTGTTTCTCCCTAACAATTAGCCCACTCTGTCTGACAGCCAGAAAGATGTTTACATCTACGCCGTGCAGCAGTGGAGCTGCACTATTTCGAGGCCCAAGCTACAAAAGACAGGTGAGTCCTGTTAATAGACTTGCAGAGGCAAAGTCTCACTTGAAAAAAGACGTCTCATCTGAGTAGTGCTCTTTGACAGCAATGAATGAGTGGATCCTGATATAGGGACTTTAATTAGAGGCTTTTTAACTGATATGTCAGCTGTGTTAGCAGATTATTAAAGAGGGAATTCCTAAGCTGGAACCTCTGTGAAAACTTTGCTCCCAGATCTAGAGCCAGTCAGGCCACTTCTTGCAGGATGTGCTGCCTTTGCTACACAACTTCTTTAAAGAGTGTGTCAGGTTTTAAAATATTCCATGTTAAAGTGCACTTAAATATTTTAGAAGATGCAAAGTCTTCCTTACCTGTCATTCAGATGACACCACTGGAAAACAAAGAAGCCCCAGAGCCACAAAAGTGAAACTGCGTGTGAAAATATCGGCCCATGAGCTCCGTGAAAGCATACGTCCATTATTCAGCAGTTCTTGAAGAGCGGAATATCAAAGCCCTCACGCCTCCACTGTAGGGAATTTTTAGAGTTTCAGGAAGGAAACTTGTCACTGCACTGCACCCATCAGGAAAAAAAAGAAGGAGCTTTTGATCATTTACAATCACAGGATGGCATGCATTATTCTGCACCGCTCACACATCATCTGCAACACGACAGGCAGTTGGATTATTAATCAAGAGATCTGCCATTTGTGAGTCACTTTAACGTTCACTGAGGGGAAATGGCTGAGCGATTTGTTCGAAATCACCCAGATCCCAACGCAAACTGCATCTACACGCAACAACAACAAGAAAACTGAATAAAAATGACTCAAACTTTGTTACACTGCAAGAAGGTTCAGACTAAATTTGCACTTTAAGCTCTTCTATTGCTAAGGTTTCAAGTTTAACCAGGGAGAAGGTTGTAATCATTACAGAATGGTACAGAACCAGCCAGGATCAGCTGGGGAGGGCAGGGGATCAGATCCCAATCCTCTCCGACATTTTTCACATGCATTTCTTTCAGTCCCACTCAAGCTGCTGTACATACACACACACACACACTGAGAAGAAGAAAAAAATGTTTCAAAGATTTATGTTGGTAAAAAGAACAGAAGAAGAAAACAGGAAAGAAAATATGGCGAAGACTTCCTGTCATTTTTGAGCAGAGCTGAGTTACAGTGGAGGGTCGCGCACCCTAGAGGCAAGACTATCTTTGAAGAGCAGCGACATCAAAGCCCATTTACTTACTCGTATTCATTTTTTAATCAGCGTATCCCTGCCGGTCATCGGAATTCTCTGCTTACTGTTTTTCCCCTCACTGGATAAAGTGAGTGATTACCAGACACACGGAAGGCTTTGTCTACCTGAATGCACACACCTGAGTTTGAAGCTCCACGTGCTCGCAGAGAAATCTGCTGCATATGTCATACGTACAGAGCCTCACCTTAGTAGAAAAGTATTTTTATGCATGAAAAAAGTAAAAGGATGTTTGAAACATGCAAGCACATACCATGAAACTTGTCTGAAATTTCATCTGGGATTGTAAGGTTACTTTGACTTCAAAAAAAGAACAAAATCCACGATGGGTAATGGGCCAAACTATTGTACACAAGTAATCAACAGTATACCTTACAGTATTCACTTGATTATCAGCGGGCGTGAGCACCTGTGTTAAAGCAGTTCTGTTAGTTTGCAGGTCTGGAGCATTCAAGTGTGTAGTGAACATCCCAGCAAATTTACCCCAAGGTCTGACACTGCAGTGCACAGAGAAAATCATGAGGTACATCTCAGACTCTACAGAACTCAGTTAGCATGTTACGTGTTAAAGTGCTGAACAAACTATGTGTTGTTTGCTGGGTGGACATGCTGCAAATTCCCATAGGGGACAATGATATTACCATTGACCATCAACAATAAAATCCAGCTTGGTTTAGCAGCCAGAGGAGTCGCGCCCTGGTGGGCATTGCAAAGAATGCAGGTAATAAAAGCTGGCCTGTTCTCATTTTTATTTCATGAAGTGTTTTAAAACCAGGATACTGTTGTGTTTTTACCCAAACCAAACCTTACTTAACCAGTGCTCTTTTTTGTCATCCACAGCTGATTAAAAGGGAGTTTTTACACCCCGCCCCCAACTGCCAAGACGTTGCTTATTAAAGTAGATCATCTGATTGCTGATGTTTTCCCCCTAATATCGTGGTGTCTTTATCTTACAATGCAAACCACCTCGAGAATATTTTGATATAGATGCAAAATATGGCTGTACTGAATTGAATTAAATGTGACAAATTTAAATTAGATTTGTCTTATTACTATTTTATTACATTATCAGAGAAAGATTAGAAGTAAATGGCAGCAATTCAAATGTTTTGTTTAATTTGCAGGGAAGTGGTGTGAAGCTCGTTGATTGTCTGCAGCTGGAATCGATGCACATTGTTATTTCCGTTACCGCGACCTCTGACACTCAATTGAATCCCTGCAGGTTTTGTCGGGCTCTTCCACCCAGCGGACAGCAAAGCTGCGACATGAATAGGGATAAAATCATATGAGACAGAGAGCACCATCGCACATGTGAGCTCATTTATTGAACCAGGGTGGGGGACGACCATGAGATGAATTCATATGAGCCGATCGCCTCTTGCAGCCCTCTCATGATCTCGTTCACACAGCAGCATCTCTGTCAACCATAATGAACTCTTCTGCTTAAACACTCAGGTGTAATAATAGAAATTTTAAATGTATGTGCATGTAACAGGTTTCACAGAGGCTGTCTTTAACACCATTATTATTTAAACTCAAAGAAAACCACGCTGCAGCTGTAAACACTGCTTTGACTTGAAAGACGAAACGGTTTCGCTGCTAGATGAGAAACGATGAGGGATTTCAAACAATAGACTCAAATTTGTCTTTATTTTTCTTGTTTTTCGGTGGAACGTTCACCTGTGCGCACACACAGTTTCAAAGCGCATACACAGAATAGGTTCAAGCGGGGGAGGGTTATCCTCTCTCTGTCGGCACCAAGACACGCATACGGTGGAGACTCATCGTAGCAGAAATACACCCACAGATGTCACAATTTAAACAACTTACTCTGACTTCTAAGAAAACAGTAGCATTTTATTTCTACCAATTTAACGCACTGATGTAAGAGAGAAACTGTACATCTTTAACCTTAATTGCACCACAGTGCACTACGCATGATGTCAGTCTGAATGAATCAGCCACCAGGCACCACTGAAAGATGCTCCAGGTTTTCCCACATGATCAGCTGCACTGGTAAATATCAATAATATCAAGGAAACAAACACTGTTGACTTTGTTAAGTAGAAAAGAGAGTTATGAGACATTTTAGCATCTTTCATCTAATTGCTTTGGCTTTACGCACGCATCGGTTTCATTTCCAGATACACGACACCTCTCTTCACATAGAAAAAATAAACATGTTTAAATTGGAAATATATGACCTATGAACTATCAGGTGGATATCAGCATTTCAGCAGCTAGATATCCATGAGGATATACTGCTGGAGCATTAATGTTAAATTTGTAGGTTTTATTGGGTATACAGAAATGCCACCATATTCAATAATCAGCCACATTATTAGGTTCAACTGTTCATTAACACAAATACCAAATCAGCCAATCACATGGCAGCAACTCAATGCATTTAGGCAATTAGATATGGTCGAGACAAGCTGCTGAAGCAAAGGCCAGAGGACAACGGTCAAACTGCTTTGAGCTGAAAGGCAACGATAACTTGAATCACCACTTGTTGCAGCCTGAACATACAGCAGGTCTAACCTTGGAGCAGCAGAAGACCACACTAGATACGTCTACTGAGGCTACAATTCAAACAGGCTGACCAAAATCGGACACTAGAAGATTGCAAAGATGTTGTCTGGTCTGATGAGTCTCGAGTGCCGTGTGATATGAGGATGGTAACGTCAGAATTTGGTGTAAACTTGAAAGCAAGGATCCATCCTGCCTTGTATCAGCTGATTCCTGAAGAATAACTAGGAAACCTCAAATCATCTCACACTGGTTTCTTGAACACAACCAGTCAATCCAGTAAAGCACCTTTCGGATGTGGTGGAACAGGAGACTTGCATCATGGATGCGCACCTGACAAATCTGCAACAGTCCCAACACTTTTCTTTCTGAAGTAGTTCTTCAGGAAGCAGCTGACACAACTAATTACCACCGGATGGAGGTTCATATTTCCTGTCGTGACATCATATTAATCCCATGTGACAAGGAAGCAGAGGTCGCAGGCTACCCATCATCCTTAGATTAATGTGACAATAGGTTACGTCCATGCTGCTGTCACGCCTTCACCAAGCATGCCGAACAAAGCGCGGAAGAGTCGCTGTTATTACTCCAGCTATTGTTTCCTCTTCTCAAGTTTGACAGGCTGTTTACTCTTTTTGTTTTCTATCAGCAGGACGACGGGAGCGTCAGGGAATCTGCTTCCATAAGCTTATTTCTTTGAAATCATGAGGCATGTGGCACAATGTGTTCGCTCGCCGATCACAACAAAAGCTGTAAGGATCTCTCTGTATTATGGATCGCTGTTTGATCTGTCACTTTTTATCTGTCACTGTCTCCCTGTTAATTTCACCCACATGTGCTTCTTCTTATTGGTCTAATTTATTTATTGTTGGGGGAACATCCTTTCATGTTTCTCGATGCTGCCGCCATTTTTGCACACAATGCATACCTCCTGCTTGACTGCATCTCCTAAAGCAAATGCATGCAAGTCTGATCCCTTATTGGATCTGACATGTTAAAGCAGCTGTGTTTCTGCTCCTGCTTTGCACATAAATAATGCAAACATGCAACATGCAAGTATTGTTTCTGTTGTGCATGACGGGAAACCTGAGAATCATCTGTTTAGTGGATTGATCTCCCATTTGCAGTTTCAAGGGTTTTTTTTATGGTCTTTTATTTGCCCCCCACCCGCTGTTAGTTAAAGAAAGCGGCTTAATGACAGACAGAGCAGAGGGCTGTGTTCTTTCCGCATTAGCCGATATGTAGCCATTACAGCCGTCCCTGCGCTTGGCAGCCTGACAGTTTAAATTGTGGAGAGAGAAACAGCAACTTCATTTAACATTACTCAAGCTAGATTGCCCAGTGGTTCCCTCACACACTTTGTTTTTGCCACCTCCTCACAGGTTTCACTCCAAACTCCTCTATTCAGTAATTTCAGGAAGCAAAGAAAATAAAAAAACATCTCCATGAGGTCTGATCTAAAGAGGAAACCATCGCACGACCCATACTCACTCAACCAGCACAGGTTCTGGGGCCAGTCTGCTCTACTGTTGTTGATTCTGCGTCAATAAAACCTCCATTCAAAGCGAGCAAATCACTGCAATGCACAAAAATGTTGTATCTTAGAAAAATACAAGATTGTGAATGCCAATGACTTGTTTTGGCATCTCCGCAGCAGGACCGAGTGCAGCTTCCAGTGCCAGAGCCGTCTCAGCATGTGCTGAACACAAGATTGATTGCATAATTTGCTGCATCTATTTGAAGCTATAGACTTGCTGGCAAATCATTTGTTTTCCAGTAAAGTGCACAAGGACACACAGGAAACAGTTAATTAGTTAAAAATTCCAGGCAAATATGAAATTTCTTTGTGATTCAGGCGACGAGTGCAGATGTAGTATCACGCACATAGAAATATGAGACTAAAAAGTTGCAAAACTTGGAGCAGAGCAGCGTCAATATCATGCACATAATTGGGTCTGAATGACTGCAGCAGGCAGTGATCACTGGTCTTTTCACAGGAGATACTCTGACATAAACAGAGGCTCTGTTCCAACTAATCCCAGTTTAGAGGCATGTCAGTACACTTCACAAGAAGTTCGGACCTCCTGACAACGGCGCATCTTGATCATTTAGACCTCTGCTCTTCCTCCTGTGAAAAGAAGCCTAATCAGCTCACAAAGGTGAGGTGTATCTTTCACTAACCTTAGATGATATAGTGTAAAGCCACAAGCAAATATAAACTAGGATTTTCCAATGAATTACAATTTGAAATAATAACATTACGCATCCGATCTTTTTATGAACAAGAATATGTTTATTAGTGGATTTAAGTTTGCACATTTAAGTGCACCCATTAAGAGACCAGAATAAAATGTTCTCCAACCAATAAATCTCACTCTGTATATGCGTATTTATGCACTTGCAGTCATATCCAGTGCTGTGCAATTGTAATACTGGTGAGCTCATGAACAGCAGACTGAGTAAAGAGGAATATTTTAAAGCAATCAAATCATAGCCAAGCTTTCGCTGCAAAACAGGAGGAAGCTAATTTCCATGTTGATCTGTCTTCATCTAATTCTAAAGTGTTAATTTCCATCTAAAGGCTCCGCAGCTAAACATGGCTGCTGAACCTTTCCTCTGTGTGGGTATTCCTGCTTATGCACGTCTGTGCACGGATATACACACATTTGTGAATCTATGTGTCCATATCTGCAAGCACTGTATTCCTGTGAGCATGAGCATTATGCAACGGAAGCAAGCATATGCATCTATGTGTCGTGTACGGTGTGTTTGTGTGTTTAAGACTCCATTTCAGTCATTACACCTTCAGTCACACCCACTTAAAAGAAATTAAAAAAAACAAAAATAGGTCCAAATGATACCAAAGGTCAAAGCAGGAGCACAAACACCTGCTAATTGGTGAGCGATGAAAGGTGGCTCAGTTGATATGGCTATAAATACGGATGAATAACTGTAGTTTGGCATTGAGGTTTTGCAAACATAGCCAAATTGCAGCTCACCCTCCCAGTGACCAAATATAACTACAGTGCCTTGGCTGATGCTTATTGTGGTGGAGGATTCACACTCCAAGGGAAGTTATCAGGAGGAGTAGGAGGAGATATGTACATGTTGTGCAAAAGTCTGTTTGAATTTGGCTACAAGTCTTCAAGATTCACTAGTTTGGCTCCAAAAAAATCTGGCTGCTAATCTTTGCAGAATAAACTGAGATAACTGAGTTGCCGGGGTTTTAGCATCTTCAGTAATAGAGTACTTGGTGGGGATCCCACCCTCTGTGGATTACTTGTCCCACCTCTGCTATAGTGTTTTTATCCCCACCAGAGATACATCTTTTCTCCCTCTAAGCTTTTTAGCCCTGAATTTCGAAATATCTAATCTATAGTATGAACAGCAATAAAATCAGAAAGTGACTTCCACCTTTAGCATTTGACATGCTCTTGACAGCAGAGATAACACTGTGACGGGGCATTAAACTTTTTAAACCCCTATGCACCACCGATAATTAGCGAGCATTAGCATGCTAAACTAGCAAAAGCAAAACATATCTATAAACTATCCAAGTATTAGCACATTAGCCACATAATTGCAACCTTGTTACCACACTGACCCTAAGGTCAAAGCACCTTTCTGTCATACTTTTAAATCTGCTAGCTTTAAAACTTCTCATATATACACAGACTGTTTATATACTTATATTTTTTCTGAGATTTCTAAAAAATGAAGTCGAGCAATTACTCAAGATAATGCATCTATTAGTGATACATTTGTCATTTAAAATAATAAAGTGCTTATAGTATATATAATTTGTTAAACAGCTTAAATGCTCACCATGTCGTTAGCTAATGCTAGCACCAGAAAGGCTATAGGGCAGAAAGCATCTTTTCTCTAATGTTATTTGTAGTTTTCAGTTACACCTTGCTTAGGTTTAGGGGGAAAAAACTACATGGTTTGAGTTAAAATATATTGTATAAGAAATGTTAACTACATCTAAGAAAGCCAGTCTGATGCAAAGCCCTGGAGCAAACTCCCTGCTTTATCTTTATGTGCTATCTTTCTGGATTATTGCAGACGTCTTTTATTCAGTACCATGATAGAGATCAGTGTTTTTCTTGGTATTTGAACTAGTTGCAACTGAAAAAGGTCAACTTTTTAAAACTCCCAGCGATTTACTGATCCCATATATTGATGAGGGTTGGGGGGCTGGGGGTTGCCTGTCACCGCAGTGTTTTTCAGGTTAAATAGTAGAACAGTGAGGGACGTTGCTGTCGAGCTGTGATTGGGATCCCGTCTTGGCTAAAAGCGGGATTATGACTGAGCCGCTCTAAGCCAGCACTGTTGCATTTTCATTCAGCTACATCCTGCGAATCTGCCTCATTTTTATCACGTGAAAAGACCCATTGCATGTCTGAATATAAAGGCTGGTGGACAGATCCTCCCACAGAAAAAAAATCTAATGCTCAGAGAGGCCAAATCATTTAATGCATCACAATCAAAGCTGGAATAGAAGCTCTTGTTTATCGATTGTGGAGATTTTTTCACTCATGAATAAACCCAGTGATTCGGAAGGTGCCAAAGTTAATCTGCTTTGCATAAATAAATTGTTAAGCCGCATCTGTTCCTTCGACAAGCTTGAAATCGAAGTGAGGAAGTCAGAAAATTACCCCATTATTTATACACTACAGAAACACCTGAACATGTAAATAAAATGACAGAAATTAGCTTTCTTTCTATGCAAATTCTGCAAGGGGTGGCAGAAGGGAGGCTTTCATGAAAGCGTTAGTTTAAAGTGAACTGCGATCACACAGGCAATATCTCTGCTCATACAAATTCATTCAACACTTTATGGAAATGAACACTAAGCAACGAAATGAGGTGGGGTCACAGTGCATGGTAACATGAGAATGCTTTCCCAGAAGCAGACTGGGGGATTCAAGGACTTGTCAAGGGAAAATCACAGGAACAGTTTTCACAGCATTTCATGTCAATTTAGTCTTCTGCCTTTTTGATTATGTGAAGAGACATATTCATTGTAGCGAGTTCCCCTATTGGCTACTGTATATTCTGTTTATCTGAAAGGAAAAGCATGCCACTCAGCACACTGACATAATTCAGCAACTATGGATAAATTGCCACAAGATTTCGTACAGACACTTGAGGATAATCCTTTGATCCTTTTTGTTGTTGAACAAGTGTTGGTAAATTATAATGGCATTAAGCCCGGTTCGGTACCATTTCCAGTACAAGTATAACAGAAAGCTGCAGAATATAAACAGTGTCGACCTATGTGGACAAAATGCCACAGATTAGCTCAGGTGGTAGGTTGCAGCAACTCCTTGTTTTCACTTTGAAGTTGGCCGCTGGTAACTTGTGGACATTCCAAGCTCCGGTTACCTAGGTAACACTCTAAAGTATGGACAGCAAGGTCATATGTTAGTCAATGCTAACCTGTGCTCTGATTCGTAGTCACTTTAAACACTCGCCTGGAAGTTGAGAAAAGCATATTTGGGTCCTGCCAATTTCACATGGCCAGTGGTCGTAGTCGCGTCAAGTCACCAAGCATCACTTACCTTCTGTGGCTGTGGTCCAGCATGTGAAGCCAGCATAACTTTCTAGTGTTTTGAGACCTTGGTGTTTTATTTATTTTTCCTTTTTAAAAAGAAATGGAGATGAATTGGTCATTTGTACATTTATTCTATTTTTTTCCTTTAAGATTTTATTTGCAGTGTTCACAGGGAGTATTGGATTTTGAGAGGCAATTTGCTCTTCTTAATCTATACATGAATATACGAAGTTACAATTTCCTCTTGTTCACTTACACCCTTGATCTCTGAGTCAGCTACCTAAAAAAGAAAATAAACCCAGAGTGAGGATTTCAATTAAGGAGTTAATGTAGTGGTGCCAGTGGGTAGCATACAGAAATAGACATTCCCAACTGCCTCCCTGACTCCCACTCCCCTTGCTTCTTTCCAGCTGTTTTTAAAGAAACAACCATCCATCACCAGCCATTTTAAAAGCTGGTGTGCGTGTGGACCTGCGCCAAGTGAACAGCTAGTGTCTGTCTTGTTCACCTGCGTGTGTCTCCCAGGTGACACATCGCATCTCGTCACAACGGTGACTCACATTCGCTCAGAGTGGTCCAAGGTTTGAGGAGCGGGAACACGAGGAGAAGCACATGGCTACAAACCCAGCGACTTACTGTTACTGTGTCTGCGCATGAATGCACTAACATGCTCAAACACACCCAAAGGTGTTTGCTCACTCTCAGGGGCACCAAACCAGGGAGCGATACTAAATGATTTAAGGAGACAGAGCTGGACAGCAGCCCTGGAACATACCGCACATTATGCTGTTGTTTTTCACTCTTAGAGCTGCTTCCAAGTGGCGCTTAACTTCTGTGCATGTGCAGAAACCCTTTTTTTGGCCTGCCACATCACATTTCGCCCAACCAGCTGTGTGAAGTCTTTTGGAAAGACTGTGGTGCTCATGATTAACTGACTGATAAGAGGAAGCGGAACAACCAAGTAAAGAAAGGTCACACCGCTGTTGGGAACAAGGCTCCGGTCTCCGGTGCTCCACTTGTGCTTTTCCGGAGTCTGTTTTGTTCTGGTGTGAGCTGGATGCCCTGCAGGCTGCCTTAAATGGGTCGGCACGAGCCGTCAGAGCCTGAATCATCCTCGAGACCTGCAGCTGTAAGTAAGTCACATAGAAGCTGATTATTTAATGTATGAGGATAATGTATTTAATTTGGTGTTTGCATTCATTGTAACTTGCTCTGCCTAGGCTTAGGAATCAGCCAAGCATAAGGTAAAGGAGCTGTTTTGTTTTTTAATCTCATTGTGAATTTGTCTGTATAACTGGCTGCTAAAAGATTTAATCTTTTCTTTGTTTCCATTACGTATGATATGGATCCATGTAGACATCTTAAAGGTTAGTAATATGCTTAAACTCCTATATAAAAATGTAGCCATGGATATTATACATCCGCAGACCTTTTTTCTTCTTGTGTGGGTCCATAATTCAAAAGCATTTGTGCAGCTCAGAGCAACAGACATACTGTTCATCATATAGGTTCAGAGAAATGCTTCAACACCGAGACTGAGAAGGGAGAGAAAAATATATGGTTCAGCGTCTCCCCCCCCACCCCCCAATCCACCCACCTCACAAGAACAGCACAGTAATCAATTCCGTTTAGTACAAATCCAATGCACTTAAACTTCCAGCACGAATAACCAGAGGCTGCAGAGCAGAGGTACATTTATCGATAAAGCAATTAATTCAAACCACTCCTCCTCTTTCTCCTTCTCCTCTGGCTGCTGCCTGCCCCATGTTTGGGAAAAGGGGGCTTTCAGGTACCTGTTACTCCAAAAAAAAAAAAAAAAAAGTAATATAGCATTTAATTAAAAGGTTCATTTAAGGCCATAAAGTTGGGCTAAGTTATAAGATATGGTGGAAAAAAAGTCAAAATACAATGACGAGATGTTACAATAGAATTAATTTAAATAGGCACTTAAACTTTACTTGACGTCTACTGGGTTAAAATAAATAAATAAAAGACTACCACTAAGGGCTTCTGGGTAAATGTAACGTCGCTGCTCGTTACTTTATTTGCGTCGTGACTGTTTTAAAGAGTTGTAACGTCATTTACGGCAGCACACTGCTGACTTCGCGGTCCACTGCAATCTTAATAGAGACTGAGGGAGCACCAGTCCGTCCACTGGAGTGGAGGGAGACAGTGGAAAAAGAGCATCCAGCAGAGCTTCTCTCGTCTGTCACCGCCGTCAAGTCAGACGTTAAAAGCTGGGGCACTACCGGAATTGAAGTTGTCACTTTCAACATAAAAGCGCAACTTCACTGAACGAAGGTTAGGTGAGTACTGAGCTGAAGGCTGTGCATATTTCTTTGCTTAACAAACATACGATATGGGAAATAATTATATCCCTAGGTTTAACGAAGTCTAAACTTCTTGGTAGACCCTTGAAAAGCGACATGATCAAAAGCTGTAGCTTTATTTTGAAAATATCCACCGGTAGCCGCGCTCTTATTTTGTCCGGCTTCGCGCTCCCTGTGCCTCTCAGAGCTCGGTCGGCTCGCAGAGACAGCAGGATGCCAAAGGGAGCACTCCGGCACACGGCGTCCGTTTTACCGTCTCCCCACGTCGTCTCTCAGTCACGGCAACTCTGATGGGCGTTTTTATCTTGCCTTTACCGCCCTCGACGCTTGGATATTTTCGGAAGCCACGAAATGAAGCGAATGAATGTGAGCAACAAGAAGTATCCTGTTGTTGTGCCTGTCTCCAGCATCACTAGTAGTCAAGTACTCTCTGTGGATGCGGTGCCCCTAAGTGGTTGTAGTTGTCTGATTCTTAAGAGGATTTGATGTAGTGATCAGTAGTGGACTACCCAACTTTTTCCCCCTCCCGCCTTTTTGTTGTCTATTTTTTTCTTTTTGAGGTTTTCCGTCTTTGAAACAAAGATTTCAGGATAGACCAACTCCGGAAAACCGGCGACTTCACATCTGCTCCCGGCGGAATAACCATTGTTAGCGGTTATTCGCCTTTCACAAGCATCGTCTCTGGGGTGGGAACACGACTGATGCTTGCCTTGTTCGTCCATACGAGTTTTGTATCGTCTCGTTCTTGTTTGTCTGTTTGTCCCACAGTGGCATGAAAATTCATGAATGCGTCCAAGGACATGTATACAAATTACGCATGCACCATGACGGTAGTAGTCTGTGCGTAATATCCTATTATTATACCCCTACTACACGAATGCAATAACAAACATATTCAGTCTCATACCTGTGTTTGGAGAAGATTTGACAGATCCATCCTAACTTGATTGGTGTGTGTGAAGCATGGACGTTATGACTATGACAAGGTAGACTACTAGATCATGTTTTATAAATAGATTTTAGAGTATTTTAAGTAAGCTTAACCACCTTAAGACTAATTAGGGTTCATGCCATACCAGTGCCTGTAAAGGTGGTCAAACTTAGTAGCAAATTATAATAATAAAATAATAGCAAACAGCTATTAGACACAGCTCCATGCCTTTGCCATAATTAACGCTCCCTGCATGCGTGCGTGTGTGTGGATGGATCAGGTGAATCTGCGCGCAAACATGCATGTGTTTTCCATGTGCCTGCCTGTGGGTCCCTGGCCGTGCTAACATGCCCTCCTCCCTCCCTCCTTTCTGTGCGTGTGTACAGCCACGCTGGAAGTCGCCTCCTATGTGGCCGTCGGGAGTGGGGAGCAGGCAGCCCTGCCCGCGGGAGTCTGCGCTGCGCAGGGCGGCCATCAGCGGCAACATCAACGCCCTGCCGCCGCACCACGTCCCCACCGGCCGCAGCGTCCGGGTCTTCATCTGTGCCAACCCCGACGGTAAGAGTGTCAGCGTGACACCCCCCCCCTCTCTGCCTTCCTACCCACCACTCCTTCCTCCTCCTCCTCTACCTCTCCCTCTTTTGAAGCCCGTGCACCCTCACAGTGACACAATGCTCTCGAGTATTTCCCCATATTCTTCATGTCTGGAGCCGTACTCTGGCTTAAAAAGAATTTCTGGGTGAAATCAGCCACGCTCATTTCAAGACAGCGTCTCAAAAGTGCAGCAAGAGGCTCGTGCAGCTCCGCCGCTTTGAAGCTCGGGGTCCTGTGATCCACTATTGATTCAGGTCTCCTTTGGAAAGACGGGTCAGGACTCTCAGATTGAGCCACAAGCTGCGACATTTAAAGACCGGCTTACTTTAGCGGCTGGCGACGTCTCAGATGAGGTTACATTAGACCATGTGACAACTTTGACTCAAGTGAAATTGTGTATGTCACTGATGCAATATAGAGCAGACTGCTTTCAACCTAGCAGAGTGCAAGACAGTCGGGTCGTGAGGGAGACACCCAGTTGCAGCTCTGTATTTGAATATGCCCTTTGGGTAAGGGGGTAAAAATAGGCTCTGCAAAACTGGAGTAAACAAGGCAAGGGAAGTAGAGTAGGCTACGAGAGAAAGGGATGGAGGGAGAGTGGAGGAGGAGGAGAGAAGCAGGGCACGCCAAGGATTTAAAAAGAGAGTTTGCCTTTGTCGATACGTCACTGTCATTTGCCTTCCCTCACTGAGCAAAATTGCTCTGGACCCCAGAAAAACCTGAATGAGCTGACCCTGGATTATTGCACTGTAATGGCCTCTCACCGCTGAAAAGTCTGGCATTGTTTAGCCACCTGTAGCTGAGTCAGATGTTTAAACCGTACCGCCTCAGCACGAATTTAACGCTCCAGTCTACACGTGGATTGAAAATAAGGACGAGGGGGACGTTCCGAGGAGTTCTTTTCACACCGATCGCACTAATGGAAAGACCCGCATCTCAGCCCGAGGCACGAAGACAGCTAATTATGAGCTGCTGTTTTGAGATGCCTGGTATCCAGCTTCTACTAATGAAGCCGTAGAGGTGCAGAGGCACAGCCGATTCTCCCTCAGCCTCACCTCGGTCAAATAAAACAGCAGTTCTGTGCGTTTCTTTTGGTTTCTTTGGTCAGAGGTCAGGCAATTAGCCACATTATCACTTACATAACACGCTCGCACTGTTCTCAGGTACTTTCCCATACTTTTAAACTTTCTTGTTTATGTCTGCAGGCGCTGCATGCAAGGAAAGCATAAAAGAAAGGCTGTTATTAGTGGATGTCACCCAGGTCAGCCCACAGCCTGACTGCAGAGCTTCTTTCTGCATGTTCACTAGAGGGGGCTATCCATGCATTTATTTACTGCACTTCACACAACTGTACGTGCATTCAGACAGCTGTTGTGCATTATTGCACATCGACATCACACTTTTACGTCATTTTTCCACAACTCATCATGTAGTGAAAAAGCAAGTCGGGATTGAGGCTGGAAACTCAGACAAAGGTCAAGTTTGCAGCCCTTTGTCTGAGCTGCATTCAGATATGGGAAGATGAGCTCTGCTTCCACATGCAGGAGTTGATGGTCAGGTGGACTCACTCAATCTTTCCCTTGGTAACAGTTGGCGAAATATATGCTGCATATAACCCAATAGATTTACTATTTGTAACGTCAGACACTAGAAAGGGGAACAGCGCTGTTGGAAGTGATCACCTCGCTGTCGTAAAAGTGTAACTGCTTGGTTTTATTGCGCCTGATGATCCGGGGATCTCTGCTTTGACTTATATATATACACAGACACACACGCTTGCAACGTGTGTTACGGTGTAGGCTCTGCTGAATACAATGACCCTGATGCACCTTAATCAGAAAGCCACAGATGACCGCAGAGCACGGTCTCCGGTGCGTTCGCCCTCGCGGACCTCTGCTGTGTTTGTTTACATCGCCTAAAAAGGGGCACGACACTCAATTTGAGCAGTAATTTAAAAAAAGAGCACAAGATCACTGCAGAAAGTTTACTCGCCAGTGCGGCGATACAGACTCTATAGAGGCATTCGCGTCCTTGCCACAGTGTACAGCAAAGAAATCCCTCCTCCTGTGGATTTTAATGAATCTTGGCTCAGGTGGATCTGTGTGTGTGGGTACAGCCGATCAATTAAAACCCCCACTATCTGTTCTTGCCAGTAGTCAGACGGCGGCAACAAACCAAAGAGAAATCTTTGGCCCGTCTTACCGGCCCATCTTTGTGTGTCTCGATTCATATGAACGTATCAATACAACTCCATTACCTTGCTCTAGTCACCCCAGGGGCTCTGTTACTGGGTACGCACTATAGTGAGGTATTTGTATGCAAGCTATCACATCACCTAAGCTGTTTAAAGTTGATAAAAGGCACCGGGCCTTTAGGGATACGATGCATGAAATCACCTAAACCTCCAACGCACCGCCATCAAGGCTACAGCATGTCACCACAGAGACCACTAATTATATTACATTTCACCTTGCAATTATTCCCAGTGTTCCAGCTGGCTCTATTTAACTTTCTTTTCAGCTTGTTTTGTGGCTTCTGAGCGCAGATTTCCTTTAAAAAAATTCATCCCTAATTCTCTCCTAATTTTTTGGGATTGTGTCTGGTGAAAGAAAACAAAAGAGAGAGAGTGGGAGGGAGGGATCGGCAGGCAGGAGCTGCAGGGAGATGGCAGGCGGAGAGCGTGGCTTTTGTTCAGTGAACTGCTCCTCCTGGGCCCGGCAAGTGCCGGAGTTTCGGGACGAGCCCAACCCCATTATGCGGCGAGTTTATGACACGTGCCGCCGAGGCGGTTTTTACCCTCTTGTGGCGTCTGCTTTCCTCCTGAGGGTAGAAAGGAAGCTCACACCGACTAGTTTGGCAGCAGCTTTCAGTGACCTCTTCTCTGAATTTTCCAGAGTGCTGCGGAGCAGTTCGGCAACCTCCCTCCGGGAACGTTGTTCTGACAAATTCTGCAGCTGCCCTGTCATACCCGTCTAACTCCCTGGGTGTTGGAGCCATTTCATGGAACGCACTGTAAAATATTTTGTCAGGAGTGACAGCGATGAAAGGAAGCAACGTGCTCCCATAATTCCTGGAAAACAGATGCGACTTGTAATCGGTTTATATTAAATAAGCCAATCGTTGTCTTTGTGTGTGAATGCGCACATAAACTGCACTTCAGAGACAGAGACGGGGCGCTTTTCAATCTCATATTGAAACTAGCACGCCCCAGTAAATGTTTTTTTGTGCGTCTTGAGAGACATTTTAAATTTGCTAATGGTTTCTGAGTCAGATTGACTTCCAGTTATTTAAAGTTACTGATGGACTAAGTAGAGAAAGGCAACTTTCCAAACTGATCAAAGTAAAAGGAGGAAAGGAAAAAAGACACTTTAAAAGACGGGAACATCTTTTACAGTAATTTGTATTTGTGAATACAGTTAAAAACCGTAAATGTTGGTGCTTTGTTACACTTTTTTTTTTTTTTTTGATTGAAGTCCGACTCGACTCGCAAAATCAGGATGGATCACGTCCCACTACCTCATCAACCTCACAGTCAACCTTAAATACTGCTGCGACTTGAATGAGGTGGCTGATCAGACTTTGGACAGTTCCATGCTGCCGTGTGTAAAGACTCAGTTCTGTAACATTTGAATTCAAGGCATCAAATACATTGTGAAAAAAAATTCTACATTTTTCAATTTCGAATTTTACGATTTTGCAAAAAATTCCTCCTGAAAAAACATGCAGGGGCCAAAAACAGAGTCGACATCAAGTGATGATGAGCAGGTCCTGATGTTTCTAAGCAAGCAAAGGAAAAAACTGAGATTCTGGGTTCATCCAGTAATCAGGAGAAGGCAGCAGCAGGGAGAATTTCATGGTTCGATCCAGGAGTTGAAGCTGTATCACGGCCGCTTTTGTACATATTTCGGGATGTCAGCGGAGCATGGCGCAGGTTTCCATGACCTCCCTTTGGTGTAAAGTGTAGGTAACACAGTACCTTTTGTCTATATAGTGTGCTTGGTTTCCAGGTTTATGTGGCTGACAGCAGTGTTAAAGTTCAGCAACATGACAGACGATCCTGAAATGATTAATCACCTGCAGCCAGCGTTCATCCTCAGGATAGCTGTCACAGTAGCATCCATGCATGCAAAGGGGGCTGGAGTCACATACATAAACTACAAAGCAGAAATGGAAACGTGGAGAAAAGCCTGCAGCTCTAACACTTATTTAGCATCTACTTTACCTTAAGTTCATTTACAGTAATAAATCGTTTATGGGTTATTTTAATTGGTGAGTCTAAATGTACAGCAGGTGTGAATATGAGCGTCTGTCTCTCTGTTAGTCCTGTAACAGATTGGCGACCTGTCCAGGGTGTAACCCCCTCCCACGGCCCAACCACCATGACTCTGAACTGGATCGTTTCCGTAGTTACGTTGTCCTATCATCCCGTGTTAGACTGCCAATAACTGACACACTGGGGCAGGTCCGGGGAGGGTTTAATTGGCACTGCGCACCCTCCATAAAGCAGACTCTCCACACAGCAGGAGCAAGAGGAGGCGCACACCTGGGAGTTTAATTTGTTCCATGATGATGAGCCTCATTCACAGACACGGTTGAACAATTTAGCGTGCCAAAATTAGTAATGATCAATGGCGGGATATCATATAGACATAATATTTGCCTTTTTGCTCCTTTATGCTTGTTTTTTTCTGTAAGCCTGTAGTTCTGCTGACCTGTTCGGTCACCAGGAGTGGAGCCTGCAGCTTAAGATGACTCAACACAGAGATGCTTGACCCCTCTCTCCTCAGACACAGCCGAGTCTTTCACCAACAAATACAAACACCTGGTAGAAAAACAGTTGATGAGAGGAGATAAACCAGTGTCTCTGCACGCACACGGTTACATTAAGTTCTAACTGAAAGTCAAATGAAGAGATGGAGACACTCTTTCTCTGATTTCTCTGGTTTTATTTGGAGTTTTATGCAGAGATACTGACACGAGGTAGATTGCTTTTAATATGACTCTTATAATTATTTTAATATAGCTTTAATGGAACTGATAGAAAAACATCACCTTGATTGGGAAGCTGCTGGCGATCCTGTGACCATCGTCAGTCCATGAGGTCATGGTCCAGCTGCACATACAAAGCTTACACTCTGCATAGAATAGCAAACCTAGCTGTTGGTCTTCCTCTATAGTTCCTTCAAGCACTCAGTAAATATACTGCAGTTGTCTTCACAAAGGTCATACTGCATGCAAGTCGCCTAAAACGGATACTTTCAGGATTCAAATGAATGCTAAGATTAGAAAATGTTGGTATAAAGTAGATGTAAACACTGTAAGCCAGAATAAATGAGTCTGAATAAACAGTACTTTAAAAATCCAAAGCAAATGTAATACGAGCCCAATAGGCGTCTGATTGCACATTATATAAAAGGAGCGTCGACATCCTCCACATCTGCTGATGTTACGAAACAAGAAAAAACATCCAGGAAGTCATCTCCACCTACTAACATGTGGAGCGCCACGATAACTCAGGAAACCTTACCCCGTCCGCCATGGATAAAATGCATAATAATGCAACCTGGCTCTATTTTTAGAGGGTCACAGAGGGTTTCCACTTGAAATTACTGTGACTAAAATGTTTGGAGCATTTGTTGTGCTTCATTTTTGTTGTCTAAAATTTTTTGGTAATTTTTCAGATGAGACTGAAACAGGTGCACTAACATTAGAAATTTGTGACTCATTGGTATAAAAGGTGTTTATTTGCGCTGTAATTCACACGCGAATGGAACTCTGGGCCGGCTGATCTGAGCCCAGTGTTGGTAATTTCGACAGCTTTTCAGTCTTTGGGGCTGAATTTCTGGGTATTTTTCAGCCCTGGGGCTTAAGGGGTTAACCAGAGAGCTGAGTGAGTCTCAGTGAGGAGGCAAGATATTAGTCTGAAACTTCCATGAATTACAAGGTAGCATGCCGTGTCCATGGTTACTGCCATCTTCTACAGGGAGGAGAGCCTATGAGATGTTGAAATTCTCCGCTCGTTGCGGCTCGCCGCAACATAGCTGTAAAAGGTTGTGCATTTAAGGCACGAATGCGAACATGTCAAGCCCTAACTGCCCCACACGAGTGGCTTTTGAGTGAACAGCTGCAAGCACAGATGTTACAAAATGAACATTTTCATGTTTGGTAGACCGGTTGTGCGTGCGGTTACTGTTGTGGATGTTAAATCAAATGCAAATTAAGTTGCTGGCAGAGAGACCGTGGGGAGTCCTCTAGTCACGGTTACATGCAATACCGAGGTACCATCCATTACTGTACTTTGCTGTTTTCCCTGGATGCGCGTCATCAAGCGCGAGTGGAGGGGCCGCGGTAACCTCTGGCGGGTTTTCCTACATCCCGATTCGGTCTCCTTGTGCTCAGGAAATGCAGGAACATCTGGCCTTTATGGATGGCCGATTTACACAGCCACAATTTGCCTTCAGTATCTTCCAGGTCACTCGGTATTGATTTGCTCACTGGCTATGCGTTTACTTTTCCACAGAAATGCTTTCATGTTTTAGCCCAGTGCATCACCATCCAGTCGAAGTCTAAGTGTAAACCCTAAACCGCAGTTTGTTGTGTCTCTCGTCTGTGTTCGTTTCATTACGTCCAAATAGACAATCCACAGTATCATCCTAGAAAACATCTGTTCTTCAGTTTTTATCTGACTCCAACTTTTGGTCATTATTCACAACATACAGTCGAACTAAACTGTCCAACTAAAAACGTCATAAATTGACTTTTCAGAAACTCATGATGTCATCAGAGAACAGATACTGATCAGCCCAATCAGTGACCTTAATGCGGTATGATGATATTCTACGCAGACTTTATTTTGTTAAAGAAGAATTAAAGTGAAGATATGTGCAGATGTGCATGATTGTTATGAATCCCCATCTTGTTCATGTATGCATATGACCGAGAGGGCGTTTTTGAATTGCTTTGTGAAAATGTAAACCCCATAAAATTCTAAGGTTTTACATATTAGAAGATAATAATAAAAACACGTGATCCTTAACAGATCCATCCATCTTCTTCCGCTTAACCCCTCAGGGTCACGGGGGTGCTGGGTACGCCCTGGTTAGGTCACCGTTCTGTTTCGTGCCATGTCATTATTTATTTACATTATAAGATTCGGTTACTTGTAAAACCCCCTAAATGGCCTGTATTTGTACAGCGCTTTACTTAGTCCCTATGGACCCCAAAGCGCTTTACACTACATCCAGTCATCCACCCATTCACTCACACATTCACACACTGGTGATGGCAAGCTACATTGTAGCCACAGCTGTCCTGGGGCGCACTGACAGAGGCGAGGCTGCCGGACACTGGCGCCAACGGGCCCTCTGACCGCCACCAGTAGGCAACGGGTGAAGTGTCTTACCCAAGGACACAACGACCGAGACTGTTGGAGCTGGGGCTCAAACCGGCAACCTTCCGATTACAAGACGAACTGCCAACTCTTGAGCCACGATCGCCCGTTGTTCCACAAGTCTTGTGCTTTAGCGGCAATAGTTTGAATTAAGAGTTCTGTATGACTTTAATCAGCCTCTTTCACCATTACAGGGGAATTCTAGCTCACTCTTCTTTACTGTGTTCTTCAGACCATTGAAGTTTGTGGTTAAGCATTTCAGTCGTCTTGAGGACTTTGATTGGAGCATAGCAGCAGCTTGCAACTGTGCTTTGGGTCATTGTCCTGCTGTATGACCCAGTTTTGGACAAACTTTACCTGCTGCAAAGATGGCAGAAGACTCTGGAGTACTTTGGTAATCAGACAAATTCATGGTCGACTCAAAGCCCATGGAGGTAAAACAAGCGCAAATCATGACCCCTCCACCACCGTGCTTCACAGTTGGTACGAGGTCTTTGTGCTGATATGCTGTACCTTGTTTTCACCAAACATAGCCCTGTGCATTAGGGTTAAACATTTCCACTGTGGTCTCATCTGTCTACAGGACATTGTTCCACAAGTCTTGAGCTTTGTTGAGATGCAACTTTGCAAAGCTAAGCCATGCTGCCATGCTCTCTTTAGAGAGAAGAGGCTTTCACCTGGCAGCATCTCCAAACAAAGGATACTTAATATCACTACTTTTTAAAAACTACTCTAGTGTAGTTTAAAAATATATACAAATGGAGCTGGAAATGAGCGTATTAGGTCAGCCTGCAGAACCAAAGATGACAAAAAAGGACCGTAATTGTCTGGACTGTGTCTGTCAGACTTTCTTTCTCTGCTCCAGTACAGTGGAGGTGAATGGAAGCACTGATGCATTGTAGATCCTCCAGAGCAGCAGTGAGTCTGAGTTTCTCCTGAATATATTAAATTCCACTGACCTCTGTGGTATCCGGCAGAAATCTGAGCGACAGATTAAACCTGGCCCTTAAACCCTTAAATCACATCAGAAACGCACACACAGACACACACAGTGAGGATGACCGCTCTGTCCCGCCACTCTACTGTTTGCTGAGACACCCGTCTTGTGGACAACGCTCTCTCTCTTTTAATCAAAGATCCCCAAAGCAGTTGTGTATACCGAGTGCCTCTGGAGTGAAGCTTGATGAGAGCAGAGTGATTGCTTTGTCAGAGCCTTGTTGATGAGACTCAGAGAGGGCAGCTGTAGAGTGATCGCCATCTGGGGGAATGAGTGACCAGCAGAAGCAATGTCAAGCATAACCAACTATAGAGGGAAATGTGGAGATTTTAATACCGAGCGTTGCAGCTTTCCAAAGTGTGGCTTTTGTATCATTTTTCAATCAAGCCAGTTGGGCGTTTGACGGTTGTTTGGACAAAACAAGCAATCTGACACCATCATTTTGGACTTCTGATGGATATTCCTGTTATTTTCTTTTTTTTTTTTAAATGCTTAAAATAAGTCAGGATGAAACAAATGATAAAAAAAGAGCAGGGAAAGCGTCGGGGACATTTGGCTGCTTTTCTCTGTTCAACTGACTGCCCATTCGTTACCCAAAAGGACAAGGGAGAGGGAGGAGGAGAGGGGAGAAAGGGAAGCTAGAAAGGAAAATAAAGCAAGTTGACAGGACATATGTGAAAGGAAAGATAGATTGGTCGGTGCTATTGAAATGAGCAGATTGGAAAATTGTAGGGAGGGACACACACAAGCACACACGGAGCGAGAACGCGGGCGAGTGAAGGATCTAGTCTTTGTCCCTTTGCACGTGGGAGCGCAGACACACACATACATCAGGCTGCCATAACTCATCATCATCCCACAAAAAAAATAAATAAAAAGAAAGAAAGAGAGGAGGAGGGGGAGAGGAAGGCATCTCACTGTTATCAGCACAAAAACAAACAACAACACAGTTTAGTCTGTCAGGTCGAGCGAGATGCAGATTTGGATTGGACTTCTGCGTCGTCCCGAGCACACGACAGGCCAAAATCCTCAAATTCTGCTGTTTTCCCTCTGCTGTGACCCCCCCAATCCGTGTCAGTGTAAACTATTACACGTTTATTGTTGTCAAACGTATCGCTGATGGAATGAGATGAGCGCTCCTTTGATGCAGCAACTGCCATTTATTTAATTTGCATACGATTACAGCCGTTCGGTTTTTCGAGCTGACATTTTGCTGGGTTAGCTGTGGGCAGATACATGTACGGTCACGGCCCGAAGCCTTACTAAAGATAGATGAGAGATAGATACGTCAGACTAAATTTGTGGGCTCCTCTACTCGTGCTGCATATGACACAGTTAGCAGCTGAAGGGCTGTTTACCCGCCATGTGTGCGCGCGTGCCCGCATGTGCGCGCGTGTTCGAGCCGGCTACTCGGTCACACAGGGCCTCTCTGTTGGGCATATTCTGTTTTTAACTATCCGTCCACACCCTTCAGATAAAGAGAGGGAGAAAGAGGCCGGGACTGTCCAAATGAATTACAGTAACCATTTGGTAGATAGTGAAAAAGAGGGGAGAGGAGGAAAGAAAGTGGGACACAAAAACAAGCCGTTGGGCACTCGCTCTGTGACACTGACTGTCCAATATGATCACTGCCTGTGTAATTCTGGATAATCCCACATTCTTCAAGAGTGTGAACACTGCCGGCTCTTCTAGCTAATCATGTTTTTATAGGTGTAAAAACAAAAGAAAGGTGAGGTACACATTTGAGAGTTACATACACATTGACACACTGGCTGAATTTGAGCTGACAGGTGAAACTATCAGTCCCAGTGTGAGGTTTATACCACAGCTGCCTGAAATTAACAGTACTGGAAATAACTGAAATCATCTTTTGTTTCTGTAATGATTAATCCAGCAGTATGCACAAGCTCTGTAAATTAAATGATGTCTTTAATGCTAAAGAACAATTCTTCTTATCAATTTAAAGACGTTTGGTTTTTTTCTTAGTTTATGAGAGATTATGACAGCTGGTCTAATAAATTTGTTAATCCCTGCATATGGGTGTTGCATAGACTGTATATAAAAGATGGACATAAGCTCAGGAGGGAATCTGGCTGATTTTAAGGATACGATGAACCCGTGTACATTAGCTGCTTGTTGTTGACTAGGTGACCACGCCCCCGAGAAAACTTACTGTTTCCTCTAAATGTGAACATAGCATGAACATCATGTTTGAGTAAAGACTTCAAAATATGAAGGAAAATGTTTACTCAGCTCAAACATCAAATGAAAACTCTTTTTTGTCAGACTTATATTGACTGACTTGTTTGTGTAAGCAGAGCAGTCGCCCCCTGCTGGCCGTAGGAAAAAGCGGCGATTTAGCAGAGCGTTCTCATTCCCGACGCGTAACATGCCGACAATTTGTTACGTCCCGAGGCGTCCCATGGGAAGGCGAAAGGTAACCGCGTCCCTATGATACGCGTGCCGTGTATTCCAGCCCTAACCCTAACCATGACCTGAAAGGTGTTAGGTAGTGTTTTCCAAAGCAATTAAAGTAAAATACATGTACACGTGCAGATTGAGTCCAAACGGTTCTCATGTTTCCTCCTTTTTCCCAACGTTTGGATGGCTGAAAGCGTAACATCCCGAAAATTTGTCACATAGCGCAATATGTTACGTGTCGGGTTTAAGGATCTTAAATGGATTAGCTTCAATTTTCAGACTCAGATGCTAAATTGCTAAAGCGACACCTAATATGTAGATTTTTGAGTACTTTGAAAGCTGCTGAATCCTTACGTCTGTGAAAGCATTTTGTCAGCTGTGTAAAGGACAGTCGCAAAACTTGTGACCTTGGTGACCCTTGGTTGGCATCAAACAGAAGCAGATAACGTGATTGCAAAATTGTTCCTTGTTAGGGATTCTGAACTTCTGGATGAATAAAAGAGGGAATTTAAAAACATACATGACCCTCAGCTCGCAGGACGACTTGTTGAATAAGAAAAGTAACAGCCAGATTCAATTAACGTTAAATACGTATCCCTATTCTAAACTGTGGCAGCGTGGAGGCAGATTTGCAGAAATATGAATTGTTATTAAGCAGATTATAGTAATTATTAATGGCTAATTTTTTTGGATGCATTTGAGAAATAAGTGATGGTTTTCTGGAAAAATCCCCAACAATAAATTATTATTTTCACTGGCGTTTCACAGGCGTGGAGCTCATTAGATTGCGAGTAAAAACGGTTTAATGTGCACCTCTTAATATTTTATCCATTTTTCTATTTTTAGACACAGAGGCGGAGAGGAACGCGCTGAAGGAGCACGTCTATCCCAAACTACGAGACTTCTGCAGGGAGAATTATGGAATTGAATTCCAGGTAAATGGCTGCTTTCTCCTTTCTCTTTCTTTCTAACGTTGATTTATTCTTTTTACATTTCACCTTCTAACAGCTGCAGATTCTTGTGACTTCCAGAGCATTAGTGCTTTCATATTTACATCATAGCTTACACAGCTATAAGGTGCCCGGAGGGAACCCCGGAGCTGCTAGCAGAGGCGCCCGTCCCTTTAAGCGGACAGAAGGCCAGCAGAGATAAGGTTTCCATCGGTGAAGGCTGGCACAAATCTAGCTATGGATAAGGCAGCATGATGCAAGGGCTTTCCCTTTGTTGTTGTCAGAGGACGGCTGCATTCTCCCTGCGGTGTCCACTGATCGAGATCATTTGCATTGCAAATTAGCATCAGTGTTCACAGAAAGATCCCTATCAGAGTTTTGTTTGCTTAACAAATCCAGGTGGGCTGCCTCAGATTGTTCCTGGAAGGATTTATGGAGATTTGTTTCCGATGAGGGGGCTTATGACCCATGAATTGTTTTAGAGAACGGTAATCAACGGGGTTTCGGTAGCTAATTCTCATTTCACGCCAGGAATGTTTGGATCAAAACAGCTCCAAGCACAAACCATCTGAAAATCTTGGTACATATGTGTTCAGGTTATCTCCCCCTGTATGCATAAGAGTTGCTCAGACACTTGGGTATCGTTCATATTTCAGTGACTGTGGTACTTCCAGATCCTCTTTTAATGTTCTCATTGTCAGTGGGGTTATGGAAGCAAACTACCATGTGGCTCCATAATGAATTATCATTTGTTTTAAATTTTATCATTTCTAATCATAAAACTTAAAATGACCACCCCAGAGAAATGGATATTAAATGTGGCCTACGATTAAAAACCCATAGTACATTAAGAATTCAGTGGCTCCATGGTGTAACGGTTAAAACATTCGCCTTGCATGGGAAAGAGAAGGCACAATCCCAGCCTCAGGGGTTTGCAAGCTGGTGTACTCCTGGTGCCGGTCCCGAGCCTGGATAAATGGGATGGATGCGTCAGGGAGGGCATCTGGTGTGAAATCTGTGCCAAATCAAATATGTGGATCCATCCACTGTGGCGAACCCTTGGGAAATAAGGGAGCAGCAGAATGGACCACAGTACATAAAGAATTCAGGGGCCCTGAACAAGTTTGCACATGAATTTTAACTAAAAGAAAGTAATATGGTGTAAAGAGGAACGCATACATGATTGAAGTAGCTGAAATAGCAAGCTTAAAGCGGGATTAATGTTCAAAATTGTTAGCTAGTAGCATGTAAGCTGTTGATAAGGTTTGTTTGTATTTTTGTCTTACAGTATAGATAAAGTGAAAACTTTAGCTAAATATTCTGACAGGTAAAACAACTAGCTAACAGTATGAATACAACATTGGGAACTATTTATTAAAATGGCCAGTAATTAAAAATGTTAGCTACAAGTATTGATAAAAAACATTTAATTGTTAGCAAAACATGCTAGTTGCATATTAGCTTGTTAGCTAAAACTGTTGGATGCATGTCAACTAAAAAAAAAACCCCGATTTTTATTATTTTTATGGTTTATTGTCTTTTTAAGTTGTTTATTTACAATGGACTTATTATATACACATTAATACAATTTGAGATATAAAGGTTGTAGTGATGTACAGCAAGTTGAAATGCTCTAAAAATGGCACTACAGCATTTACTTGATTTACACTACATTTGTTTAACTTGATTTGATTTATTTGCAAAGACGGCATTTGACCATGTCACAGTTTGTAGTGAACCATAGACACGGCTCACAGCTGCGATACGTGACTGCTAATTTAGAAGCAAGCCTCTTCCAAACATGGAATGAAGACTCCTTGCCTTTAGGAAATTTGTATGTTTTAAACATCAGCTGTTATTTAGCTCACAGTCTTCTGTGATTATTGAATTCATCGGAGCACTTTTTCTCCCAAATTCTGTATTATATGTGCTCAACCGCAGACAAATTCATTACACTGTTGTAGCAAAGTACACAGCACAGTATTGGGAGAAAAACCTACATTGAATATACAGTATAATTAACCCTACGGCGAGCTGAGTAACCTTACATGAATTACACAAGTTTCCAGTATTACAAGCATCTCTGAGATGACTGGACGTGACGGAGAATTACAAGATAAAAGAAGCAAAGTGTTGCAGAGACGTTTTGGCTCCGGTACCCGTGGCCACGTGTCTGTCTGGTGATTCAGCTCGCTGTGATGCAGCATGAGCCGAAGTGATTAAGCAGAAGGCCTGGGAGTTAATACTATGACTCACTTACGCTGCTCATCCTCCTCCTCAACCAAACCCCCCACACCTCAACTTCACCCACACCATGTGAGAACACCTTGGATAAAACTGGAGCCTGATCATGATTTTTCCTAGTTGATACGATGTTGTGGCGAGGACGTCTTTCACGTGTGAAACCATACATGATTTCCACACACAGGATTTTGTAGGACGAAGACATTTTTTCCATTTCTCTTTTCTTTTGCTTTGATTTGTAATTTATGCATAATCCCGCCTCCCCTTTCACACGCGCCTCGTTTCTCCGCTGGCACACACTGACACACATGTACTATGCCAGGTTGGCGAAACCCAATTCTCCCAGGTCCCTCAGCAGTTGACTCAGTTTCTATCCAGAACCTGATGGAGGATGGATTTGAGGAGATGCGGGGGCGGATAGGGCACGAAAATCCAGCCCAGGGGCCGAGGGCCGCGTCCTCATTCAGTCAACGCTCAACAGCAGCGGGGGGATGAGGTGCCATGATCCCTTTTTAACCATTTTTATTCCCAATGTTTCCTGCTCTCTCTCTCTCTTTCATCTCCCATGTGTATGTGTGTGTGATCACTTTTTTTACATAAATTGCCAGGGTTGTGGTCCATTTATGCTCAACACATTTGTTGCTTTTGCACCAATGTGACATCATCACGCAGCCGCGTCCATTTATAGTCACTGTTACGACATTTTGGTCCGTTTTCAAATCTTTCCCATCACCGTTGCAGATCTTCCACCAGGAGTTCGGTGCCATATGGGCATCGTATAAATGCCTGTACAGGTGGACTCGTTCACAGTCTTGCCTCAAGCTTGTCTATTTTAAAAAATAGCTACAGTAGCAAACAAGCAAGGTTACAAAAATTGAGAGATGCATGACCTGCCGGAGTGACAACAGAGCACGACTTGTGCATGCACGCAAAGAACAAAGAAGTAGCAAAAACTGCAGTTCCTTTAATGGCCACTTGAGGCTGGCTCCGTCCACACGTAAACGGCGTTTTGGGTCACGGAGATTTTTAAAGACTCCTTGCAGGGTGGAGATTTTCGAAAACTTTTTGCGTTTAGGTATGGACGAGGAAAACGGAGAATTACTCACGCCGTTTTTTTTATGTCATGCTACACGCGATGTTATTGTTTACAGGGGTTAAATTTCTGCAATGGCGGTTAATCAGCAGTTTTTACACACTTACGCGTCACTGTCCCTCCATTTAGAAAGACAGAGGCGTCAGAGTGAACTTCGGACGTGGCTTCAACATTCAACACAGAAGCTCTCACAACCCAAATCCCGACGTCGGTTTCTAACAAAATTGACTTTTTTTGAAAATTCAATTTATGTATGCTGTGTGCATTTTGTTCATTCCAAACTAAAATACTGTCTTCAGTTAATAACATTTGAAATCATGAAGGCACTTGAAAAGTAACACAAAATTATCTGTCTTTCCAGAAAAACAAACACTTTCCAGAACTACTTAAGGTTTTGTGAGGGTACAAAACCCTGTTTACTCTTTCCATCCCAGGCTTCTAGACTTCTGATTGGCCAACATTTCATTTTTAGCCTTTACATGTGGACGGAGATATTTTTTCAAAAGTGCACATTTTTAAATTTAAAAAAAAAAAGCTAAAACGGAAAATCTCTGTTTATACAAAAACACCTGTGTTCGTGTGGACCTAGCCTTAGCTTTGCATTCATGCAGTTTATAAATGCAGCTTTTTAACCAAACTAGCTGATAAATTACTTTTCCACCCTTTCATCCATATGAGGACACTTTTCACTCCCAAACCAATGGATGACATCACAGTGCTACACCCATCCTTTATACTGTCCACCAGCAAAATAGATGGATAATAAATATATTGGTAACTTGCATCTTAATAGAGTTCTAATGTCCCTTGTTTTATATTTTTGTGAGTTTTTGTGAAGCTGCTCATGCTTATATGTTGTCTGCTGCTAACAAATATACTTCTATATACTTAGTACTCTAACATATTAAGAGAGTTGATTTTAAAAGACGGGTCATTTGCAGCACTTGACAATAATAAGCTTTTCTGGTGATCAAACCAGCATTGATGGCTTTTCAGCTTATTAGACACGCCTAAATCAAAATTAATGCTGAGCAGTCCAAGCCTGCCTCCATAAGGTTACGGTGTTCTGCTTTAGTTCGGATTGGTTCAGTGGGGATCTGATGTTAGAGGCTCACAAAATCTCCACAAAGGCCTTTTAAGAAAAAGGAAAAACACCACAGTGTTATTGTCGGGGGTCATAAGCGAGAGTCCTCCTCGCCGTTATCGACCGGTTCCTCCTACCACATTGATTAGCCTATAGATTTGGTCCTTAGTCCAGTTTTTATTGTCAATTTCTCATCTCGTGCTGCTCTAAAATACCCAGCCCGCTTACTTCCAACCCATCTTGCATTTGTTAGTCTCATAAATCATGTAACAATACAATCGCTTCCTCCCACAGACTGAAGTCAAACTGAATCTCGAGGCCAGTGGAAGCGGTTCTGTTAATAATGTGGTTGCCAAACTTACTGGCCGTCTCTCACACACACACACACACACACACACACACACACACACACACACACACACACACACACACACACACACACACTCACCCAGTGCAATTCCAATAAAAGTTTTCTGGCCACAGCTGCGCAAATCTGCTCAGCGGCTGTCACTCTGACGGCTTTTACATCTCCCAACACAAGCGGCACGACGAGAGACGAGATGAGGGGTGAGACGACGTTCCGCGATGATTAAAAAGCCTATTCATGCATTCTATTATGCTAAAACGAGGGGTGGGGCTGTCAATTTGGCTTCTTCGGAAAAGATGTAGTGCTCTCGAAATATGTCACACGCTTAAAAGTTTTTTTTTAATCCGTTTCCGTGCACGAGTTTGCGGGAAAACGCAGGTAAAATTGGACAGAAGCGATTTCCCGGGAGACATTTAATCACGTTCCTTCCGTGTCTTCCCACCGAAACTCTGGTAATAAAAAGCATTTCAAAAAGCCTATAAGTATAGCAGGACTTCTGGTTTATTTATCACTCTCCGTCTGTTTACCTGGATGCCAATATTTCCAGATTTTGTGCCTTCACACGTGGGCAGCAGGCCGCCATCTCCGTTCACATCTCTTTCATCTCTAACGGAAACATGTCAGCATACCAACAAACAGCCCCCACAGGACCGATACGACAACCAACAAAGATAATCAGAATCAAATATAAAACACAGCTCCAGTCACATAGAGAACTATTCACTCCACAAACACAGGACCCCTACCTCCGCCACGACGGTTGTATGTTCGCTGCTGTCAGATGCTTCAGAGGAGAGCGTTTGTGGGAAATTTGATGGACAGAAAAATAAGTGAGGGTGGGCTGTAATCACAAAAGCACAGACCTTATTCTAATATTTGCGTGATGATGATTAAGACGTTGCATATTTACACGAATCACTAAATATAAGCTGCTCACATTTGCTTTCCAAATGCCATCCAGCAACACCTACGCTTAATCTCCTGCACTCTTAACCGTCGGGAGGTTTGAGCTCACCTCAACCTTCTTATAGCCGGTGGCCAGCCTAACTAAGAGGCGCAAAAAATAAATAAATTAAAAGAGCGATGTTAGCCAGATGATGTTCTTTGGGCAATGTTTCCTCGATTAGAGAAATGAATAGACTCAGAGCAACTGGTTCCCACAAGCGCAAGCGGTGTGTTTACACTTGCCGAGTCTGTGCTGTCAGGTTTATGAGTGGTTAAAATGCAAAACAGCTTGTATGCCCCGGGATATACAGTCTCTGAAACACTTTAATTCATCTCAAACTGCTTATGTTTTGCATAACTGTTTCTTTGCCGTCTGCAGACATTTCCACATTGATTGGGCCATGGGACGTCTAAAAAAGAAGCATATTCTTTGTCCTCACTCATAGCATACTAGTTCCCAAGCCAGGTATCCTGACTCCACAATCAAAAGGATAAAGACTGAGGAATCCCAAAGGCGAGATTAGCTGCAGGAATAATAATTTAATTTCAGATATTTTGCTTTGTGGTTCAAGTTTGAACCTCCCAGAAGAGGCAACTGCACACTTTCAGACAAGTTTTAGAAACTGAGGCACATCGGTGCATTCGGCTGGCCCACAATTGCTGCACCTCTGCAAGCAGCTTTGCAACCCAGCTCCTGGCTTTCATCCTGTTCCTCCTGCGTTTCATCCTGTCACATCCGTTGCTTCTCCTCTCCCCCCGCCTTCAGGCACGGAGGTATTTAGCTTACAAGAAGCAGACTTATTCTCATTCACAGCAGCGCGCGCAGGCCAGCTGGCATAAATGGATCCTTTGTTTACGACTCCACAGTACACCCACGTTGGTCAACAGGCCTTCTTTTGGGTTTTGCTTATTGGTTTGAGGAGCTTCCCAAGCTGCGCCCGCTCTCATTTAGCTCTCAAGCACTTCCATCTGTTGTGGACGCCATTAAGCAAACAAACCTCATCTCGCATTAGGAACGCTGGTCCCAGCGCAGAGTTCGACAGCCTCTTAATAAGAAGAAATGTGATTTTGTTTGAGGAAACTGGCATCCTCGGAGTGCACCGTGCAGAACCCTCTGCCATAAAATATACATCTTCCCCAGCCATTTTTGCTAAAAGCCCACTCCCTCTTCTGCTGCTGATCTTATTACCTCACACTTTTGACAGCTCTCGGTGGCTGAGCTGCAACATCTGAAACACTGTGCCCAAATTACCCCGGTGTGTCAGTGCTTGACAGGTTTTCCTCAAAGTCATCTTCTCTCTGCCTTCATTATTGACAGCTTTAGCCTTTAGAGTCGAGAGTTTAACCTCTTATCATTGCTAAAATAAGAAAGTAACCACGGCATTAAGAGAGCTAACATAAAAGTCAAAATCTCTGCTTAACCCCATCGCCCCTTAGGTGGCCACTTTGTGTTTAAATCACTGCAAGAAATGTATATTTGGGTATGCATTGGGTGCTAAACCTGAGCTTTCCAAAATGGGCCGGTATTCATCAAACATTCTTAGAGATTTACTACATATTCTTAATAAAACTGCCTGCAGCACAGAGCTTAACATATATTCATGTTAGAACTGTATCTATTTTTACCCTTGTTTTTTTTTTAGCCTGAGAGTGCTTCTGTTGGTGGGGTTTTTTGATTACAGGCCCTTTTTTTCCTGCTTTTCCTGCATAATCCCAAAGTCTAATAGTCCGACATTCAATACATTAAAAAACAGGGGAAAAAAAGGCTTCTCCTGCTCTTGACCCGCCACGGGCAAACGCCTTCCAAGGGCATTAGAAAGCTGCTTAGCAGAAGCTGCTCCATCTCTTACGTAAGCAACGGCACCCCCACCACTCTAGTTTAGGGAAAGCGTAGGGAGAGGGAAAGCTATCAGAGAGAGGAACGGCAAAGACAAAGTTGGCATAAAAGAAAAAGCGAGAAGGAGGGCGAAAAGACACAAGAAAACTGTGAAACGGTTCCAGCCAAATCCAGTCCCACTGGAAGCTTTCTTCATCTAACCCAATAAGCCTTCGTAACTATTCCCCCAGCCAACTGCTTTCCCTCTTAACTTCATTTACGTGTCCTTGCCTGTTTTGGATCGACATTCCCCCTGACTGTTTTTGTTGTTTCTCCCCATCCCTCTGTACTCCGGTGAAGCGCGGCAGGTGACGGGGCAAATTTAATCAGTATATCCTCCCCCACGCACATGCACGCAGTGAACAGATATGACTAATGTCGTCATTTAGCTTTTAATTACAGTGCATCCTCCCCAATCACCTGCTGAAGCCCAGTAGGAACCTATCGTAATCAGGGGCGCTCATCTCACTTCATTCCTCTTCCCTCCGGTCTTTGTCAACACGCGGACGATTGCCGTCCCCCGCACACGGCCATGGGAAGTAGATTAGTGGCGCTGATACGCAGTGACTGATGATGCCAAATGATGAGTTTTACACTACAGGCCAACTCGACGGATGCTAATCATGTGTTCCCACTAACGAGTGGGATAGGGGTTTTTTTTCCAGTTTTTTTTCTTTTTTCAACTTATAGTCTTCTGGTAGTTGAGGAAAAGGTAAAGGGTCTTTCTCTAACGAAAGCCACAGTTATTTATGTTTATGCAAGCGGTGCCAAATTAATTTGTCTTTTTGTCATAAACTGTTTTTAAAAGATGGACTTGGACATTCGTGGTTAGCGTTTTTTAAGGAATTGTATTGTGATGAAGAGGGTTGGGTCTCAATCGCAGTCTGGTGGTCTCTGATATAATGCAGGTTTAAGGTACTTCCTTGTTGGCTTCAGATTTCCAACCCAGAATCTACATCCTTGTTTTATACCGGTGGTCCCAAAACCCCGGAGTCGTTTGGTACCGGGCTGCGAGAGTTGAAGCTCGGGTGTGAAATTTATGGTTTTCAGGGTTTTTATCGTTAACTCGGTTTCCCTGGGATGTTACTCTTGCAGCTCTTACAAATTAAACAAACACTGCACAATCATAGGGGGAAACTAGCTAACTTTTAAACCCCCTTTATTATGTCTGTTAATTTAAATAAGACCATCACTTACAAAATAGAGCATTGGAGTTTATAGACTTCTTTGCAAACGTTTCTCTTTTTAACCAGAAGATGTGCCCCCTGCTGGCCATTACATAGAAAGCATATTCAAGGCTACTAGCTTCAACATGGGAAGCAGTTTCCGTCTTTCATGTACAGTCTGTTTATTTACCATCTAGCTAAAACAAAAAAAGAAGATATTCTCTGGTTATAGCATCTTAAACTTGAGTGGTTAGAGCAACTGGCTTGTTTTCCAATGATAATATTTGCCTGCCTGAGGCTGTGGAAGAAATAAATATGCTGTTGACAGCTGTCGCCTTTCACAGTAATACAGCTGCTCACAGGTGCACAACAATCAAGCAGATGAGCTGAGGCGTAGTTCCAGCCCTCCTGCTGCTCTTACCAATAATGGGAGAAGCGAATATCTCCCAGACTGTCCCACACTCTCAATTTCTTTGCTGTCCAGTTATATAGGCCTGCCAGTCACTGCTGTTCTCTGCCAAGCTGCGGATGTGTCAGTCATTGTGCCAGGCTAAACTCATTTGAACTAGCAAGTGTGGTGAGCAGCAGAGCATGAAGGAAGACAGCAGCGATGCTGTATCACTTTGGCTTCATCTCAACCCTCTGAAAAACCTCCTTTTTGCCTCTTACGCTCAGCAAGCATGCAGTCAGTCTGGAAAAACAGCTAGTTACGAGCAGCAGAAGAGGGATGAATCATGGGATGATGCTCATACAATAAGGCTGCTGAAACGTGAGCTCCAAGTAGTAAAAGGCCATCATGTGTAGCCATCCATCCATCCATTATTCTTGAGCCTTCACAAGTCAGGCCCAATCCAGCGGGCTGATTTCAGGAAGATGGTAGTTGGTGAGCCCTGAACCAGCAGCATCGTGGTGGAGACACACACTCACATCTTTACAGGCGTTCCCTCAGCCTTCCCTCATCTACTGAGAAATCCTCCCTGCGGCGTGTTTATAGTTGGATTTGTCTCAACTGCCAAAACTTGTGACAAATGTGTTGAGGGAGGATGAGTGTGTGTGTGACTGGTGTAGTGGGTTTCATTGACAGCAAGCAGGTGTGTGTATGTGTGTGTTTAAAGAAAGTACTGGCTTTGCTTCAACCGATTTGCAGACTTTAAGCCCGCTGATCCCCTTTTGAGACGTTTTGCTTTGTTTAATTATACGTGGTCCCTTTTGTGAAATGACAAAACTTGGCATCAGTTTTCCTTAATTTTCCGTGAATACATTACTACTTTGGTTAAATGATTTCCTCTGTTTTATACGGCTAAGCTTATTATGCTTCAGTGTGTCCACAGAAACTGGCCATTCTGTAAGTTTTTAAATTATTGCCAAACAGAGTTTTCTGGGATCTGCAAATATTCTCCAGCTACAGCACGAAATCCATAGTTTTATTTTTTTAAAAGAAAAGGAGAACGCTTCAGTGAATTATTTATTCTTTTCTTATGGAGACTGATTATGAGATTAGTTTAAGTAAGCTATAGGATGTTAGATAATGATGACTGAGCTTAATGCCAGCCCGCCTCAGCTGATGGCTCGTTTACCACTGCAAGCTGCTTTGCAACCCACTCTGTTTGATGTGGCATCATAAGTGTTGCTGTTGTGTCCTGCTCTCTTCTGAAAGGTTTTCTATAAAAACTACACCCTTACTGCTTCCATAGGAATTAAGAAATACACTTAACTGATCATCAGTAATTGTGAGCACCTTTATTAAAGCATACATTTTGGCAGTCGGATGGTCTTCACACCTGTAGTTGGTTTACATTGGTCGAACTCGTGATGTTGATGCGTTTGTAAAGTTGTAGCTTTGGTTTAGTTTCTTTTGTTTGTGGGTGACAGAATAAATACAGGGAGAATTTACATTAATTTTATGGTTAGTTGCTGGCCCGTACTGACGATTTGTATACTCTGCACATCTATAGTACTCTGGTGCATCCCAGAAAGTGAAGCATACCTGTGTACGGTAGGTGTTTAGCTTAAATTTTCAGCATACACCTGGTAGTTGGCTCAAATCAAATTCACACCATAAACAGACTGCTCTAGAGCTCGGTACCGGGCCACTACCACCCCCTCTACAGAGTCTTTGTGTGATTGTTTTGGTCCACACCCAGGTGTAATTACTGTGTTCACAAAGGGAAATCAAACCTGACTTTGATTCAAACTGACTAAACTCTGCAGGTGTGAAAACACCCCAAGAAGAACTTGGCAGCACATTTTAGGTTTGCACATTTGCATCTAAACAAGCAACAAGACGTCTGAAACGACGTCCTTTAGAACGGACGAGACTAAAGTGAGGACGTTTGGCCGTAATGCACGGCGCCATATTTGTCGAAAGCCAGGAACAGCATTACAGAATAAACATGGTATACCAACTGTCAGCACAGTGGTGGAGGAGTGGGCTTGTTCTGCAGCCACAGGAACTCGGTACTATGCAGTCATTGAATTGACCATATACTCCTCTGTACACCAGTGTTTTCTAGAGTCAAATGTGAGGTCATCTGTCCCACAGCTAGAGCTGAAACTGGGTCATGCAACAGGACAACGAGCCCAAGCACAACAGCAAATCTGCAACAGAATGGCTGAAAAAGAAAAGAATCAAACTGCTGTCAAAGTCCAGACCTCAGCGTGACTGAAATGCAACTTCAATGAACTGAGGCAGCAGCGCTGTAAAGTGGGCTAAAAATCCTCCACAACCATGTGACACACTGATAAAATCATTGCTGCTGAAGGTGGTTCTACAAGCTATTGAGTCATGAGCCATGCTACAGTAACTGTAGCTCCAAAAGTAGCACCGAATTTAAATGAGTGCAGATGGGAATAATAATATATTTTGCCTAAACTGGTAATGAATTATAAAGTATTAAGCTGCTGCAAGGCACAATTTCCAGAACAATAATGATTCTGCATGTCTCTAATTTGTCTTTGTTCTTATTAAAACTGAGAATTGCTTGTTTGCGTGTTCAGGTGGTGGACCTGTACTGGGGGGTCGATCCAGAGGAGTGGGACAGTCCAGAGCTGCAGCGACTCAGAATGAAACTCCTGGAGGAATGTCTGAAGACCTCGGCTGGACCGTGCTTTGTCGTGAGTATCGTGCACTGCGTAGGTTATCCTTTTTAATGATCTGTTGACTTTGTGTTTACACGATAAGTACAAAAAATTCTGTAAAGAAAGCGTTTCCTTCTGCGACTGTTATTCGTTTCGTTACTTGCCTCTGATGTGGGATTAAAACTGGGCTGTTTTTGGGCTCACGTTCCTTTGAGTGAAATCGCATTTTACTTTTAGACCTGTCTTTGTGCTGAAACAAAGACTTTGACGAACCTTCGAAATCCTTTTGTGCAGCTTTTGTGTGGAGTGTGTGTGCAATCAATGTGTTTATTCTGTTTGACAGCGGACAATACGACAATACATGGGCCGCCTTTTTTCTGTTTTTCAGCGTGTACAGTTGTTAAAGGGGCCATCCTCCTTTCAGAGAATAGCATTCGAACAGTAACAAAAATAAAACTACCTCACCAAAGTAACAAAAATGCTCTGTCGCCTGTCAGCATGAATGATATGACAGTATTTCCTACAAATGGCGATTGTATTAGCGCTGGAAGCTCAATGCAAACTTAAAGATGCGCTTAAAGATGTGAAGACCTCTGGAAGGAGAGAGAATGGTGTGATACATCTTTACGCTTGACAGTTCAGTGATCTTTTTTTAGATAATTTTAGGGCACATAAAAAGGAAAAAAAAACCAGGCCCAAGGAGGAAAGGATAGAGACAGGACTGCACCGAGGAAAACGACAGGAAGAGAAATTGATGGTGAATTATTCAAATGGAACAGATCCATTTCTAGAGGTTGAAATTGAGGTGAGAGATCACAGGGAGACATAATGCATTATGGGTGTAGCAGGAGCGCTGGTCTCTAGAGGGAATAATCCCCATCCTCGGAATGACTTTTGTATTTCCTTCTTCTCCTATCGTCCACGCACTGCTGCCTACTGCTATTCTAATTCAGCTGTTGTCATCGCCGTCTGTCACAAACACATTTCACTACATCTCAGATTCATCGTACCTCGTATCCAGTGGAGTGAGGCTACTTATTTCGAGCACTTCCTCCAGCTGATTAAAACAAGACACCTAATGCCGCATGGGGAAATTTCATTCGCTGGACGGATACAGTATATTTAATAGTTCTTAATATGGCATCGAGACTCCTAACTCATCAGTTTTCTTGAACGTAAACCGACCTCAGCCCAGCTGAGTAAGTGAGAAACCAGAGTCAAGCTTTTGTTTGGAGCTGTAAAATGAAGCCTTTGCAGTTAAGGGTTGCAGTTCCTCAAAAGTCCACTAAGTGCACATCAGCCTTGAAGCATGAGTGCTATAACCATTGTAAGCGTTTTGAGTGGATATGCAACAGTTTGCAAGCTCAAAGATTTCTATGGAAGTGCACTTCTTGCGACATCTTTTCTCCCGGCACTCTGTCGCAGCATTTCCCAATGTTTCTGTGATATAGCGTCAGCCCAAGCAGGCTAAACTGGCCTAAAATGATCACATGCGATTTAAAAGGAAGTGGCACAACCTCCTCTTTGTGCCGCTGCCCGGTGTTTGTCGTAGTGTTGAACACGCCGCACTGATTTCATTCATTCCTGTCGCCTCTCCGCTCTCTGTCCCTGCTGCAATTTCACCAATTTAACCCCAACTGACCTCCGAGCAACACCACACTGCACACTCAGGGAAAGTAGACACAGGTACACACACACACACACACACACACACACACACACCCCTTTGTTCTGTCTCCAATCCACCTTTCTTCTTCTATCCTACTTTCCAGCGTACAAACAAACACCCTCACAGGACGTTGCAAACAGAGCACAGTGACCTGAGGGAGACTGAGAATCACCTCGGGTGTTTTCTAACTTTGGGTGATCGAGACTGTTCCACACACCCGTACACAAGCATGCACACATCCTCCCCCATCTGGCTGCTTAAATCTTTAATAGAATATTCTAGTCCTGCGCTCCCCGTGGTGAATGTATTTATGCCGAGGAGTCCGCAACACCTCCACAGGATTAAGTCCCATTCAGACTTGTCAAAGCCAGCTGCTGCGCTCCCTGCAGCGCAGCTCCCTGTCGTCGCCACGCAGGCCGTTCGGGCGGGATGGCGGCCCCGTTTCCAGGACTGGGGAGCTCAAAGTGGCGGCGGCGGGCCCTTTGATCTGGGACTTGGATCCTCATTTATGACAGTTCTGGGTTGTCTGAGCTGTCTCTGGAGTCCCGTTTATTTTTACAGGGCGGTAGACCTAGATATATATGTGAGGATGGGGAGCATGTCAACAGAATTTAAGGTCTTGTTGTTTCAACAACAAGGTAGGTCGTAGGTTTTAAGGATGTGAGGCTGTGTGAGGATTCAGTTTTCTCATTTTGCATCCTTTACGTTTATTTATCTTATTTGTTTTTGTATTTTACATCCTTGCAAACTCAGCTGCAGTCTCTCGTGGTTTCCAGACACAGTTATCTTCAGACCTTCTCAGGGGCTGTCCAAGTGTCACCCCAGCTAACACACATACACAAACACGTGGCAGTAAGAGGAGACTTCAAAGACAGACAGGTCTGCCGGGTATGCAGCCCACAATGACTGTCACAGAGCCCAGTGCATCGACCAGAGAGGAGGGATGGCCAGAAGAAAGGAAAGAGATGAAGGAATAAACTATGAAAAGCTACTTTTTTTCCTGTATGCAGACACTACAGAGGGAACAGAGGGAAAGGATTGACGTGTAGTGTAGGTGTGTTTCTTGCTGCTACAGAGGATCTGTGAAACAACAGGAAACCTTTTACACTTTGTTTGGTACGTACATGGCTCTCTACATATGCTTCCATGCTGTGCTGTACTCAGATTCTAACTCACAGCTTTAACACCTTGTCTAACATATCTCGCTTCTAATAACTGAAACAAAAACGTTCATTTTCTCTCTTGCCACAAGGGGTCGCCACAGCGGGTAGCGCTGCATGGTTTGTTTGGCAGCTTTAAAGCCATTCCTGACTGATCTGTGCCCAGTGAATGCAGTAACCACGACACCATTGCATGCACTAACTAAACTACTGCAATATTGTGCTACTGAGATGGCCACATGTTCACATTCAAATCACAGCAACGGTTGCCTCAAGGTGCTTTATACTATAAGGTAAAGATCCACGTTTGTTCTCTTACTTCTCTCTTCTCTAAAGTTACCTGCAAGCTCGTGTGCATTCGATAATCAGACAATCCTCTCACCTTCTTGGCAAAGTTGAAGTGATTACAGATGAGACCCTTGATTGACATGTAACACCTTGGTAAACACAGTAAAGGCGATCAGAGCTGGGAACCATCAGCAATAAAGGGATGAGTGAATTGTTTCCTGTGCAGATGCCTCGAGCCGTTCCTCTCTCGAGCTACATAAGTTTAACACGTTTCTGTTGCTAGCATCCAATAAGAGCATGATATAAGTTATAGATCATGGTTGGGCAATATGTGAAGTTTTCAGCAGATCAAGCCACAACCTTACAGAGTTCTGCAGTCAAGTTTCAGCTTAGTTCAATTTTAGTGCTGTAGTGAAACACAAGAATAATTGGCTCAAGGTATTTTACATTGTAAGGTGAAGACCCTATAGTAATACAGAAATGGTTGGACGTGCGGGTTACAAGTTAATTGTTAACCAAATAGAACAACCCCAACCAACCTCCCTGAGCCTGGCTCTGCTGGAGGTTTCTTCCTGTTAAAAGGATCCCACTATCGCCAAAGTACGGAGCCCCGCAAGGGACATTGGAGAGAAAAAAAATAAAGATGAACTTCTGTGAGATCTCGCTAAAGTTTTGCGAGTTCCTGAGCTACTTTTGCGAGATCTCGCAAAATAGGCTGCTCCTTCGCAGGTCGCATTTGAAGGTCGATTACGTCACAGCCGGGCGACAAAGGCTGTTCCAATTCGAATGCCACTCCAAATGCGTCCGTCATTAACCCCGAATTTGATGGATGGGTTGGGTGTATCCTTTGTTCTCCAACCTATCCCATAATTCATAGCGTGGCCCAGCCAATTCCAGTTTCCAACAATGGCGGCAGCTACTTAGAGTAAGAAAGAGTAATCTTAAAACTATCTTGCAAAAGTTCATGTTCATTTTTTTTTCTCCCATGTCCCTTGTGGGGCTCAAAGAAGGTCGTCTCATTGTTGAGGTTTTCTCTGTATTATTGTAGGGTCTTTATTTTATATTATAAAGTACCTTGAGGCAACTGTTTGAATTGAATAGAAGTCTCAGTGACAGTAAATCAGCAAAATAAAATTGGAAAATAAAAAATCTGTTAATAAAAAAAAATCTTGTCCTACTATAAGAAAAGTAAAGAACTGGAGAACACTCACACAAAACAAAACACATCAAAATTCAGCAAACTAACAATGATGTTGCTTATATAAAATAATTTGCAAAGCAAATAAAGAAAACAAAGAGAAACTACTACGGCAGTGTGAGCTTTCCTTCTGCAGGAATTCTTCTCTTTCATAACAGTAGTTTGATTTCCATTTAAGAAGCAAAATGAAGGTGGGCTGAGAGCTTCGGTCTGGCATCACAGCTTTCAATGATGAGGTGCAGGTGTCCCAGCTGCAGCACACACATGCAGGCTGTTTTTAATTAGGATGACATGCCTCCTCATTTCCTGCCTTTCTATCATCTTAACCCCTCCCACCATCAGCTTTAAGTAACGTCAGCAAAGCTGCATCACCTGTCACACACAAGCATCACCTGTTTATAACACAGACTGATAGATGTCAGTGACTTTGTTTCTCAGCTGCTTCTTCAGATCGTGGCGTGATGTTGCTTTTTGGGATCTTTCAGCCTGCTTCACGTCATCACACAGGCTTTGTTGAGGTGATTCAGCAGGTTTGCTGTAATCAGGCCTGTGTGTGTCAAAAAAATGCAGCTAATCACAGTTAATTCATGATTTAACAAGGGCGGGCAGTTACTTCCACACATGGCCAGGTACGCTTGGATCTCTTTTTCTTTTAAAAAATGAAGACATGATTTTAAAAACTGCATTTTGTATTTACAATGTGTTTGATGATCTGAAACATGTCAGTGTGACAAATACGTTTTTCACAGCGCTGCAAGTGTTAGCGAGACAAACACCAGAGGCACGGCGAGAATGTGCGACCATCTAGATTTGGAGTCGCCTCACTTCATAAGACAGGCTCGACTGTTATATAACCAGCTTTGTTATTGGATGTGTCAGTCTTTCTTTATGAGTAACAGCCACATGCAGCGAGCGTCACTCAAAATGCACAACTCAACACAAGACAGGTGCCAGTGCGGGGCTGTGAAACAGACACACACACACCTGGCTACGAGGGGCTTTTCTCTAACCTGTCGATGCAATAAAGCTGGTCTCCATGGCGATGGTAGGGGTTGGCATGGTGATGGTGTCACTGACCCGGAGATTAAGCATGACAATGAGCCATGACTTTTTTTTTTTCCTTTTCCTTTTCCTTTTTCTTTTCTTGTCCTTCGCTCTCCAGTGGTCTCAGATTTCCCCCCGTTACAAAAAAACTAAACTAAACTAAAACTTGACGATCGCCTCAAGGAAACGTATCAGCAAACTGTTCCGGCTCTGCTTCCCCAGCTTTACTGGATGTAAGAGGATAGTTGAGGATACTGTAGCTCGTGTTTGTTTCCCACTGCTTCTCCTCCATTCAGTTAACATGATGTAAGCGCTAATACGATATCCCAGACCTCTTTTCTTCAATGATACTGGAAATTATGTCTTCATGCTTGTGGAAAGATTGCTCCGATTCAAGCGTAGCTTCTTGGACAGTGTGAAGTGTTTATGCAAATCCATCCGACGCGCTTATTCTAAGCAAGTTTTGGCCACAGAGTGTTTGTACTGAGGGTCAGGATGCATACTGGTATTAAACCTACCCAGCTCTTGACTGCACTGATAAGCTGCTCCTCACAGCTTCAGAAAATCAAATGCTTTTCAAGTGGTGGGAACATTTCTTGACCTTTTATTTCTTTATCTTAACCTTCAACTCAAAATCCAGATCATCTACTGTTATTTTAGTCCATCTGGATATATTTTCTTACTCTCCTGAACGCATTTGTTCCCACTCAGCTGCAAATCTTAAAAAAAAATCATGCCACAGAAAGGCTCATGAATTTCAAATGGGTGCTGCAGTTTTTTTTATACAATACATTACTCATGCAGGAGTAATTAGGATATATTTTAGGGGCTTCTTAAAGCAGCAGGAAAACATGTGGGACTGAAATATTGTTCCAGTGTTCATTTAAAGAAGACCTCCCATGTGCAAAGCTCAGCCTTCAGACAGCTTTAGATGCTGAGTTTGAGGCAGTTTTCTTCACTCGTTGCCTGTTTGATGTCAAAGGAAGTAAATACCCTAAATACACAGAGACACACAGGTTGCAAAGAAGCTCCGCCCTCCTGTTGCTCATACTATCCGGTCGTTAAGTGATGACGTGACGAATCCTACTTCCGGGCCTAAAGTAGTCTGCATTTAATATGGCTTTTGTGTTGTTAACATGTTTAATGTTATGTATTTTCTTCTATTTAATCTCAAAAAGCTCCTAAAACAGTCAGTGATCACTGTTGACCTCCCTCGGCTTTTATTACCGCTAATCATTTATTTAAGCTCAGTTTTTAAAACCTTAGGATGTAATTACAGCCCAGCCCATGCAGCAGTATATGAATGACTAACCTCATATTATGGATGGATTATCTCAGTTGTTCTCCTGGCTGAAGTTTGGTCCTTTTACAGCATCCTGCCATGCAATTACATTTGTTCCTGACCACCGACAACACTCACGTTAACTTTTATCGAGTGGAAAAAAGTTAGCTTGTTTATATTATGCTAACATAGCTGTGTCGCTAGCGGTCACGTAGCACATCATTATATACCAGCTAGCCAAACTTCAGTAACCCTACAAACGTCACTGCTGTTTAGTTTTCTGTCTTCATTTATGTTGGAAGTGATAACAGAGCTGTACGTTTTAATTTGTTTCCAAAACCCCGCAGTCAGGACATGCTATATTGTATTTAGATAGAAGCTAGCGAGCTAACTTCCTGCTAACTTCTAACTCAGTTAAATGTCATAAATTCCATTTTCATGGATGCCTGGATGTTAAACTCAATTGTTACACCTGGTAGAGCAGAACGCTGATCATTTTATTAAAGATGAAAGACTTTAGACAGTTTTTCAACTCTCAGTAATGCCATAGTGATCATATGGACCTGCAGCGGAGTTTAGGCCCAGACACGGCTAGTGACGTCAGACTTAACGACCGGATAGGCTGTCACCAGGCCATTAATGAAGTCATATTTTTGAAGCCTCATTAGATGAGATTAGTTTTTTCTTCTTGGCATATCAAAATTGTAACAAGTGAGGGGGTGCATCTGAATTTGAACCCACCCACTCATTCGCTAATGACTTGTTAATCAAATCATTAGCCAATGAGCAAATCCTGGACAACCCTCCTTTCTGACACTCAGAATGACCCAAATTCACAAAATGGATCATAAACTCTGCAGGAAGTGTTCACAGAGTCAGCAGGCCGTTTCCCCAGACCAGTGAAACCCAAAGTGTGGGCCCGGGCCCCTGGTGGGCTGCAAAGGTACTGCAGGGGTGTGAATTAAGTGAATTTAAAAAAAGGCAGGTTCAAGGCACTTATGCATTTGGATTCACTTACCATATTTCATATTATATACTAGCGTATCATACATGTACTTTGAAATCTGCATTTAAAAGTTTCGCTTTTAGCAGTATTGCTTTTTTTAAAGCCACAAGTTACCGTACATGGATGAGAGAGTTGAGTGCCCTAATCAGCTGGTGCTGTTTAGCTGGGTTATCAAACTGGATTTATAAACTGCATATGTGCAATGCACAGAGATACATATCAGATTAGTGCTAAGCAACTAATAAAAATCCAAGAATTTCACTCCCCCATATAAAGCACAAACATGTTGGGTGGATGCAACATCATAACATTCGTTAGATAATACGTTAATTGTGCTCCAAATATAACAAACAGCATAATCACATTGAAGAAGTCCAATCCAAGTCGTGGATGAGTCTCAGCTGCCTGTGTTAGAAGACCTATCAGTCACTCAGTAATGGATCGATGGGCTATAAAAAAAATTTTTCACCCCACTCCAGGAAGCCAAAACTAATTTTAGGCCCCAAACATGCTTTTTCATGCTGTAACACAGGAGTCCTTTTGGAGCCAGTCTCAAGTAGATCCTAGAAAATATGCTGTTTTTGCACTTCTGCATTGGCGTCATGTATAAGCTCTAAAGGCTGGTTTATTCTATCTATTTAGGACAGCCAGTCAGAAGAAGTAAATGGACAGTAGATGAATCAGAGGAGAACGTGACTGCACCAAGAAACAGTATGACATGGATAAAGAATACACAAATCAGTTCAGATTTGAACAGTTTTTTAACCATTCTGTTCTAGTGAAGTCAAAATGATGGTGAAAAACTAATTTCTTGCAAAATTACCATGACGATTGGCACATACTACATGCTGATAGGCTCCAGTTTGCACATAGTGAGATGTAACACAGCTCTCAGTGTCAGAAAAAAACGTTTTTTTCTCTCATCATCTGCTTCTGTTCAGAGCCATATTTCCCTCTGCTGTGCAAAAGCTTATGCAGCAAATACCCGAACAGTTGACTGTGTGTTTCATTGATTAATTGACCGTGTGAGTGATTGATTTGCTAATTCATACTGTAGCTGTGCACAAAATCTTTGCTGCCTCTCTCAGCTGGCTCATCAGATAAAGTGCACTTAGTCAGAGTATATAGCCCCTTACCATCACCCCCCCCCCCCCCCTTCAAGGATAAAAAAAACAGAGTAGAGAAAGCGGGAGGGAGGCAGAGTTGGCACTGCCATTTGGCCACTGTGTGCTTTGCTATTGCCACTTTGGCTTCATGTGTTTTCTGCACAACCTAAAGTGTATTAAGAAGTAACTTCTCTCAAAAGACTAGCATATGGAGTGACACACTCACACACACAAGAAGGAAGTTGTCAGCTTCCAGGCAGTAATCCACCATTGCGTATCTGCTCTCCGGCTAAGACACGGGTGTTAAAGCCACCCGGACAATATTTGCAATTTATTTGTTTCTTCATTTACAGTTTGACTTCAGTAAGCTAAGTAGGTGACAGAAGTGACAGACGGGTGGATTGGTGTGAGTGTCTGTGTCTGTGTAGGCATCTGAACACCTGATTTTGTAATTTTGATAGGAAGCATCAGATGGTTTTATCTTAATCCCCATCTCTACACACACACACACACACACACGTGCATGCACACAGCTACTCCATTCGCCCTACATCACTGGGATGCAAGCTGACAGAGACTTTGTCAGCAACTTGGAGAGTGACTGTTCTCTCCTCTCTCTACCTCTCTCTCTCACACACACATGCACGCACACACACACTCAGTATTACTATAGCTCAGCCCAGTGCCTCCATCCTCTCCGACACATCACTGCAGTGCCGTGAGTCACAGAAGGTCATCTGAGGTAGGCAGATGAGTTGACCTGCAGGGCATTTCAGTGTTCACAGGTTCCTGGAAGATCTAAGCTGCACCTAAACATTGATTCTGAAATAGGTTGATCTTACATAACGTAAAAAAATGGCTGGATCAAAATGGTCACTGCCCACCTGAGTGTCCCCAATGTGGATAACTGCTGAACTCTGTGGCTTTCTCTATGTGCCTGAGCAGCGTGTATGTTGCTGTAGCAAGAGGTGAGTTCAATATAGAGTTTGGAGGAGTGGAAGAACATCTGTGTTTCTTTTGGCTCTGAAGAAAGCCATCAGCTAGCTTAACTACAAAGACCAATGGCCATTCATTCTAAGATCAATTATTATTATTATTATTATTATTATTATTATAGTTCATTAGAGCACATCCACTGTATTCTACTCTGTTGTACTTGCTGCTACAATAGAGCCAGGCTACTTTAAACTCAATCTGATATACAAGAATAGGCAGTGCTATCCAGTTTTTAAAATATGTTTGAAAATACAAATGCTGAAATACAAATTTAACCTCCAGATTTAATTAGATTGTCCAGTTATTAAAGCAAATAGACTCACTGCACGAGAAAAACAAATTCTCACAGATTCTCACAGCTTATGTCAGTCAGACACATAGAGTTACATTTATAAAATCTTCAAGGGACCCCAACAAGATCACTTTAAAAAGGAAAACGTGATCATCAGTTGGTTTGAGTGTTGTTTTAGTTCTGTACAAGCCCACTGGACACTTTCTCCTGAGAAAAAGGAAAAACTTTAGGCACCTTATTAGGTACACCTGTTCAACTGCTCATTGGAATAAATACCTAATGAACCAATCGCATAACATCTCAGTGCATTTCGACATGTAGACATGGTCAAGACGACCTGCTGCAGTTCAAACTGAGCATCAGAATGTGGCATGGTTGTTAGTCTGAGTATTTCATAAACTCCTGATCTGCTGAAATTGTCCCTCACGACCATCTCTATGGTTTAAAGAAAAAGGTCTGAAAGTGACCAGAATGCTTCATACTGACAGGAAAGAAAGAGTAACCTAAATGCAGAAGCGCGTCTCTGGACAAACATTGAACCTTAAAGCAGAAGACCGCTCCGAGTGCGACTGCTGTCAGCTAAAAAACAGGACGCTAAGGCCTCAGCTTTGGTGGGCTCACAGGACATTGTTTGATCTGATGAGTCTTGATTTGTGTTGCGACATTCAAATTTTAGGATCAGAATTTGGTGTAAACAACAGGTGTTGTGGTGTAATGGTGTGTGTGTTGGGGGGATTTATTGGCACCCTTTGGGCCCCTTAGTATCAGCAGAGCATCATTTAAACACCTAAATACCGTTGCTAACCATGTCCATCCTTTCCGATCGCTGCTTCGATCAGGATAAGAAACACATGTCAACATGAACCTGGAATCTGGGACGTTTGGAACACCTCGTTGAACCATAAAGAATCAAAACAGCTCTGAAGGCGCAAACTTGGGTCCAACCCAGTGTTCCTAACGAAGAGGTCAAAGGGCAGTGAAAATCTTTCCAAAAGGCACCAACACCAGAGCACAGATCCAGTTTGGTGGCTGAAGGTTTGCACACTTACTTCCTGCACATGTATCTTCATGCTGTCCCAGTAGCTCAGTCTCAGATGTTGCTGCTTGTACAGAACACAAAACCTGTGTTATCACATTGATCTCAGTGAGGTTTCAGGTTGTTTGTTGGTTTAAGTAACAAAAGGAAATGCGATATTTTTGTCTTTGTTTTTGGAGTGCAAATGTTAAAAAAGACAAGAAACCACATGGTTTTCTTCATTCTCTCTTATTTGGAGCACTCTGAGCCAAACAGTTCATTCGTTACTTGAAACATTTTGGGCTTGGATCCAGCTCATGACACAACTGAAGATAGCGAGCAGCCTGCCCTACTTTTCTGTGAAACTCTTTATTTTGGCAGGAAGAGCAGGCGGGGAGTCGCGCACAGGGGGAATCCCAGCCTTCTCCTGACATTTCTTGCTTGTATTGTGTCTGTCTTTTAAATTTGCCTGGCACTTATTTTGCTCTCACATTGGCATTCTTGTTTTAATGGGCTTCTTGCTTTATTGGAAATAAAGTCACAGTAGCGCTAAGCCTGTTGTTTCATAAAAGCCCTTAGCTTTACTTTTTGTTGCCAGAGCACCATCTTTAATATGCTGTTGCACTCAAACACGGCACACCTCCTCCTCCGAAGCAACTGACACAACCATCTTGTACGTTCAAACGAACGCTCGCTACATGGACACAAAACTGGTTGAATGTAAATGAATCTCACTCAGGCGACGGTAGGCCGTCCTACGGACACATGCCGTCATCTGATCGTTCTCTGTATCTTCTCCCACTGCGACTGCCAAGAGAACAAGAAGTCCAGCGTGGAACGGCTTTGAATCGTCATTGAAGAGGGGGGCGTACTGTCGCCGTGGCTTTCCCGCTCATCGGAGCTCGCCGTCATTTGGCTTGTAGCTCGCACGGTTTGTGTCATGACACGTGGAGTAAAGATCAGCTGGTTTTACAAAGGAGGTCTTCTAGTATCTTATTTATTTTTGCTCTCATTGTCCTCAGATGAGGCTGATAGAGAGCAGCGAGAAAGGCGCCAGAAAATGGCCCAGATGATTTCTAGTGGTATTGAATGTGCTGTCACTCCAAAGCTGACGGGAAGCTCGACGGCTCACTGGAACTCTTGGCAGATATGCCACGCGGAGTTCGAGATAATAGCGGGATGAAGAGGCTGTGATTTGATTCGATGCTGCCTAATTATTCGTCCACTCTTTGCAGTGTTCTTGCATCTGACTTAGAAGATTGTGGATGAGATTGTGGGTATTGGCTTGGCATATGATGGTGATGATAATAACCTTTACTTATAGCACACAAATTCAATTTCACAATCCTAACTTCCACTTCCCTTTAATTAGTGCATTCAGTTCCTTTCCTTCAAAACAGCCCCGTCTGCTCTATATGAAAAGCAAATCTGCTTATTTTCCCTAATACTGCTTATTACTGGGAATTAGAAAATTTGGACCATGTCTGTGCATTTTACAGCCACTTGTCATTCAAATGTTTTTGTGCACCAGCAGAACAAATCTGTTTTTTGAGATTGTCGCTTATGTTTAAGGGTGCACTCTGCTTTATTTGAATATATATATATCTATTAGGGGTGCAACGATATTCGTATCGATATTGAACCGTTCATACAGTGCTTTCGGTTCGGTACGCATATGTATTGAACAATACAACATTTGTAATTTATTTTATCAACTTTCCTTCTGACGATGCTGTCTGTGTTGAGCGCTCAGTGAATCTGCGTTCGACTACTCCGCCTAGGCTGCACTGTCAAGCGCAGATCCACTGAGCGCTCAACACAGACAGCATCGTCAGAAGGAAGAGCGCAGGGCAAGCTAGCAAGACAGAAGTTAAGCTCTCCTTTTAACATGGACCTCCCCCACTCTCATTCAGATCTGGCGTTTGGAATTATTTTGGTTTTCATGTGACATATGACCCTGAAGGTAAGCGAGTCATGGACTAAAGTAAAACAGTATGTTGGATGTGCCATGCAATGCTTAATTACATTGGTGTGAACTAGTGTGTTAGCGCAGTTAGCTCGTTAACGTGTTGGCCGTCTAGCCCCATGCACGGGGCGATCGGCGGTAGCTCGTTAACGGAGATTTGCCGTGTTGTGGCGTTAAGGTCATTTCAACGAGATTAACCTGAAAGCACTAGTGGGAACACAACGAATATGACTGCACATTTACACATTTATCATCCTAGTGCCAAGACAAAAACAACAAGCATGCTACTAACTTTAGCCGAGTCATTTAGACAGCTGTTAGCACATGATTCTCCTTATGCTGCTGAGAATATAGCCCAGAAGAAGCGGATAGTATAGCTTTTATTTTGGAAAGAGACATTTCTCTGTAATAAACTCTCTTTTCCAAAGATGAGTGATTCCTCAATCAGATACAGGGCTCGCAAAATCGCTAGCCCAACGTCCCGGAGCTAGCGATCTTTTCAGTTGGGCTACCAAAATCTATCTCTTCCCTGCCCGTCGGGCTATTGTAGGAAAAATATATGTCAATGCTTTTGCATTCTTTCAGAAATGTAGCTGGGTAATTATGTCATTGGCATCGGTGAGCCACTGTCAATATGTGACATATTGAAGTCGCGTTTGAATTTGCGCTTGTTTTTTTGCTTTCACTTTGCAATCGTGCGAACTGTGTATAGAGAGCGACAGCACTGATCTGTGAGTGATGATAATTTGTGCACCAATTCCTCTGACATCATCTTATTAATTGTTAGCTTACTATGCAAACATGACAAGTGAAATCTCCCGCAGCTTAAACATGTGAGAGGTTGATCGCGCAGAGAATCGCTGAGCTTATGTGAGTCGTGTGTAAAAGTAGCAGGATTTATATTTCAGCTCTGCTGAGCCAAATAAGACAGGTCAGGGTGAAGAAGTGACAGCCAAAGAAAAGCTTACCACAAAACGGAGAAGTTATGACAAATGAGACTATAAGGCAAAGAGAAAGTGCAGCTTTATGGTTTCATGGACAAAAGAATTTCTGTGGCTGCAATATGATGAGCTAAATAACCAGGGCTGCACATAAGTGGTCCGCAGGTGCGCATTCGCTGTCAAAATAAAAAACGCGCACAAGGGTTAGGGTTAAATTTAAAAACTGTACTTTTGAGTTAAAATATATATTTATAATTTTAATAAATGACAAATTAAAAAGGCATGAACATTTTTTTTGTATCGAAAAAATATCGAACCGTGACACCAAAGTATCGAACCGAACCGAACCGTGAATTTTGTGTATCGTTGCACCCCTAATATATATATATATATATATATATATATATATATATATATATATATATATATATATATATATATATATATATATATATATATATATATGCTTGACTTTGATCACCCTCATGGTTACAGGTGGGCTGGAGCCTATTCCAGCTGCATGGAGACAGCAGGAGATGGGGTACAGCCTGTGACAGGACTAGAAGATAGAGACAAAGAGACAGACAACCATTCCGATATACGGGGAATTTAGAATAACTTGTTCTCATTAACTGCATCTCTTTGGATTCTGAAAGGAAACCTGAATACTTAAGGTGGTAAAACCACACAAACGCAGTCCAGCCAGATGGTGGATTTAAACCCAGACCATTCCCTGCTGTAAGGCAACAGCGCTAACCTCTGAAAATGTTCCCTTTTTAAGTCATTTTAATTGTTACTGTATTGAAAGCACATGTCAGAAGCAAGATTCAGGAAAAATCAGAACAGGTATTATAATAAAAACATCTACCTCAACATGCCTTATACACTGAGTTTCGAGCAACAAGGGCCGAGTTGGCAGCTGCTTTTTTGCATGAAGCTGAAGCCTAAATCAGATGCCTCTGCAAACTCCTGAAAAATAGTCCTGTGTAATATGGCAGCTTCATGCCTTATTTCCCTCTTCAAATGACATACATTCAGGTGTATATATTTCCATAATATATAAGAATGTTTGCATGTTAGCCACCGGGTTGGTTTCAGTTTGAAAGCAGGATGCAGACAGGTCTGTGTTTGTGCCTGCAGGAGAGTCGGAGCACTTTCGTTTTCATGCTTGCGTGCAGAAACCTGCCTGTGGACACGTACAATACTGGCTACCAGGCACCAAAATAATTTGAAGTGTATTTTTCTCATGTCATCGTGTTAGCATAGGTTTAGGAAATATTAAAAATACTGCAACGGTATTCATTGTGTACTGCCCACCCACTGCAATACAGATCAATCCCACTGGTTGCCTGTCTGCACCTCTGCATACAGCATGAAGAGAAAATAATGCATACCTGCCGGCCACTTCATTAGTAACATGTTGCTAGTGCTTGGTTGGCATAACAAGTAAAAAAAAGTCTTTTTGTTTGAGTAAAAAGACAAAAATTTGATTGAGTTGTCACGAAAAAAAGTTTCTGAGCTCTGTGGGTAAAAGCGTATACTGCTTATCCACCTCATGGTGTAATCATCAGTCAACCTGACAGGTTAGCATATAGCATCAATATAGCAGCTGAAAACATCAAGTTGCTGCCATGTAATTAGCTCATATGCGCATTAACAAGCATCTGAACACACACACACACAAGGCTTCTGATTGTTGAGTAGCCAACTCAAAGTCACTGCCTTGACCGATGCTCAGGAGGTAAAGCAACTCATCTACTCATCAGAAGGTTGACGATTTGCTCTAGTCTGTATACTAAAGTACCCATAGGCAAGAAACCGAAGCCCAAATCGCTCCTTGTGCAAAAAAAAATGCTTGTTAATAAGGCATGATGTATTAATCGCTTTGGGTGCTCATGTATAGTAAGAAGGCACTAAATAAGAAGCAGTCCATTTACCTTTTTAACCTCGTTTGGATCCATTCATAAATTCAAAAAAGTTTTATTAAAATAGTGCCAAATTGCAACAGCAGAGGTCTCAAAACATAAGTTAAAGATCCTACAATAACACAGAGAAAGCCCAAAAATCAGGCAGCCACCTGTGAGCAAACGCTTGGCAACAGTGGGAAGGAAAACCTCCCCTTTAACCAGAAGAAACCTCTGACTGAACCAGGCCCATCTGCTGCGACTGGTTGGGGGTGAGGCGAGGAAGACCGGACAAGAGACAGACTTGTTAGGGCAGCGGTCTCCAACCTTTTTGCGCCACGGACCGGTTTATGCCCGACAATATTTTCATGGACCGGCCTTTAAGGTGTCTCAGATAAATACAACAAAATAAAACCAGTACCGGTACCGAAAAAAAGAAAATTTATTCATAACACACGTGAGAAGACCCAGGAAAACCGAGTAAACGATAAAAACGATAACAAAATAACGCTGAAAAACGATAAAAAAACCTGAAAACTATACATTTCACACCTGAACCTCAACTCTCGCGGCCCGGTACCAAACGACTCACGGACCTGAGTTAGGGAACATAAGTGTATAGAAGTCAGCAGAACAGGTGAAACAGTATTAGGACATTTTCATGGTTCTTTACCTGCTTTTTTTAATGTCTTGAGTGTTTCTGGCTCATGTATGAAGGGTTAAACAAACAGTAACTAATAAAATAAATAACTGGTGGAAAGCTTGTGTCTCCTTCTGTAAACTAAAGGTTTCTCTTTCACAGCGCTGTATGTTGTGATATTTGTGTGATAGTGATTAACTTTTGGTGAGCATTATTTCTGAACCCTCACCGAATAAATATTTCTGTGTGGGGAAAAGAGGCGCATCATTTCCTTACTGTAACTGTCGCGTAAAGCAATTTCCATCCTCCATAAAGCTGTCATCGCTCAGCACGGTGCGCACGGGAGTGGGGATTGCGGCGGCAGTTACATCCCTGCCGTCACAAAGTGGCTGCTTGATGTGCCCACCGCACCGCGTGTGCGCCCGTGGCTCTGAAATTGCTTTAAATAAGTCGCACTGTGCGCATCATTGACTTCGCCATTCACCCCGCGCCACTGATCCAAAAAATAGAGCCCCCGAAACTGTCGCGACGAGACGCATTTCCCGCCTCTCCTTCTCACCTCGCCCTCTTCCTTTCTCTCCTTCTCCTTTTTCTTTCCATCAGGGTCTGGTGGGAGAAAAGTACGGCAGCATCCGAGTGCCGGGGGAGGTGGAATCGGCGGAGTTTGAGATGATCTTGGATGCAGCGGTGGAGGCGGGGCTGGACACACACATCCTGGAAGAGTGGTACTGCAGGGATGAAAACTCGGTGCCACCCGCATACTACCTCAAACCCAAAGCCCAAATGCTCAAGAACTACCAGAACTCTGTGAGTCCAGAGCTTCAATCGCACTCAGTCACACTAACAGGAGGCTCCCGCTGTTCGTGTCCTTGATTTTTGTGTGGAATGAATTAAATTCAGCGTGCAGGAAAAAGAAGAGCAGCTGTTCTTTGAGGTCGATGAGTGAACTTTGTCTTTTTAAATGTTTCACATCCTTGCAAATCAGCCTGAAAAGCCACTTAAAGAATCTGTTAGCAACATTTATTTTAAATAAAACGTCCAAGGTCTGCCTTTAACTTTCAAGAAGTAGTACGCCTCAGTTTTCTTAAGTACACCATCTTGATGTTCTCTTGAGCTTCGCTGAAGTAAAAAAAAAAGTGCTGTGAAAGACTTTGATGATAAAAATAATCACAGAGAAAATTCAAGATTTAAGCATTAAAGAGAACCAGTCGTTTTGCGTTTCCTTACTCGATGTCATACATAAACACACCGGCCATTTTTTTTAGGTACACTTCGTCGCACATTTTTTAACACAGATATTTGTAGGGTCAAAAACTTCAACCTGAGCATCAGAATGAGGAAGAAAGATCATTTTAGGTACTTTGAACATGGCGATGGAAAAATCTGAAAGTCTGAGCAACGTTTAAACAGCACAGCCTACAGCCAGGTATTGTTTCTGACCATGTCTGTCTGTGAAGGTTCTCAGTCATCCAGGTCATCGTAGTCAAAGGAGCTTGCAAAGAAAAGCGTCTGGACTTCTTTAAGTTGCTTGAAGACGTTTCACCTCTCATCCGAGAAGCTTCTTCAGTTCTAAGGTCAAATGGTGGAGAGTCCCAGATATAAACCTTTGAGTTCCCTCCCCAGACGCCTTAACGCCCACTCACATCCTGAGCCATCTGATCTCAGGAATTCGCATGATAAGGTGGGGCCAGGTTTCACAATGAGCTCACCCGAAACCCTGGCTGATTGGGACCCACACCCAGTTTCACACCTTGGCCCAGGCGATTAGAGGATCATCAGGGGGTCCTTTTGTCCCTCTGTAGGGGGATACTCCCACTAGGTTTAAATCGGGGACTCCCCACCATTTGACCTTAGAACTGAAGAAGCTTCTCGGATGAGAGGTGAAACGTCTTCAAGCAACTTAAAGAAGTCCAGACGCTTTTCTTTGCAAGCTCCTTTGACTTCTGACCATGTCCAACCCTTTATGACCAAAGTGAACCCATCTTCTGATAACACCATGTCACAAAGCTCAGAATGTCTCACACTGGTTGTTTGAGCATGACAATGAGTTCACTGTACTCAGATGATCTCCACAGTGATCAGATCTCAGTCCAGTAGAGCATCTTTGGGATGTTGTGGAATGGGAGCTGCGTGATCCTGTCATGTCAGTATGGACAGAAATCTCTGAGGAATGTTTCCAGGACCTCGTTGAATCTGTGCCATGAAGAATTAAAGCAGTTCTGAAGGCAAAACAGGGTCTAATCATGTACTAGTGAGGCATATATAATAAGTCCAAGTAATCTCTTCAGAACATCCATGCTTCTTTGTAGACAGTTTTTGAGTGACTCTCAGTTAGAGGAATAGCTCTAATATGTTCATCTTTATGAGCAAAGAAGCCCCACCCCCTTTTCTTCAAACCTTCTGTTTGCATGTGGCAACCAATCAGAATAAAATGAACCTAAAGGGAGAGGAGCTAAAGTCAGCTTTATGATGAGCTTGTTTCATATGAAACACTTGAATGTTTCCTGTGTCGCCGCACACGTCTTCTTGCACAGAAGCGAGTGACAGCACTCGCTCCGTACATGGTAAGAGTCCATGCTGTGCAGTCAGACTGTCCTCTCTCTGCCCCCTCTTCTGCTTAGATGGAGTCAAGCAGCGTAGTCAAGACCAAGAACGACAAGGCCTGGAGGAACGTGTCAGAGGAGATCAAGAGGATCTTCCGAACGGCGGTGCTGCAGCTGCAAGAGAAAGGGACCATGAAGAGCGCTCAGGCCAAGAAATTCCTTTGCTCTGGTAAATTTCACGTCTGCTTTTTCTTTTCATGTCATACTTTTCTCGATACCTTCTTTTCAAATAGGAACACGTCTTTGTCTGCTGGACTGCTGCTCACTTTTATGTTTCTGGCTTTTCATTTGGTTTTTGAAAATTATTGGAATTTTAGATTTTAAAAAATTGATTTGTTTCTTCTGTGATACCTCGCTGGATGTTTTCAAGTTTTAAAAAGTCGGCTTGGGGTTGTTACAATGATGTTACAATAAAAGCCAGCTAATTTCTCCTTACAATTGTTCAATAATGAAAAAAGTTTGTTGGTCGCAGCCTCGATTGCTACAGTAAATAAAACACACGGTGAGTTTATTCCTAATAAATAAATTAAAAAGTTGTTTTATGCGCACAACATAAAATACCCAATTAAAGAACACTTATATGCCAAGGTTGCAACTGGCTGGAATAAAAACAACATTAACCTTTGTGGGGAACAGAAAATCACACGGCAAAGGCCGTATATTTAATAAGTGAGCCTGTCACCTTGTAACTAAATTGATAACAAGAGATGAGATGCAATCAGGATCTATCAGAGTCACCTCAGCGGACGACAGTGATTGATCGATCACATATTCGCCTCTCTTCCGAGTTATTTATCCAAGCAGCGTGTCGCAGTGTCAGACAACCCTTCTTTTTTTAATCAGAAAGAAGCTGATGGTTGCCTTTCACAACTTTTTATTATTATTTATTATTATTATTATTGTTGCGAGTCTGTTTTCTGTGTTGTCTGTGCCCCATAGCAGCAGGGGTGTGTCTAAATGGAGATGTATGTGGTGGCACTTGCCCTGGTTGTAAGTAGATGGCAACAGATTTTTGCATTTCATTCATCACAAGCAGATTTCACACAGTTGATAACGCGACTGCGTTCAATCACAAACCGACTGAATACTAGAGACTGGCTTCTGATTGTTTCTTATTTATTGCCACTTTGATGCATCAAAGTTGCTTCGAAGACAGCAACTGACTGCAATTGGTGCAGACCTGGTCCCCGTCTCAGAAGCAGTTATTTCAAAGGCAAGGATTGCGAGTTAAGTGCACAAAGTTGCAGCTGCAGTCTCCAACCATGGTGTTTTTCTAGTGTGACTGCAGAACAATGTGTCATTGCAAGTATACAATGAGAGTAATAGAATATGAATCTAAATGAACTCTCAGGGCAGCCATATTTCCGATGCATGTTTAAAATGAATAAAATAAGAAATTAAAATCATTACAACTTGCTGAAGTTGCATCTAATTTTCTGACTCTCTCTGCATTAAAAGTCACCTCTATAAAAGGCGGTCCATCTGCTTTTCTTTTCTGATGCTGTCACAGTGCAAGCAACACACTACTAATGACACTTTAATGACAGTCTTATCAACCAGGCACAGTTTAGTCGTTTAAATTGTGGAAATCGGGAATAATACGAGCTAATTAAGGAGTGTCGCTTAGAGTTTTATCATTTTAGATAACAAGGACGCTTCTAGTTTTTATGCACATTAATTGAAGAGTCTGTGGAGGAAGTTGTGCCGTCTCCCAGAACTCCCAGCATTCCTTTCACTCTTTGTCTCTTCCCCTCCGTCATTAGCAGACTGCCCTGTGAGCTCAGCTGAAAGCAGAGTTTCAGTCAGTGGGCTCTTTGTGGGCGAGCCTGTGATACAGTTCAGTAAAGCTGCATTGTAAGACTTTTACAAACCTTCTTGTGAATAAGATTCAAGAGAAATATAATGGGAGGCTAAAAGCTCCTTAAACCTGTTCCGTTCTGCTCGTGTCATGTCATGAATTTTTACCTTTGCAGGTTGCTCGTGGGTTTTGTGTGCTACTCGAATATGATCAATTAAAAAATGTCTTTTTTCTTCTTTCAGCCTTGGAGGATGAATTAGACTTTGCCCTTGGGAAACAAACGCCTGCCTTTCTCAGGAAATGTGTCTGCTACATTCGCAAGATCTCCAACTTTGACCGCTTCGCCAAACTCCCTGAGATGGCTCGCTACATGGACATCGTGGTCAGCAGCGATCGGGTCATGCGCAACCAGGAGGCCTACGAACGCCTCCTGAAGGTGCGGGATGAGTTCATCCCCACGGTCGTGGCCGCCTCCAATCTCCGCGTCTATTCTTCTGTCACCCACTGCGACATGAAGTTAGGCTACTCCCAAGAAGTGGAAAGCCACTATGTAGAAGGTCTGTGCAAGCAGTTCTACGAGGACATGGTGGACATCATCCAGGCCACGGTCCAGCAGAACTTTGACACGGAGTCTGACCCGCTGTACGACGAGATCCTGCAGCACCTGTCCCTGTGTAAGTCCTACGCGGCCCTCTACGAGTACAAGACCGAGTCTCTGGATTACGTGCAGGAGTATCTGATGCCATCTAAGGGGAGCAGGACAAGCCCTCTAGTGGTGTACGGGGGACCCTGCACCGGAAAAACGCTGCTGCTGTCCGAGGTGGCAAAACAGGTGAGGCATGCAGGCGGTAACTTCGTCTTTTTGTGCCACCCACGTCTCAGTTTTCCTCTCATTTTGGCTCTCGCTGTGCGTTCGCGCTCGTCTGTCTGATCCAAGCATGTGTCCATCTTTGTACAACAGAGCATGAGGGAGCGTGCGACTGTTCATCTCTTCTCATCAAACGCTTGCTTGACCATCTGTGTGTCTGCCAAGAGGCAGTCCATCACCATGCACATGCTTCTAATTTCCCACGAAGCCATGCAACTGCGTGTGTACACGTTTGCCTACATCTGTGTGGAACTTCTGGAAAGTTTGCTTATTGAAACAGTTGCAATGGGTACATTTATTGTTCAGTGGAAGCCAATGTGTGTGTGTGGACTTCTCTTTGTGCACACGCACCTCACTCTCTGTTCACTCTCCGGCTTTTGTGTGCCATCTGGCCGCCCGGCTACATTAAGATCACACTGTAGCCAAGATCACACAGCAGACACCCACACATCCACCCCTCCTGTCCAACCTTTGTAATAAATCTCACATTTATTTTAAGCACCATTCAAGTATTTGCCCAAAAGCGGAGCTATAGAGGTGGTATAAAAATGTTACAAGGTGCAACAAAATGATGATGAAAGCCTAAAGTTCAGCGGTAAAGATTTCCGGGAGACGACAGGAAAAGTTTTAAACTTCAAAGTAAAAGGATGAGTGGGAGGGTGTAAGAAGACGCTGCAGTTTAAACAGCAACATTAAAACGATCTATGGTATGGACTGCTTATCTGTTTTCTACGATCTGGTGACTGTGGACGCCGTCCGAGTACAGTGAACTCGTTGTCGTGTTCAGGACACCAGTTTGAGATGATTGTGTTGCCATCAGAAGATGGTTCACTGTGGTCATACACAATCACACCACAGCAAGCCTGAACTGCTTTCACGTTGTTTACACCAAATTCTGACCCAACATCTGAAAGCTGCGGCAGAAATCGAGACTCATGAGATCAGGCAACATTTTTACAATCTTCTATTTTGTTTTGGTGAATCTTTTTTCAAACGTTATCCTCAGTTTCCTGTTCTTAGCTGATAGGAGAGGCACTCAGTGTGGTTTTCTGCTGCCACAGCTCATCTGCTTCAGGGATTCGCAGGTGTTTTTCTGCATATCTTAGCTGCAACAAGTGGTTATTTGACTTATTGTTGCCTTCCTATCAGCTTAAAGCAGTCTGATCTTTCCCTGATGATCTTTGATGTCAACAAGGCGTTTTCGCACAGAGATCTTTCTCTCTAAACTCTAGAGACGGTTAGTGGAAAAATCCCAGCAGATCGGCAGTTTATGGAATACTCACACCAGCATCTCTGGTACCAACAACAATGCTCAGTTTGAACTTCAGCATTAACCCGTGTATTAGTCTCCAGTCACTTTCAGCAAATTAGTAAGAAAATAAATGTATTTGAACTGTTAATAATAATAATAAGGTGTAGAAGCTTGCAGCCACTCGAGGCCGGTGTGCACGACTCACACTGGGCCTGTTGGGTTTGTTTCATTTGAATCCAAGCTTAGGCAAAGCTGGGTCTGCTGGAAAATATAGATCTGTGTTCCTCCACACTGTGGTGTGTTTGTGGAGAGAAGAGCATTTTTATTACGAAACAATTTAACGGAAATGTAAACGCTACAAATGATTATTTAATAACCGTCAGCTATTTCCTCTAAATAGCATATTTTATTACCCTGCTTCTCTGTGAAGCATCTGTGATGGAGAAGACCCGGACAGCCAGCACACAATCTTCATTTCCATCTGAAGATGAGGTGCACTGCATATCTATTTAACTATGTCTTTGATGTGTAATGTAGTATTTAGCCAGTCCCAGTCAAAATGTCCTACACTGGTGTTAGAGTTTGGACTGTTTTATTCTAGTAATACTGATTTTCTTTGCACACTTTAAGGAAGTAGCTGAAAAGAATGAAAGGACAAAGACTGGATTTTTTATTTGGAGCTTAAATACCTCAGTTCTCAGAGTAGCTTTAGGCCTCGGTCGTGTTTTATGATGATAACAAATGTGCGAGGAAATAAAACAGATTTTCATATCATCACCCAAACCACACAGAAATGCAGAATTAAGATAAATATATCGGATGATAAATTAAACTAGCCGTTAAGGAGACTTTAATAGCGTAATACACAGCAATAGGTAATGGGTTCCTAAGAGTGGAATGGCTGCTTTGGCACAGTTAGAGATTACTGGCTATGCAGAAATTAGTCTTTAGAGGCTGCTGAGTTTGCGGCTCGTGATAATCGTCGGCATTTAGTGTACTTAAGGATCGGGTTAATTAAAGTTATGCACATTTATAATCAAGTCACTTTCAAAACAAATGTGCGTTTTATAGTTCTGTGGTGTTTCTGTTGCGGTTATGTTGCATTTTATGTATGTGCTATATTAGTTGGTTGTAATTAAGATGGATGTAGCTACGCTCAGTGGTTTCAGAAGTCCTGTTTTGAAGCCTCGAGATCAACATTTTCCCCGCTGTCTGATTGGTATTTTAAAAGCCAGGCGTGGATATGACAGTGTAACAGCGTGCTCATTGGCTAATCACTTATCAATCACCTTGTTAGTCAATGAGCATATCCTGGATAATCAAAGATTGGATTAGCCGCTTTCCCATAGACTTCTTTACAGTCTTTCTTCTTCAGCTCTCGCCCCCTGGTGACCATTAAGAAGAATGCAGGCTTAAGGCACCTCGTCATCAGTGTCACGTTTCAAACCTGTAACAGCCGATTTAGACTCATTCCAGTTGGACATGGAACTGGAAACCCCTTTTAACCCTACGCCGTAACCTTCCACGTAACCTGACATGCACTTCCCGGGACATGTAACTACACGCAGGGTCAGTGCACGCCAGGACGACTGAGCAGTGTCGAAGGTTATGGGTTAAAAGAGGTTTCTGGTTACATTAAGTTATGACATAGATTCATTTTCTCTCCTGGATACTCCCTCTTTTTCTTTTTTTTGATAGTTTCAGAAATGCTCCCTTCAGGAATTTGCTGACACGTTTTCATTTGGGACAGGGTTGTTATTCTCTTACTGAAACGTAACATGTGAAACAAACACCAACGAAGACTATAACAATGACGTCGCCCTTTATATAGGTTTGCAGTTGGAAAAATCTACACAGCCAAAACAATAAGAAACGGACTCTTTTTTTTATAAGTTCACAGAACGGATTATTTTGCTATCACGAAAAACGCCTGTTAGCCTTGAGAAACACATTGTCATTGTCTCACCTGGTGCCCAGGTGCTCTATGTGCGTGTGTGTGTGCTGCTGCTCTCTTTTGTTCATCCTGCATCTGTGTGAACATAGCTCCTCACAGCTGCTAACACACTGCTGTGTTGCCTGGCTCACTGACGTTTGTAAATGTGCAGTTCCTAGTGTTAGAAATCCTTTATTTTGTGTGCCATACTGTTTGCTCTGCTGAACAACTTCTGTGTTACTGTTAACTGTCGTCTTTCATTGATGTAAGTCAGTCATGTGATTACAGCTGTGAGTGAGAAGCGTGCACAGTTAATACCATTTGCAGCAGAATGTCACCTCCCCTTGATCCTGGTTCTGCTGGAAGTTTCTTCCTGTTAAAAGGGAGTTTTTTCTTCTCCCTGTCAACAAGTGCTTGCTCGTAGGGAGTTATGTGATTATTTATAATTTCTCTGTATTATTGTAGGCTCTTTACATTACCATATAAACACCCAGCACCAGCCTGGTGTTCCAGGTTTGCAGAAGCAAAGCTTTTAAACATTTTCTACAGTGTTATGAGTTTGCTGTTTTATTGCATTTCAAGTCCTTCAAATTCATTTTTTTTTTTTTTTACTTCTATGTTGGTAATAAAAGCCTGGACACCTTGAACGCAGCGTTGCTAAAATAAACCGATTGTGCACAAAGACAGCCTGTTGTGAGGATGTCTATCATTATAATGTGCTGAAGTACAGTTAGCGTCATGCAGTAACTTTAAAAAATATTTATCTTTGAGCACAGGAAACTGAGACTTTGTATTTGACAGTATACTATTCAAACAGAAGGTCTTAGAAACAAAAGCCGTGCTCTAATGTAAACCTGCCTGAGAATAAAGGCTGTTATCTTCTGCCTGCTGAGTTAAATAAAGGTGCCAGACACTGTTTGAGGAAAAATGTTAAATGATTTTTCTACACATATGTTTGGTCTTTGATATTTACAGTTTTATAAATTCAGCGTCTGCTCACATTCCTTACCCGCAGAATGAGGAATGGAGATGCAAACACATGTAAAACATAACATTTTAAATACGCAGTAGACCGAATCTGTCTGTGTGTGTCTGTCTTTTTCTCTCCCTCTCTCTCAAACTCACTGAAAGTCAAATGTGGAGTGTCTTCGTGTTGCCCTGAATATGTCAGTTAACATTTTTAATGTCAAATGAAATCTCTTCTGGGCCATTTAATGAATTCATGACTGAAATTATAAGATCACTATAGCTTCAAAACTAGAGTAGTTCTCATTTACAGAATATTTTAACAGAGTGTTACACATTACACATGTCCAGTAACTAGAAAATGATTAAAAATGGTTTCCATGTTGGATTTATCCATAGTAATAATCTCTCAATGCTGTTTTTCAGGCCTACACGTGGCTGCAGAACGAGATGGGCCCTGAAAGCGACCCAGTGGTCATTGTTCGTTATATCGGCTCCAGCCAGCTCTCCACAGACCTACGAACCCTCCTCCAGAGCATCTGTGAACAGATTGCATTAAACTACCGCTGCCTGATTCACTTTTTGCCTAACAAGATTCAGGAGATGAAGGAACTCCTGATCAACCTCTTAGGGGAACCGTCATTCCACAGGCCCTTGGTCATTGTCCTAGATGCCCTGGAGCAGCTCTCTGAAGCTGATGAAGCTCGCAAGCTGTGGTGGCTCCCCATACACCTCCCTCGGACGGTCCGCATTGTGGTGTCAACATTGCCCAATAAACACGGCATCCTGCAGAAGCTTCGCCACCTCATCCATGATGAGGGGTATTACGTTGAATTAATCCAGAGAGACCGCAAAGTCTGCAGTCAGACATTAAAGCAGCAACTGCTGGGGGTGAAGAGAAAGGTCACCTCAGGCCAGCAGATCTATGTCAATGAGGCACTTGCCAAGTGTACTTTGCCAATGTTTGTTAACCTCATCTACAGGGAAGTAGTTCACTGGAGGTCACATAAAGATGTGGACGATAAGTCGCTCTGTTCGACGGTGCACGAAAGCATAGAGCAGTTGTTCTACTCTGTGGAAAACAAGTTAGGCCAACGATTTGTCTTCAGAGCACTAGGGTATATCACCATGGCCAAGGCTGGGCTAACTGAAGTTGAGCTGGAAGATATCCTGTCCCTTGATAACATAGTTCTTGGTGATGTCATTGTGGCAACTTACCTCAAAAACCCATTGAGAATCGCCTATGACTTGATTGCGAAGCTCAGAGAGGAGCTTGAGGGGTATCTGGTGGAACGTCAGGTACGGAACGTCACTTTGATGGTCTGGGCCAACAGGCACCTGCACCTTATTGCCCAGAAGCTGTACCTTAGCAATGAGGAGGACGTGCATCAGATGCATAGCCTCTTAGCTGAGTATTTTCTAGGGGCATGGTCAGGGGGCAGAAAGAAGATCTTTACCTATGATAACAACCATTTCACTTCCTTGAACATTTCTCATCACAAAAACCCTCACCATCAGCAGTCCCATGAAAAGACATCTTCTGATAAGTACTCCTATGACAGACAGACTCCTGAACAACCTTGGGTGTTCCAGTGCAACCTTTTGGAGCCTGACATTTTCTTTGTCAACCACAGAAAAATGACAGAGCTGGTGTACCACCTTACCAGGAGTGGGCGTACAGATGACCTCATGTTTGGTGTCATAATGAACTTCAGCTGGCTCTACACAATGATCAAGATTGGCCAGTTTGAAAAGGCTCTAACAGACATTGACCTAGCTTACAGTTACACCCAAGAGAAAGAGCTGAAGTTTTTAGCCACAACTCTCCGTAGCATCAAAGTAAAAGTGCTGAAGAATCCGGCGTCGCTGTCTGCAGAGCTGCAGCAAAGACTTCTGCCAGTTGTCACCTCCCTGCCTAAACTCAGACACCTCCTTCTGGAGTGTGACAAAGATGGCCCAAAGTACTGCTCTATTGTGCCTCTCCACTCCTCTATGGATGTTACTTACAGTCCAGAGAGGCTTCCTCTTTGCTCCAGCTACATGCAGATTGTGGAGATCCTGCCCACTCTAGCCCCAAACATAGTCCTCGTAGCACTGGAAGATGGATCTGTCAGCACCTGGGATGTAGAGAGCAGGCAACTTCTACGGCAGATCGACACAGCCAGATCTGTTGTGCTGGGAATCAGGTTAACCTCTGATGAGAAGTATCTGGTTGTGGCCACAACTAAAAACACACTGCTCATCTATGATAATCACAAGTCCTGCCTTTTATCTGAGGTTGAAATCAAGGGCTCCAAGCATGCTGGCATCACTGGTGGCGTTGCTTTCATTAACGGTTTTACTTTATCTACCCATCATGCTTTGGCATGGCTTGAGGCTAGTAAAGATGTGAACGTCATTGACCTCCTCTATGGTTGGCCTTTGTACCAGTTCCACTGCTGGTATGAGGTGACTTGTGTCCAGTGCTCGCCAGATGGAATGTATGCCTTCTGTGGCCAGTACCTCAACACGGTCTCCATCTTTCATCTTGGAAATGGTGACAAGTTGGCCACTGTGACGTCTGAGTTTTCTGGAGGGTTTGTCAAGTCCATTCTTGTACTCGACACTCTCAGCCAAATGGTGATGATTGACAATGAAGGCAGTTTGTCCGTGTGGAACACCAAAGAGGTCACTAACCCGAAGCTGATGGAGGATTATGATTGTAGAGGGGATGAGACCGAAGTAGTGGGCATTGAGTTAGCAGAAGACCAACGTTCCATTCTCATTTGCAAGGCTCGAAGTATAGAGGTGCTGGACACAAAAGTATGGAAGATGGTAGAAAAGTTTAAAGCCAAACGTAGTGAACGCTTTGTTGCCGCTGTACTCTCCAAGAATGGCCAAAGCATTGTGGCCTCCATGGAAAATACCTCCTCTATCTTTGTCTGGAGGAGAGACAGTGGACAGTGCATGGCTAGCCTGATTGAGATCTCAGGGGCTATCGTGAAACTCATCAAATCAATCCACCACAACTTGCTCCTTTCGGTTGCCAGCAGTGGAGTTCTGTCTGTTTGGGACATTGATATCATTACCGCCATGTCCAACATTGACAAAACAGGGAAGAAGATCCAGACCTTGCAGCTGTCTGGCAGAGAGGACTATGTGTTTACCATGGACGGCTCAGAAGCTGTCCACAAGTGGAACTTTAGCACTGGCTTCATTGAGACAGTCTTTAAGCACGAGGGCATAGTAGAGAACTGTGTCCTAACCTCCTCAGGGGATCTCATGGTGACTTCGGATGACAAGTCCAGTCAGTATGTCTGGCAAACCAACACAGGAGAAAACATCTTCCGCATCAATGGACAGAGAATATCACAATTGTTAATTACGCACAATGACCAGTTTGTGGTGTCCCTTTGTGAGCAGAATGCCTCCAGAGTGTGGAGGCTTGCTACGGGGCACAAAGTCTGCAACATCTTAGTTACCCTCCAGAATGCACTGATCACCACAGCGAACACTTTCCTTGTGGGAACGTCAAAAAACAAGCTTCTCGCTGTCAGCCTGTGGTCAGGCAGCGTATCAAAGAAGTTTGTCTGCGATGATGGCATTACCATTGTCAACTTCAAACTCATTCCCGACTGCCCTGACTGTGTAGTCTTCATCACGTCCACCGAGACAGTCTTCATCTGGAGCGTTGCAGATGAGTCCGTTTGCAGGAGAGTCCAGTTGCCAGCCAATTTCCTCAAAAATCTAGAGGACTTCCAAATCTCACCCAACGGAAAATTAGGGATTGTCTCCAAAGGTGACGAGAATATTAATGTCTTGGACCTTCACAGTGGGAAGCTCAGGCTTGTTCATGCCGCCGGTATAATTTGGCGTCAGAAGTTATCAAGAGATGGGCGTTACCTTGTATACATATGTTTCCGGAACTGTGACGAAGACGACGACGCGGGCGTTGTGTCCAACCTGATCGTGATGCGCCTTGCCGATGGCAAGAGCATTGGCACATGCTCGCTTTACAAGACCCCCACCTTCCTGTCTCTCTCCCAGCGAGCACTAAACATCATCATCGGCTTTGAGGACGGCAGCATTGGCACGTACACAGTAGTGGATCGTGTGGATGCTGCCCTCAAGATAAAGATAGCCACCTCCAACAGCCGCCAGATTGTCAACAATGCCTCCCAGAAGGTCCGTCCCAAATGCAGCAATCATTCCTTTAAGACTGTTGCCGACTGCATTTGGAGAGAGTCAACAGAGGTCTTTTCCAGGGACAGCCCCATCAACGTGTCCGACTCTGGAGAAGGTGAGTCGACAACACCTACGAAAAAGACTGAACTGCTGCAGTGACAGGTGGAGAACAGAGGAGTGGGAGGAGCTAAGGTGGGAGGGCGGAGACAGGCGACAAAGCTTAGAATCTCTGGGGTCGCAGTTGATTCTTGTTTACAGCCACGTGATTCAGCTGCAGATGTCAGCCCTATGGGTAGTTAATGGGCCGACCGGTTTTTATCGCTGCACTCAAGTTATGTATGAATTACTTCCAACTTACGACACACTTTGTTTTACGCATTAAGACTGTTAGAAAATACTGTTTTTTCAAAAGAAAACACATGTAAATCGTGTGAAGTATTAGTTTGCCATTATGTGTCCTTTTGCATTTGAAGAACAAAGTTATGATTCAGAAGTCTCGTTCAAACATTTACAAAGCCATTCCAGTGATCTCAGCCACTATCATCCTACCATATCTTTATTTATATTGTGCACATTAAGCCATACTGTTGTTCGTAAAAGAGTATATTCATGTTTGTATTAATATCAGGCTGTACTGTACAAAATGGAAGAACTATGAACATATGTACATGTCTCTTTTTGGCTGCTGCAATTTGTCCTTAAAAAAACTAAACAAAAAAGTTATGTTGTGCTTAATGCAATCAAAGTGAGTGCCTGGAATTTAAAATGTTCTTTATGTGCAGATTACAAGATTTATGAAAATGCAGGGAATTTGTACACACAGTCTACGCACCGTTGCATAATACTTGCATTGACGCCAGATGTGAGCGATCAGTGTACTGGTCAACAACGCGGGAGATGGAAGGCATTGCTCTCTGTAACGATAGTTGTAGAAATTTCTTGGAACAGTTTACGTAAATTGGATGTGAATTTGCCTGCAGTTCCATCAGTTTGTCTGCTGTTCGTTTTTTTAAGGGAAACACCACTATTGAGCATAAAAGTAGCATAGCACCATGCACATTCACGCCTTAACCAGTGTATTTGCTTTAGGCTTAGTGGCGTTTGTTCAAGTGTTTCAGTATTAAAGAAAAGAGTGATTAGCCCAATGTTTCTCTGAAACAGCTCGGCCGTGTGAATATATTTAGAAGTGTAGGCTGTAGGTGGAAGCACTTTATAAGTGGTTTTTGTGAGAAATTATTAGATTTATTCATATGAGACGTATAAATTGTTGAAAGTGATCTAGGTTTGTCTTAAGATTTATCTACAGAAAGACACAAGCTATTCGGACACTTGCAGGCTACAGCGGGCTCACTTGAAATGCTAGTCTCTTCATATGTGCCTGGTATCATTACAAATGTCGATGCTGTCGTTTTAGCAGCTGACGTCATAGTGGAACAGCTTTGGTAATCAGTGGTATTAAATATGGGTCGGTACTTGACATTGTTTGTCACCCTGTGTAAAAACTTTGGACAAGACACTGAAGATTCTGAATGTGGAGGGAAAATGTATCATGTGGTGGATATTTCAGCACAGATGTAAAGCAGAAGTTACATTTTAAATGTACATTTTTAAGTTGGACTTCCTGCTTTTATTTCAAATTGCGTGCCACGTTGACACCGTTACATTTTTCTTACACATTCACCAACTTTAGTTTTCATGCTGTGTTTTTTTTCACAACTTTTCAGAAGGTGATTTCTAAATTGTTTCTGAGCTCTATTAAAGTCATTCTAGAAGAAAATCTCACCACTCAGCAGCCATCTTGCTAACACCTCCGGGCCCTTAAAACAAGTGCTAACAAGACCAACTCCTTATCTAAGTCAGTGGGGTGAGACCCATTACTTTAATCCTGTCGAGGCCACTTCAGCCAAAATGGGATTTGTATCCTGTCTGCAGTAACTTTTATGTGGTCCAAGGTGCCTCGGACCTTCCAACCTGTCCATATGTTGAAAGCTGGGAGGGGAGCAGCAACACCTTAACAAAGCAGACTGAGCACCAGTGGCATTAGACAGAGTTGGCCAATAGTGGGTTGCAAAGAATCTTGCAGATGCAATTGCACACCCTAACTGAAGGCTACTTTCAGCCACTCCTTTATTCAAACGGGGTCCCAGCGTGTAGTTCCACATATTTGATTTGGCAGATTTTTATACTGGCAACCGCTGAGGCATTTCTGTCTCCTCCCAGGATCAAACTAGGGGTCTTTCGCTTGTTAAAAAAAGGGTAAAGTACCACACTATGGAGCCACTTATTGAATTTTGCACATAGGATGGACAGAAGAGAATCAGCTGATCCATCAAATTATGCCCATTTTCAGTGATCACCTGCAACAGCAGTTACAAAGTTTAGTGACTTTGCTTTTACTAAGTTTGCACAACTTTATGGCTCAGTCTTGAGTGCCAATTTGAGCAACAGCTCTGGATCATCCTAAGAGAGCACACGCAAGTATTGGACAGCAGCTCTTAATTTTCAGCAGTCTGTCTTTACAAACATTTATGAAAGATTGAGTCTTGAAGAGCTCACTGAATTTGAGCGTGGTGCTGTAGTAGGATTCCACTGTTTCAAAAAATCTGTAAAACTTCCTAGATATTCCACCATCAGTTGTAAGTGTGGGTGGGAATGAGGAGTTTGGGAACCCCAGCAGCACAGGCACGAAGTGGCAGACTACCTAACAATAAAAAGCACGGTTGTTGATTGAGCTCCAAACCTCCTCTGGCATTAACGTCGGCACAAAAACTGTGTGCTGGGAGCTTCGTCGCATGGGTTTGCATGGCTGAGCAGCTCCCGCAGCTGTAGCGTGTTGCTGGCTCAGTACTTTCGTCCACGTAGCGTATTTCCAGCTTCTGCTGCAGCTCTTTGGAGAGGTGGGAAGCACGGCCATCTTTAAACATTCGTGTCTCTCTCTGATCTTTTTGACCCTTGCCCGATAAATAGGACCCTGATAACATTATGACATGTTGAGATCAGCTGACAGTCTGAAGGAATATTGGAACATCTTTGAGCTCGTACCTTGCAGGTGCCATGGGTGGCTTTTCTTTTTTCTCTTTTCAAAGCATGACTGTAATTGAATTTGTCTCAAGCAGTGTTGAGCTGTGGCGAGTCCAAACTTTACCGAGGCATGACAGAAACAAAAAACACACACTTTCACTTTGACATATACTTTTTAAAGGGCTATTCCATCTTATTCTATGTTTACCAGTTTTGAAGAGTTAAGATAAAGGCCCTTGGATAATTTCAAACTAAGTAGCAGCACCGAGCTTTAAAACACTTTATTTCCCTCCGACTCAAGACTTTAAAAACAGATATTCTTTCAAGTAATTTGCCAAAGTCCCGATTATAGTTTGTGATTTACTTTTGTCGACAGTTGTTTCTGAGGCTTGTACTGTAATTATATTGTTACCAAATCGTTTCAGTGTTCGACTGTGATTATGTTTATGATAGAGAAAAACTTGCTATCTTTGCTAAAGAAGTTTAAAAAAAAAAAAAGAGTCCTCTTATAAAATATATCGGAATGCCAGTTTAAGAGTATATTTGAATGTGTCCATATGGAAGCCAGTAAAAATTATTGTATGTTAAGTAACTTGAATGACTTTTAATAACTTACATGTTTGCAACTCATAGTTGACATACTGGTAATGAATGTTTCTATGTATTCTTATCGTCAGGACTGACTTACCTGTTTAGAGATTTATATTTTCATAAATGTTGTACTTACATTTTGTTACAGAGTTGTTTAACTGGAAATTCAAAGAGAAAAAGAAACTTATGTCTGAAGCAATATGAACCTAGTGTGTATGCATTGTTTGTATGAAAATTTTAATGTAATAAAATGGTTCACTTTTTGCCTCCACGCTGCCACCGCCTCTGGCCTTTTCTTTCGTTTTTGCTTTCTGCAACTAGAGGTTGCTGGACCACATTGTCATCGAGTGTCTTCTTTTAGAAATGAAAGCGTTCTTCTTGTGTGTCGAGAGATTCTCTGCTCAGCTCAAGTGCCGGTAGGTGTAAATGAAGTTGCAGAGCATGCTGTGAAACAGAAAATTCGTGAAGGTTTGTTTTTTTCCCCCCGGAGAGCCAGAAAACATTGACAGAGCTGACAGCCTTAAACACACACACACACTGAACCGAGCTGTAAAATCATTTGATTGGTCAGTAATTGCTCTTCTGCACAAGATGCCCAATGCCAGACAAGCGTGGCGAATATCTCTCCAACGCCGGCTGACGTTGTCATTGTAATTAGGCGATGCGTGTGCGGTGCACCTGTACGCTGCCCTGCACTTGCACACGCTCGCCGAGACACACAAACCTGCACCGTAAACACATCCAGGATCAACCCGTGATTAGCCAATAAAATCCTGTTGCTTTGGGCTACCATTTTAATTTCCCAGTGGTCTAACTCTAAGCAGATCCGTGTGTGTGACCGTGTGTGTGTGTGTGTCCTGTCTCCACAGCAACATCAGGTCCACAGCAGTCACAGGCTTGGCCACGCCTCCTATTGTAATGACGGTGAGCTCATGTCTGTTGGCTGTTGGGGCTGCTTCCAGTCATTAGGACAACAAGGGCTTGACTATCGCTAGCACATTCCACCTGCAGAGCCACACAGGCCTGTAATTACACCACTTTGTTTGTTCAATGGGAGGTCTCTGCAGGTCACATGGTGCACCGATGTGTGCGCGTGCATGCATGTTTGTCCTACAATAGGTACAGTTTGTCATTACCTTTTATTTACCCAGCCCTATAAATAGCCACTTCACTGTCAGCAGCATTGAGCCGTCCTTTTTGTCATCCTTGTATTTTTTCAAGTGTGACCTGTATTTCCTGTGATGGGAAAGCCTGTGACTCACCCATATCTTCCTCTCTCCCCCTCCCTACAAGTACACTGTGGCACACCAGATAAACCAGCCACAACTAAACACTTTAACCCCACGGGCACCTGAAATTTAAACAAACTCTTCTTAAAAAGAAAAGAGAAAAAAAAACCCTGAATCATATGGTTGTAAGACGCTTTGTATTTGCCTAACTAAAAGCTTTTCGCCAAATACGGGGTGTTTGCACAGGGAGATCACATCAATCTTGTGCCAGTTGCGGGCAAATATTGTATCTGCGAGGAGAGTTACGATGAATCCCATAAATGGAGCGCGACCGCTCATCTCTCATTATCTCGTATTCTCTCCTCTCATCAGCCCGTTGCAGAAGCGCCAAACCTCAGTTACAACTACCAACAAGCCCTGACCTAGTTCCTCTGAAGCACGCCGGGAGCAGAGACGTGTGAGGAAGGCGCTCCTGTCCGAGTCTGCACCTCTGTTTCCATTCCAGGTGAACAGCTGGAAATGGGAGATGTTCGAGGAGCTGTTTGCTCGTGACAGGTTAAAGAGATTACAGTGTCTGCCGTGCGCTGCAGCATTTAGGGGAGAGTTGATGTGATCACAGAAGAGAAAGTCAGACATTATATGGGGTGGACAGCGACCTTCATTTACTAATTGTTCTTATTTTTCTTCTGTTTTCTTGCTTTATATCGATCGGATCAGTGACAAAATTTAGGAGGCAAACACTGGTCTAGCCGTGACTCAGTTCATGTCAAAGTCCATGTACGTTTCTGCAGACTGACACGTCACACCCGACAATGAGGATATTCAACAGTGTGACATGGGATCAAAGCTTTCTGAAACTGCAGAAGTGACTAAGCTTTAATAAGTGTTGTTGTTTTGGCAGGAGAAAAGGTCAAGACCACAAAGTCGGGGTTTCTGAAACCATGAATGTTTGCCTTTAGAAAGCCCAAAGCTGAATCCTTGACCTTGGAAACAGCAGGGGAGAAAAACATCGGACCACATTTAGTAGCTTTTTACACAGATACTAAAGGTGGTGGAACAGTTTCAAAAGCGTGGCATGAGCTATTTTCTTAGCTGCTATAGAGTTGAAACAAAACGCAATGAAATATAAGTATTTTTTTTGGTTAAAACAAAATCTTGCTGTAAGAATATAGGCATTTAAATGTTACGTAAAGTATTTGAAAGTTGAGAGAAATACATGTCTTAGGTGCACCTTGGTAGTAGTCGGTTAGAACCTTTTTCCTTCTGGACTACCTTCATTCTTTGTGGCATAGATTCAACAAGATGCTGGAAACGTTCAGGGATTTTGGTCCACGTTGACATGATAGCATCATCTGTAATGCCAGTCTTCCCGTCTGCAAACAGCGAGCCCAGCACAAACATGCTCTGTTGGATCTGGTGACTGTGGAGGTTACTTAAGTACAGAGAACTCTTTGTCCTGTTTAAGAAACCAGTTTGACTTTTTTGACTTAGCAGCAGCCATCACAACATGGCTACACCCTTACACCACGAGCAGCCTGAAACATTGATACAAGTCAGAATGGATTCATGCTTTCATGTTGCCAAATCTTTACTCTACCCGGATGTTGCAGCAGAAATTGAGACTCAACAGACCAGGCGACATTTTTCTAAACTTCTGTTGTCCAATTTTGCTGAATCTGTGCAAACTGTAGCTTCAAGTTTTCTCTCCCTAGCTAACAGAAGCAGCATGTGGTCTTCTGCTTTTTGTAACCAATCAGCTTCAGAGTTCAACATATTGTGCATTCACAGATGCTCTTCTGCATAGGAGTGGTTATTCGACCGTCTCATTCCTATCAGCTCAAAGCAGTCTGGCCGTTCTGCTCTGACCTCTGACATCAACAAGGTATTTTCTCCCAGAGAACCGCCCCTCATTCTCTATAAACAGAGATGGTTGGGTGGGAAAATGCCAGAAGATCACCAGTTTTTGGAACACTTGCACTAATAAAGCAACTTAAATCACCCATTGTGATGCTCGGTTTAAACTTCAGCACGTCATCTTGACCATGTGTAGATGCCTAAAAGCACTGACTTATTGCTACGTGTTTGCCTGATTAGACATTTGCATTAACAAGCAGTTGAACAAGGGTATCAATCAAAGTGTCCATTGAGTAGATCCTTCTCAAAGAGAATCTCCCAGAACCCTGTGACAAAAAAACAACACGGAATAAGCACAGCAATGATATTAATCGGCCTGCATCAATTTGTAAAGAAATAAAAAGGTGTAAACATGACAAGAAGTTCTTTACGGTTCAGCTTCATATTTAGCAGATACATCTGATCCATACAACATAATGAATGAACTCATGTCCCCAAATTCTTTAAACTTGTATTTTTTCAGCGACTTAAAGTGTCCGTCCATCCTTCGTCTGCATGAAACCTTCATTCTGCTCAAGAATGAAAGTTAAACATAGAAAACAAGAAGGAAGCAGTGGAGTGAAAACAGACTGAAAGTATTTATGCGGCACCACAGGCTGTATCTTTGAACATGTCTAGGAGGGGACTACTTTGCATCCAATGCGTAACATTGTTGTCATGTTTTGTCTCTTTACCGGAATGTTAGATGTCATCCTGTCAAAAGCTGCCAGAGTGGAAAAATGCCTCCACTGTAGTTTAAGTTTTTCTTTTCCAAAAGCACACACACACACACACACACACACACACACACACACACACACACACACACACACACACACACACACACTAGACTGATGCCACTTAAGCCTTGTTCCACAATTAAAGGAGAACACCCAAAAGACACTTTCTTCCTGTTATTACATTACTGTCTTTTGTAACACAGCTCCAATGAAGTTTAAAAAAAATTTTTTTTGATCCCTTCAAGGATGAACTTACTCTGTGCATCTGTATACACTCAAACTTTTTTTTTTAGTTGCATGTCATTATTAGGAAAGTAATTTGTCCCGTAAAAAGTTGCTCGTCCATCCTGCTAATAAATCAATATTTAATAAGAGTGTCGCTTAAGGATCCAGACCAACACACATATACATTCTTGTTGTTATTTTCCTGAGATTTCCTCTAAAAAAAGTTAAGATTTCATTCATTTGCACAATAATAAGTAATGTGAGAGTTACTTTTAAGCCAAACTCATCCAGGAAGTGCACTTCTTCCTTTTTCTTTCTTTTCTGGATGGATGCCAGGCTGCTTTAAGGGGAGAGGGAGTCTCAACTCTAATCACTTCCAAGTCAGATGATCAACTGTGGTCAGGTGGTGGCTTGTCAAGCTGGACGTGGGTTAGGTGGTCAAGACAGGAAGTCACATTAAACGTAAATGACGTTCATTCCACTCAGTTTTAATTCCTTCACCCACGGATTAGACCCACTTCATTAAAGCTTCATACAAACTTAAGCCACTGTGCCAGATATCAATATGCCTGTTAGAGGTGACTTTTATCTGGTACTAATCTGAATTACAGTGATGCTGTGCTTTTTAACAGAAGTGCATAGCCTTCATCACTACAATATGTTCATGATTGTGATCTCTTAAAGCAAATAATTCTTGTAATGATAAGAAAGAGAGGATTAAGAAGAAGGAAAATAGAAGAAAATGTATTTCCAATTTTGAAAATATGTTATTTGGCAACAGATTCGCAATCCACAAAACATTATACATGTATATAGTGTATATATCATTACTAAAATTTATTTATGTGTTCTAATTTTAAAAGTTTTGATCTTGATACACTGTTTCAGGGGTCAAATACTGCTTTTATGGGCATGTTTAAAAACTGACGTCAGAGTGTGTAAAAAATGCAAAGGCAGGCATGCAAATAGATATTTAAATCAAAAACAAGGGAGGGAAATTAATGCTAAAAAAAGACACTGAAAGAAATCACTATGCCAATTTATAGATATATTAAAAAAAATATAACAATACTTTTTTTTAATCGAAATGTTAGGAAATCTCATGTCATTTTCTTGTAATCCATCAATTATGACAAATATTCTAAAATTACCAATAAGAAAATAGGTTTTACAAGATTTAACACCTCAATAAAATAAAATACAATATACACCTCTCTAAGGTAAAAACTTCAAAATATAAGAAGCCGAATTAACTATAAAAATAAAGCTGATAAAAAGGTTTTTTTTTTTAAAAAAAAAGACGCTATAAGAAGCTGGACGTAAATTAATGAGGTGGGATACAATCACTCAACATTATATATGCAGATAGTTGCAGCTCTTTTATGTCTTTTTATTATAATAAGTTAAATAAAATTAAAATCAAGTTAGCAAAGAAGAAGGGTGCTTTGTAGCTTTTACTGTGAAGGGTGTAACAGGAAGTAGCTCCGCTTTGGTCCACTAGTTTCCCGGAGTAACTCCCCATCAGCGCGCTCCTGCCCGCACCGGAGACATGGGACTGAGGAGTCACCGAGGGGGAAACTCTTCAGCGACTCAACACAACAAACCAAACTAAGGAAAGCAGCTGTGGCTCACCATGTCGTCCGGACTCTTAATTTTCTTACCTGAGTTTTTAACTTTAACTCAGTGACTTTAAAAAAAAAAAAAGGACCGGAAGAGAAGCTAGATAAATGACATCCGTGCATTTTTGATTACCTGGGGCAAAGTGCCACACCTTCGCTCACCAAGACAGGTAGGTTGAAACAGTGTTAGTTTTATTGCTAATCTTCGTTTGCTGCTTACAGTGAGTTTGAAAAAGCTGAATTTGAAAAGTGTTGCTGAGATGTTATTAAAGTGCTGTTTGACGGTTGTTCACCGTCAACAGGTGGACCGGTGCTGTGATGTCAGCCATATGGCGCAAGTGTCCACAGCAGACAGAACACAGGCACAGATAAAATAAAATGTAAGTGTGTTACAGTCGTGCTGTGCCACAGCAAAACAAACTTTAATGTTTAAAACACACACATGGTTTTAGAGTATTTTGATTAGCATAGCTACAATTTGAGGCATTTTTTACAGTGACAGTGGAGGTGTGAGTGCACCTGCTGCACGTAGGACTCTTTAACCTACTGCGCTAAAACAACTAATGGAAATATAGGTATGTCATAATTTTTTTTATAAGCTATTTTCCCAATGTAGCCCTTACCATTTATGAAAAACCTTTATAATAATTATAATAATAAAAATAGTTATTATTCTTCTCTGTCTTTTCCTGGCATGTGGGTGTAAGAAGTTTAACTACAGTGTTTGTAATTCAAATTTAAAGCATGCTTCGGTGGATGTAAGACAGGCTAAAAATTTCCATAACACCCTGAGCCCTTTGGTCATGTTCAGGTGAACTGAATGAAAGTGTTGAAAACTGTTGTTGTTGATCTTTGTTGAGTTGGAGCAGACAGGTAGAGGAGCAGGAGGAGGTTGCAAGAGGAGTGGTGTCGATGTGGTGCCCACACACACACACACTCACTCATGTACATGGCCTTGGGCTGTGTTTGCACATCTAACACGCTGGCTCAGTGAACCCAGGGTCAATGGAGACTTTGTTTCTGGGTCTGTGACCTCGTGTACAGCTGTTATATGTCAGTGATGGCGTTTAGATTATTATAGAGAGTATAAAAGATGGATGGGGCCCGCTGTGACATCATCCAGTGGTTATGGAAGTTTCCTTGGAAAGCCTCCAGTTGTCGCCATCTTGTCGACAACTGGACGGGTCTGAATGTGAAACTCATCAGCACTGCACGCTCATTGGTTAATGGCGTGTGACTGACAAGTAGCTTTCCGATGAGCATTTTCTTACTTTAAAAGTGACTATAAATGATTCAATATGACCAAACCTCACAACTGAGACCATAAAACCATCATGAAAGTCACAAATAAAGGAAAGCAAGGGATTTTTCTTCCCCCTAGACAACCAAAAATGTTTCTCAGAACCATTTGGTGATTTGTTGTTGTTGACTCTTAAGTCACTTTCAAGATTCCTTCAACTTGCAGTTTTGTCCAAATTATTCCACAGATTTGTTGATAAAGAAAGCCATTGATTGCAGCAAGGTGCAAAATGTTCAGGTGTGTGAGCTCCACCCCTAAAAGCTCATTTAACTTTTCAAAGTATTTTCTTTGTTGAGTAAAATTATGTCCCTAAAAATTAGCGTGGAGACTAGTGGAGTAAGGCAGGATCGAGTCACCACGCCTTGGCTGGTGATTTACACTCAGTGGTTTGTATTAGCCCATTTGCTTGCCTTTAGTGGCTGACTCCACCCACTGGCAGCTTATTACACAAACCCAGACATTTAAAGTGCATGCAAATACCATTCGCCCCAGGTCTAGTTTGCTTTGTGCTGCAGGATCAGGACACAAACATGAGAACAACTCAGTGCTGGTGTTTACATTACAGTGTAGAAAATAGCTGGCACAGGTAATGTGTCTCTTTTACGTGGACGTGTTGAAGTGTACGAGCAGAGAAATCACTAAAAGGCCAATAAGATAACAGAACAAAGAGGTGCAGCACTAAAATGACCAGAATAAGAAGGGGAAAAGGCTTAAACCAACATGAGAAGCCTTCAGCGTACTGTACGAGGCAGTGAATGTAGGGCTGCTGAGTCATAGACGACCTGCATATCCGACATCCACCGATTGTGAAATCAGTACATTTTAAAAAAACATTGATTTAGGTTTCTTAGAATTGTGTTAGTCATGTTATAGTCAACAGTGGAATTTAGTCTGTGTAGGTTCAGTGAAAATTTTCACTTTCTTTGGGTGTTTTCACACCTTTGAAGTTCAGTCCGTTTAAATCGAATTCAGGTTCTTTCTTCCCCCTCTGTGTGGTTTATATGTGCAGGTGTGAACACGGGAGTTGCACTAAGCTGTGGACTGAGGCGTACAAGTATAATTTAAACACCTTTGCATTCTGGGACGTGGCAGGGTACCGCCTACTTGTTAAGTGATGAGGTGTCAACCGTGCTTCTGTGTCCAGGCTCCTACTGCGTTACTTGAGGCTTTTATCGTGTTTTATTTAATATAAACAAGACTCTAAAAATAATCTGTGGTTTTTCCTCTGCCTTTCTGTTTTTCAACTTTACCTGTTCATGCGCAGCACATCTTTAAGGTCATGGTTTTAAACCCCACCATGTAACTACAGCCCGGCTCGCGATGTGAATCAAGATTTTGAGTGGATATACGAAGCTTAGGATCTGGAATTTTTCATAGTGAGTCATCCAGACCACGCAGTAGCATATTGATGACTAACCTCATGTTGTGGATGGATCATCTCGACCGTTCTTTTGATTGAAGTTGGCTCAGTTTTTGGCGTCTTTTTCCTGCCATGTGATTTAATTTGTGGCTGGCTGTCAGGGACCTTCAAATTGACTTTTACTGAGGGGAACAAATTTAATGTTCATCCTCCATCTTCATTCTGCTAAATGCAGGGGTAAGGAACTACAGGCCTCGAGAGCCGGTGTCCTGCAGCTTTTAGATGTGTCCTTGATCCAACACAGCTGATTTAAATGGCTAAATTAGCTCCTCAACATCTCTTGAAGTTCTCCAGAAGCCTGGTTATGACCTAATCATTTGAGTCAGGTGTGGTGACCCAGGGTGAGATCTAAAACCTGCAGGACACCAGCTCTCGAGGACTAACATTCCCTACCCCTGTGCTAATGTGTTTATATTATCCTAACTAGCTCTGTAGCTAGCCACCAAGTACCACACAATTAAATGGCACCTAGCCCAACCTCAAAAACCCTCCAAAGTTGCTGCTGTTCAGTTTTCTGTCTTTTATTCAAGTCTAAAGTATTAGCAGATTTTAGAAATCTCTCACTGAGAACTTGGTATATCGTCTTTGCATAGAAGCTAGCATGCTAACTTCTGAGGTAATAAAAAAGTCCTGAGTACATAAATGTACATGCACGGTCACTATGGGTTTGCAACTGGCTGTAAAATTAATGAGAATTCTCTGCGTTATCCACCAGGCCACACTGCTTTCTTCCTGTTTTTGCTTTTGTTGTACTTCCGACCAATGAGCTAACTAACTGTCCGAAATCACGAGGTTTGTAGTGATGTGTTTTTGCTCACTTGGAGTTTTTTCTTTTCTGATTCGGACCACAGTAAATTAACTGTAGGTGTGAAAACGCCCTTAGAGAATCCATCAAAAGGGTCATCAGGATCATTGGCAGCACTTAAAGTTCACATGATGCTAGCCTCTGTATTTGCTAGCAAGATAGCAGGTAGATAGCATTTATTAATCTGCAGCCTGATGGAAAGATTGAGGTTGAGTGAAAGAACATTTTGGGAGTATCAGGACTATGTAAGACCAGTTTGTCATGCTCTGCCACCATACAGTCAGAATAAAAGCGTGCTGATCTATTATTACCTGCTAGCTGATGATCTGAAGCCTTTACTTTAATGATAGTGACCCTCTGATGAATAAACCATTGATGTAAATCTGGCCTTTGGGAGATAAGACTTTATTGTCAGAGTAGCTATACAGCAAAACTTTGTTCCATAGCAGGCAGTGCAGTGTTTGTGTACTTTGTGGTCTGTTTGTTTTTGGTTTATCATTAACATTTATTGTGTAAATCTGACTTTCCTTTGAACGCCCTGTCACTGGATGTGCATCTGGCCTTTATTTTCTTTATAGAAGAGGGTTATTTTTATTCAAATGTTTGACTTCTGTTCAAGGGCAACAATCATCAAGAAAACATGAACCAGTGTGCATTTTACATTCATTTCATCTGTTTTGCTTTGATTTATTAATTTCAAGATGATACTTCGGGCTGCTGCAAAGACCACGATTCATTATACTGAATAATTAATCAACAGTTTGGTCACTTTAAATATGTCCAAGTCCGTATCAGTGGTTAAAAGGGGTGCCTGCACGAGCTCACAAGTATATGAGATATCGTGCACGCGAAAAGCAAATGATGATAACACAAATGGAAGGATTGCGAGGAACGGAGAGGGCAAAAACACCGGCACAGGTCCAGAACGGAGCAGCAGCAGGAGCTCCACAAATCCCACATGTGCCAGTCCCTGCTTTTTAATCATTAACTTGTTTTGTTTGACCCACAGTGGGTCACCTTGGGCACCAGGAAATTCTCACTTTTCTACACAAAACAACTTAAAAATCAGTCAAAAGGAAAAAGAGCACTTCAAGTGTTCCTGTTGTGCACCATGGTGCAGTTGGTTTATGCAGATGTAAACACTGTAGTCGCACTCGGGTGTAGAGAGTGACAGCTGAGAGGAGGTTTTTGCAGTCTGGGTCCAGACGAACCCCAGAAGGGTTACTTTATGGGTGAATGTGACGGAAACCAACTACTAGGTGTACACATGTTTGGGCTTAACACCTTCCTGCAGCCAGGTATGCTTTGCATTCTGGGATGTAGCAGAGAATGTCTGCAGTACATCTTCCATATTGTTCAATAGTCCAGAACACAGCACCTTCTTCCAGTATAAGCTCTTCCTGCTCTGACCTCGTACACATCTGGCCAGTAAGCAGACAGAATGTTCTCACGTGGTTTGCAGTGACGCCTTTTAGTTCACTTGAAACTCATCAACTGATTTGGACTCAAGCAAATGGCCTATAGGTGTAAAAACCCTCTTGAAGTTGAGAGGTTTATTTCTGTTGTAAATTCATAGAAAGAGATCAGGAGACAGGGAGACGGTTAATGAAAACAGATTAAAAAAATTAATCTGCAGCAGTCTTGGTAGCAGGAAATGATTATTGTGATTTAACCAAGCAAATAAAAAGTGTGAAAACTTGAGTTTATGGTAAATTGAATCTCTGAGTTTTGTAGTGGTTTAGAGATAAAAGAATAACATCTGAAGACATCACCGTGGGGAAAATGAAAACACTTCATATTAGCTGCAGGCCTTGGTCCACTTTTTTATTAGCTGAACTTCTTTAAATTCAGTTCTGCCTGGCTGGCTGTGCGTTATTTAAAACTGAACTCTTCTCAGGCTCTTCGTGGGCTTGTTTACTTGCTAAAGCGCTGTGGAGGGCTCCTGGGTCAGGAGGATCCACGGGAGGAAAAACAGCAGCAGGTCTGTGCGCAGTGTGAGAGAGCGAGGCGAAGGGAGAGCTATTGATCAGTGTGGGCTGCTGGGTATTAGAGAGGAGACAGGACTTGTTTTCATCAGACTGCCGCCCAAGGCCATCACAAAAAGGATGTTTGTACACAGCACATCATATTACACATGCGCAAACACACACGCATGCACTCGCAGCTAAAATTAGAGGAGATATTTTCATATTTTGCAATGACACGCCGCTAACACGTTGTGTGATCGTGCACGCACTTGTTTACACAGCAGGCCGTACGTGGAGTTTAACGTGAAAAGAATGCCCGAGATTGTCCGCTAATGAGGAATGACTTCACGTAAATGGGTTGCCCTGACAACTCACCATGGATACACTCGCCTAATCACACCTGGCTCATTCAAATCAGCCACCTCAGCGTCAGCTAGCCGAGCTCACTTGTCAAACACACAAAATCCAGAGTGTCACTTTGAAGGAGAGACTCTGTCTGTCTCGTGCCACACATTGAAGAGTTCGTCCCGTCTTTGTGCGAGCTGCAGAAAATACTGATGAAATGCTCAAAAGTTCTGTGGGAAGCATTATCAGGTGTGCAAGGTTATCTCATCTTCGTTGTATAGCAAGTTATGAAAAGCAGGATAAAGCCATGGGACACTACACCGACTTTAAAATAGCGTATTGACATTTCAGCTTGATTTTAAAAGCCTCCGGGCAGATAAGAGGCCTAAATTGACCACCTTATCGAAGGCTACAGTTTCCTTTCAGCGGGGAAATGCAGAGGGTGACAACAGTCGCTGGTGATTATGAGGAAATCCAGTCAATAATTGCTTTGTTTTCAGTATTGCTTTGGGAGTATGTTTGTTTTAAGGCGTGCACGCATATGTGTGTGATAAAAGTCAGCAGCTTCGCAGCTCAGCAAAATGGAATCGGTTGTTGATCCGGTTTAGTTTAGTTTAGTTTAGTTTAACTCTAATGTGTGTGATACAGGTATCTGACAGGATGGTTACGTCTCCAAATCTACAAGGTGGTTCTTATTTCGGCTTTAGTGCCATTATGACTAGTTCATTATTTATCGTAGATACTGTTTTTTTTATTTAAAGATCATTTCTAAGCCGTCACAGCCTTTTGAGCACCGTGATCTCATCGTCATGTTGAAGAAACCAGTTTGAGATGATCTGAGTTTTGTGACATGAAGCGTTATCCTGCTGGAAGCAGCCATCAGAAGATGGGTACACTGTGGTCGTAAAAGCTGCTATGCTCAGTTGGCGATAAGGGGTCCAAAGTGTGCCAACGAACTATCCCCCACATCATTACACCAGCAGCAGCCTGAACTGCTGATACAGGACAGGTTTGATTCATGCTTTGAACGTCAATTGTAGTCTAAGTTTCCTATTCTTAGCTGACAGGAGTGGCACCAGGTGTGGTCTTCTGCTGCCCCTCCTTCAGAGATGCTCTTCTGCATGTCTTAATATGTAACGAGTGGTTATTTGTTATTGTTGCCTTCGGATCAGCTCAAACCTTTCTTCATCTTTTTGATGCTCAGGTTGAATTTCATGAGGTCGTCTCAACCATGTCTGCCTGTCTAAATGCACTGAGTTGCTGCCATGTGATTTGCTGATAAGATGATTATGTTAACGAGCAGGTGCACCCATATTGTGTATACATTTTAAATTCATCTATTTGAGTTAACGAATTATTCTGCTTTACAGCAAGGAAATGATCTCGTGTCACAGACTGAAGCTTGAAAGTTCAGGTGATAAAAGGGCCATTTTTATCTCACTGCCCCACACCTGCTCAAACTGCCAAAGCGAGGGTGACACTGCAGTCACAGTTGTCATGAGCAGTCCAGTCTTATGACAGCACCGCACTCCTCCTGTCTCGATCCCTCTGAGATCTCTTGCTTTTTGTGTTCGGGAAGAGCAGTTGCAGCAAATGGCTGCTGGTGTTTTGGTTTTGACACACTGTCCACACTGAATCAGCATGTCCACAGAGCTGCTTTATCTGTGCCTGTGTGTAGTGATTAAAACTGTCACACATTTCCTTTAGAGCTATACACAAATATATGAATACCCTGATATTCATTCAGTGTCCACAGGCAGTATCATTTTTGGTGGGTTTCAGGGCTTGTCTGTAAGTTGAGGGAACAGTGACCGATATATCATTGTTGTTTTCACGTAAACACGAGATCCAAAGTGTAATTAAACAAAGAACATCTTATTTGAATAATTACTGTCATATAGGTGAGAGAGAAAGATGCTACATTGACTTCTATCAACAGAGAGAGCTGTAATTTTATTGGCTTATCATTAACTTGGTAAGATGGAACATGATCATCCAGACAAGCCTGACGTAGTCGTCTGGACAGAGCTGTCTAAGCAGCTTGTGGTTTTGAAGGTTGTGAAGCGTATGAAAGGCAGAGCCTAAAATATCAAGACGACCTCCAGGTTTGTACAGACAAAAGGTGGCAACCGTGGCTGTTTCCGTACAGGTTTCCCAGTCTGCATCCACAGTGCGGTGCTCACTGCACTCGGAGTTTCATGGAATAAGCAAAATACAACTATGTGCATGATTGGGGAAGCAGCAGAAAGAGCCCTTGTTGGTTTGGTATAAATGGAAGGAGGAGTGCTGGAAGCCCGGGGGTGGTTGGCAGTGATTTGGCCACCACTGCTGAGTCACCAACTGGAGGGTGTCACAGTAAAGGGTCAAAACACCCAGGGAAAGTTGGGCACCATCTGATGACATCAGCTCAAGGCCGAAGGCCACAGACGCTCTTGAATGCAGCATCCTTGTATAGGTTAATCAAGAAATCTTGATAGAAATCAACTGTGCTTTCAAGGAGATATAAAACAAGCAGAAATTCTCAGCTCTGGCTTTTTCTACTTTGAACAGAAATTGTATTTGCTGCATTCAGTGAACTCAGTCTAACTGCTTACTCACGATCTGCCAGCGATAAGCTGACTGAGAAACTTGAACACTTCTGTAGTGAAGCAAAAAAGAGCACCCATGAGTTCCAGGTGACCTGTCGGTTAACTTTTCCATGATAAATGAGGATTTTACACGTAGACTTCTGGTGTAAATATGAGAAAAATGTTTACTTCCTCTGCTGAACAACCTCTGAACCAAGACGCGTATACTCAGGTTTAATTGGCTGATGTGAAACGAGCCGTTGCGATTTGTCTGATGAAAACCTAACAAATGTCGCCCTGTATTTGTTTAGAAGTGAAAAGATTTCTTTTCAAATGTCTTTGTTGATATTTGAAAGTAAAACCTAAGAATATCTGTCCCATGCCCCGGGCCCTTAGGCCAACTCACACCTGGGCGGCTGTCTTGTTTCATATCAGCATTTTATTTTAAAACGCCTGCCTCAATGAACAGGGTGTGAGCTGTAACTGTACAAGCCGTGTTTAAGGTCCTCGTGATCCAAGAAATAAAAACTCATCAGTCAAATCCAATAAAATTGCTTTTCTAGCCTTTATTAGGCAGGAAACCAAGGACAGGGCACAGGGGAATGACATGCAGCTGCCCTGCAGCTTTTCAGCACGTGGGTCACCTGCTCAACCAAGAGAGCTATCAGAGAACCTAAAAACAGATTTGGTAAAAGTTTGGTGAAAAATGTAAAAAGAACCAACATTTCTCTAGGGAAGAAACTGGAACTTTTTCTATCATTTTATTGTTCATCTATACTTAATTACTTTGTAGTATAATTGGCCATGAAGGAGGTCTAATCAATAGGAAAAGCTGCCATGTATGACATCCCTGAATTAAAGCATCACAGTTGACTTCTGAGTTTAGATGAATGTTTCCAACATTTTTGAAGTACAAATAGAGAGATAATGATATATACGCTAGATAATAAAATAATCGTTTCATTTTATTACACATGTGAAAGTAAAGGTGAAAAACACGCAGCCCTCGTCTACATTTTAACATACATGACGTGGATCGTAGTGATGGAAATGTGCACAATGACAACATCCACTGCAGACAGAGAAAATAAACAAACTGAAATAACAGTCAGAGAGATGAATGTCAGACCAGTTGGCCCACTTTTCCCATCACCACACCTTACCAGTGTCACCAGCATGAACACGATCGCCCTTCTCACTGAGCCTAAATGCACAGAAACACTCAACTAGCCCGGAGCAAGTGTCAAGATTATTATTATTATATTATATTATGACTTTATAATGTGACAAACAGGTTACATAAGGCAGACTTTTCAGAGATCTATCAGATGACTGGACTCACACAGCAACAGAAGCATGTTGTCTGTAAAAGACTCGGCCTCTTTGTTGGAGCGTTCATTAGAAACCTTCCTTAGAAATATTCATATCTGCACCTCAGGCAGTACCTTTGTGAATTTTTGTTCAAAGACTGTCAGCAGAGAAGCAAACAGGGTGTTTACTTTGCCTATTAGCAAACCCCTATTGTTATTCCAGCTCCCTGTTCTGGTATCCAACCCTTGTCTACCAGTATTTTTGGCTATAGTGTTGGTATGTGTAATATTTGGAGCAGCAACTAAACTCTCATTGAAACAGAAACGATTTGTGGATGGATTTCAGCCCTACGTTATAAACTGATGGTATCAGATATATGACACTCGGGGAAGGATATCTCAAAGAGGTTTTTGTGTTTTGAGGTAGGGTTTCAGCAACAGTGACACCTTTGTCTGTCTTTTAAAGTTTGTGTCTTATAGTATTAAACACATCTGATGATTTTAACGTGGAAATAGCATTCAATTAAAATTTTATTAAGCCTCTCGTATAGCATGGTGCAATTCAAATAAAAACTAAGACGTGAAAACAATGATTTGATCTGGTAGCTGTTTCTAAAAAATGTTCCTCATTTGTTAAAGAAAAAGGTTCTGGTGAAATGTAACTGAGTTGCTGTAAGCTTCCTGTATATCTTAGCAACATACCAATTCTACAGTATTCATTAAAACATTATAGGATATGTTGTGAATTTGGTTATACTTATTATGCCTCCATCACGTAGGCTTAGCGATCGACTGGCGGTGGATCGGCTACCAGCTGGCAAACTCTGGTCACTACAATGTGTTTTCCCCGTTATGCAAACTGGAAATGATGAACGCACTTGAAACAAACATGTTTCAAATGTTTTTTTTCGTGAAGGCAAACTGTCTCTGTTTTTGGCTTGTGTTGCACTTACAGGTTTCACTACTGCTCGATGAGCAGCTGGTGAAGGTTTGCAGACAAGTTGGTATCTTCCATGCAAACTGCAGGCAATCTGCTGTCAAAGCGATCACAAGGCGTTTTTCAGTGCAGCACTCTGAACGTCTGTGCAACCAGTTTCAGCTAAGGACTACCAGCAACTGCTCACCAACTGGATGGAAAGCAGTGTCAATGGCTGCCTAACGGTCGCCAGCCGGTCTCTAGGCCTGTGCGACTCGTGAGCAATGAGTTATCAGATAGGTTAAATCAACATCTGCTTGTAAACTTTGTAATATTAGTGTTTCTGCCCCTTGAAACTTTTGAGTTGTAATTATTTACTTCTTTTATAAATGCTGAAATGAAAACAGACATTTAGAGTTCATCTCTAACTCCTGACTTGACTGGTTTAAAATTGTATTAGCTGTTTTTCCCTGAATCAAGGTACCTGCTGTATTGCTGCCCTATATACAGAGAGTACAAGTCACCTTTTCAGTTGTTGTATCAACCACTCATCTCGTGTTATTATAAAAATAACTCCTCCACCCACAGACGATACCTTCCGTTTCCAAACAAAACTCTGAACAGGTCAAATCACCTTTAACCCGACTCTTTCTGTAGGAAGAATTATTTCAAGCCTCATCTTTCCAGATTAGATTTTTCCACCTCCAGCAACCCTTCACAAATGGCTCTGCCTGCCAGTTCTTCAGGTATCCCCTGGATTTCAATCCATTCCACATTTAGAGGACACTCTACAGCAATCTCACCTTTATTGCACCTGTTTCTCCAAGATGAAATGTTTCAATTTCCCCTGAAGAAAACCCAGAAAGCGAGAAAAATGGGAGCCCAGCCAAGCTGCCTGAGCTGAAATATCTCTCCCCTTCAGTAATTGTTCGACGATCTTCCCTATCATAAAAAACAGGAGCAATATATAATCTGTTGAGTGGCACAGAGAGCAGATAAAGGACTATTATTGCCAGCCAACAATGGCAAATATCTGAATGAATGATAGTCATTTGATGCACAGATTGAATCGTCAGTCTCATTATGAGTTTGGAAAGTCTCCAGGGGAACGTGATTGGTCATTTGGATGTTCTGAAATGAGTCTGTTACCAGAGGTGGGACCAAGTCATTGTTTTGCAAGTCTCAAGTAAGTCTCAAGTCTTTATCCTCAAGTCTCAAGTCAAGTCTCAAGTAATGTCAGGCAAGTCAGAGTCGAGTCTCAAGTCACTGGTGTAAAAGTCCGAGTCAAGTCACAAGTCTGAAACTTTGAATTTCAAGTCCTTTCGAGTCTTTAAAAAAAAAAAAACGAAAAAATAATGTTGCAGTTATGCTAAATGTAAATATTAGACCATGTAATTTTTAAATCTGTGTTTTTCTCAACACATGACAAAATAGTGAACTTAGAAAATATACACAAATTGTGAAATTGCACCTCTTTAAAATGCAGCTCAATTAAACCTAGCTCCAAGAATAATTTTCACCGACAGTTCTGAGATAAGCTGCATGTTATTCTTGGATGCGGTTGTAGGACCAGCTTTAAAATCGCATGACAAAAATATCATACACATTAAAAAAAAACTGCATCACCAACGTAGCCTGGACAACATTTGCTAGTTAGATGAAGTCAGCTATCTCATCGTAGCATATTTATATGCATATTTATAATCATACGGTTCTTGGAGTGAGTGCATACACTCATGAAGTTTAGTAACTTCAGGTCACTGCAACAAGCCCAGGTACAGTTTACCGACAGATGGGTGCAGGACCTTGAAATGCACCGTGTAGAACGAAAGACCATCGTACGTATCATAAGTTTACCAGTCTCACAAATTGTCGTCATAAATACACATTCGTTAACCGTTTATTAATAGGACCTTTGAGCTCAACGGTAATTAATTAGTAGTGGAAATAATTTCTGGTAGCATCACAGAAATGTAGCAGTGACAATAATACTGTATGCTGTAATCGTACTGGGCAATTAGTGATACAAAAAACCTGTTTTATCCTGTGAATAAAAGTATATGTTTTTGTCAATGTACCATAATAACAGAAGCGAAACGCAATATTGTGTCAGGACAATGCACTATTTATGCACAATAAACAAAGGAGCATAGCGCGACAATTTCTGTTCAGCGCCAGACTTGCTTGTACCCTATATCACTAATTATGTTATGAAAATGACGCATTAACTACTAAAAAACACTGACCTTCGTGTAAATGCTTGGAGCAGACTAACCTGTGAGCTGGAGTGTTCTGGGACGTTATATTTGATCTTTGAATGGCTGCAATCCAGACCATCCGTCGCGTCTTTGTTACTTTGGAAACATGGCTCGAACAATTTCTCTTCAACGACGTAATCCGATAACAACCGATCTCTTTACCCGTCGGCTTCCCGTGGCTGTCATGCGACCGGCTATTGCAGTTAATAATACAACAGCTTCTTGACATTTTTGTGTTTCTTTTTATCGCTGTGTGACTGATTTCAATTGAAAGCCTGCGTGCGCTAGTACCGCTTGCCACGAGTTCCCAGAATCCTTTGCGGTTCTACCCGTGAATGACGTCACATTTTCAATCTCCATATAATATGCATGTTAAATTTTATATTTGGGGTAAAATATCAAGTCTTTTCAAGTAAACCGGTTCAAGTCCAATTCAAGTCCCAAGTCATTGGTGTAAAAGTCCAAGTCAAGTCACAAGTCTTAGAACATTTTTTCAAGTCAAGTCTAAAGTCATAAAATTAATGACTCGAGTCTGACTCGAGTCCAAGTCATGTGACTCGAGTCCACACCTCTGTCTGTTACTAACTGTAAAGCCTGGTGGAGGGTTTAAAGGCTCGTTACAGATGGGCTTGTACCTCAGCTCCATCACTTGTACTTCTCATGCTGCGCGTGTGTTTTGGACATGTATAGAAAAGACGAACAGAGCCTCCCTATTACTTTTTGAACTCTTGCTTGGAAACTTCGGCTCTTGCATTTTGAGTATCGGGGGTTCATTTGAAGCCAACAGTCAAAGACACGTGCTTAGTAGTATTACCTAACATTCACTGTAAAAAGAAAAAAAAAAAGTATAAGGACTCTTAGTGCACACCAAGTCAGATTATTCTTCAAATAAATTAATGGAAATTGGTGCAAAACAACAAAAAAGCAAGATTTCGAGGTCCATCTCAGATACTTGTATGACTCAAAGCTACAACAACCAGTGGCTGCACATATTTTTGAGCCAAAGCATCCACCCCCCTAATCAGTTATGAGCCTTAATATTTAAATTTAAACAAATGAGTTGTATGAATATTAATAAAGGGTGTAATAAGCTATACAGAGGAAAACTAACTTTTCTACTAGGCTATAAACACGTTTTCTGCTGCATTTTAACCTGCGAGTCTGGGGATTGACTTGGTTTTGGAGCCAGCTGACCACAGTCACATTTTAACATTTTAGCCTAACATGCATGTCTTTGGACTACAAGACTAAGCCCAGAGGCACAAAGGCATAAAGAACATGCAAATTACACACAGGAAGGCCCCAGCCAATGCTGGTATTCAAACCAGGAACCTTCTTGCTATGGTGTCACAGTGCTAACCACAGTTTTATTTCATTTGAAGACAAAAATAAAATATTTGAAGAATTTTCTAGAAACTACAGTTGGAAAATAAATGTAGTAGATTGACACTTCAGGAATCTCTTCTGAAAATAACCACACAGATATATTTATATACACCATCACACACAGCCATTTGCCAGCTTATTCTAACATTAAATAGTCTAAAACAGCAACTGTTGAGCTCGATAGCGGCTAAATTTAACTCAGGTTAGTGATTGGCTCTTTAACCTTTTTTAAACACCAAAAAGACTCAGGTCATAATTATAGCTTCTCCTGAACTATATCGTAAAATCAGTCCTTTGTGTTGTTTATGGGAGGGAATCATTATCTAACATGAAACACTACTTTTCATTTCTAGCTCAACATTTTTCAAGACATGTTGCACGGCGTGTGAACAGGTGACTGTGGTAGCGGTTGCTTGTGTGGGCGTATCTTTGAGTTGCTGGGTCATCAGTCTGACCTCTGTTCCTGTCTTTAGTGACTTGGTGTTTGTTGCTGGTCGTTCCCACACCTCCCAGATGAATCCAGTGCCCCCGGCTGACCCTGAAGCCAAAGCGTGGCCTCAGTGATGCCGTAAAGTTTCTTAAACGTTGAGAAGAAGAGACGGGCGATCCTTTTTCGAGTGACAACTTTCACATACACAAAATCTTTGCATAAAAAAGAAAAACAGTCGAAACGACTCTCTGACTGCCCGTCACGTGCACCACGTTAAAAACAATCGATTTGCTTTACCAAAGGTTGATCTTATAACACATAATAGTGATGGGAACTCGCGGATGTGCACTGCACTTGTTCCCTTCTCCCTGCGTATCAGTGCCTATTTACTCTGCAAACACAGCATGGCAACTAGACACCGAGGAGCCTGAACATACAAGAGCCTGCCCTGTTAATCGTGTTTGTCTGGTCGTTTTCTGTAAGCCGGGGTTTTGGGAGTTGTCTTGGGCTTTAATGCTGATGTCTCTTAGTTATCGGAGCTGTGACGTAACCGTTGAGTTACTCATCGGCCCTTTGCCACTTTAAGAAGCATTTGTGTCATCTCTGGCCGGCAGGACTAGTTCCCCTCTGACTGCGAGCCGTTTGTGCTGACTAGCAGCAGAAGGAGTAGCCCGAGGCAGGTAACACTACAATCACATTGTCAGCACTGACACAACCTAGAACCAGTTTTTGCCTTGCAAATTTGCAACCCAACTCCATTCTGATGCAAAACAGCTTTTTCCGACCCAGGCAGCCAGCCATTAGTCATTCCGCCTGACGGTGTGTCCTCCCTGGATGTAAACCAAAACAGCAAAATATACAGGCACCTGGCCCTCAGGTGTAAGTTTCCTCTGGAGAGAATAAACAGAAATAGTCAGAATTTCTACTGTTTGTTTGAATCTTTATTTCAACATCTTTCCTCAGTAGTTTACATAACCTACTGTAAACCTTAATTTGAGGGCTTTTTTTAAATGATTCGGATGTTTTTGTTTTGTGTGGCTTCTCATAAAAACTCATCTCAAAACCAGAGTAATTGTGGGATATTTGATTCTAGGTTACCAACCAAACTATAGGAGTATTAAAAATATTTGGACTGAAAATAATACTCATAAAAATAGTGTGGCATGCATCACGCTCTCAGGTTTTCCTAACCATTTCCAATTCCCATGATTTGACACATGAGAGGGAAAGTCATGAGATCGACTGCAGGGCTAAATATTTTTGAGATCTTGTGCTGTCTTGTCTTTGTGGTGAATTTAATATTGCACTTAATGGAAATTATTATCTTTTGAGCAGCAGATCAAAAAAGCAGAATTAAGTTATGCAATTGTACAAAAATCTTAGCATGCAGCAAGTATCAGCAGTCTCCAAACAGAGCATTTGGCTCAGTGTTGTTTGACTGTCTGAGAAAAAGCAAAGAGTAAATATAAAAACTTAGCCTGTGTGTAAATGTGTTATATTGTACAGAAGTAAGTGTTCTTGTTTATCGCCATGTGTCAATAGAACAACAAAATCACTGCAAACTTGTTTACAGCTAATAGAAAAATATATACCACATGTATATAAAATATAAAACACTTTACATTTTAGTCACTGTGGGGTCACCACAGCAGGTCCCTCCTGACACAACCCGAGACATGTGATCTGGCATTTTCTTTTTCTTTTTTACGTACTAGGTGAATGTTTAAACCACACCTTCATCATTAGAGTAACCGTGAAGTAAAACAGTAATCAGAGACTCGGTAATGTCAAACAAGAATGCGAAACGGCGCAAAGCCATGGGACGGTAACACTTGTTGTTTGTTCAGTTAAAAAAAAAAATCTTTTGACTGAAATATGTTTGAAATCTTCATTTTACCACATGTGGCTTTTATTTTTTTTAATACAGGAAAAACACAGAGGAGTGAGTCAAATTGAAGTTAGTAATTACCTTAATTAGTCCACTGTCACAGCACTTTATAATCCATGTGCTCCCACATTGTTGTGTTTTTTTGTTGTTTTTAATCTGGAGTTAAAACGAGGTGCCAAGAATGTGCTAAAGTTATTCATAGACATAATGAATTTCTAACAATTCAGACAGATGCAATTATGCAGAAGGATTTAGGACCACTTATTGCACAGATACAGTATTTGGCAGAGGAGGCCCCGAGTTTGAGGATGCTCCCCAAAGAGTCCCAGCAGCCTGCAAGACTGCAGCACATTAAAACATCCTCGAGGGCATACAGAGCAGAAATCAGCAGACACAAGTCTCTGAGATGTGGAATATACATAATGCACAAGGAAAGAAATGCCACGGCACAACAAGAAAACAGGAGGAGGGAGAAGGCTGCACATCCAGCAGCCTGAGCGATCGGAGGGTTGAGAGCAGGAGCTTGTCAGATGATTATTGACCTGCCTGAATGTGACTTGTAATTGTAAAAGTCGGCTCCTAGTGACTTTGGCTCTCCATTAATGCGATAGTTCCTGAAACCCGCTGGGAAATTACCTCTTCTCTCACTCCCTTCCAGAAGATAAGGGACACTTCGGCAGGGCGGGTGCTCGCCAGAGCAACAGTGTGTGAAACAGAGTCCTCTATTTAAAGCGCAGTCTGTCAAACCGCTGGGCCTCTCTGCCGCTATGAATTGCACTCAGCGTTTTGCACCCCCTTGGCTTTCTCATAAGTAGCTGCGAATGTGTCAGAGGTCCCCATGAAAATGTAGATGAATTGCTGCTGAGGAGATGGCTTCAGCCATGTTAAAGTCAAGCCCACCTCAAATCGTGAGAGAAGAGGACAGAGGCCACTCTGAGACGAGAGCGTGCTACCGAGATTGATTCTGTGTGCATGCTGAGATTTTTGTTGTTTTTTTTTCCTGCGTGCTCAGTGCGTACACCCACCTCTGGCTCTGGATTCCTTATATGTCTTTGCACACAGCAGCAGACCTGTAGGAGGATAATTAGACGTCTTGGGAGAGCTAAGTCATGCTTTGTTGCTTTTCCACAAAAAATGCCGGCTTGCATGCTTAAAAAACGGGGTGGGGGAATGAAAAAAAGGAGTGACCCAGCCGTGATGGAGTGATAGCCTTGCTTGTCTGGCGGCTTGTACCATTATATAAATCAACACACCCTTGTTTGCTTTTCTTCAATCGATCCAACACGAGAAGCAAATTTGCCGGTCCCACAAGCATTTTTCAAAGCAATACTCCAAACAGAGTCCACCTGAGGTCTTGGCTCATTTCTTTCAGGACTATGAACAAAGATGTATCGAGTCCCACAGCACCTGAGACCTTTTACATCATACAAGCCTGGTCTTACTGCAGCTTAAAAATACTCAGGAGTAATGGGTACAGATTGCCCGAGCGGTGGCACGTTCATGTGTTCCATGCTGGTTTCTAATGGTGAACAAATCATAAAATGACCGCAGCACAACAATAAATTGATCCCAGTGTGATGCTTGTTGTAGGTTGAATGGTAAATGGCCTGTATTTATATAGCGCTTTTCTAGTCCCTAAGGACCCCAGAGCGCTTTACATATCCAGTCATCCACCCATTCACACACACATTCACACACTGGTGATGGCAAGCTACATTGTAGCCACAGCCACCCTGGGGCACACTGACAGAGGCGAGGCTGCCGGACACTGGCGCCACCGGGCCCTCTGACCACCACCAGTAGGCAACGGGTGAAGTGTCTTGCCCAAGGACACAACGACCGAGACTGTCCAAGCCGGGGCTCGAACCGGCAACCTTCCGATTACAAGGCGAACTCCCAACTCTTGAGCCACGATCGCCCCTATCCAGGTATCCAGGTTGGTCGTCTACTAGTGCTGAGTGATTAGTCAGATTTTATTTTCAGCTTTCTTTTAATGTATAAAAACAAGATAACTGAGGTAAAACTAAAACTACTGTGCTGCATTTCATTTCACAGCGATGCTCTGGTTTTGTCTTGGGTTATAAATCCAGCACCACCCATTTTTCTCCATCACTAAAAGCCCAAAAACCCACGCGCTCTTTAGATTTACCTGAGCAAAGATGCAAAATCTTTATAGAGAAAGTAAAAGTTACACGAAGGTATCTGTGAATCTATAATGAACAGCATAATGACGTCAGCATCTGAAACCACAACCAGTTGGCAACCGGCTAAGTCGAGTCTCCTGTTGTAAAGAGGCACGTTGCAGATGAGTTGTGCTCATCGGCACAGACCGACTCAGATTGATTGCAAAGTGTTGGCGGTGTCTCTGCGTTCATTATTAAGATTGCAGTTATTTTGCAAACCGTTGAACGATAGACTTTGAGGTCAGAAACAATTGCCAGTCTGGGCCTAACTCCTAGCCAGGTGACCTCATGCCACATCTTTTTATGGTTTCCCGTTCAGGGATGTTTCCTCTAAGAATAGCAGAATGTTTTGGCGTTGAATACATAATGAATAATGATATCCCTGGAGTTGATGAGTAATCATGTTATGTTATACTATGTTATCGCATAGTAATGCTGAGAACAGGAACCTTGAATTGCTGCCATCACAGCAGTAAAAGTGGATCAAGTGGTTGCTTCAATGAGGCCTACTTCCAACTTATTTAGCTGAATCCCACCAACTCATTTAAGTTTACCTCCATCCAAGTCCAATTATATGAACTGCATCTACTGTACATGTTAAATTATTTATCTTTTTTTTCTGTGTTTACAAAAATTACTGTTTTCCAAGCTGAACAGGAACATCCATCCATTCTCTTCCACTTATCCAATTCAGGGTCCCGGGATGGCGCTAGAGTCTATCCCAGCTATCATAGGGAGGCGGGGGAGACCCCGGACAGGTCTCCAGCCTGTCGCCTGCTATTTATAACACCAGACAGATCGTTTAAATGAAGTCCAGCAGTGTTTTTATGCTACTCCCTAACATCATGATATGGTGTACAATTTTCTCTTCAGCAATGACAAAGACATTATCCCCTATAATTAATTCCTTGTTGACAATGTGTCTCTGCGCCAGTGTCACCCTATAATTTCTGTCACCACATTACACTCGTGGAGCTTATTCTGATCGAAGGAGTCAGCTAGAACCAAAAATAAAGCGCAGCAAGGTCAGAGAGGTAAGGTTAGGAAGAGAAGTTGTTTTCTCAGGTGGCCACGCAGCCTTTCCTTTTTCTCGCCAAAGAGACAGAGTGTCCTCTACCTCCCTCGATCTCTGCCTCTCTCCTTCGCGTTCAGACAAGCCCGTTCAAGACTCGGTGATTAATTATTTATCCAGGCAATGAAATGCCAAAGCCTGAAGAAACATACCACCAGGAGAGAAAAGGTCACTCTCATCCTGCACATGGGTACAACACACTCACACAACAGTGATGAATGGCAATAACATCTCTATCGGCACTTCAGGCAGACAGAGTTTTCATGCCGATGTTCTAATAGCATCCAAAAGCAAGGGCAGAGCAAAAACACGGGGTGAAATCTTCAGGAGAGCCCTGAAAAAGCTCTGGTTCCTAAACCCATTGGTATGTCAGAGGTGGTAAACGGTCCGATCCACAGCAGTGTGTGTGTGTGTGTGTCCAGTATAGTAAACTGCAACCTTTCCTTGCGGTGAAAACGATATGTGCATGTTTTGACACCTGAGCGTTTGCGTGCTCAGTTTAGTTGAAGGGTGTCTGTGTGATTAAACTTTGATAACTTTGTTCATGTCTCTCTGCAGCTCCACGACACAGCTAGCCAAATGGGGTGCCAATGCTGCCGGATGATTAAAAGGTGAGAAGTGTTTCCTCTTGTTGTGTTTCTGTTCTTTTCTTTGTGCGCCACTTCTCCGTCTTACGCAGTCATCGTCCTTTTTGTATATTGTCACAACACTGATGCTCAGTAAAACCCCACAGTAATCAAGAACTCCCTCAAGAACTCTTGTTACGGAGAAAAGGAGGAGGGAGGAGGGAAGAGAAAGAGGAAGGGTTGCTCTACCAGGAAGGGTGTGTGTGTAAAGAATTACAAGAAAACCATATAAAGATGTCACACCACTTCCATATTTACCTGTTGGGTCACTTTGAGTTTGCTAAGGGTTTATAAGTAGTGTCATGCGCTACAAAACTAAAAGACTTTCATACAAGTAGGAATTTCTTTTTCTTCCCAAAAAGATGATTTGACTAAAGTAAAAAGAGGAGTTTTGATTTTGGAATAGGCCAAAATGTTATTTTAGACAGTTTGGTGTTGGCACAGGGTTTTCCAGTGGGTGCATTTTATCTTAAAGCTGATTGTTTCCGTTTATTAAAAGGGTTGATTCTTGGAAATGTTCAAGGTTTTCATCAGGGGTTATAAAGTCAGGTTTCACAACTGCAGTATCACTTAAAAAAAAATCACTATTTACAAGTTAATCACGCTGTGACTTTTAGCTGTATTTATAGCTATATAAAATGCTCACTCAGATAATTGTCTCCCACTTTTTTTCTCACTCTGTCTTGGTGTAACCACTAGCTGAACGGGGATTGCCTGATCTTTTCTTGCAGAACAGCTAAGAAAATAACCCCCACATATATGATATACCGTATTTTCCGCACTATAAGGCACACTTAAAATCCTTTAATTTTCTCAAAAATCGACAGTGCGCCTAATAATCCGGTGTGCCTTATGTATGAATTCTGGTTGTGTTTACTGACCTTTAACCAATTTTACTTGATACACGGCAATCAAAAATCTGTCAAAAACTGTTTTAGTAAGCTTGCTAAGCTACGAAGCTGCACCGCTTGATAAATTGTCAGAGCATTACGGCTACCGTAGTCAGGAGCCTCACTGAGTAATCTGGGTCCAAAACTCCATCCGCTTCAGGTCCCAAAGTCAAACGAACACTGTTAAAGAGTTAAAACGGTCTAAATTATTTCATCTGTAATAAAATGATCAGTGTTGCTGCTTTACCAGGTGTAACAATTAAGTTTAACATCCAGGCATCTATGAAAACAGAATTTATTCAATTCAACGGAGTTAGAAGTTAGCAGGAAGTTAGCTCGCTAGCTTCCACCTAAACATGATATAGCATGTTCTGACTGAGAGATTTCTGAAAAAATTAAAATGTACAGCTCTGCTATCATTTCCAACATAAATGAAGACAGAAAACTAAGCAGTGACGTTTGTAGGGTTACTGAAGTTGGCCTAGCTGGTATATAATGATGTCCTACGTGATCGCTAGCGACACAGCTATGTTAGCATAACATAAACACAGTGAAGCTGGAGGATGAACGCTAACTTCTTTCCACTCGACAAAAGTTAATGTGAGGTTTCCTGATGGTTGGAGACAAATGCAATTGCATGGCAAGATGCTGTAAATGGACCAAACTTCAGTCAGGAGAACAACTGAGATAATCCATCCACAATACGAGGTTAGTCATTAATATACTGCAACAACATGGGAATAGAGCAGCTGCGAGAGAATTCAACATTAATGAATCAATGGTACAGAAGTGGAGGAAGCAAGAAGAATGAGTTGAGTAAAGTTTGACTTATCTGACTGTTTTGTTTCACTTATTGCGCCTTATGGTCCAAAAATACAGTATTAATTTTTTACTCACTCTAATGGGTCTCCATATACCTCTAAACAGCTCCTCAATAACAACCTCTAACTGTTGATTTCCCAATGTCACTCGTCAGTGCCACTTCTAATGTCTTCTTGGCCACTTAATGATTTCTTGTCTGTTTCATGCCGATAGTGAGAGGCCTATTTATAATACGTTTGCTTTGCGAGCCCCATGTGGATACTTAGTACAAACTGTGAGTCGATATGCCGATAGCCTTCACCTCCATGTTACTGTATTTTTTTTAATTTTTTTTTTGCCGGGCTGCCTAGTCATTAAAGCCTACACGACATCGTTGTCAGGGCTCGACATCACTGTGCTTTGTGAGGCGATCGAGGAGACAGAATAGGGCAGAGAAATAAGGCCTTGATTGCAGATTAATGAATGTGCACACAGCTATTCACATACCAGAGTCATAATCCCACTACACAGCTGTTTTTTTTTTTTTGTTTTTTTTTTCTTTCCCATGTCAAAAGATACATATGTGAATGCTTGTGACAAGCACGCATTCCTCTGTAATTGTCTGGAGTGTCACATTTCTGGGATTAACAGGATTGGGGAGGGGGGCTGGCATGGCTGGGCCTTTAGATTACTGGATCAGCAGTAGGAGTGGTTCATCAAATCTAAGAGGAACAATCACAAACAAGTCTGACTTATTGTGGTGGATGGAGTCGGCATGAATGGAGAAATCTTTGATCGGGGTATCTTGGGCGTGCACGCTTTGCGAACCCTTCGCTGGAGTATTTCCTTTGAACTTCACAGTGCAAGGTGGAAGTTCTCATCCACTTAAGACATAGGTGTCAAACTCTGGCCCGCGGGCCAAATTTGGCCCGCAGCCTAATTACATTTGGCCCGCAAAGCCATAACAAATTACTATTAGAGCTGGCCTACTGGTATTATACAGCTAATATATATATTGTTTAGTATTAAGCTTTGCTTGTTCCATATTCAGTTTTTCAGCAAAACTTGTTTGAGTCCATAAGAAAAGATTCATTCTCATATCTGGAGGAATAAATATATTTCAATAAATATTAATGTTAGCCCGCGACTTTGTTCCAGTTTTGAATTTTGGCCCACTGTGTATTTGAGGTTGACACCCCTGACTTAAGAGGACAAAGTGCCTCACATTGAAAAGATTAGGATGTTCATCACAGCTCTAATGGTTTCACTGGCATAAAATCTATAGGCACCTCTGCAACATTGTATTTCAGAACAGATGCAATCAGCTTTAATTTCTGTAGCACATGAGGGAAAGTAGTATTGTGCTTGTGCACGTGTCTAATCACTGAACTGCCTGTGAATGATCGTCATCGGCTCTAAAGCGAGCGCTCTGAAGAATCAACTTGAGCAACATGTATGCAAAGAATATGTTGCCTCTTTTTTTTCTTTTTTTTTTTTTTGGCCGTCCACTCCAGCAAAAGACCAAAACCAGAAAGTTTGAGCAGTGTGTCATTTATTTAGTTTTGCTCTCTGGTGATAGGCGTCCTGTCGTCGTCCCCCGCAAGTCTTTTTATCCAGCTTTATGAATTATATTTTTTTTCTGTGGTAAAACGCCCTGTGCATCTCTCACTTTTCTGAAAGTACACCTCAAATTTCACCTTGGCAGCGGTGCTGCCCAGGAGCAAAAGAAATGGAAAACATTCATTTTCTCAGCTTTCCACTGAGAGGGGAGAAGGAAATGATGCAGGGTGAGAGAGAGGTGCTTAAGTCAGTGGGTGAGCGCACGTGTGTGACTGTAACCGCGTAGGCAGGTGGCTTTGTGTTTGTGTGTCTGCGTACTGGGAGGGAAGACAGAATGCTGCAATTTAATCGATCTGCACGTTTGAAAGTTATCTTCTTAATTCTAAGGACTTCTTGAGCTCATGTTGAATACTGAACAGTGAAGAGTGAAGCCAAAGGAGGGTTAGATTAAAAAAAAAAAAAACGGAGACAAGTGAACATGACAACTTAAGACGAAGCAGGCGGGAGGTGAGAAAAGCTTGAGGGAAGATGCTGAAATGAAGGAGAAGTCAAGTGCGAAGCTGTAGAAGATTAGTGAGCTGCAGCTACACAACGGTGACGCTGAAGGAGACGCGAGGAGGAGGAGGTTGTTTTGGAACAGGAGCTCCTGGAGAGGTGAAAGATGGAGGCTGGCAGGGTGGAGGAAAAAACACATGAAATGAAGAAAATATGGGCGTGAAAAACACAAGCTGCTCGCAGCAGGCGATGTCTGACAGACTGTTATGCCATCCCCACCGCAAACCCCCCACCCTCGCCAACACTTGTAATACCTGTCGAGGCGTGAGCGTGAGAGCAAGCCGTCTTTTACTTGTACTGCTTTTACTACTTTGCCTTGTGTCCTTGTAAGAACATCCTTCAAAGTGGAGGTATCAGGTTGTCGTTATGTCCGCGAGGGGATACTTACTGTGCCATAAATGAGCTTTAATTAGTCTCAGACCTTTGCTGACCTCTAGCATCTTTTGAGGAATTGGGACGACATCAACGAATCTCTGGCCACACGTGTCACTGCGATATACACAGGGAAAGTCATTTCACAGCAGGGATAGCAAAGTAGGTGAGAGCAAATGTTCAACAAAAACATCAAATGAGGCAGGGACACATGAGGGCGATGTAATGTGTCGGTGTTACTTTTCATGGCATTTTATTATTCTGATTGAAAACGACGTTTGTTAAATTGATTTGTCACAATGCCACTGTTTAACTCGGTATCACTCGCCCCAAAGAGCCAATTGAGCACCTTTTTCTAAAACACTTGACTTTATTTGTATGTACTTGGAATAAAATTCACAATAATACATTTCCTTGCATATAAGAAGTTAGCTAACAGTTAGCATCTTGTAAAATCTAGCATTAGCAAAAAAAACCCCATTTGATTATAGTTAAATTTAATTTACTTTATACTTAATTTAAAGCGACAGCGTTGATTTGTGAGGAATTTGTTTACTCTTCTCTCTGAAGTTGGCGTAATCGGGTCGTTAATTGATGACGTGACGAATCCTACTTCTGCGTTTAATATGGCTTTTGTGTTGTTAACATGTTTAATGTTTTGTATTTTCTTCTATTTAATCTCAAAAAGCTCCTAAAACAGTCAGTGATCACTGTTGACCTCCCTTGGATTACCGCTAATCATTTATTTAAGCTCAGTTTTTAAAACCTTAGGATGTAACTACAGCCCAGCCCATGCAGCAGTATATGAATGACTAACCTCGTATTGTGGATGGATTATCTCAGTTGTTCTCCTGGCTGAAGTTTGGTCTTTTTACAGCATCCTGCCATGCGATTACATTTGTTTCTGACCACCGAGAACACTCACGTTAACTTTTAACGAGTGGTAAAAAAGTTAGCTTGTTTATATTATGCTAACATAGCTGTGTCGCTAGCGGTCACGTAGCACATCATTATATACCAGCTAGCCAAACTTCAGTAACCCTACAAACGTCACTGCTGTTTAGTTTGCTGTCTTCATTTATGCTGGAAGTGATAACAGAGCTGTACGTTTTAATTTGTTTCCAAAACCCCGCAGTCAGGACATGCTATATTGTATTTAGATAGAAGCTAGCGAGCTAACTTCCTGCTAACTTCTAACTCCGTTAAATGTCATAAATTCCGTTTTCATGGATGCCTGGATGTTAAACTCAATTGTTACACCTGGTAGAGCAGAACGCTGATCATTTTATTAAAGATGAAAGACTTTAGACAGTTTTTCAACTCTCAGTAATGCCATAGTGATCGTTTGATATATGGACCTGCAGCGGAGTTTAGACCCAGACACGGCTAGTGACGTCAGACTGAACAACCGGATTGACTATTTAACTTAGGTTTTGCTTTTTAAGCTAAGCTAGGCTAATTGCCTTGTGACTTCACCTTCGTACTGAACAAACAGACCTTAAACTAGCATCCTCCGGCTGAGCTAACCGTTAGAAAGCCAACATTATTTCTCCTAAAACAATTTCTTTATTTTACTTTTCAGCCTGATGTGTTATTTGAATGGAAGCTAATTGTATAAGAAACACTTCTTTTATGCTAAGGTTAGCTTTTAAGCTTACAGTCAAACAGAAAGACTAAACATCTGTGTGTCTTCCACTGTTCGCCTCTCATAAACCAACATCTGGAAGTAAAAGGGAGTACTAAACATTTTAAACCCAAAAGAGGAGTGCAGTCAGGCCTGTGCACATTTCCTTCCTACAACGCTCTGCATAATATATCTGACATTTACATGAGCAGTGCAGAACTTACCGCCGCTGAGGCTCTAGGCAGCCTCTGTAAACATCGAGAGCATGCACGCCCCGGACATCACGTTGCATTTGAAAATGTGCAGCGGCCGCACAATAAAGTACCCTTGTCGTTGTCAGTGTACAGTATGTGGCCGTCGGCGCATCTGACCCGAGGAGCCCCGTCAGACTGACTGAAAGCCCTTTCGTCTGTCACCATGGTGATCCGCAGGCTAAAACCGAGGAGTCGCTCTTCTAGCAGTTTGAAATTCATCTTCAGTTTGTAGCAGTCAGAAGTCATCTGTGCTTAAATAAGAAGTTAAAATGACACTGAATGTGAGCTTGCATTTTAAATACTGTGGGGTGTGTTTTCACTACATCTAGTCGTTGAAGGTTTACAAAAGATGTCTCTCACATGTGTCTGTAGCCCACAGTGACCTCTTTAAAACACTTACTTTGTCACATTAGCAATTTAAAACCCAGCGGCAAAGTGTAGCTCACTAAAGTACACGCAAGTACTGTTCCTAAGTACAAAGTTATATTTAATACTTCTACAGCACTTCGTGTCAGAGCGAGATACTGTACTGTTTACACTGGTTCAAGTTTACCATCAGCCTTCATCTGTCAGGCTTCAAAATGGTTGATTGACTAGGCAGTACTTCCATCCTTTCACCTGTGCTCCTAACCTTAATAATTAAATAAAAAAATATTAGACATTATTATTGATTTTTAATGTGAAATTATTATTAGCATATTTATTAGCTTTGTGTTATTAATTCCCTGACATGTCCAAAACAGGCCATGTTGCTTCCCTCAACACTCCTGTTAAGCCAACTTTCTTCCAACTGACTGATTGGCTTTGAACAGGTAGGTGTGGTTGCTGCGCTCTCCACAGACGACAGCAGGTTCACACCAAGCACAGAAGTGAAAGAGTCTGGAGATGCCGTGGCGAACGTGATGCCGCCTGCAGCATAACCCAGCATGACTGGGTTGGGGGAAGCAGTTGAGCTGTATCGTGCTAATCTGAGCATACATCCTATTAAAGGGGACTTCACGCCTCCCTCGTGGAGTCTGTTTGGTCAGAAAGGCTCTGTCAGTGCTCCTCCTGCTCCTGTTTACACAAAGGAGCAGACACTGGTCCTGCTGATGGGTTTGATGCCCTTCTGCGGTCATGTCCAGCTCTCCGCGCCTGACTGTATAGCCTCCATAGCATTAAGACAAAGCGAACCTCCCTGCAGTCATACATATTGATGTGCTGATCGCTTTTGGGGGTTGTCTTGTTTCCTCTGAAAAGCGATTTACAGGTGAAGTGGTTTCTCCTTCCTAACAATAAAGACTGATACCCCTGAACTTTACCTGAGCATGTTCTTTACCCTCGTGATCAAGTTGTAGTTATATTTTTTTGAGCAGTCTATGACCATTGTAACTCTAGCAGTGACTTTTCTGGTCTTGCTCTCTCACAGCTACGTCTACGACCCCTCAGCTCCAGTGGACATGAGGAAGAGCGACTCCACAGGCAGCTCGCTCTACCAGCCCCATCGCCGCCCGGGCGGGGCCCCAAACAGAGACCTATATGGTGAGGCCAAGCAGAAGCATGGCTTTCATAACATGGCTTACAGCAAGTCCAATGAGAGCACACTAAAACTAGAAGTTGACAACAACCATGTCAACCAAAGACTGCACCGTCAGGGGAGTATACCACCGACAGAGGGAGGGCTCTACATCATCCAGCCACAAGGGGTGGGGCAGCAATGGATGACGCAGGAAAAAGGTCTGAGCCAGGTGCCCGTGTACCCCAGCGTAGAGAATTACGAGATCCAGAGGAGCCAAGCGACGAGTAACGGATGGACCAGCTCCGAGCACCGGCTCAGCAGCCCAGAGCTTTCAGCAGACGAGATAGACGAGGGTGTGGGAGGGACCCCGGAGTACCCGTGTGACACGGGGGATGAGGGCAGCGTCTTGTCAGTGGACATCCAAACCAGCAACACCAGCTTGTCCTCAGGGGGCACGAGGGACGAGCTCACGCTGACAAAGACTCCCGACGTCTCCACGATGGAGAGCGGGATCTCGGTGTCGAAGAGCGAGGACGAGGAGCAGGAGGTGCAGAGCATCACGGACTCGATGGTGGCAGAGGCTCTCGCTGCTCTGGAGGCCGCCACGGCAGGAGAGGACTATGAGTGAAGGGCGAATGCGCTCACCCACCACATAAAAAAACTCTGAGGACTCAAAAGAGCATCAAAACCACGATGAGACGTTGCCACGCTTCTGGAGAATAACGCTCACATCTAAGAACGCGGGAATGAATGGAAACTCTGTTTACAACAAAGATATATTTTTGAACCCTTGGATAATTTTTTTTAAGCTGTGGTTATACTGACAGAAGATAATGTGTGCCTTTTGAAGGAGGCTACATTTCCAAAGCTGCAAGTTTTGCATGAAGCCACAACCAAAGAGACGTCAGAGTGCACGCTGAGTTTGACCTGCAGTGCACCCAACACTCCACACAGTCCCAATAAGCCTGGATGTGCTCGTCCACACACACACACACACACACACACACACAGTTACCGATACACCACATGTTGCTTTTATCATGTTTGGATCTTAGTGTTTCTCCTGCAAACACAGTCCCTGCCATAGGCTGTACAGGAACCGAGCACGTGGATAAGGAGAGATCATCATGGTTTTGTTCCTTATATTTTGTTCTGCTGTTATTTATAAAATCGTACTGCTTTCTAAAATTGATCTACTGAATATTCCGTAAATGAAGGATGAGGAGCTGTCTTTTAATCGAGGCTTATTCACTCGCTGATCGTCGCTATTATGCACGTTATGACTGTGTGAAAACATTTCATAAACAAGACCATTTATTCTAGTCAATGTGAATGTAAGATCAGCTAAGGTCAAACTGCTGCTGAGTGAACCTCAGAAGGGTCATAGCTTCACCCTCTTAGCTTTTTACTTTTAATTTTTATTCCACTTTAAGGCTTCTCGTCCAGCCTGTGACGTTAGCTCAGCTCGGTGATGACCTAACTGAGGCTGGGCGGCAGTACAGAGTGCTTTTTTTAACGCCAGCCTCCCCCGTGGCTGCTCAGTGTTCACCATAGCTCCATAACCAAGTACACGCTTCTGTCTCTATTCACTGAATCTCATACAAATGTAAGCCAAATCCAGCTCTCGAAGGTCTTATAGCTATCTTTATCAGTACTTTGGTTTTGGAACCGCACTCAAGTAATGTTGATTAATCACAAATAATAAATAAGCTGTTCTGATCATTTGCGTTTTAATTTTATTTTCCCTATTTGCCCCCATTTCAGTCATGGTTTGGCTGCCAAATGATTTCTATTTGTTTGTATTGTAAATTAAAATAAAAGTACTTGAAAAATTGTGTCTAATTTGTGTATCTTGTGGATTTAACGCTACACTTGACAGCTAGCTGAAAGAGGACACAGTCATAAGATTTTATCTTTCTCTCACTGAGTTTTTGGACCTGGAGAGATCTGCGTGTTGATTGAACGTTTATAGAATTATAAACTAAACGAGTTCAGTACTCGAACTTCTTGTAATCGCTACGTTAACAACAATGTAAAATGGATATTCACAGTATTTAAAGTTTCACAACTTCCTGTTGCAGACATTAAATTTTAAAGAATACAAACGAATAACTGCTACTTTAATGTGCCTGAATTAAAGCCCCGCTTGCACTCAGCGTGCAGTAGATTCCTACATGTCAAAGTAAGCCTCTGCTTTCCTGTGGAGGCCTCATCTGTTGGCTGCCCCTCCTTGACCTGCATCTGCAGATCTCTGGACAGAGAAAGAGCCCAACGCTACTGAGATTAGCAGCAAGCAGACTTTTGGACTGAGTGAATGAATGTCTGAAAATGACTGCTGTGTTCTCCAAAAGTTGATTCTGTTCATCTGGACGTAGCGTTTTCAGTGGGAGAAACGTTTCGTCACTCATCCAAGTGACTTCTTCAGTCTCAGCTGACTGCAGGTTTCCCCCAATCTTATAAACAGTACATTTGCATAATGACTGAAACCAGCCCACTGAAGGAACAAAATCTCATGACCATTGATGTTACGGCCAGGGGAACGTAACCATTGATGATCAACAACTACTGATCAATGGCCATGAGTAAAACAGGAATAAAACGGAGTCAGTCTGACATAGGCACTTGTCAACCGTGCATTTATATAGGAATATAAGTTGTGCTCATCAGTGTCGACTGCCTCAGATTGATTGCAGCATGTTGGTAATCTGGCTGTTTATAAATTATTCTGCAGTTATTTGTAGATCTTCAATGTGATTGCAGGCAGGACCCCACAGGTTGCCTCCCACCTCTCGATGGGTGTTCTGGTCTAGCAGTCAAAAGCAGTTGCAAAGAGGACTGATGCATACTGGACCTGTGAAACTTTTTGTTGTTGTTGTCGTATGCAAAAGAAATTAAACACACCACCATTTCTGTCCTAGTCACAAGGAAGTTGCCGTCCTATATTTAGTCTAGTGTGACTGAGGCGTGATCTAACTTTTACATATGCAAATGTGTGATGAGCACTAGCTTTTTGTCCCCGTGATGATTCGGAGCACTAAAAACAAATTATTTTTATTTAATTCCAGATCCTGACTGTAGTGGAAGGAACTGTAATTTCACTTTTAGGGTCTAGTATTCAAAAGTTGTAAATGAATAGTCCAGTGGCTGTAATTGTACAGGAGTAACACAAGTAGCACAGCTCCTGTAAGTAACCCAGCAGGTTTCTAACTATGATGTTAAAAACTGCTCTGCTGGGGACCGACAGTTCAAACAGCTCAGATCTTTCAAAATATTCTCCATCACCTAACGCTCACAAAATAAGACATAAAATCATCCTCACAGAAGCTCTTCTTATGTCAGCAGACGTGTCAGATAACAGCTTGGTTGCCAAAGGGAAAGTGGTCGTTTCCCTAAGGAGGCAGATTTTTGCCAACCTAAGGGCATGGAAAAATACTGCTCCAGTCACTACTCGTGATTTTCCTCCGCACCAATTCTGTTACACAATTAAAACATCCAATAAACTATACCAGTGACGAACAGATGACATACCGAACACATTTTTAAAGCCGCTTTTCGGCGTTGCCATTCACCACAACATCTAAGCGTTTGTTTATGAATGCCGCTTCGCTCCCATCTTCATAATAAGTGTGATCACCGTGGGACTCGGGTGTTTAAACCTCGCCATCGCAGCAGTTAGAGCCTCAGCGGGCAGCGTCCAGGGCCTCGGGGCCTCGGCTAATGAACACCTGTGGGTGTTTGCTTGAACCCCACACTAGCTCACGTACACACCTCAGGAACTTCCACAGCAGCCAATAATCCTGATCGACACTGAGAGGCTCTCGGTGTCTTTGTGAGCACAAGAGGTGGAACAGAGCCCCCCAAAATAGCTCTTTCTTTGGTGATTTATCTCCTCCTCTCAGCCGCCGCCTTTCCATCTTCATCCCTCTGCGCTCCTCTTCGTGTTATAGTGCGCTCTTTATTTAAACCTTTGGATTTTTGGCTAGTTCATTGGTTTTACATGAAATGTTCAACTTTTAAATTCATTGGTTTATTAAGATACGCCTGTTTCGAGCAGGTGATGTTGCTAGTTTTTTACCCGCTCACCACGATCCCGTGGGTCTGTCAGACTGTATCTCTCCCTCTCTGACTTTTCACTAAAATCCCTTAGCACGTCCCACTCACCGCTGAGTTTGAGACGTTGCAGGAAAACCACAGAAGAGCAGAGGCGGTTTCATGTCACATACGGCGTGCTGCACCACAGCGGGATAGACTACCAGACTCCAATCCACACTGAGGCCTGTGTGCGAATGCATTCACAGTTTAGCCAAAGCTTTGATCCAAAAATGCCTCTGAGGGAGCGAACAGTACAGCCTGTTATGTTTTTATTTTTACTTTTCCCCCCACGGACAACATCATTTGTGCATTGCAGTGGGCGGCTGTTCAGCTACCAGGTGAAATCACAAGCGAAGCACAAATGAGCACAAAAGCTCGTTGGCGGGCTGTTTTTTGTGTTGTTGTTGTTTTTAAGAAATCAAAAAGAGCAGTTTTCTTTATGAACTTCTGAACGTACACCCTGCTTCTCAACGTTACGGACAAAGACATTAAAGACAAAAAATGTTCCCGTGCAGCGTGATGACAACAGGATCTGCTTAATCAAACCAGTGACTCATCTTTCCATCAGAGCCGAGCTCGCCTAGTGCGTCACCGCCTCACTTTGATCCTTTCACTCGGTTCAAGGATACACAGAAAGGTAGATTATACACTCTGCACAGGCAGATAAATAACAGCTGAGGCTTTACCTGCACACAAACAGCAGAGCACGAAGTTTGAAAAGAGACGTGTCGGTGTGAGCAACTTTTATCGGCGAGCGTAACATCAGCACAAGCTACGTGTTATTGTTTGTGCAGAAAGGGAACATGTGAGCTGCTGTCAGCTGAGAAGAGGCATCGACGAGCAGAGGAGGGTAGAAGCCTTTTTCAATTTCATAATATCCCAAAATTTCCAAGTTCACCTACAGTTGAAAATCCGAATCTTTTAACACATAAGCAAAAAGTAAAAAAAGATAATCAGGATAAAAACAAGCAAACATAAACAGCACTTTATGAGGGGCATAATTCTGAGTTTTCTCACTAAGACTGACTCATCTCCTTAATAACAGGATTATGTACTTATATCATCCTTTGGATCAGCGATGGACCAAATTAACTTCTAACGCACTGCTTGTTTTATTCCACATCCATGCTTTTACTTTTTTAAATGTAGTGACCACCTCAAAACTACTAAAATCATCTTTAAAAAAAAAAAAATTCTCCAGTCTTTAGCAATTACTAGATTTCTAAATCTTTATTTTTTTGCTCTTGCAGAAATTAAAAACTAAAAATAAAGCAACATTTGTATGCGTATGCATGTATTTCCTGTACAATCTGTTGAGCTTTGGTTCAGGAAGCTTTCTAGTTTCGGTTTGTGTCCGAGTGCTACTGACCTATCACATTTTAACAGGCTTTAAATAAGCGAATCCACAGCTACGAGCAGAGGGCAGAACATATGGGGCGCCGTTTGTAAAGTGAAACATGCTGAAATTAACGGCAACATTTTTCCACATTTAGCTCAAAACCTTACAAAAACATATTTTTTCGAGTAATTTTTTACAACATTTAGTAAAATATTTGTAACTTTTCATCAAATGTTAAATATTAAATCTAAATGTTAAATATTAAATCTAAATATTATATTTAAATCTAAATGTTAAATGTTAAATCTAAATGTTAAATCTAAATCTAAATGTTAAATCTAAATGTTAAACCTAAATATTTAGGCTAATATGCAAATGTATTGTACGGATCAACGGAAATACCAAAATAAAAGCTTCCCGAAAACCTCCAGTGCAAAATTGTGTCTGTTCTCCTCCTCACTTCTCCCCGCCATGTGCTGCTTCACTTCTTGCCTACGAGCATGTCCAGCGATTTTGCTGGACATGTGCTGCAGCGATTGTGAAGTGAAGACTGCAGCTACTAAGAGTGCACTACTGCTGAACCTTTGGATGGCCGACAAAACGGATCTTCCGATGTTTTCAGCTAAATCGCCGGACGTGCTTTCTCATGGTCGGGTTATGGCTGAATTCCAGTGGAATGACGGTCCCGCCATAATAGACGTTTCAGCCATGTGTTCCAGCCCTAAACCGAACCTTATCCCTAACTATAACCTTATTCCTAACCTTTACTAGCAGTTAAATGACGTAAAATAGTGTTTTCCAAATCGATTTTTAGAAAATGAACGAACATGTGTAGATTGAGTCCAAACGGTTCTCATGTGCTCTCCTTTTTCCGATGCCGTAATTTAGGAACGTGTTGGGTACCCGAAAGCATGAAATGTTGACAATTTGTCACCTAGCGAAAATTATTACGCTTTGGGAGTGAGAACGAACGTGTCTGACCACTACCGGCACACTTTTGCACCGGAGGTTTTCGGAAAGCTTTTATTTTGGTATTTCCGCTGATCCGTGCAATAAATTTGCATGTTAGCCTAAACATTTAGATTTAACATTTAACATTTAGATTTAACATTTAGATTTAGATTTAAATATAATATTTAGATTTAACATTTAACATTTAGATTGAATATTTAACATTTAGATTTAACATTTAACATTTAGATTTAACATTTAGATTTAGATTTAAATATAACATTTAGATTTAACATTTAACATTTAGATTTAAATATAATATTTAGATTTAACATTTAACATTTAGATTGAATATTTAACATTTAGATTTAACATTTAAAATTCTGTTTTAAATATGAAAAGTTACAAATATTTTACTAAATGTTGTAAAAAATGACTTGTTTTGAGCTAAATGTGGAAAAATGTTGCCGTTAATTTCAGCATGTTTCACTTTACAAACGGCGCCCCATAAGAACAGGAAGTCCTAATCGAGACAGCTGCGGCCGGTTATCTGGATATCTGGGCTACAGACTGTATGCAAAGGATGGCCAGTGAATGATCTCTTGCTCATTGACTCAATCAGCAGTTTCAAAACTGAATAAAATGCTGTCAAAGCGCCCTGTTTGAGTCAAAAAAGGAGGCTGAATGTGTGCACACTCATTTGTCTTGATGCATGCTCAGTCATCCAGGTAAGTAAATCCCAAAAGGTTGATTCTGCTCATCACTTGTTTGACTGACAAAACGTTTCTCCGACTGAAAATGCTACGTCCAGAGAAACCGAATCAACGTTTTGGGATGCACTCATTGTTAACGAAGGTTCATTTTCAAGTTGTTAGCCAGCGACTGTGCAGTGTCCTCAGTTTCAGTCAGATCCACCTTTTGCTCTTTGTGTTCAGCTTCAAAAGGTCAAGGTGGGTAAATTACACCAACAACACAAACTATGCATGCAGCCCACGTATTGGACTTCAGAGAAGTACAACAGGAGTGACTTCATGTCTCTCCAGTCGTCCACGTCCACAAAGTCAACCACATAGTTACTACACAGGATCCTTTCCAATACTGTCTGGTTTGTTATTAGCAGTTAAAAAGATTATTTTCAAGAAAACAGCACAGCGACCCTGGGAGGTCAAACGCACTGCAACTTAATTAAATGTCAGCAAATAGAAAAAAGCCACAAAAGCGAGAAAGACATAACCCAAGTTGGACAAAAACCTTAGAAAACACAACATGTCACATGGTTCTTGCTGTATATAACAGTAAAACAAGTTTACTATTAGCTTCCTGCTGTTGTCTTTTCTTAATTCCTTCAGTCGTGATTTGTGTGCTTCTGCAGCGTTTTTTCTAGTTGCTGGTGTGTTTGACCTCTCAGGGCCAAGACATACATTTTTTTATTACAGGTATATCTCCTGTTTCTCACATGTGCATTTACACTTTGTGAACAACATTTCCCATCTGCCGGTAAAGCAGAGGTAGGTGCATTTAATGGTTTTCCTTTAGTCAAACATTCATCCCGATGAAGGTCTTTTCTCCCATTTAGCAGGAGCAGAAAGAAAAAGGTCTTTTTCGCGGAGCCTGTTATTGAACTTCTCCTCCAGAACCATAAATAATTGTTGTTAATTTCTATGAATGAACGTCACTTTTCTACCACCTAGTCTTCTACACGCTGTAAGCCAAGCTCGCATCTCTGTAGTGTTCACCGTCTCTTCCCCGTCATCAGAGCGACTCAAGATAATGGCTCAAAAGTAGCTTCGCAACGAGTTAATTTGTGCTGTACATCCACACAGCGAGTGCGGACAAATAAAAAGCACCGGCGTGTCGGATTCCTCTGCGTTGTTTTTATCAGGTCCATTAGGCAGTCGGCTGTAGAGTCCCTGAGGTGTGCGCGCTCAGTTAGCGTGTTTGTTTTTCTCAAGGCTCTGTTGGCGTTAATGATGTCAGCCTTTATTGCAGCACACAAACACACTTCCTCATCTCAGAGGAAAATTTATGCTTAAAGAGAAAATATCCACCTCGCAGTAAAGAGAAAAAACTGTTGCTATTGTCTTTAGTATTAGCTTAAAGGAAAATGCACAGGACAAAATAAAAGCATCGTTCGTGTTTGTTTCACGGTTTGAAGGTTTTATTCTTTCCGTCTTTAGGCTTGTATGAACATGAGTTGAGATAAGAGTTTAAACAAAAGTTAGATGTGCTTTACTTATCAGCAGCTACAAGCACAATGAGTGTTTCTGGAGCCGCACTAAACAGCACAATGAGGGATTTTCTCTTTTTTGGTCTCGCTTTTGTTAAGGTAGGATTTCGTCGGTCATCCAGCTGTGAGTCTGTTGATTTATCCTCCCACGCTCTTGGAAACCCAGTGAACAAACTATAAACCTGCTAAATTAGTGTCAACACTGAATGTAATCTTTAACCTTTTAAACGTCTGAGAAAACAGCCCAAAAATACTCCACCTCCCCCCCATCCTGGGAAACCTACTAATGTTTCACCAAAGTTAAATATGAACTCTTTCATTAGAAAACCAACCTGGAGGTTTTCATAAAGAGATCCCATGTAAGGTTTTCCAGCTTTAGGTTTTTATTTCTTAAAAAAGCAGCTGCTTTACTTGTAGAAACTGTTGGAAATTAAAAACAATCTGGCTTTTTGTTTTGTCCTCTACACCAGCGGTCCCCAACCCCCGGGCCACGGACCAGTGAGTCGTTTGGTACCGGGCCACGAGAGTTGAGGTTTGAGTGTGAAATGTATGGATTTCAGGGTTTTTATCAGTTTTTAGCGTTATTTTGTTATCATTTTTATGGTTTACTCAGTTTTTCTGGGTCGTTTCATGTGTGTTATGAATAAATCTTCTTTTTTATGGTACTGGTACTAGTTTTATTTTGTTGTATTTATCCGCGACACCTTAAAGGCCGGTCCGTGAAAATATTGTTGGGCATAAACCGGTCCGTGGCGCAAAAAAGGTTGGAGACCGCTGTTCTACACTCACCGCACACTTTCTTACCGACACCTTGCTACTACCATGTTTGACCCTCTTTGGCCTCCTTAGTTATTCAGATATACAGATTCAACAAGGTGCTGGAAACAATCCTCTGAGAATTCGGACCATGTTGACATGATGGCATGACAGCATCACACAGTAGCTGCAGATTTGCCTGCTTCACATCCATGATATGAACCTCCTGCTCCACCACTTGTTCCCCACGGTGCTCTACTGGATTGGCTCTACTAGTCTTCTGCTAGAAGGAGACATCAGACGATGTGTACACTGTGGTCATAAAGGGATGGGCGTGGTCATCAACAATACTCAGGTAGGCTGTGGTGTTTGAATGATGCTCAGTTAGTCCTAAGAGGCACAAAGCGTGCCAAGAAAACATCCCCCACACCATCACGCCAGCAGCAGCCCGAACTGTTCATAAACAGCAGGATGGATCCATGCTTTCAGATTCTGACCCTCCCATCTGAATGTCACAACAGAAATTAAGACAACATTTTTCTAATCTTCTGTTGTCGAATTCTGGTTATTCTGTGTTAAATGTAATACTAATGGATTGGATTTATATAGCGCTTTTCAAGACACCCAAAGCGCTTTACAATACCACTATTCATTCACTCTCACATTCACACACTGGTGGAGGCAGCTACAGTTGTAGCCACAGCTGCCCTGGGGCAGACTAACAGAAGCGAGGCTGCCATATCGCGCCATCGGCCCCTCTGACCAACACCAGTAGGCGGTAGGTGAAGTGTCTTGCCCAAGGACACAATGACCAGGACAGAGAGCCCAGGGATCGAACCGGCGACCTTCCGGTTACAGATGCGATTCCCACCCCCTGAGCCACGGTCGCCCTAGCTTTGGTTTCCTGTTCTTAGCTGACAGGAGTGCCACTAAGTGTGGTCTTCTGCTGCTGTAGTCCATTCAAAGATGCTCTTCTGCATACTATGGATGTAATGAGTGGTTATTTGAGTTACTGTTGCATTCCCATCAGCCTTTCTCCTCTAGACTCTAACATCAAGACATTTTCACCCACACACACCTGCTGCTCACTGGATATTTTCTCTTTTTCTCGTATTCTCTTAAAAACCTTTGAGATGGTTGTGTGGGGAAAACCCAGCAGACCAGCCTGTCTGTGAACAATGAACAACATAAATCAACTATATTTTGAAGACTTGATCTTCACATCAGCAGCTGTCATCTCGCTGATATATTTGATGATACAGATACTGGAATGATATATTGGAGCATTCATGTTTATTTCCACTTTCTGTGCATTTAAATAGCTCTGAAGTTTCAAAGGGTCATTTCTGCCATCTGCACACTTATGAAGACAGTCGAATCACCTTTTTAAAGTTAAAGCCCTGACGCAGTTCAAACGCTGTGAAACATCGACGTGACTTCCTCCCTTTAGTCCCATCTGTTTCCCCCCAAAAAAATTTTAAAAAGGAAAGGAAATAAAAGAAGTTTCTCCCCCTGAGCTCCGTCCTCTTGGCTGATAGCCAGAGACAAAGATAAGATGTAGGGCACTTAGCCTGGCATCAGCATGGGAGCCCTGTCGCCCGGAGGCCTGAATAATTCAGCGCCTGAGATAAATTTACTGCTCATGAAGTCATGCAGAAAAGACATATCAGAGCAGCGTTATTACCTTTACTCTCTTTATTTGAATACCTAATTAGGAGATTTCCTTTTTTTGTTTGTTTTGTTGGTGTGAAAACCTCGCAGAGACCGAACCTCGACTCTAATAGCAAAAGTAAACACACATGCAACAGGAGTCCATATTTGTGCTCTTGTGCAGCTTACTCGCATTTTGCACCGTCATGCACAACCTTCCTGACAGGTTTAACACTCTGAAGGCATCTTTGTGCTTTGCGTTTATCAAGGGCGGGTTAGCTTTGAGCCATGACTCCAGTGTAGTTCCGTTTCGTTCCTTCCCACCACCACACTGTAAACATCTCCGGTCGCTGTCAACAGCCAGAAAGTCAGTCATCAATCCAGCGCTGTCGAGCGGCAACAACGTGTCACCCAGAAGCCTCGTTTAATCACATCCTGGCTGTTGTTCGGAGTGAAGTTATAACCTGAATTAACAGATTTGTATCTTTTTCCTCAGCTCTCCTGTGCCCTTTCTTTTAAGGTCACCAGCTCGGGCATCTTTTGTGTCTTTTTTGCACGACCTAACCCGATAAGACTCAGAAGGTCAAGAGGAGACAAAAAAAAAAAAAAAAAAAAAGGAGTCGAGCATTGTTAATCCTCCGTCTAGCGCTCAAGACACCCCTCCATCTCCATCTCATCTCCATTATGTGGAAATAATATGATAGAGAGCCGGAGGTCGACAGACTACCTCCTTGAGATGAATAAGACAAATCATCTTTTCATTACGGCGCCGAAAAAGAGAGAGAGAGGGGCAGTGAGCAAAGAAGGAAATGAGACAGAATAGGATATGAAGACGGATGGTTCAGTCGCACGAGGGAAGGGGAGGGAGACGTCAGCCTGCAGGTCAGCGGACACTGGCTTTAATCATTGCAATGCGGCGGCGATGCAGTGCAGGACAACACAAAAAGAGGCGACTTCATGGTTTAAAATGTGTTAGTCGATTTTATTTTTGTCTTTGTACAATGAGGAAAAAAGACAGACCCATAATATCAAGAACAAAAAGTGCATGCATGTTTAAAAGAAATAAATAAATAAAAAATGAAATGGGTGACACATCTGCATGGCTCTCCACTCAGGGGAGGGACTTTTGCTTTCTGGTTTTAGTCACGGTCTAAAAACTGAATGATGACGTCACACTGACAACAAGTAGGCAAACAAACTTTTATGTCTACAACTGGTGGAATTACCCTTTAAAATGTGCTTAAACCACCACATGAATCAGCTGTTACGTGGTAATCGTAGAAAAAGTAAAAAAATTACAACCTTTACTGTGTATTTCTGTTTAAGATCTTCTAGGAATAACCTTTGAAGTTCATCTTCATCAGAAGATAGCGAGAGTGTTCTCTGCCTCTGCAGCGACCCTTGGAAACTATTCTAAATGTCATCAAACTACAGCTTTATTGTTGCACACTGAGGTGTCAGACGTTGTCATTAAAGGTACAGGGGAGCTTATAAAATGTCTTTATGGGGTAAAAAGAATAACTTAACACATCCTTCAGTAGTTCAGCTTCTCCCCGGGTTGTATGATTAAACTTTGGGTGCAGTCAGTGATGCTGACTAGATGGGAAACCTTTGACTTGGGTGAGACCAATACTGGAGTTTTGGGGCAGCTGCATATTTTTGAAGTAAAAAATAAGTTGGTGTTAGTTCAGGGGCCAATCCAGCAGTAAATTCTGAAACTAGCAAAAAGCTTAAACTGTGTCCACAAAGGACGCAACCGGCTCATCTCTTTGAAGCTGATCATTGGTCACAAGCAGTAATTTCAGGATATGGTTACCCGGGTAACCCCCTAATGTCTTTGCTACCAGGAAGTATGTCAGTCATAGGTATTCTTTATTCTCATTGGTAGTTGTTTCAGTTGCTCACCTGCATCTTTTGCGTGTAATCTCCTGAAGTTCCCAAGTAGCATTCACTTTCTACAGTTTTTGGTCGTCACGTCGCTGCTAATTGCTTCCAGTCTGCACACAACTCAACTGGAGCGATCGCTCGTCTCTGAGCCTCTACTGTCACGCTGTCCTGCAACATGAGCTGCAGATGCTGCTGAGACTGTTGTAAATACTAAGTCACTGACACCTGCATCATCTTCAATACGATTTAGAAAAGACGAAAAAAATCTAGACTTTAACTGAAACATCTCTGATATGAACATTGTTGCTATAGGACTACATCAGGTGCTAAACATCAGCCAATCAATACAACAGTTTTAACCACAGGGGAAAACGTCTTAATAACATCTTTCTTTAAGGGGCGTCCACACAGGAAGTGACTAAAAGTGACGTGGAGATGAGAGACGACTGAAAGTCAAAGACACATTGAAAAGTTGGCGGGTCCTGAGTTAAACTTTTCTCTGCCTGGACATTAGCGAGAGAAGCGACTACCAATGAGAGCACAGGAAACGGCTGACTTACATTAGATAAGTTAGTAAAAACATACAACAGGGTTACCTAAGCAACAGGAGCCTGGAACGGCTGCTCATGACCAACTGTTGTGGCGAGCACTTCCTGTGACACTGCTTAACCTTCATGTAAGCACTTTTTTCTATGCTTAAGTGCTTTTAACCTTATTTAAGGGGAACTCGGGGTTCAGCATCCTGTCCAAGGATACTTTTACCTCCAGACCAGTAGAGCCGAGGATAGAACCGCCAACCATCTGATTGGTACATGACCAGGATCACCATTACAGAATCACGATGGAAAAGCGTTACATTTACATTTTTCAAATATTGTATTTGATGACATAACAGCATCACATGAAACTCTGATATAACATCATATTTACGCTGATCTACGTTAGTGCAATGTTCCAGAGACGTCTTTGGTTTGGTGACCACAGAGCAAACCTGCCGAAATTATGGCCACAAGCAACATGATCCACTGTGTTTATAGGCTTTTTGCCCACTTCCTTAGAGGTTAAGAGCAAAGTTAGCATGGCCACAAAAGTGATAGGATAAAGAGTGAAAATGAGTACACACCTCATCTTGCATCAGCCCATGGCACTAGGCCATCCTCACGTACTCACTTTAAGAGGTTACATTCACAATAAGACTATTTCCTTAAAGATGTAACTCACTCAGTACTCTGCTCTACACAGTAAACGATTCTTGATACAGTAAACAGAATGAATCACAGCACCTACCATCTGACCTTTGCCTCGACACACCTGTGCGAGCACAAGCACGTTTAGAAACGAAAGGCACATCTCATTAGAAAGAGAAAATAAGGCTTACATCCTGGTGGGCCTGCTGATAACATAATCCACAATGGATTAAACCATTTGTGCAGTATCTGCTCTCAGGATGGAATATAATAAAGGCAGCTCACGCTACAATACAATAAATCCAGGCTAAATTAAAAAAAAAAAAAAAGGCTTTGATAAATTAAGTCAAGGCAGAACGAAGTCGATAAGAAAACAAACAGCCTCATAAAAACCAACAGTTCATACTGAGGCTCACTACATCACAGCGTCGCCCTTTTTACTTTAATGTGTTTACAAAAGGTTTTAACTCAGAATGTGTTTCATACGTGTTCTCTACGCTAATATAACACAACACTGATATAAACTGTATTTTTGTTATTAAGGATACACTATAGCACAAAAAAACAAATCTAGAGTGGGACCAGTGCAGTATGTGTATCAGCTGCTTTCAGTTTGTCTTTTAGGTTTTGCCTTTTCATTTTAATTCTCTGTCACGGTGGTGGAGACCAAAAACGGAGCTAAAAGGAGTGATTACCAGGCTAGACTCCAAATGTATGCTAATATCTTCCAAGTTGAATGTATTAGCAGGATGCTGCACAGGACAAAAAAAGAACAGAAATAACAGACTAACAGAAAACATCCAGCGAGCGGCTCGTGTCTGAATATTTGAACCGATTTGCTCTTTGACCCGGAGTTCTTATTAAAAGGGACGATCAGGTTGACATGCACTGTGAGGACAGTTTGTCATCCTGTTCATATGATTACAGGATGTGAGAACCTTGCTTTGGTCACGCCTGCTAATGTTCCCGTTTAGCGTCTGGCCACGATATACTCCTTCCTGTTTGGTTAATGATGACCTGAACTGGTTCACAGACCTGTTCCTGGGATTTAGTTCTACAAATAAACCAAGTAATACGTGTTTAAAACCTCCTTGTGAAACTGTAATGCACAAGCATCACGGACCAGTTGCTTTTTGAGGAGTACGGCTGTAGTTTTTGGGAGGGACAGCGCTGGTCGAGCCTCCATCGTTACATCAAGCAGTTGCCCGGCTTTTTTTTTCCATTTACTTTTTGACACTCCTGGGCGAGGCACTGCTGTCCAGCTACCATTTCAAGTAGACACACCTGAGCCATCTCTACTTGTAAAATCACCACCACCATCAGCAGCAGCAGCGCATCACTCCCTGTGGAGCGACAGGACAGGGGGACGATTCCCGGATCCATCTGTCCCTCCTGCACTGATGTTGAAAGTTCTTATTTGGGTTTAAAAAGTGTCCAGATGTTGCTCCTCTTCTCCTTTTTTAATAGCTGTAAGAAATATAAAAGAATATGTAAACAGCTCTGAAAAATTAAGACACGCGTGCAGCCGATGCAAACACACTTTACCTGGTTTTCTATCGTTTCCCCTGGTCCACGCTGTCTGTCTGCTCCTGGTAGAGAGAAAAATACACAGACTAATTTACACATTGAACAAATAAAATAATAAAAAATTATAAAATCCATCCAAGAAAGGTAAAAGTCAACATGAAAGCTGACAGAAAATGAAACAAACACAAAGACCTTTATCAGCAGGAAAAACTGTAGAATTTATGAAAATACAGTTAAATGTTACAAATTTATACCCTCTTTCACATTTCCAAAGCTGTCCGCTGGGACAGAATGGAGTCTTTCCTGGGCCAATCCTGGCCCCGGGCCCTTATGTTTGACACCTTCTAGTTTAGTGCTTTGTGAAGTAGCCCTCATGTCTCGTTCATCAGCATGTGCAGCCAGTTTTAAAGAATGATCGTACTCAAAGACTTCAAAACAAAAAAGTGTTGAGGACTGTGCACTCAGTGTGTGGCGAGTTCACCGATCCACTAATGCAGAAGGAGAAAACCTCTCTCCTTTTCATCTCTGGCGTTGCCTCTGCAGCTGATATTGATATTTCTGCACTTTTGTGTCTCTGGCAACATTTCTCAGAGAGTGCATTGTCTGTATATGGCTGTAAATATACAGAACATATACGTAGCTTTCTTTTTTAAACAGCAACTTGAGCCAACTGCCCCCCGTCAGAGCTGGTTAAGATAAGATAAGATAACCTTTATTAGTCCCACACGTGGGAAATTTGTTTTGTTACCCGTCCAGTTCTCATGGTCTGCTGCCAACCTCAATGCTACTGGAGTAGAGAACAACTCGTCAGGTTGCTGTTCATGTTTAGGCACATCGCTTTGAAGCCGATCCTCGGTCACTAGCAGACATTCCAGTCTCTGGTTGCCTAGGTAACTCTGTAAAGTATTTACCACCCATGTCATATGTCACTCGGCGGTATCTTTCACTCTCACTGGTTTTGCAAACGAGCAAAAAAACAAAAACACAGCCATGTAAAACAGAGTCGTGTGACGATTAGCTGTTTACGGCTAGCATCCATCAAGAAGAAATGCTCACATGTGTGAATGAACATTAAATGTGATGATCAAGGATTCACCTTGATGGCTAATTTCACAGCAGGAGCACCACCCACCCGATTTCTCTAAAGACCTTTGCAGTTTGCTGCAAAGCGCCTGAAAGCACCTTTTTTTGTTGTTCACTGTTTGTTTTTGTTTGAAGAATATGAAAACACGTTATCTGCGAGGAAATTTCTGTTGTTTAACGGCAGCAACAGGACGACGCAGCTTCCTGTTCCTGTAAACACTAAATTAGACATCGAAAAGAGACGAGTGGATGCTGCTCACGATCACCTGGAGCACAGCATTTCATAAACCAGACTTCCTGTGATGTAAACAGAAGACAGCAGGCCGGAGGCTGGTCTTCTTTTTTTCTCCAGCTCTGCATGATGAATTTTTTAAAGACTCGTTTATTCGTTTTTTCTTACAGCCACTGCAATAAACAGCATCAGTGAACAGAAACTAAAAACTACTGTCCATGAATGCAGCTTTTACTCCATCTCATTTATTCTTATTGAAAATACTAGAAGTAATATTTCTCTAGTGCCATGTGTTTATATTTATTCACTAGAAGTCTCCATCTGGACCTGAGTGTTTGCAGACTTCTACTGTAAGTGTTGCAGGCATTTTACTGACTTGTTACCTAAAAGCACAAAGTTTAGAGCCGAAATGACAGGTCGCGTGTAGTTCAGTACCTTCAGGCATTTTCTAAAGCTTTCCCACAAGGGTTAGGAGTGTTTATGGGAATTTTTTACTGTTCTTCCAGAAGCACATTTGTGAGGTCAGACACTGATGTTGGATAAGAAGGCCTGTCTCACTGTCTCTACTCTAATTCACCCCAAAGGTGTTGGATCAGGATGAGGTCAGGACTCTGTGCAGGCCAGTCAAGGTCTTCCACACCAAATTCTCTTATGTCTTTATGAACCTTTCTTTGGTGCACTGGTGTGCAGTGATGTTGGAACAGGAAAGGGTCATCCCCAAACCGTTCCCACAAAGTTGGGAGCGTGAAATTGTCCAAGATATCTCGCTATGCTGAAACATTAAAGGGTTGAGACCAACTGCTGAAAATCAGCCCCACACCATAGCAGTGATTTTATAAACCTTTGGTTATTGAAGTGACTGAAACAACTAAATGCAATGATGTGGATGGTTGAGTAATATAGTGCATATTATAAAGAGGAATGTGAGATATGTGCACGCATAAATATTTATGGATACATAAGAAACGGAGCTCTTCTGCAGGCAAGACAAAAGCAGAAACAGGTAACATTTTCATCACACACACACACACCTGAGGGGACTTGGATGTTGGTCGACTGTTCGGCTCCACCGCTGTGGGCGATGCGGGGACGCTCCCATTAGAGTCTAATATCAGCAGAGTTCGCCGCTCCCTGGCTGGTTTTTCACACTTTGTCACGCGGAACCTGAGAACGATAGAAGGGTTTGAATGTTTGTGCAGCCTGCGATCCAAATGAGAGAGCTGGTCCAGGTCGCAGGGCTGGCTCAAACCCCTGTTCTTAAGCAGCTGACATGACAATGACTACATATATACAGTAGAGTGTATGAAGAATCATATTTTTACCTAAAAATAAAAGAGAATTTAGGTGGCACTTCATAAATATTATATTTACATGGAAAAATGACCAAGTTAAAAACAGAAAATGGTCTGTTATTGAGTGATCTAGGACAGAAACTCAGGTCATAAGCCATTCTTAGAGCCACACACACACACACACACACACACACACACACTCTCTCTTTCTTGGTTTCTTACTCACCTAAACATGACATCTCTCTCATCCGCCCACTCTAAAGCTTTAATTAAATCAGCAAATGAATATTTGTATCCAGGTCATGCTGACCCCTGTGCATACGGCGCCATTCATCTAAGTGCGCAAATGAAAAGAAACCTCTTCGCATCCCAATCAGCTCTCAGCGGGACATTGAGGAAGGCTGCGTGACGGCGAAGAGGCTGCACACTTTCCCGGCCTCACTGGTGGATTGAGAAATGGTCTCTTTACTTTAAACTGGATCTAGGACACAGCGGCACTAGATTTATGATGGGAGTACACTGCCAGGATTTAATTCTCACTGTGGTGAATTCTTCTTATAATTACTGAAACTAAAAGTCTGGACATTGAACACAAACACAAGAAGAACCAGAAAAATTCCTGCACACTGCAGGATCATTGGGTTGATGATGAGGGTGTCCAAATTCCCTGCACAGACATTGTAAAAGATGGACATAGGTGAACCCGGTGGAGAAGTGCCTTAAAGCTGCATGCTTTGCCCTCGTGACCAGTAGGGGGCGACTTGTCCGCCTCAACAGCCCTCGGCTCTCTTTCTGATTACATTATGCGCTCAGTTGCCAGTTTCAGGTCAATACCAGAGCCAGAAAATAGGATTATGTTCATTGACGAACAATTTTTCAATCAAAAGTTGTTCGCCAATGAACATGCAGTGTCTATGGTTTCTCACAGCTCAGTCAGAGCAGCTCCTTGCCATGTCCAGTTTCTAAACAACAAGCAGGCAACAGCGAAAATGCTTGATACTTTTACTTTTTTTTTTTTTTTTTAAATAAGACACTAACCAGTGACATCACTGTGATTACACCGTTTTATCTGTCTATGGTACCCTCACATTTGTTGCAACATTGTCCGCTGGTTTAAGAAAGCATTTTTGCTAACACCATTTTATTTGCAAAAAACAAATGTGATGGAGAGGGGCGGGTCGCTCGCTTAAAAATGACTTGTCAGCCACAACTCATCAGCCGATAAGCATGTGATATCAGAAACTAATTTTCTTACACACTTCTACAGGACCAGAACTCTTTTTGGAACCACAGCTATCGCCATCTGGTGGCTTTAAGAGAGAATGCAGGTACTTCGGGATTGGCTTTTCCAACCTGAAGCTAGGTCATGTTTTATACTGATTTTCTACAAGGGGACCAAATACACATGCTTTCTGCAAGCAGCTTGATGTCTATTAAATTGTAAGAATAGCTCCTGTCATCGATTAATGCTTTAGAGTTGAGTGAACACTCACTAGTCAACATGACAGTCCTGGTGATATCCTGAATAAGATATTAGAAGTCTGCTTATTAATGTTCGTGTCTCGGTTTTGTGAGGACCTGTGCTGTTAACAGTGGCACGTGGAGCAGTCTGACCACAAGTTTCTGACCTCCCAGTGTGGTATCAAAGTGCATGAGATGCTTGTGCCTTTTAAATGAAGTGTGAATATTTTCGAGAGTTAATGTTTGATTGTTAGCGCCGTGTGTGTGTCTGTGTGCACTCAAGCCTAGTGTCCCTCTGGGGCAAACAGTGTGTCATTTTTCATTTACTTCTGCTAATTAAACCACCTCGTGATGCGATTCTGAGAACATTTTAAAGGCAGGAAAATCATCAAAAGGCAGTAATACACCCAGGCTTGTCCTTCAGTTATGATTCAAACACACCCACACACACACACACACACACACACACACACACACACACACGCCCACCTGCCTACAGCCAGGACTGTGACCTCCACACAGTTACTGTGCCGCAGCTCTGCTTTGCGGGCTGACGGCTTCCTCATTAGCGGCCATTTCTTCTGGTTGCAGCGGGTGCAGATGTTCTTGTTGCCTCCCAGGCCCCCGATGGTGTGCAGGTGGTTACAGGTGTGCTTGGCTGCTCCCGGGGGCGCCCCCGGCGATACAGGTGTCATTGGAGGAGTGGGAGTGCCGGGGGAGGTGGGGGTGAGCGGAGGACTTGAAGATAAAGGAGGAGAAATGTGTGATCCTCGCAGCTCTTTCTTCAGATTGCCACTTTTTAAAAGCCTTCATGAATTAATTACACAATATTATTGTGAAATGAACTAAGAAATCTTTTATAGGTCAACAACTGTAAACATCCAAAATGTGAGGTAAGAGGAACAAACCCCAACACGAGCTAAAGACTTCGGCCCATTTTACCCAGAGCATTTAAGCTCGCTGGATTCTGCAGTGCTTCCCTTATCGCAGCCCGCCGCTGCAGAAATGACACATCAATATTTCATACTTCAAAACAATTACTGACAAGCTCTTTGAGAACAATCACCCTCAGTGATTATCTTTAAAGTAAAAATGGAAGCAGTTTACTGCGGCTGCAGGTGAAGTTTCAGACACACCATAAGTAAACAATTAGATAAGCCCACAAATAGAAGCAACGCAGACGCGAAGGGTGTCGCGTCACATGATGTTTGTCTCCAGCTTCCTCCTCTGAGAGTTTCTTCTTCATTCACTCCCCGTGTGTTCACACACCACTTTGCATTTAATCATTAGTTATTATTAATCTCTGGCTCTCTTCCACAGTGTGACTTTTGTCCTCCCTCCCCTCACACCCAGCCCGTCGCCTCAGATAGCTGCTCCTCCCTGAGCCTGGTTCTGCTAGAGCTTTTAAAAGTAGTTTTTCCTTTCAACTGTCACCAAGTGCTGCTCAAAGGAGGCCATCTTTGTTGAGGGTTTTTTTCTAATACTGTGGAGTCTTTACCAGTGCTGGAACAAAGTTACATATTTGAGTAATGCAGTATTGTAATGCGTTATCTTACTAAATTCAGTAATCATGCTACAGTTAAAATTACGTTGTGACCTGTATTACAAAGATTATCCGTGCCTGGCAAATAGAAAAGAAAAAAAACATGTGTACTTGCTACAATCAGCTGATTTCAGTTCGTGTGTGTCCAGGACAGGAACAGCTGCATTCCACTGCTTCAGCTCTTTGCAAGCCTCTGCACAGACAGCACGCTAACACTAAGCTAGCCAAGAACCCAGAGTGATGGTAAAGCCGAGCACATGCAGACCCCAGCCCAGCAGCCAGAGCCTGAACTTCAACAGGTAACAAAGGCAGTGATGAAGCTTAAAGCCTCAGCTTCTACCTCTTCATGTTTCTATAGTAGAATCAATCGTCGTCTTTGCTTTGTGCTGATACCTGCGCTCATGGCTCTGGTAGCTATGATAGCTGGGATAGGCTTCAGCCCCTCCCCAGGACACTGATAAGGACAGCGGAAGAGAATAGATGGATAAAAAAGGGTCTTTAGACGAGAGTTGTTATTGTTGATGTTGATACTGCACTATATAAATAAAATTTAATTTAATTTAATGAGCACTATGTACTTTTAAGCCTCAACAAATCTGGTTATTGGGACATTGAAAGCCTTTAATGCCTTTTAAAAATTATTCCAAGAAATGTGGCAGCTCATAAACATATGCAGCCACTGCAGATTGAGTCATTGGCCAATAATAGGGTACAAAATGTGATTTTGGTCCACCGGAAGAACAAAAGACGTGATGTTGGAGATAAAGTGACGAGAACAGGAACTGCTGTGGAAAGATGATGAGAGGGACTAAAGGACGGTAGAGAGGTGGTGGAGGACTGATGGCAGGAGAACGGAAGTTAAGCACTGAAGCTGGAGAGGCAGATAGTGAGCTCTGGCGACACTACAGTCAGTCACTCTCCTCCTTGAAGCCTTTTCTCCATCCCTCTCTCCTGCTTCCTCCCTCTCTCCTTCCCCAAGTATCCAATAAATTACCCCCACCGATATCCTTTCTTCCCCTCCTATTCTGCCATCTCTAAGTGATCCACTGGCAGGCTGCCCATCCTGGCTGAGAGCGCGAGAGAGAGAAAGACAGATGTGGGACATAACAGCAGGAGAAACTACCACAGAGAGCCATCTGAACAAAATGAAAAAGTGAAAGGCAAACTAGGGGTGGAAATATGTGAAGGAAAACATTTGGAGAGAGAACTGAAGAAGTGAGACACATGAAAGTGACGCTGGGGATTGTGTGTGAATTCACAGTTTTCTAGTTTTTTTCCCCTTTTATGTATTTATATGTTTGTTACAGGACACTCGGTGTGACACAGCAGAATACCTCAGTACCTAATCCTTGGCAGATGCAACACGGCTACCATTTATCCACACTGTTTTCTCCCAACAAAAGAAAACACCTTTCCTCTCTTATCTCCTTTCCGCCCAGCACAATATGAAGCGGAGAGAGAAAGATGACAGCAGGAGAGAGAGAGATACAGAGAGGGGGGAAACATACTCCACTAACTCGATTTACTTAGACTCCTACTGTCACAAGCATCTCCTCCTCTAATCCATCTATCTGCCCAACTCCTTCTCCCCCTGTATTAGAGGCAAAGCACCACTACACTTGTTAATGTGCACTCCTCTGCTCATGGCTCTGTATGGACGGAGGTGGGACGGTGAGCGGTGTTTCCCCTGCACCGATTTTCTCTGTTTGAGGTATGATTGCTCCAAGGAGTAAAGACATTAAGTTACAGGCTTGCATGCGACCTCACCAAAATACGTCTGCTAGATTATAGAGGAGTATTAGGCCAAAGCCCATCATCCTGTGTTTGCTGGTTGGGGGAGTCCAGTTGCAACGCTATCAGCAGGAGAGCTACTGGTGCTCTAGCCGTGGCTTGTTTCCCTGCTATCAGCAGCTTTTATTGCACTTAAAGCTACACAATAAGCTCTTATGAACCCCCAGTAATGTCTTTACGTCACCTCCACGCTCCACCATGTCATAGCTCTTTTACGGGTGGTGGGAGACACTCCATATGCATTCAGGCCATCGGGTTTTATACTACTGGGTGATCCTGGCCACAGGCAGCAAGCTAAAGCTGCTTTAGCTCATAGCTGCCCAGTTTTCACATGGTATGCTAGACATGTCATTTAATCTCAAGAGCAGCTATTAGAAGTGATTTAATGTAATAATTCTTGTCACATACTGTATATAGTGTGATTTCTAGCAGACCAACAGCTTCGTGTTTTGTTAGCCGCAACACACGTTTAACATGGAGACCTGCTATTCAATGAATAATGATAATCTTATGATAAAATAAAAAAAAGTATGTAGCAGAAATATATCTTTTACCACCATCTACATTGTAAAAGTGAGTGATGAATACACAACAGTATTCTTTCCACATTTACTGGTCAAAACATCTTAGGAAAAACATTTTGAATGTTATTTGAGGCAGCTCAGATCAAATGGCTAAACAAGTTTTGACTGCCGATTCTTTAGATATAGCTTTTATGCTGTGGTGACCTTCAAAAGTAAAGTTAATTCAAATAGTCCAAAATGACCACCAAATAAGGAACTTCAGGTATTTCATAGCACTGCTAAGTGGCAAGACTCAAAGGACTTTAGCTAGCCAACTTAAGCTAACTTAAGCTAGTTAGCATTATGTTATATAAGTTTCTTTGTATTTTCAACTGACCCTAAAACAACTTAAAGGTTTTTAAAACGGGAACTAGATTTCTTTGTTTGCGACATCAAGCTAAAGCTAATACCAAACAAAAGTTTAAATCAGATTGGAGTTTGCTTGGCAGCCTGATTTACACACAAGGGGAACCACAAACAAAGGTAACATCACATTTCAGATTAGAATGGCCCTTTACTATCATTGTACATGTGCAACAAAATCTAATATTTATTCTATTCTATTTTCAAACTACTTTTTATAGAAAAGACATTTATGATGATCAGTTTAGTTGTCATAAAACTGTTTTAATAATGCTACATATTACACTTTTTTTTTTAACTGTATAAATTACAAAAGTTATACAGCCAATATGCTAATAACTCAGTTTAACAGATTAGACACTATATATATTAAATACCTTCGAAGGTTCACTAACTTCAAAAGTTACTCTCACTTATTTTGTCAGTTAATTTAATTTAGTTCAATACCATTTTATTTATATAAAGTCAATTCACATCAATAAACACATCAAGATGCTTTGTATTGCTTAGTCAAGTCCCTTCGATACCAGAGAGAAAATCCCAACAATCCCTTTTGGCCAAGCACTTGGTGACAGTGGGGAAGAAGAACTTACCTTTAAGAGGAAGAAACTTCCAGCAGACCCAGGCTAAGAGCGAGACAGCCATCTGCTAAGGCCAAGTTTTTGTTAACCAACAATTAACTGTGGATTTGATCTATAAATGTCTATAGTTCGATATTTGACCAGAAGTTCAAAGTCTATAGTGAACATTATTCTTCTAACAAGTGATAAGTGGCTCGACTGACTAACCATCCAAAGCTTCTGCTGTTCTTAAGCCTCCAGCATTTCTTATATTTTCACTCTGTTTAATTACTTGATTTTACAGCCAAGAATCTTATGAGGAAATATGTCAGCAGCTCCAGTTACTATGTTTTAATAATCCCACAATACAGTGAAGTGGCGCACAGTGGCTTTTTGGGAATGGTCTCCAGCTACGTGTCCCCAATCGGACCCTGCCAATGTGGATAGGATCAGGAGGAAACTGTGGCCTCATTGCCTTGACTCTTCTTGTCCTGCTCTGCATGCTCTCAGTTCAGACACACTCAGACACAGAGTCTCAAGGAGGCTTATGGTGCCACCTGGTGGTCAAACCAGTTAGTACACAGAGTCTTTGCCCAATTAATTTAAGATGAGCCCAACAAAGACAGAAAGCCTTTTTAATAACAGATGGACTTGTTCTTCACAGCGTGAGATCACACTTACCCATCCGAATCAATGCTGTTTTCATGAATCATGGCATTTAGGGCATCAGAGTTTGCTAAAGAGGGAGAGAGAGAGAGAAAGTTATATGCTTATAAAGACGGGGGAAAAAAAGGGAGAGAGACGGAGGGAGATAAAAGTTGTGTTGGGAATTAGTGAGGAGTACGCTCCAGTGACTTCAAAAGCAGAGCGCTTATTGAAAGATGGCTCGAGCAGATTAACTCTTTAACACAGCGAAACGGCACATCACATGCAATCACTGAACACATAACAACTGTACACAGAAGACCTCGGCTGGGTGGGAGGAATCTGCCAGACCGTGAAAACTTTTGTCTGGAGCAAAGTTGCTTCAGAGTGTTACTCGGAAAAGTTTCAAACTTCCACATAACCGTCGAGAATGCAGCCTTCGGAGGTAAAGTTTGAAAAATTCTCACAGTGCGCACGATCAACAGCGCCCGACCTCTGCTTGCAGACAAAGTAGCTCAGGCGTAGATTTACATAATTTGCTCCCAGAGACACATTTCCCCAAGGCCAGGCCTCGATGCATTCACTGACTTCACTAACACACCGCTGTGTACACAGATAAAGAAATCTGTGCAGAGTTTGTGACAAATGAGCTGCACACACACAAACAAACACAGATGACTCATGTAGGTGGACGTAGGAGTTTCATGTTAAGATTTCACATCAGCGTTCACAAACGTCTGCCTCAAACTTCCTCCTCGTGTCATGAAGGAAGCCTCGGTGAACGGATGTTAATTTTAGTGCAAAAACATTATCTACTTGTTTTTGCCAGAAGAAGGCCCTAACATGAGTAGTGGTCAGAAGAAAGAAAATAAAATGTTGGCATATTGTTGGTTCATGCACAGCTCTCTTAATTTCAGTCCTTCCTTTTCTTTTTCAGTCATTGTGTTGTAGATTTGCTACTGTGCGATCATAGTGCATGACCAGTTTGAGCCAAGCTTTAGCTGTCAGACAGACGGCCTCGCATTAGAATAATTTGGTATTCAGAGGAGTTCTTGGTCGACTCAGTGGCTGCCAGGTGTCCGGGTCCTGTGGCTGCAAAACAAGCCCAAATCATCACCCCTGCTCCACCGTGCTTCACAGCTGGTATGAGGTGTTTGTGGTGATATGGTCGATTTGGTTTCCTCCAAACATAGCGCTAGCTAGGTCTTGTGGTTTTTTAAGATGCAACTTTACAAAGTTAAACATTGTTGTCATGTGCTTTTTAGAAAGAAGAGGGTTTCCCCTGGCAACCTGTTCTGTTTTTCTATTGTAACTAATTGTAATTGTGTTGTCATGAACTTTAACATTTAACATGCCAACTGAGGCCTGTAGAGTCACAGATACAGCTTCTGGGTTTTTGTTTCTCTGAGGGTCTGACCTCAGACTGAATGACTGACAGCTGAATGTTTTCCATTTGTTAATAATCTTTGATGGATATCAAATTGTTTGGAAATGCCCTCATAACCCTTCTCAGACGGATGGACAGGAACAGTTGCTTCTTTAAAATCGTCATCCTTCCTCCTTGCTACTGTGCTAACAAATAGTTAAACACACCTGATGTGCTCCAGAGCAGCAAACTATCCATACCTCTGCTTTTATAGAGGCGCTCACACTTGCTGATGGTAAATTAATCATGTGTATTTGACTAGCAGCAGTTGGCTAACCTCTAAACTCGTGGAAGTAGTGAACTGTGTACTGCTCCTGAATTTTAGCTTAATTTTTGCTAACTAAATAATGACACCCACTCTGGAAACCAAGTGAAACTAACCTGGAAAAAGGGGTCACTATGTCATCACTTTAGAAACGGATAATGTTCCTTTATGTCTTTTACAAAGTAAACTTTTGGATGAAAAAGGATAATTTTGAGGAAATTATTTTTTTTGTAACCCTTTACAAAACATTCCCTGAAGATCATTGTGAAGATTTCAACTTCAAAGGCAACTTTCCCTGAAAGACTTTCTGAAATATTCCTAGAACATAATCTTGAGGTTAAAAACATGCAGTTATGTGCCTAAATGTGAGGTAAGGTATGTGACACTGCCGAAGCAAACTGCAGTAAACATTTCAGCAACTCTTTAGCTTTCAAACTCTCAAACATCTTCTTCTCTTCTTTACTTGTCTTAATAGTATAGCTGAGTGGTTCTTAAACTGTGGAGTGGGACCCACTACTGGGCGTGGAAAACCAGGTGGAAAATATAAAGTAAAATTAACTTCAAATAATGAAGAACTTTACTTTTAAATGATATCTGACCAACAATACCAATAAAAATGAGTAAAGTTTTTCCACACTGTACATGTTCAAGTACTTCCCACTGGTTGCAAACATGGTAGTGACTTTTCCTTTGTTTGATCAGTAGAGGGCAGTGTTTTCCTTTGTCTGATCAGCCATCAGAGCGGTGCACGCTATAGCATTCAATTCCTCCTCTCTTTATTTAGACTGAAACGGCTGTTGCTGCAAAAATGTTGAGTGGACACAACAACTTCCTGTTTTCATTAGAGAGAGAGGGGGAAAAAAAACAGCTACAGAGATTTCTTTTTTAAATCTTAACCATCGGCCAAGTTTCCATCAGTTGAGCAATGTTGAAGGGTGAGAGAAGGTGTAGTAAAACAGATATTTATAAATAGAGAGCACAATGACGTGCTGACTCCACAGCAGACTGACACAGGCGAGTCACGATAATCAGAATCCTACGAGCATGACTGCTTCATAAAACAGCCGTGAATCAGCTCAGAGCAAACGTACAGCTCAGGACAATGATGGCCAGTCACCAACATGGGACGATACAGCCTTTGTGTATCACAGGATTGGGTCAAAGTGCAATATTGAATTACACTTAAAGAATCAATAGTGACATGGCACATTTTCAACTCTTATATGATATAACTTCTTATAGATGGGTGCTATACGGCAGCGGTTCCCAACCTTTTCTGCACCATGGACCGGTTTAATGTCAGACAATATTTTCACAGGCCTTTAAGGTGTCGCGGATAAATACAGCAAATTAAAATGATACGACCAAGACAAAAATATAATAATAAACGTCATTTCACTGTGTAACTGTGTAACTTTATTAACAGTGTCCTCCAACAACATTGAGAGTAACATCCTCCTCTCTGCCCCTTAATGCTCTCTGGTCGCTATGGTAACGTGTAAATATTTCTTTAAAATAAGACGCACAGCTACAATTCGAGAAAAGACCCAGGGAAACCGAGTTAACAATAAAAACCGTGAAAACCATAAATTTCACGCCTCAACTCTCGAGACTCACGGACTGGTACTGGTCTGTGGCCCGGGGATTGCCATTTATAAATTCTCTATACAGAGCTTACATTTAGTAAACAACCTGTCATAAAACCAATAAAACAGAAATATTTTACAAGCCTGTCAAAAACTTCTTTAAAACAAAAAATCATATTACAGTGGAACCCCGACTTACGAAATTAATTCGTTCCCGAGGGTCTTTCGTAAGTCGAAGCACCCATCGCCCGTTTTGACTGAGGCGATGCTGAACGATAGGCTATAGGTTAATTGCTAGCTAGAACAACAATACGTCGTCTAAGTGGAACAGCGAAGCGCAAGTACTGAAGCCAAGGGGTTGTCACATGATTCGGAAGGCATTGTGGGCATTGTAGGCTCAGCCAATCAGAACCAGCAGATTTTGTTACACGGGCATTTTGCCGTAACACAGGCAAAAATATTGCCGCTCAGTGCCTTCGTAACTTGAATTTTTCGTGAAACGGGGTATTCGTAAGTCGGCGTTCCACTGTATTATTATTATTCATTAGGCAAATATGCATTTTATATCAAATTTGAGCCGGCACACTGGAATTCTTGTCAGTAATTAATTAAGCACAACATTAAACCAGTAAGACTAATTTTTCGCGTTCGAGAATTCAAGTAAATAATTGTCTCAGTTATGGTGGCGCTCTGATAAATGTGTTAAGCGCTGTGTCCTGCTACCAGTACGTTTGGACAGTGGTGTGAGGTAACAGTGTTGGTGGAAAGTTTGAGCAGCGCTGTCAAAGACCGAGTCCTCTGTCTGCCCTCAACCCTCCAAACACCGGGGTGAACAGCTACTTTTCCAGCCTCTTAGACTACACACGGCGTCCTAACAGCTGGTGCAGAACGCTGCTAACTTTTACTGTATAATCTTCAAAGTATAACCGTCTCTTTCTTCTCTTTCCTCTCCTGCCTCAGTATAATTCTCTGCCTTAGCATTTAAAAGCCTGTTTTGACTCTTAGTTTGTACAGACATATATCCTGAACTCAGACTGGGCTCCGCAAAAAGACTTGAATAAATCCTTTTGTCCTCCTCCGCTGCAAGAGGTAGTGCCACTTCTGTGTTAAACACCTAATTCTTAAAATGCTGATCAGAGCTAACGGCAAATAAATGTCTCAGTCGGTCTGTTTGTAGCAGGAGAGAAAAAAAAATAGAAAACCTTTGAAGTAAATATTTCGTTTGAAAAGTTCCAGATTAAAAATGACCTAAAACTGAACTTTAGACTGAGTCATCTGCATTTTTTCAACTTTTTAAAAAGACCATATCGTGAAAAAAAACCCAAACAACCCCAAAACATTTTTGTTCCTTTGCCCTGTGGTGCTAGTTGCCATCCATAGATCGGTGTGAGATGCCAAGTTTTGGAGCCATCAGCTGTCTTCTCTTGAACATAATGGAACTAAATGACACCTTTCTTGCAGCAATGTCTCCTTGCAGAAGCCATGACCTGGTTACTAAATATATAGGAACTGCTGTCTTTCACCAGTCACACCACTGTGCACAAGAAAGCGTCCATCTACCTGTGAAACGAGGCTCAAGCTGTGACAGGATGGAAACACTGCTCAGTCCAAAAAAAGGAAAATAATGCTATCGCTACCTTGTGCATTTCTTTTTTCCTGAGTAATGGGGTCGTGACTTCTTGAAGAGATGCTGTTTTCTTGAGCACAACAACGCAAAGTGCTCCTGCAATTTAGTTTCATTTTATTCACAAGCAGGCAAACATCTACAGCCAGTATTTACAAAACCGGAGCAACTCAAAACTAAATAATCAAGATGGATAAACTGCTCTGCAGGCCAGTGGAAAAAAAATGTGCATATTTGACTTTGGTGGGGGTGAACAAGTGGAACAGGGCGTCTTCTATTACACGAAAGCATCCTCTCTTAAGGAGTCAAGTCACAGACAGCTGTTACCCTTCTTTAAATTCAACATCGCTTCACAGTTATGGGAAGTTTATTGGTGCTGTGGAAAACAATCCACACTGTCAGTAAAGACCTACGATGCCACAAATCAAGCTGGTTTGTGTTTCGCACAATGCTGCCATCGATCCTCGTCTCTGCTGCTGCCGCGTTTGAACGCGGCTCAACAAAGGATTACAGAGGATAACACGCTACAAAGCGTTTGCAGTGATTTATCATGAATTTAGCTTCCTGCAAAGGGAAGGAATGGGATGAAATCGCAGATGAAACACTCGTGTGACTTGTACTCAAAAGCGTGAAAACCCCTACGTCATAACAAATGGTCTCAGATTCTTCTGCCGTTGTCCTGAATGTGAACTTCCACTAAAAGCTTCATTTCTGAGCCAGACTCGTCTGAGAAAACACGCACGGCTCAGAGTCCACAACTGACTTCCTTCCCGAGTAGCGTGTGACAATGTACCAAACAATAATGCCAGCTGTAATCGCTTCAGGGAAGGAGGACAAACAGGGGCCATTTCCCTGAAGTCACAGGTTCACACCTTCAACCAGAAATGACAGGTGCTCTTATGTAAAAAACAAACACAACGCCTTGAATACATACCTTCATTTTTCATGATGTAGTGGACAATCTGTCCAACCGTGTCATTGTAGTCACTGAAGGTGTCATTGAGCTCTGGAAAAACAAACACACACGAATAGAAACATCAGTATTATTAAGCACTGAGCTGAAGGGTCGCCCGCTACAGAAACATGATACATGTTGAAAGAAAGTCAGCCTCACACAACTATGCCAGGCACTGAGGAGCAAACAACTCCTGCAGATTTCCACTGTTTAGTTTTCTACATCAGTGAAAACGGAAAAAATCTCCAAAGTGAAAATCCTAATCTTAATCGGACACTTAAATCACCCTCACCCAGAATTTTAACAAAGGCAACGTGGCTGAAGCTAAAGCTATCCAGAGCTCAGAGCTAGCCACAAGCAGCCTCGGTATGAGCAAACGATCAAAGCAGTTTTAAGGAAAATTATGGAGACGAGCAGAAAAGAGAAACTGGTCCATGTAAGTGAGTAGTGACAGCTGGGGCAGGCGGCATCCTTGAGTTGGATCAGAGGATAAAAAATAGATGGCGCTTCAGTAAATTTTCATATAAAAGCTGGTATTTAAATCGTGGGTAAGTAGTGGTCAGCAATATACAAATCAAGGCTGGTAAAAGCACAGCACCAGTTCAGTCAGTGCAGTCTCCTGCTCATGCTGCACTGAACTAATTCCAGTCACTTTCTCCTTTACTTTACTGTACTATACACATTACACACTACAATGTTGTGTGTAGAGTATGCATAGAGAGAATTAGAAGCGCAGACTTTAGTAAAAATACTCTCTTCATGCATGTTCTTCTATTCTTGGCTTTACAGGATGGCACAGAGAGAAGTTAGTGGATTTCTATAACTTCTCAGGAATAAAGCTTTACGTTTGTAAGAAGAAGAAGAAAAAAGAAGAAGAAAGTCTGCTTAAAGGGGAAGGTGGCCTTAAAGGAAAAGGAGCATTCAAAACAGCAAAGTAAAGCCGAGCTGATGCTAAAAGCCTCCGTACAGCTAAAGGGACGGGGAAAATTCACAGTGGATTTTTTGTGGCCCTTATACCGTATCGCACTTTGATCCATTGTTGACATCAGAAATATGTTTTAGCACAACTATAACGCTTCTGTGGCAGATGTTTATCGATCACACACAGAGCTAAAATGTTCCTTTTGAGTGATTATTGCCAGGAAGAATCAATGACTGTCCCTCGCTCACGCCGTCCCCGGACGTTACTTCCTGCCATTTCTCAAAAGGAAATTGTCGGATTTCTATAATATTGCAAATTCGTCGCAGTAATCATTCAACTATGCAGAACAAATCCACTGGTCAGCACACACCCCTGTGAGGCACTTCCTGGAGTTTCCTTTTGATTGCTTCCTCAGTTCTTCCTCGCTACTGATAAACGTAAATTGGAATCCTCTGGTATGCAGAGGCTGACTGCGAGCAGGAAACCTGACACTGAGGAGGAAAAAAAGGGAACGCTTGACTGACTGACCGAGCGAGGCCGCAACACAAAGCAGTGTTGTGTTTTTGTTCTAATGTACGATAGGGTAGGGCTTTTTGAAGAAACAAACACACACAAACAAATAGATGGCCGGGAAAAACCCTAATGGACTCATGACTATTGTGCTGCCAGCAGCAGGAGTTTGCACTTACTCAATGAGCGAAACCCGCTTCACGCCTGTACTTTCCAATACCAGCTCTTGACATAAGAAACTGAGTTGTAATTCACACGGTTAACTGGAAAGATTAATGGGAATGGTGGGGACATCATATGTAAGGGAAAACACTGGCGTGCGGTGCATTGCGTGATGGCAGGAAGTTGGACAGCGCAGCGTAAACAGCTTATTCTTTCCATAACATTTCTCATGCCTGCGACAGAGCCAGGGTGATTGGAGAGATTTCACATATGCGCTCAAGAATTACTAGAACGACAGACGAGCAGGCACGGCAGATGTAGAAGGAGGGAAACTGAGTGAAGTGCGCACACAAATCCCACAGTAATTACGTTTCACCTCACTGAACTCCACATGAATGGATGAAGGGAATGCTAAAAGTCTTCCTGGTTTCTGCTTTCCTGCTTCCAAATAAAATGACAGCCCTTCTAAAAATGCACCCCAACCTCCAAAAGAGCATTCCTAAGCTCACGTTTGTCTATTTCATCTTCTGAACGCATAAACACCGAATAACGTAAAGTTCAGTCTGTTTGTCTGTTATACAGGAAGAGCTTGAAATGCTATTGCTTTGAGATGCCATTCACGTCACACGCCACCGCCTGCGTCTACGTTAAGTAACACACACAAGGTAATTAGATTCAGGAATGTAGTCTAGGGTTGAAAGCACCAGAACGAAGGTGATTTCTGCCTTCTAGACGTCTTATTACCACATGACAGGCAAATCTAAAAGATCACATGGGCCGATGACTAATTTGGAAACTCGTGCAAAAAACAAAAACAAAAAAAAAAAAAATCATCTGCTGTGCGACAGCATCGCAGTGGATTTACTGAGACGTGGACAGGCGTGATCATAAATACTTTAAATCCTTTAGATTATGAAACAGTTAACGATAGTATTTATGACGAGCAATGCGTATTTACGCAGTGCCTCGAATCATGTGGACGTTGGATGAGTAAGGGATTTGAGGTAAACAATGCACACAATTGAGCCTCTCAGCTCTAATCGCGCTGCCAGCTCAACATGTCATGAGACCTGAATCACAGTCTCAAGCTGGAAATGGAGCGTCAGCGGGGTCCAAAAAGATGACAAATGTTTAAAACAAAAGAAAGGGGAAACAGAGACAGTGGGTGAAGAGAACTGATTTCATTGTTTTCTCGGTTGTGCAGAGGCTAAGCTAAAGGACCGACAACACTGACACTGCCTGCAGGAGGCCGGGTACGCCTGGATCTGCATCATAGTCATGTTCTGCTACTGAAACTGTGAAGCCAGGTCCCAGTTTTGAATTTGGGAGACAGACACAATCTCTACATTTAAGATTAGGCTTGAAACTTTCTTCTTTGATAAAACTGACAGTCAGGGCTGAATCAGAAGCCTCCCTTTGTTATGCTGCGACAGGCTCGGTCCGCTGCGGGACTTCACGTGACACACCGAGCGGTACTCCTCCATCAACCTCTTCAAACTGCCCGCGTGTTTATGCATCGCTGCAACATATCATTACATTTTTGCCCTCTGTCTCCCTCAGTCTGGGTTTTGTCCCGTCTCCCTGCGCTCTCTTTTGTCTTCTCTTTTTCCCCCTCGTTTTCCCCGCATCCGCCAAATGATCGAGGCCCTCGCTGAGACTGGTTTTGCTGGAGGTTTCTTCCTGTTAAAACTGGGTCAAAACTAAATTGAATCTGTAAGGCTTGTTTTAATTTAACCGGTCCTATCTTTGACAATGAACTGGGGTTACCTTGGCTTGCCTTATTTAAAGAAGAAAAAAAGGCCCTTTTTTTCTGAGAAGACACATCAGCAACACAACGACACAATGTAACAATCGTCTTTGCCCTCCCTCACGTCCACTTGGATTAATATGAGCCTGGCTGTGGGATAATCTTTGGCTTGTATTGTATATAGGCGATGGATGATTTAAGCCTTAGACTCAATAAAAACATAAATCCAACGATACTGTCAAATTTCTCAGAACCTCCAATGACCTCCCAGAATCTCTGAAACCTTACCTCCGCCCAGCTCGGGATCTTTGACCTCTTCCTTGCACTCCTCCTCGTCATCATGGTCTGTGGTGCACCGGTAGCCCTTCCTTTTCAGCACATGACAGATCACCACACCGAGCAGGCCCAGAAGGAAGAGAATAGGCACCAGCACAAAGGCGATGTAGTACGGATTGGTCCCGCCGCTCGTTCCAGCACTGTCACCAGCTAGAGGATGAGAAACAATTTAAATTTAAAAAAAAAAGAAAAAAAGCAGTAATTCAATACATTTTTGTAAGGCGGCGCAGAAAAACAAAACCCTTGTCCTCACAGCACCTTTCACTGCAACCTGATCTCTACAAAGGGTGTGAGGAGAACACATGAAGGGTGAGCCGAGCAGCTGATGGGATTCAAATGTTATCAGCTGCAACATGAACTTGACGCATTTACAACTTTGAGCACGCATTTAGGAAGCAGGCACAAACTTCAAAAACAAAAAAGCTGTGAAGAACACTGGGAATGTTTTCCAAGGTTTTTAGTTTCTGTCTTCGACTGGTTTTTTTCCCCTTTTATTGATTTATTTCTGAGTGAGGGAGGAGAGCAGGCACTCCTGTAAACCAGCTTTACAAGGGTCCCATAAACTGTGATAGCAGTCAGTCACATGTTTTATTTAAGGTGACTTTAATGCATGTTAAACATAACAGATGTAACCCAACCTGGGCGTAGCGGGCGGTTACATCATCAGACAGACGACAGCAGAAAGCAGACACAAGGACCACAAACATCTCATCATTTTAGCTCAATCTGCCTCTGCTCCCACTCCTACCTGCCTACCCGGGGGTCTAAAGTCCAGATTATTGGATTGGGTACAATAAACATCTCCTGGGCTCCAAATCCTGTACTTTCAATTAAAACAACAAAAATATATTTTGAAGATAAAAAAAAAAAATTCAGGAGGTCTTGCCACTGTCATCCAGGGATGTCAAACTCACTTTACATCATGGGCAACACACAGCCTACTTTGATCTCAACTGGGCCAAACCAGTTTACTACACATTCAAACCCTGAGACGTCTCCATATCAGAAAAAAAGAAGTGCACTTTCAACAGAATGTCTCCGTTTTTCTACATGACAAAGAAATATTGCTGCAGTAAATCAAGGAAACCTGTCAGCAGGCCTTGCACATGTATTTCTTACATTTAAATTGTAAGAAATACATGTGCAAAATTTAAGAAGATGCGCTGGTAGCTCGATGCCCAGATTTTCAAGTAATTATAAAACAGAAAGTTTTTGTTCTTCACAAAAAAAAAAAAAAAAAAAAGTCCTTTTTCCCAAAACTGTGGACTTATTGTAAAAAACAAACATTTCTAAAGTAGATTGTGAAAAACAGGCACCTATCTGTCATTTAGTTGTGTATCCATTACTTAATTACTTTGTTAAAAGACACAAAGATACCACATTTCCTCAAACAGTAACATTTACCTTAGTGGTGGTAGGCCTGTACTTAAAGCAGGTAAACAGTGTTAATGTTTACCTGATCTAAGTAAGTTTTTACTGTAGTATTCACATGATAGCAAGTGATGACTCTTCCACCGAATGAACTTATAAGCTCACCCAACCCATATGGAAAAGAAATAGTAAAAACTTATATGATTTACTCATGAAAGTGGCCACTTTCATGAGTTTTAATGAGTTTCATTATATAATTTTTCAAGGGATCTTATATCTGTTTTCACTCTTATATGCTTTTCATACAAGTTTCACACAAGACAGATACAAACTTTATAAGATTTATATATATCTTTTCCATATGGGAAAGCTCATGGGGAAAAAATTGCTTAAAAATCATAATTCATTGTATTTACGCTGCACGGTCAACAGAGGACTGCTTGCACTAATCTGTGACAGCAGGGATGCTCATCAAACCAGCCACCCACTGCACCCATGGTGTCACCGCTAATTATGATAAATAAAACACACCATGAGCAAATTAACTTTTAACCTGACTTCCATTAGATTTGCTGTTGCAAGTACAAAACAAGTCCCTTCAATTCAACTCAACTCAGCTTATATAGCACCAGTTTACAACAGCAGTCACTTCAAGGTTTTTATTATATCGTAAAGGTAAAGACGCTACAATAATAGATAGAAACACCGGCGGTCACATCACCCCCTATGAGCAAGCAGTAAGAAACCTCCGGCAAAACTAGGCTCAGGAAGGGACAGCCATCTGCCACAACCGGTTGGGGTTGATGGGAGGGGGAAGCGAGCACAGAGAAGAACAGGACAAAAGACACACTATGCGTGACAGAGCCACAGTTGAGTAATGAATAACTGCAATACTGGTGTATAATACAACAGAGAGTGAAAAAGAAATGCTCACTGCATCATCGGGCAACCTCAGCAACCTAGGCCTATTACAGTAAAGTAATATCACCACCTTAACTACTCCACTCCCCATTTTAAGCCATGGAGGAAATATGAAGTGTCAATAATGCTACTGATGCCAATATTTTCAGAACACAACTTTTGTAAAACTGTAAAATGACTAAAACTGTAAATGTTTGAATGTAAAAACACAAACAAAAAAAGCGTAAGTGTGAATAAATCAGATGATACTATGAAATATTACATTTTGAACCAAACATCTCGATCAGGTCAAAGTTCAAAGGTGAGGTACCACATGACGCATTCCAGCTCTACAAACAAGAGAGCTTTTGTCTGCTCAGGTCTGTGTGTGCACAGCACAAAGAGACTCGGGGTGGGTCTGATAGAGAGACGCAGACAGAGAGGGCAGCACGACAGCTAATCTGCACGAACTATAGAACAGCACCACGCGCGGAGACATGTATCTAAATACTAGCTTATGTGCACCCGATGCATAAACACATTAGTGCTCCTCCATTGTCCCAGTTCCCTGGTGCCCAAACCTGAACACACTGATCATTGTCTGCTGACTGACCAGCCTGTTACCAAAAGTTGCATGTCTATGAGCTTGCAATAACAGTGACAACCACACTGTTGGAACAGCACGGTCCTGTGCGCCTCTAAAATGACTCAGAAGTAATCACGGGCCAATTAGATGACTGTTTTAAAATAAAATAAGACTGGAGACTAGCAAATGGCTTGAACGGGGTCACTGAGGAGTTTCTGAATTGGAGCCAGACATCTTTTCTGTAACCACAGCTGGTGCTGTGGTGGAGCTCCTATAAAAGAGAGAGAACTACAAACTAAAGCTAGAGACATGAGCACTTCACAGAAGGGGATTAACAAAATGAATTTAAACGGCAACAACAGCGGGGCGGCGGTTACATTAGTTTCCAGCTACAACTTCTAAGAAACATTTGGACTTTTTGGATTTTCTGTTGAACGAAGAGGTCGTTTTCATTCTTGACTAAAGTTGCAGTTTTGTGAGCTTTTTTTTTTTTTTTAATAATTTACTGATAAAATATCAGCAGTGATAACCATTTCCAAGAACCCAAGCTGATATCTAAAAGTTTCTCCTTTTATCCAACCGGCTGTGCAGACCAAAACATATTCAATTTTCATGATTAATGGTGCAGATGTGGAGGGCAACGAGAGACCAAGAACAGGCCATTAAATTGGGGTCATTTGTACAAAAGAGCAGCACGCTGGCTGTCGCTGCATTCTTTGAGCCCTGCTAATCACATGGGCTGATTTTTAGTTTCATTTTAGTTTTTCGTTTTAACGTCAAACTCTGTGAGTCACTTCTTGGCAACTGGGCATTAAAAAGTGTAAGCTAGGGAATCGGAGACGGCTGCAAGATTTAAAGCACTCAGCTACATTCAGTTAGTAATCTGACCCTTTGTGTGCAACACCATCACACGGGTGGAAACGTGCATGTCATCTGATCGCTGACCCTTGTTCGGCTTGTGAACATCCACTAAAACAGGTGGATCCATGACAGACTTTAAAGTAGTGCTGTAATTGCAGCCACCTTGGAAGTCTATGGAGCACACTCTGCTGATAGAGATAACTCTATTGTATGTAATATTGTAGCATTAATTAATAGCAAGACTTTGTTGAACAGCCTAAGAGACACGTGGATCATTACAGGAAGAAATGATTGAAGTTAGTTAAGAAAGCTCCCTAGGAGAGAAAGAGTCTAAAGAGACATTTAATGATGTCTTTTTGAGTTCTTCAGCTTTGTTGTTAAGCAGCAGGGACTAAACCTTGAGAAAAACATTAAAACCGTGTCTATGAAGCACTCAGAGTATCCCAGACTTTATGCTGACGTGTTAGTTTAATTTTTAAACTTTACCAACCCTGCTATCGCAGCTCCTGCCGAGTCACTTTTGTCTTGCCTTTTATTGATGCTCACCTCTTCCTCAATTTTCCAGCTGTTTTCGTGTCTCATCAGTGTGCTGCACTCTTAATTTTCCCTGCTCCTTCCACCTGTTCACTCTCCTGTACTGATTGCAAACACAATGCAATCAGCATGCACCAATCAAACTCTATCCAAATCTCCCATTTCTGATGTCATGATTGGGTTTTTAACAAGTATTTACTTTATATATTGACTCAACCAAGAATTCAAACACCTCAATAAATATCAGATTGCGAAAAAGCACATTATTAAAGCACTTTTCATGCCATTTATGGATATTCACACTATTGGATGCCAGCTACAGGGAAATATTTACGGCAGGCGACCACATGCAATAATCAGCCTTCTGTTGCTATTTATTCCTGTGGATTCGGTGCCCTTTCAGTCTAATGACGTTTACTCCACATCGCTTCCTCTTTGCACTTTGTCTATGTTTGATGATTCATTGTATTCAGAAGTCCACAGGATTTCGTGAAAACACAATGAGTAAGGAGCACAACGTTGTACATTAACTTTTAAATATCCTCTCTTTCAATGGGGGAAATTCCACAGATTGCACTCAAATTGATTCATTTGGTTTTCCTAAATAGTCTCATACGTTTATTGGAGTAAATAAAAATGCACCATATGTAATGATTCCTCACTAGGTTTCGGTCCTGAGTTACTGACATGCATGGACATAATCGCCTGAGACCATAAACATGGTTACTTACTCTTTTTCTTTGGACATTGGCTGCATTTTCAGTCCATCATCCATCATTTTAAGAGGAACGCTTGTTTATTAAACCACTTAACACTGACCTGTAAATCATTCAAGTATTAAAAGGTCACCTTAACTCAACAGATGACTCAGTGTTGTGTCTACACATAAGAGACAACTTAGCACACACACACACACACACACACACACACAATTTCACCAAAATCTCATATCCCGGTATAAGACATTTATCATTTATCGACAGCCTTCATCGCCTGGCTGTGACGTAATCGGCCTTCAAATGCGGCCTCCGGAGGATGCAGCCGACGTTTTGGGACTGTCACAAACAAGTGGACAGCGGAGCCATGCGATGGTGTTACCGTCGTTGTGGCTAACGACAACACGTGAAAACAGGCTCTTGTTCGTCCATAGTGTGGTTATATTAAATATAAGAGAAAGAGAGAACTTTAAGAAATTAATATAGCCACTGCAGTGATCATCAAAACGATGAAAAAAAATATTGCTGTAAACGGTGTATTTTACGACACCACGAAACAAACGATAGCGTAAAATGAAATGATAGACGTTTTTATATCGTCATCTGATATATATTGTTTTGCCCGAGATTCACAGAATTTACAGAAAAATATTACATTTTTGTGATTTATATCGTTGTCAGGACGATAAATGTCTTATGTGGATATGAGATTTTGGTCATATCGCACAGCCCTACCATGTATGTTTGTACAAGTTTTAACAAATGTGGAAACTATTTCCCATTTTCCCAGCAAAATAAAGAAAGAGCACAGTACTGCTACTGTTCAGGAAATTAAAGAGACAGAACTTTATGTATCCCTCGGATAAGTTACGGGAAATAGGTTTTCAACTGAATGCGATGCAGTTCTGTTCACTGTGGCTTCTCATTTCCACATACTCAGGAAAATGCATGACTGTCCACACAGGAAGTGACGAGCTGCGATGTGGCAACCAGACAACGACAGATGATAATGAAATTTAGCAACTTGTATTGATGAACTTCAACAATGTAAAGCAGCCAGGTAGAGTCAAGCTTTAAGGTGAGCTGCTGACGCGGTTAACAATTTGAGCCGCTCAGTCTGAACTTTTAAAAAGTTTAACCAGTTCCCAATGTTTAACACACAAAAAATGCATTTGTTGTTCCTCACCTAACTCCTTGACACCAAAGTGTTTAAAAAAAAAAAAGAAGCTTCTAGCTGACCAAAAGTCACTCTTTCCAACATCTTGGCTCAAGCTTACCCAGCTGGATTGAAGGATGCTCTTCGTTGACATGTGAAGAGACGATAAATACACTGGAGGGTTGCCTCATTGTCCCTGAGCCACTCTTTCACAATTTAAGCCCGATGAATCCCGGCTATTACACCACAATAATATGGCTGACGGAAAAACCTGGTCATTCAGTATATTCAGGCAGTCAGCTGACCACATTTTTCAAGCACACAACAACATAACATTACCCAAACTTAGACCTCCAAACCAGTGGAAGGGTTTAAGTATTTGCTTAGTTAAATCCAGGTGGTGACATTTGTGTGTGTGTGTGTGTGTGGGGGGGGGGGGTAATCTTCTCTGATGTACGTGGCTAGAGACCAGCTATGTATGTAGTACAACTTATAAGTCACTTTTAATTTGAAAGATCACTAAGAGGTCGTTTAAACTCTGTGGCTGACAGCGAGAAGAGCCACCTCGACAGGACAACACTCAACTCTCAGGTGTACTCAACACTGTACACCTGCACCTAAAGGGTAAAGGTCACACGTTTGAGTTTGCCAGTGTTCACATTTTAGCCCGAGAAGACCAACGGTGTGAAAGAGGAGTAAAGAAGGCAATCTATGTGGAGCAAGGTGTCACAATGGTTTCACTCCAAACCTCTGGTGGTGATTACCCACGCTTTTGTTTGCACACCCTGGCTCATGTGAGGACACAAATGATTAATTAAATCAAGTTCAGTTAAAGAAGAAAAAAAAAGAAATAAAGAAACCTCTTGGGTGAGAGGTGAAACATCTTCAAAAACCTAAAAAAAAAAAGTCCAGTTTCGTTTTTTCCTTCTAGCTTTTGAGACAAACTTTTCTTTTCTTTGAATCGCTTTGGGGGAGTTTGCTCGACTAAACTGGGAACCACTCTCAGACTCACACACCAGTGACTGCCTGAGTGTCCAGCTGAAACTGGAGTGAGTTTACATTCTGCCTGGTAATTAGGAAAGGATTACTGCACACTCACACATAAACAAACACATGTGATACGAGTGTTTTCCTGTCTCCAAATTAAGGGACTGGATGAGTGGGTCTAATTGAATGAGCTTTGGCCTTCTTCAAGCCACAGACCTCTCATGGAAAGATGGAAATAGTCCCCACTTTTTAAAGGTTATGAAGACATCGGCTGGAACTAAATGAGCGAGACTGACACTACAGTACTCTGTCGTTCAACAGGCATCGCAATAATCACGGCTTATAAGTTATTCATCTCCATCGATCCTCATATAAAAACAGAATACTATCAGAGTTAGCATAATGAAATGCACAGATCAGATTGTGAAGACATAAAGTGACAAAAACAAAAACCCAAGCTCATTATCTGTCTAAGGAAATGCCTCAGAAGCTGTTGCAGTCAAACAGTCAATATTTTAAAGATTATACATAAAGGTTTATGTAAGACAGATCAGCTGTTTTCTTCCTACTCACATCTAGTCTCTGACACTGTAAATAAGGAGCTTTATGGTTGTACACAGTGTTGGAGGATAGTGAACTGCACATCTGATTTGTATCAGGGTTTTGTGCCGTTTTGTGTGTTTTCATCTAACGTCAAAAACTATAAATAATGTGGAACAAAAAGAATAAAAACTGTCTACTGTAACTGAACCCTCCTTGTGGCTGTGACTGCAAGCCCGAACAAAGCTTCAATCAGGCGGTCAGCGCCACACTTATGTAAGGCAACTTCAGAGGGGTGAAGTCAGCAAGCATATAACAACAGAGATCCATTTTAAAAGCACAGATTATTGGTATATGCTAACAAATTCGGATAAAGTTCAGAGAAGTAGCTGCACATTGATCTAGGGACAACCTACTAACTAAGCACTCCTGCTTGCTGCAAAGCTCCCACCTGGACTTTCTGGTCTTTCTGGAAGGCGTGGTAACCATCTCAGTCATGGGCACAAACCCAAACACTGATATTCACTGAAATTTCCCACAGGTAGAAAGGTATTTATCAATCTATTTTTTTTTTTAAATTTTGTTTAATGAACTATTACCAATTTTTCTAAACAGCTTTGGTTAACCAAATGAGATGTCTTCCTATGTTGCCCAATATTACGGGTAGAGATGGGAACTGAGAACCAGTTCTTACAGAGAGCCAATTTCTATCTACTTAGCACTTTTAATTCTTATTCTTATTTTTATATCTATTTAAGCGTTTATGACAGTATGTTTACAATAAGCACCACAGCAATTTCCTAATGTTGTAAACCTGCTCAACATTTGGCAATAAAGCCCTTTCTGATTCTGATTCCAGTAGCTCAGTTCCTTGGAATTGTAAGTTTGCCTGCCTATTGATTCGAGGAAAATCGGGGCACAGTCTGCAGCGTGCATATGGACATTTATATTTTGTTGCATAAAAGGAGGACAGAGTAATTTTATAGTGCAAACATCCAAGACAGAAACAGCTGCATTATGCTGTTAATACAAAATCAGCTCTTTGCAAGCACCTTGCACAGATAGCATGCTAATGCTAAGCTAGCCAAAAACCCAGAGCAAAAGTCGAGTAAAAGCCGACCGCTGCCCAGCAGCCAGACCATGAACTTCAACAGGTAACAAACTGATGAGCAGTCAGGCATCTATTTCTACCCGTCTATGTTTCTAAGGTAGAATCACCATGGAGATCACTTTGAAGTCTCTGTGCTCGTTTTCATTTTTCCTTTTTGTTGTCGGCTTTGTGCTCATACCTAAGTACTAAGAGAAAGAGTGTGTCCTCGTTAGCATAGGGATTTATGTTAGTGGTAATTGTGCATAATGCTTTTCAGGTTATTTTATGGCGAAACATGAAAGTAATCTAAGGAGTAATACATTTATAGACTTTGTCCTGGGAGAAATTAAGTAAGGTACTGCGCTATTTTTTTAAAAAGAAAAAGCATTTTGTGTAGTAATGACTCCAACACTGATCACAACACAGAGGGGAAATATTGCCAACATGCACAAACATTTTACTACGTGCAAATTATTTAAGCGAATGTAATGTCTTTATATGCTGCTTAGAAACTCTGAAAGCACCCATCCCTTTTGCAGCAATGATTTATATTTGCCCCGAATACTCTTTTGTTTTTACAGAAAATAATCCAACAATAATTGCTTCGGTTTATTTAGATGTGACGGCGTCGCACTGATGGCAGTTCAGTGTTGATCTCAGCCCTCAAACATCCAGGGTGAGCCTGGCTCTGCTTTTGAGCTTTTAAAGCAACCTTCACACATTTAGGCACAGACATTCTGACATAAAATTAAACTTGATGCACTTTTGGAGAAGCAGCTGACATTTATGGTTAATATTTCTTAATCTGCTGATTATTACAGTAAACCACAAAACTCATGCTTTTCTGTTTTATACCAGAAGAAGAAATAAATAAACATTTTCTCACGGGAAGCAGTAAAGTGTGATCTGACATTGTGAAACCGTTATTAACATAGCTCGAAGAGTCCTTATCTGATGAGCAAATATTCAACTGCACACTCAGTTTATCAGTACTCAGTTTAATCTTACAGGTTATTCAGTCGGCTTTGAGTTTTGTGATGGAAAATCTGCAGCAGGACAAACAGTGAGTACATTTAAATGGTAAATGTATAGCGCTTTACTTGGTCCTAAGGACCCCAAAGCTTTACACTATACACAGTCATCCACCCATTCACACACTGGTGATGGCAAGCTACATTGTAGCCACAGCCGCCCTGGGGCGCACTGACAGAGGCTGCCGGATACTGGCGCCACCGGGCCCTCTGACCACCACCAGTAGGCAGCGGGTGAAGTGTCTTGCCCAAGGACCGAGACTGTCGGAGCCGGGGCTCGAACCGGCAACCTTCCAATTACAAGACGAACTCTTGAGCCACGATCGCCCCCTTACATCTTGAAAGAGCTATTATATTAAAAAGCAGAATAGGTCAAGTAATACAAAGAGTTAACTTAACATAACACGTTAACTTTGCAAGCGCCGTAATGATGCCGAAATACCACAAACCTGCAAAAACATATTTCAATCGCTCAAACCCAAAGTTTAACAGTCTTTCTGTGACAATGGGACAGCATGTAAGTCATAACTAAATAAAGCTTAATAAGGTGTGTCTGATTATTCAAAAGCAATAGTTTTCCCAAAGCCTCTAACGAGACTCTACTAACTTTTCCTTTTCCTCTGCCCTGCAGCGCATCTGATGTAGGTGCGCAATATCCTCCTGAAACTTTACACGCGGGCTTAACAAGTTCGTTTTCCAGGAAGGCTGACATCAATGTCACGACATGGAAAACTACAGAGGTCTTTTCGCAATATATGTACCATATACCATGAACTGCAGCGGTGAAACACGGTTTCATCCCCACACAAGTTATAGAAAGCTCAGAAACCAACCGTCAGAAGCGGTCGTGTTGCTCATCGCTGGGCTGATATCCAGCAGGCTGGTGTCGGTGTCGATGTTCTAGGCAGCCGCTGACGGTCAGCACTACGGAGCGATTACACTGATCAAAATAAAGAGGAGAGTTGCAGCGAATATCAACGTGTTTCCTGATTCTCAGAGAGCGGATACGCCCTGTAGTGTCCCCGACAGAGAGTCGAGCTGGAGCGAGAGCACTCACTCACCGACACTTCCGCGTTCGTTGCCGCCTTAAGTGATGCCGTGCCTGATTGCACATTTTTTTAAATGCCGATACCAATAACTACTGATGTGTCATGATTTATGAGATGAATCATCATCAGTTTGCAAGCTTTAAACACACTTAGTGACCACAAAATCACTAGTTTATTTTTCCCCACAATTATTAGTTAACACAACAAAACGCACCTTTCAGCTTTTCGTGTATTTTGAAACTGGGTTTGTTGTTGTTTTTGTTTGTTTGTTGTAAAACCTGAAATGTAAATGTGCCTGTCGCTGAAGCACTTTGGGTCAACTTATGCTGTTTAAATGTGTTGTTTGCTGCAAATAAAAAAAAGATGGGTCACAAAAACAATACAAAAAGGTTAAAAAAAATGTTCACAATGCATGTTTGAGGTAAAAAAAAAAAATTTCATTTCACAAAATGTGACAGATGTGTGGCCCCTGGCTCAGCTGCAGAGGAGGGGTGTCCGTGAGTTTAAGAGGCGCCAGGCAGGTGAGAGAACAGGTGGTGGTGATGGCACTGAGAAGCTCTCTACTGCTTTTAGTGAAGCTGAAGTGGAGAGGATGGGAGGTTTTTCCTTCAGAACGCCGGAAGAAAGCTAAAGTCAGAAGTGTGTTCCAACCCAAAAAGGATTGCAATAAAGCAAAATGCTCAGTACACTGTGTGTGTGTGTTTTATTTTTTTGGAGAGTGACTACTAAGTGACTACTTTTTATTTTAATTTTAATTTAAACATACTTATTTCTGTTCAATTATCAGTCATACACTTACTATCACTTACTATAATAAGTCTCCATCAACTACCTATACCAGAGCACTTTTAATTAACATTTACACACACTCCACCAATAAATGTATGCATGTAGAAAGAGTTGCTATCTTTTTCTAACTCCTGTGGTTACTAGATAAATGTGGAATATTCTGATGACTTATTTTTATGATGGTAATTTTAGGTTCAACATGATTTATTTTTTGAAGTTAGCTGTGAGTGCCAGTTAGCTAAAACAGCTGAAGGCTGTTACATAAACTGACAGAATCTTTCAACAACTGTACAGGTAGAAAGGAATAGTTTAAGACTCTAATAAAAGTCCCGATCTCTTAATTTATGTTTTACTTCCACCTTTAGATTTCAGTGGAGGAAGAGCCCAAGTTGTAGACTTATTTTTACTGTTGAGTACAAACGCTAACGTTAGCCTCTGAAAACAGTTGGAAAAGTAAAGCACATTTGGGGCGATCGTGGCTCAAGAGTTGGGAGTTCGCCTTGTAATCGGAAGGTTGCCGGTTCGAGCCCCGGCTTGGACAGTCTCGGTCGTTGTGTCCTTGGGCAAGACACTTCACCCGTTGCCTACTGGTGGTGGTCAGAGGGCCCGGTGGCGCCAGTGTCTGGCAGCCTCGCCTCTGTCAGTGCGCCCCAGGGTGGCTGTGGCTACAATGTAGCTTGCCATCACCAGTGTGTGAATGTGTGTGTGAATGGGTGGATGACAGGTTGTGTAAAGCGCTTTGGGGTCCTTAGGGACTAGAAAAGCGCTATACAAATACAGGCCATTTACCATTTATAATTGCGTACATATTGAAACAGATAGGAAGGATTAGTTAGTATTTGCAGACATACATTAGCTGAGTCCCAATTCATAGGCCTTCTAAGACTGCCAATAACACGAATGCCAAAAGTGAGAGGTCTAGCCTTCAGATTTGCATCACCTGCTGTTCCCAACTGTAATAATCAAAATAATGATTTACACATAAAATCTTTTTTTAAAGAACCAGAACAGCAACATTCATAATGATGACAAGAATAAAACAATTTCTGTTATTTTCCACTTTTTCCTTCAACAGGCCGGACCACTGTACTGCAGGATTAAACTGAGTGTCCCAGTCCTGGACAGATTTTTTAATAATGAGGACACTAGACCTGATTTTCGCCTGAGCAGGGAGTCTCTAAAAGTGTTGCTGAATCTGATTAACCAGGATGGGACACATGGTTGGGGTGCCACAATTGAGGTCTTGTTTTTCTTTTCTGACTGACACGTGGAGCGTCCTACAGAGTTGTTTCCATAGCTCCATAGCTCCAGCAATAGCTCATTACACAGTTCACTGCATCATCCACAGGGTCATAGACGGGGGTGGTATGCTGTTCGTCATCGGGTCATCCGCCTCCCTCGGAAACCTGAAGAACTAGATGTCGTGTCTCATGGGTTAGCAGGGCTGGCAAGACACAGAGTCTTTTTGAAAGCTGCTGGTGCAATTGACGGCTGCCATGTCTGCATCAAGCCTTCCAGTGGCCCTGATGGTCAGTGCTACAGGAACAGGAAATTGTTCCCCTCCATAATCCTGCGGGCAGTTTGTGACCATCAGGGCTGCTTCGTGGATACATATGTGGGCTGGCCTGGTTTTGCCTCCTGGGTCAGTGCATGACTCCAGGGTGCTCCGCAACATCCCACTGTACCATTAGGTCCGTCACCCTCCTCCAGGTCATTTCATCCAGATGGAGCCAATTTTCTTTACTACTATCAAACACAACCTGTTTAATCAGTTTTTGATTTAGTTTTTCAGGCATTTTGTTTTTGTTAGAAACTCCTTATACTTTTATTAACTGCAGTTAAGTGCTTATTACTCATCCTCGTACACATCCACAGTGTCTCTATAGGCACATGCATGTAGAAAACCACCTGAAAATAAATCATAAATGTACAGAAAATCTGACCGAATGTGCATAATTCTGCTGTTCATTTCTGGCTTTCAGTGGTGGAAAGAGTATAGAAATCCATCAAGCACATACATGAACTCATGTGCTTTGAATGTGTTCCTCTGAGTTGCAGGTCAAGAGCCTGTTTTGCGTTCAAAAACTCAAATTAGCCTTATTGTACAAGATTGGGACACACTGGTCCAGAATGTAAATTGGGTATCGGTGACAATGAGTCAATGCACTCTGTTCATCTCTGTGTTGTTCCCCACATGACAGTAACAGTTAGTGACGGGTAGATGACGCCTCGTGGAGTTTGTGGCACATTCCCCATGCTGTGTCGACACTGTGTTGGTGTGCCGCTCAAGAGCGACATCTGCAGGATTTCAAAAACCACTGCAGGCAACCTGGATAAAGAGCATGGGGAGAGACTGAACTACCGGTAAGTTCATTCATTCTGATGTCTGGACACCAAATGAGTGATGAATGCTTCACATTACCAGGTTGTGATGAAGTGCTATATTGTGTCTATATTCCAGTGAATTTGATCTTAACAAAAATATATAATTGACTAACATAGCAATTTACAAAAAACCCCCATCTTTGCAAGGAAGTTAAAGTGAAAAACGTGAAATATAAGTTCTCGTGACAGTGGGAGTGCTTGTGTACATGTATGTGAGAGCAGGGTTTATGTATATTAAGGATGAGCGGTTTGAATGAGTTAAAATTAAGTTTATTTGTGTGATATAGTAAAATGAATAATCAATTAATAATAAACTAAATAACAATATTCCTTCCTGAAGATTCCTTCAGGGAGGAATTGGAACATAATTCACTCCAAAGACAAGTGAGCAAAAATGGAAACAGGAAAGGGAAAACACTGACCTAATTTGGCATTATGAGATCAAAATGTTTACAGATTGATGAAAATGTCCTTTTTCTTGGAGGTTCTATTGTACAGTGCCAAAAATGTAAACACACAAACAGCACCAAAGACACCCCCCCCCCCCCCTTCCCCTGAGCACAAATGCAAATGGTTGAAAGTTCCCCTTTCCAATAAACATAATTTGGTACCTCGCAACTGTACACATCAGTCAATGATCTACCTAAAAATTTTGGCCCACACAGACACTTCAGTTTTGTTTAACCGATCACTAAAAAAGCCCAACCCCGATCCAGTGAGCATAAACGATCCCTTTTAATGTTCATTTTCAAATAGAACTGCACATGACTGTACACAAGATGGCGCACTTTACCCATAATGAATGAACACTGAAAAGGGTACTTAAACTAAACAGCAGAATAAACAGAACCGATGCGGTTATTACTTCATTTACAGATTCTTTTATTTAAAAAAAATACAATCAGCATTTCTTAACAAGAAATAAAACACAATGCAGATTTGCTCTGTGTGATAACATGGTGTTTTGTCAGTTGCACATATCTGACACATATTTACATGCAAATTTAAAGCACTGACTCCAAATACGTGATGCAGTAAGAGAGCAGCTGGTTGCAGCACTTGGAAAACTGACTATTTGACCGTATCTTGAATTTAAACAACCAATTACAATTCACGTTTAATTAATTAGTAATGAACTGCAGTGCCTCCCAAGGGGCTGGGTCTGGGTATACAGTAGGTTTGTGAAAGCAGCAGAAAAGTCATTTTTAGTAACCTGACTTCCATTTCTGGTACATTATGGCGTAAGATGAACTCTGAAGATGTTAGATATACGTACACGTGCACAATTTGAAACAGAAGTATTAGACCACCAACACGTTACACCTCCAGGAGCTTTTTATGACATCCTTTCCATTTCCAGCTGTAAGGGAGGCGAGATACTTCTAGTTGGGGTTATGTCTGGGATGTTTCTGCTTATGTTCAAAACTTTCTGCACATTCAGGACATGTGAGTCAAATCTGTGGCTTGAAATAAGTATCTTTGGGAACATTTACATTTGTTTTGAATAAATAAAGCTTTAGTTTTGGTGGGCTCCGTCAGATTTTTAATTGGCCTCCGCATTATTCACTTTGGCAATGGCTTTCTTAAATCCACAGATTTCAGTACTTCCGCCGTTCACTTTAATACTTCCGGTTACTCAAAGCGAGAGCTAGCATTCACTTGTTGCTAACAACACATTCGGTTATTTTGTGCTGTAATTAGCGGCTTTACCTATTCGAGGATGATATCGTGTTCAAGGTGTGCTGTTATCGGCTGCCCTAGTAATTCAAGAAAACTGAAAAACGCGTTAGAAATATTTTGCTTAGAGCATCAACAACTTCGAAAGGCCTGTCCGTGCCCAGCGCCATACCCACTGCACGCTATGCCTCGGAAGGAGGATCGGAAACTAGCGTGGCTGGAAGCCTTAGACTCAAACACCCTCCGAAGAGAATCGAGAACACATCCGGGAATTTTTCGCGTTCTTGGAACAGTACTTGGTCTCCGACTGATGACGTATCACGAGTACACGTGAACGCAAGTACGCCAAGTACGTACGAGACAGCCCCTATGTTTGCTCCCTTCATTTTATAGGGCTTTGAGCGTGACGTCGCGGGAGGGGGCGTGGATAGGAGTTTTGGTTGAGGCGCCATTTGTGTAGGCCAAACAAAGTGCTAACAATTGAGAGAAGCTAAAGCACACGAATAACATCAGCCATGGTTCGTACTTGCTGTGTGGTCTTCTGTAATGTTCGATCGCATGACCGACAAGGAAATAAGCTTGAAAATGGGCTTTCTTTTCATTCTTTCCCCGCCTGGAAGCAAAATGAGGGAGCTCATGTATCGGATGTTACCAAAAGAAGGCGTCTAGCATGGATAGCAGCTGTGGGACGAGCGGATATCCAATTCTCTGCCATCCCCAGATATCTGCTGGTGTGTTCCAGACATTTTCATTCGGGTAAGTTCTAAATAAGTACTCTTTATAGCCTAATGGTTTTATTTTCGATGCGCTCCGAGGTCATAGCAAATTAGAACAACGAATGACTATTTTCGCAGAACGACGTTCTATTTATAGAGTTGCTAATTATTTGGCATTATTGCAGGCAAACCAGCCTATGAAATGGATGAAACTAATCCTGACTGGGTTCCAACGCTACGCATGGGGCACTCTGAAATCCCTGCTTCAAGCTTGGACCGGCACCGTCGGCGAATGCAACGAAAACAACAAAGAGCAGCAGTCGGAGGAAAATACAAACCCCCCACTTCAAAGATAGAGAAAATTCTCTCACTGTCCGGTAATCAGCATATAGCTTTTTGACGATTCATGCACTTTTCATTGGACTTCTGGTGAACATTTACCTCATATGTTTGCACTCATTGTGTCTCACAGGCTTTGGTAATGAAGCAGCAGAGTCTGAGGGTAAGGCCTGCGCACAAGAGCTGCCAGAGATGGACACGATAGAAGACCAACACCATAATCACCACGTGATGGAGGCTGTGGGCAAGAGTTGTGTTGGACAAGTGGAGGCAGAGGTAGTAGCAGCAACTCAGCATTGTCTGGGCTATGATCGGCCCCCACCTAAGAAAAGAAGAAAGCTCACTCAGACCACTGTGAGTCAGACAGCTTCCAGCAACACAAACAAAGACACAGAATCTTTACCTGGTGAGTGTAAATGTGGTGTGTCCACGTTTCACATTTTAATCATGCAATTCTAATTCTCCTAAATAGTAGGCTATGGTGAATGGCGTTAGTCGGCACTAGCTGGTTATAGTAACAAGTGTGTTAGGCTGGATGTTAGCAGGTTATTAGCAGCTAATTCTTAATTTTAAAGAAAGTTTAGGCCCATGGTTAGTAATTAAGACCAGCCGCATGCTGACAGAACTATGTCTTCATTTATTTGTCCCATAGACATTAGCCCCAATGGCTGTGAAAGTCTCAGGTTTGGGTTTATAAAGAACATGCTAATGAGTTATTAGAGGCAGTTATTTTATCATGTATTTAAAGCAACTGCAACTGTATGAAAACCAAGTAAAATAATTTAAATGCAACCTTTGCAAACCAAAGTTTGTGATTTTTTTTATTTTCATTTAAAAATGAAAACTAAAATTCTGACACATTTTCAGGGACTTATAAATGTAAACAAAATGTTTCTGATTTTCCGTGTGTGAGAGATTATAGAATGAGAAATTCCCCTCAAAAATATAATACGTGCGACTCGACAGTTTCTCTTATTGCTTACAGGTTTTTTATTGAGTGCACATCTGATTGTATTTTTGTGTTATTCAGACTGCGCAGTGGCACCTTCAGTCATCTTAGACCAGGCCAGCATCTCCAAACAACCCCCTGAGCTACATGTGCACTCAGTCCACACACAGTGGGAGGATCCTTCACAACAAGATCACCAATACTGCAACAGGTCTCCCAGAAAAGAAGTGCAGGATAAGATGACTCAGTGTGATGAAGTTGCATATTTCATTCTTCAAAATGATGCAGACGCTTTGCTGTACACTGGGATAGCCTTGGAAACATTTAACATTCTTGTGTCGACACTGGAAGGATGTGACGACAATGAATTTACAATGCCTGTGCGAGATCAAGTCCTCATGACTCTGATGAAATTAAAGAGTAACCGTGTAATAGGTGACCTAAGCCGCCAGTTTCGTATATCACAGAGCATGGCCAGCAAGATCATCTTACACTGGTTGGACAAACTGGAGGAGGTTTTCCGGCCATTAATTCCATGGCTGCCAAAAGAAACTATTAAAGCAACTATGCCTGCAGCCTTCAAGAAGACCTTTCCAAATACTACGTGCATTGTAGACTGCAGTGAGACCTTTTTGCAGAAACCCAGAAATCTGGACTCAAGAAGGCGATCGTACAGCCATTACTACTCAAGCAACACGGTCAAATATTTGGTTGCTGTTGCACCATCTGGTCTAATCATGTTTGTGTCTGCAGCATATGGCAGTCAATGTAGTGAGAAATTTATCACAATGGACTCTGGAATGTTAACATACCTTAAACCTGGTGATGAAGTCATGACAGGTGGAGATTTAACATTAAAAGACTTGCTCTTTGAGAGAGAAGTTGGATTAGTAATACCCTCTTTCACAAAAAAACGTGGACAACTAACTAAGGAACAGGTAACAGACACGCGTCGGATTGCAAATGTAAGAATCCACGTTGAACGAGCAATCAGACGTTTGAAAGTCTACAAAATACTCTCACAAATCGTTCCCATAAGCATGGCTCCTAAAATAGGAAAGATTCTAAGGATATGTGCTGCTCTAGTCAACTTACGAGAGGATATCATCCGTGATACAGAATAACTGTGCATGTTGTAAACGAGCGTAAACTCAGGGATATCAAGATCGTTACCCAATGTAATTTTATTTTAAGGTAGAAATTTGATGTACATATTTGGAGGGAGTAAATGATTCCAGGTCTGTTTTTATCTTCTGTTCTACACGATGTAAATATTTTTGTAGAAGAAAGGTTACGTGTTTAAAAAGTGCACATATAGTGCAATCAACTGAACAATTAGTGCTTTTTTTTTATTCAACCACAATGTGCTCTTCAAGTGGAAACAAATGTTTTTCTCAAAGCTACAATAATTAGTTGTGCATTCTTGACATTTTGTTATTGTCTTGGAAAATTACAGAAATACAGAACTATTTTCAACAGTAAATGTTGTCAGTTTGGTATTTATATTCCACCATGTGTTAAAATGTAGTTGTTGTTGCCACTGAATGACAAAATGAAAGACCCAGTTTTACGACCTACTGAACGACCCATTGACCCAATCACTGAACTGAATTTGGTGGTGAAAAATGTTTCTTATGTTAATTTAAGAGCAGTTAAAACTGACGGGGAGCGACCAGTGGAACAGAGGCGGTGGTTTACGACAACGGTTGTCTGCCATCTAGAATCCAGTTTTGAGATCCCTTCCCAGATGCCTTAGCGCCCACTCACATCCTGGGCCATTTGACCCGATAAGTCAAATGATAGGGTGGGGCTCGGTTTCACAATGGGTTCACCCGAAACCATGGCTGATTGTGACCCACGCTCGTTTTCATACCTTGGCTCATGTGATTAGGTTGAGGATCATTAAGGGGTCCGTTGTCCCTCTCAGGTGGACAGTCCCACAGGCTGTAATCTGGGGCTCTTCACCATTTGACCCTAGAACCGAAGAAGCTTCTCAGATGAGGTGAAACGTCTTCAAGCCACCTAAAGGTATCCAGATGCTTTTCTTTCCAATGTCTCCTTTCATTCACAAGACAGACCAAACTCTGCCATCATGTTAGTGTTTAACCCGTTTATAGTTGTCACATGAGCAAATGTGCATTAAAGCTTGCCTAGTATTTTGAAATATCTCTCATTTAACTGAAACCTGCTGCGTAATCCTCTACAAGTTGCGATAAGAAACATGAGAAGTAAAACCCTCTTAAGGGCTTTACTTGTTCCTTTACAGATGCTTCATTGTATTGCACTGTAAATGAAACATGCTCACTAGCACACAAAGCATTGTACGCTGCACTTCCATGTAATAGCCTCTGCAGCTGCAGATCGCCATCTACCAGTTTGATATCGCTGCACTTCTGGCTAAGCTGCTCAGTGAGCGAAGGATGGGTCGGCACTGGACATTTTATTTCTATCAGCTCATCTGAGTCAATGACCCCGTCAGGACTAGCAGAGCGCAATGGCTCCTGGATGCTGATAACACTACCCATGTGAGGAATGTTCATGCCCTGTTCTTTCAGCTGATGACAATTTCTAACTTCATTTTCTTTACCATGGTTGCTCTTCAGAAATTTGAAAGATAGAACGCCCTGAATGGATTACAGATTAGTTCATAACTGTGTGCTTGGTGAGGCTGAAAAAAATGCTTAATGCTTATCAACTTTACTGCTGCAGTGGTTTCATTGGTGTTTTGCCCACACTGTCTTGTGTGTGTAAGGTGATATTATGTGCTAGGGAGAGTTTGTGTCACTGCAGTCTGGGAGTTCACGTTGTACTGTTGCTCTACCCTGTGAAGTCTGAAGTTTATCTGGCTTAGACGTTTGGGTTCAAGGTTCTTTGCTGTCCCTGCATTCCACCTTTCTCACTGTCAATCCTCGAGATTTAACATAATGAGGAAATGTACACTAACAGAAGTACTACAGTGTCTGTTTATATCAGTGTTGGACAAAGGGCCAGTGTCCTGCATGATTTAGATATGACCTTGGGTCAACACACCTGAATCATAGCTAAACCACTGAAATAAAAACACTGGCAAAGTCACTCATACTTTTCAAATTTCATTGATGCAGAAAAAAACATCCACATTCTGTAATTTTTGGCTCATAAGGTGTCAGTGCAATCTGAATGGAGTGGTGAAGCGTGTTGTCAGTCAGTGAGCGAGAGCTGCTGAGTTCATGTGTGAAAAGCTTGATTCACGCGTGTACGTTGACCCAAACATACTGAGGATGACGACTGCTACTTTCTTAACGTTAGGGAACTGCTGTGTATTGACATCAGTCCAAAACTTTGCAGGTCCGTTAGTGCGAAGATCCTGTGCCATGGCTAAGGATGACTGCATGTCAACAACTTCAAGTATGAACTTCCCCTCGTCAGTGGAAGGGACCACTTCCTTTGCTCTGATGGAGTCGCCTTCTGTTGAAACACTAAATGGGTCTCTGGCAAAACTCATCACCTCTGTGGGTAAAGCAAGTCCATCTAGTCGACCAGAAAAGTTCTCTTTCAACTAGGGCTGCCACAAACGATTATTTTGATAGTCGACTAGTCACCGATTATTTTTGCGATTAGTCGACTAATCAGATCGTGCATCCATTGGATGTAAAACGTACAGCTTATTGCACCAGCATGCGTCTGCTCTTTTAGACCTATCATTAGCTTACAGCTATAAGTGTTTAAGGTATGTGAAACTAAAAATAAAGACAAGATAATAGTTTATTAGACTTTTAATGAAATTTCTAGTTTGAAGCAAACCGAAAACAAATATAACAAAATAGCATTTTGTGCTCAGTCCTCACAACTATATTGAACTTTGAGACTATATAGTCAGTATAGCAATCTACACGAGATTATTGTTCATAGCCAGGAAAGTTAGCTTTTCTACATGTTCTGCAGAAAGGCTTGCTCTCTTTTGAGTGTAGATGTTCCCTGCTGTGGAGAAGATCCGCTCCGATGGGGTGGAGGTTGCAGGAATGCACAGAAAAGATTTAGCTAGCTTTGATAGTGTGGGGAAACGTCCCTCATTTTCGCTCCACCATTTAAGAGGATCATCCTTTTTATAAAGTGTGGCTTCTTTAAAGTACAGCTGAACTTCACTTCTAACAACTTGGACATCTTGGTCCTCCTTAGATGCTTCTTCCTCATTGTCACCCTGACTGTCTGTGTCAGACTCAAGGAGGTTGTCCAGAGCAGTCTTTTCAATTCTACCTGAACCATTGACTGTCTGCATTTTTGGATGCTCATGTGTTTGCTTTTTTGACAGCAAGCACTTCAACAGTCCCCTGCACTCTGATGACATCTTCAGGAGCCAAAAACTTCAACTTTCTGTATCTGGGGTCCAAGCCAGCTGCGAGAATAACAGGGTTTTCTTTGTCTGCTGAGAAAGTGCATATATTCCCACATCTCTGTGTTATGCCTTTTTCTGCACTGGCAATGAAAGATTTTCCTGAGCTCGTCTCCAGGTGGCTTTGGTGTACAGCCCGTGTCAGCCCTTTGACCACCTGTGGAAGACCTGAAACAGTTGTGTACTGCTGTCCACTAAGGTAAACAGTAGCAGTCTCAAAAGGTGCCAAACCTTGTTTCAGTTCTTCAAGCAGCACCCACTGCTCTGGCTTCAAGTCGAAGTAGTGTTTCCCCCTTGGTGTTACCTCGGGATCTGAAAGAGTGGCAGTGAGAGGCCAGCGCTGTTCGAGGAGTCTCTCTATCATGTGGAATGTACTATTCCATCTTGTACTGACATCTTGGATCAGTGTATTTTCTTCACATTCATTTGCTCCCGTTTCATTTTTAGTCTTGTACTAGCCAGCTCGCTTCTCTTAAAGTGCTCCACTAGCTGCCTAGCAGCACCTAGTGCTCTGCTGATGGTGGTTTCTTTGAGAGCAGTATCGACTATGAGCTGGAGTGTGTGTCCAGCACAGCGGATAGAGGCCCATCCATGTTTTTCTTCAAGCAGTCGCATTGCTGCCACCATATTGGAACCACTGTCATGTACTACTGCTTTTATTTTGGCAGGCAAGATGTCAAGCTTTGTTAACACCTCTTCCATCCATGTCACTATATTGGCACCAGTATGCCTCTCCTCAAGAGGCATGGTATCAAGGATGAAGCTCTTCATCTTCCAATCTGTTGCAAGACTGGTCCAGATATCAGCAGTCAGGGTGAAGAAACCTTTGACACCACCAAGGGTCTGCTTTACCTAAAGATATGAGATGATTTGGAACAATAGTAAGCATTAGTGAAATATATTACAGTATATTTTTTCATTATTAATAATGCTTGTCAGTTTATGCATCAAGATTTAAATTTACCAATTGAATAATTCATTTACATCAAATACAGTTACGTATGTTAAACAATAAACATTCAACATATCAGTAAAAAACAAAAAACAACAACTTTCCATTACATGCTTTAACCAAGATTAATTTATTGGTTGCTCAGTCAGCAAGCTCTTAATATTATTTCATCATGAAATGTATTAAATTCTAATACAAATTGCTATTTTGTGTTTGTGGTGTGAGAGAGTGGAGAGAAAGAGAGACCAACCTTCTCAAAGGTAGCATCATATTTCTTTTCCATCAATTTGGTGAAGTGGGATCGGCCTGGTAGGTAGTTAGCATGTTAATCTGGGTTGAACTGCTCGATCATCTCTTTGAAACCTTGATCATCAACCATAGACAGGGGTCTCATGTCCGTCACCAACATGTTCAAGATTGATTCAGTCAGGACATCTGCTTGTTGAGGTGTACATGTTGTTGGCTTAGTGACAAAGTCGTCCACTGAAGACGAACGTATTTTTTTAGCAGTCCTGTAACGTCTCAGCGTTAATCTCGTCAATACGATGTTAACGCGGCAAATCCCCGTTAGCTCAACAACGCGGTGCGAGGGCTGCACGGGACTCGCTAACGCGGATTTGTCGCGTTAATGCGGTTATGGCGTTAACATCATATTAACGAGATTAACGCTGACAGCACAAATAATTAGCTTGTCGTTTACGATAATGTTAGCAGCTAACTAGCCAATTAGCTTACCAAGATGACTGTACCACTTCGTCGTCGGATGCCACGACGTGCTTCTTTTTTAGATGCTCGTGCATCGCCGTCGTACTGCCATGGAAGGCAAGTTCCATTTTGCAGATTTTGCACTGGACCTTCTTTTCTTTTGTTTTGTCAAAATGCTCCCAGACTTTCGAGTTCTGTTGCTGAGTAGCCATGATAACGGAGACTGCTTCTTCTTCGTCTTTGGCGTTTAACGGTATCCTTGTAGATGCATTTCGGCCATCTTCTGTTTCAGTCTGTTATTACACTCTTGAATCCTACTGTTATTCCTGCACCTTTCAGGATTTTACGGCATTTAAACGACGCGTCGACTACTAAATTAGGCGTCGACGTAATCGTGACTAGTCGACTAATCGTGGCAGCCCTACTTTCAACCTCGCAATGAAATCAGTCATCACATCCGTGATTTGTGTCGGTGATGAGATGCATTTGCGGAGTGTTGGAAAATGCAGCAACCGGCCTGCGCTCAAGTCAGTTTAGAAAAGGTTCAACTTGACTTGGAATGCACGCATCTGTTCCACAAGTTCAGTGACAGTTTTGCCTCTGTTTCGTAGTCCCACACTGAGGTCATTCATGTGTTTGAATATGTCAGTCAGAAAGCAGACATTGGCCATGAAGCTGTTGTCCATTATGCGATTCAAGTATGTTTCTGCTTTTTTTTTGCCTGCTGTTGCAGAGGAAAGCTGTGATCGCCTCTTTGAGATCACAGAAACGCTCGAGTGCCCTGCCTTTGGACAGCCACCTGACATCATTGTGCAGTAGCAGCTCATGGTGCTCACCAGACATTTCTGAGAGCAGCATGCGGAATAAGCGGTGCTGGAGGCTTGATGCTGAGCGAATAAAATTAATTGTAGCCATCACGGTGTCCATTGTCGTTTTGAGCTCTGCGCTTAGTTTCGTGCACAACACAGTCTGATGAACAATGCAGTGTAAGGTTCTCATCTGAGGTGCAACAGCCAACCACCGCGCTGCCAAACCACTCACTTTTCCTGCCATGGATGGAGCCCCATCCGTCACAAGCATACAGACACGCTTCAAATATCCAGACCAAAGCTGAAATCTTCTCAAACATTATTTCGCCAGTTGTGTGTCCCTCTAGTGGCAGTAAGCCGAGCAGTTCCTCTTGGAAGCATTTGCCATCAAAAAAACGGACATATATGCACAACTGTGCATTATCAGTTCTGTCTGTGGACTCATCTACTGCTATAGACATTACATCAGTTTTCTCCAGGTCATCCAAGGCTACGTTCACACTGCAGGTCTTAAAGCTCAATTCCGATTTTTTGATCAAATCCAATTTTTTTGTCTGCTTGTTCACACTACAAATAAAATGCGACAGCAAACGTGCTCTAGTGTGAACCCTCAAAGCGGCCCGCATGCGCAAAAGAAGACGTCACACACAACGCGCTCTGTTTTGACCCAGACCAAACAGTATTGTTTGACTGATGGCCTTAATATAAAGACTTCGGACTTCATGTTTCCCAATTTTTGCTTTAAGTTATTTTGTTATTTACATAACAATGTAATTAACCTAATAATTATCCTTATTGCTGTTTTAGAGAGGAGCGTTGCTTCAAAGGATAGCTGCAGATTTCTGTCAGAATCTGCAGATTATACAGTACAAATAAAATGTTCACGTTTCTCCAACGTTGTCTTCCCAACAGTTTCACTGACATCTACACTGGATGGCCAGGAAGCGTTCGCGATGTCTTCTCCGGCGCTTCTCCTGGAGCTGATAATTGGCGTCTGTCTTGTGTCAGTGACGTAAAAGATGGGTTTAATGCGACATGACCGTTCAAACAGCAGTCGCCTTCTAAAACATCAGATATGTGTCGGATTCAGTACCACATACGAAAGTGACCCAGATGGGATTTGAAAATATCGGATTTGTGCCGTTCACACTGTCATACCATGATCGGATATGGGTCGCATAGGGTCAAAAAAATCGGATTTGATGCGCTTTCGCCTGCTGTGTGAACGTAGCCTAACAGCATTTCAAACACATATGAAGCCAGAACTTCAATCCTACGAATATTTGAACTGTCTGACAGGGGCACGTTTTCAATAGCAGATGTCACACTCACTTTAATTTTTTCGTCGTTTATCACCTCATCCACCACGGCCAGTATGCACTCTTTCAGAATCTGTGTAACGTCTTTTCTTCTTTGCCAGGATCCAGCAAACACGAAGGGAAGCTGCTGCAGCTCTCTCTTGGGCTGTACATGACCTCACCATGGTAGTACAGCTCTGGTTGTAAGATGCAATTAAACTCCGTACTTTTGCAGCTCTCTTCTGAGATCCCTCTGGAAAGTTTTTGCAGAAAGTCTGGTGTTTGTCATTGTGGTGTCTTCGTAAATTGTAATCTTTAAGTACCACAACACACTCACTGCAAATTAAACACATTGGTTTGGCATTTGGATTTTGCGGTAAAATGAATAAGTACTTGTCAGTCCAGGCAGGGTTAAACCGACGGTTTTCATTGTCAATTTAACGCTTGTGGATTGAAAACGACATGCTGTTGTCGCATCATACATTACGATGATAGCTTGATATGTTTACAACACAGTGCATTGTGGGTGGAATATTGCTAGGCTACTAGGAGTGTTGCATTCATAGTCCACACTATGCTGTATTTTCTACATATATATTTTTGTTTTCTCTGTGTTTCTGCTAGGACCATGGGCAGGGCCACTCGGAGGTTGCTTCTGGGCCGCATGTGGGCCGCAGGCCACCATTTGAAGAGGCTTGGTGTATATGGATAATAGCAAACACTGAAATACATTTTTTGCACGCAGCAATGAATTTTGTTCACTCAAATTTAGCTTTTCTTTGCTCAAAATAAATTTCTCATTAAAATGCAACACTTACACCTGAAATTTTTTTTACGTGGGCTCACATTTTTTTTCACGTGCGTTCAGAATTTTTTTATTTTTATTTAACCTTTATTTAACCAGGAATGTCCCGTTGAGATCAAAGACCTCTTTTTCAAGGGAGTCCTGGCCAAGAGGCAGCACATTTCAAGACAAATACATACGAACAAACAAAGTTAAAATTACACAAAACAATTACACATTATTGAGGCAGCCTGTAGGCCTTTGAGTTTAGTTTTAAAAACATTTAAAGACAACAATTCAGTTAGTTTCCAGTCTTTCTGTAACATGTTCCACGAAAAAGGCGCAGAGTGGACAAAGGCTTTCTTACCCAGCTCTGTGCGGACAAGGGGAACAGACAACAGCAGCTGATCATTTGAGCGCAAGGAGTAAGAACCACTATTTGTCCTTGTGACCAAAGTACAAATATAAGGAGGCAGCAATCCAAGCATAGCTTTGTAAATAAAAGTGTACCAATGCCCCTGTCTTCTAATGGCCAAAGAAGGCCATTTTACTCTTAAGTACAAATCACAGTGATGGGTCAGGTATTTACAATTGGTAATAAACCTCAAGGAAGCATGATACATCGTGTCCAACATTAGAAGACATGAAGAAGAAGCGTTCATATACAGAATGTCACCATAATCTAACACAGATAAAAAGGTTGCAGTGACAAGACGTTTTTTTACTGCAAAAGAAAAGCACTGTTTATTACGGAAGAAAAAACGAAGTTTAAGTCTCAGTTTCTTTACTAGTCTCTCTATATGTGGTTTAAAGGTGAAGGAGTCATCAATCCAGACACCAAGGTATTTATATTCATGAACTATCTCTATGACATTTCCTTCAAGGGTGGACACCACTGGAATAGGCTCCGGGACCTTCTTTGACTTGGAAAACAACATTAGCTTAGTCTTGTCAGCATTGAGAACTAATTTTAGCTGAATAAGTGAATGCTGGAAAGCAACAAAGGCTTTCTGTAAAGTTTCAATGGCCTGAGCAAGAGATGATCCATAACAGTAAATAACTGTGTCGTCAGCATAAAAATGCAAATTTGTGTCTGAGACATTTTGACCCAAGTCATTGATATATAAAAGGAACAGAAGGGGACCCAAAACTGAGCCCTGTGGCACCCCCTTGTGGACAGCAACAAATTTAGAACAAAGACCTTCAAGTTTAATGCACTGGGTTCTATTTTTCAGATAATTTGAGAACCACGCTGATGCATGTTCTGACAATCCAAGGCTGAGCAGTCTGTTTTTTAGGACTGCATGATCAACAGTGTCAAAAGCTTTTGAGAGGTCAATAAAGAGTGACGCACAGTACAATTTCTTATCAAGTGCCACAATAATATCATTTATCACTTTCATAGTGGCAGTGTTAGTACTGTGTTTTTTCCTGAAGCCTGACTGAAATTTGGAGACAATATCATTAGAGTACAAAAACTCTTTCAACTGGTCACAAACTAGAGATTCCAGGATTTTGGATAAAACACACAAATTTGATATTGGCCTATAATTAGTCAACACCGATGGATCACCTCCTTTCAATAAAGGCAAAACGAAAGCTGATTTCCAAACCGATGGAATTTCTTTGGTTTTAATTGAAAAATTAAATAGAATTGAGAGTGGTTCTGCAATAAAATCAGCTGCCAACTTCAAAAAATAAGGTTCCATCAAGTCTGGACCAGGAGGTTTTCTGTGATCCAAAGCCTTTAAAGCTTTATGCACTTCATAAACACTAAAAGGTACAAAGTTAAAACAGTCTCCAGAAAACATAGAGAGTTCGAAGCATTAAATCTTGATTTGACATAAATAGCTACACTGCCTCCTTTTTTTGGCCTATCAGTGCGATATACATTGTACCCATATATGTTAATGTCTTCATTAGTAATAGATTTAGTTAACCAAGTTTCAGAAATTATAACAACATCTGCATCTGTAGATTTAACCCAAATTTTGACCATGTCCATCTTCGGTAGTAGGCTGCGCACATTAAGATGAATATATTTGACACCAGACATTATTTTAAAATCAGAAGGAGTCTGGGAATATTGCAGTTCAGGGCCAGGATTTGGTTGCACATTTCCTGACAAAAGTAGAAGCAAGACAATCAACAACCTCTGTTTCGCCTTTGATTTGGGTTCAATGCTTTGATATGTTGAACCCGAGCTGAAACCTCCATTAAATGGGCAAATGAAATAAGTATGCAAGGCCAGAATAGACTGAAGTTTAGGTAAGTCTCTGGGCAAAACATGCATGAAACTAATGTCATGATCCAACTGAGTTGATAACTGCTCTGATTTTTGCAACATTATAGAGCGTGTTCCTTTTTCAAAATTCTCTTGTAGATAAAAATCATTTTCAGAGGTTCCCCTGCTATGTGTCCATGAGCAATTGCTTATCCGGGGGTCCAAAAAGGCCAAGAGGCAAATTAGAATAGTAAATACTGCGGAAATACTGTGGAATCAGAATAGAGGCACAAAAATAACGCCACACTACTGAACTGTCCTTACTGCTTTTAAAACATCTCTGTGTATCCACCAACCATGTGTTGCCATTGATGCTGAGTAAAAGAAACTGCAGTGAGAGAAACCTTTATCGACAGTGAAGGTGTAACCCCGCAATTGTCAACAATAGCGCAAGTGGAAGTAAAAAGCCATCTTCTGCTATGAATCAGGGGTAATGGTGCGAACTTAGGAATACTGTGGATAAGAAAAGACAAATCTTTATTACTTCCACGCGTGGAAAATTTCTTGTTCATGGCAGAAAGTACAAGTTAAAGAGCAGTAAAAGTTAAGAAAAACATAATAGAATAAGATAAAATAGAATAACAGACTTTACAACATTAATAAAATGCTGTATAAAATAAAATTAAACAGTAACTGTTATAGCAGGAAAAATAAACGCGCTTGGTATTGGACCTAATATTGCATACAAGGGAGACTGGGCGAAGGCTATCATGGTGTATTGGATGTTTGTGTGTGTTGCACATGTGTGGTCATCTGCAGAGACCATGTTGTAGAATCTGACAGCAGTTGGAAGGAAAAAGGGAGAGAGAGAGATGACACTGTGGAATCAGAACAAAAAAATACACAATTGTTCCAAGAGAAGGAAGACCGGGAGGCAATACAACAACAGATGCACTGCAAGCTTCAAGACATTGAAGCTATACACCAAGAGGTGCATTGCAAACTCCAAGCCACAGAGAAAAAATAGTGAAAGGCTTGAGAGTAATGTTGGATGAAGCGACAAAATACACAAACACTGAAAGACAAAGAACAGCAGGAGGCAACATGCCAGCTGATGAAGTACAAAATTCAAGAAATGGAAGCTGTAAATCAAGAGATGCAATGCAAGCTCCAACACATGGAAAAGAAAAATTAAGGCTTTCACACAATGTTTGATGCAGCTTGTCAAAAAAAATTCACAAATGCTGAAAGAGAAGGAAAAGCAAGAGGCAACACAGCAAGATGAAGACATGGAGAAAAAAATATGAACAATGTGATGTTTGATGAAGCACTCAGAAGAAACAGAGATGTTGAAAGAGAAGGAACAACTGGAAGAGACACAGAGAGAGATGCAGGATCTTCTCCACGACTTTGACAAGAAAAATTCTGACTTTGAGGTATTTTATAATGAAGGAGAAAAACATTGGATTTGAGCAGAGAAACAACTGGAGACAAAATGCACAGAAATTGAGTGCAATACCCAAGAAATGGTGACCTAAAATACACATTTGCAAGGACTCTATGATAAAGTCAGTACACAAATACTGAAATGTGGGAGGAGAAACAATGTCAGGAGAAAAAACATAAAGACATGCTTGAAGAAATGCAGAAGAGACGTCAGAAATTACAAGCCATGCATGAGAAATTACAACTAAAAAATGACAACATCAAAGAAAGCACAGGATAAGAATTATAAAGAACTGGAAGAAAAACAAAGAACTTCAAGAAAAGGACCAAGAGAAGCAAGAAGCACTGAAAGAACTGGAGAAACGGTCCCACACACTGGAGCTGCAGCATAAGGAACTTTTCAGTGAGATGACCAACCTCAGTACAGAACAAAGATCTGCAGGAACGGTGCCTGAAAAAGAAGAGAAAGTGCTTTGGGCTTTTCCGGAAGAAGACTCTGCTGCTTCGTCACTTCAGCTCCTGAGCCTAAAATCTCCTAACCCTAAAAGCTGTACCTGAGAAAGAACCCGGAAAACTGAGGTTTTCCATTTTCATTTTAAAAAAGAATCCCGTCCACACGTAAACGCAAAAATGAAGCAAAAACGCTGCTATGAACATGCCAAAGCAACAGGCAGCGATATGTTACTAACCGTGTAGAAATGTTGGCCAATCAGAAGTCTAGAAGCCTCAGTGGGAAATAGTAAACAAAGATGGGGCATAGAAGCAGAACCGAGTCGTATGTGTGGAGGGACAGTGTGTGTATATGTAAGCATTTAAACACTGCAGAGAGTACATTGATGGATTGATTGATTGGTAATTTATTTCAACATGTGAACAATATACAAGTACATTTAGAAAAGAAAATAAGAGAGAAAGAAATACTATACAAATTACATACAAAAAAACATTCTGATGAATTTACACGTTGAAAAGGAGTGGGAAGAAGTAAACACTTATTTAATCCCACCCCTTTGCCATAAATTATCAGTTAATATTTAGTCAGCTTCCTTACTGATATAATTTGTAATAAAAATAGTGAACAGATTTCTGATATACTATATACTATAATATCACATCATGAGTTTTTTTGTGTTTGTTTTTAAATAGAGACATTTACTTAATTTAAATAGTTTCCTTTTCTTTATAGTTCAAGAAGATCATATTTTTATAACTCTTTTTGAACAGTTTTATGTTTGGACATTGCTTTAATTCCATATTCAGACTGTTCCATAGTTTCACTCCATGAACTGAAACACAATAGCCTTTTCTTGTAGTACGTACCTTCATTGTTTTGAAGTTACAAAAACCCCTTAAATTATAACTTTCTTCTTTCAAAAAAAAAAGTTCTTTATTTTTTGCTTTGAATAGAATTTGTGCTGTTTGGAATTTCACTAGATCGTCAATTTTCAATATTTCAGACTGCAAAAATAGTGAGTTTGTATGTTCCCTATAACCTGCATTGTGGATGATTCGAATTGCCTTTTTTTTTTTTGAAGAGTAAAAAGTGAATGTAATGTGGTTTTATAGTTATTGCCCCAGACCTCTGCACAATAGCTTAAGTATGGTGAAACCAGTGAACAGTATTCGGTCGTTAAGTGATGACGTGACGAATCCTACTTCCGGGTCTAAAGTAGTCTGCGTTTAATATGGCTTTTGTGTTGTTAACATGTTTAATGTTATGTATTTTCTTCTATTTAATCTCAAAAAGCTCCTAAAACAGTCAGTGATCACTGTTGACCTCCCTCGGCTTTTATTACCGCTAATCATTTATTTAAGCTCAGTTTTTAAAACCTTAGGATGTAACTACAGCCCAGCCCATGCAGCAGTATATGAATGACTAACCTCGTATTGTGGATGGATTATCTCAGTTGTTCTCCTGGCTGAAGTTTGGTCCTTTTACAGCATCCTGCCATGCAATTACATTTGTTCCTGACCACCGACAACACTCACGTTAACTTTTATCGAGTGGAAAAAAAGCTTGTTTAAATTATGCTAACATAGCTGTGTCGCTAGCGGTCACGTAGCACATCATTATATACCAGCTAGCCAAACTTCAGTAACCCTACAAACGTCACTGCTGTTTCGTTTTCTGACTTCATTTATGCTGGAAGTGATAACAGAGCTGTACGTTTTAATTTGTTTCCAAAACCCCGCAGTCAGGACATGCTATACTGTATTTAGATGGAAGCTAGCGAGCTAACTTCCTGCTAACGTCTAACTCTGTTAAATGTCATAAATTCCGTTTTCATGGATGGCTGGATGTTAAACTCAATTGTTACACCTGGTAGAGCAGAACGCTGATCATTTTATTAAAGATGAAAGACTTTAGACAGTTTTTCAACTCTCAGTAATGCCATAGTGATCGTTTGATATATGGACCTGCAGCGGAGTTTAGGCCCAGACACGGCTAGTGACGTCAGACTGAACAACCGGATTGGTGTAAAAGTGTACCATGTTGACCAACAGAAATGATTTGGTAACACGTGGGATTTGGTTATGTAGGAAGGGGGGAAAGCTTTGGTAATAACATTTTCATACTCAGTTTTAATCTTTCTGTGTGATTTCATATCAGTTGTGTTAATTCAGCATGTCATTGAAAAAATAACTGTAAATTCAGACGTGAGATTGTGCTGAAAAGAATGATACTGTAACGATGGTTAAGTGTTACTGGACAGTGACATGTTGGTTTTCTCTGCACACTGTTGTTGTTCCTTTAAGATTCATGTTTGGTTGGGCTGCAGGAAGTAGTGAGGGTGGTGTACAGGAAGGGGTGGGGGGACCTGGTAGTTCTGTGTGTGTGCCAGGCTGAAGAGAGGTGGAGTTCGAGAGCGCTCCCCCTGAGTTAACAACCCGCTGGCTTATGTGCCGAATAAACGGACAAACTGAGACCCCAACCGTCTGGTTCTTGTGAACGTTACATTGGTGTCAGAAGTGAAAAAAGAAAAAAGAACCCCAGAACGCCCGAGACCCTGTTGCCGGCGACGCTTGCCGTTACGAGACGAGGATGTTGCCGGGCAGGATTAAGAAGGAGACGGAGGAGAGGGAGGTTCGTCCGCGCTCGCCCGCCCATGGAGTGAGGGAAACGGCGCTGCGGCTGTCTGCCGAGGCTGGATTTTCTCCAGGTTTGACTAGGCTCGGGAACTGTTCGCACAGCGGCCGCGATTCCGGCGGGAAGGAGTCGACCTCGCTTGGCGCGCCGTCACGTGATGTAAACAAACATGGCGGCGCCCAGCAAGCTGCAGCGAATATAAAAACGCCTAAGTTCAGCGGCAAGACGCCATGGGAAGTGTTTATCGCACAGTTCGAGCTGTTAGCTGTTGCAGCTGGCTGGTCTGAGGAACATAAAGCTCTCCAATTGGCTTTGTGCCTGTGTGAGGATGCAGCTGCATGCCTGCTGCTGCTGACCGAGGAGCAGAGGGGAGATTATAATGCTCTGGTCGGAGCACTTCAGAGGCGCTTCGGGCAGTATAACCAACCAGTGCTGCTGAGGTCGGAGTTCCACAACAGACGCAGATTGCCAGGTGAGCCCCTCCGCATTTTGGCCCATGAAGTCGAGTGCCTTTGCCGGAGGGCGTATGACAGCATGCCACCATCAGTGCAGGCGGAGTTAGCTCGGGACCAGTTCCTGCAGGCCCTGAGCCCTAAAGAGCTCCGCATGCAAACTCAGCTTGCTCGGCCGGCCACACTCAGTGCAGCCCTGGAGCTAGCGTTGGAGAGGGAGATGCTTGCAGGATCCTCTGGGGGCGCTGACGACGCACACGTGGTGAGGGCTGTGTCAGCACCTGTGGAACAGATGGAGACGCCAGCGGGCCTGTGCAGTTTGGTGCAGACAGCTTCGCTGCAGTCGCCTTCCCCTCGGGCTGGCCCACACCGCCGACCTCAGAGCTGCTGGGGATGTGGACAAGTCGGACACCTCATCAGGCAGTGCCCCAAGCTTGCAGCGGTTCAGGGAAACGCCCACGGGCCCGTGTAGGCGGGAGTACACGGGCCTGGGAGAACGACATCCCCACACCACCGCCACCTCCACCCGGTGCGGCCATCACTGTGGGCTGGACCCAGGTTGGCGGCTTTTGCCATGTTCCAGTGACGATTGCGGGGGTGTCCTGTACGGCCCTGCTGGACACGGGATCCAATGCAACGCTGGTCCGACCCGATATTGTCCCAACCGGAGCTGCTGTACAACCGACTAACGTGCAACTTAAGACTGTGACCGGTGATCTGGCCCCAATGAGAGGGAAGGGAGTGTTCCAGTTCAAGGTGGGGGACCTCGGTGTGTCTTATGCTGCCTGGGTGGCTGACGTGCAGGACGCCTGCATCCTTGGGCTGGATTTTTTACGAGCCATTGGTGGTGTACTGGACTTAGGCAAAGGCCTCCTCGTACTCCCTGATGGGAAGAAGGTGCCGCTTATTCCTCCCCCGGTCTGCACAGCATCTGCCGCGGCGTCCACCTCCACCGCAGAGACCCCTGCAGACCCGCCAGCAGAACAGCGAGCGGAGGAGGAGGAGGAGGAGAGGCTCTCAGCAGTGAGGAGTATCTGGTCAAAGAACTGTGAGGGGCTGACTCCACAGCAGCAAGAGAGTCTATGGCAGGTACTAAAAGAGTTTAGTGACATTTTTGCCCTGAAAGAAAGTGATGTTGGCTTGACACACTTGGTAGAGCACGTCATTGAGACCGGGGATGCCCAGCCTATTAAAGTGCGCCCCCGCCGCCTGCCCCTGGCTCATCAGGAGGCTGCAGACAGGGAGCTGTGTGAAATGATGAAGGCGGGCATCATAGAACCATCTGATAGCCCGTGGGCCTCCGCGGTGGTGATGGTGCCTAAGAAAAAAAGTCCTAGGATGCGTTTCTGTGTGGACTACAGACCACTCAACAAAGTGACGAAGAAAGACTCTTACCCCCTTCCCAGGATTGATGAGTCCCTCGACTTAGTAGCCGGGTCCTCCTGGTTTTCCACCCTGGACCTGCGGAGTGGCTACTGGCAGGTGCCACTGTCCCCGGAATCCAGACCGAAGACAGCCTTCTGCACTAACAGGGGACTATGGCAGTTCAAAGTCCTGAGTTTTGGCCTTTGCAACGCTCCTGCGACCTTCGAGAGGCTCATGGACAGTGTGCTGGCTGGCGTCCCACGGCAACGGTGTCTGGTTTACCTGGATGATCTTCTAGTGCACGGGAGCTCCTTTGATGCTGCCCTGGATGCCCTGAGACAAGTGTTGGAGAGGGTGGCGGCTGCAGGCCTGAAGCTGCATCCCGACAAGTGCCACTTCATGAGGAGGGAGGTGGAGTTTCTGGGCCACAAGCTGGGTCGTGAGGGCATCAGCACTTTGGAGGAAAAAATTCACACCATTACCGAGTGGCCCACACCAGCAGACCAGAAACAGCTCAAAAGCTTCCTAGGACTGGCGTCTTATTACAGGAGGTTTGTGAAGGGCTTTTCCTCCATAGCCGCACCACTCTTCCACCTGCTGCAGAAGGACCGTGACTTCATCTGGACCCAGGACTGTCAGCAGGCGTTCGACACCCTCCGCAGATCGCTGACAGAGTCCCCAGTCCTTGCCCCCCCTGACCCCGCCCTGCCTTTTGTCCTGGACACTGACGCAAGTAATGTGGGGCTGGGAGCGGTGTTGTCGCAGGTTGGACCGGAAGGGGAGAAGGTGGTGGCGTACTTCAGCCGGGTCCTGAACAGGAGCGAGCGGCGCTACTGTGTCACACGACGAGAGCTGTTGGCTGTGATGGCGGGGGTGAGACACTTTAAATACTACCTGTGCGGCACAGCATTTGTTGTCAGAACTGATCATGCTGCCCTTCAGTGGCTGATGTCTTTCAGGGAGCCAGAGGGACAGGTGGCTCGCTGGCTGGAGGAGCTCCAAGCCTTCAATTTCACCGTGGAGCACAGAGCAGGGACGCACCATTCTAACGCAGATGCCCTCTCTCGCCGCCCATGTGCTGCAGCTGGCTGCCGTTACTGTGAGAAGCGAGAGGAAATAGAGCGGGAACTCACGACAATAGACGGAGCAGCACAGCTCGCCTGCAGGGTTCTTCTGGTGGTGGATGCAGCGGAGTGGAGGGCACGGCAGGAACAAGACACAGACCTGCTGCCGGTCCTGCAGTGGCTGGAGAAGGGGGAGCAACCCCTTTGGGATGAGGTCACTGGGTTTTCCATCTGTACCAGGGGGCTGTGGGCCAAGTTTGCAGCTCTCAGGCTGAAGGAGGGGGTGTTGGAGCGTGCCTGGAAGGATCCTGCCACGGGGGAGGAGAGGTGGCAGGTTGTGGTGCCAAGGTCGCTGAGGTCAGCTGTGCTGGGAGCCTGCCATGGGAGCACTGGCTCTGGCCACTTTGGGGTCTCCAAGACTCTTCGCCGCCTCCGCCAGGGCTATTACTGGGGTCAACAGCGGAGGGATGTGGAGGACTTTTGCCGCAGCTGTGATGCATGTTCCTCACACAAAGGGCCACAAGACCAGTCCCGGGCTCAGCTTCAGCAGCAACCAGCAGGAGCCCCAATGGAGCGAGTAGCTGTGGACGTCATGGGCCCATTTCCTCGCACAGACAGAGGAAACCGCTATGTTCTTGTGGCCATGGACTATTTTACCAAGTGGCCGGAAGCATACGCCATCCCAGATCAGGAGGCTGAGACGGTCGCTGATGTATTAGTGGAGGGGATGTTCAGCCGCTTTGGAACAGCAGAGACCCTCCACAGTGACCAGGGGCGTAACTTTGAGTCCAAGGTATTTGCTGCCATGTGTGAACGCCTTGGGACTAAGAAAACCCGCACCACCCCACTTCACCCCCAAAGCGATGGGCTGGTGGAAAGGTTTAACAGGACGCTGGCCCAGCAGCTAGCCATCCTTACCTCAGAACACCAACGGGACTGGGATTACCATCTTCCCCTTACCCTCATGGCCTACAGGTTGGCAGTGCAGGACTCCACCCAATGTACGCCTGCCCTGCTCATGTTAGGGAGAGAGCTGAGAACTCCTGCAGAGTTGGCTTTTGGGAAACCCCCGGACGCGCCAGAGGCACCACCGGGCCGGGACTACGCAAGGAAGCTGCAGGACCGGCTGGATTCTGCACATTCCTACGCCCGAGAGCAGCTGGCGAAGGCAGGCCTGCGCCAAAAGAGGAATTACGACATCACCACTAAAGGGAGGCACTTCCGTGCTGGGGAGCTGGTGTGGGTCTACAGCCCAAAGAGGAAGAAGGGACGGTGTCCTAAACTGGATAGCAGCTGGGTGGGGCCTTGCAGCGTCCTAGAGCGAGTGGGGGAGGTTGTTTACAGGGTGCAGTTGCCTCCTAGGGGGAGGATAGTAGCGCTGCACAGAGACCGGATGGCCCCCTACAGAGGACAGTCCCTCCCCTCCTTTCCAGAGGGACGTGTACAGAGCGTCCATGACCCTGCTCAGAGGGGCCCCCGACCGGGGCTGCGTTCCCCCCCCTCAGACTCTTCACCCCAAAGCCCCGAAGCTCCGCGTCCTCCTCAGGGGCTCAGGAGGTCAAGGAGGGAACGTAGGCTACCGCCCCGCCTCAGAGACTGTGTCGTTCCCTCGGGGACGAGGAACTTATTGCTGGGGGGGCAGTGTAACGATGGTTAAGTGTTACTGGACAGTGACATGTTGGTTTTCTCTGCACACTGTTGTTGTTCCTTTAAGATTCATGTTTGGTTGGGCTGCAGGAAGTAGTGAGGGTGGTGTACAGGAAGGGGTGGGGGGACCTGGTAGTTCTGTGTGTGTGCCAGGCTGAAGAGAGGTGGAGTTCGAGAGCGCTCCCCCTGAGTTAACAACCCGCTGGCTTATGCGCCGAATAAACGGACAAACTGAGACCCCAACCGTCTGGTTCTTGTGAACGTTACAATACCAAACGAGGCAGGGACAACAAAAATTAAAGGTGAAATACAAAGGTAAAATCAAAAATAGCCAAAATTTTGAAATAAAACACTCACACTGAATGTATTTGTATTTTCTTTGCAGCAATATAAAGACTTCAGAGAGTCTGGACACAGATCTGCAGCAACACATTTCTTTCTTCTTTTTTTTTTTTACGTACACCACCTCTTTGAGGTAACACCAGCCAAGAAAAAGGCTGGGCCAAAGGAATAAATAAAAGATTTCATCATTTGCTGAAAGAGACTGTCTCTGAGGTTATTTATTAATGACATTACTATTTTTAAGACTGTGTACACCCACAGACCACTTTATTAGGTATACCTGTCTATTGTTCATTATGTCTCAACAGCCAGTCACATGGCATCAACCTAACGTATTTAGCTATGTGTGTGTATATATTATAGTGTTCTGTGCAATATGTGTATATTACACAGAACACTTTTCTTAAAATAATGCATTACATCACTTAATTACACACAGGAGAAAGACATCTGTTATGTTTTCTTCATGTTACTATGTAAAATGATTTGAAACACACTGTCTCATAATTACCACATAACAACATAAACCTACAGGCTACAGCCTCACACACCAACACAAACCCCTATCCTAATGGATGTGCAGCCAACAAAGCAACTGCGAGATGCTATCCTGTCAACATGGACCAAATCTCAGAGGAATCTTTCCAGCAACTTGTTAAATCTGTGCCATGAAGCATCAAAACACTTCTGTAGGGACAAGGGGGTCTAGTATGACGGTAGCACAGTGTACCTGATAAAGTCCCTGGTAAGTGCTTATACTTCTAAAAAGTATGTTGATGTTACTGGTTCAGTGCTTCTTGGAGTTTTTACTCATACATTATAATTGTTATGCATCGCTGCCCTCTGTAGGACACATTCCTAGTTGCATTTGGTTGTGAGGAATCAGATTTATTTGCAAATCTAAAGCGATGGAGGCCAGACTGAAACTCTTGCTGCTGCAGTGCAACGCTGACGGCCACAGTCTGGGAAATATAAAAACATTATAAATAAAACCTCAGTGGAATCAAATAAATCTGTTGCTGATATGTAACATACAGAAGAGCCCTCGTGAATGCATATTTAATATAGGTATACGGCACGCCGTTCTGCTGCTCTCTCCAGCTGCACAGCCCCTCTGACGTTCCCAGCAAATGAGCTCACACAGGACATGTGCATGTTTCTTTCCACCAGAGGCAGCCAGGCAGAGAGGCCAACTAAACCAGTGACTGAGAAAGAAAAGTGGAGCATTTCAACAGCAGGATTGTGTGGGGGGGTTGTTGATCTGTGCAATGCACAAAGGTGTAACTTGTATTAAAATACATTCTTTCAGTTGTATTAAAGATCCATTTTAAACTGTCTAACTGAGCTATGAAGATAAGGGTAGTAAATTAATATTTAGATACATTTTCCATAAGAAGATGGGATAAATATGATGTTAAAGCCTTAATACACTGTTTGTTGCTTGTTTACTAATAATCTGAGTGACACCACTAGATGAAGGGCTCTGTCTGATTTTTTGTAAATACTGTGTAAATGATAGCTTTTTGCATGGGGTGGGAGTGGTCGAGTGGTCACTGGTCAGCAGCAAGCTGTTCTGGTGACATGTAAAGTCTCACTTACACGCTTTATCGTGTGTTTTCCTTTGAATTCGTCTCTGATTTATGGGAGCTGCACACGGACCTGTGCCCTACATTTGCGCTGTTTACAGACATCGACACACCATCCCGCAGCCTCGTGCCGCTGGAGAGGGCATACGGAGCGAATGACGTCATCGTCCATGGAGCACGTTGAAGTGTACATGTCTGGGCCTTGCCGCAGCCGTAAATACGAAACAAAAGCGCACCATGAAAGGCGATTCGCGTTTCTCAGCGTTGGGTGCAAATAACTTGGGCAGTTAAACTTTTATTGCATCTTTTCTATATTTGCACAGGTAGAATTATTGCTCAGCTCGGGCTGTCAGTGGTTTATAATTCATTTGCCAAGTCATTTGAATATTCGCCTGCAATCTGACAAAACAAACAACAAAGCTGAATCTTTTCTTTTTTTTTAGTTTTGTGGCGACACTTTCATAAATAAATATTTTATTAGATGCTCCACTATAGCCTGGACTTTGTTTGATCTGCTGGTCAAAGTTCATTATGACTTAAATATAGATATGATGTTATTGATTGATACCGGATAAAAGTAACTTGGGTTGTCTGTTTCCAGGATTAAGCGGTATTGACTGTAGGGCTGAACTCTTCACAGAAAAACCTACGGATAAAAAGTAGTTGTAAATAAGTAACTTTCATAGTATAACAAAAAATATATCTAAATATAATAAGAATATAAAACTACTACTACACAGATGCCTACAGATGATGAGGAATAATTTCTGTTGGTAGCAGCAGTGAATTTAATAAACAATTACAAAAAATCACAAACATAATATTTCTGGAACTACACAAAATTACTTATTAAAAACAGGTAATCTCTTAACCAGCTGCGTGCTGAAACTATAATTGCGCTGCTACGGCATCCATTACGGCCAACTGCACCAACTGTGGGCAGTGGCTACGCCCTCTCGTGTTCCAATGTGTTTTTTGAAAGGAACTCAGGACCAGTCACTCTGCAACGTGACCGCCAGGCCCCGTGCCGCTAACCACGCCCCTCATAACCAATCATATCGAGCCGAGGCGGGCTTTGGGCGGAGAAACCGTCACCTGTTGTCCAATCACAACGGCTATTTCAATATTAGTTACCAGACCATGTACTTGCACGTGTGTCCCTGCGTGTAAACTACAGTTGGGGGAAGAATAAAAAAAATGTCTGGAGATTCAGTACAGACCACTAAGCGAAGGCTGTCGTTGCTACCTGGATTTATGCCGTCTCTTTCAAGAATTTTGAGTTCCCCACCGCGGGATATTGAAGCACTTGCGTTATTGTTATTTTGAAGCATATTTAAGGTAAGCTGGCGCCTTTGGCACTTTGTTTTACAAGAGTTTGGATCTTTGTAGCTAGCATATAAGCTGTTTTTGTGATTACTGAGCATCAGTGTACAAATTGGAGAGATGAATACATTTAACTGCCTCACATTATAGCTACAGTACATAACTTAATATCAACTACAGTCTGTTCATCTCACAGATCATACGCGAGCTTTTTTCTTTTAACCTCCTCTGTTAACTTGATGTGAACTGATGACTTCACAGTGTAAATGTATTTAGAAGAAGATGCCAACACTTTGAACTAATGTAACACAGCAGTAATCTACATCTACTACATCCCACCCAGTTTCCAAGACCTATTTTTCGTGAACTGTGTGAAACTAGCCCCTTTGGTTTGTGCGTGGTGGACTTGCATACACGAATATTGCACCGTGTGCTAAGAGGGGAGGAAATTTGCCCCCATGTGTTTACGATATGCTTGCTAGCGATGGGGCATTTATTGTTTTTCAGATATATTGTGACCGATCATCAGTTTAATCAGTTCATTAACTACCCATATTTTCATGATTCCCAAAGTAACCCCCCTCCTTTTTTTATTACTTTAAGGGAGGGGTTTGTGACGTGCGGTGGTCGTCTGGCAGACATGTTAGTTATGTTAAGCATTGCGTTTGGACTCTGATTGAGGTACTAAAGCAACATAGCAAATGTTTACTCTGTGTTTTAGCCAGACTAGTGTAAACTGCACGTCCAGCTAAAAGGGATTCTTAGAGGCCTCTCTCCTAATGTACACATACTGTTCTTGGTGCTGGCAGATTTTTACTGAAAGCCAAACACAGTTTTTACAGCTCTGCTCTCATTTGATGTAGGACTATTTGACTTGTGCATTCACTGTAGACAATTGCATGCCACTGCTCCTGTGACTGAACAGTGGTGATCCACTCATGCCTGTGAATTGTATTTTGTCGCCCCCAGAGGCTGCATAACTTTATCATTGCATCATAATAATATAAGAAACCATCACACGGCGTTGGTGTTTTCACTCAACCAGTTTCAGTTGACACCTGTGCCAAAATCTTGTGACATTTGCGATGGTGTCCTGTTCCAGGCTTGTAATCCCCTCTGAGTGGCAGTTTTACAGTAAATCTTCCATAAACAGTGTGGCGCACCGCAGAGGCTTGAGGGTTAAACATGAGCCTGCACAAATGCAAGCCTGCAGCTTCTTTGCACTCTTACCCTCCTGAGTGACTGAGAATGCAAAGAAGCTGCACAGAATCTACTCTGAGCCGCTCCCTTATTCACAAGGGGTTGCCATAGTGGGTAGATTTTTATATGGAATGCCCTTTATGACACAACCTTAAAAGGATTGGTGTCTCTTTCCAGGATCAAACCAGGAATCTTTTGCTTTTTAGGAAAACGTGTCAACTACTTATTATTACAGAAGAAACTGTAGAGAAAGAAGACTCCAAAGTCAATGTCTTTCACCCAATAAGTGACCTATCAGAAAGTCTGAGAGCGGACCATGGATGGGCAGGAAACAATGACTCTCCTAGCTCATAAAGAAAAGTCAAACTTGATTTCTGGCAGCAGCGAGCTGTGCTAATGTTGCACAAGGTTGATAGAGGCAGAGACATGCAGTGGCAGCAGGGGTAATTTTCTTCGTGCTGCAATCATTTGATCACATATATGTGGGGTAATGACTCAACTCATGAGACAAGTAAACAATCTTTAGTTTCCCTCGCAGTGATACATCAAAGCACGAATGACTAATTTACCAGCGGTTTAGTCAGCAGAAACAGAGCACCACGTTCTTCCCGTTATGACTTCACAAAAAATAAAAATGTTTGAGATGAATCTTTAGTTCGATGTAAGTTATTTCTTTATTTGAACTATATACTTTTAAAATGGTCAGGTATGTTTGGAAAGACAAAGAGGGTTTGGATATGAGCAGATAGAGGGACCGTGTCTGTCTTAGTTTTGGATAAGAGAAGAAAAAACAAAAAACATCAAGGTTACCAGACTGACCGCAAACTGCTGGGAAATGTCTCAGGTTTTCTTTTTAAATGTCTCTGTTTCTGATTTGGTTTTGAGGTTTTACACTCAAAGCTGCCATTGCCTCACAGGGTTTTTTTCACTCTTGTATTACATGTTCATTGTTAAAAGTTTCCAGCTGAACTTGTTACAGAGGATGTTCACAACAGACACGTGGACAAGTCTGTGGATGTAGGGTTTTTTACCTGCTTCTTACAGGCTTTTATTTTACCCTCTTCAGGAGCTTATGTGCTGAGGTTTGTTGGCAGGCGGTCCAGAGTGTGTGCAGTCATGCATATATTCATGCAACCGGTGCTGTTATTAAATGATCAAGTTGCCACATGTTGATGTCTGAATGTAGTAATTTACACCACACACTTGATTTTTTTTAATGTTAGCCAGTGACACTAATGAAAAGCATTTTTGTTTTGGGGATTTAAGTGGACCTATTGTGCTTTTCCTTATTTTCTGTCACATATAGGTTGTTACAATGGAGGATGCTCATATTAAACATGGCCAGAATTTAATGATGATGATGGATGTGGATGTAATCACTGTGAACCAAAAGCTTGGGCTTCAGACCGTACTTAACACATGGATTGAGTCTGTTTCTATTTTTGTTTTTTTTACTCTTTGCTCTGTGTGATGTCAGACAGAGGGGATATCCTTTATATGGTCCTGTGTAGGAGTATGACAACCCCACACCTGCTGTTAAAATCTTATGTTTTCCAGCAGGAAGAAAGTTCAGAGAATGAACTGAGGGACTGGATCAAGGCCAGGAATATGAGTGAGAATTATTTTGAGATGTGTATCATGCAAAAAAGACAATAATAGAGTCCAAGAATTAAAAAAATCAATAGCATTTGTACCTTAAGGATCACCTTTCTGCATAGAAACACTGGGAACCTGCAGTAACACCATCAGCAAGAAGGATTTAAGGCAGGCTGGATTTGTTTCTGGAAAACCTCAAGACTCTCTTTTTGGGTTGTTATAAAATTTATTTTCAAAAGCGTCTTAGCTCATAAATGGAAATATTTCCAGCTGAATCTAGGCCGCAGATCACTGCATGGAAGATTTACTGAAATCCATGAACAAGTGTTTGGCAATCAATTTTGTTAGATAAAGGGGCCCAGATTTGATGTTAAGGCTGCAAAACTTAGACTTATGACATTTTCTTTGTCTTCTTTTTATGTACATTTTTGTGAAAGTTTGCTTGGAAAGGGTAATGGAGTCATAAAAAAGTACATGTTGATTCTGTGCAGTACTGCTCTATTATTTTGCAGTATTTGATTCCAACTAGTCCCATTCCATGTTTTTACTGTCATGACCCCCATACACAGTTTGACTTATTTGTAGGTCTAAGCAGAGATATCTCAGATCATACTTTGTGCCATTGTGCCATGAATCAACCCACAGGCTACTTCCTGTGTACACCAGTGTGCATGCAAAGTGTGCATAATTGGTTAATGTGATAGCTTTGGCCATTATTGCCATCAGCTCTTCTGAAAACAGTGTTTTAAAATGAAAACCTGTTCATGCAGATGCAGTTTGAGAAAGTTCATGGCTGGCTGTTGTTGTGTTTTTTTATTTTATTTGGTTGGCACATATTATATTAGAGGCAAAGATACTAGTAGTACAGGTGTGGTCCGGCATAAGAAGAACACGAGCCTTCTTTGTGGTTGGGTAGTACTAGCCAAAACAACAAGTGCTAATTGAGCTTCCTGCCATTTGTTGACAATAGACTGACAGTATCTTGGAGAATGATGAAGCTTGCAATGTAAGCAAGACCCAGTGAGGAAGTAGCCAGATGTTGTGCATGTAATGCCAAGATGAAAAAGAAAATAAGCAGAAGGAAAATCAAACTAGTTTACAGAATATTTATCAGGCTTTATTGCCATTTGTTCAGCTGTTGCTGAACCACTTTATTGCACATTTATAACCTTCCAACTAGGTTATTGCAACATAGGTTTGCACAGCTTAAATTTGAAAGTCCCCTGCAGGCTTTGCAGCTTGGAAATGCAGTCCAAATATACCTTTCGATTATAGGCTCAACCTGAAAGGTTTTTTATTATTTTATGTTGTTGCTGTTGTTTAAATCAGCTAATGGTGAAATAAGTTTATTAAATAAACATACTTCAAGAGGTACAGCAAATGTAAATAAACATAATGAAAGCCCATATTTCTGTATTATTAGTGTAATGAAGTTATTATATTATAATGCGATCGTGTGGCAGTGATGTGAAGGGGCGTGCCCGTCTCACAGATGTACACCATGTACGTTTATTACTGTCGCTCATAACCGCTGGTCTAGAATCGGCTCGCGCGTCTGCTCGCAGCGTTGCATATTTAATAGGCAAACCTATGTGGGCGGAGCTGAGACCAGTGTCTGGCAGGCCGTGTGGGAGCCCGGACTCCCTACGCTGCAGCCCAGCCTCTGAGTAGCGCGCTCTGCGATTGGTCGAGCGAGCAGACCAATCAGCGGTCGGCGAGACCTGCGGAAAACACCGCCGTGTACACGTGCCGCATGTACACAGAAAAGCCAAGAGAAGCGGGGATGCTGAGCCAGCGCTGTCACACTGCACTGTGCTGAGATGTGGAGCAGTGGGCGCTCATGCCGGTGAGGGGAAATTGAACTAACACACTTGTTTAACGCGCTCGCTGGGTTTGCAGTGATGGAGCTGTTAGCTTGAGCCCAGAGGAGTAGTTCACACATGTCCGTGCACGGAGCGTCGCCACACCTTCCTGCAGCCTCCATCTGTGCTTTACAGCAGGGAAGTATTTCATGTTACTGCCAGCTTGCGTCAGGTGGCTGTTGTTTGGTAGATGCGCTGGTCTGTGTCTTCTGATATTGTCCCAGTGCATAGCTTGGAGTGTCATATAGTTTGGTTAATATACAGCATCAGAGGTTCTCATGCACGTTAGAGCTGCTGGCTTAATTTGAGGAGTTTTATAGAGTCTTTAGGATATGAATTTTCTCTCCATAGTCTACTGTTGGAAAACAGTAATGCAGTTACAAGAACAAGTGCTGATATTTTTTTTTCTTTGTTTAGTTAAAATGACAGAAAAATTGTAAACATTTTCTATGAAGCTGACAGTTTCAGATTGTTAGTTTGGTGCAGGCAGGCATCCAAATGAGCAAATATTCACATTTGAGGAGGAGCAAGCATTGAGCTGTGTGCATTTCTTTTCCCTTAAATCCGGTTTGTTGTAGATAATTATTGTTTCAGTTTGAACTTCAACCTGCAGTGCACTTCATGAATGCAACAAAGAAGCCTCTAGTGTTCAGTTTCAGGCTCAACACATTGTTGTCAACTGTTTGCTTTTACAGCCCCAGGTGTTAAACATTTGCAGGTTTCATTAGAGATGTGATTAGATGTTTTAGGCAGCTCATCTTGTTCAGATGTCCAAAGTGTGAGATTGTTGTGCTGATGCTTCAAATAAGAATTTGGATAGCATCTGATGCATTTATTTCTTTATTCATTCTCCATATGAATAAATAAATCTTTGTCATAAAAGCTACAGACAGGTTTATGGTTTGTTTGACATGTCAGTGTGTCTTTAGTGTTAAGCCTTACAGTTACAGTGTTTGAATCAGATCACTTGCTTCATTACCATCACAGTGAACAGATTTATGGCCAACTGTTGGAGCAGAACCCAGCCAGTGTCAAGTGGAGAAGTGCTGTTTTACTGGCAGGAAAGCTGCAACGCTCCTTTCATTGGCTGATCTATATTTGTCACCATAGTGAGCGTGTGGTGTATTTATCCCGTGCAGACATGAGTTCTTTGCATTTTTGTTTACAGTTTATCATTAGCAGTTATTTTCTGCCCGAGCACTTTGCCTGAAGGATTGTGAACACAGCCATGCTGTCTGTTAGGTGACATCTCAGAAGTATTTTTGTTGGTCCAAACATCAAAGGTGATCAATGTGCAGTGATTTAAGACAGAGAAAAGCAACTGAGAAATTCAAATTAGGGTGTGTCTGACATTTTCTCCTACTTTCTCTTCAGCATGTGTCCTGTTCAGAGCAGTCCCAGTAGGATTAATGCTGTACTTTAAGGTCTGGTTATGTAACGCTGTGTGAATGAAGATAAATGCAAACTGTTGAATACCAACACTTCTGCATTTCCAGATCCTGGACATTCTTGTGTCTTTTTATCTGTCATGCCACTTGACAGGTACTAGGTCAGGACATGCTAGTTCACCTAAATTGGACAGGAAATTACGCAGAAACAAGTGCTGCTGTGATTATTATCACACTTTTCGAGCTTTACCTGTCATTCAAAGCGATTGTTCATCTGATATAATGTGGTGACTGCCGGCCTTCACAGTAGGTGTGCACCAGTATATCAGCCGAACATTGTTACTGGCCTGTCAGCAAATGCAGCTTTTGATTCATAAAAATCTGGGACGACGTAGTTTCTGCTTTGCGCTGTGGTTAACTAATATGTTTACATATAAAAATAAAGCAGATTTTAAAAAAAGAAAAGAAAAAAAAAAGAAGTATATCTGCATATCATTTGCATTTGACAGAAATCTAAATTAAATGAATCTCATCCCACCTCCTATGACCTGGATGTCTTAGAGACTCGGGTCTCACAGGGGTAGGCGAGTGATTTTTGCCTCTGTGTCACGCAGACAGAGACAGAATGATTCATTTAACCTTTCTGCTAAATGTGTACAACACAGGGCAGTCGTGAGCAGCGCAAATCAGATACAGAAAATAAGAAGAAACCGAAGACATGTTTTTTTTCCAAGTAACGTGTTAGTCCTGTAGTCAGCACGCCTTGTTACATATTCTTTCCCACAGCACGACAGACATATCTTGCATAATCAGAGCTTGGTCCTACAGCGTGTATTTCCTGTGAATAATTCGAAAAAGGTGGGCGGCATACTGGCTCAGTGGTTTTTTGCAGCGTTAGCTAGTGGTCATGGGTTCAAAAGCGATCTAACATTGCGGTGTGGAGTTTGCATGTTATTCTCGTGTCTGCGTGGGTTTTTGCTTTCCTCCCACAGTCCAAAGCCATGCATGCGCCCCAATCCTGACTCTCTATCAGCCTGTGTTTTTACTCGGCATCTGATTGGCTGCGGAAACAGAGCTGAGGTTTAAAGCTGAGCTTTAAAGAGTCCACCGAGTGGACTGGGATGGTGCAGGCAGGTACTGTAATAGCCTGAGAACAGTTCTTCACCACCACCTTTGCGTGCGTCTCTGCCATCACCTGTGGAAGCATGCATGGATGCCAGCCTGCCTCACACCCACTCACTCCCTGCTTGCATATTTCTTCATCATAATTGGTCCCTTCCCTCCGCCCAGTCTGGCCATAGCACATACAGATTGTCATGTGCAAGTGTGCATCATCCATCTGACCAAACATAATGCTGATTAGCATTTCATGCCCAGAAAGGAGGGAGCTTAGGCGCAGCGCATGAATTTGTTAATCTCCTCTCCCCAACCACTGTTTGTTGCGTTTTAAGTTATTTATGAGTTACCCTCGTCACAGGCCCTGACTTGTTATCGCCTCCTGTCCCCTCAGCTGTAAAGGGCCGTTGCGTCAGCACAGGTATATCTGAGCATATTTAAAGCCGTCCTGAACAAATGCAGCATCACTGCACACTTGTCGGAGGCAGGTAAAGAGGGTTGTGGGGCAGCCAGGTGTATAAAGTTGAGAGGATTGGCGACTGAATATGAGGCTGTGTCGTCTTTTAGTTGCGTCTGCCGGTCTTAAAGGATTAAGGGGTATCACCTTTGCTCAAGGAATAAATAGCACTAGACTCTCACTTGCGTAGGTGGGCCGTATATATATACTTGGAGTTACCTTTCCCAATTATTCTTAGCGCTCTCTGATGTGAGCTTTGTTCTCTCCTCCCAGCCAGTGTTTGTTTTGACTGTCCCAGGGGTAAAAAGAGACTGAGCTTTGACGAGCGACCAGTGTCCTATGTCACACTTTGGCACCAGCACAAGTTCACCTGATCTATATTCAGATCTATGCGTACGCACTTGCAGCATACAAATAGAAACAGGAGATTACTGTTATTCCGTGGGCAGGATGAGGAGATTGTTTTTGTTTCCCAGATAATCTGAGTAAAAGGAGAACAGCTGGGCCCTAAACAAGAGCACACTCTTCTATCCTGACACGCAGCCCGCATCGCTCGGCAGGGAGAATATTTCACGCCGTATTTGATTCGTCTTCTGAGGTTGACATGATGATAAACTGATGATAAGCTTTTTAAAGCCGCAGTCCTGGAGAGATACTTGAGAGAGACCATGACAACCAAGTGTTTTATAATCCTAATATTGCTGTCCTTTCTCCCCCTCTCCCTCTCTCTGTCCATCTCGCTCTTTTTCTTTCATTTCAGGTGGCCTTTAGCGCCTAGAGCACCACATCTCTAAAGAAGGGAGAAAACCAGACACTGAGTGAAAGGAATGTTTTTTGCTCTCACCGAGAGCTGTTTTTCTCACTCTCCCTCACAATCTCTCATCCCATCTGTTGGAGCATTTATGCCAAGGCTGTTTCATAACCACAAATTCATGTCTTGTCTGCAGCGCTTTGAGTGACACTTTTTTTTCCCCGAGATAATTACTGTTCTGTTTGTTTAGAAAGGCAGCTTTGTAGCAGCCTGCACCTTTTTTTTTTCTTCCTGAAAATTCTCAAAGAGGGGTCTACAGTGCGCGAACCCCCCCCCCCACACACACACAGACACACCCAAAAAACCAAACCAAACAATGATATGGTCTCTGTTTGATTTGTTAAACTAACAGCCAACAACTATGATTCACATGTGCATACATAGTAGTCCCACTTAAAGCAAAGTTCAATTTTTTTTGTTTCGCCTTGGCTGACTCCCTCAATCAAGCTGTACCAGCCTCATCCTACTCTAGTATGAGTTATGACAACTCTAAATCAATGCCTAGCAGCAGCAGTCGGGGGCGATTGGCAGGGGCCAACGGGAAAGACCCCGAAGCGGATTCACAGGGGTTAAATGTGCACGAAATCTGCAGCAGTGGTCAGCTTGGTGCCAGTGTCACCCACAAGGACCAGGAGAGCGGAGGGGGAGGAGGTTCATCCCCCAGCGACGGATCTCAGTCTGGAGGTTCGTCCAGAGATCAGAGGTGTCCGACTTCAGACGATATGGATGGAATCTCAAGCGGAAACGACTCCGGGGAGAGGGAGAGCGAGGGCGGGATGGAGAGGGAGAGCAGGTCTCGCGGACATCAGTCCGCACGCAGCTCCCACAGCTCTTCAAATGGCAAGGACTCTGGCATGATACTGGAGACTACAGAGAGCAACAAGAGGTAAGAGAAGTCACCCACAGCTCATTTTTTGTGTGTGTGTTCAGGGTGAAATCAGTATGATCTTAGTCAGATTACAATGAATGAAATGAGTGGCTGCACCAAGGCCAGGCCTAAAGAGTCTAAGAGTAAAAGCTGGAAATGAGTAGAGAAAGATTAAGATGGTAGATAGCTGGATGCTTTTATTATAAGACAGATGTCAGCATTAGTAATGCTGACGATTACTACTCTGGTTTAACTGAGCGTGTACGGTGGCTGGCGAGGACCAACGTTGTGTGGCATGCAGAAAGGATGTTTCAGCTTTTATTGCACCTGTTTTCAATGTAAGTGCTTTAAAATCAGAAATGTAATTGTATTATTCATGTTTGCCATAAAAGTGCCACAACATTAAAACTGCCTGCCTAATATTGCTCAGGTGCCCCTTTCGAATAATGGCATGGACACAGGACCCCCGAGGGTGTCCTGTGGCGTCGGCTTGTTGCAGAGTCGAGCCTCGGAGGATCGAGCTTGTTCCGGGGCATCCCACTGTTGCCTTATTGGACTGCTGTCTGGGGAGTTTGGAGGCTGGGTGCACACTTTGGGCTCTTTGTTACGGTAGTCGAACTGGCTGTGAGCAATTTTTGCGGTGTTGCAGGGCGCATTGTCCTGCCGGGAGAGACGGCTGCCATTGGGAGTTTCGTTGCCATGGGGGGGTGCGCCCTGGAATAGGTGAAGTTGTCGAGAAACCTCTTCTCTGCTTATACCCATTTTCATCTGAAAAGCTTCTTCTAGCTGTCAGAGTGGACACCAGTAGCCGAAACTACCTATTTAAAATAGTTTCTTTGGATTTTTTTTAAATTTATTGACACTTATGTCTGCCTGGTCGGCAGCAGCAGTGTTCACGCACTCACCTCTCACTTTCTGAATAATCATTGTCTGAAACTGTCCTCCTTACCCAGCTCCAACTCCCAGAGCCTGTCACCTCCCAGCGGGTCCCTGGTCTACAGCCTGCCGTCGTCCAGCTCGGAGCACCACCCCCTCTCCACCTCCGGTTGCAGCAGCAACCAGTCAGCCAGGGTCCAGACGCAGAAGGAGCTCATGAAAGCCATCAAAGAGCTCAAGCTCCGACTGCCAGCTGAGCGCAAGGCCAAGGGCCACTTCAGCACTCTGAATGCACTCAAATATGCTCTGCAGTGTGTCAAACAAGTCCGAGGTGAGGGTCTTTTTTTTTTCTTTTCTAAGAAGGTGGCTGTTCTTATGTGGGAGGCAAAACACAGATGATGAATTTTAGGCCCATCTTAACTGAGAAATGTTCAATGTTTCCAGCTAACAAGGAGTACTATCACCAGTGGAGTGTGGAGGAGTGTCACGGCTGCAGTCTGGACTTGTCCACCTTCACGATTGAGGAGCTGGATAATATCACCTCAGAGTACACCCTCAAAAACACTGTGAGTTTAAATTCGTATCCACTTCTTCCTGCATCTTAAAACTACTCTTAAAGGCTTTTAAAGGAGTGGGGCTAGTACACTATTACTGTTGTTAATGAGCCATGGGCATTATTGTTTTATGACTTTCGGTACCTCAGAGTTTAACACGTAACTCAGAGGAAAGGAGGGTTGCCTCCTGGTTACTGTCAGAGCATTTGATAAATCTACGCTATCCAGAAACTGAAGAAGCATCTGAATGTCCTTCAAGGCACACTACTGATTTTAAACTGAGATTTAGAGGTTCAGTCGACCCTCAATGAAACTACTACACAGGCGGTTTGGGGTACTGGGGCAGATGTTTAGATTTGTGCTGATGTTTGAGGACAACCAGTACATACAGGCATGAAATTTCACAGGATTAGTAGCCCAGAGCTAAATGAATTTGAAGATGGGTGTGGCCTTCAGCTTTGTGCTTGTGTTCAAAAATATCCATTTTCACAGTTTTTTTTCCTGAAACAGGAATTGAAATGCGCCCCAATGAAAGATCCCAGATTGTTGGAGAAGATGGCTCATTAAATTCCTTCTGTTTTCTCCAGGACACATTCTCCATGGCAGTATCATTCTTGTCAGGGAAGGTTGTGTACATATCGCCCCAGGGCTCATCCGTGCTGCGTTGTAAGCCTGAGTGTCTCCAAGGAACCATATTCTCTGACCTTTTGGCTCCGCAAGATGTCAGCACCTTCTACAGCAGCACGGCACCCTGCCGCCTGCCCCAATGGGCCTCCTGCATCGGCTCTGGTGAGCACACGCTGACTGAAAGCGCGAGCAAGTTTAGCTATGTTTCCTTATGTTTCCTGTGCTGACTGACTCCGGTCTCCTCCAGCATCTCCTCCAGTTGACTGCACCCAGGAGAAGTCCATGTTCTGTCGGCTCAGTGCTGACCGGCCGCAGGGCGGCGAGATGCGCTACTACCCATTTCGCCTCACGCCCTACCAGCTCACCATCAGAGACTCGGATGCTGCTGAGCCACAGCCCTGCTGCCTGCTGATCGCAGAGAGGGTCCACTCTGGATATGAAGGTATTTGATACGATCCCCTGTTGTCTGTAATAAACAAGTGTTTGTGTATATATGAGTTAAAATTACACCATCATCAATTTGACACTGAGAGTCACACAAGCTAAAGAGATGTAACATAGCATTTTAATTATATCGACACTGTTCTTTCCTTACTGTTTGGACTGATTATGTGAGGTGATGTATGAATATGATTCTTGTAACCAGGCAGGCCCCACCTGTTTGAGTAGAGTAGCAGAACGCAGGGCAGCTTTTGGTATCAGAGTCGCTTCAGGTCTGACATGTGACAGGTTACTAGTTTGGTTTCAGAGCGCGTGTTTGTTTTGGTGAGACAGGATGAGTGGGCGGTGCGTTGGTGTTAACTCTGTGGCAGGATGTTTCAGTGGAAAACAAAGCAAGCGAGCCTGGGGTTATCAGAAAAGAGCGAGAGAGTCTAGTTTGTGTAGTTGCACTCTAACAGGTGCAAAGTCTGCTTCCACTATAGCTCTGGAGGAAATATAATGAAAGAGACTGGAATACCATATTCCTTTGAATATGGATAATGTAGACCGTTGATACTGCATGACTGTCAGAACAGTGTCAGACACAAAGTCTGTTTCACCCTCCAAACATGCTCCTCATCTGTTCTGTTTGTGTCCTCTGTGCCCATCAGCTCCTCGCATCCCACCCGACAAGAGGATCTTCACCACCAGTCACACTCCCAGCTGCCTCTTCCAGGAAGTTGATGAAAGGTCAGTTATCTTTGCTCTGACCCCATGCTTCCTGCTGTGTCGCCTTCTGGTAATTGGTGTTTTAAGCTTAAGGCGTGCGATCGACTCATCGTTTCACTGTGGATTTGGAGACGGTTGTTAAAAATAAACAGCTATAACATGTTTTGCGATTTCACTTCTCTGAATGTTAAGGTGTGTGTAAAATGATAACTCTCAGTGTGGAAATGTGATGTGTTTGCAGGGCAGTGCCACTGTTGGGTTACCTCCCTCAGGACTTGGTCGGGACACCGATCCTGCTCTGCATCCACCCTGAGGACAGGCACATTATGGTGGCTATACATGAGAAGAGTAAGCCTATTTAAGCCTTTCTTCAAAATGTAATCACGACCAAATTCACACAGGGCTAATGTAAAAAACACACTTTAGCTCGAATAACAGGCTTGTTAGCAGAAGACTAATTAATTGGGAACCTGTGCAGTAGGAGAGAAACGTGGACGTTAATCTGCTGATGTAACGACAGCTGCTGTTAAAATGTATAAAACCTAAGCAACCAGGTTCTCTGTGCACTGTGTGTGTCAGAGCTGCAGGTGGTGTGCACATAGACACACAAAGGCAGCTACAGGGGACAGGGTGACGCCTACATTAATCCAGCAGAGGCAATAATGATCATTTATTATGTGATCTTTCTCTCTTCTTTTACTTCTGGAAAAAATAAGGGTCCTCATTTTGACGTTCTAGTTTTGTGGCTGTTGCCGCCTGTATCTGGGGATGTTTTTGGTAGGAGCTTATGTCACACAGAAGCGTAAGGGCTGTGTAAACCGTTCATGGCTTTCATATGTTTTATTTTGTTCCTTCACAACTCAGGAAACTCACATGTGTGCTTTGTCATCTCTCTTCAGTCTTTCAGTTTGCTGGGCAGCCGGTTGACTACTCGCCCCTGCGGATGTGCGCCCGCAGCGGGGAGTATGTCACCATGGACACCAGCTGGTCTTCCTTTGTTAACCCCTGGAGTAGAAAGGTGGCGTTCATCGTGGGGCGGCACAAAGTCAGAACGTAAGCGTTTTCTGTCTCACTTCACCAAAAGTTTTATGTAATTGTTCAAACTTTGTGCGTCGGTCATCTGTCCTTAAAGCTCATTAGATGCACGTTTAATACTGCCTTTAGTGACTAAACAAGGATCTTCTTAAAAAGTGGCACTTTTAGAAGACCTAAAAAAAAACCACAGATAAAGAGTTTGTTTCTATTATAAACAAACTCTCCTTGTCTCCAGGAGCCCGCTGAATGAAGACGTGTTCACCGCGCCGCAGGACTGTGAGAATCGGGTCACCACGCCCGACATCGTCCACCTGAGCGAGCAGATCCACAGACTCCTGGTGCAGCCGGTGCACAGCAGCAGCTCTCAGGGCTACAGCTCTCTTGGGTCCAGCGGCTCACGGGGCTCCCACCGCTCCAACCAACAGCACCTCAGTGCCTCGGCTGCCTCGTCCAGCGACAGCAACAGTCCCGTTGTAGATGAGGCCGCAGGTGCATTCCACAAACCTGTGAGTCTGAGAAAGAAGTGCTTTTGTGTTGTTGTTTTTTTTAGTTATATAACCACAGTACAACCAGCTTTGCAATCAGTTGAGTTTAATCCTCTGATTGCAAAGAGGCACATCATAGACACACGAGAAGAGCCAGAGTATAAAATTCATTCATTCTAGCTCGTTACCTGATCCAGTCTGTCTGGCAGGTTTTTTTGGATAAAGGTTGCCTTGTGATTGAAAGTGGCTGCCGAGAGGTTGGTCACTGCAGCTGCTGAAACTTCAGTTGTCACCAGGCAACCACCAGTGTTTTGTTTCCTAGCTGCAAGGGGGTTGCTGTCCTTTTACTGTAGTGTGGCTAAATGATAAAATATCTGGATTCAGACATTAGATGACTAAAGGGGCTGCATAGAGGGTTAGACTAATAAGGATTCTTTTTAACTATGAATCATGTAAGGCTACTCAAACAAAAAAAGAAATCCATCTGAAAATGCGCACAACATGTCCCGCTTTGTGAAATGCTTTCTCACAAGATTGTTTATCCCCTTGTTTTTGATACAGCCGCATTTTCCTGGGTACTGTTGCATCACATTTAGACTGTAGTGTTACGCACGAACAATATGACAGGTTGGCAGAAGATTCAGTGCAGTGTCATTCTCTCGTTGGTTAGCTGTGATGTTTCTGGTCTTCGTTTTTCTCTAGATGACGTTTCAGCAGATTTGCAAAGACGTCCATATGGTGAAAACAAACGGGCAGCAGGTTTTCATCGAGTCTCGTAACCGCCCACTTCCGAGGAAAAACACCAGCACGGGTAAGAGGCTGGAGTTGTATTTGAACTCAGAATGTCACGGGAGAGTAAATAGTTTGGTTTTTTTAATAGTTTTAGTATTCCAGGAAAGAAAAAGGCATAAAAGAAAGTTTTTTAATAATAACAATAATGTCCAAAAGCCTTCACAGAGGACGATTTTAATTTCTTGATCCTGTTTGTATCTGATCCAGTCACGGCGGCCGTCAGAGCGATCAACAGCGATCCAGTCAGAAGTTTGATAGCAGACATGACAAACCCATCCAAAAGTTTGGTCCCTGCACCGCTTGTACCCAAGGAACCATCTACGAGCTACTCCTACCAGCAGATCAACTGTCTGGACAGCGTCATTAGGTTTGTACACAAACCTGAAGTCGTTTCTGTGTCGACATTTGCCCTTTGACCTCCCACTTACCCAGCGATTTCTCACACAGGTACTTGGACAGCTGTAACATTCCCAATACAGTCAAAAGGAAGTGTGGTTCCTACTCCTGCACTGCCTCCTCAGCATCTGATGACGACAAACAGGAGCCCAACGGCAACAGCAAAGGTATTTCACTATGATCTGGAATTGATTAAGTTGTTAGGTAGGTAATGATGCAGCTAACTAGGTAGAAGACAACAAACCTGGTTGATGTTGTGTCTGTGCGACTAAATTTCTGACCGTATTGTCTCTCCAGGTGGTTCAGTTAACCTCGTAGGTGAACCACCTCCTCTGCCTCCTCTGACCATGGCCACAAAGGCAGAAAGTGTAGCCTCAGTTACGTCTCAGTGTAGCTTCAGCAGCACCATCGTCCATGTTGGAGACAAGAAGCCTCCCGAGTCAGGTGGGCCTCGTTAACACTCACGCTCTCCTTCCTGGAAGTTGCAGGACGAGTTCCTTGCACACCCTGAATGGAGTTCTTTTTTTTGTTTTTCATGTTTAACAGTGGCGTTCAAGTTGTGCTTTTTATGTGTTTGTTTTGCAATTAAACTCGCTTTTGTTGCAGGCATACTACCTGGAACATTTCTGGTTTGATGTGATGTGTTTCATTCTTCTCCTGTGCACACTGTTTTACATATTGTAATTGTTTTTTTTTTCAGTGAATGTTAAACTTTAATGACACAACAGCTCTAGCAAACACGAGGCTTCAGCTAACAAACTCGTGTTTATCTGCAGCTGTAGATTGTATAAGATATATACGTGTATGTATGTATACCTGAATCTTTTGGTCCTACCTGCCTAATGACAGCACTGAATTGTGTCAGTTAATTGCAAAAAGAGTGATCTTTATTTCTTCTTTATATCGTTACACCCCGCCTTCTTGTCCTCTTCTCCTCTTCTTCTCTTCTCACAGACATCGTCATGGAGGAAACTCCTACAACTCCCACACCGGCTGCACAGACTCCTCTCGACACCACCCCGACTCCTCCCGCAAGCAGCTTAGAGCTTCCCGCTAACATCGCGCCTCCTCCACCTCCTCCTCCGCCACCTCCTCCTCTCCCTCAAGCCAGCCAGCCTGATAGGGACAGCCGGAGAAGCGGAAGTGTAGGAGCCGGAGCAGCGGGAGGTGGAGGTAGCAGGCTGGGTCTTACCAAGGAGGTGCTGTCCGCCCACACTCAGCAGGAGGAGCAGGCCTTCCTCGACCGCTTCAAGGACCTCAGCAAGCTGCGCGTTGTCGATCAGACGGTGTCTTCAACTGTGCGCTGCCACGCCGCAGCTGTCAACCCCCTGTCACGAGGTAGGAGCACACTGTCACAGTCTTAGAAATGGTTTTGTATTGAATAGCTGTTTTGCAAAGTGAAGAAGTATATTTGAACTTCATCTTTGGGAACCTGTATCACCTTCGATACACTAACGTCTGTGAAACTGTTGGTGTGAAAGCTTCAGAATATTTTATGTGAAGCACCAAACTGATTGTAGGGCGTCTTCTATCTTTTGCAGGGGTGCGTTGTTCCCGTGACTACCCAGCTGCAGGAGGTAGCAGTGGTCACAGACGCGGCCGTGGCGGTAAGAGACTCAAGCACCAGGAGTCTTCTGACCAGCACAGCTCTCTGGGCCTGAGCGGGGGTCGTCAGGACCTCAGAAGCAGCACTGCTCCCATGCCCCTCAACATGCCTCTCGGCCCTCCAACAACCTCATCCTCCTGGCCTTCTGTAGGTTCCCAGGCTAGCATGCCACCCGCTGCTTTTCCCCCTGGTATGCTTCCAATCTACCCCATCTACCCACCTCTTACTCAGCCCTTACCCGTCCCAGATCCATCACGTTTCCCCCCCACCCAGATGGTTCCTCCCATGATGGCCTTCGTTCTGCCCAACTACATGTTCCCGCAGATGGGAGTGCCCATGTGTCAGCCAGGCTCCACCCCTGGACCATTTTACAATCCCAACTTCGGTTACCAAGGGGTCCCCACAGCCGCTGTCCCCACAGCCGCTGTCCCCACAGCCGCTGTCCCCATTACAGTTTCCAACCCCATGCCCACACCAGGCACATGTGCCCTGTCTCGCAGCAGCACGCCACAGTCTTACACTCAGACGCCAGCTGATCGCGAAGGCGCGGAGTCACCCCTCTTCCAATCCCGATGCTCCTCCCCTCTCAACTTGCTTCAGCTGGAAGAGTCGCCGAGCAACCGGCTAGAGGTCGCCACGGCACTAGCAGCATCTCAGCAGGCATCGCCTTCGGTGCAGGGTGGGGCAGCCAGGGGGCAAAGTTCCACCAATCAGAGGAGCTCAGATGACACCTCCAAGGAAAATGAGAATGTAAGTGTTCAGGATAGGATGTCTGACCTAAAAATGTAGCAATTGCTCACAAAAGACTTAAAAAAAAATTAACATTAATGTTTTCCCCATTAGGGTGAAGCTAATGAGTCCAACAACGATGCCATGTCCACCTCCAGCGACCTGCTGGACTTGCTGCTCCAAGAAGACTCGCGCTCAGGCACCGGATCAGCTGCCTCTGGTTCAGGGTCTTCGGGAACAAGATCCTCGGGTTCGGGCTCCGGTTCCAACGGCTGCAGCTCCTCTGGCACCAGCGGCACCAGTCAGTAGATTTAAATCATTAGTGCCATTTAAAAAAAAAAAATAAAAAAAACATCTTGTTCTCGGCTGTTGATGGAATTCTTTTTAGTTTAATGGTTTCTATCAGGGACGCAGAGTTCTGGGGCACTCTGACATTTAATTTAGTTGATCGTGATATGACTGTTATTAGTAAAGTGAGATGATACCAGATGAAATAAATCAGATGAACTCTAAAAGTTGCAGTAAAAAAAAAAATGTTTTGATTGAGATTGTCTCTAATTAACACTGTGATGGTCTTTAATTCTCAAGTACAGACTGAAAACTCTTCTAAACTTTTTGTGTTTTTCCCATCTAGTCAGCAGCCAGGGCAGCCACACCAGCAAGTACTTCGGCAGCATCGACTCATCGGAGAATGACCATTCCCGCAAACAGCCAGCAGGGGGCAGCAGCAGCGCGGGAGGAGACGGTGGAGAGGAGCAGTTCATCAAGTGTGTGCTGCAGGACCCCATCTGGCTGCTGATGGCCAACACAGACGACAAGGTCATGATGACCTATCAGCTGCCTGTCAGGTACAGCACTGGGCAAAATGACATACACGACTTTGATTCACTCATTCAGCTCTCAGATGACAAACTGGTTTAGAAAAAGTGAGGATTGTTTTGTTTCTCAAGACATGAAGTATAAGTGGGACCGATCTAGTCATACTGTAGAGAAATACAAGCAGCTGTTAGTCCAGAAAGGCAGCAGCTTAATACTTGTCCACTTTATTTGTCTTCGTCAACAGGGACTTGGAGACGGTTCTGCGAGAGGATCGTGAGTCCTTGAGGAACATGCAGAAACACCAGCCACGCTTCACAGAGGAGCAGAAGAGGGAGCTGAGCCAGGTCCATCCCTGGATCCGCACCGGACGCCTGCCGCGAGCCATCAACATCTCCGTGAGTACAACAGATCCACCCTGTACCATGTCAACGTGCGATGTACGATCTGTTTTGTGGCAGAAAATACAGGAAGTCGCTTCTCTCTGTGTTTTCAGGGCTGTACCGGCTGCAAGTCTCCCCCCGCTGTGCCCCCCGCCGCCCCATTCGACGTGGAGATCCACGACATGGAGCTGTGCAGCGTGCTCAAGGCCGAGGAGGAGAGCGCCGGCGAGGTGATGAAAAGCCTCACAGAGGCGGCTCACCATGAGGACGAAGAAGAGGAGGAAGGAGTTGAAGATAAAGGAACAGAAAAACAGGACAGCAGCCAAGACATGGTGGCAGAGGAGGAGGGAGCGAGGTCAGACACTGTGGAAGGAAAAAGTGAGACTTAGCCACTGGAGTCTGACGGGACTCACCTCGCAGGTGGCCCAAAATGAAAAGCACTAGCGCCAATCATGAGCTTCATCATGAGACAATATGCGCCGTCCAGGACTTCCTGTGCTCAAAGCATCATTACAGAGGCTGTAATCCAATGAGCTTGCGCTGGGATGCTGAGGTGCGTACTGATGCAGACGACTGCTGTTTATTGTCGGACAGCAGGTCAGGCGGGACACGTTGATTCTTTGAGTCTGATTTCGATGTCAGCGGTCCAGGCACCCACTGGAACTGATAATTAAATGCCTTGGACACCACCGGACACGCACACTCAGTTTTAGAGAGTGAATTTGTCCTGTTTTCTTTCTTTTTGTCTATTTTTTTTATTTTATTTTAATTGTCCTTGTAGTTCAGGTTATATTTATTTAAGTTGTAAAATAATCAAAGGAGACTAAGGTTAAAAAGTGCGCCTTTACATAAAGATGGATGTGCTCCACTTGTGTTTTCATCTCTCCTGCCCAGAGTTCAGCCTGTGACAAAAGAAGGGACTCTGACTTTTCTGAATGTTTCTGGGATCCTGTTCTGGTCTCAATCCTCACTTTTTCTTCTTCTTCTTTTGTATGAATTGTGACCCCAAATAATTAAACTACTTTCACCTGATAGAGGAAAATGTACAGTGAGAACCAAGTAATTTTGTAAGCATTGTGTATATTTTTATAATTTGATGCACTGCAGATGGAGAACACCCAAAAGAGGGTGTGTACTGTAAAAAAAAAAACAACAACAAAAAATGTGTTTAAAAAGCTATTTGTTATACGATAGATCGCACTTTTTGGAAATGGAGACAGTGTTTGTGACTCGGCAGTCGAGTTGCTTTACTTGTGGACGAGCGTGGAAATCAGCGGGAGTCTGACCCACACCTTTTAAAAGGCTTCTCATCTGCCAGGCATTAGTTTGAGCACGACAACAGTGAACAAACACTACAGACAGCGTTTCCCAATTTATCAACCCCCCTACGGACCCTGCAGCGCTTCTGTGTTGCTCGTGGTGGTGAGAAGATTTGGAAAAAGGTGGATGTAACTCTTAAAAAGTCCTCCGAAGAGTTCGAAGAGTGTTTTACTATCTTCTCTATTCCACTCTGTCCCTTTTCCCTGTCTCTTCTCTGTGGCACTGTTCTGGTCATGTGATATCCTTTGCTTCATGGCGTCAGTGGTGTCTGCAACAGTTTAATATTTTTGAAGTTCTTTGTATAAAAAAAAGACAATAAAATGACTTTAAATGGGTTTAAATGCGAAGTCAGATTTTTCTTCTTTTCCACCTCATGATTACATCTCTTTGCAGTCTATTTTTGTTGTCAGTTGGCGTGGATACACAGAAGCGTCCAGAGCGAGCTGGAAGCAGAGAGCGGATCGGGGCAGCTGCTTTCTTACCCGACCGCAGTCTCCTGCTGTTCTGCTGTGGTTTCTACCCAAAGTGGTCACCGCAGCTTAAAAAAGACAAAAGGCACGTCCTCGTTCAGACAGGCTCAAAGTGGTGAAGCTGACTTCAGTGCATATTATGATTATAACAATGGCAGCAATGATTGTAATGTGCGTGGGTCTGCTGGCAGACCGGCTGGTATTAATAACACAGCTGAAGATGCTCCATCTTTTATTATGCAACAATAAAAATGAGTCTTACTGTTGTAATAAAACATTTTACTGTAGAGTTCAGCATAACTCACGTTTTTAATAATTGCTTTTACGAGCCCTGTATGATTTTTATTCTGGTTCCTGCAGTTTTTTAAGCTTTCCTGTGCTTACACTGGATCGTTTTGTGAGGCGAGGTTAATTCTGTGGAAAGAATTTAATCTTTTTAATGAACCGTCACCTAAATTGTGCTTGTGTGCCCATGATCTTTAAAAACAGCAGTCAGGATCCACGCTGGCAGCTGTGAGATCGCAGCAGTACAGAAGTAAATGCTAAATTTGCATGCTAATGTGTGAGCCAAAAGAGGGACTACCATTATATTGAGATTTAAACACCGCAATACAAGTGCTGTTACAAGAAATTTTATTATATGTGGGAAATAGAAACCAATTAATGATAACAAGAAGAAAAATCCACCAGTCCTGATAAGATTAAGCTAGCAAACAAGAGGACAGACAGAAGCTGCACCACAGTTTGGGCCATGATTAGAATTACCACTCCCCCTGACCAAGTGATCACACTCAAACATCAATACACTCAACTGCATTAAAGTTACCCCAAGGGTGCACACCGGCTGCCATCAGAAAATCCTGTGAAAGACACACCAAGAGAAAGCTACATCCTCCAAGCTCCTTCTTCTTATTCCTCTTTCGGCCGATCACCAACTATCTGCATATCCTCCCTCCTTCGCTACATCCATAAATCCTCTGTGGTCTTTTCCTCCTGCGTGGCACCTCCATCTTCAACATCTGCTTCACCCTGTCTGCAGTTTCCTCTACACCTTTCCTTTGCACTGTCTATTGCGTTGTATGGTTAACCTTATGTATTCAAACTCGTCTACTTTTACTACATCTATTACTTGCATGTTCACCTTTCCACCTGTTTCCCTCTCATTCACACACATGTAATCTGCCTTGCTTCTCCAGTGCACACCTCCATCTCTCCAGGCTGTCCTCCACCTGCTTTCCACTCTTGCTACAGATCACAGAGTCATCTGCAAACATCACGGTCCTTTGCTAGTCCGCATTTCACGAGCTTGTACAACCAACTTTTCATTTCTTTATCAGTCTCTCACATGGTTATGGAGGAATTTTGGGAATCCTTTACAGCCCATTGAGGTTTATTCACAGTTGTTTTAAAGTCCCACCACAGCATTTCGGTCGAGCTGAATTCTTGACTAAAAGTCCAACATGTAAACCTGATGGTTCCAGATGAAGATGGCGAACAAAAGCACGGCTTGTAGCCGGCAGCGCTGTGAAGTGGTCATTATACATGCTACAACACAGGCCCTCTGTAAGCACACGCCTACAGAAACTTACCTTCTGCATATACTTCATTAGTCTACCTGTTAATGAGCAACACAAGCACACTGTACAGATCCACTCTGGCTGTGAATCAGTGTAAACAACACTTTTTACTGCTAGTCACCTGCATTAACCAACTTCATTCACGCACCCTTGCCTTTCTTCGCCTTCCCTCCGTAACACCCCACCATCCAACCATCACTTCCCCTCCTCTCCCTGCCTCCCCTCCCCTTCCCAAAACCTTACCCCTCTCCACGCCTCTGCGCTGCTTCTCCCTCCTTCTTTCCCTTCTGCACTCTCGTCTTTCCCAATCCGGGAGGACAGCAGGATGGAGGACTGGGTGTGGACCCCCATGTGCCTTCTTGTCATTTTGTCCTTGGGATGGACTGATGCTCAGACTAATGACACTAACGCAAGGTAAGGTGTGCGCAGCAAAGTTATTCTGTATGTATGAGCTGTCAATGTGCCCTTTGTGAACCAATTTTCTTTTCAGTATGTGCACATGTGGCAAGCAATTTTCAAGCCCACATCAGTCTGGATTAACTACTGTGCATGTGTGAGACTGTTTCCTCTCCTGGTCGCAGTATTGTGATTACCGAAAGTTCGGTAGAAATAGAAGGGTGTAGCGTTAGAAAGATGTGGTCGGCATCCCATAAACACACAGACAGGCAGGCGGACACATAATGACAGCGTGCTGTAATTTATTGTGATTAAATCTGGGTAGATGTACCAGCAGCAGTGCTCTCGTGTCATATAGTTTGTTTTTCTTGTTGCAGCTGAGAAGTAAATCTTCCTGAAATTCTTTGTTTGTGCAGAGTTCCACACAAACAAGGTGTAAATTGAACATGAGAGACAAACAAATGCCTGTGGCCTGCTAAGCTCCTGAGGGTCAGAAGGGAGGGGACTCCAAAACTGGAATATTTTGGCCAAGTGTGGCCTTAGAGTACCACAAGAGACACACCATGCATGCCTGGAGAACTTGAGAGACAGAAAAACAGCTCTGTAATGTAAGGGATTGTAAATTTTGCCTCACTGGCTGCTATGGAGTAAAATTTAAACCTAATTTCCAGCTGCAGAGTTTCTGGAGGAAAACCAGATGCCAGATCAGCCAACATCTAAATTAACGAGTCTGGGCCTGGCCCGCACGGCAAAATTAAAAGTTGAAGCTGGCGCTGCTTTGATGTGTGTTTATCCGAGTGCGAAAGAGTGGGTGTGTGTGCCACCAAACCGTGTGTGATTGGGCTGCTGCGGCGGTGTTTGCAAAGCGAACGCGTACAGTTTTCTTGCGGTGCAGTCAGAGTGTGGCGATAACACATATACTGTGTATTAACAGTCCTGGCTTGGTTTGGCCAACTTCTATGAAAAAAAAAACATACCATGAGAGTTTACTGGGAACTTTCCCAGCCTTGGAGAACAGAGAAAGACTGTGTTTTTCACATCTAAACGTGTGTGTGTGCAGGTTTTTGCCTCAATGCTCTTCAGTATAGCTGCATAAGCAAAAGCAGCATTTCCTGAAGCCCACGGCACATGAAGTGAAGGGCAGGATTTCTTTTTCTGTTTCTCTTTCAGGCCAGTCTTCCACTGTGGAGGCCACCTGGTCATAGACTCCGGCATCGTGGCCAGTGAAGGTTTTCCCAGCTTGTACAAACCCAACAGCAAATGCACCTGGTACATCACTGTGAGTCACTGAAAGTAGCTGTGATGTTTCAGTCTGGGACACGGGGATAGCGAAACAGTGGTAGCACCTATGTAGATGACTAAATGTTTTGAACTGAAGCCAAATCATTGTAGTGCCAAAAGGATGTGATTGCTGTGTGGCACTAGAAAACTAAAGAAAATGTGATTTAGAAAAAAATAGAAAAACATTTAATGAAAGCAAGGTCAGGTTGACTACAGTGCTCTCAGATCAGTATACAATCTGTGCTGCCTCCTGAGCCACAGCCGCCCCAAAAATGATCAAACCACCAACAACAGGCTCATATTAAGTTGCCTTCATCATCCTACTATAAACCAGCTTGGCCCAAACTGGACCGTACCATCTCCTCATAGCTACAGGGGGAGCCAGACTGTTAGAAAGTGCTTCAACAGCACAGAAACAAGAAGCAAAACATTAATTTACAGTTCCTCTGTGAGTCCTGACAACTATTGGTTCATCCACATGTAAATAAACATGTTTCAAGAACTCCATTCCATTTACTGAAATTCAATTCAGCTTTATTTAAATGGCTCCAAGGCTCAAGGAGCTTTCTGTAGTAAAGTAAAGACAGCAGCACGGAGAAAACCCCAACGATCAGACGACCCCCTATGACAGCGGTGTCGATCTCCAGGCCTCGGGGCCGGTGTCCTGCAGGTTTCAGATGTGTCCTTGATCCAACACAGCTGATTTAAATGACTAAATTTCCTCCTCAACATGTCTTGAAGTTGTCCAGATGTCTGGTAATGAACTAATCATTTGATTCAGGTGTGTTGACCCTGGGTGTTATCTAAAACCTGCAGTTCGGCACCCCTGCCCTATGAGCAAGCATTTGGCAACAGTGGGAAGGAAAAACTCCCTTTAAACAGGAAAAAAACCTCCGGCAGGACAAGGCTCAAGGAGGAGCAGCCATCTGCTGTGACTGGTTGGGGGTGAGGGGAGGAAACAGGAAATAGTGAAATGGGACTTTTTGGGGAGAAGAAAAAACAAACACTGCAGTGTTTCCTTTTGTGTTGATAATTCAAGTAACACCTGTGCTATTCCTTTTTTTTTTTTGTCATTTTAACTGTGAAATATATTATTTATTTTTATTTAATCGGCAGGTCCCTCGAGGATAACATCTACTTTTCAGATCTGGCCAACAAGCCACATTATTACAATGTTACAAATTCAGATATAACATCAAACCACATGAAACAAAATAAAACAAGTCAGAGTCAAAATAATACAAATACGAGCTCGGGGTTGTGAATAACAGTTGCATAGATGATCATTTTCAATGAAAGGACATTTTCAAATCTGGTTATTTTATTTTGGTAATCTATTTTCTTCTGGATCTATTTCCTTCAAAAACACATCTGTAGTTTTTACTCATTATTGATATGCTTCACTTTCAGCATTTTCTTGCTGTTTTCAGAGTAACACAAGCAGTATCAATGTTGAAGAAATAATCTGCCTTACATAACAAAAAACCAGGTTGTTCCTGTGTGTGGGTCATACTGAGTCTGTTGTCCCCTCCAGGTCCCCGAGGATCATGTGGTCATGCTGTCTTTCCGCCTCTTTGACTTAGAGGCTGACCCCATCTGCCGCTATGACTACCTGGACGTCTACAACGGTCACTCCCGCCTAGTGCAGAAGTTAGGTCGATTCTGCGGGACCTTCAGGCCCGGTGCCCTCATCTCCACCTCCAACACCATGATGCTGGAGATGGTGACGGATGAAGCCACTGGTGGAAGAGGATTTCTGGCTTCTTTCAATGCAGGGAAGCCACATATGGAAGGTGAGGACAAGTAATCCTGCAAATATTTTACTGGGGCTCCAGGACACAGTTTTGTTATTCTCCTGCAAACACAGGGCAGCCTCATGCTTTTATTGTATCACCTGGCTTTTGTCTCACCTTAACATATTGTAGCACACTCTTATTTTTTAACTCCATCTTCTTTTTCATATTTCCACAGAGAACCAGTTCTGTGGAGGACGACTGACCAAATCACAGGGCTCCGTAAAGACGCCCAACTGGCCCAACTCCAATTACCCAGCAGGCATCAGCTGCTCGTGGCACATCTCCGTAGAGCCGAGCAATGTAAGCTGATCACACTACACTTCATACAGATTGAGAGCGGTTCACATCAGAATTTCTGTTATTATTATTATTAGATTCCTAATGATCGAGTAGCATTAAAGACCTGCTCGCTTATATTAAAGAAAGCTGAATTTATCATTTTATTTATTTATAGCATATCAGTGCCTTAATATTAGTTTATCTGTCAAATTATTGTGACATGTTTAAGTGAATATTTTTACCATTTTACCGTATTTTTTTCCCCGTTATTTATACGAAGAAATTAAACCGCAGATATCCAAATATTAAGTTATGTGTAATAATGAGAAATGACACAGAAAAAAATATCAAAAACGCTTACTGAAATGTATTTAATGCTTCATACAAAAGCCTTTGATGACACCTTCAAGACGCCTCCTTTATGGAGAAACTATAGTCACATGCATTGCTCAGGCATGATTTTGGCTCATTTTTCCACACAAACAGTCTTCAAATCCTGAAGACACCTTTATGAACTCTGAGCATCAGAGCTTTCCATAGATTTTCAGTTAGATTCAGGTCAGGTGGTTGGCTGGGTCATTCTACCAGCTTTATTTTAATCTGTGAAACCAGCTGAGTTTCCTTGGATGTGTTGGGCTCATCGTCTTGCTGAGATGTCAAACCCTCGTGTCGTCTTCATCATCCTGTTAGATTTTTATCAGGTATGTGAAGGGTTCCCGCGCCATATGCTGAAAAACAGCCCTACATCAGGATGTTGCCACCTCCAAACTTCACTGGAACCTTCAGTAGTTTAGAAATTCTTCTGTAACCAATGCCATCGGTATGTTTTGCATAATAAGGCTGCGACGGTCTTAAGAAAGCTCATTGATTTTACCCTTCATTAGATGTTTCTTGTTGACACCTTGGTAATGAGACACCTTTTTATTGGGACTGAACCACCTGATATTAATTTGCAATAAGTGGAAGGATTGCTTTCTGATTACTGAAGATTTCAGCTGGTGTCTTTACTTTTTGTACCTCCTTTTCTTCATGCGTTCAATACTTTTTCTCTTTGTCATTATTACACATAACTTAATTCATGGACTATGGTTTGATTTCTTTGCATGTGTGGATTTGATAGGTTGTTACCGACATCGGGTCAATTTCATGTCAATAGCACCTTTAGAATAATATTTACTTAGAAAACTGCTGATGTGTTCAATACTTATTTTACCCGCTGTACATATATCTAGAATGAAGCATCAACATGTTGAAAAAAAAAAGTCAGATATCTACTGTTCCCCACATGGCCCACATATCTCTTTTGGTTATGTCACCCTAATTAACATATTAATTTGAATTCTGACATTTTCTACAGCCATGCCTAAAAGTGGCATTCTTCACATTCATATGCATTTGAAAAGACTGTAAAATATGTTGATTTTTGTGGCTATTCTGAACTTGTAATTTAAATACCACAAATTAGGCCGTCTACAGATAGTTATTGACAAGAACACAAATTAGAAAACGAAGTGACATAAGTGGAAAGTAACATCCAGCGGAAATAAGGACACATGTAGGACTGGTTCACTAGCTAGGCTAGCTAGCATAAATTTTCCCGGTGGAAAAATTTGACAGCATGATGTTGCACTGAGGAACAAATGCTAAGGAATATACGCTGTACATAGCCTTCCAACTAGCGTAAAAAAAGAGAGTAATTAATCCACCTTATAGGGTTTATTTTCCAAGGGTTAAAATGTTGTACCTGGCAGCTAAAAGCACCTAATTGTTAGCAAACACCAAACATGTATTACCTACTCACGCAGGAAAGTGCCCAGTCAAATAGTTTAGATTGAATGATTTATAAATACTCTAGTTTCTCAGTGGGTGCTTCAGTCAGTTTAATAATAAAATCCAAAGGTGTTTTCTGTATCTTCAACACTTTAAAATACTTTTATAGTTAACTCTATAAAAACGAATAATATAGCCAATATTTCCAATCAAAGAACAAATAGATTCTTGTGGATCTAATCTACATAACCAGTGAAGCTGACAATGCACCAGGAATGCAATAACCTCAAAACAAAAAAATTTGCACATGATTGTTAACAAGAACTGGGCTTAAATCTTTGTGAAATATACAATTAGAAAATATGCACGGGCGCTGAGGTATCATTTTAATTTGTATTTCTATAATTTACGTGCACCAAATATTAGTCAAAATCAAATTTCAATTGACTGCATGTGCAGTTGAGTATGTTAAATGCCTTGTGTTGGAAATAAATGGCAGTAAAGGGGCCCATCACAAGGAAATGTACTTTCCTTGTAGGATACTTAATGCAGTTATCGTGTGTGAGTGTGACAGCGGCCTTGTGCCGAAGTTAAAATGAAAGACCTCTTTGAGTCCCTGCAGGCGTGATCATGTGTGCCAAGAGATTGAACTAAAAGAAGGAGGGAAGGAAGCAAGGGCAAGAGAGGGAGTAAATGCACCTCTGTGTTTCAGAACTCCACCACCACCTCCTGATGGCTGCACTGTACACGGCTCATGAAAATTAGTCAGAAGTAAACATGTGCTAGCGCCATGCCCTGCCAAGACTTTCATAGCTTTCTGTTTCCACCTATTTTCCAGGTGATTGAGGTACAGTTTGAGAAACTGGATCTGGAGCCTGACATGTATTGTCGTTATGACTATGTGGCCTTATTTAATGGGGGAGAAACGGATGACTCGAGGAGGATAGGGAAATTCTGCGGAGACAAGCCACCAGGGTGAGATACTGTTCAGATATAAGCTACTTTGAATTAAGCTAAATACATGTATACATACCTTACAGCAGAGCTTTGCTGACGTGTTTATACTGTCACGTCCCGTTTCTTCCACGTGTCTGTCGCTTTATCCTTTCTTTCTACTTTCCCTGTTCCTTTCATAGCACTATAGTGACAAATGGGAACGAGCTGCTTCTCCAGTTTGTGTCTGACCTCAGCGTGACCTCAGATGGATTCATGGCCCACTACTCCAGCGTGCCTCGTGGGTCCCGCACACCCACTGCAGGAGGAGACTTTATCCACAGACCTCAGATAACCTCCACGACAAAAATACCCACCAAACCAACCCCCAAACCAGTTCCCAAACTCAGACCAAGCCCCAAGCCCAAACCCATTCCCAAACCAGTTCCCAAACTCAGACCAAGCCCCAAGCCCAAACCCACCCCCAAACCAGTTCCCAAACTCAGACCAAGCCCCAAGCCCAAACCCACCCCCAAACCAGTTCCCAAACTCAGACCAAGCCCCAAGCCCAAACCCACCCCCAAACCAGTTCCCAAACTCAGACCAAGCCCCAAGCCCAAACCCACCCCCAAACCACCCAAAAGGCAACCAGGAAGGCCACCGCTAGTAAAGAAACCTCCACTAAACAGACCCACTACTACTAACATCAAACCCACATCTAAACCTAAACCTACACCTAAGCCTAAACCTGAAATTAAACCAACACTAAAGCCTAAACCTAAACCTGGAGTTAAACCTACACCAAAGCCCAAACCTACACCTAAACCCAAGGTCATTAAACCAACTCTTAAACCAAGAGTCAAGGTTAAACCCACACCTAAGCCCAGTATAAAACCCAAAGTGAAACCAGTGAAGCCAACCACTAAGGCAGGAGTTAAACCAACAGTCAAACCTAAGATGAAACCCACAGCATCATCTCAACCAGGAGTAACCAAAGCAGTGACCAAGAAACCCAATGTGAGCAAGAAACGTAAGTACAATAAAATGAGTTTTGAATTTTTAACCTGCTTTTTACCCCCCATGTATGTATTTGTGTTTACTTGTACTAGAAAGTGTTTGTTGCCGCATGTTTTTCCTACAGCTTTACCACTGAACCCACTGTGTACACAACCCTGTAAGCGGACTGGAACCCTCCAAACCAGCTTCTGCCCTCATGACTTTGGTGAGCTACAAAACAAGCTGCAGTCTGGGCTTTGCATAACTCCTCTCCATCTATTTTCACACCTTTACACCTACAAAATGTCACTTGGTTCTACACATTTTCTCCCCATTGAAACATGCCTTTTTTGTGATTCTAGCCCACTCTACAACTAAGTGCTTTCTAACATTCAGACACATTTATACTCAGACGAATGCATCTGAGAGCAACTTATGGTTAGTGTCTTTCCCAGTCTTTGGCATGAAGACTGGGGCACCCAGAGGTCAAACCACCAATCTTCAAATTAGTAGCGACCACTTTAGGGTGGCTTTTTAGCAATGGATATTTCACTCATAAGCAGATTCCTCAGATAATCACTCAGAAAGTCTTAAATTTTTGACCAAAGTTTAAAGAAGTCTAAACACCTTGCAATGATAACTTTTAAAAAATCTTAAATTGTTTCCCTTAGTGACCACATCTTTCTTTTTTCTTTATTTTAGTGATTACGGGTAAGGTTACGTTTGTAGATCCTGGTCCAAGGGGCTCAGCAACCATCGAGGTGTCACTGATCAAGGCGTATAAGACAGGAAGCCTCACCGTCACCAAATCAGGACCCGCCAAAACAGTCACACTGACTTCTACCTGCAAGAAATGCCCAGGACTAATCAAAGGTAAAAAATGAGACAGTTTTCTTGCTCTCCATCTTACAGAAATATTGCCACATAATACAGTTAGAGCAGGTTTTCAAACGTCTGTAAATACTGTGTACAAACTGGAATTTCTTAATGATGGCTTTCTATGTTTCGGGTACTACCAGTGCTAAAATCCAGTTCAATGTCAAACTGTATGCAGATGATATGATTTTGTATTTAACCAATAAAAGTCAGCGATTAAAGGCAATAATGTAGATAATAAAACCATATAGAGGTGTCATATTGCAGCATATATCATTGGTGCCTCTGGGATTATTGTAAATAAATAACCACTACATAAAGAATAGGAGTAAAACAGAGTTCTGGATTGGTATGTTATTTAACAGGAATTGTTCATTTTCAGTGTTGTTCCTTTAAATGTTTCCCTTTAAAAATCACAAGCTGCTCTGATGTAAATGATAACAACTTGCTCTGTATTTCTTCATTGTCTCTTGTCCAGGCCGTAACTACGTGTTGATGGGAAAAGTGGACACAGAGGGCAATGGCCATTTGAGCCCCTCCAGCTTCACCCTCCTCTTTAAGCCCGTTCATTCAAAAGCACTGGATGTCCTTTCTCGCAAATCATGCTGACATTGTGGCCTAAACCACCAATCAAACTGACAGCCTTGACTCTTTAGAAAATGTAACATTGCATAAAGAGTGAAAATATTATAAACAATATCCTGCAGAATTTTTTTCATATTACAATATGGTTGTGAGAAGGAGTTACATTTTAAACATACGATATTAACATATTACTTTTGTATTTTCTATGTAAATTATAAAGTTTCTGTGTTAAAAGATACATAATAAACACAGTTTGGGGGTAATTTTAGTCTCGACTATCCATTACTTTCCCTGGTACACTGAAGTGCTATACAACATAAAGATCTTAGAGACCATAAAACAAATATGACATTTATCACCAGCAGCAACATGACACATGATTGTGAGGGACTGTTGTCCTACATGATGACCTCCTGAAAAGCTTGCAATGGCCTTCATATATCAACCACGCTGTCACAGATGCCACTTTAGTGCGAAGGCAGCAAATCGAACAAAGTGCTGGTCTTCAGTGATTTTGGTCCATATTAACATCACACAGTTGCTGCAGCTTTTTCAGTTGCTCATTCATGATGAAATATTTTGTTCTATCACATCCTGAAGCTGTTTTATAGTAATGAGATCTGGTGATTGTGGAGGCCATTTGAATACAACAAACTCATTGTCATGTTCAAGAAACCGGTTTGAGATGATCCCATGAACTTTGCAAAACATGGTTTGTCATCCTGCTGAAAACAGTCATCAGAAGATGGGACCACTGTGACCATAAAGGGACATGATCAGCAACAACACTCAGGTAGGCTGTGGCTTTTAAATGATGCTCATTAGTACTAAGTGACCCAAATTGTGCCAATATCCCCCACATCATTAAAAACCACAACCACTAACATTAACTGTTAATATAAGGCAGGGTGTATCAGTGCTTTCATCTTGTTTATGTCAAATTTTGAACATATCTTCCAAATGTTGCAGCAGAAATCGCGACACATTAGACCATTTGACAATTCAATTTTGTAGCCTCAATTTTTGCTTCCACTGCTTCAAGGTTTGACATGTCGTGTGTTCAGAGATGCTCTTCTACATAGCGTGGTTGTTAACAAGCGGTTGTTTGAATTACTTCTGCCTTCCTATCAGCTCAAAGGAAGGCATTCTCCTGGCATAAACGAGTCATTTTCACCTAGAAAACTGCTGCTCACAGGATATTTTCTGTCCATCTGACCATAGAGATGTGTGAAAATCTCAGTAGATGAGCATTTAAAAAAAAAAAAGAAAAAAAAAGACTCAGACCAGTTGTCACGTTAATGGGTCTGTTGACCCAGCGTTTTAAGTTTTAGTTTATTTATGTTGATGTTTATGTTTAAGTTTTTTTAGGTTAGCTAAGTTCATTTGTTTATCAGATTCCCTTTGTGTTTTTCTACCCCTAAATTTAAGTTTCCCTCACCCTTTATGTGTTTCATGTCTTATGTTGTCAAGTTCGTATTGCCATGTCTGCGTCTCATGTTTCCTGTTTTATTTTGAAGGTCTGTGTCCTGTGTCAGTGTAGTCGGCTTTGCTTCCTTCATCTCGTAATGTCAGCTTAGTGTTAGCAGTTTCCCCATGTGTTTCCACTTCCCCTAATCACCCTTGTGTGTATTTAGTCTGTGTGTTTCTTTTTGCTCATTGTCAGGTCGTCTGTTGTCCTTTCTGCTATGTTTCCAGGGTCCAGGTACCTTTGTGTCCATGTCGGGTTTCATGTTTTGATTTTTTTTAAGTTTATCTTTAGTTTCCACAGTTTAGATTATCGTTTAGCTTCATATTCATCAGTTTTGTTTTGTAATATTTTACCTGCCTTAATAAACGGCTCGCTTTATGTTAACATTCAAGTTTTATTCCACGTCCATTTGTGTCTGCATTTTGGGTCCTCTTCGTCACTCTATACACTCTGCCTGTGCCAGACTGTGACACCAGCCCATTTAGCAGTAAAAAGCATTCAAAGTCCCTTAAATTACTTTTCTTCTCCATTCTGATGCCAGATTTGAAATTCTGTAGATCAGCTTGACCACGACAACATGCTGAAATGCACAGAGTGGCTGAAGTGATCGAACGATTGCATATTTGTATTAATGAAAAGTTGAACATGTCTACCTAATAAACTGGTGATCAAAGTAGGAAAACCTGAGATACAGTGCCATCCATAATGTTTAGGACACCATTTTTGTAGTTTTGCCTCTGTACACCATCAAACAATCAATATTTGACTGAAGTACAGATTTTTAGCTTTAAGGGGTTTCACAAAAACTTTGTAGGATTTAGTTAAGAATTACAACCATTTCACATCCCCCATCTTCAGAGATTGTCACAGTGGGTTTTTTTAAATTGGGCTTCCACACTAGCTGTCTTACTGTGTAATATATTTTGTTATTAAGATTGGATTATGAGGTATTTCAGGGTATATTTTCTGTCAACATCTTTGAAAAACAATTTCACAACTCATTTTTGTACTTTTTGCTTCTTTATTCTCATATTTGCAAAAAGAGGATGAAGTGCTGGGATTTTCTGAGATAAAGTACGCAGGTCTAAAAAACTGAAAGCATTTTAGGTGATTCAGGAGTGGAAGTGAAAAAGCTACAGTTATGATGGACAGCCTCCTTAAGCTTCCCGTCATGATATATACAGAAAACATTTACATTAAACAAGTTTATTCAGCTTCTGCACCTTCTCTGGTAACTTTCCCTGGGCACATGTGAAACAGCCTGAACTTTATAAAACGAAAAGCCTGTTTTTGTTTTCCTCTCATTTTTAATGACTCTTCTCTGAGGTGTTTTTGTGTTTGTTTTAGCCGCATGAGATTTGAGTTTCTTCAAAATGCATAATTCCTGTTTTCAGTTCTCAGTCTGACGTGGTTGTGCTGATCCATGTTTCAGTGTAAAAATGTACTGGACAAAAAATAAAAAATACAGTAGGCTTTTTTCCACAATATTATTTTCTCATTATGAAACAGAACAAACCCACCATGGATTGGAAACTTCTAAATGAACACTGTTTCAGAGGGATTTCTTTAGAATACAATACTGTGCAAAAACTTATAAAGAAATCAGGGGTTGCTCTATTTTGGAAATAGGTGGAGTGATTTTTAACTGTACAATCATATGATGGAAATGGTCAAAGGAGCTTGCAAAGAAAAGCGTCTGGACTTCTTTAAGTTACTTGAAGACGTTTCACCTCTCATCCGAGAAGCTTCTTCAGTTCTAAGGTCAAATGGTGGAGAGTCCCAGATATAAACCTAGTGGGAGTTTCCCCCCACAGAGGGACAAAAGGACCCCCTGATGATCCTCTAATCGCCTGAGCCAAGGTGTGAAACTGGGTGTGGGTCCCAATCAGCCAGAGTTTCGGGTGAGTTCATTGTGAAACCTGGCCCCACCTTATCATGCGAATTTCTGAGGTCAGATGGCCCAGGACGTGAGTGGGCGTTAAGGCGTCTGGGAAGGGATCTCAAAACTGGATTATAGATGGCAGAGAGTTGGTGTCGTAAACCCCCGCCTCTGTTCAAAGATGGTCGCTCACAGTGGACATAGATGGCTTCTTTCACTCCTCTTTCAAACCATCCAGAGGAGTGAAAGAAGCCATCTATGTCCACTGTGAGCGACCATCTTTGAACAGAGGCGGGGGTTTACGACACCAACTCTGGTGTCGTAAACTGATTGGGACCCTGATTGGGACCCACACCCAGTTTCACACCTTGGCTCAGGCGATTAGAGGATCATCAGGGGGTCCTTTTGTCCCTTTGTGAGGGGTTACTCCCACTAGGTTTATATCTGGGACTCTCCACCATTTGACCTTAGAACTGAAGAAGCTTCTCGGATGAGAGGTGAAACATCTTCAAGTAACTTACACGAGTCCAGACGCTTTTCTTTGCAAACTCCTTTGACTACGATGACCTGGATGACTGAGAACCTTCACAGACATATGATGGAAATGCAGTATATAAAGAAAAAAGTGTTTCTACAGTTACTAACAAGCTTGGAAGTCCATATTTACTGTGACTGCGTTTAATCCTTAATCACAAATATGACAAACCTTCTTGTCATTTCTGTAAGAAATCTTCAGGAATAGATCTCCAGACATCTTGAAGGACATTCAAAGCTCTTCTTTGGATGTTTCTGCCTTCTGTTCTGTTCTCTGTCAAACTGATCTCACACTGCTTCAATAATGTTGAGATGTGTGCAGATGCACTCTCACCTGCCTGCTGCCACTCCTGAGCCGCCGCTGCACTGGTGGCACTGATCCCATAGCTGACGATCCTGGTGCTTGCTGGACTTTCTTGGGTGACCTGAAGCCTTTTTCACAACAATTAAACCTGTTTCCTAAAAGTTCTTGATGATCCGACAAAAGGTTAATTTAGGTGAAATCTCAGTTGCAACAACCTCCTTGCCTGTCAAACCCTTTTTATGCAACACAATGATGAATAAGAAGAATGATTTCAAGAATCCCCTTTTAACACATCCAGTGTGCTATTCCAACTCAATCAGCATGACATGATCTCTAGCCTTGTGCTCATCAACCTTCTTTCCTGTGCTACCGAGAAGATTATTGAAGCGGTCTACTTTTATGCCAGCGATGAAATGCAGTGGAAGTGGGTTTTTTGGGATTAAGTTCATTTTCATGACAGAGATGAATTTTGCAATTCATCTAATCACTCTTCATAACATTCGAGAGTATATGCAAATTGCCATCATAAAAACTGAAGCAGCATTTGGCCACGACTCCACTGCTCAAGACCACTTTAAAAAAAAAAAAAAAAACAAAAACAAAAAAACTCTGGTTGCTTGGAAGCCAAATATGAAGAAACGATGGGTGGCTAAAGACTTTTGCACATGAACATTCAGAAAGTAAACAAGCATTTTGATACACAACCAATTTACCCTCTGACTAAACAGCTCTATCCAATAAATATTCTGTTTTGAGCTATTTTAAATATTCTTGTTCATTATTTTGCCTAACATTATATATATTATTAAAAACATCCAGTCAAATGTTTAGATAACAGAAATCTGCCGTGAAAATAATAATAATAAAAAAAAGATTAAACATTTTCCACTAAACTTTGTATTTTACCTGTAAATTGTGACATTTCTCTGAAAAGAAAAAAGTGTGTTGTGTTATTAAAAGCTCTAAACATATATAAGACACATATCAAAGCCAAATTCCAACATGTTCAAAGCTTCATTTTTTATTTATTAGTTTTCTTTTCATCCACGCAGCAGACTCCGAGTGTTATCATCATCAGCCTCTCGTTGCTTACGACAGCAATAGGACAAGAGGAGCACACCTAACAGGATGTAGGTCAGGTTGGTGCTCCAAAATGCAAACAGGTAGAGCGTCTTGTTGCAGTATGGATCGGCTTTTGTTGTGTTTTTATTGTAGTTCGGTTCGTAAATGGAGTAGATCATCACATTACCTGGAGAAATATTAAACAAAAGAGACTCAAAGGTGCTTGCTCACTAAGAAAATAGTGCTGTAATGCATTAATTCTCATGCCACGAAAAAAAATCAATTTGCTCCACAACATTAACAGCTTCTCAAATGTGCTAACTCATTATTTTTTGCTTTGGTGTTTAAAGCTGCACAAATCCATTTCTGGCCCCATGAGAGGGGCTGAAAACCCCTCTTTATTTCTCTGTTGTGAATGATCTATTTTAACTTTTAAATCAGTGAACCAGTTATTAAATGTCAGTCAACGGATCTGTGCAGAGCTGAAGTTTTCACGTACTTGAAATAAAATAAGGAAATAGCTCCTCTTTAAATTTCTTTTGAATAAGCATGTCTTACACTTCCAGTAAACAAAGGGAAACGATAATATAAGACTCAACAATTAATTTTTATTCTTTGTCAGAGACACGAGTCTGAAACCTCTATGTCACGTATCCATTCATGCAATCAATATGAGTACTACTGTACTATCATGGGGACATTCAGGACTTTCTGTTGATACCACATTTGTGCGGGTTGTGCTAACAGAGCACATGGACTTTGCAGCTTCCACATTTCATGGCCACAGCTGTCATGATTCTATTGCAGAAACTGTCTTTATCAGTTCAGTTTCAACTGTACTGAAATTACCTTCAATTTTTTTTTTTTTTTTTTTTAAATTTACATAACACGAAACATGAAAACAACACAGCCGCCACAAACATATGGTCCTCTGATTACATCTCACAGAAAACAGACAACCAGGTTTTAGGAAATAAAAATTCAGAGCACACAAACCAGAGGGAGGCGCTCATTTCTGAAGGTATCATTAAAACTGAAACCATTCTTCAGCATATATGTGGTCACAGCATTGCTACCTCAGGCTACCTAAGATATGAATTTACTGGTTTAAGCAGATTCTTGAAGATTAGGCTCTCTAGAAAGCCTAAACTCTTTTAAACAGAATGCAACAAGGCTGCCTCGGTCTATAAGACCACGGAAAGATCATTGATTTAACAGGCTGGTGTGCTGCAATATATCGTTACGTTACACCCTTCTGTGATCAAACAAGACCTGATGCATCACACGTCTAAAGATGATAAGGAACAAATAAATAATAATAAATTAAAAAAAAAATGATGGAACATGTTTCTTTCAAACACAATACTTACATTACCTTCAAAAATCTAAATCTCAAAATATGTTTTTCTGGCTCTCAGGAGGTTAATCTTATTTTCCCCACATGCACTGATAGATGGTTCCTTAACAATCGTATTATTAGCTCTAGTTTTTATTTTAGATTTGCAACATCAGCTACTCTTTTGCTCTTTTGTTTTGCTACTCATCTAACTTGGTTGGGAAATAAACAAAAAAACAAAATAAAATCTGCTTTGCTTGTGCAGGCTGTCTGTAATATTTCTAAAATCAGCTGACTTTTGCTGTTAAGAAACTGGATTCAGCTCTCAAAGCTCACCTGTGATGAACCAGCAAACATAGAAGATGATGGCCACAGAGCACAGAACGATGTTGCAACAGTTGTAGCACCAGCTCAGTGCCAACAAGATGGGTACGAGTATGAAAAAACACATATAGACGGGGATGAAGGGCTGCCTCGGACAGTCGGTGCTGTACACCAATCCTACAGGGCACAAGAATAAAGATGAGTGTCTTTATTAAACACCTTTGATTATTTGATTTTTCAAACTTTGTTTCCAGCATATAAATTAAATTCAAACATCAGTAGATTCATCTCTCACTTACCAACTACCCCTTGAGCAATGAATATGATATCGAAAATCACCAAGGTACAATCTGAAGGAAGGCAGTGATACTTTTAGTCATAAATGACACCATGCAGCAGCTGCAGATGTGCAAAAATGTTTCAAATTACTCTCTTACTTAATATTACTGCCCAAGGCCGGCAGATGTGTTGTGACCTGTTGCTGTCTGGCATTATGCCTGGAAAGAAATCAAACATACGAAGACACAAAGAGAGCCACATGATATTCCTCCGCCAGTCGTCTCCATTTCTCAGTTACGTAGCAAAAGAAGATTTGTTGAAGGACCAGCTCACCAAAGAAAAGTTTCATTTAAAACTTATTTATCACTGCAAGATCTAAACGCGTGTCAGTATAGTCAGGGAATGAAACTTAAATTATGTGAAAGAATTAAAGTGAGATTTTTTTGCAGGCCTACCTGTTTGTGTGTCACCGGACTCCTTTGGAAACATGACAAGGACTGTTGTTAAAACTTGGTGACATTTAATGTGGCTATGTGGGCAAGAGCGTATTGTCAAACTTCCTTTTACAGCGTTTTCACGTTAGTGTATGCCTCTTTGTGTTCCCTTTCCATTATTGTTATATAAATTTCACAGATTTTAGAGTTATTGGGTTTTTTGGTGTATGGGTTTCCATAAGCTTCACGTTGGATAGAAGAGCTCACAGAAACATTTACTTACATTATCACAAAGCTTCTGATAATTATTCCTTATTTATAGTTTTCCTTTTGCTGTGTGTTTCTCAGCAGAAATGAAATCGTTTGCTTTCCCAAATCGCACTTTCTGTTTTCAGTTCCCAGGCCGATGTTCTGTGTTTTTTTAAAATATTGGTTTAGTATGTGAAATAAAAATATTTTTCCCCGATGCAACAATTAACAGGAAGTGAAAAAGATGCAGTAAGCTATTAAACTGGACGTCTTTTTAAATCATCTATTTTGAAATGTAAAAAACAAACAAAGCCAAAACGCCACAGATATTGAAAAATTAACACACTAGAACAGGGGTCGGCAACTCCAGTGTCCCTGCAGGTTTTAGATGTGTCCTTGAACCAACACAGCTGATTTAAATGGCTAAATTAGCTCCTGCAGTTCTCCAGAGGCCTGGTAACGAACTAATCATGTGATTCCGGTGTATTGACCCAAGGTGAGATCTAAAACCTGCAGGACACCGGCCCTCAGGGCCTGGAAATGCCCACCCCTGCACTAGAACATGGAGTGTATGTAAATAGCCTTAATAGTAGTCTAAACTATAAAAAGATGGCAAACGGTAGTTTGTAAAATAATTCAGTTGAATATTTTATTGAACAATTAATTATTAAATCAGAATATGGTCATCTGTGTCAAGGTTTGACTGAACAGACTCAAACGCAGGACTCAGAAGTGCAAGTTTAGTTAGTTTACTTACAGTGAGGGGAACATTGTGCTATTATAAGTCTTTCAGCAGTTCTTAGGCAGCAATTTTGTTTTTCTGATCTTTAGCGTTTTCCAAAAAAAGACTCTCCTCTCTCCACTATGCAAAACACTCTCTCACAGGGGCTCACAGGGTGGGCCGTCTTAAACAGAGGAAAGGATACATTGGAAATCTTTGTCATGAGAACAGGGAATGAGACTTACAGACAAGCGAGGCGAATACTACTGCAGTCAGACCACACTCAAGTGAAGACTGAAGGTCAGGTCTCAGCTTAAATAGTAGTCTGCTGATTGCCAGATGATTCACAGGTGCTTGATTGCTTCAGGTGCCTCAGGGAGAGGGTGGACATCCCAGGAGGATCCTGGCCTTGCAAGGTAAGTGAACACATACACAGTAACCCCGCCTTAACAGGAGCCTCCCGGGGACCCTCCGGGTTTATGTGGATGACTATGATAGAAGTCCCAGAGCATGGTCTTATCCAGAACTACCGACTGAGGGATCCAGGAATGCTCTACTGGACATACACCTCTCAGTGCACCAGATACTGAAGAGCCCTCCCACAATGTCTGACATCCATGATGCGTCTCACCGAGTAGGATATGGGATATGGGACAAAAAGGCTTGGGCCACGGTTGGGGAATTGGTGATGCTAAAGGGCTTGACCAAGTACTCGAAGTGGCCCTGATGGGTGTTAAATCTTTCCACTGTCCCCCCCTCTCGTATCAGAACCAGGTGATAGGCGTTACGGGGATCCAGTTTTGTGAACACGGCTGCTACTTGTAGTAGCTCGAAAACAAAATTGTGAAAAGGCAAAGGGACTGGAGGACCATGGCGGTGTCCAAATTCAGGGGTTGTATCCTTTGAAGGCTGCAATTTCAGGCCGATTAAGTCACAGCAAAATGGCTAGGACTTTCCAAATTCTCTATATCAGTCATCCAGCAAGGACATAGCTGCTACTGTTTTCGTTGCTAGACAACAGGACCCTTCAATTAAACAGTCGCACGTCCGGTCTTCACGGCCTTCGAAGGACTCGGTCTTACATTGTGTACTTAAATAGAAGTACAAATACTACTGTTAAAAAAATACTCCAGTAGAAGTTGAAGTACTGTAAAGAGTAGCTCTTTGGAGGATGTTTCTATTTTTTGGTGAAAAGCTAACTGAACTTTGTGCTTTATCAACATAATGATAAATAATATCAGTAGATAGGAATAAAAACTTTAGTCTATTTTTTTTATTCTAATCTTCTCAGCTTGAATCTGATAAAGGGGATGAAGGAAAATTAAAAAATATATTTGTATTTTCTGTTGCCTCCAGTTTAGAGGACTTTGCCTCTGAACAGAAAAATGTGTACAGTCAGGGGTTTGGTGGATTTAGCAGGTGGGGAAAACTGGTTTTAATCGATCAGTGTGGGGAAAAAAAAAAATCATAACTCACATTAATTTGTACTGAGAGCTCGAGTAGATTTGCAGGCTGTGATCAGCTGACCTGCTGCTCTTTGAGGATGTAAACACCTGAATTATACCTGATGTGAGCAGATGTTTCATGAGTTGTCCTGGCTGATTTCCATCCTCTACACTGCCAGTAAACTGTTTATGCCATCTTTTTTCTACATGGTATGAAGGTGGAATTCATTGAATGAATTCAAGGAACTTCAGCTAAAATTCAAAAGAATCTCTGCTGAATCTCAGTTGACGTGACTTCACTCTGAGCATGAAACCGCAGCCACTATGTACCTGACACTTAAAAAACGTCACTCCCTTTATCCTCGCTCCTCCTCAGTAGGGTTAGCTAGATGCTTAAATACTGCAACTTACAGATACCAGCCGTCATTCCTTTGTGGTGGCAAAAACAAAACAAAACAAACAACAAAAACACGCAGTCCCACTTTTAACCCCTGACTTTGGTCTTCCATGTGTTTCTGTTCAGGCTCAAATTAAAGGCTCAAAGGCTTCAATTCCTCTTTCACTCCCTGATTTGTAGTTAGATACTAAGTTGTTCCCGCACAGAGCTCAGAGATCTGCAGAAAAGGTAGGACAGATATTTTATACTAACGAGCAGCTTAAAAGAGTCAGTAATCTTTGAACTCATGACACTTTGGTATAAGTGTTATCAGGAAGACGTGCAGCTGCAATGATGGATACATTATTAATATTATTATTATTATACTTCAACTGCAGTAACAAAATAAGCGGACTTAATGATGCATGTCACTTAGGCTGGATGCTAAATAAAAAATATCCATCACCGTAGAAGTGACAGCTTACATCTGTTTTACTTTCTGTGTTTGAAACAGTGTTCTTCTGGTATTTAATATGTTATATAATTTTGATATAGCATTTTACATTTCTGGCTTCCTCAAAATGCTGTATCATTTTCAAAATGCTGCTTTCAGTTTGCGTGAGTTGTGTTTTTAAGCAAGTCACATCAGGCCTCTCCACGCCATCTTGTGGAGAGGCCTGAGGTTACTTCACCTGCTCTGCCTATTTCTGAAGTGATCGGCCATGAATTTGAATTTTGGCATCAAAGTTCAGACCTACGTGCACAATTACAGCAGGTTTTATTACTGCAAAATGCATTTTTAAATAGTCAAAAACTTCAATTTAGTTTTATTTATATACTGCAAAATCACAGTCACAGCTTTCTCAAAATGCTCATGTGGCCATTAAGTTCTGCATAGTGACGTATCTATTGTTCAGTTGTACTCTTAAAGTATAAAACACATACTAACATCTGTATTTCACTGGCAGCTCATTCAGTTATTATAAGGTTATAAACACCACATAGACTTTATCAGACACCAGTTTTAAAGATGCAAAGAACACATGCATGGCCTTTATATGTATATATATATATATATATATATATATATATATATATATATATATATATATATATATATATATATATATATATGTACATTCTTAGTAGTTTCTTGCACAGTGAACTTTTTTGTCTGTATTGCACATAAATAAAATGTGCCTCTGGTCTGAGGTCTTCATAGTGCTTTACATGAAGCTAAAGATCCTGTTATCTGTATCTGTATTTGCGATTTATCTCCTCCAGCCATGGCTGTCCGACAGCAGCCCACCCAGGTGATGACAACTGCCAGTGCTGGGCAGTGGACCACCGGCCTTTGTGAATGTTGTGTTGATATGGAGACCTGTAAGTCAACCGAGCTATTTCTGCAAACAGCAGCGATTAGTGCATCAACCGTCTCCTTAGACTTTGCTTCAGGCCTTCTTTGCAATCATTTAGCAGAGAGTCTAAAGTCAGCAAATATTCAAGAATTTCTAAAAGCATTGAGACTATCTCACCAGAATGTCCAGGTAGTAGTATTATAGAGCAACAAAGTTTAAGTTGCTTTAATGGGAACAGGAATTTAAATGTTAAAACTGACCTAATCTGGTCTCTTTGTGGTTTCACTCGGGGAAATCTGAAATAGCTCCCCCTGGAGGATGCCAAAAACATCACAATGGTACACCAGTACAAAATTTAAAGTGGATCAAACTCAGTGGAGACCTTCATGTCACAGTGTCACACAGGGACATACGTAACTGTGCTCTTCAACATGTTTTTTTTAATGGATTATTATATCTCTGTATGTATGTTTTAAGATCTTCTTTCCTTTTTTACAATCAGGTAAAATGTTTGAAAAAAAAAAGAGCATTAAAAGATTTAAACAACATATCAATTTTTTCCCCCAAAGTGACTTTTTAAAATCAAAGACAATAAAACAAAAGATACAAGATTTTTCATTTGATGTGATCACATTCATGAGACATTAGAAAACTTCTTGTAAAATCTACTAGCGTTAACATTCATAATGCCACACACATAAATGCTGTGGTGGAGGTGTTTCTGCAGGTAGACAAGCAAAAGAAGAAATGCTGCCCTGCTTCCTTGGTACTCTCACAGAGGAGCATTAAAGGACAATTTGACTGACTGGAAACTGGAACAAAAGCATGCAGTCAAAATATGAAGAAATAGCCACTGAAACTTTCATAATGTACAATGAGCCATGCAAAACATGATGTAGACATGAGAAGAGGAAGATGGGCAACAAACAGACAAACTGACAGCACGGAGAAGGAGAAGTGCTAAACAATGAACTCTCCATGTCTTTATAAAACAGATTGAAATAGTAAAAATCTATGTTGTTTGCATTGTGATTTAAAACATAGTTATTATATATGAAACGTGGACATTTTATATATAATAACTCTGTACGTGTTTCTCGTCAAAGGTTGCTGTGGCTTTTGGTGTTTCCCCTGCATGCAGTGTGATGCAGCCAGTAAACATGGATGGTGCTGCGCACTGCCACTGCTGGATGTTTGTGGTGTGGTGTCCTGCTTACTCCGTGGGTCCATCAGAGAGCGCCACAACATTGTTGTAAGACTGCTTTCAGATGGAGGACACTGTTACAAACTACATTTAAAAGATAGATGAGGTCACTGGAGGAGGTGCAGTTTTAAGACTTCCTAAAAGTCCTGGAGGTTTCTGCTTGGAGTAATAAGTTATGATATTTTCAGAATATAGTAAAAGTCCTGAGATCGGTCTTTATTATTGAATGTGTGTATTTCAGATGTGGTTCTAAAATGAACTTCATTGCATAAAATGTGGGAAGGAACCTGCACATGTGGCTGCAACTCTCAGATATTTGGTTACCAGCTCCACACAGCATTTTTAAAGGACATGTTACTCTCAGTGCTGACGCCAGCCTGTTGTAACAGTTAGCTGTAGCAGGTTCCTGCCAGCATCAAAAAGCTGATAGTTAGTGAATATAGTGGAGCTTTTAGCAGATAAGGAGAAAGAGACTGCCGTCATTCATTTACGTCTTTATTGTTAGTAAAAACAGATGAATGTTGAATGTTGTGATGTGAAATTTACTGTCTGGAAATCACAGGAAAACCTCCTCTGCATGTTTCTGTTACTATTCATGTTGGTTTGAGTTCAGAATAATCAGTGCCGTACCTACACAGTGGCAACCACGACAGCACAATAATATTTGTTTTTATATAGCACCAAATCACAACAGCAGTGGCCTGAAAGTGCTTTATATTGTAAGGTGAGGAAGCTGAAATACTGCAGAGACCCCGTAACTCCTGCTGCTTCATCCTCTCTTTCTGCTTCTTCTCCTCCATCCTGCAGGGCTCGTTCTGTGATGACTGCTGTAAAGTGTGCTGGTGTTACCCGTGCGTTTGGTGCCAGATGCATCGTGAGCTGAAGATCAGGCAGTAATAGCAGCCCGCCACCTCGACTGCTGCCAGCACGTCTGTGGATGCAAACATTTCGGCTGTGTGTTGAGGGCCTATGTCACTGCTGAAGAAAAATGCTTTAAATTTGTTGTCATATTAATGTGTCGAATCCTATTTGACTTTTTCAGGCCAATAAAATCCTTTAATTTTATACAACATCATGTGTGAGATTAATTGTCCTAGTGTTCAGATATAAACTAGTCGTATTCACTAATATATGCAGATGAAGTAATTGTTTGTAATAGTGGAACCTGTCGGGCTGAAACTGTGTTTTTCTGTTGTGCTTAATTCATTATAACATTGCATCATATAATGCTGCTGTATTAGAGCATTACTACTTCATTTAGATTTATTTGACCTAAAACATTTGAAAGAAAATCCACTGCTTCTGTAACGGTACTTTATCACCTTATATTATTTTTCCCTTAGAAAATTTGTTAGAAAAATAAAAGTGCGCCATGCAAAATAAATAAAAATATCTAGCAATGAAACCAAGAGTACCCGAAATCATAAACATTTGAGTTCTTTGTCTAGTAAATCTTTGAGATTGGGTTCTTCTTATTCTGATGTGCCTAAAGCTTTGCAGCATATCGTTGCTTCCAGTTGCCTGAGGCCTCTCTTCTTGCTACACTGATGTAAGCAAACGGTGGACCAGTACACTGACACTGTAGATGTAGTCCCATTCGATACCTGATCTTTGTTTACTCTTGCTTCCTGGGTGAAAATGTGTAGCGAAGAATCGCTGCAATAGTACTTATCGGCCACTACATGCCCCCTTAATGCCTCTACATCACAGAACTCATGGCTAAACAACAAATCTGAGATTCATATTTTTTGACCAGATCATGCATGTACACAACAACGAAGCCTTGACTGCCTTAGTAAAGGTAAACACTGAAAGGTAAACACTCTTATTTTTGCCTACCTTATTTAATTACTAAATACTACAAACTGTTCTATTCACTTCATTTACACAAAGTTGTGTCCAAGGCGAAAATATGAAGAGTTCAAGAAGTTATTGGGTATCCAGATTTTTACAGACCCAAAATGGGACCTAAAATTCCCAAACTGTAAAACAATGCTTAACCTTTCACATGAGGCATACTGAGCGTCAGCTGAACAATATGAAACTGAGGCTACAATTTGATATTCTGGTGTGACGAGTCTCGATTTCTGCCAAAACATTCAGATGTTAGGTTCAGAGTTTGCTGTAAACATTATGAAAATATGGATCCATGCTCCATTGTATCAACAGTTCAGGCTGGTGATGGTGTGAAGATGCTGGTGATATTTTTTTTGGCACACTTTGGGTCCCTTAGTACTAACTAGCATGCTAGTAGTTAGGACTAGCATCATTTAAACACCAGAGCCTAACTGACCATTGTTATGAGATGTCAGAGGCTAACCTCCACTGAGGAAGTGTCGATAGAAATATAACACAGAATTCAACAACAAGTATAACTGTATTTGAATTTGCTGAAGCTAATCTTTGTAGGAGCAAAGATATATTTTATTTGATGTAACAAACATACATATTTTGTTCGATGTAGTGAATAAGCAGAAAAGTACAAAATGTGTTGATTCTGAATACTGAAGTGTCATCTGAGTTCTGAGTTAGGCAACCGGATGAGCCATGGGGCATCTGCAGGGTTAGGGGGGTTACTGCATTTATAAGTAAATATTAGGAGGTATTTCAGGGTTTAAAGCATGTGATTTCTTGGCCAGCATCATCTGCCTGATTCCAAGTACAAATTTCGCAAGTCATGCCATGTACGCAGTTTGCAGATTTCTTGCTTCCTCATTTTCATGTTGCCGATGTGCATGTTACACAGATGTTACAACAGACAGTTTCTCATCATATTGTGTATTAGAAACATTCAGGTTACTATAGACAAGTTTATTGAGCTTTTACCCTCTTTGATAATTATTCCTTACATTTTTGTGGTATTTTCTTGTTATGAATTCTGAACAAGTTACACAGATAAAAACCACTAATAAGAATAAACTATAGCACAGAGCTATAGCAGAGTAAAGCTGTAAAGCTGAACCATCAAACACAGTGATGGAAAACATTGACAGCACAGGACAACGCAAAACAACCAGACACATTAGAACATTAGAACAACACACTGGAAGCAAGGCGAGAATTTAACTGGTAGAAAAAGCAAGTTCAAACAGATATGTTTTAAGCCGTGATTTAAAAGATTGAATAGAATCAGACGCCCGGATGCCAATCGGGAGACTGTTCCACAGCTCAGGTGCAGCTAGAGCAAACGCTCGATCACCTCTAGACTTCAAGCGAGATCTGGGCTGAACCAACAATGACTGTGAGGAAGATCTTAAGGCCCTCGTAGGAAGATATGAATTTAAGAGTTCCTTAAGATAACTTGGCCCTGTGTTATTAGTAATTTTAAAAGTAAACAACAGAATTTTAAATTGAATACGAAATTTCACAGGCAACCAGTGCAGATCAGCAAGGACGGGAGTGATGTGAGCAAACTTCCTAGTTTTAGTTAGAATGCGTGCAGCGGCATTCTGGACTGTCTGTAATCTATGTAAAAGGGTAGAGTGGAGACCATAATAAAGTGAATTACAGTAATCTAGTCGTGACGTAACAAAGGCATGGATAAGCTTTACCCTCTTTGATAATTATTCCTTACATTTTTGTGGTATTTTGTTGTTATGAATTCTGAACAAGTTAGTACATTTCAAACAGGCATTTGGGATCAAACATTTTTTAGAGATTCAGAACAGTTCCCTTTTTGAGGATTGGTTTCTCTTTTTTTTGTTTTTCTCAGCATCTTAAGATCCTCTTTTCCAAAACTCAAACTCAAAAGAAACATAAATAATAAAACAGAATACAATTTTAGATTTTTTGTAGAGCAAGTCCAAGTGGAACTGATATGGAGGATCGGCAGGCAGACTAACAATTCCAAGGAAATGATCTACTGGTGCACAATTCCCATCCCTAGACAGGACTATTTATACACATCCAGTACCTCACTACAACACCTGCCTTACTTCACATAAAAAACTTCTAAAGTATGTAAGCAGATACAAGTGACCATAATATTTTTTACTGCAGTAATGCATTGCTCCTTTTATTATTGTTTTGGTGACGGTTCACAGAGAGGCAAAAACAAAATGGTCTTCTCTGATAAATGAACCATTCATGATGCCATGGTAGAAGCAGCAGACAGAGAGGTCTTCACTGACACATGTGCTTTCATCGCAGTTAACCTTTAATGATATGATTTACGTTCGTTTTGATTCGCTCAAAACTAGACGAAAACTTTTTTTTTTGTTTGGGAGTTCTCCCTCTACATTTTTACATCTCTCTTGATCTCTAAAGGCCTGACCGGAGGACAGGAGACAGTTGCCATGGTGAAGTGGGAAGAGTGGTCTTCTTATTACAGAGAGAAGTTTGTGCCATAAAGGGCGAAAGATAAACCAAGTGCAGTTCTATTATAATGCATAATAGAACTGTTTACTGCCTGGGTGTTGTGCTCTTTGTTTGTTTAGGTTTGCTAAATGAAGTAAGAGACACGGTGCTGTTAGTAACTCTCACCTTTAACTGTCTAATAAATTTTAAGAAACGTGTACTTTGAGTTTATGTTGTCTTCTCTCATAAAGAACCTGACAATACTTCAGATTCTGTTATCTTCTGCCAAGACATCAGCTGCCTTGTCCTTCCATACCTGAGAATAGAAGCTAACCGTTGTGTTGAGCTTCTTCTTTAATCACTTACATGTAAAATCTACAAATGTGATGACTTGGTCCTCACGTTTCACTAGCTTTACACCAGATGTGTGCGCTGTGTGTACTCATTCCTGGAGCTGTCAGTAAAAATCGAACATGGTGACCTATTCTGAGTTTACACTTACACGGTTACACCGTGCAACAGATTGCAACTACCTGAGATTTCGTTAGTTTTATTGAGTTTTGGTCTCACCTTCTAATTCATTGTGATACCCGTGCAACCCATGCAGGACATACACTAGTTATGTACTTTACTGTCTGGGCAAAAAACATAAAAAAACAGCTTTGACAGCACGACACTGCCTGTGAAATCAACTAAAGACCCAAGCTAGCTCGTTAGCAGCTAAAAATGGCATCTTGTTAATTTAATTAAACTGACAACAACTGTCTTGTTTCTTCAGACTTTAATCATCTTCAATAAATATCCTTACAAATGTGACACTGTTTAAGGGGAACTAACAGCAATATTTATAACAGCAAGATTTATTCCCAGGAAACATTTTTACGGCAAAGAAATAATCAACCAAACACAAATTTCCTCATCTTCATGTAAATATCCAGCAGCTCCATTTAAAAAAGCAGACATCCCTCCAGCCATAACAGTAAATAAGTGAAATAAATTGTGGTAAAAATACAGATAAAAATACATTTGAGCTAAGTCATCTTGTTTCCTTTCCCAGAAGAATTTGACTCATGAAATGTCAAGAGAAAAACCTGAGGTAGTGACCAGTTTATAAAATACTACATCATCTCTTGGACATTTACATTTTTTGGTTGATGGTGTAGTATTCAGTCCATAAGAATGCATTAATATGCAGGGTTGGTTCTTCTCCAATCTACATGTTACTATTATTATGATTATTATTATTAGCAGTCGTATTACACGTTGAAGTATCATCGGTGCACTTACTAAGCCTCAGGTTGCCCTAGGTGTGTCCATCAGAGTATGTGTCATGGTCCTGCGACCATGACTCAGTGACTTTATGTTTATGTACTTTTTGTTATTACTTTCATTATTATTCATGGCTGTTTTGGGATGGTTTGTGTTTGGGATTTTAGACACTGGGTTCTGGGTTTGTGCTCCCTCTGTTGGTCCCTGGTGTTAGTGTTCCCCTGTCTCGTCAGGTTAATCAGGTCCAGCTGTTTCCCCCATCTGTGTGTGATTTCCCAGTGTCTCTTTGTGTATTTATAGCATGTGATTTCCTCTGCTCCTCGTCGCGTCGTCTGTGTTCCTACCTGGTGTAATCCTCTGCGTGTTCTCCCTGCTGTTCTCCCTTCATGTTCAGGTTTGCCCCTCCTCTGTGTAGTTTATCCCAGTTTAGTTTCGTCCTTAGTTCTGTTTTCCATCTCCACTTTGTGTTTGTTATTAACAATAAATCACCCTCACATCTGAATAAGTGCTGCATTTTGGGTCCTCCTTCCACTTTCCACACGGCCGCTGCCCCGGACCGTGACAGTATGAGTGTGAATGTGGGACAAGGTGCAATGGAACAGTAAAAAGCAGTGTTTGGATGTGTTTATGTAGTAAAGAAACACTAAGTACTCAGAGTAGAAAAGCAATATATAGGTACCAGTCCATTTGGCTTTCAAATGTCAGTGTAAGTACTCTTAGACCTGCTGGTGACCAAATGTTTGGCTAAAGTACAGACTTTCTGCACTTAAGTACAAATAATACTGTTAAAAAATACTCCAGTAAAACTTGAACAACTGATTCAACTTCTTTACTCAAGTAAAAGTAAAAAAGTACAAGCTCTGAAATGTACTCAGAGTAAGAAAGTAAAAAGTATCCCTTTGGAGGAAGTTTCCATTTTGTGTGCAGAGCTAAGTGAACCTTGTGCTTTATTGCAACCGCCCCCCAAAAAAAACACACAAAAAAACACAGTCCCACTTTTAACCCAGACTTTGGCACAGTCATCTCTTGTTATGCAACATCCTCGGGTCATTTATAAAAAAGCCTGTCATATGTTTCTGTTTAGGCTCAAATTAGTTCGATGTTTGGAGGCTCACAGTGACAGAACTGCGTTAAAGCAAAAGTAACTTTTTTACAAAATGTAAGGTGTAGAAAGTACAGATATATGTAGTAAAAAGTAATCACTAAAAAAACACTACTCAAGTACAGTACAGATACCTGGAGTACAGTAATAAAGTATTTGTACTTCCCACCTCTGGTGTCAAGTGTGTTTGGATTGACAGCAGAAGTACTGATGGATTCATAGAATAAGTCTTGTTGCTGCTCATCGGTTAAGCAGTGTGTTTTCCTTTCCCAGCACTGAAGCAGGGGCTCAGTGAATTCCTAAACATTCGTCATAGCAGTTACTGTGCATCATTACAGTGATTGGTGTGGACTTCCCATCAGGCTCAGCCCTCCGCGGCTCTTGAGTAATCCGTGTGTGTGCGTACTCTCGGCACCTCCCCTTCCTGTTATTGGTCTGTGCTTAAATGCTGGTGTTTCCAAACTTTTTCTCTTGTTTTGAAAGCTCAGAGAACCAGAGAAGACAAAAGAAGGTAAGAAAGACATTTTACACTGATGAACAGCTTAAGAGAATCAGAAATCTTTGTAAAATCATGAATGTAATATGTGGTAACATTTTTCTGAGGAAGTCAGAGATAATAAATCTGTGCTTAAAACCGGTGCCAGCTCTTTTGTCTGGGCCGTACATAAATCATTTGTACAGCTGGCCAAAGGTATTTGTTGTCATTTATATGAACCAGGAATCATCCTGTTATAACATGGATCAAAACCAGTCTTTCACCTTTTTCATGTTGAATTTCTCTAACCAGATAACCACTACAGCATTTCAATCTGTGTGTGTGTTTCCTTCAGCATGGTGTTTCCTACAGGCACGGCTGTCCACAAGCAGCCCACCCAGGTGGTGACAGTCATCAGGACCATTGAAAACTCTGGCCAATGGAGCACCGACCTCTGTGATTGCTGCTCTGATATGGAGAGCTGTAAGTAAACCCAGGAAACCCTACAAACAGCAGTGATTTCTGCATGAACGATCTCCTCAGACTTTGTTTGCAACAAGCTAACCGAGTGTTTGAAGTCAGTAAAAAATCAAGAATGAATGAACTATCTGAGACTACATGATAGCAATGATCATTTAGCAGCATTATGGAGTTTTTCATTATTTTACATTTTTCACCAGAAAACCAAGTTTTCGCAATTGGAGTGGAAATGTCGCAATACGTTGTGAGATGTGATGATTCATGTGCTGAGGTGTCTGCTGAGGTGTCTGTCTGTCTGTAAAATAACTCTGTACCTGTTTCTCCCCAAAGGTTGCTGTGGCCTTTGCTGTTTCCCCTGCATGCAGTGTGATGCAGCCAATAAACATGGATGGTGCTGTGCAATGCCACTCCTGGACGTTTGTGGTGTGGTGTCCTGCTTACTCCGTGGATCCATCAGAGAGCGCCACAACATTGAAGTAAGGCTGGATTAGAGATGGAGGACACTGTTACAAACTACACTTAAAAGATAGATGAGGTCACTAGAGGAAGTGCACTTTTATAACTTCTGCACTGGCTTCACTTTTAAGCCCTGGAGGTTTCTGCGAGTTGAATGTGTGTCTTTGTGATGTGGTTCTAAAATTAACTGACGTAAAATCTAAATTTTATGAGATTCATATAAAATGCACACAAATTGTGCTTTGTGCAGATCCTTCTCACTCACCGTCACCTCTTCAATAGCTCTCAGATGTCTCTGTGTCCTCATTATTTGTTTATAAGTAACCACATCATGTAGTGCCACCATAAAAGTGACCTGGATAAAACTTGTGGTATTTTACAATCCGTGGAAATTATAAAGGAGTAGCTTGAGTTGAGAAAGAGGAACTGTAAAGTTCTTCAAATCTGAAATCTCTTGCCCTCATCGTGGGAAAAAAGTTGAGGTTGCTTGTTTTGACAAACTCTCAGATATTTGGTTACCCAGCTCTACACAGGGACACAGCTGCCAGATGAGGGGATGACAACACCCCACTAAACTTTTATGTCTGAGGGGTAACAACAGTAACTCCTGCTGCTTCATCCTCTGTCTATCTGCTTCTTCTTCTCCATCCTGCAGGGCTCGTTCACTGATGACTGCTGTAAAGTGTGCTTTTGTTACCCGTGTGTTTGGGGCCAGATGCATCGTGAGCTGAAGATCAGGGAAAACAAGTAGCCCGCCACCTCGACTGTGATCAGCACGCAAGTCGTCTGTGGATACGATGCAAACATTTTGGCTGTGTAATGAGAGGCTATGACTTTTTCAGGCAAATAAAATCCTTTAATTTTATACATCATCTGTGAGATTAATTGTCCTCTTCTGCAAAACAGAGTTTAACCATTTTTCAGATATAAACTAGTCATATTCACTAATTGTGAACTTTGATAGGATAGTGAGAAAGACATTAGCTTTTCTGAGTTGGTCAGACATCTGGGCTATATTCTCAGCAGCATATTAAACATATCAGGTCCCCATAAGGAGAATCATGTGCTAACCGCTGTCTAAATGACTCGGGTAAAGTTTGTAGCATGCATGCTTGTTGTTTTTGTCTGCTTCCACTTGTCTTTGCACTAGGATGATGTCGGCGTAAATGTGCAGTCATATTCTTTGTGTTCCCACTAGTGCTGTCAGCGTTAATCTCGTTAAAATGACGTTAACGCCACAACACGGCAAATCTCCGTTTGCGAGCTACTGCGGATCGCCCCGTGCGTGGGGCTGGACGGCGTCAACACGTTAACAAGCTAACTGCGCTAACGCACTAGTTCCTACCAATTGAGCATTGCTTGGCACATCCGACATACTGTTTTACTTTTGTCCATGACGCACTTACCTTCAGGGTCATGCTTCACATGAAAACCAAGATAGTTCCAAAGGCCAGATCTGAATGAGGATGGGGGAGGTTCAATTTCGGGTAGCGTTGAGGCAGTTGCCATGTTGCAACGAGCTTAGCTTCTGTCTTGCTAGCCTGTGCTGCGCTCAGTGGATCTGCACTCGACAGTGCAGCCTATAGTCGAACGCAGATTCACTGAGTGCATAAGACAGACAGCATCGTCAGAAGAAAAGTTGATAAAATAAATAAAAAATTTTGTATTGTTTGATACATATGCGTACCGAACCAAAAGCACTGTATCGAACGGTTCAATATCGATACGAGTATTGTTGCACTATGTAGGGGTGCAACAATACTCGTACTTGGACGTACACAACAATAAAGCCTTGACTGTCTTTATAAGGGTAAACACTCTCATTTTTTGCCTTCCTCTTTTTGTCTGGTGAGTTGTTCAGACAAAATCAACCAACAAATGGTCAGAATTATAGATAATTGATAAAACAGGAATTAAATACCCCCCCCCCCCCCAAAAAAAAACAAACAAAAAAAACAAAAACACAAAACTAAATAAAAATGTTTGAAGTTTAGTCTTCCTACTGTTCTATGCATTTGTAATAGTTGTGTCCAAGAGGTAAGTAAGAAAAGTTTAAGAAGTTCTTGGGAATATTGTCTCCAGATTTTTACAGACCCAAAATGGGACCTAAAATTCCCAAACTGTAAAATAATGCTTAACCTTTCACATGAGGCATACTGAGTGTCAGCTAAGCAATGGAAACTGAGGCTACAATTTGATATTCTGGTGTGACGAGTCTCGATTTCTGCAAAAACATTCAGATGTTAGGTTCAGAGTTTGCTGTAAACATGAAAATATAGAACAGTTCAGGCTGGTGATGGCGCAATGATGCTGGTGATATTTTTTAGGCACACTTTGGGTCCCTTAGTACTGACTAGCATGCTAGTATTTAGGACTAGCATCATTTAAACACCAGAGCCTAACTGACCATTGTTATGAGCATTGTTATCACCTCCACTGACTAAGTGACTAAGTGATGATAGAAATATAACACAGAGTTCAACAACAAGTATAGCTGTATGTGAATTTGCTGAAGCTAATCTTTTTAGGAGCAAAGATATATTTCATTCGATGTAACAAATATACATATTTTGTTTGATGTAGTGAATAAGCAGAAAAGTTTCAAATTAAAATGTGTTGATTCTGAATACTGAAGTGTCATCTGAGTTGCTGAGTTAGGCAACCGGATGTGTGAGCCATAGGGCATCTGCTCAAGAGAAGGACAGAGAGATGGTAAAATCACGGAAAAATATATATAGTTGTGGTCGGATGTTTGTATCCACTCATCATTGGTCATTGGTCAAGGCCAAAATCACTCATTGGTGATTTTGGTCTTTTAATTATTTCATCCACTGTTCTTTTGCCAGCATAGAATAATTGCACAGCACACATCTTTGATGACTTTAAAAACTAAAAGTTGTGTGCATAAATTTTAATTTATAGTTTGCAGATTTCTTGCTTCCTCATTTTCATGTTGCCGATGTGCATGTTACACAGATGTTACAACAGACAGTTTCTCATCATATTGTGTATTAGAAACATTCAGGTTACTATAGACAAGTTTATTGAGCTTTTACCCTCTTTGATAATTATTTGTTACACTTTTGTGGTATTTTCTTGTTATCAATTCTGAACAAGTTAGTACATTTCAAACAGGCATTTGGGATCAAACATTTTTTAGAGATTCAGAACAGTTCCCTTTTTGAGGATTGGTTTCTCTTTTTTTGTTTTTCTCAGCGTCTTAAGATCCTCTTTTCCAAAACTCAAACTCAAAAGAAACATAAATAATAAAACAGAATACAATTTTTGATTTTTTGTAGAGCAAGTCCAAGTGGAACTGATAAGGAGGATCGATAGGCAGGCAGACTAACAATTCCAAGGAAATGATCTACTGGTGCGCAATTCCCATCCCTAGACAGGACTATTTATACACATCCAGTACGACTGATCACCTGTTGCAAAAATGGTAGAGTTTATACTTACACGGTTACACCGTGCAACAGATTGCAACTACCTGAGATTTCGTTAGTTTTATTGAGTTTTGGTCTCACCTTCTAATTCATTGTGATACCCGTGCAACCCATGCAGGACATACACTAGTTATGTACTTTACTGTCTGGGCCAAAAACATAAAAAACCAGCTTTGACAGCACGACACTGCCTGTGAAATCAACTAAAGACCCAAGCTAGCTCGTTAGCAGCTAAAAATGGCATCTTGTTAATTTAATTAAACTGACAACAACTGTCTTGTTTCTTCAGACTTTAATCATCTTCAATAAATATCCTTACAAATGTGACACTGTTTAAGGGGAACTAACAGCAATATTTATAACAGCAAGATTTATTCCCAGGAAGCATTTTTACGGCAAAGAAATAATCAACCAAACACAAATTTCCTCATCTTCATGTAAATATCCAGCAGCTCCATTTAAAAAAGCAGACATCCCTCCAGCCATAACAGTAAATAAGTGAAATAAATTGTGGTAAAAATACAGATAAAAATACATTTGAGCTAAGTCATCTTGTTTCCTTTCCCAGAAGAATTTGACTCATGAAATGTCAAGAGAAAAACCTGAGGTAGTGACCAGTTTATAAAATACTACATCATCTCTTGGACATTTACATTTTTTGGTTGATGGTGTAGTATTCAGTCCATAAGAATGCATTAATATGCAGGGTTGGTTCTTCTCCAATCTACATGTTACTATTATTATGATTATTATTATTAGCAGTCGTATTACATGTTGAAGTATCATCGGTGCACTTACTAAGCCTCCGCCCCCCAAAAAACACACACAAAAAAACACAGTCCCACTTTTAACCCAGACTTTGGCACAGTCATCTCTTGTTATGCAACATCCTCGGGTCATTTATAAAAAAGCCTGTCATATGTTTCTGTTTAGGCTCAAATTAGTTCGATGTTTGGAGGCTCACAGTGACAGAACTGCGTTAAAGCAAAAGTAACTTTTTTACAAAATGTAAGGTGTAGAAAGTACAGATATATGTAGTAAAAGGTAATCACTAAAAAAACACTACTCAAGTACAGTACAGATACCTGGAGCACAGTAATAAAGTATTTGTACTTCCCACCTCTGGTGTCAAGTGTGTTTGGATTGACAGCAGAAGTACTGATGGATTCATAGAATAAGTCTTGTTGCTGCTCATCGGTTAAGCAGTGTGTTTTCCTTTCCCAGCACTGAAGCAGGGGCTCAGTGAATTCCTAAACATTCGTCATAGCAGTTACTGTGCATCATTACAGTGATTGGTGTGGACTTCCCATCAGGCTCAGCCCTCCGCGGCTCTTGAGTAATCCGTGTGTGTGCGTACTCTCGGCACCTCCCCTTCCTGTTATTGGTCTGTGCTTAAATGCTGGTGTTTCCAAACTTTTTCTCTTGTTTTGAAAGCTCAGAGAACCAGAGAAGACAAAAGAAGGTAAGAAAGACATTTTACACTGATGAACAGCTTAAGAGAATCAGAAATCTTTGTAAAATCATGAATGTAATATGTGGTAACATTTTTCTGAGGAAGTCAGAGATAATAAATCTGTGCTTAAAACCGGTGCCAGCTCTTTTGTCTGGGCCGTACATAAATCATTTGTACAGCTGGCCAAAGGTATTTGTTGTCATTTATATGAACCAGGAATCATCCTGTTATAACATGGATCAAAACCAGTCTTTCACCTTTTTCATGTTGAATTTCTCTAACCAGATAACCACTACAGCATTTCAATCTGTGTCTGTGTTTCCTTCAGCATGGTGATTCCTACAGGCACGGCTGTCCACAAGCAGCCCACCCAGGTGGTGACAGTCGTCAGGACCGTTGAAAACTCTGGCCAATGGAGCACCGACCTCTGTGATTGCTGCTCTGATATGGAGAGCTGTAAGTAAACCCAGGAAACCCTACAAACAGCAGTGATTTCTGCATGAGCGATCTCCTCAGACTTTGTTTGCAATAAGCTAACCGAGTGTTTGAAGTCAGTAAAAAATCAAGAATGAATGAACTATCTGAGACTACATGATAGCAATGATCATTTAGTAGCATTATGGAGTTTTTCATTATTTTACATTTTTCACCAGAAAACCAAGTTTTCGTAATTGGAGTGGAAATGTCGCAATACGTTGTGAGATGTGATGATTCATGTGCTGAGGTGTCTGCTGAGGTGTCTGTCTGTCTGTAAAATAACTCTGTACCTGTTTCTCCCCAAAGGTTGCTGTGGCCTTTGCTGTTTCCCCTGCATGCAGTGTGATGCAGCCAATAAACATGGATGGTGCTGTGCAATGCCACTCCTGGACGTTTGTGGTGTGGTGTCCTGCTTACTCCGTGGATCCATCAGAGAGCGCCACAACATTGAAGTAAGGCTGGATTAGAGATGGAGGACACTGTTACAAACTACACTTAAAAGATAGATGAGGTCACTAGAGGAAGTGCACTTTTATAACTTCTGCACTGGCTTCACTTTTAAGCCCTGGAGGTTTCTGCGAGTTGAATGTGTGTCTTTGTGATGTGGTTGTAAAATGAACTGACGTAAAATCTAAATTTTATGAGATTCATATAAAATGCACACAAATTGTGCTTTGTGCAGATCCTTCTCACTCACCGTCACCTCTTCAATAGCTCCCAGATGTCTCTGTGTCCTCATTATTTGTTTATAAGTAACCACATCATGCAGTGCCATCATAAAAGTGACCTGGATAAAACTTGTGGTATTTTGCAAACCGTAGAGTTTATAATGGAGAAGCTTGAGTTGAGAAAGAGGAAGAGTAAAGTTCTTCAAATCTGAAATCTCTTGCCCTCATCGTGGGGAAAAAAGTTGAGGTTGCTTGTTTTGACAAACTCTCAGATATTTGGTTACCCAGCTCTACACAGGGACACAGCTGCCAGATGAGGGGATGACAACACCCCACTAAACTTTTATGTCTGAGGGGTAACAACAGTAACTCCTGCTGCTTCATCCTCTGTCTATCTGCTTCTTCTTCTCCATCCTGCAGGGCTCGTTCACTGATGACTGCTGTAAAGTGTGCTTTTGTTACCCGTGTGTTTGGGGCCAGATGCATCGTGAGCTGAAGATCAGGGAAAACAAGTAGCCCGCCACCTCGACTGTGATCAGCACGCAAGTTGTCTGTGGATACGATGCAAACATTTTGGCTGTGTGATGAGAGGCTATGACTTTTTCAGGCAAATAAAATCCTTTAATTTTATACATCATGTGTGAGATTAATTGTCCTCTTCTGCAAAACAGAGTTTAACCATTGTTCAGATATAAACTAGTCATATTCACTAATTGTGAACTTAGATAGGATAGTGAGAAAGACATTGTGAGATCACACTGTCCACTCACATAACTTTTCACAGTATTATAATATATGCAAATGAAATAATTGTGTATGATGGTGGAACCTGGCAGGGTGACGCTGATCCTTAACAACAAGGAAACAGACCACAGACACATAGACGTCTGAATGTCAGTAAGTGCATCTCTCACCAACATGAACATTGATCATAATGAAAAAGACCAGCATGGTACAGCCTGAAGAAAGCCAGACACCATGTGGCGCTTTTACAAATGACAGCTGCAGATGTGTGCAAAGAACTCTACGTGTGGGGAACAATAATGTGACTCAAAGCATCTGTTATGTGTATCTGCTGTCCAAGTAGGTTAAACAACATTAGCCAACATCAGAGTTAATAAGCTCATTTTAGCTCTGTGAGGCACTGGTCTGCTGCCATGTCGTTTCTAGACAAAAAGCTGACGTACTTTATTGTCATAGTTGATAAAGTTTCTTCATCAAGCTTTAACATTTACAGAACAGCTCAAGATCCAGATGAGAGCAAGTCAAATGGACATGTTATGGCCCGTCTAGGCGCGGCCAGACCACAACATAAAGGGTGATCCATCCCCGTCCAACCCCAAGCAGCACGTCACACACTTAATATTTTGTGACAGTGATTTATTTACAACAAGGTGCAGTTAAACAAAGGAAGGGAGCATCATAACTTCAGGGTGAACCCAAGGCCAAAACAACAAACAAAAGTAACCTATCTCAGGAATAAACGCAACTTAGGGGAGACCGGGGATAGTTCTAACGTGGGTCAGTTGTAACACTTCCAATTTCTCCAATCAGGGCTAAGTTTCAAATGATGTGACTCATCCTGTGCATGCCCAATTCAGTTCTGCTATCACATGTGAAAAATCAGCACATTTCGTCAAACACAGACAATTTAACACGAAAAAAAGTAATTTGTATGCCAAAAAGTAAGTTTTTCTACTTTATTTCAATGTTTAATAGCATTATCTGCTTTGCAGTTAAACTCATCAAACTTAAATTATGTTATTTGTATGTCTATGGGGATATATTCTGTGTAGGTCTTTAGTGCTAATGCTTTAGCCGTTGGCTGTAATGTTAGCTAGTTCATGGCTATAGGAGTCTGGGTCAGTTGTAACAGCAACAGTCTGGGTTAGTTGTAACAATAACGCAGATGTTACAACTTGCCACACTATTACTTTAACTTATATTAAACAAGTTGGGGCAACGACATCAGCAGAGAGAGGTTCACTGGTCACCTTTGTATATGCGGTTAATGCCATTGGCAACACAATTCCTCCACTGTTTGTGTTCCCACACATACATTATGCAGACCACTGTGTCAGAGATGGACCAGTAGGAAATACTGGTAGTGGAAATAAATCAGGATGGGTGCAAGAAACAGATTTCCTCATCTTTCTGAAGCACTTTGCAAACCACACCAAGGTAAGCCATGATAAAAAGTAATGGAATTGCGATGTTGGTGAACAACTACATTTTTTCAGCTTCATTGTTATGTTTAAAATTGGTGCAAGAGTTGTAGGTTATAATGCCCACTGAGCCAATGAGGCCAAACTCAAGGAAGACCAACCAAAATTAATGAAATATTCAGCTGCAGAAAATTCCATAATTTGTCTTTTTTGGGGGGTTGGAATATGTTCAAAAGCTAGATTTCTGCATTCTGTCACACACACACACACACACACACACACACACACACACACACACACACACACACACACACACACACACACACACACACACACACACACACACAGCTACATTAATGGCTCTAAGTGCATTCATGTGTTGAATAAACAAAGATTACATGTTAATATTTTGTTAGTACCCTTATTTCATTGTGTTACATTTCACCCCAGGATATGTTACAACTAACCCAGACTATGGGGTTAATTGTAACATTTCACTCTTTGTGTTTGAGACCATACCATGCAATGGGTAATTGTGCTGCAGAGAAAATAGCTGCACTATTTAATAGCCGAGACATGTAAATACTTTGCATTACATTTTGAAACCACTACCTTAAAAGAGCTCCAATTTACAGACAGAAATGTCAAATGGACTTCCCATCAGGCTCAGCCCTCCGCGGCTCTTGAGTAATCCATGTGTGTGTGCGTATCTCGCCACCTCCCCTTCCTGTTATTGGTCTGTGCTTAAATGCTGGTGCTTCCAAACGTTTTCTCTTGTTTTGAAAGCTCAGAGAACCAGTGAAGACAAAAGAAGGTAAGAAAAACATTTTACACTGATGAACAGCTTAAGAGAATCAGAAATCTTTGTAAAATCATGAATGTAATATGTGGTAACATGTTTCTGAGGAAGTCAGAGATAATAAATCTGTGCATAAAAACGGTGTCAGCTCTTTTGTCTGGGCCGTACATAAATCATTTGTACAGCTGGCCAAAGGTATTTGTTGTCATTTATATGAACCAGGAATCATCCTGTTATAACATGTATCAAAACCAGTCTTTCACCTTTTTCATGTTGAATTTCTCTAACCAGATAACCACTACAGCATTTCAATCTGTGTCTGTGTTTCCTTCAGCATGGTGATTCCTACAGGCACGGCTGTCCACAAGCAGCCCACCCAGGTGGTGACAGTCGTCAGGACCGTTGAAAACTCTGGCCAATGGAGCACCGACCTCTGTGATTGCTGCTCTGATATGGAGAGCTGTAAGTAAACCCAGGAAACCCTACAAACAGCAGTGATTTCTGCATGAGCGATCTCCTCAGACTTTGTTTGCAATAAGCTAACCGAGTGTTTGAAGTCAGTAAAAAATCAAGAATGAATGAACTATCTGAGACTACATGATAGCAATGATCATTTAGTAGCATTATGGAGTTTTTCATTATTTTACATTTTTCACCAGAAAACCAAGTTTTCGTAATTGGAGTGGAAATGTCGCAATACGTTGTGAGATGTGATGATTCATGTGCTGAGGTGTCTGCTGAGGTGTCTGTCTGTCTGTAAAATAACTCTGTACCTGTTTCTCCCCAAAGGTTGCTGTGGCCTTTGCTGTTTCCCCTGCATGCAGTGTGATGCAGCCAATAAAGATGGATGGTGCTGTGCAGTGCCACTCCTGGACGTTTGTGGTGTGGTGTCCTGCTTACTCCATCAGTCCATCAGAGAGCGCCACAACATTGAAGTAAGGCTGGATTAGAGATGGAGGACACTGTTACAAACTACACTTAAAAGATAGATGCGGTCACTAGAGGAAGTGCACTTTTATAACTTCTGCACTGGCTTCATTTTTAAGCCCTGGAGGTTTCTGCTAGGAGAATAGAGTTGAATGTGTGTCTTTGTGATGTGGTTGTAAAATGAACTGACGTAAAATCTAAATGTAAATTTTATGAGATTCATATAAAATGCACACAAATTGTGCTTTGTGCAGATCCTTCTCACTCACCGTCACCTCTTCAATAGCTCCCAGATGTCTCTGTGTCCTCATTATTTGTTTATAAGTAACCACATCATGTAGTGCCATCATAAACGTGACCTGGATAAAACTTGTGGTATTTTGCAATCCGTGGAAGTTATAAAGGAGTAGCTTGAGTTGAGAAAGAGGAAGAGTAAAGTTCTTCAAATCTGAAATCTCTTGCCCTCACTGTGTGCCAAGAGATTTACAGGGAGTGCAGAATTATAAGGGAAATGAGTATTTTGTCCACATCATCCTCTTCATGCATGTTGTCTTACTCCAAGCTGTATAGGCTCGAAAGCCTACTACCAATTAAGCATATTAGGTGATGTGCTTCTCTGTAATGAGAAGGGGTGTGGTCTAATGACATCAACACCCTATATCAGGTGTGCATAATTATTAGGCAACGTCCTTTGCTTTGGCAAAATGGGTCAAAAGAAGGACTTGACAGGCTCAGAAAAGTCAAAAATAGTGAGATATCTTGCAGAGGGATGCAGCAGTCTCAAAATTGCAAAGCTTCTGAAGCGTGATCATCGAACAATCAAGCGTTTCATTCAAAATAGTCAACAGGGTCGCAGGAAGCGTGTGGAAAAACCAAGGCGCAAAATAACTGCCCATGAACTGAGAAAAGTCAAGCGTGCAGCTGCCAAGATGCCACTTGCCACCAGTTTGGCCATATTTCAGAGCTGCAACATCACTGGAGTGCCCAAAAGCACAAGGTGTGCAATACTCAGAGACATGGCCAAGGTAAGAAAGGCTGAAAGACGACCACCACTGAACAAGACACACAAGCTGAAACGTCAAGACTGGGCCAAGAAATATCTCGAGACTGGTTTTTCTAAGGTTTTATGGACTGATGAAATGAGAGTGAGTCTTGATGGGCCAGATGGATGGGCCCGTGGCTGGATTGGTAAAGGGCAGAGAGCTCCAGTCCGACTCAGACGCCAGCAAGGTGGAGGTGGAGTACTGGTTTGGGCTGGTATCATCAAAGATGAGCTTGTGAGGCCTTTTCGGGTTGAGGATGGAGTCAAGCTCAACTCCCAGTCCTACTGCCAGTTTCTGGAAGACACCTTCTTCAAGCAGTGGTACAGGAAGAAGTCTGCATCCTTCAAGAAAAACATGATTTTCATGCAGGACAATGCTCCATCACACGCGTCCAAGTACTCCACAGCGTGGCTGGCAAGAAAGGGTATAAAAGAAGAAAAACTAATGACATGGCCTCCTTGTTCACCTGATCTGAACCCCATTGAGAACCTGTGGTCCATCATCAAATGTGAGATTTACAAGGAGGGAAAACAGTACACCTCTCTGAACAGTGTCTGGGAGGCTGTGGTTGCTGCTGCACGCAATGTTGATGGTGAACAGATCAAAACACTGACAGAATCCATGGATGGCAGGCTTTTGAGTGTCCTTGCAAAGACAGGTGGCTATATTGGTCGCTGATTTGTTTTTGTTTTGTTTTTGAATGTCAGAAATGTATATTTGTGAATGTGGAGATGTTATATTGGTTTCACTGGTAAAAATAAATAATTGAAATGGGTATATATTTGTTTTTTGTTAAGTTGCCTAATAATTATGCACAGTAATAGTCACCTGCACACACAGATATCCCCCTAAAATAGCTAAAACTAAAAACAAACTAAAAACTACTTCCAAAAACATTCAGCTTTGATATTAATGAGTTTTTTGGTTTCATTGAGAACATGGTTGTTGTTCAATAATAAAATTATCCCTCAAAAATACAACTTGCCTAATAATTCTGCACTCCCTGTATTCTAAATGACACTTCTTCAGCTGAGAGTCTAAGAGGAGAAAACACACAAACAGACGCTGCAGTTTTAACTTGCAAGGGCATTTCGCAGAGCGCCCACATCAGAGTGGGGGCCCTGTGAAATGCGCCCTCTGTTCTTGCAATTGTCTTTATTTATACACAAGAAAAATGAATACATTTGTTCAGTGACGTGAGCATGTGCGTATGTGATTGTGTGTGTGTGTGTGTGTGCGCGAGGTCAGAACTGCTTGTTTGACTTCTTACTGTCGCTGTGGGAAGATTCAGATACAAATATCAGAACATGTTTCATAAAGAACAATCAGTTCTAAGCAGCGAAAAGGTCATCATGCAGTATTCTATCACATGTAAACTTATATCATTAAAAGCTCATACTGACTACTAAGTACAATTTTCCCTTAACATTCCCTCCTGTTGTCAGTATAACCTTTAAGTGAGATATCAGTATGTAACATCTTGTTGTACATTGTCTGGTATGTAAGTGCAGCAGGCGTTGTTGAAGAGGACGCAAAGTCCCCCTTTCTCTGCTAGTATCATGTCCAAAGCTACTCGATGTTGCATCACTGCGATCTGTAATGCATTGATTTCCTGATTCTGCTGATCGTTGATCTTGCACGAAGCATTCAAGAAGAGTCCAAAGCGGTAGTCCAGAGTCTCGATCCTCAGCATGTTTTTTTCCGGTTCCCACCCAGGGGAACAATGTGTGGAGTACTTTCTGTCCGGTAGTCCACAGTTTGAATTCCTCGGTTACGTTGCTTCCCCATATTGGGTCATGTGGTTGAAGTTTGGGGAACGTAGATCTTCTATTCCGGCGTGCTGTAGAAGTGGTGTTTACTGCGGTCATCCTGAAAGTGTGGTCTGACAGGAATATAGGAGCACATGTTCCTGTCCAGCCTGGGGACAGTATGAAATATGGCCGTTGTCCACATAGCCAGGCCATTCCTTGCACCCAGTACATGCTGTTAGAAGGTCCACTCATATTCACAGGAGCGCCCTCTCCGTGGCCTGCAGTTTGGACACAGTTTGTCGTGTTTCCAACGGGTGTGTTACCTTTCTCTTTTTGATAACACATGGAGTGGTTCCTCCCTGGGAGTTGGTCCAGAAACACTGGGAAGTGGATGGATGTATTCCGGTTTGTCACGTTGAAATCGATCCAGAAGAGTTGATCACATGTTCCATTACTAAGTCCAACAGCGTGCGGGATTGTGTCGTTGGTGATGATTCGGCTGTGTTGGAATCCAATGCCAGCGAAGCTGGCTGCACACTTTGCTTGAGTGTTGTTCATATATTCACCATATAGTGTGGGGTGTGTTGATGTGCTGGGCATATGAGAACAGACATAACAGTCTGTATTTGCCGATTCCGCCTTGGTTCTGTCTTAGATATAACGGTACCAGGCATTGTTCATCCAAGGGTGTATGTGGTCTTGCGTCATGTCTCTTAGGTGGGAGTTGTCGTGCGTCCTGTCTGCCTCGTGGTTCAGCTGTTGTTGGCGTCAGCTGGGGTCCTGTAAGGGTGAGCGTCGTAGTCAAGGTAACCAAGAGGGTCCACCTTCCCATGGTTGCACACAGGTCCGTCACACCTCACACTTGGTTGCCCTAGAGTTGATCAGAGGCTGGAGGTTGAAGTGCGAGCTTACCCTACGGGGGCCCAATCAGCACTCCCCCCTCACGACTGAAGCAACCAAGTGTGGGCTAATGTGCTGTCTTGGGGGTGCCGGGGTTTCCTGGGACCTCAACCTTTTTGCAGTGGCTCTGATGTATCCAGGAGGGTCTCTCCGCAATTTTGCAGGCAGTTGGAGTGGTCAAAAGCACTTGGTATGGACCCTCCCACTGCGGCGAGCTCCAGTTTTTCCTTTGGAGTACTCGGACAAGGATCCAATCACCTGGCTTCAATCTGCGAGAAATAGGTGAAAAAGAGTCTTGCGGCAGTTTATTGTTCAAAACGACTTCTCTGTTTGTCAACAATTGAGTCATCCAATCTGCCAGAGTGGTTTCACAGATTGATTTATCTATTGGCTCGCTAATAACTGGCAATGGAAAAGGTCGCCCATGTATAATTTCAAATGGGGACAGTTTGTTATTTCCTTGTGTCATTCTCATCCACATTTTGACTAGGCCTACACATTCTGGCCAAGGTCTGCTAGTTTCTTCCATTGTTTTTCTGAGCCTTTGTTTTATAGTGCCATTTGTTCTCTCCACTAATCCTGCACTCTGTGGATGGTAGGTACAACGGTGTTTTAAACTGAAACCTAGTGCTTCAGATACTTTGCTGATCACGTCATTTACAAAATGGGTTCCATTATCTGATCTCATCAGAGTAGGAATTCCATATGTTGGAATGAAATGGTTGCATGGACACTTTGCAACTGAGATTGCGTCTGCTTTTTTAACTGGGTAGATTTCTGGCCATTTTGAGAAAACATCTATGATTACTAGAGCGTATTTTGAGCCCTCATTCAATTCAATGAAGTCCATGTGAATTGTATGAAATGGGTGAGGTGGTGTAGGAAAATGTCCTCTTTTTGGCCTTAAGTTACCTTGGGTATTGTGTTTTTGGCAGGTCATACATGTCCTCACATATTCTTTTGCTGAAGTTTCAAAATTTATAGTGTAAAGTTGTCGGGATTCCTCAGATTATCCTTCCTGATGAGCCATGGCTCAAAACTATGGCTCACTAGAGCGGCTGTTTTGTGTAACAATTTGGGAAGAATGGGTTTTCCTGTTATCTTCATTATGTCATCAGTGTCTAGTACTGCTCCGTGTATTAGCCATTGTTTTTGTTCTTTTGGTGGTGCTGCTTTTTGTTCATCCTGCAGTACAGACAGTGGAATAGTGTGAATTTCATGAGTTGTTAGTAAGACTGTGGTTGCTATAGCTGCTGCTTTTGCAGTTTTGTCAGCAAAATTGTTTCCCTTTGTAATTTCAGAGTCATCCTTCTGATGTGCTGCACATTTGCAAATTGCTAAATGTCACATCACATGAGGAGTTTCCTTCCATGTAAACAGATGTGTGCCATGATAAAACCTTCCTCCACACACTAGAAATAAGAAACTAATTTCAACCCTTGTTACATCTTATTCGCTTATTTTATAATCCATTCATTTTTCCAAATCTAGTATCAATTAACTAGTTTGCATATCAGCTTATAATGCGCTAAGTTGACAGGTCAACAGAAATGCACGTTCAAAATATTATCACAAAAAAGAATTTCCTTCATACAAAAAAAAGTTGAGGTTGCTTGTTTTGACAAACTCTCAGATATTTGGTTACCCAGCTCTACACAGGGACACAGCTGCCAGATGAGGGGATGACAACACCCCACTAAACTTTTATGTCTGAGGGGTAACAACAGTAACTCCTGCTGCTTCATCCTCTGTCTATCTGCTTCTTCTTCTCCATCCTGCAGGGCTCGTTCACTGATGACTGCTGTAAAGTGTGCTTTTGTTACCCGTGTGTTTGGGGCCAGATGCATCGTGAGCTGAAGATCAGGGAAAACAAGTAGCCCGCCACCTCGACTGTGATCAGCACGCAAGTTGTCTGTGGATACGATGCAAACATTTTGGCTGTGTGATGAGAGGCTATGACTTTTTCAGGCAAATAAAATCCTTTAATTTTATACATCATGTGTGAGATTAATTGTCCTCTTCTGCAAAACAGAGTTTAACCATTGTTCAGATATAAACTAGTCATCTTCACTAATTGTGAACTTAGATAGGATAGTGAGAAAGACATTGTGAGATCACACTGTCCACTCACATAACTTTTCACAGTATTATAATATATGCAAATGAAATAATTGTGTATGGTGGTGGAACCTGGCAGGGTGACGCTGATCCTTAACAACATGTCGTTTCTAGACAAAAAGCTGACGTACTTTATTGTCATAGTTGATAAAGTTTCTTCATCAAGCTTTAACATTTACAGAACAGCTCAAGATCCAGATGAGAGCAAGTCAAATGGACATTATTTGTCAAAGGCCAGCAGCAGCAGCCATATTCAAATTGATAATTGTCATGAACTTTTTGGGTTGTAAATTCTGTTTCACTTTTACTTAGACTGAGAGACGAGGACATTAACATTAACACATCAACATGTGTTTCTTGTCCAGGTGTGTGGAGTGGCAGAAGGATTTTTATGTCTACACTGAATAATGCTTCTTTAATTGCTTGATAGTTTAGTGGATTGTAACAAGCTCAGCTCCTCAACTCTGTGCGGTGCTGTAAATAATGGATGAAGGTTTATTTGTCTTTTAATGGTGCCTATTAATGTCTGGACAAGAACAGATTATGTGCAGAACAGCACATTACTGTAGCAGAGAAGCTCCAGAGCTACCCAAGCCAGTGTTCAGTGCTATTATGTCACTGTTTTAACACTCCCAGCTTCAACAATCCACTTAAAAGCTTCTTATTAACAGTTAAATAATTCACAGTGATCACAGTGGCCACACAGATGTTCATATCCCATAATCGTACACAGTGCTGTGCTCTACAACCCACCTGATGCTCATCTCTCAGTGCATTTATCCACTGCCTCTGAGAGAGAGTGCCCTTGTTCTTCCACAGAGTAATAGATAAAAACATTGTGGTTATTATGGCAAGTGGAGTCACACACAACATAAACACAGCTACACCTCCATGTGGTTAAGAGACTGAAACAATGTTAAGCATGTTTCTCCTTTTATCTGCTTTCTTACAAATAGTTCAGCTAACTTAGGAAAGTTCTGATCAACGTGAGCGAGCCTCTGCATCAGGCGGGATAATTACTGGGTCCACCTTAAAACCGGTGTATTTTACTCTAATCGCACTACAAAGGTTGCTTTTCAAAGTAACACTGCAATAACTACACCTTTAAATTCAGGTTTATGAAGGTGAAAAAGTTTGTTTGTAACAAGAATGCAATAATGTTCATTTTTGGCGCAATGTATGCATGACATTATGATTGGGTGATGACATCCTCTAAAGGTTTTACCCTAGAATCACGTCAGTTCACCATTAAATAAATGAAACAGAATTTACATGTAAATTGATGCGATTGCCTTGCAATATATTTAAAACAGGCTTTGTGGTAACAGTAGTCTGTGTAATTCAGTTCAATTTTATTTATATGGGCCAATTCACAACAGCAGTTGTCTCAAGGAGCTTCATATTGTAAGGCAGACCCTACAATAATACATACAGAGAAAATATCAACAATTATATGACTCCCTATGAGCAAGCACTTTGGTGAAGTAAGATGGAAAAACTCCCTTTTAACAGGAAAAAACCTCCAGCACAGCCAGGCTCAGGGAGGGGCGGGGCCATCTGCTGCGACAGGTTGGGTGAGGGGAGGAATACATGTCACGGCTTGCGGGATGAGTCGTGTAGAATTTAATGAGGACCCAAGATGCTGGCAGCTGAGATGCAGGGGAGTTTTATTGAGAAGGTGGAGATACAAACAGAAACGGCGAAGGCGTGGAGGAAGCTAAGCAAAACCTAAACTGGAAAAAACTAACAAAACAAACCTGAAACTAGTGATGTGATGTTCTGTATCGAGGCTTCGAAGCTTGTGTCGAGTAATGAGGGGGCGTTTCCACGATGCGCGTATCGAGGCTTGCTTCATTTATGGGAGGAAGCCTCGCTGCCCGGCTGTACCACGTGACTGGTTCAGGAAGCGGTTCGAACTTTGCCGCGAGATATGACAGCGATATAAACCCTCAGACTTCATTCAAAATGTGGGTGTTTGATGGAGAGTTGCGGTTAGTGAGAGTTTGGAGACCGTTTGGAGGTTTATGAGAGTGAGGAGAGAAAGTCAGGAGAGAATGGAGCCAGCTAAGAAGAGGAGGATGTCCTCCCCTGTGTGGGAACATTTTGATCTTATTCCTCCCAACAAGGTATGTAAATTTCTACAGAAGATGTATTTTCATAATACTGCAATACAATTTATGTTAAGCTGTCGTTACTTTTGTACAAGGTGAAGTGTTTGCTCTGTGCCAGGGAGCTGGGATATAACAACAACACCTCATCCATGCTTAGGCACTACAGAGCTTTGCATGAGAATAAGGGGGACACCGATTGTGGAGCAAGACCAGGTGAGCCATCAAATGCCATGATAATATAGCATGCAGTAATGTTACTAAATGATATAACAATATTATACAATGTAATAAGTTACGTGTGTGATATTTATATTTGTGCTTTGTCTTTATTGTCTTTCCTCAGGAGAACAATCTCAAATAGATGAAGACCTGGTCAGCATGGTGATCGAGGACTCCCAGCCATTTAGCATTGTGGAGGACAAAGGATTCAAATGATTTGTTAAATCATTAAATCCTAGCTATGTTCTCCCCACTAAAAAGGTCATAAAAGCAGTGAAAATTTAGTTTTTACAGAATAAAATGTGAACAGGCAGGACTGAGGCTCAAAGCCTCAGTGTGTAGCTGTCCATACCTCAACGTTACAAAAGCACAACTACTGTCCACACCCCAACCACACCTCACCTCACAGTAAATGATCATTTCCATTTTAAGCATTTCCAAATAATCATTTTCCATACTGCCAGTATAAATATACACAGTATACTGCATCACTACAATATACATGTTTTACACACTCCTTTTGTTGTTGACATTTACAGGCTGTGTGCAAAAGGCCACACTCTTCAAATTCATGCCAACTAATATTTTTACGTCCAGTAGATGTCCTACTAGAGCAAATGAAGCTTCAAGACGCTTTGCGCTGGGGGTGAACCAATTGGATGAAAAGCTTCAGTGCTTCATGAAGCTTCATCTGCCCATCACTACCTGAAACATTAACTGGAGACCCGGGGAGAAAGACATAGGAACACGCAGGGTATGTAGTAGTATGAAGTACTATTTGTGCATCATTACAGTGATTGGTGTGGACTTCCCATCAGGCTCAGCCCTCCGCGGCTCATAAGTAATCCAAAATCATCTGGCAATCCAGTAAAACTTAGATGTGTGCGTACTCTCGGCACCTCCCCTTCCTGTTATTGGTCTGTGCTTAAATGCTGATGCTTCCAAACGTTTTCTCTTGTTTTGAAAGCTCAGAGAACCAGAGAAGACAAAAGAAGGTAAGAAAAACATTTTACACTGATGAACAGCTTAAGAGAATCAGAAATCTTTGTAAAATCATGAATGTAATATGTGGTAACATGTTTCTGAGGAAGTCAGAGATAATAAATCTGTGCTTAAAACCGGTGTCAGCTCTTTTGTCTGGGCCGTACATAAATCATTTGTACAGCTGGCCAAAGGTATTTGTTGTCATTTATATGAACCAGGAATCATCCTGTTATAACATGGATCAAAACCAGTCTTTCACCTTTTTCATGTTGAATTTCTCTAACCAGATAACCACTACAGCATTTCAATCTGTGTGTGTGTTTCTTTCAGCATGGTGTTTCCTACAGGCACGGCTGTCCACAAGCAGCCCACCCAGGTGGTGACAGTCGTCAGGACCGTTGAAAACTCTGGCCAATGGAGCACCGACCTCTGTGATTGCTGCTCTGATATGGAGAGCTGTAAGTAAACCCAGGAAACCCTACAAACAGCAGTGATTTCTGCATGAGCGATCTCCTCAGACTTTGTTTGCAATAAGCTAACCGAGTGTTTGAAGTCAGTAAAAAATCAAGAATGAATGAACTATCTGAGACTACATGATAGCAATGATCATTTAGTAGCATTATGGAGTTTTTCATTATTTTACATTTTTCACCAGAAAACCAAGTTTTCGTAATTGGAGTGGAAATGTCTCAATACGTTGTGAGATGTGATGATTCATGTGCTGAGGTGTTTTTTCTTCTGTTCTCAAACTGATCTCCCTGAGGGAGCTCAGTCTGGGGGAGTTCTTTTTTCACCTCGTCTTTCGTCATGTTGTGGATTTTCCATTGTTATACCTCTCTGACCTGACCTTGGGATGAATAAAACGAATAAAGTATTATCAACCAATCAATCAATGAATCAATGAATCAATCATTCAATATATATTTATATAACACACACACACACACACACACACACACACACATATATATATATATATGTGTGTGTGTGTGTGTGTGTGTGTGTGTTATATATATATATATATATATATATATATATATATATATATATATATATATATATATATGTATTAGAGATGTGCAAAGCAGCCGGTATTTCTATCTGTATTTGTATTTGTTGAGGAGGGACAAGTATTTGTATTTGTACTTTGAATACAATTCAAAATAGGCATAAAAATCCAGTCTTTTTGCATTACACTTCTAACAGGCGTTATAGTGTAAGTATTCTTTGATTATATCCATTATAATAATTATGGATATGCAAAATTATTTGATGTTTTTCTATAAATCCAGCAATAAACAAGTAACAAGGAACGTCATTGAAAAGAAGATAACATAACAGACATTGGCTGTTGTTACTTATGTTATTGCCAGATGGCTCAGCAGCAGTAACACTCTTCTTTTTGGTTCCCTAAATCCATGTGGGGAGTTTCAGCTAAGTTAATAAGTGACAACAAGCATTGTTTTAACCTTTTTAACTGGATGTTAACGTTACTCTATCAACAGCTTATTGTCTAAATGAGCGAGCTAACAGAGATACGTAAATTATTAACGACTGCAGGCGTTAATAATGCAGTGTAATGGAATAATCACCTGATCTTCGCGAAAGTTATAAACTGCCTCCGGAAACCAGTTAAGGTACAAAAGAACCCGATCGTGATGCAGTTCAGTCTTTTTTCGCTCAGCCGAGTCGTCTCTATTGCTGTGTGGAGCAGCCTGTGTCAGTCACCTCTTTCACATGTCATTCACTCGTTCGGCCATGTACTGTGGTATCATAAGGGAAAAAAAAAGGAAAGCTTTTTCATATAAAGATTTTCCTTGTTCCCGAATACAAATATTATTTTAAGTATTTGTTTGAAATAAGTATTCGTAAAAAACACGTTATTTGTACCTTTCCGAATACTGGGTTCTGTATACATATATATTAGGGGTGCAACGATACACAAAATTCACGGTTCGGTTCGATACTTTGGTGTCACGGTTAGATATTTTTTCAATACAAAAAAAAATGTTCATGCCTTTTTAATTTGTCATTTATTAAAATTATAAATATATATTTTAACTCAAAAGTACAGTTTTTAAATTGAATGTTGCTGAAACAACAAAGTAATAAAAATAAATCTATCTGATTGAGGAATCACTCATCTTTGGAAAAGAGAGTTTATTACAGAGAAATGTCTCTTTCCAAAATAAAAGCTATACTATACGCTTCTTCTGGGCTATATTCTCAGCAGCATATTAAACATATCAGGTCCCCATGGAGAATCATGTGCTAACGGCTGTCTAAATGACTCGGGTAAAGTTTGTAGCATGCGTGCTTGTTGTTTTTTTTCTGCTTCCACTTGTCTTTGCACTAGGATGATGTCAGCGTAAATGTGCAGTCATATTCGTTGTGTTCCCACTAGTGCTTTCAGGTTAATCTCATTGAAATGACGTTAACGCCACAACACGGCAAATTTCCATTAACGAGCTACCGCGGATCGCCCCGTGCGTGGGGCGTTAACGAGCTAACTGCGCTAACACACTAGCTCCCACCCATGTAATTGAGCATTGCGTGGCACATCCAACATACTGTTTTACTTTAGTCCATGACGCGCTTACCTTCAGGGTCATACGTCACATGAAGACCAAAATAGTTCCAAACGCCAGATCTGAATGAGGGTGGGGGAGGTTCAATTTGCCATGTTGCAAGGAGAGCTTAACTTCTGTCTCGCTAGCTTGCCCTGCGCTCAGTGAATCTGCGTTCGACTACTCCGCCTAGGCTGCACTGTCGAGTGCAGATCCACTGAGCGCTAAACACAGACAGCATCGTCAGAAGGAAAGTTGATAAAATAAATTAAAAATTTTGTATTGTTCGATATATATACGTACCGAACCGAAAGCACTGTATCGAACGGTTCAATATCGATACGAGTATCGTTGCACCCCTAATATATATATATATATATATATATATATATATATATATATTAGAGATGGACCGATCCGATATTACGTATCGGTATCGGTCCGATACTGACCTAAATTACTGGATCGGATATCGGAGAAAAATAAAAAATGTAATCCGATCCATTAAATATCACGAAAGCACCTCACAAAACTTGCAACACGCCGTAACTCACCTCAGAACGTATGCATCACGTGATAGAGCAGCTGTGGCATGCAGGACCTGTCGGTGGTCTGGATAGCATGTGGAGCTTCGCTAGCAACCTGGCATTTCATCTCCGACAAAGTTATCCCCGAGAGAAGTAAAGCAAGTGTGTAAGTCCATCTCTGAATGTTTGTAAAGCATTCCCACGTTAAGCTTAACAAGCGACTGCCTCTCGCTCTCCGGCTGCTACTTCAATCGTGAAACTGCTTAAATCAGCTGATCGGCTTTTCTGTCGCGAGTCCGTGTCTCTCGTTTGTTTTTGGTCCACTTTGCGCCAGAAAGAGGAAACCAGCGGCTGAACAACAGCAGCACGTTTAAGCTTGATAAGCTGTTGTTAGAATTTATTTAATATTAATTTCTACACCAGGATCTTTTTCTACGTAGCTGACGGCTGGTAACTGTGCAGGGGTGGATCTAGCAAAGTTTAGCCAGGGGGGCCGATAGGGCATTAACTGGGAAAAGGGGGCACAAAGACATACTTTTCTTTCTTATTCTCATTTAAAATGTCTAGCTTTTAATAAATAATTATCTGACACCCAAAGTTTTAATTTGATGTAAAATGAATAGAAGTCAATTACTGTATATAGTGACTATTAAGTCTAATATATATACCCTAGTAAGCTATAGTACTTTTTACTTTGGGAAGGTACCATCTGTGCAGTCTGCAATTTTGTTGAAGAAAGATGTTGAATCTATTTAATATTTCTTGAAAAATAATTGATTTCTGTGCATTTTTTTTCACACTGCATCAAATTAAGGTTGATTACGTCGATTAAGCATCATGAGGTGGCGCGTGAGGGGTGGTTCCCTATTTTTTATTTATTTAATTTTGTTGTTGCTGGGAGTTGGAACCCTATTAGTTAGGTTGCTTAATATTTACGCTAAGTACTCTTTAAAATACCAGAATAGGGAGGATGGTGTAGGTCTAAGTTTATTAGATTGATCAGTATTGCTGAACTATGAAATATTTTTTTTGGATACAGGTATAACAGAATAGCTTTAGTGTAGTTGTTGTTTTAAACTTGAGTATGAACTTGCAGACTTGCAAAATGCAGCAAGATATTTAAAAAACAGTTTTGTTGATTAAAAAACACTATATCGGATTCATATCGGTATCGGCAGATATCCAAATTTATGATATCGGTATCGGTATCGAACATAAAAAAGTGGTATCGTGCCATCTCTAATATATATATATATATATATATATATATATATATATATATATATATATATATATATATATATAGTGATCTATGTAGCGGTTCCGAATGACAGCAATATCAGGAAGAAGGAACACGAGAAGCTGGAGAAATACCGAGGGCTCAGAGAAGAGCTCGAGAGGATGTGGAGGGTGAAGGTAACGGTGGTTTCCGTGGTAATCGGAGCACTAGGTGACTCCCAAGCTAGGCGAGTGGCTCCAGCAGATCCCGGGAATAACATCGGAGATCTCTGTCCAGAAGAGCGCAGTCCTGGGAACAGCTAAGATACTGCGCAGGACCCTCAAGCTCCCAGGCCTCTGGTGTATATATATATATATATATATATATACATATATATATATATATATATGTATATATATATATTTATATATATGTATGTATATTAGGGGTGCAACAATACTCGTACTTGGACGTACACAACAATAAAGCCTTGACTGTCTTTATAAGGGTAAACACTCATTTTTTGCCTTCTTCTTTTTGTCTGGTGAGTTGTTCAGACAAAATCAACCAACAAATGGTCAGAATTATAGATAATTGAGAAAACAGGAATTAAATACCCCCCCCCCCCCCCCCAAAAAAAAAAACAACAACAAAAAAAACAAACTAAATAAAAATGTTTGAGGTTTAGTCTTCCTACTGTTCTATGCATTTGTAATAGGTAAGTAAGAAAAGTTTAAGAAGTTCTTGGGAATATTGTCTCCAGATTTTTACAGACACAAAATGGGACCTAAAATTCCCAAACTGTAAAACAATGCTTAACCTTTCACATGAGGCATACTGAGTGTCAGCTAAGCAATGGAAACTGAGGCTACAATTTGATATTCTGGTGTGACGAGTCTCGATTTCTGCAAAAACATTCAGATGTTAGGGTCAGTGTTTGCTGTAAACATGAAAATATAGAACAGTTCAGGCTGGTGATGGTGCAATGATGCTGGTGATATTTTTTAGGCACACTTTGGGTCCCGTAATACTAACTAGCACGCTAGTATTTAGGACTAGCATCATTTAAACACCAGAGCCTAACTGACCATTGTTATGAGCATTGTTATCACCTCCACTGACTAAGTGACTAAGTGATGATAGAAATATAACACAGAATTCAACAACAAGTATAGCTGTATGTGAATTTGCTGAAGCTAATCTTTGTAGGAGCAAAGATATATTTCATTCGATGTAACAAATATACATATTTTGTTTGATGTAGTGAATAAGCAGAAAAGTTTCAAATTAAAATGTGTTGATTCTGAATATTGAAGTGTCATCTGAGTTGCTGAGTTAGGCAACCGGATGTGTGAGCCATAGGGCATCTGCTCAAGAGAAGGACAGAGAGATGATAAAATCATGGAAAACTATATATAGTTGTGGTCGGACGTTTGTATCCACTCATCATTGGTCATTGGTCAAGGCCAAAATCACTCATTGGTGATTTTGGTCTTTTAATTATTTCATGCACTGTTCTTTTTCCAGCATAGAATAATTGCACAGCACACGTCTTTGATGACTTTGAAAACTAAAAGTTGTGTGCATAAATTTTAATTTATTTTTCTACATGTCTTTTGACCTAACAAGATTGAGGCCTGTCAACTTCTTGTTGGTGATGATGATTGACTACAAGTGCAGCATAAAAGCATTTGGACTGACCAATACTTTGAAAAAAAGTAAAGCCCAAGAAAATCAGTGAAGATCTAAGAAGACAAGTTTTAGATTTACACAAGTTGATTGTTCATATAAGAGGGCAAAATAAAGAAAGCGATTCTTCTCGTGTAGATTTTTTCTTCTTTTATGAGCTACAGCTCTCACTGCTGTTACTGACAGTTTCTCAACTAGTGTGTGATCAACATCTACATTTATAAGTAAATATTAGGAGGTATTTCAGGGTTTAAAGCATGTGATTTCTTGGCCAGCATCATCTGCCTGATTCCAAGTACAAATTTCGTAAGTCATGCCATAAACGGAGTTCGCAGATTTCTTGCTTCCTCATTTTCATGTTGCCGATGTGCATGTTACACAGATGTTACAACAGACAGTTTCTCATCATATTGTGTATTAGAAACATTCAGGTTACTATAGACAAGTTTATTGAGCTTTTACCCTCTTTGATAATTATTTGTTACACTTTTGTGGTATTTTGTTGTTATGAATTCTGAACAAGTTAGTACATTTCAAACAGGCATTTGGGATCAAACATTTTTTAGAGATTCAGAACAGTTCCCTTTTTGAGGATTGGTTTCTCTTTTTTTTGTTTTTCTCAGTGTCTTAAGATCCTCTTTTCCAAAACTCAAACTCAAAAGAAACATAAAAAATAAAACAGAATACGATTTTTGATTTTTTGTAGAGCAAGTCCAAGTGGAACTGATATAGAGGATCGATAGGCAGGCAGACTAACAATTCCAAGGAAATGATCTACTGGTGCACAATTCCCATCCCTAGACAGGACTATTTATACACATCCAGTACAATTGATCACCTGTTGCAAAAATGGTAGAGTTTATTCTTACATGGTTACACCGTGCAACAGATTGCAACTACCTGCGATTTTATTGGTTTTATTGACGTTTGATCTCACCTTGTAATTCATTGTGATACCCGTGCAACCCATGCAAGACATACACTAGTTATGTACCATATTGTCTGAGCCAAAAACTTAAAGAAGCAGCTTTGACAGCACGGCACTGCCTGTGAAATCAACTAAAGACACAAGCTAGCTCGTTAGCAGCTAAAAATGGCATCTTGTTTGTTTAATTAAAGTGCCAACATGTCTTGTTTCTTTAATCATTTAATCATCTTCAATAATTTTCCTTACAAATGTGACACTATTTAAGGGGAACTAACAGCAATATAAGATTTATTCTCCATTAAAGAAAACAGACATTCCTCCAGTCATAACAAGTATCATCGGTGCACCTACTAAACCTCAGGTTGTCCTAGATGTGTCCATTGGAGTGTGAATATTGGACAAGGTGCTATGGAATAGTAAAAAACAGTGTATGGATGTGTGTGTGTGGTAAAGAAACGAAACGCTCTGACACACACACACACACACACACACACACACACACACACACACACACACACACTCAAGTACAGTACAGATACCTGAAGTACAGTAATGAAGTATTTGTACTTCGTTACTTCCAGTGTTGGGTGTAACGCATAACACGTTACTGTAATTAAATTACTTTTCCACTGAAAAAGTAGAGTAACTGATTACTGTTCATTTTTAGGTATTTTAATTACAGTTACTTACAAAGTACTTGCGTTACATTGTAAAATAATCAAACTTGCTGAATTTCATTTATTAATTATTCAATAATTTGTCTTCTAAAGGTAAAAGTAAACTCTGCCGCTTTAATATCGCTGTAGTGCAGCTGCACGTCATTTCGTGCCAGTTTGCTGCATAGTCGTATTCTAAAGATGTCGGACTCGGCTGAAGCGAGTGGCTGTTTTATGAAATGAACATATTCCCGTCTCTTCACTTTTGTGAAACAAGCAGACAAGAACATTACAGTAATATGTAAAAACTATCGGCTGCTGTTAATAGCGCGAGTAATCTACTGAAGCGCCTGACACGAGAGCATAGACAAACACTTCTGAGTGATCCTTGTTCATCATCCATGGATAACACCGCGGCAACTCCTGCTAAGCAGGCAAAGCTTGATTTTACTTCAGCAGCACAGAAAGCGTCTGAAGGCGAGCTTAAAAAATGATTGCAGGCTACATTGTGGAAGAGCTGCTACCGCTGCGTCTTTTAAAAAAAATTATTTATTATTTAAAGAGTTTAATTTCTATTGTTTGTCCACTCAAGGTTTATAGGGATTTAAAAAAGTATTTAGTTAAATTACTTATTGAGTAATTAAGTTACTTTTCAGACACAGTAATTAGATAATATTGATTAAGTAATTAGTAATTAATTACTTTTTAAAAGTAACTTACTCAACACTGGTTACTTCCCACCTCTTGTGTCAAGACTGATAGAATAAGTCTTGTTGCTGCTCACTGGTTAAGCAGTGCTTCCATTTCACAGCACTGAAGCAGAGACCCAGTGAACTCTTGACCCTTCATCGTAGCAGTTACTGGAAAGTCATTAGAGGAACTGTGTGGAATTTCCTTCAGGCTCAGCCCTCTGCAGTTCACGAGCAACCGAAAAACATCTGACAATCCACCACTCACTACAATACTTGCCTTACTTGTGCTTTATTAACATAATGATAAAATAATATCAGTAGATGGGAATACAAACTTTAAAAAAAATCTAATTATACTCAGCTTGAAGCTGAAGAAAAGAAGGAAATTAAAAAGTATTTCTATTTACCGTTGTCCACATTGTAGAGGGTGACTTTTCCTCTAAACAGGAGAATGTGTCAGTCAGTCAGATGAGCAGTCCTTACCTTTAAATCTACCCTCTCTTCTTCCTCTCTCTGTTTGTGAGCTGATAGTAACACTGCATTTAAAATGACCTGACACTTAAAAAACGTCACTCCCTTTATGCTCGCTCCTCTTCAGTAGCACAAGCTAGATGCTGAAGTACCACAACTTACAGACACCTGCAGTTGTTCCGGTGTTGTGCAAAAACAAAACAAACACAGTCCCACTTTTAACCCCAGACTTTGGCACAGTCATCTCTTTTTACGTGACATCCTCTGGCGGTTAATAAACAGCCTGCCATATGTTTCTGTTTAGGCTGAAATTAGTTTCATGTTTGGAGCCTTACAATGACAGAACTGCATTAAGCAAAGGTAACAAGCCTTTTTACAAAATGTAAGGAGTACAAAGTACAGATATTTGTGGTACAAAGTCAGAAAAAAAAAGCAACCCAAAAACATCTGCCAGTACAATACAAATTAAGAGTGTGTGTGCGTATCTCGGCACCTCCCCTTCCTGTTATTGGTCTGTGCTTAAATGCTGGTGTTTCTAACGTTTTCTCTTGTTTTGAAAGCTCAGAGAACCAGTGAAGACAAAAGAAGGTAAGAAAAACATTTTACACTGATGAACAGCTTAAGAGAATCAGAAATCTTTGTAAAATCATGAATGTAATACGTGGTAACATGTTTCTGAGGAAGTCAGAGATAATAAATCTGCATAAAAACGGTGTCAGCTCTTTTGTCTGGGCCGTACATAAATCATTTGTACAGCTGGCCAAAGATATTTGTTGTAATCCTGTTATACTTATAGCATGTATCAAAATCAGTCTTTTACCTTTTTCATAATCTAGCATTAAATTTCTCTTTTCACAAGATAACCACTACAGCTTTTCAATCTGTGTCTGTGTTTCCTACAGGCATGGCCGTCCACCAGCAGCCCACCCAGGTGGTGACAGTCATCAGGACCATTGAAAACTCTGGCCAATGGAGCACCGACCTCTGTGATTGCTGCTCTGATATGGAGACCTGTAAGTAAACCCAGGAAACCCTACAAACAGCAGTGATTTCTGCATGAGCGATCTCCTCAGACTTTGTTTGCAATAAGCTAACCGAGTGTTTGAAGTCAGTAAAAAATCAAGAATGAATGAACTATCTGAGACTACATGATAGCAATGATCATTTAGTAGCATTATGGAGTTTTTCATTATTTTACATTTTTCACCAGAAAACTGACTTTTCGTAATTGGAGTGGAAATGTCTCAAATGTTCAACTTAAACTTAATGACTCCTTTTATGATAGCATAGAAAATCAGACTTAGAGTGTCCCAAATATATTTTTTTACTATCAATAAATAACAACAACAACAACAACAACAACAACAATAATAATAATAATAATAATAATAATAATAATAACAATAAAATAGAAGTCCAGTCTCTCTGTGGTTGGATTCAGGGAAAGTTGATATAGCAAAAATTCAAAGTTTTTTTGCTCCCCTGGAACATCCAGGTTGGTTGGTTTGTTGTAGTTAATAAAAAAATAGTAAATAATATATATACATAAATATTTATTTATATATGTATATATTTCTCCCCAAAGGTTGCTGTGGCCTTTGCTGTTTCCCCTGCATGCAGTGTGATGCAGCCAATAAACATGGATGGTGCTGTGCAATGCCACTCCTGGACGTTTGTGGTGTGGTGTCCTGCTTACTCCGTCAGTCTATCAGAGAGCGCCACAACATCTATGTAAGGCTGGGTTAGAGATGGAGGATATTGTTACAAACTACATTTAAAAGATAGATGCGGTCACTAGAGGAAGTGCACTTTTATAACTTCTGCACTGGCTTCATTTTTAAGCCCTGGAGGTTTCTGCTTGTAAAATGAACTAACATAACATCTAAATGTAAATTTTATGAGATTCAAAAAATGCACACAAATTGTGCTTTGTGCAGATCCTTCTCACTCACCCTCACCTCTCATGGTCAAACTGAGATAAAGTAACCACATCATGCAGTGCCATCATAAAAGTGACCTGGATAAAACTTGTGGTATTTTGCAATCCGTAGAGTTTATAATGGAGAAGCTTGAGTTGAGAAAGAGGAAGTGTAAAGTTCTTCAAATCTGAACTCTCTTGCCCTCACTGTGGGGGAAAAAGCTGCGGCTTCTTGTTTTGACAAACTCTCAGATATTTGGTTACCCAGCTCTACACAGGGACACAGCTGCCGGATGAGGGGATGACAACACCCCACTAAACTTTTATGTCTGAGGGGTAACAACAGTAACTCCTGCTGCTTCATCCTCTGTCTATCTGCTTCTTCTTCTCCATCCTGCAGGGCTCGTTCACTGATGACTGCTGTACAGTGTGCTTTTGTTACCCGTGTGTTTGGTGCCAGATGCATCGTGAGCTGAAGCTCAGGCAATACCATTAGCCCGCCACCTCGACTGTGATCAGCACGCAAGTCGTCTGTGGATATGATGCAAACGTTTTGGCTGTGTGATGAGGGCTTATGTCACTGCTGAACCAAAGTGCTTTAAATCTGTTGTCATATAATATGTTGAACGCCTATGTGACTTTTTCAGGCCAATAAAATCCTGTAATTCTATGCAACATCATGTGTGAGATTAATTGTCCTCTTCTGCAGAGTTGAGTTTAACCAGTGTTCAGATAAAGACTTGTCATATTCATTAATTGTTAACTTTGATAGGATACAGAGAAGGACATTGTAAGGTCACACTGTCCATTCATATAACTTTTCACAGTATTATAATATTTGTAAATGAAATACAGTGGCTTGCAAAAGTATTCGGCCCCCTTGAACTTTCCACATTTTGTCACATTACAGCCACAAACATGAATCAATTTTATTGGAATTCCACGTGATAGACCAATACAAATTGGTGTACACGTGAAAAGTGGAACGAAAATCATACATGATTCCAAACATTTTTTACAAATAAATAACTGAAAAGTGGGGTGTGCGTAATTATTCAGCCCCCTGAGTCAATACTTTGTAGAACCACCTTTTGCTGCAATTACAGCTGCCAGTCTTTTAGGGTATGTCTCTACCAGCTTTCCACATCTAGAGACTGAAATCCTTGCCCATTCTTCTTTGCAAAACAGCTCCGGCTCAGTCAGATTAGATGGACAGCGTTTGTGAACAGCAGTTGTCAGATCTTGCCACAGATTCTCGATTGGATTTAGATCTGGACTTTGACTCGGCCATTCTAACACATAGATATGTGTTAGCCACCTGGCCTGGAGCCCAGTTAGCCACCCGGCCCGGAGCCCAGTTAGCCACCTGGCCTGTAGTTCAGTCGCCAACTCCACTACCATTTTCACCTCAACTTCAGTCGCCCCCTGTTCAGTTTTCTGTGTCGTCGCTAGCCCAGTCCCCTGTTCAGTTGCCGCTAGCTCAGTCTTCACCTCCACCACAATCAGCCCTGCTACCTTTAGCTCAGTCTTCAGCCCCGTCAGCCACTCAGCCACTATCACAATCAGAATCACTACAACCTTTGTTACAGTCCATAACTCAGTCAGTACCTGAGTTAGTAGCGCAGTCATTAGCTTTGTCACCAGTTCAGACTCCAGTGTTTTCACCCATCCAGTCAGTCACTCATCTACACCTTTAGCCAGGGACCTCAACGCCTTCTGGCCATGCATCAGCTCCTGCTGGAAGCTCGAGTGAGCCAATCCAGCATTTCGTGGCTCCCACGCCGCTGTCTGTCTCAGCTGGCAGTTCAGGAGAACTGATTCAGCAGTCTGCCTCTGCGTCCAGTCGTCTTGTGTTTTAGTTGGGGGTTCAGGAGAACCCGGCCAACATCAAGCCACGTCAGCTGGGGGTTCTGGAGAACCCGGGGCCATCTGCTGCACTGGTTGGGGTGAGGGGAGGAACACAGGAAAAAAGACATGCTGTGGAAGAGAGCCAGAGATTAAAAATAAGTAATGATTCAATTCATAGAGGTCTATTAAGGCCCGGCGTAGATGGCACTGTTTATGCGGTGGCATGCCACATCTGGCCCAATTGTGGTTTGGTTTATGTGGCCCAGGCTCATAGAAAACAGGTCTGAGTAACTGGTGTCATGGCAGGGTGTATGTCAACCAGATGTGGGCCAGTTCTGGCAATGATGCCCCTATTTATGTTCCAATTTTGCTACTTTAGTTTGAAGACCCAAATGCCATGTTGCAATCCAATACTGCTATGGTAGCCAATGCTTCAAATGCAGGTTTGTGAGTGTACACTTTATCCAAAACCTAGTGAGGGCTTACTCATGTGTACCACTGGTTGGCTGTAGCTCAGGAGGTAGAGCAGGTCACCTCCTGACTGGAAGATTTGTGGTTCGATCCCTGGCTTCTCTACTCTGCATGTCAAAAGTGTCAATGTAGTTAAGAAGTGTGCAATTTAGAGAAAGTGTGTGACTGATTGAATGTGGCTTGTTGTATAGATCACTTTGAGTAATCTGGGAGAGTAGAAAAGCACTATATAAGAATCAGTCCATTCATTTTCTGAACAGAGTTTTGTCGTGGTACTTTTGCACTATTATGTTCTGGCACATGTTGTTATTACATGGCTTGATTAAGGTACACATTAGGCTGACATCTTGGGCCAGAGCTGAAACTGTTCTGGGCCAGCACAGGGCCAGCAGTGTGTCTGCAACTGGCCTTGTGCTGGCCCATGTGTGGGCCACCTCTGGCAAACCAGATCTGGGCCACCAAAGGGCCGTCATTCTTTGCGGCATGTGGGCCATGTGTAAGCACATTGTGTGGACTAGATCCAGGCCATACCAATTTGGCTATGTGGGATGTAACAGCATTTTTGTGACCTACAACACTATTTCCACATGGATAAGTAAATATTTATCTATGTACATGTGCATTATTATCCAGTTAATCTCCTCTAGCAGCTCATTTAGTCATGGCTTCCAAGCATTCTTTTGTCTGTATGTCAGTAAATGTAGTGAAAGACTGACATATTGGGGCCAAATGTTTATGAATGTAACCAGTTTAGTTTGTTTGAGTGTGTGTGTTTGGAATGATCGCAGAAATATTAACAGACTGGCACAAGGGGGTTTAAGATTTCACTCCTACCTCTATGTTCGCAAAATAAAAAAGTAGCCCAGCTACATCATGGCAGAATAGTAATATATTAAAAAACAGCATTTTCTATAGACTTTGTCTTCTTGACCATTTGTCTGTGAGGGTCTGGGCAGGCTGGGGCTGGTTCTGTTTTTAGTTTATGCTTGGTATGCTGTGGGCGGAGCTGCAGGGGCTGAGGTTTGTTCCACTCAGCTGTGTTTGAGCTCTGTCATTGGGGCGGCGTATTAAGAAGAAGCCAGAGTGGGAGTTATTATTGCAGCATTTGTGGTAACATTTAAACATTTAAGGCTCTCTGATGTTTGGCCCTGCTGCTGTAACTGCTGTAACAAGGTTACAACTGTAACAAGTTGTAACCTTGTTTGCTGTGATCTTTCACTCATCTGGCCGGATCACGCCACCATATTTGGATTCTCAGAGAAACTTAACCCTGCAAATATTAAGCTTCCTGGATTAAACTACAGTGTGACAAGTAAGCAGTATTCATTTGTTCCCATTTATTAATTTAGTTACAGCCAGATTTAGAGTTATTTATCTCTAACTTCTCTTTTCTCCCTCTTTCTTTTTTTAAACCTGTCGTGTCAGGCACTTTTAGTAAAAACATGGTCTGAATGCTTTGTTGAGCCAAACACATTTGCTTTGCCAAGAGGAGCGCTGTAGACTCTGTATAGGCTCCTATTGGTACTCATTTCAGTTTATTTTATTATTCACATTATTATCAGACTGGTTATTATGCCAGGGCTGATAGGGGGTGAGGGCCAGGTTGGCAAAAGACAGAAGAAGAGATGATAATAAAGACAAGAAGGAGGAGGGATCGAAAAAGAAACGAAACAGAAAGAGAAAGAGAAAGAGAAAGAGGGGAGGGAATGGATGCCCATAGTCAAAAGGCAAGAGCCCCAGACAACCAGACGCAATGGGCAGTCCACCCTGGCAGAGGACAGTGGCCATGGCACGAGCCGAGGAAAAGTCAGATGGGGTGGCTGTGCGCTAAAGAGGTACAAAACATCCCAACTGCATCCCCTGAGGGCACAGGCCAGAAATCATGCCACAACACCTTGTCAGGTGCTCTGGAGCTACACGTCCAGTATTGGTCGTTGTAACAACGAGTGGGGAGCAGCAGGGAGGGGAACTCACCCTCCATAACAATGTCCCACAGGGAGAACCCCAGATCCAGGCATAGCAACACACACACACAACACACACACATCTGTGTAGTTTCTCCGCCTGTCAGGGTTCCTGGGTCGTTGACCCAGCATTTTCAGTTCATGTTCACTGTTTATTTTCCACATTTTTCATTTCCTGTTTCATTATGTTCAGCTGTGTACTCACCGGTCTCTCATTATCATCCTCATCAGTCCCTGTATTAAAACCCTCAGTTTCTCTCTGTTCTGGGTTGTGTCATTGTCGATGTGATGTTGTCGTTTCCGTGTGTGCTTTCAGTTCAGCCAGTCAGCGTTCGTTCACGTTCTGTTGATCTATTTTGTATAATAAACGCCATTCTCATCTTCAATCAAGCCACGAGTCCTTGTCCTCTCTTCCTCTCATCCACACACAAACCCCTGACACCGTCATCTAGGTCATGGTAATCTAACGAGGTTGGAATGAAAGCGACTGGACTTCTTTAAGTTTCTTAAAGATTTAACATCTTATCCATAAAACTTCTTCAGTTCTATGATCAAATAGTGGTGAGTCCCAGGTATTTAAATCCTAGCAGGAGTGTCCCTTAAGAGGGTCGATCACGTGCCTCATCACATGTGCCAAGGTGTGACAAAAGGCGTTGACTGAGTCTCATCTCTTCCATGTTGTGCCATGCGTTTACGAAGTGGCTCTTTGGTTTCTCCAATGTAGAAGTCTGAGCTCTCCTCGCTGCATTGCAGAGCAAATACCACATTGTTTAGTTGGTGTTTGGGAGTTTTGTCCTTGGGATGAACCAGTTTTTGTCTGTGTTTCTGGGTTTGAAGTTTGCTGGGATGCTGTGCTTGGAGAAGATTCTCTGATAAGCTTGCTACAGAAGGAATCACAATGTTGCTGACATGCCATGTTTGCATGAAAACTAGAGCACTATTAACACTGAGATGTGGCAGGAGCACATGACTGCTGCTCAGTAGTGCTCATCCACACCTTCCCCATCTCCCTCTTTAAGATGAGCACACGAAATCTGCACTCATCACCTCATTTAAGTTGCTATTTTCACTGTAAATAAAATCCTTTCACTGTTGTATGAGTCTGCTCTTTGGGTCCTGCTTTTGGCTCATCCTCATATTGTCTCCATTGTTCAAATCCTTATTTTATGTTTAGGTAATTAATAGTTCATTGGTTGTGGGGGGGCTAGAGCCTATTCCAGCTACTGCAGGGCAGGCTACACCCACCAGTCTAACAAAAGGACTAACTTTATTGATATTTACATAAAACAAAGAAATTAAAAACTAATTTATAAATGAATTTATTAAGGCACACTTTATTGCACACTTAATTATTACATTTACATTTTGATGTCTGCGACTCTCCTGGTCCTCCTGTGTGTGTGTGTGTGTGTGTGTGTGTGTGTGTGTGTGTGTGTGTGTGTGTGTGTGTGTGTGTGTGTGTGTGTGTGTGTGTGTGTGTTCAGGATCTCTGTTACAATGTTACTGTTTTGGTTGTGCTGCATGAAAGACGTTGAGTGTGTATTAGGGAAGGTTAGTTACCGGAGCTGGAGAGTGAGTTATTCAGGCGAACTCTCAACAGCGTGTGTGTGCACGGAGCCCTTAACAGACTTGACCTCCACTTTCACTTCCTCTTTCTGATTTGTGGAAAGATGCTGAGTTTCCCAAATGTCTCATTTTGTTTTTTCTCAGAGAAAGAGAGAAGAAGAAGAAGGTAAGACATTCTTTCTTAAACTGATGAAGTGAATCATTGTGAACTCATGAATGTAATATTTGATGTAATTTTTCTCAGGAAGACATAGTTGCAATACATCAATGTAAATATAATGTAATTTGCATGGTGAACTCTTTCCTCTGTACTGTACACAAATCAGTGTTACAGCTGGTCCAAGGTATTTATAGATTTCCTTTGTCATATTTTCATATTCTAGCACTAAATGTCTTCATACACAAGAGCTATAACCACTAAAACATTTCAGTCTGCGTCTTCATTTCTGTCTTGTTTCCTACAGTCATGGCTACCATCCACCAGCAGACCACCGAGGTGGTGACAGTCACCAGGGCTTTTCAAAACTCTAGCCAATGGAGCACCGACCTCTGTGACTGCTGCTCTGATATGGACACCTGTAAGTGAACCCAGCAAACCCTACAAACAGCAGGGATTTCAACATGAGCGATTTCCTCAGCTTTGTTTCAGACTTTGTTTGCAGTAAGGTAGCAGAGAGTCTGATGTCAGTAAAAAATCAAGAAGATAAAATATCTGAGACTGTCTCATAACAATAACCATTTAGTAGCATTATGGAGTCAGAGTGCTCTAAGCGAACTGGGAAACTAGTCTCTGAACACTTTAATGTTTAGTTTAACCTTCTGAAATTTAATGAACGCCATAACATGACTGACCTAACATGTAATGACATTATCAACAGTGTGCAGGTAGAAGCAAATATCTTTTCATTGGTTGAGTAAGAAAGGCTGCGAGGGTGAGGAGCCAAACACTGGACCTACAGGCAGGTTATTAAAAGGACTATTTTAATTTTAGCTGACTGGAAACTGGAACAAACTCATGCCATCCACCAAAAAAAGTTAAAAAAAAATGGTAGCTGAAAACTTCAAATGAACCACTCAATGAGGTGACCAAACAGAACACATGCAGATCATGTGATGTGAAGAGGAAGCACGTGCACAGGGAACACACAAATTGAAAGCAAGAATGAGAAGTGTTTAAATACCCAGAGAACTAATTGAAACCTCACATGAAGGCAACATTCTCAGGGTTTGGCATTTCTTCTCTTTCTTCCTGTCTTTTGGTTTCTACCAAAGCTACCAAAAAACATGACAAGGGTGAACTAAAGCAGCAAAGTTGTCATGATCCTGGGTCGGTGACTCAGTGTTTTGTGTTTTGAATTATTTATAGTCTTTGCTTCATTATTGCCATGACAAAAGTATGTGTTTTAGTAAACACTGCTATTTGACACATTAAATATAATTTCATACAATTTCATAATTTATTTAGAGCAGCTCACCTGTAATGAAAGTGGTAGTTTTGTTGTGCATGTATGCCTGACATCATTGGCCTGCTCTCAGATCTGGACCAGGGCATCTCTGAGCTCCTGGATAGTCTGAGGTGCAACCTGGCACTGTCAGATGGACCGAAACATAATGTCCCAAAGGTACTTCACAGGATTAGGTCAGGTATGAACTTCAACATCCTGCATACTTTCGGTACGAGGCCAAGCATTGTCGTGGACCAAATGCACCAGCGTAAGGTCTAACAGTGAGTCCATGGTTTCATCCTAATGACAGTCAGGGTGTCGGGTCTGTGTGTCCCTCCATGGATATCCCTCCCCAGGCCATCACTGACCCACCAGCAAACCACTCATGCTGAAAGATGTTACACCAGCATAACGTTCTCCATGGCTTCACCAGATCCTTTCACATCTGTCACATAAGCTCACAGTGAACCTGCCCTCAGGGCACCCTCATGAAGTCTGTTTCTGATTGTTCAGTCAGAGACTTTTACACTAGCTGGTGGTCATTTATAGCTTTGGCAATGCTCATCCTGTTCCTCCTTGCATAAAGGAACAGATACGTGTCCTTCTGATGGATAAGCGGCCTTCTGTGGGGGTTGTCTCATTGTTGTTTCTCTTGTGCAGCTATTCTTAATTTCGTTAACATCAAAGTACCTGAAACTGATAACCAACCGTCTCTGCTGCTTAACTGACCACATCAATATCCAGGCGATTTAACTGAGTGGATGTGATAATCTGACTGAAAAGTGCTCCTTACATTTTTTGTTGTGCAGTTTAAATCTGTATATTTTTTTATCTGAAGGTTGCTGCGGCTTTTGGTGCTTCCCCTGCATGCAGTGCATGACAGTTAGTAAACATGGATGGTGCTGCTGCGCATCACTCCTGGATATTTGCGGCGTGGTGTCCTGCTTACTCCGCCAGTCCATCAGAGAGCAACACAACATCGAAGTAAGGCTGGGTTAGAGATGGAGGGGCTATGTTACAGACAAGATTTAAAAGATGGAGGTGGCCACTAGAGGAAGTGAAGTTTTGAGTCTTCCACATTGGCTTCACTTTTAAACCTTGGAGGTTGCTGCTTGATTTTCTTTCTAGTCACGTTGGTTTGGGTCCAGAATAATGAAAAATCTGTGTGTCTTAATTGACTGGATGCCAGCGCTGTTGCTTATTTTGTTCTTCTCCACCCTGCAGGGTTCTGGCTGTGAGGACTGGTGCACAGTACTTTTCTGTTACCCCTGTGCCTGGTGCCAGATGCATCGTGAGCAGAAGATCAGGGAGAACCAGCCCGCCAGCGCAACTGTGATCACCACACAGGTCATTCGTGGATATGGTACAACCAGTTTGGCTGTTGGCTAAGGGCTTATGTCACCGCTGAAGCCATATTTTTTTTACTTTTGCTGACTTATTAATGTGCTGAATGGTATATGAGGAAAGGTGTCTGGCCATAAAAATACTTTTTTACACAATATTGTGGCTGTTATTGTAATAGTTTTCTTCTACAGAGCTGAGTTTAACCAGTGTTCAAATAAAAACTATTCAAATTCACTATTGTGATATGACAGTGATAAGGACATCGTAAGTAAGACCTTCCATACTTCTCTTTATATACTCATAGTAAATGTACTGTACAGTGGGTGATGGTCATTATCCATTGCTTGTTTTGATGCACTTCCCAATCACACAACACTTTAGAGCAGCGGTTCCCAACCTTTTTTGCGCCACGGACCGGTTTATGCCCGACAATATTTTCACGGACCGGCCTTTAAGGTGTCGCGGATAAATACAACAAAATAAAACTAGTACCGGTACTGAAAAAAGAAGATTTATTCATAACACGCGTGAAAAGACCCAGGAAAACCGAGTTAACGATAAAAACGGTAACAAAATAACGCTGAAAAACGATAAAAACCCTGAAAACTATACATTTCACACCTGAGCCTCAACTCTCGCGGCCCGGTACCAAACGATTCACGGACCGGTACCGGTCCGAGGCCCGGGGGTTGGGGACCGCTGTTTTAGAGTATTGGATGAAACTGCTTTGTGCTTATTCTTTGACAGCTTTTACATCTATCTTTGTGTTCCTGCCATCATCAGTATAAACAAGGTGACTTCCATCCACAAACTCATGATTGTAGTTAGTTTCAGCACTTCACTGTAACGTGATTCCTTCTACTTTCTTTTTCTCATGATTGGTCCTGAATATAAAGTAATGAGGGCTGGGTCAAGACATCTGCACAGTACTGTATCTGTTTTATTTGAAAGTTGAAATTATTATCCATCCATCTTCATCCGCTTTATCCGAGGCCGGGTCGCAGGGGCAGCAGCCTAAGCAAAGAGGCCCAGACCTCCCTCTCCCCAGCCACCTCCTCCAGCTTATCCGGGGGAATACCAAGGCGTTCCCAGGCCAGCCGAGAGATATAATCTCTCCAGCGTGTCCTGGGTCTGCCCGGGGCCTCCTCCCAGTGGGACATGCCTGGAACACCTCACCCAGGAGGCGCCCAGGGGGCATCCTTGTCAGATGCCCGAACCACCTCAGCTGGCTCCTTTCGATGTGGAGCAGCAGCTGCTCTACTCTGAGCCCCTCCCGGATGGCCGAACTTCTCACCCTATCTCTAAGGGAGAGGCCAGCCACCCTTCGGAGGAAGCTCATTTCTGCTGCTTGTATCCGCGATCTCGTTCTTTCGGTCACTACCCACAGCTCGTGGCCATAGGTGAGGGTAGGGACGTAGATCGACCGGTAAATTGAAATTATTAAACTGATTAAATGATTCAAAGTGCTTGAAGTGCTTTTACCTCCGGTTTCTTTAAACCAGCTTTCTGAGTGGCTGTCAATCGCAAACAGAACGTGAAGCTTTAAATATTTTCTACATTTGGCAAAATAATTATTAAATAAAATTGAAATGTATTAAGTGAGAGAATTAAACAGTTTGTTAGGGCTATCATTTAGTGTCTGACAGGACTTTAACTGTTAACGGTAAGAAGATTTGGTCACATGTAAATGCCTTCGTGAATCAGTCACAATTCAGTGATTAAATCATTTCTCTATGACAAATCTACCTTTACATCATTTGTTTGTCAGCTATATCACATAAAAAGTACAAAGTCAAATTACTGAGAAAGTGGAACATAAGAAATGTTTTACTTCTTTTAGAAATGTGAAACTATAGGATCTGGCAGAGAATGAACCGTCCACGTTTCTCTCTAGTACTGTCGTATGCAAAACTAGTGTGGCACCAGGGGTGGTAAGAGATTATTTTAGGGTGGTCCATGCCATCCGTGCAGATCCGCCCCTGTCTGCATCACACATGTTGGTTAGCAAGAGGAAATTCCTCTTTTATGAAACGGAATCACGGAAGGCTAATGACCGATCTTAGAGAAGTAAAAGCAGACCAGCATGCGCCTGACTCTGGTCTCCCCTCAGTTTACCATTAAAGACCAGAGGTTTACCGAAAATGTGCATGCGCAAACCTCCAGAAACTAGTTACTGGCCACTCAGCTTGCTGTAAACAGGACACAGACGCCTTTAAACACAAGGTGGCAGTATTGTACAGCATGAACGCAAACAGGTGAGGAGCCTCATGACAGTGCGGTCTTTAAAGGAACTTTGCCTACTATAAGAAACCATTAAAATGCATATAAGCTTCTCACCAAAATGCACATGTAATTGTATTTAATAAGGTCTGTACTGTAAACTATGTATGCTTCAATGAGGTCATTTCACTCAAAGTTCTCAGTGAAGAAACATCACTTTGTCACCCTTATGAGTACTTTTAAATGTGTGACGCCAACTAGTAATCTCCTTCAAGCCAAGACCTTAATAAAATAAATGCGTGCATTAGAATTCACATACAGTCTATTCCACAGTGATTTCTAGGTACCTGATATGTTAATAGCAAAACTCAAGTGTTTGAGTCTCATTATCGTCATCAGAACAAAAAAAGAGATGCAGGTCTGTGACCAGGATGCAGGTCTAGTTGGTGTTTCAAAATGCAAACAGACAGAGCGTCTCGCTGCAGTAGACAGTGGCTTTGGTTGTGCTCTTGTTGCATTTGGGTTTAATATTGTAGTAGATACTTTAAGGCATTCATTTTCCAAATGTAATAAATAAATGTATATATACACAGTCTATATGTTGTTGGTTATTCTGGCAGTGCAGTCTGTAAATAATATTTTTAAAGCAGGTATCTACTGCTGTTGATATGTTTTTCTTTCTTCTTCTTCTTTTTTTTTTTTTTTTAGCAAGGAACCAGCAACAGCAGAACACAATCGGGATTGAGCAAAAGACAATGTTGCACCATTTGGCGCTGCAGTCTTGGAGCTGTGCACACGCTCAGTGCCATGAATGCAGACATGATTCAGTAACTGAGGATGCACATGGGAGTAAAGGACTCTTCTTGACATACATCAGTTTTGGAAGCTATCAGGAACAAGAACAAAAGAAAATAGTGTCACTGAATCGGCTTAAAGAAACAAGCATGCTAAAAATTCAATTTAAAAAACCCTGAAGACTTTATGCATGTGTCAAAATAGTAAGCAAATGAAAGTGTATTATGTGAAAGTTTTAAATAGATTGTAACAGACTGACCTGTTTGTGTGTCTGACCGGACACATTTGAAGATACAGAAAAGGACTGTCGCAAGAACATGAGCACAGAGATTGTGGCCGTGTGGTCATGATATTGTTTCAACTTCCTGTTACAGTGTTTCACGTTACTACTTGTTTTTGCCTTACCTTCCCATTACAGTTATATCATTTGATCATTAGTAAGTACAGCCACTTACTCTTTTAAATAATTCTTTATTTGAAAAATTGCAAATATATTTTCCTTGCTTCAGTTTTTTAAGAAACTGTAAGCTGTTTTCTTCTAGTATTAGTTTAAGGTTTTAAACGTAGTTTAGGTTTCAGGTTCCTAAAGAACTGTTTGCGTCACAGATCAGTGCAAAAACGTGGCCAACCACCAACAATGTCTCTGTCAAGGAAAAACAGTAGGTCATGGTTCTTCTTTTCTCATAAATTTACTATCAGCAGAAGACGTTGCAGACACAACAGCTTCTGTAAATACAAACACACTTTTGACAGGCTTTTGTTTTAAGATAACAACACTTCCTCTCAATTGCCCTAACCCACTCGGACCTCTACCTCAAGAATTTAATGCCACGTGTTTCTCAGCAGCGCAAAGTTTGCTTTTATAAAATGCATCTCCTGCTTTTATTGTGAAAATTGTCATTTCATATTATTCAGGAAGCAGGCTGGAAAAGACGGCATCAGCCAATAAAAGGACAGGAAATATTGATATAATGTTTCATTCGTTTTTATTTAAAGACAATAAATTAACATGTAGATACATTTTTAGTCTGTGCAAAAGACTTGAGCCACCCCTCATGTTTAAAAAACTTTTCCCGAGGAGCCAGACTTTTAATTGTAATTTTTAAGGTGGTCTTGAGAAATAGTTCTCCAGGTTTTCTGAAGGTCTTTCATTGGCTGCTTTTTCACTCATTTTCAGTGCAGTCCCTGTATCTGTCAGATAGGTATCTGACAGAAAACCATGCTCGACGATGGTGATCATGATAATATGACAACAACAGTGACCTATAAATCATCCAACCAACATCCAAAGAAGAGCTTGGAAATCAAGAAGCCTGGAGAACTATTCCTGAAGACTACTTGAAGAAATACTAAGAAAGTTTGACTGAGAGATTGCAGACTGACGAATGCTGACGAATAAAGATGATCACACCAAATATTGACTTTATACAGATTCTGTTTTTACCTTATATGCTGTATTTCTATGTATGTTTGCATGTCTTAATAAACATATTAATGCAAACAAAAAGGGGTGGCTCAAGATTCCTGCACAGCACGATATGTTAATGATAAAGAACACGGGGAAAAACTGTTTCATGACTTATTTGCAAACACAATGCTGCTCTTTCTGCACCAGGACAGTAAGTGGTTTGTGTCCAGCCACAGACACATCTTCCCGTTTCATAGAGTTGTGCTCAACTCTAAAACTTGCTTTATCCAAGGATATTTTTACATATTAAGAGAGTGTTGTGGAATGCACATGGTATATACCCTGACACACAGGAAAACTGTCTTTAAATGCACCATCTGCCATAATTGTTGTCTTGTTTTAATTATCTCTATTTAATTACAGCACAAGTCTTTGAGCGTCATTGTCACCATCGGGCTGTCGTTGTCTACAACAGCAGAAAGCTAAAAAGAGCAGTGCTAACAGGATGTAGGTCACAACGGTGAAACAAAACGCGAACAGGTAGAGCGTCGTGTTGCAGTAGACATCAGGCTGTGTCATATTCTTGTTGTAGTTGGGTTCATAAATAGAGTAGATGACTATATTACCTGGAAGAATATAAAAAATGATCTCAAATTAGAATGAGAGTGATGGACCTGCACGGCCTCTACATAAATGCAGAACTGGCTTCAAGATTTTTTCAAAATGCTGCTGTGATTAGTTTATTTTAAAAATGTAAAAAAAAAAAAAAATCCAAGGAACAACAAGAAAAATTTATTTCTGTTAAATTAAATTCAGTTTTATTAGCAAAAAATTACAACAGCACAACATTGTATATTCTCCTTATATATTCAAAAACAGCTAGTACTGCGTGACGTATATGATCAGTTTAATTTACAAATAAATCGACTGATTTACTGATAAGACCTGTTCCCTTTGTTATTTCATGACAAATGAAGCAGACATAAAATTGTTATATTGTTTACGTTTTGTTATAGCTGTTCACTGTAATTTTAAATATGAGGGCAGATAAATCTTAGTGCAAGTGAGGGAGGTCATCGTTAGGTAGAATAATCAAAAATGCCAAAATGCCTAAAACTAAAGTGCACGATGACAGAAACTTCTAACCAAGTCGAGGAATTTTACATATGTGACCTTATTATTTAAAAGGTTTGCTCGTGTTTTTGTCTCCCTGTACTCACAAGGAAAATGTCCAGGTCTTGTAGTGAAATTCTCAATTTTTTCAAACTAATCATCTTGTTATTTACTTTTCCTGCTCTGTTTACTGTGGTGTTAGAAAAATTTGAAGTTTACCCGCAAGTAACCAGCCACACAGGAAGATGATGGTCATGGACCAACAGAAAGTGTTGCACCAGTTGTGCCATAAGCTCAGTGCCAGGAAGACCGGTATGATCCCATACAGGGACATGTAGAAAGGGATAAAAGTCTGTCTGGGACAGTTATAGAGTCCTGAACCTATGGGGCACAAAAATAAATAAAACTAAAACACAGCATCTGAAATATTATTTAATTTTTCAATTATTTTTGTGACACGTCTTGATGCATGCTCAGTCATCCAGGTAAAAAAAATCCCAAAAGGTTGATTCTGTTTATCTGGACGTAGTGTTTTCAGTGGGAGAAACGTTTCCTCACTCATCCAAGTGACTTCTTCATTCTCAGCTGACTGCAGGTTTCCCCAGCCTACAGGGTGGGCCATTTATATGGATACACCATAATAACATGGGAATGGTTGGTGATATTAAAGTCCTGTTTGTGGCACATTAGTATATGTGAGGGGGCAAACTCCTCAAGATGGGTGGTGACCATGGTGACCATTTAGAAGTCGGCCATCTTGGATACAACTTTTGTTTTTTCAATAGGAAGAGGGCCATGTGACACATCAAACTTATTGGTAATGTCACAAGAAAAACAATGGTGTGCTTGGTTTCAACGTAACTTTATTCTTTCATGACTTATTTACAAGTTTCTCTTTGTTCTCAGCCATTAACATGTCGAAGAGGTTAACACGTGAGGAGCGGATTGAAATTGTGGTGATATCTGGTGAACACAGTAACCGGGTCATTGCAGCAGATTTCAATGCAAGACTCTCTACGAGACCACCCATCTCCCATGCTACAGTTAGCAAACTGCTTGCTAAGTTTCGTGAAACTGGTTCAGTGTTGGATTTGCCAAAATGTGGACGCAAGAAAACTGTCACTAATGAAGAAACATCAGCAGCTGTCCTAGCTTCATTCAGCAAGAGCCCACAGCGTAGCACTCGCCGCGTGTTACTGGAGAGTGGCATTAGTCGAACATCCCTTCGGCGGATATTAGCTACTCACAAATGGCACCCTTACAAACTCCAGCTACTGCAGCATCTCAACGAGGATGACCCAGATCGGCGCACAGAATTTGCAGAACGGGCAAAACAAAAACTGGAACAGGACCCTCAGTTCACGCAGAAGATTTTGTTCAGTGATGAGGCAAACTTTTATGTGAAGTTAACTAACACAACCACCGCTATTGGTCTGACACTAACCCACATTGGATGGGTCCCTCCAAGACTGTTGGACCAACAAAAGTGATGGTTTGGTGTGGTATATGGGGTACAACGATAGTGGGTCCATTCGTCATCAATGGAAACCTCAAGGCGACTGGATATTTGAAATTGCTACATGATGATGTGTTTCCCTCTGTATGCACTGAAGCTGGCACGTTCCCTGAGTTTTTCCAGCAAGATGGTGCACCACCACATTATGGGTGCCAGGTCCGAGCATTCCTAGCTGAACAGTTTCCTGGAAAGTGGATTGGTCGTCGTGGGCCAGTTGAATGGCCCCCAAGGTCTCCCAATCTGACCCCCTTAGACTTTTATCTTTGGGGTCATCTGAAGGCAATTGTCTATGGTGTGAAGATACGAGATGTGCAGCACCTGAAACTACGGATACTGGATGCCTGTGCTGGCATTTCTCCTGCGGTGTTGCTATCAGTGTGTGAAGAGTGGGAGAAGAGGGTTGCATTGACAATCCAACACAATGGGCAGCACATTGAACACATTTTATAAGTGGTCAGAAACTTGTAAATAACTCATGACAGAATAAAGTTACGTTGAAACCAAGCACACCATTGTTTTTCTTGTGACATTACCAATAAGTTTGATGTGTCACATGGCCCTCTTCCTATTGAAAAAACAAAGTTGTATCCAAGATGGCCGACTTCTAAATGGCCACCATGATCAATGTGCCACAAACAGGACTTTAATATCACCAACCATTCCCATGTTATTACGGTGTATCCATATAAATGGCCCACCCTGTACATTTGCATAATGACTGAAACTAGCACCACTGAATAAACAATGGGCTGGGAGCTCAGTTCCTTGCTCCATTGGGAACAACCTCTGGTGATGCGGATGGCACAACACAGAAGAGCTACCTCGTCAGGCCAGGACTCTGCAGTCTATTTACACCTACAGGCCAGTGGACACTCTTTCAATGATGAGGATGTACACATCCTGGACAGGGAGGAACGCTGGTTTGAGCGCAGAGTGAAGGAGGCCATTTACGTGAAAAGGGAAAGACCATCTCTGAATTGAGGAGGGGGCTTAAGGGTACATCTTTCGCCATCTTACAATGCTATGATTGCAGCCATCCCCCAACTCTCTGTGAATGGTACTCATGGCCATTGATCAGTGGGCTTTGGTCAATGATCATGATATTAATGATCAAGGAACTGACCTCCCAGCCCAGTGTTCCTTCAGTGGGCTGGTTTCAGTCATTATGCAAATGTACTGTTTATAAGATTGGGGAAACCTGCAGTCAGCTGACAATGAAGAAGTCACTTGGATGAGTGACGAAACGTTTCTCCAACTGAAAACGCTACGTCCAGATGAACAGAATCAACCTTTTGGGATTTTTGTGACACATAAAAATACATTCGCATGAATCTGATCTGAACATTGCAATAACAATATCTCTTACTTACCAAGTATTCCTTGAGCAACAAATGTGAAGGAGAAAATGATCAAGGTACATCCTGGAGGCAGATACAGCGCTTTGTCAGTCACAAATCGCAGTGTGCACCATCTACACATGTGCAAAGATTTTCAACTCTCTCACCTATTACTATGTTTCGAAGTCCACACACGGATTGTGGTCTCTGACTCCCTGGCATGATAACTATTAGTCGAACCTACAAAGACACAAAGATAGCCACGAGATAACCTCCAGCTGTTAATATTTGTCTGTCTGTCAATGTTTTTCCATCTTTTTAAACCAGGCACTGAATTTTATCGTTTACAATTTAAGGAAATGCCCATGAACTTCCTTTCCTGTGTTAAAATAATTAGCAAATTAAAGTGTATTATGTGAAAGCATTAAATAGATTATTACAGACCGACCTGTTTGTGTGTCTGACCGGACACATTTGAAGATACAGAAAAGGACTGTTGCAAGTACGTGGCCACATAAACAGCAATGTGCGCATGATATTGTTTCAACTTCCTCTTACACTGTCTCACTTTAACGCCTGTTCTCTTTTTGCCTGCCCATCCCATTACAGTTATATCATGTAATCATAAGTAAGTACAGCCATTTCCATGGTAATTAAACATGTGAATCACTTTTACATAAAGAAAATTAACAATAAAAAAAATATCTGTTTTCTGTTTTCGTTTATTTTCTTGTTTGTTTTTGTATATTTAAGGAAATGTGGGGTAAAGCTCAGGGTTTGCAGAAAATTCACTGTATCCTTTTTCCAGTGTTAGTTTTCAGTTTTCCGAAGGTCTCTTTTGTGTTCACAGATCAGAGCACAAACGTAAACACCTCTGTTGAAGAAAACCCCAGAATCTTATGAGAGTAGGCCATGGTTCTTCTTTTCTAACTGACAGTTTTACTCCCAGAAGAGGTTTCCATCAGCCTCCCCTCGTATTCGCATAAACATTGTTGTAGACAGAGTATAAGTGCACTTCCTGTGCCGGACGAGGTCTTTCTGCTTCTTGTGAAATACACGCCCTGTTCTCAGTTCCAACACCACTCTCTTTTATTTTTAATAATTTAATTTCACTGATGGTTGAGTGTAGAAAAAAAATCATGTCAAAAGGCAAAATAGGATATATATTAATAATGCAAAGAAAATGAATAATGTTGAGAAAATTTGTTATTCGAGATTCAGTCATAACAATTATTTACTGCATGATGTAGAGGCATTAGGGGGACATCTAGTGGCCTCAAATATTACTGCAGGCGATTCCTTGCCCCACAGGGTAGAAGTGTGTTTTCTCATAGAGCATAGAGCAAAGCAAAAATAAAATAAAATAAAATAAAATAAAATAAAATAAAAAAGGGGTGTTTGTAATGTAATAGTGCTCTGGTGTTAACTTACAAACTAGCGGAGGTACAAGAGAAGTTTGAAGCAGCTTAAATCTACACCACACATCAATGATCAAAGCTGCTGTCTCAAAACAACAAGAACCAATCAACAACAGGTTGTCCTGTTGTCCTAACCCATTTTATTTATTTATTTACTTACAATTAAAAAGAAGAAGAAGAAGAAAGAAACAGCATGGATATTGGAAAATAAATAAAATCACACATTTAATAAAACAAAATATATTCGTTTGTTAAACAGGGAAGATCATGATCATTTATTCTGCTATGATGAGTCATCTGTATGACTTGTTAATAGTAAGATTTCTCTAACAAAAGATCAAAAACTGCATGTTGCTGTATTAACCAACATTAAATGTATTATGTTCTGTATATAAGCACACATGAAAATATTTGTATAATATTTGGTTTGTTGTTTGCTTGTGATTTTATTACAGCCAGCATCATTATTATTATTAGTATATGTCCATTATAGTTTGATATATTTGATATGATATATATTATTGTGAAACCATTTTAATCTGTTTCATCAGTATTGGTCCACTGGTCTAAGAGGAGTTGGGGAACACACAAACGTACACACATTCATATGATTAGCTCCACAGCAGTGGCCGATCCTCATCATCGTAAACCATCTGGTTGGTGCAGAGAGCAAAAAAATAAGTGAAAACATAAACACCTGTCAGGACGTAGGTCAGGGTGATGCAACAAAATGCAGACAGGTAGAGCGTCTTGTTGCAGTAGTGATCGGTTTCTGTAGCGTTCTTGTTGTAGTCGGGTTCATAGATGGAGTAGACGATTATGCTACCTGGAAAAATGTAAATAAGATCTCAGAAAATAAGGTCTGATCATGCTTGGCAACAACAAACATTGCTGTAATGCATTTATTCTTGTTAGTTCTAGTTTAATTTTTTAAGAAATACATTTCATTTTTCACAAAAAAAAAAAAAATCCTGCTCATTCTTGTGTCTTTCTTTAATACCAACTTCCAGCTTTAGATTTTTATTCCACTGAAGTTGATTTACATCATTAACACTTTTAAATAATGCTGATTCGTTTTATATTCTGCTTCTTGCAGCCTCTCAGTTCATCCTTTGTCTGCAACTAGAGGTTTTGATTCAAATTCAAATAACTGTATTGATCCCAAAACGGCAATTTGTTCACAGCTTACAAACGCTCCCTACTCACATGGTCAAACTCACACAACCTATACTCTTTAAAGACCCAACACAAGCACTGTTACCGATATCAGATAACAGACAATGAGGTTCAGGGGGAAATCAAATATTAAAAATAAATAATTAGAATAACAGGGTCACATGTATGTCTTTGGCTCCTCTTGTTCTAAAACAATTTCCTCTGATTGGCTACCTCTCATAAACTGACAGTTTGAACTGTAGGTGGCGTGTTTTTGCTGTACAGAGCCAACAGTAGAAAAAATCATAAAGTGAGCATTTAGAGCAGTTTGGAGGATGAAGTGTGTTAAATATCAACACTTTAATGCCTCTGAGATCTTTTGATTCCTCGGAGGCAGCCGATGGAAGACAAAACACTGCTCAGCAGACCATTTAACACTTTAATTCTCTTTCACAATACTTCTAGAAGAGACATGCTTCCTGCATGACACGTTGCCGCGGATCTCAAATTGGTGGTGTGCCCCTAACAGTTTTATTATCAGCTCTCTCACTTTAGTCTAAACAACAGTGTCTCAGTAACTTTCCAGTAGAGATGGTCCCCTGTAATCTACTTTTTCCCAGGCAAGCGTGAGCGAGAGTCTGCATAGTCTAATGCCTTTATTTTTCAGGGCTGTGTCCACTTAATACTACACTATATGACTTTATAACACTTATTAATAAAAAGCATAGCATTATTGCAAATTCTTTAATCCCAACAAGTGACAGGCTTACATTTTCAGCAAGCACAGGGCAATAATGGTATCATTTTTCAAAAATAATTTAGCTTTAAGTTTTGTTTTTGGTCTAATTTCAGTCACGAGAAGCTGCACTTGGCCTTTGAAAAATACAGCATTTGTCACCACCATGTTGCTAATCACATCAGGTATGTACTGCAGTGCCTGGCTGTGTATTACAACAGCAACCTTCACTGTTAAGAAGCTGAATATAACTTCAAGCTTACTGCCACAATCTGACGATACACACTTTGTGGAGTTATACTTGTGGACCCAAAAGTAGAAGCGTGGAACAAAACTTGATTTTATCAGAAAGTGAGCTGTTTAATAAGGCTGCTCAAAACAAAGTTCCTCAAAATGCTGGGTCAAGTGATCCAGAACCAGGATACTTACCGATGATGAATATGGCAAAATCGAGGATGAAGAACAGACAGTCGAAGAAAATATTGCACCTGTTCAAAAACCGGCTCAATCCCCACAAGACAGGTATGAATCCACAAAAAACCAGAATGACGGGAATGGAGGGCGCCCTTGGACAGTCATTAAAGTACACACATCCTACAGAGCACAAGCATGAAAATGAAGACAACTGTCAAGTCGTTGTTGCATAGTTCTTGTTATCTGATTTTTCAAATTTTCCTTCCAACACATAAAATGAATATACCGGGTAGATGAATTCAGTCTGAATAAAGAGCCACTCACACTTACCAACTATCGCTTGAACATTAAACAGGATGAAGAAAATCACAGAGATACACCCTGAAGGAAGGCAGACATGGTTTCAGTTACAAATGACACACAGCAGCTGCAGATGTGTGCAAAACTGTTCAAAATCACTTTCTTACTTATTACTCGAGGTATCCAAGTGTGTTGAGGTCTATCGCTCTCTGGCATTGTGACTAGTTAGAAATGAAACCTACAGAGACACAAAGGAAGCTGTGAGACGAGCTCAGGTTGCCTTTAACTGTCAGGCAAATGACAAATGAACAGAGAAACAAGGCAGATCACAAACAGTGTTCACAAGTCTGTGAAAGAGAAATAATATGTGCCAAACCCAACATGTAATATCAAAAAGAAGAAGAAGAAAGATTTAAACTTTGTTTGTTTCATGTACTATACAAATAAAACAGATGTATTATATGACAGCAATAAAAAGCGTGTTAGTTTAAATAGTTTGTTGCAGCCCTACCTGCCTGTGTGTCTTGTTTGAAGGGCACGAAGAGAATGTTTGCACGAGAACTTGGTAACGTGTTCACACATGAATGTGTTGTTGTTGTCTGAACCTCCTGTTACAGAGTCTCATTGTGCTGGGAGAACTTGCCATGAGGATTCACAAGCCATTTACTCAGATAATCGTTTGTATAACAGTGATATTACCACAAATAAAAACTACAAAGCACTTTTTTAAAAAGTTCCCATTCTTTGACTTCACTCTGATGGCAGCCTCAGCTCCTCTTCATCACTGAATGATAGAAATGTTGAGCTATCCTGTAGAAGAGAGGTTCTACTGGGCACCAAGGTTCCCATAGTGGTTCCCAAGTAACCCAAGGTGTGTGTGTGTGTGTGTGTGTGTGTGTGTGTGTGTGTGTGTGTGTGTGTGTGTATTCACATGTATGCTTGCTTGCTTGCAAATGTGACATGTGACAAACTCAGTTATTTACACTAATTGTTGTCTCTCCTATTAGTTTCGAATGATTGGATATTTTTGTCCAGCAAAACGAAGAGTGTAGAAATGTTGAATAAAACACACAAAATGCCAACAGACTCAATAAACTGATTTGTAAGGCCAGTAATGTTGTGGGGATGGAGCTGGACTCCCTCAAGGTGGTGTCGGAGAGGCGGATGCTGTCCAAGATAAAGACAATATTGGATAACACCTCCCACCCACTCCATGACATGCTGGTCAGTCACAGGAGCACGTTCAGTGAGAGACTGAGATTACCGAAAAGCACCACTGAACGACACAGGAAATCTTTCCTGCCTGTGGCCATCTCCCTGTACAACGCATCCACTTAACACACTGTTTACTGCAACAACTACACACATTTCTTTTCCAGTATTTATTAATGAGTGACTTATGTATGTATATATATATATATACATATTAGGGGTGCAACGATATTCGTATCGATATTGAACCGTTCGATACAGTGCTTTCGGTTCGGTACGCATATGTATCGAACAATACAACATTTGTAATTTATTTTATCAACTTTCCTTCTGACGATGCTGTCTGTGTTGAGCGCTCAGTGAATCTGTGTTCGACTACTCCGCCTAGGCTGCACTGTCGAGCGCAGATCCACTGAGCGCTCAACACAGACAGCATAGTCAGGAGGAAGAGTGCAGGGCAAGCTAGCGAGACAGAAGTTAAGCTCTCCTTTTAACATGGACCTCCCCCACCCTCATTCAGATCTGGCGTTTGGAATTATTTTGGTTTTCATGTGACGTATGACCCTGAAGGTAAGCAAGTCATGGACTAAAGTAAAACAGTATGTTGGATGTGCCATGCAATGCTCAATTACATGGGTGGGAACTAGTGTGTTAGCGCAGTTAGCTCGTTAACGTGTTGGCCGTCTAGCCCCATGCACGGAGCGATCGGCGGTAGCTCGTTAACGGAGATTTTCCGTGTTGTGGCGTTAAGGTCATTTCAACGAGATTAACCTGAAAGCACTAGTGGGAACACAACGAATATGACTGCACATTTACGCCGACATCATCCTAGTGCAAAGACAAGTGGAAGCAGACAAAAAAAGCAAGCATGCTACTAACTTTAGCCAAGTCATTTAGACAGCTGTTAGCACATGATTCTCCTTATGCTGCTGAGAATATAGCCCAGAAGAAGCTTTTATTTTGGAAAGAGCCATTTCTCTGTAATAAACTCTCTTTTCCAAAGATGAGTGATTCCTCAATCAGATACAGGGCTCGCAATATCGCTAGCCCGACGTCCCGGAGCTAGCGATTTTTTCAGTCGGGCTACCAAAATCTATCTCTGCCCTGCCCGTCGGGCTATTGTAGGAAAAATATATGTCAATGCTTTTGCATTCTTTCAGAAATGTAGCTGGGTAATTATGTCATTGGCATCGGTGAGCCACTGTCAATATCTGACATATTGAAGTCGCGTTTGAATTTGCGCTTGTTTTTTTGCTTTCACTTTGCAATCGTGCGAACTGTATATAGAGAGCGACAGCACTGATCTGTGAGTGATGATAATTTGTGCACCAATTCCTCTGACATCATCTTATTAATTGTTAGCTTACTATGCAAACATGACAAGTGAAATCTCCCGCAGCAAGCTTAAACATGTGAGAGGTTGATCGCGCAGAGAATCGCTGAGCTTATGTGAGTGAGTGTGTAAAAGCATTTCAGTTCTGCTGAGCCAAATAAGACAGGTCAGGGTGAAGAAGTGACAGCCAAAGAAAAGCTTACCACAAAACGGAGAAGTTATGACAAATCAGACTATAAGGCAAAAAGAAAGTGCAGCTTTATGGTTTCATGGACAAAAGAATTTCTGTGGCTGCAATATGACGAGCTAAATAACCAGGGCTGCACATAAGTGGTCCGCAGGTGCGCATTCGCTGTCAAAATAAAAAACATGCACAAGGGTTAGGGTTAAATTTAAAAACTGTACTTTTGAGTTAAAATATATATTTATAATTTTAATAAATGACAAATTAAAAATGCATGAACATTTTTTTGTATCGAAAAAATATCGAACCGTGACACCAAAGTATCGAACCGAACCGTGAATTTTGTGTATCGTTGCACCCCTAATATATATATATATATATATATATATATATATATATATATATATATATATATATATATATATATATATATATATATATATACATATATACGTGATATATGTGTGTGTGTGTGTGTATATTGTACTATTCTTAGTGTGTGTTTTGTCAGTCCGCCGGTGTTAGTTTATTTTGATTTTTTCCAGTTATGCTATATTTGAGTTCAACATTAAAGCTGTTTAAGTTTGTCTCTGGAGTCTGCACCTTGGGTCCTATTCCTGTCTGCACACAGCCGTCACTTAACAGCCACATCTTGTACATTGAATTCTTGTTTAGATCTACAGCAATGCAGTGCTACAGCATTCCTGTAAAGCAATAAATCACCACTGTCTTTGCGTTGATGGATTTGGTCGATATTTTTATCTTTTTATAACTTTCAGTAAAAAAATTTTTTATAATTTAACCTTTATTTATGCAGGTTGTACCTTTGAGACTCAGTGTCTCAATGTTCCCAGTGATGATTTCACAAAAACTTTTGTACGTCTTTTGAAATCTGCAAGTGAAATCCACTGAGAGTTTCAAATCCTTTTGCAATTTACTCAGTGAACAAGGGCAGAAAATGAGAACACCTTCTTCCCAAGATCTGCACGAACTGATGGAGGGGTGAATGTAATGATGTCCTGACACAGTCAGTGACTAAACTGTGTAGTTTGCGTAACATGTACTCTGTTAAATAATAAGGCAGTAAACCAGTAATAGATTTATAGATAAAGTGATACCAATGAACCATCCTGTGTAAGGCCAAGTCAACCAGAAAATATAGAGTACAGTGGTGTGTTAAAGGTTTACAGCCTGTTGTAAATCTTAATGCTCCATGATAGACAGAATCCAACAGATGAAGAGAGTGAGCAGAGGCATTCATGTAAATTACGTCACTATAATCCAGGAGGGGTAAAGAGGTGGCAGCAACAAGACTTTTCCTCGTGGTGAAAGAGAGACATGATCCGTTTCTGAAAAAGAGTTTCTGAGTTAGTTTCTTTAATACTGGGTCAATGTGTGGCTTAAAGGAAAGATTTTCTTCAATCACAATACCTAAGTATCTCTATGAGGCCACAGGGAAGCAGTTACAGTACTGTGCAGTTTCCTAAAACCAAATTGGAAAGGAGATAAAATGCTATTTTCATCCAGATAACTTTTAAACTATATGCTCATGTAAAGCTGTAAACCTGAGGAGCACGAGCCAAACAATTTCATTATGGATAAATGTGGATACACTGTTTATCCGTACATGACAATAAAATGTGAAATTTGAAACTTGAAAACTTGAAATTAATTATTAAAAAGTTTGTCATGAACCTTAGCTGAGATACAGAGTTTGGAAACTGGTCTGTAATCATTAACCATTGAAGAACCACCTTTCAGTAGGGGGAGAACAAAGGCACGCTTACACATCTCTGGTGTTCTGTTGTATAGAAAGATTAAAACTATAACACACTGGCTCAGTAATCAGATTCATGTGAGCTTTTAGTGAACATGAGAAAAGATGGACTCTGAATTCCATGAATTACACGAAATGAAATGAAAAGTCTTACATATCAAAAATAACAAAATAACATGAACACCAGCATATAAGACTTTAATATTACCGTTATTATGTCAGTTTGTACACATGAAATGAGCAAGAAAGCAAGCAAGTGGCTGAACTTTTGCACAGAGAGTAACTGAGCAGAAACCAAAACTCTGAATAAACCAGTATTACCAGTCAAACATATTTTTACTATCAAGATGTTTCTGCTGTTGTCCTCCAAGTTCTTCCCTTTCACTTTTCATGGAAAGTTCAGTGAATTATGACTAACCACATATGTATGACCTGTTTGATTGATAGACTCCTTTTTGACACAGTACACTGGGTGATGAATGCTGACATGAGCTAAAATATTTCATGTCACAGATGAAGCTTTCTTCTGGAGAAATGTAGCATCCATAAAATCAATAAGTCATTATTGAGACAAAAACAATCACTCCATGATTAAACACAATGTTTCTGATAACTCTACAATACAAACTACCATGCTTCTGTCTCCCAGTAAAACATAAGCTTTGTTTTCTTTTTTCAAGAAATTGTTAACAAGGAAAGACTTTACAACCTGTAGTTTAGTCATTAGGTTATCAAAACTGCTGTAAGGTGAGACTTTCTTTCTCACAGCTCCCAAAGTCACATCTGCCCAGTCCTCCTATTCTCTCTTCACTAAAAGTTGTTGCAAAGAATGTATTTTCAGTTATATAGCTAGCTTAAACTTTATATTCCCCAGCACTGCATCCTCCAAGGAACAGATGCTGTGTTGTATTTGGGAAGATTTAACGATAGGAAATGTCGTCACACTGTCTTGACGTTCTGATGACAAAGGGAAAAAAACTCTGCTCTGCATAAGCAGGGTCTCTCGCATCCCCTGGGGCGGATGAGGTTTGCCCTGAGTTCTTGAAGGCTCTGGATGTTGTAGGGCTGTCTTGGTTGACACACCTCTGCAATGTTGTGTGGAGATCAGGGGTGGTACCTCTGGATTGGCAGACAGGATGGTCGTTCCCATGTTCAAGAAGGGGGACTGGAGGATGTGCTTTAACTATATGGGGTGCTTGGTCTATGTAGCTGTCAACAAGTTGGACTCGTTTCTGCTGGGTTTTGGACTCGGCCAGGCCTGCCCTTTGTCATCGATTCTGTTCAAATCCACTTGGGCAAAATAAGAATCTCATCTTAGCTTTTTTGCATATGATGTGGTTCTGTCGGCTTCACCAGGCCGTCACCTGATGTGTGAAAGGCGCTCGCCTTCGTTTTTATTCATAAAGTGTTTTACAAATAAACCCAAAGATTACAGCTAACAGCTGGATTTCCGGTTTGAGTGCAGCTAGCCAAACAGGAAATAGCCACTTACTGTTAAAGAGACTGATAGTGGACAGCATTACCTTGGTTTCTTAAGCCTTGGCAGCACAAAAGTGATCCCCTTAAAAAAAATTTTTTAGCTTTAGTGTCCTTATGTTCCTCTGAGTTATCGATTCTGACACTTGTTAGCTAAGATAAATGTTATTCTATTAGCCCCAACCAACCACATGACATCATAGTCTATACTGACAGAAGTATGTTTTAAATCTTTAACTTTAAGCACTTATTTCTTAAATCCAACTTCACAGACAGAGTCACATCTAGGTCAGTATTTGAGAGCAGAGCTCTGTGATGTAAATTAGCCTGTATGTGTTAAGCGTTTCATGCACCCTTTAATAACAGTCCACATTATTATCAACAGCTACATTCACCCTGGGGGGAAAACTTGTGAAGGAGACCATCAGGACCAAGCTGGGTTTCCTGGGTTCAGATGTTATTTTATTTCAATTTCTTTCATTGCAGTTGTCCTGTGCCAGATGTTCTGTTGACACACTGACAGAGAGACATCATTTCAGAAACATCAGGAAGAGTAAAGGTCATAACAGGGATCAAGCAGGACTCATAGTCTTCTTCAGACCTCCACTGTAGGATGAGAAGACAGGAAAAGATGGACAAACCTAGCACTTCATTAACAGTGTGATACGGATATTCAGAGAGTTCTGAGAGGCTGTGGACTGTTACACAATGATAATAGTCCTGTAGAAAGTTGTGTATTTAAAAATGTATTATCCTTTCTGGTTGCTCTGATATGAATGACTCTGAATTACTTTGTGGTAAATTACACACCATTGGAAAAACACAGTGTGAAAGAATTCCAGATTAAAGTTTTTAGTTCAGCCATCAAGTGACGACCTTTGACCTTCCATTAGGCTTTTTTTTTAATGCTGTCAGAGAAAATCTCATCTTCATGCAGCTGACTACATTCAGTGTTAAAAACAGACGCTCTGCAGGTCTGAGATGAACAACTTTCTGAAACACCAAACAAAGGTACTGTTTATGTTCCTGTATAGTGACTCAGTTACATGGATGATTAATTCCTTTGATGTTTTCTCTTTAACTTTATCAATAAAACAGCTGCACATCATGTGGAATTTTTTTTCTTTCCTTTTCTAATGTTTTTATCAGTTAATTTTGGAGTTACCACAATAAGTGAACATATAGGATGATTTGTCTCTTTGAGCGATCGTGGCTCAAAGAGTTGGCAGTTCGTCTTGTCAACCGGAAGGTTGCTGGTTCAAGCCCCGGCTCGGACAGTCTCGGTCGTTGTGTCCTTGGGCAAGACACTTCACCTACTGGTGATGGCCAGAGGGGCCGATGGCGCGATATGGCAGCCTCGCTTCTGTCAGTCTGCCCCAGGGCAGCTGTGGCTACAACTGTAGCTTGCCTCCACCAGTGTGTGAATGTGAGAGTGAATGAATAGTGGTATTGTAATGTGCTTTGAGGGCCCCGAAAAGCGCTATATAAATGCGATCCATTATTGTCACTGGGTGGTGCTGAGGTCTGAATCTGAGAGCAGGTCCTTTTAATATAGACCAGGCTAGCTCGTCTATTAAAACCCACCACCACCTATGGCTCAGAAGTAAAAGTTAACTTTACTTTGATTAAATTAAAAGATGGTCTCAGGATGAAAAAATGGATCAGTGGCTGCTTCAATCTTAACTTATATATTGATTGGTTATTATATAAGTTATTTATGTTGGGCTCAGTACTTCTCACCACAGTACAAATGCTTAGAAAAACACCAAGGTTGAGACCAACATCTGCATTTAAGCGTAACATTGCATGTAGGTAATCTCAGTCTGTCACTGAACCTGCTCCATGTGACTGGCCAGAACGTCACGGAGCGGGTGGGATGTATTGTCCAGTATTGTCCTTATCATGAACAACATCTGCCTCTCCCACATCACCTTAAGGGAGTCTGGCTCCATCCCCACAACATTAGTCGCCTTGCAGATCAGTTTATTCAGTCTGTTGGCATCTGCAACCCTCAACGTGCTGTCCCAGCATGCAACAGCATAGAGGATAGCACTGACTACAGCAGACTCCGGAGCATTGTGCTGTTGTCCAAACCCACTGAGCCTTTCCTGTCTGACATGTGTTTCTTTGAAGCACGAAATCTCTGCTCTTCCAAAATACTTCTCCTACTTTTTAGTTCCCACATTTGTTTCTGTTTAGTTCATTGTGAAAAAAAAATATATCAATTTATTCAATTTATTGTTGACAAAAAATTGCAGAAGATGTAACGGGGTAATAAAAAGGGCAGCCTTTTATTTATTTATTTATTTATTTATTTTTGTTGACTTAAAATTAAACAAAAAAGAAACGGCATGAATGTTGGCAAATAAACAAAATCACACATTTCATTAACACAAAACTTATATATGTTTGTTAAACAGGGAAAATCATGATCATTTACTCTGCCATGATGGGTCATCAGTGTCTTAACCGAATTCTGTATCTCAATAAGTCATGTTCACTTCTTCCTTAAATGTATGATGTTCTAAATAAAGAACAGATTAAAATATTAATATAATATTTGGTCTGTTGTTTGCTTATGATTTTATTTCAGTCCGTGCCATTAGTATTATTATTAGTAGTAGTAGTAGCATATGTTCATACAGTGTGATATATTTTATTGTGGCACCATTCTAATCTGTTTCATCAGTATTGGTCTACGTACACACTTTCATATGATTAGCTCCACAGCAGTGGCCGATCCTCATCATCGTAAACCATCTGGTTGGTGCAGCGAGCAAAAAAATAAGTGAAAACATAAACACCTGTCAGGACGTAGGTCAGGGTGATGCAACAAAATGCAGACAGGTAGAGCGTCTTGTTGCAGTAGTGATCGGTGTCTGTAGTGTTCTTGTTGTAGTCGGGTTCATAGATGGAGTAGACGATTATGCTACCTGGAAAAATGTAAATAAGATCTCAGAAAATAAGGTCTGATCATGCTTGGCAACAACAAATATTGCCGTAATGCATTTATTCTTGCATTAAAAAACTTTCATTTAGTAAACCTTAATATAAATGACTTTTCAGACAAGATGTTTGAACTCCAGGTTATCATTGATCTCTATTTGTGTTTAAAAGCTGCATGACTTAATTTAATCTCATTCTAGAGTGGCTAATTATTCATAATGATCTAGTTTAATTTTCAAACAGCCAACTTTCTTCTGATTGGCTACCTCTCATAAACTGACAGTTTGTGCTGTACAGAGCCAACAGTAGAAAAAATCATAAAGTGAGCATTGAGAGCAGTTTGGAGGCTGAAGTGGCAGGTTTGCATTTTCAGCAAGCACAGGGCAATAATGGTATCATTTTTCCAAAAATAATTTAGCTTTAAGTTTTGTTTTTGGTCTAATTTCAGTCATGAGAAGCTGCACTTGGCCTTTGAAAAATACAGCATTTGTCACCACCATGTTGCTAATCACATCAGGTATGTACTGCAGTGCCTGGCTGTGTATTACAACAGCAACCTTCACTGTTAAGAAGCTGAATATAACTTCAAGCTTACTGCCACAATCTGACGATACACACTTTGTGGAGTTATACTTGTGGACCCAAAAGTAGAAGCGTGGAACAAAACTTAATTTTATCAGAAAGTGAGCTGTTTAATAAGGCTGCTCAAAACAAAGTTCCTCAAAATGCTGGGTCAAGTGATCCAGAACCAGGATACTTACCGATGATGAACCAGGCAAAAAAGAGGTAGAGGAACAGACAGTCGAAGAAAATATTGCACCTGTTCAAAAACCGGCTCAATCCCCACAAGACAGGTATGAATCCACAAAAAACCAGAATGACGGGAATGGAGGGCGCCCTTGGACAGTCATTAAAGTACACACATCCTACAGAGCACAAGCATGAAAATGAAGACAACTGTCAAGTCGTTGTTGCATAGTTCTTGTTATCTGATTTTTCAAATTTTCCTTCCAACACATAAATGAATGTAGATGAATTCAGTCTGTATATAGAGCCACTCACACTTACCAACAATCCCCTCAACAATAAACATGATGAGAAAAATCCCATAGATACACCCTGAAGGAAGGCAGACATGGTTTCAGTTACAAATGACACACAGCAGCTGCAGATGTGTGCAAAACTGTTCAAAATCACTTTCTTACTTATTACTCGAGGTATCCAAGTGTGTTGAGGTCTATCGCTCTCTGGCATCGTGACTAGTTAGAAATGAAACCTACAGAGACACAAAGGAAGCTGTGAGACGAGCTCAGGTTGCCTTTAACTGTCAGGCAAATGACAAATGAACAGAGAAACAAGGCAGATCACAAACAGTGTTCACAAGTCAGTGAAAGAGAAATCAGAAGATCGGTGGTTTGATCCCACGCTGCCTCCTGGCTGCATGCCAAATATCCTTGGGCAAGATACTTACCCCATGTTTACCTACTGGTGGTGGACAGAGGGCCCGGTGGCACCAGTGTCCGGCAGCCACGTGTCTGTCAGTGCGCCCAGGGCAGCTGTGGCTACAACGTATCTTGCCATTGCCAGTGTGTGAATGGGTGAATGACTGAATGTAGTGTAAAGCGCTTTGGGGTCCTTAGGGACTGAGTAAAGCGCTATACAAATGCAGGCCATTTACCAATATGTGCCAAAGCCAACATGTAATAGACAAAAAAGAAAGGTTTTAACTTTATGTGTGTTTCATGTAGTTAAAAACCCCCCAAACAGATGTATTATATGACAGCAATAAAAGGCGTGTTAGTTTAAATAGTTTGTTGCAGCCCTACCTGCCTGTGTGTCTTGTTTGAAGGGCAAGAAAAGAATGTTTGCATGAGAACTTGGTAACGTGTTCACACATGAATGTGTTGTTGTCTGAACTTCCTGTTACAGAGTCTCATTGCGCTGGGAGAACTTGCCATGAGGATTCACAAGCCATTTACTCAGATAATCGTTTGTATAACAGTGATATTACCACGAATAAAAGCACTTTTTAAAAAAATGTTTCGGACATTTTAGCCTTTATGTTCAACAAAACAATAGAAAGCAGAGACCGTGACATGGTGGAAATCCCCCCACAGCTCTGTTTTTGATCAAAACTAAGATCCAAAATACGGATCGCAGTATGCAGAATGTTTCTGATTTAACCATGTCTTTGGTGTCTTTCTAGGTTACCTCCTTCCAGTTGCTGTGCTAAAACTGTTTCCCCTCCAGGTTGGTCAAACTCATCACTACGGTTTTGAGAGATTCTTGGGTACGGCACATTCTGCTGGTCCTGTGTTAATCCTGATGACATTTTCAGCTAAAAGCCAAACTTGATTCTCAGGTGGGAAAAGTTCCCTTTTTTTAAACTTAAATCTGACAGCAGCCTCAGCTCCTCTTCATCACTGAATTCTTCCTCATCAGTCATTTCTTGGTCAGATTATATTCTGTCAGTTTCCTGGCCTCTCTCCTCCTCACCAGTGTAGTGATCAAATACATAGAGTCTCACTTAAGGTGTATTGACCTGCTATGATGGTGCCACACAGTGACCTGTGAGCTATTCCTGTAGAAGAGAGGCTCTCCTGGGCACTAAGGTTCGCGTAGTGTTTCCCAAGTAACCCAAGGTGTCTGTATGTGTGTATGTGTGTGTGTTTATGCACATGTATAGGTGCTTGCTTGCAAGTGTACATGTGACAAATGTGCATGTACCTGTACTCAGTTATTTACGCTAATTGCCTCTCCCATTAATTTTTAATGACCGGCTTTTTTTGACCGGGAAAACCAAGAGTGTAGAAATGTTGAATAAAACACACAAAGTTGGATGCAGATGGATCTAATTTATATTTTGTGTTGAAATCCTCTTTGTGGACAAAGTCATGGAATCTTAGGTCAGTCTAATCAAATTAGGTACGTAAAACTTTTAAATCAGTCAAATTTGACACAACATGACAGTTAAAGGAATTAAAAACTAACATAGGTGGAGAGATTTAATTAAAAAGTGATGACGGCAAACAAAGACTGAAATATTTTTATTTTTCTCATATGAAGGGAACCAGTTACAACGTGGTAGTTTATTGTTCCCATGATATAGTTCGTTGAAAGTTCACACTTCCTATCTTTGCATCTAGCACAGTGACATTAATATCTTTGATATCTGTTGATATTTTCTGCACTCAATTCATGGCACAGGGGGAGAGTAATGTAAAGACAGAGCTCTACACATGCAAACAAGTCAAACCAATAAGAGGTTACTGAGCTTGTGCCCCCGACTGTTAAAATTCAGCCCATCCTAGCAGTATGTAAATGTGGGTCGCTGATCTCAAGTCTGCACCATAAAATATTTTGTGTATGTATTTTAATCTTCACCACACAGAGTCCACGGACAACAGGTACAGAAAAGCAAAAAGCCGAACAGGACGTAGGTCATGTTGGTGGTCCAGAAGGCAAACAGGTAGAGCGTCTTGTTGCAGTACACATCCCTGCTTACTGTCTTATTGTAGTTGGGCTCATAGACGGAGTAGATCCACACATTTCCTGAAAGACAAGAGCAAAAATAAAATGTTTAATATAGAAGTGAAGAGTTTCATGAACAGTGTGCATTCATCTGATTCGTACTGAACCCACTTTTTTACTCAAGTATAAGTAAAAAAGTCCAGGCTCTGAAAGTAGGAAAGTAAGTAGTAGCTCTTTGAATCACAATTCTACTAATCATTTATATGCACAGGTAACAGGGCCTCCTGTTATATTAATATATTAATAGAATAATATTAGTAGATGAGAGTATAGTTGTTATTCAAATCTAAACTGTAAGCAGTAAAAGAGGGGTGGAGGAGCACTAAGATCTGTTGTCGTGGCTCAAGGTGACACAAATATTCACAACTGACAATAATTTCTGATCAGCTTCAGTAGATTTTCTTAGCGTGCAGCCTGTGATCAGCTGACCTGCTGCTCTTTGTAGATTTACACAACTGAATTTAACAAGATGTCAGCAGATGTTTTATATTATTGTGAAGCACTTTGTGGTTTTCTATCCTGTGAAGAGTGCTCTATAAATCAATAAAGTTAAAGTAAAGATGCTTCACCCTACTGTACGTTGTCTTTATACTAGACAACATAAGGTTGGTAAAAAGGTTGATTTCAACCAATAAATCTAAGTGTCGTCATCTTAAATGTAAATTAATCTCTGCTACACTTAATGTAACCTAACACAGCCACTGTGCACTGGTCCAACACAGTGATCTACTGTGAATGAACCACATTAACAGAAGCTAACCTGTTTATCCTGCACAAAACTGCTCAGTATCTTCATGCAACCTTTGAGTAACACAAAGCTAGTATAGCTTAGTTTACGCTGCAGGACGTTTCACAATATAAAAATACGTCATTTATCAAAACACATTGTAATAAAAGTAAAAGGTTGTCAGAAAAATAAATACTCAAGTAAAGTATTAGTTCCCACCTCTGGAAATTATGTCCCAATAAAATTATGGTACACCTAATATACTTGTCTTTTTCAAAAGTGATGGAAAATGTTTTCTGCAGTTGCTTTATTTGAATAGTTATATATGTAGAAAATTAGGTCACTGAGATGTCCTAGAGTGAAACCAAACTTTAAAGCTACAGGTTATAACCAAAAACAAACAGGAGAACTGAAACATGGGTCGCTGTGAGTTCATCACCGATATCAGGAACTTTGATACATGAAAACAATGGTTTTTATATGTTTTTGAACAATCACACATTTCTTTGATAGTGAATTTAAAATGAAACTATCAAGATGTGACTGAAGTGCAGACTTTCAGTCTCAGACAACAAGCTCTTACTTCCTAATTAATCAAAATCCAATGTCAGTTTACTGTAACAACACACATACATAGTGTGGTCTGATGGAGATAACCAAGGAAACCAATAGAAGTAACATATGAGTAACAATAGCAGGAAGTAACTGTGTGAACACGTCTGAAGGTTTTACCTACGTGCTGACTCTGACATTTGCTTTCTGGAAAGCAAAAAAAGAAAAGCTGCTTTCTGCTCGTAGAAATGGGGTTTGCTTAGTTTGTCCACAGATTGGTCAGCCATCTGACTCTTTCAGCTTACCAGCAATGAACCAGCAGAAGAAGAAGAGTGAGACGAGGCAGGTCCAGGCGCCGCTGTGGCTGCCGAAGCCTGCGGAACACGGAAGGATGGAGAGCAGAGCCAGCAGCATGAAGACCACTCCCATCACCAGCAGGTAGATGGGAATGTAGGGCTGCCTGGGGCAGTCAAACTGGTACAACGCTCCTTTATGACACATGAAACATTACTGAACTCCGCACTTCATAAATTCATAAAAAATGTGTACATCTTGGTAACAGTGAGTGCACCTGTGCTTACCAATGATGAACTGAGCAATGGGCATGACGCACAAAATCACCTGGAAACATCCTGAAGCAAAAACAGAACACATGTTAAAGTCATCAGGAGCGTCTGCTGATGTGAGGTCAGTGTGGCACCAGTTCTTACCTACAACCACACATGGAGGTTTAGGTCTGCGGATGTGCCGAATCGTGTCAGTGTCAGGCATCGTCACCAATGATAACTTTAAAAGGAAAAGACACAGAAGCTCCAGCTCTGTTCACAACAATCACAACACTGCACACAGAAAGCTGTCAGGCGGGTGATATTTGAAAACAAGTGTTACAATTTTTTCATGATATATGAAATACCAACAAAGACATTGTAGTATAATTTTAGGTAAATTTCATGTTATTTTTTTAACAACTACACTAGTGTAAACATGAACAGTCGCAGTAAATCTGACCAGATAACCAAGCAAACTTTAAACTGAGCCATTTTCACTGGGAAGACGTTTTGAGATGAGTTAGTCGTAAATAATGGTAAAAATGTCGTAAAGGTGATGCTGTACCTTCTTGAGTCCCTCTTCCTCGAACCTTGTCTATGAAAATTAGAAGAACATCTGGGGATTAAGAAGAGTTCACGTCATTTAAATACTGGTCTTGACTTCCGAATTGAGTGACTTTTTTTTTCCTGATTTCTCTTCTCGTTTTTAATCCTGTGCTCATTTGTATTTTCTCAGCAAAGATATAATTGACTTCCTATTTCATTTTGACTTCTGCTTATGCATTAACATTTTTACTTGCCCCTGATGCAAAAAAATGCGCCGGTGTGTATGGCTGGCCGTCTTCCTCCTTCCTGCTTTAGACTCCTTTTTCTCGACTTTTGCATAGTACTACTCATTCTTTTAAGATTATGTTCATCTGGTGGCAACGCACTAATTACCTATGACCGGCAGATGCTTTTGGACCTTCGTTTTTCTCAATCTCATGACTCGGACTCACGATGGACCTTTGGAGGCGCCAGCTTGATGCGCTCGGTCTCATTCACCAGCGTATCCTGCCTGCCGCAAGAAACGCTACAGGAAGCGGGGTAAACGGAGCGGCATTCGTGTCCGCCTTATGGCTTATTTTCGAGCTCAAGCTTTGGCTGATCCATATGCTACCATGGACCTTCTACCTACCTCTTCCTGCTCCCGGCACCGGCTTTCTACTCGATCACTCAGCTGTCGGTGGATTTGCTTCGCCGGGCAGCTAGACTACCCCGCCCTCCCAGAGGCATGCCTACCTATTCGGACCATTGACTGTAGAAAACATGGACGACGCGACAGCTCCCCAAAAATGAAGAAAAACGTCTCTATCGCCCCCTGGTGTCTTGCTGCAGTATAGGTCATAAACCCCGCCTCCTCCATGTTAGCGGATGGGACTGGGGTCAGACTAAAACAAATTAATTCTCCTTAGATAATTTTTTTTTCCAAAGATTCTTTCTTTTGTTTTCAATAGTTCTCATCACGCTGATTGATGTCCAAGGGGTCTCCTCTCCCATAAGTTTGATTCTAATTCCTACCGCGGTGATGTTAAATTGGGGTGAAACGTCATCATAAGAGCTTTGACTGACAACTGCAGTCACGGAGAAACTTGCGTATCTCTGTTCGGGAATAGCAGATAGAGCGTAGGCTCTGAGAGGACGCCCAGCGTTTACAGTACGAAAACACGACCGAGTGTTTTAACCTGACAGCCTGAGGTGTTCTTCAGTAAACTGGACTACCCGACAGAAGGACCCGAGGCCCCGCTGCACTTTTTCGGTAAGTTAAACGTGTTTGTAAGCTAATCCGTAACTACCGTCCTTAGCTAGCTCCTGAGACCTAGCTAGCTAAGATGAGCACTCGGCTGTCAGGGTTCGTTTAGCTGTGCAGGTGAATGAATTTACTAAAGAAATCAAGAGAAACGCTCCGGGCTGCTCAGTCACTAATTACTGTTACTGTACTTTTATTACAAGTATTATACTGTAAAAGCAACAGGCTGCACCCTGCTTCAGCTCCTGTGCAGAGCTGAATGTTAAATATGTGCAAACAACAGCATGTTTTCAGTCTCTTGCCACATCTGTAAAGACAGTAACTTTTTTTTTTAAAAGCTTGTACTTCAGTAACTCCTTACTTATGATTAAGTAAGTGAATCCTAATGTCCTAAAGTGCTCTCAGTTCAATACAACCCTGTAACAGCAAGTTGAGACAACAACACATTCCTATAGGCCCACGTTATATCGAGATATGTGTTGACAAGTTCTCGTGCAAACATTCTTTTCTCGCCCTTCAAACAAGACACACAGGCAGGTAGGGCTGCAACAAACTATTTAAACTAACACTCTTTTTATTGCTGTCATATAATACATCTGTTTTATTTGTAAAGTATGAAACAAACAAAGTTTAAATCTTTCCTTTTTTTGATATTACATGTTGGCTTTGGCACATATTATTTCTCGTTCACTGACTTGTGAACACTGTTTGTGATCTGTCTTGTTTCTCTGTTCAAATAAAATAAAACTAACTAAGTACACTTTTAAAACTTTTTTCTTTTATTCATTTTTATTTGAATTCAATTCAATTTTATTTATATAGCGCCTAATCACAACAACAGTTGCCTCAAGGCGCTTTCTATTGTAAGGTAGACCCTACAATAGTACAGAACCCAACAATCATATGACCCCCTGTGAGCAAGCACTTTGGCGACAGTGGGAAGGAAAAACTCCCTTTTAACAGGAAGAAACCTCCAGCAGAACCAGGCTCAGGGAGGGGCGGCCATCTGCTGCGACCGGTTGGGGTGAGAGAAGGAAGACGGGATAAAGGACAGAAAAATGTTATAATGTAATGTGGTGAAATTATTATCAACCAGGTGGTTCATGAGACAATTATTTTAAAGTAGTCTGGTTTTAACATTAACAATGAAGAATTATAATAAAAATGTAATGCATCTAGGCTACGTCCACATGTACCCAGGTATTTTTGAAAACGCAGCTTTTTAGATGCAGGTGTCAGGTAAACTTTAACGTGCTCGTGAGAAAACCCTAGAGAAGAAATTAGGTCTCTTCAATGGGGCATTTCTTTTGAAACTTTTGACAATCACGTTTTCAATATTGTCTTGGCCATTAAACATTAACTCCAGGACAGTGTTTGGATTTTTCCACTTTTGCCGGAGTTCATTGTACACTTTCACACTGACTTCTTCAGTGTTCTCTAAGGACATTTTAAGCTTTTGGGACAAAATTTTAGCCCAAATCCTGTGGGTAAACCTGTTCATGATGGCTTTATCTGCACCTGGAGGCAATTTCCCTGCCTCATTTGCGTTGCTTATAGCGTGCAGAACCAAATCTTTAGTGAAGCTTTCAACAACTTTTACGTACTCTTCTCGGTTTTTATATATAGTGAGTACTCTTTTTGGTAAGGCCAACAGGTGTTTTGTAAATGTTGGGACAGTAATATCGTCAAGCCGTTCGCTCAGATATAAAATCAAATACTTCTCCCTGCAGTTATGTGCTTTGCAAAGATTGGTGAAAATGTCCTTGTTGATATTGGTCAGCCTTTTTGGAGATAGATCCAAATCCCTCTCGTCAATCTGAGGCCAGATTTTTTCAAGCAGACGATCGCTGATAGAGTCGGAGTTGTGGCACCGTGTGAAGTCCTTGTATTTAGACGAGGCTTTGCCTGCGGCCTCTGAAACTACCAACTGAATAACTTTGTAAACACACATCTTTTCTTCAGACAGATAATCAGATGCCAGAGTGACATCATAAGAACCAAAATCTGAATCAGACTTACGGACTGACCTATGTAGTGTTTTCTTCACAGGCTTTTCCAGGGGGGAAGCTTCTATGTTGTCCAAGTCTTTTGTATCAGCTGAGTAGTTTTTCTTCGGTTCTACTGTGGCTGCGGTGAGGGTTTGAGGAGGAAACCTCTGGGATGACACAGACGCTTCTTCCTCAGATGACTCACAGCTGAAACCTATTAAAATATCTGGATATATGCAAGGTGGTGCAGGTACACGATGCAGTGTTAGAATTTCTCTGTTTTCACTGTCATCTGTGGATGTTTCATCAAGACTGCTCTCCTCTGCAGTCAAATGCAGCTTGAGGTTTTTTGAGTCTGAAGAGTCCTCCAGTCCTGGAGTTTCTGTTTCTTCATTATCACCGTGGTCATCTACAGAAATTTCTTTCAGGATGCTGTCCTTTGCTCCTGTTTCTTCTGTTTTCTCAGGGGACTCTGTGTGCACTGAGTGAAGAGAAGGCTCATTATTCTGCGTGGACACTGCATCTCCCTTCTCCACGGTTGTGTCCATTGCATCCACTAACATGGAACAAAGTTTCAACATGTCTTTCAGCAAAGTGGAAGGCAGCTCAGTGTTGCAGTACTCTGGGTTGAACTGCAGAGATTGCCACTGTGGTACAATTGTACCAAAAAAGTGGTCACTTAAGGACTTCCATGTTTCCACTGAGGTGTTACTGTGTGGAGTTGTCATGTTTAAGTTTGTATTACTATTTCTCTGACTCTGAAATGTAGAAGAGGAAATAAATTGTTGGCTGGTTGGAGTTGGACTAGGCATGTGTGCTCTTTGTAAACCAAATGCTTGAGAGTCTGGACGGCTCCTTTATATAGGTTTAAGCCCCGCCCACGTTCGGCTGCAGCCACTGTGACGTCATCCACTTTCCTTTGAAGTTGAACCTTCAAAGGTTTGGGGGCGGGGTTTAAGCTAATCTCTGACACAGCTGCATGACATTTAAATGGCATAAACTATTAATTTAAATTACCCATTGTAAATGTTGTTCTTAAAGCAGACTGGTTAATAATAATTTCACCACATGATATTTTCAAATTATTTTGTATTTGCTTAAATAAATGCATAATTCAAAGACAAGTTCGGTGATTTTTCATTGTATATCAAATTACAGTTGGACATTTTAGGTGTTCCCTAAATTTTAATGTAGGTGTAACCCAGTGTTAATTTGGTTATCTGATATTGTGTGATATTCAGTATATATGTATATATCTATATTGAGTGTTATAAAATGTTCTTCAATGATTTTGAGTTGTTTTTTTTTAAATTGCTATTGGTTTGCGGCTGCTTTACGACAGTCCACTGTGGTAGTACATCCTAGCGGGAGGGGCTATGAGCTCACGTGGCTTGTAGCTGTGCCAGAGAGCAAGCTTGGGTAATATCTCTGTTAAACAAGAAGTCACATACTTGGGACTGCTAATATCCAAAGACCAAAAATCAAGATGCTCTTCAAACTTCACTCCAATTATACAGAAAACCCTAAAAAAGTTCAACCAGTGGCTGCAAAGGGACTTGTCTTTGAAAGGTAGAGTGTTAATTACTAAAGCAGAAGGGATATCCCGATTAACATATGCTGCTCTCTCCTTACATCTGGATAAGAAAATTAGTAAAGATATTGACCGTATGCTCTTTAATTTTATATGGAAAAACCGTACGCATTATATTAGAAAAACTGTTGTGATGAATAAGTACGAATCAGGTGGGCTTAACGTCTTAGACTTTTCTACTTTAAATAACACTTTCAAAATTAATTGGGCTAAACATTTTCTTAAAAACCCTACCTCTATCTGGAACTTTATACCATATTATATTTTCTCTTGTTTTGGTGGCTTTAATTTTGTTTTAAATTGTAATTACAATGTTGAGAAACTCCCTGTAAAGCTTTCATCCTTCCATAAGCAGGTCCTCTTAGCGTGGACCCTCATTTATAAACACAACTTCTCACCTCACAAATACCTTATCTGGAACAACAGAGATATTTTATATAAAAATAAATCACTTTTCCTGGAAACTTGGATCCAAAATGGGATCCTATTGGTGGCTCAGCTGGTTAATAAAGAGGGACAACTACTTACTTACAACGACTTTATTGCACTATATAATTTTCCAATCAGTGTTCAGGAATTCTCAATGGTGCTTGGTGCCATACCCTCAGGGACTTTAATGTTATATAAAAACACTGACAGCTCGATCTCTACCTCAGTCACTCTCTCTGATCCAGCTGAGTCACCAATAGGAAAAATCTGCTTTTCACAGGAACTTGGTAATAGCAATAAAAGAATACGTAGTTTATTCCAAGAAGATATCGTCTCTCTCCCATATATAATATCTTATTGGAACCGATTTGTTCCAGATATCAAGTGGAAGACAGTCTGGATGATCCCCCATAAATATTTGATTGTAAATAAGGTAAAAGAAGTCTCATTTAAAATTCTACATAAATGTTATCCAGCCAGTCACTACATGGTAAAATTTAAAAGGGACATAAATACTAATTGTACTTTCTGTGGGGATCATCCAGAAACTGTGACACATCTTTTTTGGTACTGTTCTTTTACACAGAGATTCTGGAAGGAATTTAGCAGGTTTGTTATTGTCCATATTTTAAGGGAGTTTTCTTTACGATGGGAAGGTCCAGAGAAGGTCCACTGCCAGTTCAGATAGAGGGGGAGGAGGTGGAGGTGGTCAACAAGTACAAGTACCTCGGGCTGTGGGTGGACAATAAACTGGACTGGTCATGCAACACAGAGCACCTGTATAAAAAAGCCCAAAGCCGACTGTACTTCCTCAGGAGGCTGAGGTCTTTTAACATCTGCAGGAAGCTCCTGAGGATGTTTTACCAGTCGGTGGTTGCTGGAGTACTTTTCTATGCTGTGGTGTGCTGGGGGAGCAGCACAGCAAAGAGGGACTCATCCAGGCTGGAGAAACTGATCAGGAGGGCTAGCTCTGTGGTCGGCATGAAGCTGGACACTCTGGTGACAGTGGCAGAGAAAAGGACATTAAAGAAACTGATGGACATTATGAACAATGCTGGGCATCCTCTGCACACGGCCATAAACAACCAGAAGAGTCTGTTCAGTGACAGGTTGCTTCTCCCCAAGACAAGAACTAACAGACTTAAAAACTCCTTTGTCCCACACGCCATCAAACTGTTTAACTCCTCTCTGGAGGGGAGAGGGAGGGGAAACAGGAGGACAAAGGAGGGGGGAACAACTAAGCTGTAGTGCCTCTGCACCTCACTGTACAATACCTTGTGCAATACTTTTTGTAAATAGTCAACAGTGCAATAGACTCAATACTTGAAATGTGCAATTCACTTGTATTTTTATTTTTTATTCCTATTTATTCTATTTATCCCCTTTGTATATTTTATTTATATTTGTCTCTGTATTTATATATGTGTGTGTGTGTGTGTGTGTGTGTGTGTATATATAACAGTTCTGTAACTGTAACTTCGGTCGTTGCTGTGCTTTTTTTGGAAGTCGAATTTCCCAGAGGAACCCACCCGAGGGATTAATAAAGTTCTATCTTATCTTATCTTATCTTATCTTATCTTATCTTATCTTATCTTATCTTATCTTATCTTATCTTATCTTATCTTATCTTATCTTATCTTATCTTATCTTATCTTATCTTATCTTATCTTATCTTATCTTATCTTATCTTATCTTATCTTATCTTATCTTATCTTATCTTATTTGTCATTTGCCTGACAGTTAAAGACAACCTGAGCTCGTTTCACAGCTTCCTTTGTGTCTCTGTAGGTTTCATTTCTAAGTAGCCACGATGCCAGAGAGCGATAGACCTCAATACACTTGGATGTCTCTTTTATTAAGTAAGAAAGTGATTTTGGACTGTTTTGCACACATCTGCAGCTGCTGCATGGTGTCATTTGTAACTGCAACCATATCGGCCTTTTTCAGGCTGTATCTCTGTGAGCTTCTTCATCATGTTTATTGTTCAGGGGATAATTGGTAAGTAGGAGTTGTCCTTTACTCAGACTGAATTCATTTACATTCATTTATGTGTTGGAAGGAAAATTTGAAAAATCAAATAACATGAACTGTGTAACAACAACTTGACGGTCGTCTTCGTTTTCATACTTGTGCTCTGTAGGATGCATATACATTCATGACTGTCCAGCGGATCCCTCCATTCCTATCACAATGGTTATTTCTGGATTCATTTCTTTCTTCTGGGCATTGAGCTGGTGTAAGAATGGATGCAGAATTTTCTGCTACTGTATCATCTCCATTCTCTTTTTTATCTGGTTCGTAGGTAAGTTTATATTTAGTTATATTTAGCTTGTTAACCGTGAAGGTTGCTGTTGTAATACACACAATATATAATACAATAAAAAATATAGAGCTGGAAGTGAACTTTATAGGTTCTCACTAATGAATGATATCAGAAAAAGAAAGATTTTATTTTTGTGAGGTTTAATAAATTGAAATGTATTTGTTTAAAAACTAAACAAGATCAGGTTTGTTGAAAATGATTAGCCACTCTAGAATTTGTTTTCTCAACAAATAATCAACTTGCTGTTTTCTTCTGCTTTCAAGTTCCTGAAATTCAGTTGTGCAGCTTTTAAACACAATAGAAATTTAAAAAAAAATAACCTGGCTGTGAGTTCAGTCATCATGTCTCAAAAGTTATTTATATTGAGGTTTACTAAATTATTGATGAATATTTTTAGCAGAGCTTAGGGTGACTGTAGCGCAGGTGGTAGAGCAGGTCGCCTACTAACCGGAAGGTTGGTGGTGTGATCCTAGTCTGCATGCCAAATATCCTTGGGCAAGATACTAACCCCAGGTTGCTCTCCGATGGGTCCATCGGAATGTGAATGTGTGTATGAATGTTAGCTAGCTAGCACTAAAATCTTAGAAATGTGATTGGGTAAAAGAGCAAGTTGTGTAAGGCGCTTTGAGTGCTCAGAGTAGAAAAGCGCTATATAAGAACCAGTCCATTTACCAAAGCTTTTCGTAGTTTAAGAATTACTGCGTTACAGTAATGTTGTGTGTATCCAAGCATGATAAAACCTTATTTCCTGAGCCCTCATTTATATTTTTCCAGGTACTGTACATGTCTACTGCAACTACATCCTGAACCATACTCCAGACACCGATCTCAAATGCAACATGTATTTCCACCTGTTTGCATTTTGGTGCAGTAACGTGACCTACATCCTGATAGCCATTCATATTTCCTGTCTTATTACTGCTTGCTGCAACAACCGGATGGAGGCTTACGAGATTTCTGATGAGGCTCGGCCACTGCTGTGGCGCTAATCATATCACATATGTATGTATGTATGTATGTATGTTTTTGTATTTCCCATCTCCCCTTAGACAAGTGGACCAATACTGATGAGAAAGAGTAGAATGGGGTCACAATAAAATATATCACACAGTAATAAACATATACTACTACTACTACAACTACAAATAATAATAATGACACTGACTAAAATAAAATCATAAGCAAACAACAGGAAAAATATATTAATATTTTCATGTGTGCTTTATTTAGAACATCATATATTTAATGTTGGTTAATCTAGCAACATGTAGTTTTTGATCTTTTGTTAGAGAAATCTTATGATTAACAATTCATGTTTAATCTTTTATTATCATTTATTAGCTCCATGTACTTTGAAACTTTATGAATACAAACAAAGATGTATATATTGTAAACCATATTTAATTTAATAAGAAGAGATCACTATTACATTTGTCTGGAAGAAGTGAACATGATTTATTGAGACACAGAATTCAGTTAAGCTAAGACACCGATCACCCATCATAGCAGAATAAATGACCATGATCTTCCCTATTTAACAATCGTATAAGCTTCCTGTTAATGACGTGTGAGTTTGTGTATTTACAAATATCCATGCTGTTTCTTTTTTATTTAATTGTAAGTAAACAAAATAAATACATACATACATACAAGGTTGCCTTTTTTATCCCAAAAAGTTGATTCTGTTCATCTAGACGTAGTGTTTTCTGAAAACACTTCGTACTGCTCATTTCAAAATCCATTTCACTTTCCTGTTCGCTCAGGGATTAACATTTGGATTAGCAGATGAATTAGCAACTTAATTTTAGAAATCCTGCTGCAATGCAAATTGGTCATACCGTGAGATGTAAGGAGTGCTCTGATTGGTTGGACAGACACAGGCTGGCTGCCTGGATTTTTCTAGCTCATAGCTTTGCCCTGCTAAGAAGCGTGTGTGCTTGTATAAAGGCCTCGGGATTTACACTCGGCTCAGATATGTGACGAATGAAGGGACCCTGCAGTGAAACGGAGAGCTGAACCTCTGACTGTGTGGCTGTTTACTCAGTCTGACCACCTGTTGAAGGTAACATGCTAACATGGCTAACGCTAGCATCATTGCACGTAGCCCTGTTAAGGTCATCTTAGCTAATGAAAATTTTACGTCACAGCTGTACAAGCTAGCTTTGTGTTTTATAAGCTACGGTGCTCTTCACAAATAAAGCTTGAAGTAGCTCAGACTATTAGACCAGCACTGAGGCCATAGCTCAATGGCTGCAACCTACAGCCTTTAAACTAGTGATTAAAATGCTGACAGTAAACTCGTCAGTCCAGATGTTACCACATTACCTTATGATACTTAGAGTTAAAACAACTGAGACAAGCTGAATAAAATAACAGCTGTCAGTTCTGTCATACCTTATATCAGTGGTTCCCGAACTTTTTTTGCTAGGCCCCCCTTTGTTATTATCAGAGGTGGCAAAAGTACAAACATTTCATACTCAAGTACTGTATTAGTATATACTTGCATTAAAAATACTCCTGCAAAAGTTGATGTTTAAGAATTTGTGGCTAAGAAATAATACGTGTCTACACAGCAAGTTAAAAGTCTAATTTGGAAAAGCCAACATGTAATAGAAAAGGTTCCTTGGAGTACATCTGGCTGAGGATCTTACGTGGTCAGGACACAAAAACAAACCAGTGAAGAAGGCGCAGCAGCGCCTCTTCTTTCTCAGGAGACTGAAAAGATTTGGCATGAGCCCCCGCATCCTCAGGACCTTCTATCACTGTGCCATTGAGAGCATCCTCACTGGATGCATCACCACCTGGTATGGCAACAGCACCGCCTACAACTGCAAAGCTCTCCAGCGAGTAGTGCGGTGCTCTGAACGGATAATTGGAGGTGAGCTTCCCTCCCTCCAAGACATCTACAGGAAGCGCTGCCTGAGGAAAGCGGGGAGGATCATCAAGGACTCCAGTCACCCCAGCCATAAACTGTTCAGACTGCTTCCATCAGGAAGGAGGTTCTGCAGCATCCGGTCCCGTACCAGCAGACTGAGAGACAGCTTCTTCCACCAGGCCATCAGACTGCTGAACACTTCATAGACACCTCACCTTCACTACTAGAACTTCAACATTATGCACTCCACACTGTACAGTAATGCCACTGTTTTGCACATATTCAACTCTGTATATTTTATATATTTTATTTTATTGTTTACTCTATTTAATTTGTAAAATATGTGTATACACACACACACACACACACGTAGAAAAACATTTAGTATACTGTCAGAGATTTACAGTTAACAAACGGTCAGGTGAATAAACAACACTGAGACACTTGATACTGATAACGTGCGGCACGGGTGAATCTCAGACAGAGAGACACACCGAACTGCAGCATTCGTTTATTTTTATAGGTTACATCGTCAATATGCAAATATAATCACATTTCCTGTTACGCAGGTCCTGATGCTGTCTGTGTGTAAGCTGTGTGTGTGTGTGTGTGTGTCACAAAGTGTGTGTGCTACAAGTCAATTTCTAAGAATAATATAATGAAAGTCAACTTCTGCGGATGTGTATTTCTGTACTGGTCTCTTGCGGTAAATGTCTACAGTCACATTTATATTGAATTTGTCTGCAATTTTTGTAAGAATAAGAAAATAAAAATAGAATAAGTTAAAAAAAAAAAAAGCTTTAAAAAAACACCAAATATTCTAGGGAGGCTTCAGCTGAAGACTTAGGGAAGCTTCTGCCCCCCTAAAATAGGCCTAACAACGCCACTGCCTACAACCACAGATGGAGATTTAGGAGGTCTGCAGGTGTGCAGACATGTGTCAGTGTCAGGTATCGTCTCCGATGATAACTTCAAAAGGAGAAGACACAGAAGCTTCGGTAAGCTCCAATATTAGCACTTAGATTTTTGTGAACATGAAGAGTAGCAGTAAGTCTGACTAGATAACAAAGCAAACTTTAAACTGAGCTTTTTTCACTGAAAATAAAGTACACCCTGTAAATGTTAGTCATAAATAATGGTAAAAATGTAAAAGGTGGTGCTGTACCTCCTCGAGTCCATCTTCCTTGAATGTTATCTATGAAAATTAGAAAAACATCTGGAGATTAAGAGAGTTCACGTAATTTCAATCCTGGTCTTAACTTTGGAATTCAGTGACTTTTTTTCTCTTCTTATTTTTAAGTTTATTTTAAAATGTTATTACCTGGTTTTTAATATTATATTAAACAGAAACAAGCAATTTTGCATTTCGCAGCTCTGTTTCCTGCTTATTACACAGAAACTACCATAGGTAATTGAGTGGTAATAACTTGGGAATTACCACATTATTATGTTCTTCTTTCTTCCTTGTTACCATACTATTACCACTTTATTACGGAGCTGTATTTCAATATTATTTCCCCCATTACCTGGGCTCTTGTTATCCTATTACATAAATTTCAGGGTAATATTACTCAGTTGTAACCGCTGTTGATATCTTCATATTATTTAGATATTACATGGTGATTACTTAGGTAATTGCATAGTAATAAAGTAGGAATTACCACATTATCTTGTTTCCCTCTTGTTACTTTACTATTACCCCTTTATTAGCGAGCTGTAATAGAAAGTCCTACCTGTTTCTGTGATGAACTTAATATAGACCAGGTTAGCTCGTCTTTTAAAATCCACCACCACCTATGGCTCAGATGTAAAAGTGAACTTCACTTTGATTAAATTAAAAGACTGACTTCAGGATGAAAAATTGAATCAGTGGCTGCTTCAGTTAAATATGGTATGATTGGTCATTATATAAGTTATTAATAACGCTGGGCTCAGTACTTACTCACCACAGTACAAATGGTTAAAACACCAAGGTTGAGAGCAACATCTGCATTTAAGCATAAAATTGCATGTAGGCAACCTGCTCCTGTGACTGGCCAGCACGTCATGGAGTGGGTGGGAGGTATTGTCCAGTATTGTCCTTGGGATATTGTCATGGACAACATTCGCCTCTCTCACACAACCTTAAGGGAGTCCAGCTCCATCCCCACAACATTACTGGGCTTGCAGATCAGGTTAGTGAGTCTGTTGCATCTTGAGGGTTGCATCTGCAACCCTCAACCTGCTGCCCCAGCATGCAACAGCATAGAGGATGATACTGACTACAACATACTCACAAAAAATACTGAGCATGGTCCTGTTGTCCAAACCCACTGAGCCTTTCCTGTCTGACATGGGTTTCTTTGAAGCATGAAATCTCAGTTCTACCAAAATTCTTCTCCTGTTTTTAGTTCCCACATTTGTTTCTGTTTAGTTGTGAAAATTTTATCAAATTTATCAAACTGTTGACAAAAATTACAGACGATGTAACAGGGTAATAAAAAGGGCAGCCTTTTATTTATTTATTTAGTTTGTTTACAATTAAACAAAAAAGAAACAGCATGGATATTGGCAAATAAACAAAATCACACATTTCATATACGTTTGTTAAACAGGAAAGATCATGATCATTTACTCTGCTGTGATGGGTCATCAGTGTCTTAACTGAATTCTGTGTCTCAATAAATCATGTCCACTTCTTCCAGATGAATGTAATAATGATCTCTCCTTATTGAACGACATATGATTTACATAATAAACATCTTTGTTTGTATTCATAAAGCTTCAAAGTACATGGAGTTTAATAAATTATGATAAAATATTAAACATGAATTGTTAATTGTAAGATTTCTCTAACAAAAGATCAACAACTACATGTTGCTGTATTAACCAACATTAAATGTATGAAGTTCTGTATATACATAAAGCACACATTAAAATATTAATATAATATTTAGTCTGTTGTTTGCTTATAATTATATTTCAGTCAGCGTCATTATTATTAGTAGTAGTATATGTCCATTACAGTGTGATATATTTGATATGACATTTTTTATTGTGACACCATTCTAATCTGTTTCATCAGTATTGGTCCACTTGGCTCAGAGGAGGTGGGGAACACACAAACATATATGCATTCATATGATTAGCGCCACAGCAGTGGCCGAGCCTCATCATCGTAAACCTCCATCTGGTTGGTGCAGCGAGCAAAAAAAAATGTAAAAACAAGAACACCTATGAGGATGTAGGTCAGGGTGATGCAACAAAATCCAAACAGGTAGAGCGTCTTGTTGCAGTAACGATTGCTGTCTGTAGTGTTCATGCCGTAGTCGAGTTCATAATTGGAGTAGATGAGAAAACTACCTAGAAAAATATGAGTAAGATCTCAGAAAATAAGGTCTGATCATGCTTGTCAACAGCAAATATTGCTGTAATACATTAATTCTTGTGTTAAAAAAAACCCTATCATTTAGTAAACTTTAGTATGAATGACTTTTCAGATATAATGTTTGAACTCACAACCAAGTTATTATTTATTTGTATTTGTGTTTAAAAGCTGCATGACTGAAGTGAATTTAATTCTAGAGTGGCTAATTATTTATAATATTCTGGTTTCATTTTCAAACAAATACATTTAATTTTTTAAAGCCCTGCAAAAACGAAATCCTGCTCATTCTGTTGTCTTTCTTTAATGCTCTCTTTCAGCTCTAGATTTTTATTCTTGGACTCCACTGAAGTTGATTTACATCATTAACACTTTTAAATAATGCTGATTCGTTTTATATTCTGCTTCTTGCAGCCTCTCAGTTCATCCTTTGTCTGCAACTAGAGGTTTTGATTCAAATTCAAATAACTTTATTAATCCCAAAAGGGCAATTTGTTCACAGCTTACAAACGCTCCCTACTCACATGGTCAAACTCATGCAACCTATACTCTTTAAAGACCAATCACAAGCACTGTTACATTCAAGGCAGATATCACATAACAGACAATGAGGTCCAGGAAAAAAATTAATTAATACAAATAATAAAAACAAATAAGTAGAATACAAGGTCAGATGTATGTCTTTGGCTCCTCTTCCTTTAAGCCAACTTTCTTCTGATTGGCTACCTCTCATAAACTGACAGTTTGAACAGTAGGTGGCATGTTTGTGCTCACAGCCAGAGCTGTACAGAGCCAACAGTAGAAAAAGTCATAAACTGAGCATTAAGAGCAGTCTGGAGGCTGAAATTACAGGCTTGCATTTTCAGCAAGCACGGGGCAATAATTGTATCATTTTTCAAAAATTACTTTACTTTAAGTTTTGTTTTTGGTCTAATTTTTGTCATGAGAAGCTTGTCTTGGTCTTTGAGAAATATTCAAATGTCGGGTATGTACTGCTGTGCCAGGCTGTCTATTCAAAAAACAACCTTCACTGTTAAGAAGCTGAACATAACATTAAGCTTACTGCCACAATCTGACGCTACAAACTGTGGAGTTAGAGGTGTGGATCCAAAAGCAGAAGCATGGAACAAAACTCGGTTTAAACAGAAAGCGAGCTGTTTAATAAGGCTGGTGAAACAGTTCAAAACAAAAGGCGAGAGCAAACCAAGGTGAAACTAAACAATAACCTAAACTGGGTAAACAAAAACTAGGCATGAAAACCTGGACTAGAGAGCCACGAATACCTGGAACATGATACGTGGTTAACAGACCACCCAACAAAAAATGAAAGAAAACTCACACACTAAATGCACACAGCGGTGGTGAGGGCAGTGGACACACATGGGAACACAGCTGGGACAGACATATTGACGCAGAGGGAAGCAAAACTGAACACACTGAGCACATCGCAAGACGCATGACCGAGAGGGAGGAACGCACAAGAGTACAGGATTGACTGGAGACACAAAGGAAGGCGACACAAAGAGGGAAAACGGAAATAGTCAAGGGAGAAAGAAAGAGCGCGAGTGAGGGACAGGGAAGAACAGGGAGAACATAAATGAATACAAATGAACACAAAGAGGGGAGACAAGGAGTGACACACAAGGAGGGAATATGTAAGCCAAAGGGAGAAAAAATGCAAAGGCATGACTGAGACCCAGGAAACGAGGAGGCGAGCGACATGGAAGGAGACAGAGTTGAACATAGATGACACAACAGACACATACTGGCAACTCAGAGGAGAGACAAGAGGAACCTAACAGACAAGAAACTAGACAGAAAATACAGAAACTCAAAACAGAATAAACTCACAACTAACTAAAGAACCTTAAACCATAAACATGATACATAATAATTACTAAACCTCAAGAAATTTAAAATGCTGAGTCAAATAATCCAGAAACATGATACTTACCGAAGATAAACCAGGCCAAGCAGAAGATGAGGAACAGACAGTTGCAGAAAATACTGCACCTGCTCTTGCAATGGCTCAGTCCCCAGAAGACAGGTATGAATCCACAAATAACCATAAAGAGAGGAATGGAGGGCGCCCTTGGACAGTCATAAATGTACACGCATCCTACAAAGCACAAGCATGTAAATGAAGATGACTGTTGTTGCATAGTTCTTGTTATTTGATTTTTCAAATTTTATTTCCAACACATAAACTGAATCTAAATGAATTCAGTCTGAATATTGAGCCACTCACACTTACCAACTATCGCCTGAACAATAAACATGATGAAGAAAATGACAGAGACACACCCTGAAGGAAGACACGATATAGTTTCAGTTACAAATGACATCATGCAGCAGCTGCAGATGTGTGCAAAACTGTTCAAAATCACTTTCTTACTTATGATTCGAGGTATGCAAGTGTGTTGAGATCTATCGCTCTCTGGCATCATGACTAGAGACAAAGAAAGCTGTGAGACAAGCTCAAGATGTCTTTAACTGTCTGAATAAGAGAAATGATACATGCCCACACAGCAAGGTAAAAATCTAATGTGGAAAAAGAAAGATCTAAACTTTTTGTGTGTTTCATGTTGTTAACAAATAATAAAACAGATGTATTATATGATTTAGATAGTTTAAATCGTTTGTTGTAGCCGTACCTGCCTGCATGTCTTCTTTTAAGGGCGAGAAAAGAACGTCGTGGCGAGTCTTGGCAAAGTGTTCACAACATGTCTCGAAGTGTTGTGGGCATACATGAATGTGCTGTTGTTGTCTGAACTTCCTGTTACAGGGTCTCATTGCACTGAGAGCATTTGCGATGAGGATTCATGGGCCATTTACTCAGATAATCAGTCGGGAACTGATTGAAGCAGGATTTGATGTCAACAGTCCAGGGTATGGCTCATTTTGTACGTCCTGTGGTCCTTCCTGATGACATTTTCAGCTAAAAGCCTAACATGATTCTCATTTGGGGAGAAGTTCCCATTCTTTGACTTAAATCTGACGGCTGCCTCAGCTCCTTTTCATCATTGAATTCCTCCTCATCATTCATTTCTTGGTCTGGATTATATTCTGTCAGTTTCCTTGCTCCTCTCCTCCTCACCACTGCAGTGATCAAATATGTAGAGCCTCACTTAGGGTGCATCAACTGTAAGTGCTAAAATTATACTGTTACTCAAACCATCCAGTCATTCTCTAAAATTGAACATTAACTTTCTTAAAAGTGCTTTAAAAGTCCAAACACCCACAGCTACAAACATCTGGCTGGCAGTACCCCTTCAAGGTATCCTTGCAAAGAATTCTCATCGCATCATTATATGCAGCATGCAGCTTCTGCATGCTACGTTGTTTATAGGATGACCACAAGGGGGCAGTATATAGCGGTGTGCAATACGCTTTAAACAAAGCCACTTTAACTGGAAGTGAACAAATGCTGAATTTGCGTGCAATAGTTTTTGCCTGCACATAGAGCTTACATCGTTGTCTGTATATGTCATCATCATCATTCATTTGCTCAGTAATAAAGTGACTGAGGTATTTCACCTTTTTATGAACTTCAAGAGTTTTTTGGGCCAGTTTAAACAAAGGGAAATTTAGCTGTTTATCCTGCTTGGTTCTACATATCAAAACAGCACTTTTAATAGCATTGTACTTTATATCATATTGCACACCATATTCAGTACAGACATTAAGAAGCTCCTGTAACCCAGCACTGCTTGGACTAAAAACAACCAGGTCATCTGCATACATGAGATGATTTATCAATGTTTTACCTATAATATACACCCAGTGTTACAGGCTCTCAGCATATAGATTAAATGTTTGTCAACATTTAAGCTATATGTTGACAAATCATCAACATATAGATTAAATAAAATTGGAGACAAAATCCCACCCTGTCTGACACCATTGCTGACACCAAAGGGGGCAGAAATACTGCTTCCCCATTTAACCTGCGTGCTCTGATGAGCGTACCAGTAAGAGGAAATCCTCACGATGTATTGAGGAACTCCCCGTCTCTTCAGTTTATCAAAAAGTTTTCTGTGGCTCACTTGATGCCTTAGGCATCAATGAAACACATGAGGACAGATGAATTTTTAGCCCTATACAAACTGACTATTTCCTTGAGTGCATATATGCACATGTCAGTGCTGTCCTTTGGTTTGAAGCCAAACTGATTATTCAGAGACGAGATGAACACACTAAAAACAAGATTCTTTTTAACACCTTAGATAAAATACTGGCTAGTGTAATCGGCCTGTAATTATCCAAACAGCTCACTTTTGCAGCTTTGTCCTTCATAACTGGTACCAATAAAATACACAGCATTGAGTCTGGTAATATGCCACGAATCATAAACCTAGTGAAACAGAGCGCTAGTAGAGGAGCCTTAAACTAGCATGTTTTAAATGTTCTGCAGTGATGTGATCCAAATCAGAGGATTTATTATCAGATAACCTATGAATGGCTTCATATACTTCATGTGTCCTTACACTTATTGTGTCATTACTCATGTCAAGATTGTCCTCATATGGATCACTTTTTATACAGTTAAACAACGCACTGTAATGCTGTCTCCATAATGCTATCAATGTTATCTGCCCCAGAAACACCTTCAACAGTTGATGGTAGAGATGGTTTACAGTTATTAAGAGCTTTCACCTCTTTCCAAAAATCTGCCATATTATTACACAGCATTTTCCTGGCCAAAGAATCTGCTCTCACCATTTGCTCATTTTTAGTTATAAAGCGAACAGCGTACTTATATCTGGCATTCGCACATTTTTCTGTTCAAATTCTGGGCCTTGTTTAGGTCTTCCAGCCATGGCCCAACATTTATAAGCTATGCGAGCTTCATCATGGTACATGGATACATGTTCTTTCCAGCCAGGTCTGATGTTAGGTCTCTTATGCTTATATTGTTTATCAAGCAGTGTACCACTTTCATACAGAGCAGTCACTATATCATCATACATGGAGCAGAGTAAATGTTTATGCACAGCATTCTTACAGTTGACATCCTTGCACAAAATAGCTTCTTTGGGCAAAGAAATGTTGTTCAGATGTATATCGGTATTACTATGATAAGCTAAGAAATCATCTTCACTACATGCTGACCAGTCTAATTTTACACTGGTAATATTATTTCCAGTTGTTGCTGGCATTTGTTCCACATTCACAGTAAAACCAAAAGGTATATGATCTGACACAGTTACCTCATACCCAATGTTCCCTCTAATTTTTCATGTGTCTGAGCAAACACACAAACTCCCTGAGCGATCCCGTGGACCACTGTGAGCAACAGCAGACGTGTGCACTGTGGTCACGCCAGCATCGAATCCATCCAAGTTACATGGTTTATTAAAATAATCAAATTACAGCATTTACATTTACGTTAGACTACTTTTAATTAACTGCTTTAGCCCACTTACAATGAAAACTTTAATAAATCTTGTTCATGACCTGTGTAGTATGTTAACACTACTGGAAGTAAAAATAACTTGAACTCCAATTTTGAAAACACAACTTTCTTTCTTTCTTTTTTAATAAAGCTCTGACTTGTACTATGAGTCTGTGATCTGGGAGAGAGTCCTGTAACTCTCTCTGCAAAATATAGTATATAATGACCAATGTTGGGCAATTAATTATATAGTTACTTCTTCAAAAAAGTAACTGAGTTTTGCAAACAAAGATTTTTGCAGCTGTTTAACCTAAAAATGCAACCAAGACATTTTTTTAAACAAACATTTCAAATTATTTACAGAACAATCAGCTGTTCTGCATCAAATCTGATGTCACACAAATTATTTGTACCACTCCAAAAAATAATTTCTGTCCACTATGAGATAAAGGAGAACAACAGCCTGATACCTGCAGGCCTGACAACAGGAGATGTATCACTCCTGTAACACCTGTAACATTCAGCAGTCACCTCATTGTTCTGACACACAACAAAACTACACTACACACTAACTACACAAGATTTGCGCTAAATGTCGTAAATCACTCCTAAAACTTCCCCCCTCCCTAATCAACTAAGTACCATGTTTTGATTGGTCGACATGGTATATTTTTTGACCAATAGGAAATGGTGGGGGTGTTTTGTTTTTGTTTGTTGCTCACAGGCGGAGAGCGCTTTCGAGCGTTTTCCTTATAAAACGCCGTTTTTACTGTTTCTTCCCGCAGTAAATATAAACAACGACAGTAGACAGCTTCCGGTGTAAAAATATGTCCCCCGCACACCCCCATTCCCGGGCTTAAAAACCTGGCACGCGCACATGCACGCGCATTCACTCAGCCGAGAAAAGGGGCACTTCCGGGCCAAGCGGTTCCACTGTGCGCGCTCTGTCTTCTCCTAGTTAGGTTCATCAGTCGCTGTGGGCATTTTGGCTTTTCATGGTAAATTTATAAAAACAGGAATTATTGGAACTATTAGTGTCAGGATACTTTTTTAGAAAGACTTTTGTTGTTAGACAGTCGAGCTGAAAGGGCCAATTGTGTGTGTGTGTGTGTGTGTGTGTGTGTGTGTGTGTGTGTGTGTGTGTGTGTGTGTGTGTGTGTGTGTGTGTGTGTGTGTTGGATTCTCACATTGTTTTTAACAACTGCGCTTTGTTGACTGTTTCAGACTTTCAGACGCCGTGTATCTCAAGAAATGGGGAGATGAACTGCTTTTTGTCTGTTTTTGAGGGTGGGGGAAAAAAGATAAAGGTTGATAAGGGCCAGCGAACTCCTTCCTTGAGCCTGACACCCGCACGTTAGTTTGTGTATTTGACCGTCTAAATTTCAAATTGTTTAGACAAAATACGCATTGACTTTTGATGCCATCTTCAAAACATAGATGTGCAATACATTATTTTAATCTTGTTTATCAACCGCTGTATGCATTTTGATTTTCAGTGTGAATTTGTACAAACAGGGCCCTGTTTCAGGAAGCCGGTTTAGTGGAAAAACTGAGTAAGTATACCCTGAGTTAACGAAAACTCTGGGTTTTCGGTTTCACAAAGCGAGTTCAGCTGCAGCCTGAGTGAGTCACTATGACGACACACTCCGTGAAGCTAACCTGCCCCCTAGCAGGTTTACTACAACTAACCCTGACTGTCTCCGCCCCTTTGTCGGAAACCTGACAGTAGGAAGTGTCGGACATGGCGTGCCACTTCCTTGAAGAGCCAGTAGATCGTGAAGCCCAAATTCTCCGCAGAGCTCTCCGCCGGGAGAGAGTGATCAGAGCGCGTTTGGACATTTTATCATTTCCTGATGATTTTCTGTGCGAACGTCACCGTTTCTCAGCACAATCTATAATTCATTTGAATAACATCCTCAGGCCTAATATTGCTCATGTGACACATCGTGGACATCCTCTCAGTTCTGTACATATTATTTGTATTGCACTTCGGTTTCTTGCAAACGGGAGCTTTCTGTATAATATTGGTGACGCTGAGCACGTTTCCAAGGCTACCGTCTGTCGGGCAGTCAGGAATGTTACAGTTGCACTGAAACGTCTCCTGTACTCGTTTGTGGTGTTCCCCGGTCACAGACCCACAAGATTTATCAAAGAGGGATGCCACAAAATTGCAGGTATCAGGATGAACAAAACTTAATTTATGATGTGGTGATACTTGAACTACTACTTAAATTTTACATTTATTTTCACGGTTCCCAGGCGTGATTGGCTGTACAGATGGCACTCACATTCCAATCATTGCTCCTTCAGTAAATGAAGGAGACTATGTGAACAGGAAGTCTTTCCACAGCATTAATGTGCAGGTACATAGTTCCCTGTAGCATTTCAAACTAACAAATTATTTCATTATAGTAATGGATGCTAATTTGTGTTCTCTGCACTGTGAAGATCATATGTGATGCTGCCAACATTATCACAAATGTGGAAGCCAAGTGGCCAGGCTCTGTCCATGACTCACAAATATTCCGTGAATGTACACTGAGCACAAAATTTGGACATGGTGAGTTGAAAATACTTTAAAATATATAAAGACCAATTGCTTCAGGGACATTTGAACTGAAGTGTACCCTTCTGTCTTAGGAGAGTTCACTGGCTACTTGCTTGGTGATAGGGGGTATCCATGTTTACCCTATTTGCTTACCCCTTACCCTGACCCTGAACCGGGCCCACAGCAGCGATATAATCTGGCTCATTGCAGGACAAGAGCCAGAATTGAAATGACTATCGGAATGCTTAAGGCCCGGTTCCAGTGCCTGCAAAGACTCAGGGTCACCCCAGAAAGGGCATGTGACATTATTGTGGCATGTGTGATTCTTCACAACATTGCCACAATTAGAGGAGAACACTGTCCTTCTGAACCAAACATCAGCAGTGATCCAAACCATGAACATCCTGACCCTCCCACGGACATACAAGATGGAAGCGCAGTCAGAGACACCATATGTCACAATCATTTCTTTTGACCCATCACCTCAACATGTTGAAAGAAGAATAAACTGATTTTTTGTTCAACTGGCTTTATTGGTCACCTGTGTTTCCTGTACACAAAGTATTAAAAGATGTAAACCTCATAAAGTGTCTCTGTTGCTTCCTCCTCTGTAACAGCTGTCAATGTTTCTTCATTATTTTCCTGTAGTAAAGAAATAAACAACATTGCTGTTCTACTGTAAACTCATATAATCTGTGGAGTATTACTCACAACTGCATGTTGGTCTGGCTCAACAGGAGGCTGCACCAGATGCAGTACACCATCACCATCAACTGATAGAATATGAGGTTTATACAGGTCACTTATAACTTACAAGGGACCAAATGGCAATTAACAAACATACCAATCACCTTACACTTCATTGTCATTATGCTCTCAAAGACAACCAAGACTGAGGGAAGGCAAAATCAGTAGGAAAATAACTTCACTACAAAATAATCCATTATGGTAAAGAGTTTATCAAATGAATGAGTAGCACTGCAAAGGTGACTGTGAAGAAAGGATGTATGCACATCATGTATTATTTTGAATTTACCCCCTATGTAGGCACTTGTGTCTTGCGGGGTTATTGACTCAGAGGATGTCCCCGCAGAGATGCCTTCGGCCACAGGGCGCCCACTGTTTTGGCTGAGGGCCAACTGCTCAGCCTCTGTGAGTGGTGGTGGTGGAGGACCCCCACCTGTTTTTCGGGCCTCCGCTTTTTTTCTGTTGGCTATAACGGGCCACATTTGAGCATACAGAGTAAGCAAATATGTACTTGTAATGTGCTCAGATAATTTCAATAAGTGCTTACAGAAAGAAAATTAATGTAGCCTCTAACTGCAATTGATTTACATAGGACAAACAGACCAAGCACTATGGCTCATAATACAATTACACCTTACCTGTTTGGACTATATTTTTATATTTCATTTTTACTTGCTGCCAGGAACGTTGGGGGCCTGTTGGGTTGCACCTGCGCTCACATCACATCACAAAATAAAATGTATAAAATAACAAATAAAATAACATATGATAAAATAACGTGTTAAATGGGTGGAAATCCCTCGATCAATGTTTAAATTAACACTCACACATTGACTCTGTCGGCTATGTTTTGCCATGCATGCTCACTTTCTTTTGCAGCTGTGGCTGTGTTACTTTTTTCCGCGGAATTTGCATGTTATCGGCATATGCTGCCATCAGAATTTCGGCCTCAAGCGCTGTGAAATACATTGACCGCGCCTTCTTTCCCTCCGTCTCCATGGTGACTCGCTTAATCTGTGCTCCGCTTATCAGGGCTTTATGTATCCTCGTCCGCGCGCTTCACTTGGGGTTAAAGCAACTCCGCCTTGATTGAACTAATTGTTATCAGCCTTTCTGAAACCGAATATTCCGAGTTGGACAGTTCGGGGTTACTCAACCGTGAGTGTCGTTTTTCACTCTGAGTTTTCCAAACCGGCTTCCTGAAACAGGGCCCAGGAGTTACTTTTGTAATTGCAGGATCACATATTTTCAATGGTGCTTTTTAGACACTGATTTGAAAGATAAATGTTTGTGTTAGAAGCAGCTTTGCGGGATTTGTTTTTAATTTGGTGAAACATAGTGTGAAACTTTTTTTTCCCCTTAATTCAGTATTTTTTACAGGTTTTAACTGTGTGGTCTTTCTGGAAAATGTAGGCCAACTTGTGAAATAAGAGCGTGCACTGTGCTCTTCAGAACTGTCAGCTTTGCTCGTTTCATGGGTCCTCTGTTGATAAAACTGTTTTGTTGTTGTTGTTGTTGTTGTTGTTGTTGTTGTTTATGGATCCCAATGTTTAGAGACAATAGCGAAAGCACCGTGTGTCTCTTTAAACTGTAGATGTAAATTCTAAGGCTACATATTATTTATCTCGCACTGAGTCTGCTTGGCATATGCTGTGTATAAAGGCTCTGGACATTTCCGAAATGATGTAGAGGCGGCTTTAGCGTGATTAATTTATTACAGTTTCAGTTTCTTGGAGGTTTTCAGTTTTCCCTCCTGTGTCTATGGACAGTATGGCTGGTGCAAGTTTTTTTTTTTGTTTGTTTGTTTATTTGTGAAACTGAGCGTGTGGACAATTCCGACTGCGCTGTTTGATTTGATTTTCGTGTTGGATCACTTTCTTTAATTGTTAATTCTCAGCGAGCGGTCAAGAAGCATAGGACTCACAAGTTTTGCCGTGCCCCAGTGGAGATGCAGATCCCAGCATGAAAGCTGAGGGACCAGCCAGCCGGCAGAAAGGCCAGTTGATGCCGGGACATGCGTTGGAGCCGACTTTGCTACAGAGCGTTTATGACAGGCGTGCGTTGCTTATGCATAAGAGAAAAGCAACAATACAGCATGTTTCTCTGCTCCAAGACATCCGCAGTCCTTTCACACGGTAAATATGTCTGTTATAGCCTGCGCTTCATAAATGTCCCTGTCTGTCAGTGCTGATTATTCAAACCCTGTTTAAAACGCCACTCATTTGTTGTCCAAAAACATTTCCTTTAAATTTGCAAAGTTACTGATTTAAATATATATATATTCGATTTTTAGCTGGATGTCACACATATGATAGACTCTTGAGCATATTTATATAGAAAAATTCACAGTGGTATAACCATGTTAAATAAAAGATGCCCAAGTGTGCACCAATGCACTCTAATGCAAGCCTTTAAACTGTATGTTGATAAGTACATGAAGCGTATCTCTATAAGATTTCAACATTTCAATATGAATGAAGGCTGAAAACTGATTAATCTGATTAGATTATCAGAGGAGAAAACAAACTCCGTGTAGTTTAAAAACTTTAATTTAAGCAAACTGAAATGTTGCTGAACTCTGATGGATGTGTCTTTTAATCTTGTCAACAAAATCCGTAATCATCTAAATCTGCCATTTATCATCTAGTAAAATGTTCCCTCTGCTTCTGTTGCACATCTCCCCTGACACTCTCTGCTTCACCTGTCCTGTGCAGCTGGTCCGACCCTTGCTTGCCTCCTTAAACTGGTGTGTTTAAATCTCTTTACATCTGTTGTGAACTTCACACAAAGTTTGTGGTAACAAAATCAAACTGATGAAGATCTCCTTTGAAAAACACACACTCACGAGACAAAATAAAACCAGACTGCTCAAAGTAAAAGCAGAGCCCTCACAGCTGGTAGTACAAAACATAGTGACAACATGCGTATTAGATACCCTCAGTCCTAAAAGCATGAATATTTAAAAAAAAAAAAGAATCCCCAAGAATTTCATCCTAAAAAAATGGTACTGATGGGGGTGTTACAGTGAAAAAAGAGGGCAAATTTTCATCTGAAAATGTTGAATTTTAGTAAAAACAGTACTCCGTAGTTTGATACTGTCGTTACAGACAAAGTGGATGTTTAAAGCATTTGGATGCGCATTTGAAATGCAGTAAGTCTCCTTATCAGCTGGAAATATTAAAGCCATAAAATGACTTTTGAGAGTGGATAAAAACTATTGACCAACAGCAATGTTGAGCCTGTTCCAAAATTTGAATGTACATGTGTTGAAGGTGTGGGTCTTGTTGAATTGTTAAACATATTTTTTCTTTAATCTGAAGAGCAAAATAAATAAATAAATAAAAACTTTTAATTTTCTTCGCCTAGGATATCTTTACTTATCATTGCTGAGTCACTAAACACTAAATTAACACTAAAAGATGCAGACAGTGAAAGTCTGGTTTATTTCATGAATACAGTGAAACATTTTACAGTTTACAAAGGAAAGCAACATATATGATAAATAGATACACATAACACGGACAGTGAGAAGTAAAACTCATCGTCTTACCAGATGTTATATTCTGTAAACCTAAAAAATAAACCCCTGAAATTAGAGTTTAGTGTTTTAAGTCTTCTATTAAAAAACATGAGTCAACATTACTGAAGTGACACTTTAACAGTGCTTCATATGACAGTCTTTACGATGAAAAACATGTTCTCTCGTTAGTCACATGTCATGAAAATGTCCAGAGTTAGATGATGATCATTATTAGAGCCCGCAAGAGATTTTTCACATTATCCCCATAAACAACATGCTCTTATATAGAAGTCATTGTGACAGAAAGATTTATATTCTTGTTTCACAATGTGCATGAACTCAAAATCTTTAGTTTCATACTTATAAAGTATAGAAAAGAATACATTTATTCCAATGTATGAAATACACTTTTTGTAAAAGAAAAAAGGTTGTTTCGAAATGCATTGAAAAAGAAGCTCCTGCCATGGTCTGCCTTCTGCGAGCACACACACACACACACACACACACACACACACACACACACACACACACACACACACACACACACACACACACACACACACACACACACACAAACTCACATAGTAGCACACGCAGCATTACACACACACACACACACACACAGAGCGCAAGAGAGAGAGAGAGAGAGATCATTAACGCAAAGGATTGCAGCAGCTTTTGGATTTTCACTCTTTAATATGAACATAAAATTCATTCCAATTTTTGTCTTAGCTTCAATTAAGATGTGTCTTTAACCTTTCTTGTTGAAAATGTTTACTGACATAGTAAAGAAGTAGTTAGGGAACTCAGTAATTATGAGCAGAAATTGCTTAGGGACACTTTCTCAAATAAAGAGGATTTCATCATCTGCAGTTTGTGAAAAAAGTGCCACATTAAAAAACAAACCAGCAGATCCACAAAGTATGGATAGAGACTCTTTTCTAGCTATAGAGATATGCTTCATGTACTTATCAACATACAGTTTAAAGGCTTGCATTAGAGTGCATTGGTGCACACTTGGGCATCTTTTATTTAACATGGTTATACCACTGTGAATTTTTCTATATAAATATGCTCAAGAGTATCATATGTGTGACATCCAGCTAAAAATCGAATATATATATATTTAAATCAGTAACTTTGCAAATTTAAAGGAAATGTTTTTGGACAACAAATGAGTGGCGTTTTAAACAGGGTTTGAATAATCAGCACTGACAGACAGGGACATTTATGAAGCGCAGGCTATAACAGACATATTTACCGTGTGAAAGGACCGCGGATGTCTTGGAGCAGAGAAACATGCTGTATTGTTGCTTTTCTCTTATGCATAAGCAACGCACGCCTGTCATAAACGCTCAAAGTCGGCTCCAAAGCATGTCCTGCCATCTGGCCTTTCTGCCGGCTGGCTGGTCCCTCAGCTTTCATGCTGGGATCTGCATCTCCACTGGGCAAAAACAGACAAAAAGCAGTTCGTCTCCCCATTTCTTGAGATACACGGCGTCTTAAAGTCTGAAACAGTCAACAAAGTTGTTAAAAACAATGTGAGAATCCAACACACACACACACACACAATTTGCCCTTTCAGCTCGACTGTCTAACAATAAAAGTCTTTCTATAGTGTCAGGATAAAAAGACAAAGTAATTCCTGTTTTTATAAATTTACCATGAAAAGCCAAAATGCCCACAGCGACTGATGAACCTAACTAGAAGAAGACAGAGCGTGCACAGTGGAACCGCTTTGCCCGGAAGTGCCCCTTTTCTCGGCTGAGTGAATGCGCGTTCACTAGACTGCATGTGCGCGTGCTCGTACGTGCGAAAGGTGCCAGTTTTTTAAGCTCGGGAATGAGGGTACCCCCCCCCCCCCCTCCCTCACAAAGGTGCCATCTATATTCTTCTGAGGATAGTGAACATGAACTTGTTTACAGTTTAACTGCAGGATTTGTTCTGTAGTTTTTCCTCCTAGGGGACTTCACGCTCCTCCTGAGCGCTATGCGCCACCTAGTGGTATTTTTAAGTAATGCCATGGAAGATGTGAAGTGTAGTGGGATCAGCAATTAAGCACATAACAAACACAAAGAAGATATACTGGGGTGTTCCCTTTTTCCCTTCTTTTCTTGTATGAAGAAATAATCTGAACTAAAATCCCCATAAGTCTTTTTATCTCTTAACCTTTTAACAATTAGTTTAATCCAAATTTATCAAACACACATTTTAACCTTTTACACTCTCCCCTATTTTTTTTCATGTCTCCTGACATTTTTTATGTTAAGGGAAGTATGTGTCTAGCTACTGTGGTTGAGTGTAACAGTTGTCCAGGTATGGATGTGGGTCTGTGTAGTATGGGAGTGGAAGAGTACTGGGAATACCCTGGAGAGGGTATGGGCAGAAGAGAGTTCACCCCTGCATTCAACTGCTGCTCAACTGTTATAGGTGAACCTCTCTCTTAGCCTGCCAGTTTGCTGCGATCTCCTCACATTCTCTGTTTCTTCTTGTTGTTTATTCCCATCAGCTGTTGGGTTAGCTGGTGGCTTGCTATGCTAGTCTGGCTCAGTGTGATGTTCGTCATCCAGTGCAACATCCTCAAAAGCTCTGTAGTGGGCCTGAGTTACATTCTCACTCTGATCTGGGATGTTAGTTTCCTCCACGACAGTGGAATTCATGAGCTGGTGCTCAGCCTGAGGATGGTGCACTGTATGTGGATGTTCTTCCTGTTGAGATCTCAGCCTGTAACATGGAATCTTTTGGTAAGAGTATTCTTCATCAGAACTGGCTGTGTTTTGGTCATGTGTGTCAACAACTGCCATATTTTTTGTTTTGTTACCTTCTATTGTCTCTGGTCAAACAATATGGAAAACCTGGGAGTATCTGAGCCAAAAGCACAATAACATCAAGCAGGTACAGCCCGTTTAACAACAGGATTAAAAAGAACAATGTTTCATAAAATAGACATATAGTCAGAGAACTCTGCGTCCTCGATGAGTACGTTATGGACAGATAAACTATGTGACAAAACCAAGTCCAGTGTGTGACCATGTTCTTGAGTGGCACAGAACAAAATTACAAGAGTTCACTAAGTCCAGAAAGTCTCCCTGGCTAAAGACTTACAAAATCTATAATTTTAATATACAGCAGACGTATGTATTAAAATCACAGAGCAGAAGGATCTGGTTATACCATGATGCACAATCAGCAAGAGTGAAGCGGCCATCAGTTTTAGGCCTCACCGCACCCGAACTTCGAATCAGGCCTGCATCAAGCACCGTGCTACAGGTGTAGTGTGGACAGGTTAAAGTGTGTGTGTGTGTGTGTGTGTGGGCCCACTGTTACACAATCGGTTTAAATTGAGTAAGTGTGTAGTTGATCAAAGTTATTGTCAAAGGTTGAAATTCATCCATGTTAAAGGTGTGAGCTGTTGTAGCTGAAATAACAGTTGAAATACCTAAAAAGGAGGTATTTTGGGTTGATAATCTTTTATTTAAAATCCATGTTGTCATTTTTACAGTATTTTTGTTTGTTTATTTGAATTCAATCCATTTTATTAAAGTAACTGTTTATTTTATTCATTTCTTTTGTCTAAATAAATACCCGGTGAGGGATAAATTTGTGTAAAATACAGTTGTGGTGGTCCTTATTATAGCAATTAGAGGGTATCAGGTATTATTATTAGTAGCACTACGAACCCAGGCCCAGTCTCATTGTACTATATACTCTAGCTTTACCATAGCTACGTGGGACCTGGGTTACAAAAGTATTCTGATTCTGATTTAATAATTCATTTTGTCACTCCTTGCCCTCCATATTTTTCTGGGTCACCTCCTTGTGAAACTGTTTCTCCTCCAGGTTGGGTAAGGTTATCACAATATTTTTGATAGATTCAATCAGGATTTGATGTCAACAGTAAGGGTACGGCACATTTTGTACGTCCTGTGGTTATCCTGAATCTGACAGCAGCCACTGTAAATGTTTTTATGAAGCCATTTGTAAATTGTGTATATGTCAAAATAAGTTCACTACAGTAACATTTCTGTTTCTCCCCTTTGTTCAGAGGTGTAATGTTAAATATGTAACACCTTCAAAATAACAGCTGCTCCTTACTGCTGCAACCAACGCCTTTTAAAAGGCACTAATGGTATACTGAAAAATAATGAGCTACATTTCTTATTGTGGCAAGTTGAAGGTTGGCTCTTGTTGGGGACTGCAGCAATCTACTTGCATCCAAAGGAAACACAAGAAGGTTTTTAAATCCAGCATGGTATACCTACTTGAGACCAGTTTCATTTAGCAACTGCCCCCAACCTCTCGCAACCAACTGCCTGGAGGTTTCCAGGGGTCATCAACAAGTCTCTACACCTTTTGCTTCTCAAGTCTCAGTCAAAAGATTTAGAGACTTCTTGTTAATTCTGCTGAGTTCAATTTTGCATTTGCATCTAAAAAAAAAAGAAAAAAGAAAAAGAAAATTCATTGGAGTCTTTCTCAATTTATGTTATTTCAGTGTTTTGTAGTTTTCTTACTGTCCTTTTGAACTTGCTGGTTGATGGTGGAACAGTGTTTATGAAAGAAGAAAATCAAATTAGACCTGACTCCATCATTATAAGATCACATGGGCCTTTGCTATGCAGTGTTTGTTGTTGTTATTACAAATGGTAGGACAGTCCCTATTACATTTTACATGATGTAGTCTAATATAAATTGTATATATAGTGTAAGAGTGTAAGAGCACAATTAAATAGTTAAATTCTTATGATGCACATTCAGGGTCACAGGAGGACTGGAGCCTATCCCAGCTGTCATAGGGTGAGAGGCAGGACGCACAACAATATATTTCATAATAAAAATGTAAAAATAAAAAGGATTCTTCCCACCTCTAAAATACCTGGAAATGATCAACTACTTAAATTTCTTTTATTTAATTTAATTTCTAGTATAATTACTTTTTCCTCCAAAGCCTTGAATTATTCTTCCCCTGATCTGCTGTTTCTAATGTTTTTGTAGGTAAATATATTTAGGTTCAAACAAAATACACAGGAATTTGGTCAAATACAATACAGTAGTAATTACCTGGTATCAACAGTGGTTATACATAAGTAACATTACATGGATGTATTTAAAAACAGCACAGAAACTGGTAATAATGTAGAAACAAACATTTTTCTACAAGGCAAAACCAATTAAGAAGCATATAGTAATAGTTTTGTTGCAATATGATAACCTGTTAGAATTTTTAAAAGTACATACATTAGACTTCATATACAGTGAACCATAGGATCCTAATCTGGTAATGCTGGACGAGTATTTGAGCCTCATCTCCGTCTTCAGGCTGTTGTCGTTTACAACACCAAAAAGTGATGAACAGCAGCCCCAACAGGCCGTAGGTCAGGTTGGTGCTCCAAAATGCAAACAGGTAGAAAGTCTTGTTGCAGTAGATAATGCCTGTGGTTACGCTCTTATTGAAGTTGGGTTTTATATCCGAGTACATGAACACATTAACTGTAAAAATATTTAAAATACTGTTGTAGTGCATTGTTAAAAACAACAACAGTAATTCATTCATTGAAGATCAATATAAACTAAAAACCTGGGTTTTTTTTTTATTACTATTCAGAGTATAACTTGCCTGTACTTTTTCTCTTTTACTTAAGTAATTAAAGCTTACCACCAAGGTAAAAGAAACAGATGACGAGGAGGGGCACAGAGCAACAGCCTATGTTGCACCACTTGCACCGCCCTCGGTGCAGCAGGTACAGCAACTGCTTTCTTGGTGTAATTGGAAACTGCTGCATTCTTTTCGCTGTGCACATGCTCAGTGCCAGAAATGCAGATATGAATCCATAATTATAGATGCATATGGGGATGTAGAACTCTCCTTTGCATTCATCAGTTGCTAAAGCTGTGGTGTACGGGGATAAAACAGAAACAAATGTCAAAATAAAATTCTGTTGAATTTAAACTGATCATTACAACAACAGTGTCTGTCACTTACCAGCTATCACTTGAGCAATGAACAGGATGCAGGAAATCACCAGGATACACCCTAAAGAAGAGCAGATACAGTGAGTCCCACATGACACTACGCACCGTCTGCACATGTGTAGAAGAATTTCCACATCAGCCTCTCACCTAATATTGTTGTTCGAGGTTCGGAGGTGCATTTTGGTCTTTCACTCTCTGGCATTATTTCTAGTTTTATATCTGTCCTAAAAAGACACAAAAGACATTCATCTGTTAAATTGGCAAATAAAAACAGGTAGACTGAAGAAAGACAATGAATTTTACTTTTTTTTAAAAATCCTTTTTACGTTGTAAGTCTGCCAGAAGGACGTGTAACTATTTTTTAATCAAACCTAAAATGACACAAAGAAAGCCACAAGATATTCTCCACTTTATATTTCTGTTATACTGTTAAGTGATAAATGGAAACATACCATGATATAACACATGAATAAAATTACAATGTATGATTTAAAATGAAGGAAAAACCTGATAATGTAAAAGCATATTACCTACTTTTTACTGATTGTCTTTTGCAGCATACAGAAGAATTTCAAATCACAAATAGTAGTCTGTGAAAGAGCAAATTGTTAATTCTAAAATCTAAATGGTTATTGGATACCCAAAAAAGTTCAACAAACAGATATTTCCATAAGAAATCCACTTTAGAAAGCTTGTAAACATCATTCCTGTCTCAAAATAGTTAGCAAATTAAAGTGTGAAAGTGTTATGTAGGCTGTTGCAGACCAACCTGTTTGTGTGTCTGGCAGGACTTCCTTGAAAGGGACTGTTGCAGGAACATGGCCACATATAACATGGGCATGTCAGCATGTTGTTTCAACTTCCTTTTACAGCGTCTTTCACTTTCTTTTTTAGTTTTAGTATTCTTTTTCATCCAGCCATTTACTGAGATAATTATGTTTTTAATCATTTGTTTGTATGCAACGTTACATAAAATTCTTTTTACATTTACTTCTAAGGAGCTCTTTTGCATTCACAGACCAGAGAAAAACATCACTGACAGCGTGTCTGTCACAGCAAAACCTCAGGAGAGGAACACTTCCTCTCATTTGTCCTAACCCACTAAGACCTCGCTACATAAACATTTTTATGTCGTATTTCTCCACAGGACGAGGTTTGCCTGTTTTTCTAAAATATATTCCGGGTTTTAGTTCCCACCATGAATCTTTTTTTAATTCATTGTTGAGTGTGAAAAATACTATGACAGTATCATTCTTTTAACAGCTGACCAGGATTAGAGAAGATGGTGTCAGATAAGGACAGTCATTTTTAAAAATAATATTTTGTTCATGTTAATTTTAGGACAGCATGCATTTTGTAACATTAACATAGACATAATACATTAAATTACGTCAAATTCAGCACTGTGTAAAGGTCTTTAGCCACGCCTTGTTTCTTTATGATGTATTTCTAAGCAGTCAGACTTTGGATATTGGCTGCTTTTTCATTTATTTTCATTCCTTTTACATTTAGAGATGGTTTTTTTGTTGTTTATTAAGCAACTTAACGCTGATCTGTGAGTCATTCAAGCATGAAAAAGGCTGTGTTGTGTCTATGCATAACAAAAAACCCAAAGCCAGCCACACAAACACATAAATTATTTACATTTTGTCTGTTGAATCTATTGAAAATACCAAAGATAAAACAATTTGACAGACATAAAATGGAATCCTTGCACCAATGAAGGGCTGTAACCAATGATTAATAATCATTACAGACTGTAGATTCTCTGACTGTTGAGATTGATCAAAATATATTTTTCATAAAGGTATTTTTGAACCAATGAGGGGGATACAATCATCTTGACAGAAAAAAAGAACAAAGGGCAGCTTTGAATGCCCTTGAAGAAGCCTGGAGAACTATTCCTGAAGACTACTTAAAGAAAGCCCGTGTTGAGGAATAAAGGTTATCATACCAAATATTGGCCTTCAAGCTTGTTAGAACTATAAAAACTTTCTTGCCTTGGATACTGTCTGTTTCCTTGTATGTTTGTACATTTTAATAAATCCGTGGACCTATTTCTGATCTTCCTGGAAAAACGTAAACGTACACTTTACATTGACATTTCTATGTACATGTATTACTTATGATTGATGATCATTTCACTCAAGACTCCAGGCTTTCTCTGATTTTGTTACTGGATCAACAGATATATTCTCTAAGCATTTCTATGATGTTTCCTCAGTATTCAGCCTCACACATTTGGTATTTCTGCGCTCACAAGCTCATAAAACCGACCTATTAGAGAATCAATGGGATGAAAAAAAAGGATATTATTCATATCTAAGGATGTCATTACGTAACAGAGTACTGCTGCAAAAGTATTTAAAAAGAGTAAACCTCCAACATTAATTACTTAAAATATAAATTGTCATTCTTCTCTGATAAAAGATCAAACATGTACATTGCTCATTAGAACATTTGATTATATCTACATAAGACAAACAGGCAAACTGCCTTTAAATGCATTATTTGCCCTCATTTAACCTTGGTAGTACCTAAAAAACGTACCCCTTATGAGGTCCTAGAGCCAAAAATCGACCACGCCATAAAAAGTGCTATAAAAAGATTATACATTAATATTTTATTCCACTTTAAATTAGCCAATCTTTTAGACCTACTTCTCCTTGAAATATTCATGTCAAGTTTTAATTACATTTCGCGGATTTTAACCCTTTATATCCCGGTTTTGTCACATGAGCGCACGGCCGTTTTTGGCGAAAAAAATGAAAAAATTAAATATTTTCCATAAAATACATTTGAAAGTTATATTTTATTGTACTTTTAATTAGGCCTTTGGATGGACCAAAGATTGGCACCAACAGTCATTTCGATCGCCTTTTATTTTTTTTGCAGGAGCGCATTTCATAAAATGCACACACTATCGGTCCCAATCGACCACGCCCAAAAAAGTGCTATAAAAAATTTATACATTAATATTTTATTCCACTTTAAATTAGCCAATCTTTTAGACCTACTTCTCCTTGAAATATTCATGTCAAGTTTTAATTACATTTCGCGGATTTTAACCCTTTATATCCCGGTTTTGTCACATGAGCGCACGGCCGTTTTTGGCGAAAAAAATGAAAAAATTAAATATTTTCCATAAAATACATTTGAAAGTTATATTTTATTGTACTTTTAATTAGGCCTTTGGATGGACCAAAGATTGGCACCAACAGTCATTTCGATCGCCTTTTACTTTTTTTGCAGGAGCGCATTTCATAAAATGCACACACTATCGGTCCCAATCGACCACGCCCAAAAAAGTGCTATAAAAAATTTATACATTAATATTTTATTCCACTTTAAATTAGCCAATCTTTTAGACCTACTTCTCCTTGAAATATTCATGTCAAGTTTTAATTACATTTCGCGGATTTTAACCCTTTATATCCCGGTTTCGTCACATGAGCGCACTGCTTTTTTTGCCCCAAAAAACATAAAACTTGAATATTTTCCAAAAAAAACATTTGAGGTAATATTCAATTGTTATTATAATTAGGCCTTTAGATGGACTAAAGATTGGCACCAACAGTCATTTCGATCGCCTTTTTTTTTTTTTTTCAGGACCAGAAAATGGTCTCCAGGCGGCAAATGCTCCTCCTCTAGGCCGAAATAAGTGCATTCTTGCCGGGGTAAGTCGCGACAATTACCAGGGCACGATCACCGGGGACTCATTTTTGCAGCACACACATCCGATACCACGTGACAACAAATACGTCATTTCCTGTTGACTAAAAAAAAAAAAAGCACCCTTATACGGTCCTAGGGGCCGAAAATGGTCCGATCAGCGGGCCAAGCCGCTGCTGCACGCCGGAAATGAGGCTTCATTTCCCGCAGGTCTGTCCAAGAAGCCCGCTGTTTTCCAGCAGGGGTCAAATGTGAAGCAAGGGCGCCACCCGGTGGCCAAATAAAAAAATTACAATTCTAAGGTCCTGACTACAGAACAAAAATGAAACTTAAGCCATCACCACTACGTTAATGGTAATAATTGTGCAGTGAAAAATAGCGTTTATAATGGGTTTCAATGGGGCGATTTATGGCTTTTGGTACTCATGTGGATGTCGGTTTTTAGCTTAGCCACCTTAAGCTAATCGAATAAACGGAGACGGCAATTCTAAAGAAAAAAAAGAAAAAAAAAGGGTTGGGAGGTTTGGCTATATTCTATTCAACACAGTGAAATATTAAAAAACGCTGTGGATGATAAATGGCCGTAGGTACTACCAAGGGTTAACTGACAGTGTATGATTATCTTTTTAATTAAGTTTGCTTTGTCTCTATTTATTACCGCACAAGTGTTTGAGTCTCATTATCACCATCACCTCGTTGTCTACAACAGCAATAGGATAAAAAGAGCAGTGCTAACAGTATGTATGTCATGTTGGTGAACCAAAATGCGAACAGGTAGAGTGTCTTGTTGCAGTAGAGATCAGGCTGCGCTGTAGTCTTGTCGTACTTGGGTTCATAAATGGAGTAGATGACAATACTACCTGTAAAAAAACAAAAAACAAAGACAGAAAGGCAAAAAAAGAGCTTTAAAATAGTTTTTTTGGGGGGGCATCTGTGCTAACAGTCACATCTGTGTGCCTGAGATGACCCTTTTAAGGATATCCAAAATCTCTAAAATCAATAAGACATGTTAGATTTTGGAGGATTTGGAGTAAGAAACCATCTTGTTCTCACTCCAGCCAACTCTGTGATATTTTTTAAAAGCTTACCAGCAATAAACCAGCAACAGAAGAAGATGGTGGTTACAGACCAACAGACACTGTTGCACCAGTTACACCATAAGCTCAGTGCCAAGAAGACCGGTATGATCCCATACAGGGACATGTAGAGGGAGATAAAAGGCTGTCTGGGACATTGAAACACACCTGAACCTATGGGGTGCAAAGATAAAGATTTGATTTTTCAAACATTGTCTGGCTCATAAAAATAAATTCACATAAATTCAATGTCAGAATGGAAATAAGAGGATGTCTTGCTTACCAACCATCCCTTGACAAATAAATATAAAGTAAAGGAAAAACAAAGTAAGCCCTGAAGGAGGCAAATACAGCATGTTTTCAGTCACAAATAACAGTATCCACCAACTTTATATGTCTGCAAAAACTTTACACATCACTCTCTCACCTATTGTTATGTATCGCAGTCCACAGATGAATTGTGGTCTCTGACTCCCCTGCATTGTAACTAGTTTTGACTCTAACCTATAAAGACACAAAGTGAGCAAGAAGATAGTCTCCTTATGTTTATATTCCTGTTATTAAGTTAGGTTGTGGGGAAAAAATGTACAAGTGCAAATGTCAAATTATAGACATTAGACTGTAAAGGAAAAATTGTGAATGTTTGTACAGTCTTGCAAAAACCGTTCAACAAACAGATGTTTCTACAAGAAACTATAAACCTCCTGTGCATTTCAACCTAGTTACCAAATTAAATTGCATTATGTGAAAGCATTAAGCAGATAGTTGCAGACCTACCTGTTTGTGTGTCTGTCTGGACTTCTTTAAGCATAGAGAACATGGCCACATGTAACATGGGCATGTGAGCACGTTTCAACTTCCTTTTACAGCGTCTTTCACTTTAGCGCTTGCTCCCAATCTTCCCTTTTTAATAATGTTATTTGATTGAAAAGTACAGTAATTTACTGGAATAATTATGGGGGTTTTTTTTGTACTTATGGGTATGTTAGCAACTTTACATAAAAACTAAAAGGTTAAATAATAACAAGAATGTTTTATGTTTTATTTTTCATCTGTTAGTTTTTTGTGTAAGAAATATGAAGCTTGGTACAGTATTTTCAGACAATATCTCTGAGTTTTCTTGTAGCATTACTCGAAGAGTTCAGGGTTTGGATTTCCAAACAGCTCTTTGGTATTCACAGAGCAGAAGAAAAAAAAAGATAACCACCCACTGACAACCTCAGACAGTTTCTCAGTAACACATTCTCCATTTTCACTTCCCACTATGACTTGTTTCATCTGTTTTCTCCCTTTGTTAATTTGTTTTTAATGAATTGTTCAGTGTGAAACACACCATGACAAATTATTCCTGCAGAGGTTGATCAGGATTAGTGGATATGGTGTAATCATCCCATGGAGGCCAAAAGCCAAGGTCCTCCTGTTGCCCATTGATCAGTCCCACATAAGTGGGGAGGGTTGCATCAGGAAGGGAAGTGGTTGTAAAATCTTGGCCAAATCAAACATAATGAAAAATGAGATTTCCATGCTGGATCTGTTAGAGCCTAAGTTTGTTGGTCAAAGACCAAGAAATAGGAGGGGGAACGGTGTGGTCAGAGGCAAAGAAGGAGAAGGTGATGAGTTAAGAACCTTCTGTGACGCTGTCCAGCTCTCCTAGACTAACTGCCGGTCTCCTTGAATCTCCTCTATGTTCCTGACACTGTAGTAGGAGATAGCAAACCTTTTGGCAATTGCTTGTACTAATGTGCCAACCTGGAGGAGTTTGACTACCTGTGCAACCTTTGTAGGGTCCACATAGGTATTGCCTCATGCTACCAGTAGTGATACTGACCCTAGCCAAATGAAAAACTAGTAAAAACATTCAGAAAAGATAAGAATGGAAAAATGTCAGTGGCCTCCACCTGTAACACCCTTCCTGTTTTGGAAGTCGCTAGTTCACATGTGGTTAATTTCATTAACTCAAAGCATCTGAAACTGTCTGACAATCGCCTCTGTTACTTAAATGATCAGATTAGTAGTTTTATTGACTTCATGCTATGCTCTTCCTTTATTTTTTAGAAGTATATTTTGATTAAGAGTGCTTAGTTTGAAGTCGACCAGCAGCAGCGTTGGTCAAGTTACTTGAAAAAAGTAATCAGTAACTAATTACTGATTACTTCCCAAAAAAAGTAATCCTGTTACTTTACTGATTTACTGATCTATTAGCAATAGATCTTTCAGCCCAATTCTACTTTTTCTGCATAATCCATCATACAAAATGTAATCAAATGGAAAAGTCTCTTTTTAAAACTTGTTTTATCAGTTTTAATCTTTTAACTTTATGCATCAAGCAAAAATTTAATTATATGCAACATTCTCTGACTGGAAGAAATTAGTTTAACATTTAAACCTATTTTCTGCACATTCCAGCACATAAAATAAAATAATTTTTTTTGTGTTTACACTCACTCTTTCAAATAGATGCAAGTAAAACACAGCAGAAAATAAATAAAATCAAAGACTAGCAGTCCTGTTGCTCTATTTTCACCTGTAAAGCAGGAGTGGGGTGAGGTTTACCCTGGTGCAGGTGTGCCGCGGTCAGTTGAAGAATCCGCGAGTTTCTCTGTGAATTTCCCATTACGTCATAGCGCACTCGGTGCTTGCTTGGAAGTTTAGGGGTTTTTTTCGAAGAAAGAATCACAGTTTTAGTAACGCAGTAACGCAGTGTGCTTACGGGAAAGTAACGGTAATCTAATTACCTTTTTTGCAATAGTAATCCCTTACTTTACTCATTACTTGAAAAAAGTAATCGGATTACAGTAACGCATTACTTGTAACGCATTACTTGTAACGTGTAACTGTCCATCTCTGGTTAGCAGTGTTACGAAATAACAAGTAGAGGACGTCTAAACTCACTCACTTTCTCATCGAGCCCTGCTTCCTTTTTGAGAAGCCAGTGGTTTGAGGATGAGGATCCTTCCCCAACACCACATCTTCTCCTCTTCGCTGGTCCCCAGTTCCTCTGTCTCAGCCACTGGCCTCCAGATTTCCTCCATCTGCGTCGCTAAGGCCCCAGCAAGCTTGCTTCACCACCAGACCTGCACACTCAGTTCAGTCTTGCCTCATAGACAGGCAAACTCTTGTTTTCTGTGGTTGTCTTGTCTTTGATACTTATTCTGTAAACTTCTGTGGGGTCTCTTGGTATCAGCTCTGAATCGGTAGATACTTAGCAAACAGTCTGTGGGGGTTTTCAGTTATCCCAGATCATGGTAGTTTGAGAAGCTTGGACAGAAAGTTTCTTTAAGTTTCACCAAACTTAAAGAAGTCCAGTCACTTTCTTTAAAAGCTCCTTGGACATTTCAAACAAATAGGATAAAATGATAGGATAGGATAAAATTACTTTTTTGAAGTTAAGAGCAGTTCCCCTTACTTGGTCTAAACCACTGAGTCTTCCCTGTCTGAGGTTTTTTCACTGGTTTTGGAGCAGCACGAGATCTGTCTCCTTTTCCAAAATACTTTCCCTGTTTTCACTTTCCATATTGACACATTTTCTGGTTCATTATAAAAAAATATTATGCCAATTTATGAAATTGACAAAGAATAAAGAAGATACAACAGGGTACTAAACTATAAAATAAAAAATAGGACGATTAAATGAAAGAACAGCTTTTTTTGTTTTTTGTTTTAATTTATTTTTCAGATAAAAAAAAAATGAATAGTTTGGATATTCCTAAATTAAGAAGCTCACACATGGATTTCATTAAGCTATGATTTATATCACACAACATTTTTGTTTACGTTCAGAAAACCTCAAACCTCTCAACAACAAAATGCTGGCACTGTTTTTGCAATAATCCTCTGCACGCAATAAAAAAATTGTCTAAGAAGTCCAACTTAAAAAACACTTTCACGTTTAATGGACATTTTGACTGAATGCTTCTTGCTTTGTCTGCATGACTTCATCAAATCAATATTCTCCATATGTTCTCTTCTAGTTTCTGACAGTCCAACCTGACACTCTTATTCCTTTGGGAAACTCCAGGAGCTCTAAGTTTGTAACAACTTAACCAATAGTGGTAAAACACAGCAAACACCAAGCCTGACAAACAATAAAAATATTATTTGAGTAGATTAATGAAATCATTTGAGAAGATTAAATGTAAAACATTAATTGCTAAACCTCATTGTGATATTTCTCTAAAAGATCAATAGATTAAACACATGTTGCTGTAATATGTTTGCTAAAAGTACATAAGACATAAGGGTGAGTGAATACTTTTGCCAACATACTGTACATGAGACACACACGAAAACCACTCACTACAGTTTTTCTCAATCACTTCGGCACAAAGGAAAGTCATTCTCACACCACTTTATGTACTGTTCAGTTTTATAACGCAGAGTCACTAAAACAAATAAAACATTTTTCAAATATGTCAAAACATGAAGAGTCAGTGAATCACTTTAACTCTGTGATGAATGAATAAAAACCGTGTTGAAACAATTATATTAGGCATTAGGATATCAATGAAATGTATTACAAATTTGAGAAGTGCATTAAAAGTAGTGAGAATAACATTTCTGGTTTGATTTTGCACCAAAGTGATCAGTAAAAATCATAACACCACCAAACATGCTGATTGTGATCTGCTGTGCGTGCCTATGTTTTCATGTCAGCCATCTTTATTCTTTTCTTTTTATCTCCGCAGCAGAGCCTCATTATCATCAGCCTGTTTTTCCTTACAGCAGCAACAAATGTAAACGAGTGCAGCAAACAGCACGTAGGTCAGGATGGTGCTCCAAAATGCAAACAGGTAGAGCGTTTTGTTGCAGTACGAATCAGTTTTTGTTGTGTTCTTGTTGTAGTTTGGTTCATAAATGGAGAAGATCGCCACATTACCTGTAGAAATAAAGTAAAAGAAAAGTAGTAATGTAGTAATGTCTGGTTAGACTAAAAAACACACTGTAAAAAAAAAAAACATTGCTAAAACTTAAAAACTCAAGGCAACCGACTGCATTTACGTTTTTAGGTTCTGATGGATAACTTATAATTTCAAGTTTAGGTGATAAGTTGCTTTAGCTAATGTTTTTGTGTTGACAAAATTAATAATTGTCCTTTTTCTCAACTCATATTTTATTGTTTTTTCAACGTATTTCCTAAAGTTTACACAAGGTATTAGTTTTAGTTTTGGCAACGTATTTCCTAAAGTTTACACAACATATTTTTTTTGTTTTGCCAATCAATTTACTAAAGTTTAGAAAAAGTATCTTTCATAGTTTTCATGAGGTGCTCCCTGTTGTACCAATGAATGTTTACACAGTTGATTTTCAAATAACTTTGTGTTCAAACACAACTGCACCACTGACAATGTTGACTTTTGAGATCAGCCATTTTTAACATACTGACAACATTCAGCCACAAATAAAGTCCTTCCAAAAACACAAAAAAAGTCAAATTTTTGTAACAAATGTTACTCATCCAATTTTAAAGGTGGTGTTGTCAGACAGAATATCAAACCTATCTTGATAGATAGTCACTAACAAACAGATTCAAAACATCAGATGGCAGGATGTGAACAACTTCCTGGTTTCCATACAGCTAACAACTTTCAAACAAATTTTTCCACCACTTGTCTTTTAATAGTAATGGTATCAACACTCCAATTTCCTGTGAAGTTCAGTATCGCGCCACATTTGTTATAAAACTAATACAAATGTACCTAAAACCAGATTATAAAAATTGTTTAAAACAGCTCAAGTTAGAATAAAACCTTTCAACATTTTATAATAACATGTTATACATGAAATCTGCAATCAGCCATGCAAGCTACATTAAGTAAAGTTAGAACAGAAGACATTGATTCAGAACTTTCTGCACCTTACCGTTTTCTTAAAGACAGAAATTAACTTTTTTCAGAGCAACTTGCCACGAAACCCAAAAACAGTAAATCAAAACAAATTGCCATTCTGTTTTACACAAGTTGCATTTGAGTTGAACAGGTTGTCAAATAGGTTAGACTTTGGTTAAGAGCTTGGTTTTGAAGCTTCTTATCCTCTGGTAACAGGTAGATGTCAACTCCATAAAAATGTGTTGCACAGCTTCAAATGTGTACTTGAGTTCTTTGGGAAACTCCATGTTGAGCCCATAAAGTAGGCCAAACAAGTAGGCAAAGGCAGTGGGAAGGTCTGGCAGATCATCAAGAATAATGTCCTCTTCCAAAACAATGGCAGTGTTGACCACTGTGGACTGCGAGTTGGGTCCCACGTAGTCCTCCAGAACAGTGAGGATGCCCACCGTAACACCTCGGGTTGCCCTCTCAACTGGATCTGTATCCTATGCAAAATAAAAAACAACAGTACATATAAGTCTCTGAAAACCAAAACTGAAGATTGAGTAGATTTGCATACTCACCAGACATGTTAAGAAGAGTTTGGTCTCGTCGTCGCGAACAAATATCGGTAACCCTTCCAAACTGATGGTTCGTCGATGCTGGACTATGTTTGAGACCTAAAACAAGGAAATCAAATAAGACTCAGTCTCATTTATAAACCTACCATTTTGTTTTTAAAACACATTAAGTGTTGTTGCTCAAAATACAGCCTTAAGAAATAAGATGTTGAAATGAGTTATTACAGATAATTGGTCATGTTTTTGTCAGTTTTTTTATTTATTTTTTAAGTAATTTTGATGTGCAACAAATGTAGCACACTTATTACAACATTTATAACAAAAAGTGCCATGAGTGGGATGAGAGTTGAACTGTCTGTCATTACCTGCAATCTGCCAAACACAGCGCTGCTTGTTAGCTTATAATCCCATTCAGGACACACTTTTTGAAAACTAACAATTTTTACATCAATTTAGTAAATATTTAATAAAGTATCTTTCGTTACAGTGGGAACTTCAGGTTCCTCATAAACCAGACACAAATACATTTTTATATATTACCTGTTCATCAAACTTCTGCAACAGGGAATCCATGTCATTGCGGAAAGCAGCTTTTCTAATTCGATACAGCTTAATCAGCCGAAGTGAGTAAGTGTCGAGGGCAGTCATGAAGGTCCCCATGAGATCCTTGGTGGTAATGCGTGAGAATTCCGCACAAATCTACAAAGCAACAAAAAAAATATAGAAGAAAACTTTTAAAGGTACATTATATAAAAATCACATTGTTTTCAAATTTGGTTAAAAGAGCTTAATTTCAAAACATTTAGTTAGTCTCGGTTGATCTATTGGTCAGGCCTTGATTGGATTTTTTTTTTTCTTTTAGTGGTAGTGGTGGTACAAATTATAACTGACGTATTAAAAAAAAAACAAAAAAAAACAAGAAAAATCTGATCGGCAGATTTTACAGTAAGTCTATAGAATACCTAATCAAATGTTGATAAGACAAAATAATGGTTTCAATTGTTACAGGATGTATTGCAGAAAAGAAATAAATCAATAAATTGTATTTTAAATTCATTGAAAAAATTCCATTAATTTTATAGTTATGTAGAAATGAAGTAAGAATAACATCCTGTGGTCAAATTTGTATACTTTCATAACACGTAAGTGACTTTCTCAATCCTGTTCTGTGAGTTTCATGGCTGTTGCCCGCTAAGGGTCAGCACCAAAAGATTCTAGATGCCCAGTGAAGACAAGTCATTGCGGCGACCGTGGTTCAGGGGGTTGGGAAGCTCATCTGTAACCGGAAGGATGCTGGTTCTATCCCCAGCTCTCTCTGTCCTGGTCGTTGTGTCCTTGGGCAAGACCCTTTACCCCACCGCTTACTGGTGTTGGCCAGAGGGGCCAGTGGCGCGATATGGCAGCGTCACTTCTGTCAGTCTACCCCAGGGCAGCTGTGGCTACAACTGTGGTTTCCCTGCACCGATGTGTGAATGTGAGAGTGAGTGAGTGAGTGAGTAGTGGAATTATAAAGCGCTTTGGGTGCCCAGAGAAGAGCGAAATAAAAGCAATCCGTTATTATACACAGCAAGTTGACAAGTAAATAGATTTCACTTCAATAGAGTTCATATTTTTAGAGCCAAGTATTTTTTTATATTTTACCACTAGCATTGTTAGCTCAACGGTAGCCTTCAACCTTTTCTACAAGATATTGGAGTGATACAAACAGATGCTTCTCAAGGGCACAAGAAATGGAGCTCACGTTCATTTACTCACCCAGACAAGTTTCGAGGCATTTGGAGTTGTTCAGAAGGAATTGTAAAGGTCCTATATCATGTAAAATCAACTTTTTGGAGCTTTTAAACACATTTTAATGTTATTTCCTTAGATTAAAATCCCTCCAGAGTGGTTTTTGGCTTAATTCAGGCATTTCTTAGTTGTCTCAGTGAATCCTTTCCCCATAACCGTGGCTCAGCTCTCTCTTGCAAAACGACTGACTCGTAACATTGGGATTAAAATTTCTTTCTAACAACTCCAAATGCCTTGAAATTTTTCTGGGTGAATAAATGAACGTTTTCAATTTTAGAAATAAGACCACACTGGGGAAAAAGGGAAGAAGAAAAAAACGGAAGTTTTCCTTTAAATATTTAAGAGATTATCTTACCTGTTCTTTCAAGAAGAGAGCTGGCCATCTGAGCTGCATTTCCTTGACCAAGGGCTGCATCTCCACAACTTCTTTCCTCCTGAGAGAGAATGTGATGTCCATCTTTTGGGTGATGAGTGCCATGTTCTTATCCCTCTTCTTCACCTTTTGGTTCTGTTGAGAAAATTAATGGGTTGGTTTTGAAAAGTGCATCATTTATATTTTTAATTACATCATCATCTGCCTCAATGTTCTGTTAAGCAAGCACCTGTTTGATTCTTTGAAATGAATGAACCTGAGAAAATTTTAAAATGTCACTAATTTCCTCAATAATTCTCTGCAAAGCACTTTTAGAAACATGTAACAATGTTTGCATGCATAGAAAAAGTCTAGCTATTTTATGTTCAAGACATTGGTAATCTACAAACTCATTGTCCTCTTTATCACTTGATGCTACACCTGAACCACTTGGTAATGTCTCTGGCTCCTGAGAGGTATTTAAGGATTTATCAGGGGAGCTACTTTCACTAGGACATGCATTTGCATGAGAAATCAGTCTAATACAGTTTTTTATATCTTTTGAGTTTTTGTGCTTTCTGCTTGTGTGTGACGTAAAGGTTGTTTAATTGTTGGTAGCATAGTCACATTTTTGGAAAGGACAGGATACAGTCTGATTTTTTTTTAAGTGCCTTAAAATATGTGAAATAAATGTATGCTGTGAGCAGTTTTCCTTAAATTCACAAAAATCACAAAAAAATGTTGAGATCTCCTGCCTTTTCTTAGCCCTGTTGTGTGATCTGCTGAGGTGAGACTTCAATGCCCCTCATGTCCTGAACGAACAGACGCAGTCACTGTAAACACAGGGCAAATGAAATCCTCTTCTATGTCGTAGCTGGTGATGTCTTAAGAGTACTTCTTGGCTTGAACAGACAAAAGAGCAGAACTGGCACTGCATACAAAAGCTATAATGAGAAGAGAGGAGAGGACAGTGTCAACAATTCAAAAGAAACCTGAATTAATCTCAAATTACCAAAGTTACATTACCTGATAATGTGTTTGGGGCGGGGGGCAGGCACTCCTGTTCTGATTCCTCTCCTTACCAACTCCTCATCAGTCCCTCATAAATCAGGACAAGCAGTGGTCTGGAGTTGGCTTTTAATTCTCTAAATAAATAAAAATAGCAATTAGTTTTAAAATAAAATACCAGCTTCCTGACATTACTTAAGAATTTTTTTGGCTCACTAAAGTGAGCTGATTCTGCCTTGTAAAATGCCATATGAAACACAGTAAAACAAATAATTTACAAAACATACATTACATCAAATGTTTAATTTATTGAATTTATTATTAACAAATTGTATTCTACATGGAATGCACCAACAGTATACTGGGATGTATTATGTAAGCCAAGGATAATTTTGTGTGATTGGTTTTACAACTTAGAATGACAAACATTGGATTGAGAGTATGAGTGGGATAAAACTCCTGAAGCATCTGTTTAAATTATCAGTGCATTTATTAATGGTGCTCCATAAATAAACCAAAACAATGTTGTTTTGTGCATAACAAAAAGCTCACAATTGTGCAGTCAAAATGTAAAATAAAAGATGCTGAGCATAATAACAAAGACAGATTTTGCAGCTGCTCTGTTTCCAAGTTCTACTGCGCAACTGACAGCCTGGAGTTTGAAATCCTCTTTGTAACCGTGTCTCTTACAGGTGCCATTTATGGTCCTTACACACATAATATGGTAATATTACGTTGAAGCAGAGTACTATCACTCTGCGAGGCTCCTCGGTAGCCGTAATGCTCCAACAATCCATCAAGCAGTGCAGCTTCATAGCTTACCAAAGTCGTACCAAAACATTTTTTGACATATTTTTTTAAGCTGTGTACCACATAAAATTGGTTCGAGGTCAGTAAGCACAACCAGAATTCATACATAAGGCAGACTGTCGATTTTTGAGATGAAAGGATTTTAGGCCGTGCGTCAACGCGTTAGCCCGGTTAGCTCACTAACGCCACCCAGCCCCACGCACGGGGTGATCCGCGGTAACTAGTTAACGGAGATTTGCCCCGTTAATGCAGTTATGGCATTAACTTTACGCTGACAGCACTAAAATAGTCATCTTCAAATGTTTTCTTTTTACCGACCAGCTCCTCTTTGATAGCTGCCGTGTCCATCCTGTCGTTGCCTGCAGGTGAAGCGATGGGGGAGGGGGAGTTGTGTTCAGTGAAGGAGAGAGGCGGAGTAACACAGCGTAGAGACAAAAGTGGACGAAAGACAGGCAAACTTGCGGCTCCACGAGTATAATGATAATGTAGACTATATCGATATAAACTATATTGTCACATCTCATATTTCATTTAGTTCATTTAGTGGAGCTCGCTGGCCATGAGGACTCCACCACCCCGTTCACACAGAAACTAAAGCACACATTTTATTGGCTAGATGTGATTCGAACAAATTAAACGACATGGCAGCAGGCGCCCCCGAACTTTATTTTATTTTATTTTATTTAAATAGCGGCGGGGGGTTGCTGCCGTTGGTCATGAGTGAGCCAGCCTATTTTGTTTCGTTCGGTGGTATGGCGGCCACAGACTGCACTTCATGAAATACGCATAGGGGGTGTCGCGGAGGCTTGTCAGATATGAGCGCGCCTCTTTAGTAGCGAAGTTTGTCGGATTTTCATTGGTTTGTGACATGGAATCTTAAATGATATAGTAAACACATACCCATAAGCCACAAGGCTTCTTAGCCAAGAAAGTAATGCTATGCTAAGTTTCGGAAAAATACGAAGAACTTCAGTTGTGATATTTCTAACAGACAAATTGAGACTGTTCAAACATATACTGTCTGATATAATAAAAGAAACATTACTTGCCTTTAGAAACTTGAGATGAACGATCTATCCAGCTCCTAGCCTCACGTTCTCATTAAGGCAGACGGGCAGGTGGCTTTCAGTCCTTGCAAAAGCGCAAAGTAGACCCCGTAGCATCCAATAATATGAGATGCGCATGCGTACTCAGGCACAGAAAGGCGCCAACAGCTTCAACTCATGTAAAACTTGAATTCATTCATTTTGCCAGCAATAAATTTCATCTGAGACCAACTTTTGCTCCAAAACGTTAAATGATTAGTTGAAACCCTTAATGTATTTGAGTTTATGGGCCAACTGAACTTTTATTGTTGAATTGTGAAAGAAATGACTGTAAGCTCAACAACTGCAAGTTTGATTTTTTACAGTGCAGTGAAATAATGCTTTCATTTTTAAACTGAAAAAGTTTTATTGTCATAACTTCGGTCACAAAAATCATTTTAGTCAGTAAATCAGAACATAAACTAATTTCCAAATGAGATGTTTTAGCTCAGGACCAAGTCTTTATAGATTCTGTATCTGTTTAAAGTTACATGAAAAAATGTTTAAGCATTGAGAAAAGCTAATTTTCTGTGATAATTCTGGACAATTTTTATTTTCAAACCAATATGTGTGATTCTCAGATCCAACTTGTTTCTCCCTCCACAAAATTTCTTTGCATTTAGATACTTTGCTTTGAAAGAACCTATAAAACTCATTTGCAGCTCCATATTTTTAGTAACTCTCTATATAATCCTGGCCTTAGCAAATAAAGGTTTGAATAGTAGGTGGGTGGAGCCTGAGATGATCATATTAAGGATATCCCCTCTCAGTGACATCATACAGAGCCTAGAGTTGAAAAAGCTATCTGGATTTGATAGCAGTCAGAAGCATGAGCTTCCAGCTCACAGATATCACTTTCACATACACTGACCTCAATTTTTTAAACTTTGTCCACATTTAATATCATGCACAGGTTGTAATATATTTGTGAACTGTAATACTTATAATCATAATTTTTCTTATGTATTTCTTTCTTATGTTGTCCAAAACCGAGTATTGCTATTAATGCTTACCAGCAATGAACCAGGCAAAGAAGAAAATGCTGGTTAACAAGAAACAGATCTTGTTGCACACCCCTATTGTTCCAAGTATCCCAACAACAGCCATGGGTCCACATAGATAAGTGGGGATGAAGGGTTCCCTTGGACAGTCATGCTCGTACAACCCACCTGTGGGCAGGGCTGGACTGGGACAAAAAATCGGCCCGGGCATTTTGACTAGAGACCGGCCCACCAGGATAAAGATTGAAAATGTGACGTCATTCAGGGGTAAAACCGCAAAGGATTCTGGGAACTTGTGGCAAGAGGTACTAGCGATAAAAAGAAACCCAAAAAATGCCAAGAAGCTGTTGTATTATTAACTGCAATAGCTGGTCGCATGACAGCCACGGGAAGCCGACGGGTAAAGAGATCGTTTTTTTTTATCGGATTACGTCGTTGAAGAGAAAATTTTTAAGCCATGTTTCCGAAGTAAGAGCCGACGGATGGTCTGGATATACCAAATATAACGTCTCAGAACACTCCAGCTCACATGTTAGTCTGCTCCAAGCATTCCCACAAAGGTCAGAGTTTTGTTGTAGTTAATGCGTCACTTTTCTTAACATAATTGGTGATATAGGTTACAAGCAAGTCTGGCGCTGAACAGAAATTGTCGCGCTATGCTCCTTTGTTTATTGTGCATAAATAGTGAATTGTCCTGACACAATATTGCGTTTCGCTTCTGTTATTATGGTACATTGACAAAAACATATACTTTTATTCACAGGGTAAAACAGTTGTTTTGTATCACTAATTGTCCAGTGCGATTACAGCATACAATATTATTGTCACTGCTACATTTCTGTGATGCTACCAGAAATTATTTCCACTACTAATTAATTACCGTTGAGCTCAAAGGTTATATTAATAAACGGTTAACGAATGTGTATTTATGAGGACGATTTGTGAGACTGGTAAACTTATGATATGTACGATGGTCTTTCGTTCTACACGGTGCATTTCAAGGTCCTGCACCCATCTGTCGGTAAACTGTACCTGGGCTTGTTGCAGTGATCTGAAGTTACTAAACTTCACGAGTGTATGCACTCACTCCAAGAACCTTATAATTATAAATCTGAGCGTGGTGAAAGTTGAGCAGCACGCTGACGTCTTTTGTCCACTCTGGGTGCTCCTAAGGGTCTGACCCTTTCACTCCTTTGATTTTTTCCTCGTATTTTTCTTTGTCTTTTCGTCGAGTCTGTCTTTGTATGGACCGGCATTGTTCTCCTTTTGTTTTGTACATTCCTTTTTTGTGCGGCAAAGAAAAAACAAGAAGGTATTGGAACCGGAGAATGAACGTTTTGCGGTGCTGCAAACGCTTGCATTTGATGCGGTACTTGGATTGTTTTGCCACGAGTTCCCGGCATGCAATGCGCGAAAATCACGTGATTGCTAAACAAGGGGGCGGGTGCATCCAGCCTCCTCGGCTGTAATTGGTCCAGCCCAGAGTCGATCATGACCAATTGGCCAATCCAACACCTTTCATTATATATACCCTTCCTAAAAAAAAAAAATCCATCGGCCCATAAAAACAAAAAATCGCCAGCGGCCCACCGGGCAAATGCCCGGTATGCCCGATGGCCAGTCCAGCTATGCCTGTGGGGCACAAGGACAAAGTATGACCAGAACTGAGTACACTGCCTGATAGACTGATTATTTGTTACACTGCTCTGTTTTTTCTCAATATTTTTTTTGGTCTACTTTACACTGAGCACATCTATCGGTATACCCAATGAGATCCCAACAAACAAAATGTGAAGCAGTCTGTGTGTTTGTGTGACAGCTCGGGACATGCTAGATGCTTATATTTTATATAACTAATTAGCTTTACATTCATGCTGTAATGGACAAAGACAAGTTCTCCATTATCATCACTACATAAATGCAATAATAATAAATGGACGTTTGTTCATATGGTTTTACGTTCATGTATGTTTGCTATTTCTTCAATTCAATTCAATTCAATTTTATTTATATAGCGCCAAATCACAACAAAAGTCGCCTCAAGGCGCTTCATAGATACAGAGAAAAACCCAACAATCATATGACCCCCTATGAGCAAGCACTTTGGCGACAGTGGGAAGGAAAAACTCCCTTTTAACAGGAAGAAACCTCCAGCAGAACCAGGCTCAGGGAGGGGCGGCCATCTGCTGCGACCGGTTGGGGTGAGAGAAGGAAGACAGGATAAAGACATGCTGTGGAAGAGAGACAGAGGTTAATAACAGATATGATTCAATGCAGAGAGGTCTGTTAATACATAGTGAGTGAGAAAGGTGACTGGAAAGGAAAAACTCAATGCATCATGGGAATCCCCGGCAGCCTACGTCTATTGCAGCATAACTAAGGGAGGATTCAGGGTCACCTGGTCCAGCCCTAACTATATTCTTTAGCAAAAAGGAAAGTTTTAAGCCTAATCTTGAAAGTAGAGATAGTGTCTGTCTCCCGAATCCAAACTGGAAGCTGGTTCCACAGAAGAGGGGCCTGAAAACTGAAGGCTCTGCCTCCCATTCTACTTTTAAATACTCTAGGAACAACAAGTAGGCCTGCAGAGCGAGAGAGAAGTGCTCTAATAGGGTGATATGGTACTACAAGGTCATTAAGATAAGATGGGGCCTGATTATTTAAGACCTTGTATGTGAGGAGCAGGATTTTGAATTCAATTCTGGACTTAACAGGAAGCCAATGAAGGGAAGCCAAAACAGGAGAAATATGCTCTCTCTTTCTAGTCCCTGTCAGGACTCTTGCTGCAGCATTTTGGATTAGCTGAAGGCTATTTCTTGTGTCTTATTTTCCCTATTTTATGATTTCTATTGAAATAATGTGGGACACACTGTCTACAAACAGTCAATGCAACAGTGAAAGATGAATTTATTCTGAATGAGCTGCTTCTTTCACTTACCAACTGTCAACTGAGCCACGCCTAAGATGAAAAACATCCCCAAGATGCACGCTGAAGGAAGACGAACAAAGCAGATGTTCACTCTCAAATGATCCCGTTCACCAGCTGCAGACACTTTATATGTAAAAATTCTGCACAGCAGTGTCTTACCTGCTGCTTTTTTTTGACGTCCACAGACACAGTTTTGAGGTTCATCAGTCTCTGGCATTATGAGTAGATATAAAATTCACAGGCACAGACACAAAGTGAGCAGATGCTTTGGTTGAATTTATTTGTCTGGTAAATGAAAAGACAAATCACAAAAAAATGTTCATTACTCTATGAACGAGAAATGCTAACCACCCATGTAGTCTTGCATGATGACTGAAGCATCTGAACAAAGATGTTTAAAAGCAAATTTAACAATCCAGGTCACAAAAAAATACACAAAACACTTAAACCTGTGGTAAAAATAATGAAACTAAATGTGACTGTGTGAGAGATCACATTTAGATAGTATATTCTGCCCTATGAGACAAATTCTCACCTGTTTTTGTTTTCACAATGAAGGGAGAGAAAAAGGCTTTTGCTGAAGAACATGCATATAGTGAGTGATATATATATATATATACATGGTGGGCATGTGGTCAAACAGCGCTTGTTTCAACTTCCTTTTTGAGTGTTTATTTCCGTTTAATGCTCAGTTGCTTTATGTTCCTTTTTTCATTACGGTGATATGTATTCAGACTTTTCTGGATTGCAACAGTTGAGTGAGTACAAAATCTGCCCATCTAAATTTAATCACAGACATTAAAACAGTGGAAGATTTGGGAACGATTTTCTTGATTTGTTTTCTGTGTTTTAGTTATTTGTTTGGCTTATTTTTAATGAATACTGATGAAAATGACACACCGCTAAAAGCATAAAAGCATGTGTCACGATTGCCTTATTGCAATTCTCACAGCAGAAAAGTCATAATAAGCACTCTTAATGGTGTTCCCAAACCAGTATTGCATTTCCACACCTACATGAGTCTTTCTCATTGTTTTTATACACACTTTTACTGTAACTATGCTTCACTACTAAAGATATTTATTACTGTGTTGATGCACTTCTCAGCTTATTATCCCAGCAGGGTATCTGATCACTGGCGCAGGGAGGCTGTGATAGCCTGGATCTTGTTCTTCCAGTTCAGCTGACTCCTCAGGACTTGCCTGACCCGCTGCAGGTACTTGGTGGTTGCAGTGTTCCTAGCATGGTTCATGGTTCCCATTAGACCGTGGGACTCCCAGGGACTTGTAGCTGTCATTGATGTCTGCAATTTCTCCTTCTGGTAGTTCGATTCCCTCATTTCTGACTCTCTTCTCTCTCTTCGTTACCATCCGACCAGTCTGAATGACATTCCGGTGTCACAGCTGTAGATCCTTGTCATGTGGATCAGTGAACGGATGTTTCGTTCAATCCTGTCATACAGCTTGATGTCATGCATGCAGAGGGGGCGACTGATGATTGCTCCGTAGTTGGTATTCGTAACCAGTCTTGTTCTATTCTCATAATGTCATCTGGCAATGGTTTATTCTCCTGAGAGAGAGATTGCTCCTTTTTTATGATGAAGTCTTTCATATTCTCATTGCTTCTCCACATACTTCACTACTAAAGATATTTGCTTACTGTGTTAATAGATTTCTCAGTTAAATGCTTTGAAATGCAGCGGAAAGCTGATTCGATTATTTGAATTACTGCAATGAGCAGTAGAACAGGCGTACCTAATAAAGTGGATGCTGAATGTATGTAGCGTGACTTTACCTAACAGTACAGTGGTTGGCGCTGTGTTCTCAGATTGTTTATTTTTTCTTCGTTTTTTTGGTGCATATAGTTTAATTTGACTTTTTTGCTTTTTCTTCATTTTATTAATTTTGTAAAGTTTAAAAAAAATCCTTCACATTTAATTTTTGTTTCTGAAAAATTATTTACTTCCCCTGTAAGAAAAACTGACAAAACCAAAGAGCAAACCAACCAACAGCATCTGCTTTCAGTTTCACGAGTCAGTTCTTATTTCCTTGCTAATGTTTCCAGACTGATAGTAAAAAGGTGAAGTGTGCGGGTGTGAAAAGCTGGCACAGCATGTTACATGCCACAACAGATAGTTTCTATAAGCTCCCATCAAACTATATACAGAAACACTATTTTACACACGTTTATTCAGCTTTTCTTAGATAGTTATTCTTTAAATTTTTGTGGTGTTTCTTGGTATCATCTCTGAACAAACGGGTACATTTCAAACAGGCCAAACTTTAAGGATAAAATGACTGTTCTGAATTTTGAATATTTTTGAGGTTAAGGGCACTTCTCACTCATTTTTGCCATTCTGAATTCCACAGTCTTTTTAAATTGTTTAAAAATGTATTGAGCCATTTCCTTCGGTTTTTCAGGGGGGGGAAATCACACCGATGACCTGTATGATCTATATGCATCAAATATGAAATATGAAAACTGAAGAAGATACAATAAGGCTAATAAAACAACAGCATGTTATTGTCATGGTCCAGAGTCTGCGACTCCGTGTTTATGTTTTGTCTATTAGTATTCTATGGTTTTGGTTACCTTGGGTGTTTGTATTCTTCTGTTTCATGGTTCATGTTCCTATGTTCTGTGTCCCCCAGTCTGTGTTAAGTTGGTGTGCTATGTCATTGCGTGTATGTGTTTCCTGTTTTATTGTGAAGGTCTGCGTCTTATGTGAGTGTTTTCAGTTTGCCTCCCTAGTCTCGTCACGATAATCACTCCCAGCTGTGTTCCCCACCTGTGTGTAATCTCCCTGTGTTCTCTGGGTGTATTTAAGTTGTGTCTTCTGTCATGGTAGTTGCTGGTTCGTCTGTGTTGTTTCCCCTCGGTCTCCCTGCATCTCTCCATGTGTATTTCCCCGGATCTCCCTGCACCTTCGTTCCTGGTTTGTGTTGTTAGTTTACCCAGTTTAGGTTTCCGGTTTCATGTTCACCCACCATTGCTGTTTGTACTAGTGATGGGCAGATGAAGCCCCATGAAGCACTGGAGCTTTTCATCCAATTGGTTCACCCCAACGCGAAGCGTCTTGAAGCTTCATTTGCTCTAGCAGGACACCTACTGGACGTAAAAATAATAGCTGGCATGAATTTGAAGAGTGTGGCATTTTGCACACAGCCTGTAAATGTCAACAACAAAAGGAGTGTGTAAAACATGTATATTGTAGTGATGGCAGTATACTGTGTATATTTATGCTGGCAGTATGGAAAATGATTATTTGCGGCAAAGTTCGAACCGCTTCATGAACCAGTCACGTGGTACAGCCGGGCAGCGAGGCTTCGGACGTCATCATTTTCAGCTCCTCCCATAAATGAAGCAAGCCTCGATACGCGCTTCGCGGAAACGCCCCCTCCATTACTCGACACACGCTCCGAAGCCTCGATACAGAACGTCCCATCACTAGTTTGTACCCACTCCTGTAAATAAATACTCACCTGCACCAGAGCTTCCGCCTTTTGGGTCCTTTCTCCAACTCCACACGGCTTGCCCCGGCAAACCGTGACAGTTATTCTTATTTTCTTTTATTTACAAGTAAATAAAACACAACTAACACATGAATTTCATACATAAAAATTTCATCATATACACTTTTAAAAGGAAAGAGGGTTAAATAAAAAGATGAGACATAAATCATTAATTGTAATTTTACATGGTAACTGCAAAAGTTTCACGTTGCCGTATTAACCAAGATAAAATACTGGGCGATAAGCTCCAAATGTACATAAAACACAGATAACAATAATGATTAATCAATAATATTGATCAATTGTATGCTTATCTTTTCTGATTAATCTTATAGTTGGATCAGGTGACCCTTATCTTCCCTTAGTTATGCTGCAATAAGCCAAGGATGCTTGTGGGATTCCCGAGATTAAGTTAAAAAGGGAGTTTTTCCTTCCCACTCTCGCCAAGTTTTTGATCATAGGGGGTCGTGTCTTGTTGGGGTTTCTTTTTAGTATTGTGGGGTCTTTATGATACAGAGCACTTTAAGCTGTTTTTACTATTGTTGTGAATTGGCTGTATATAGTAATTGAATTATGATTTCGATTCAGTCATGTTTAGGTTGCTCTTGAAATTGAGACCTCATGTCTCAATGAGATTTGCCTTTGAAAAAAGTAAACTATAAACATTGCATTATTTTGGTTATCCCCAAGCAGCGTTTGAGTCTCATTATCATCACTTTCTATCAGAAAATAAACAGCTAAAGAATACGAGCAAAAAAGAACAGCTAACAGGACGAAGGCCAGGTTGGTGGTCCAAAATGCAAACAGGTAGAGCGTCTTGTCGCAGTAATGATCGGGGTCTTTAGTGTTCTTGTTGTAGTCAGGTTGATAAACGGAGTAGATGCGAATGGTACCTGGAGAAATATAAGGGAATCAGTTAAGAAAGCTTGATCATGATTGTGCAGGAGGCAGGAAAAGAAGACACAAATGTGCGCACACACAGGCGAGTATGAGGGTAGGACAAGACTATGAGCAGGGATAGACGCAGACACTAAATACAAGTGGTGAACAAGACCAAGAGGAAACAGGGGCCCGTTCTTCGTACCTCGCTAAGTAGGTTAGCCGGATTAGATTGTTGACGATTTCGCGTGATCCTGGATCAGTCGGTTCCCCGAAGCTCATCCGGGACTTGCTGTCATAGCAACAGAGCCGTAAGCGTAAACCTGCTCGGGAGCAGGTTCACTTTATGTAAACAGGATTAGATCGCGGCCACGCAGGTATGTCCGCTTCATTTATACGAAAGCAACAGCGATATTCCACCACTGTTTCACCATAAATAAATATTATCAATGTAACTAAAGACAATGCAGCACCTGATCCTTTTATTGATGTCACACAGATACATACAGGTCATTTCCTAAAAAAGGGAAATGTACTATTAACATTCTATTACATGTATGTGATTATTACAGATGTAATTCATATTTCAGAGTAGTAATTGTAAATTACTTCGTGTAATCAAGATGAGAGACCACGGCTATAAAAGCGAAGGTGGATTTGGGAAGTCTGTCGCAGCCATGTCCTGTCCGTATACGCGAGCAGCCCATTGCGGAAGGTGCAAGATTGATAAGGAGAGTCCTCAGAATTCAGCGTATATTGCGGGATAGACAGGATCCTTTAGCTCAGCGCGACAGTGTGCTCATAGAGAGATATCGATTTTCCCGTGAGGGTATTATTTACTTAACCAACTTGTTGACGAGGGGGTGCAGGACCACCACCTGTCTTTTTTTTCCTCTGCCCTTTTCTTGGTTGCTGTTATGAACAAACTAACAGAGTATTACAGGCCAGTATTACCTTGCCAAGAGACGCAAAGCAATCTAAGAGATAAATATTACCATTCTGTAGAATACTCCTGTATTCCACTTTTACTTGTTCCCATGTTCTTGTGGGTCCTGTTGTGGCTCTAATGTGAAAGGGGATATAATATAACATATTATAATATAATATAATGCCATATGATATTGGACAATATAGTGTCATATGATAGATCTACCCTACCGCCTACTGGTGTTGGCCAGAGGGGCCGATGGCGCGATATGGCAGCCTGGCTACAACCGTAGCTGCCTCCACCAGTGTGTGAATGTGGGAGTGAATGAATAGTGGTATCGTAAAGCGCTTTGGGTGCCTTGGAAAGCGCTATATAAATCCAATCCATTATTATTATTATTATTAAATTACCTACGAGTTTGATTTGTCAGCAACTTTCTGCCAGCCCTCTCTCCTTGCTTTTGCAGCCTTTGCAGTGTTCTCTTGCGTTTTAATTAAACTCTGAAACTCCTGAAATCCCTCACTCAAGAGTTCTTGCTCTGCTGCCGGAAAATACCGAGCACGCCCCTTCGACATTTTCGCCGACCAATCAGCGGGTTGCCGATCAATGTTTCTACTATCGATGCGTAGCCCCTTTTACGACGCCCAGTGATGTCACATTACTGCGTCCAGCTGTAGTAATCGTCAACAGCAAGTGTGTTCGGGGAACCGGATTAGCGAGCTCACGGTTAGCGCGATGATTTGATCTTGGATGTGTCATTTGATCTTGGATGTAGTAAGCGACGTACGAAGAACGGGCCCCAGCTGGGAGACACGGCTGACATGTCTTTTTTGAGGTGGGCAAAACAGGACATTACGCACCCCGACGGGAGACTGTCAAAATAAAACAGGAAGCAGAGAAGCAGATTTGACACAGCGACGTGGACACGACAGGTTTAGAGAGGCACAAAAACAGACCATGGAGCACAGAGACAAGAGTGACAAGGAAGAAACGGAACAGAGGGAGCATGGAATCAATTATTCAATTATTTATTTCTATTTAGTTTCAAAGCTCTTCTTCTTAAAAGCTGCACCAGTGAATTTCAGCCACTTGAAAGCAGCAGAAAACAACACATCACAGTTTGTGAATTGTGACTCTTCTTTTGTATTAGCATTCATTACAGCCTGAAGCCTGACCTTCAGTCATATTAATCTCATGAAGATTATTTGCATCTACAATAACTTTATTATTTAAAACTGTGATCATGTAAAAGGAAACAAGAGTGATGGGAACTTCTTACACTTCAAGCAAGCACAAAGCAGCAATAGGGATATTTGTCCACTTGTTCATTTCACCAATAATCACCAATAATTTTACTCTTGTGAAAAATCTCTGGGTTTTCGTGTTGCTATTTTTTTATGCTATGCAGACTATGTGTAATATTTCTCAGTACTGCACTGTTAAGAAACTGTATAATTTATAACGCTTACCCATGATGAACCACATAAAGACAATGGCGATGGATGCAGACCAAAGGATGATACCACACCACCTCTTAGACCACAACCAGAACACGGCTATGAATCCATAACCAGACAGATAGACGGGGATGAAGGGGTCGATTCGACAATCATCAATGTGCACCAATCCTGCAAACCACAAGTATGAAAATAAAGACGGTCAAATGGTTATTACATCATTTTGGTTATTTCATTTTTTTAAACATTGTTTTCATAAAATACATTTAAAAGGAATGCAATCTGAATATGGAGCGTCTGTCACTTACCAGTGATCGCCTGAAGAAAAAACATGATGTGGTAAACCAGCAAGGTGCAAGCTGAAGGAAGGCAGACACAAAGTGATTTCAGTCACAAATGACTCCAAGCCCCACCCGCAGATGTGTGCAAAAACATTTTAAATCATTCTCTCACCTATTGTTTGACGTATCCAGGTGAAATAAGGTCTTTCACTCTCTGGCATTATGACTAATTATAAATGGACCTACAAAGACACAAACAAGGCTGTGAGATATGCTCAAGCTGTCTATATGTCCGGTAAAAGAAACGATAAGTCTAGAATAAGTATGACAAATTATAAACAGTTATTCGTTAGTCTGTGAAAATGAAATGATACTGAACATACAGCATGTCGAAAATCTGAATAACAAATGGATATAAATGTATATCAAATAGTTATCAAATAAACCTTAAATGTATTAAGTGATTGGATTAAGGCCTACCTGTTTGCACGACTGACAGGTCTTTGTCTTTGAAGAGAGAGAGTTTCATGAGAACTTGGCAATATATAGTGCTGTCAGATTGAAAGTGTTGCTGTCTACACTTCCTTTTACAGTGACTTTCACTTTAATACTTGTTCTTCAGCCATATTCCTTAAAGAACAACACCCCAAACTGTTTTTGGTGTTGTTGGCTCTGTGCAGCAAATGTCAAACAGTTCAAAATTCCAGGATAATTCCTCCTACTTTAGGTACATTTTCATTTTATCGTGAGTATGAATGAAAACTGCATGAAATCTGTCTTTTTTTTCTGAATTACAGTTACTGTTTTAGAAATTTTAAAAAATGGATAAGTGACGAGCAGACATCAGCGAAGATACACAGATACCATGACAGAGACTAAGGCAAAGTTTTGAGTCATTGTGATAGTGTGCGTCAGCATCCGCATCACTGGGAACACAAGACTGAAACCAGTGGCAATCGCTACAACGCTCGCCCTGACAGAGGTGGAGTTTGGATGGTAATACCTGCCTGCAGTCCTGACCTCAAACCCACTGAACACTTGGATCAGCTTTGGTGTGCTGTTTGTGCCAGAGCGACTAACACAACCACACTGGCTGACTTACAAAGAAGGAGACGCCAACAGTAGAAACAATAGGTTTGTATACCAAACTCTACTTTTTAGGATACCAACCGTCTGTACTAATAAATCAGCTGGTGTCAAACTTTGGTACCAGAACACGTCTGGATTAGAGGAAGAACAAGAGTTTCAGAGGAGTGAGCAGCGATCTTCGGATGTGTTGAAGACCAACAAACAAAGATGGCAAGACAACGGTGGTGAGCTGCAAGTTGTCTCATGCGTGTTTAAACTTTTCATAACTTGACAAAGCTCTCAGAAATAACCATGGCAACACATAAAACCTGATAAAGCACCCGGTCAATCAGAAAATATATCTAAAACCTGAAGAGTGTACAGTAGTTGAGCCTGAAATCCAAATTCACTGACAGAGCTGCAGCTAGCATCAGCAATGGAGGATGATGATGAAAAGCAAGACATCCACATCTTCTTCAGGTCATCAGGCACTAACTGAGCATTTTTACACTGGGTACACTCAGATTTCTTATTGGCATGTTACAGTAAATAAACCTTATGTGACATGGCCCATCTGTTGAGAAGTTTTTATTCATTTTACCAAACAAAATTTGAAATTTTTGACACAAGTTTGAAGTTATTATTCAAAATTGCTGTGAAGGAATTTATTATTCCTTCGCAGCAACATCTTTCATTGGCAGATGTGATATTTCCCACAGGTGAGCTCTTTGAGAGATCACGAAAAGTTTTTTTTAATGTATTAAACTAAAGAAATTAAGCCAACTTTTTGACTTTCAAATATTGGGATCTGCTACCCAAAGAAGTAAGCACCATCAGAGCTTAACGGCTATTAACCAGCACCAGCTACCCTCACATCACATCTGGTGAAGGTGCTGGAGTGGCTAAACCACCCAAGACTCCAGGTAAAAACATCTCTGATGCTCTGCAGGACAAATCTGTCAGTGGATGATGCAATCATCTGCTTGTTACTAGAGTTATTGATCACCTTTGATTCCTCAAATACGTTTAACTAGATTCAGATGCTGCTACTGAGAGGAGGACAACAGGAAGTGTCAGTAAACACGTGCACCATCTCATGGATTACTGACTATCTGACAAACTGGACACAGTGTGTGAGGCTGGGCAGAGCACTCGCTGATTTGGTGATGTGCAGTAAGAGCCGTGATCCTTAAACATGTGCAGCAAAGTGATGTTGATTTTCCATCAGTCAGCTGTGGTGAGCACAGCGTACTTTACTGTGGTCTGCTGGGGGATCAGCACTGGAGCTGGATAAACTGATCAGGAAGGAGTAATAATGTTTAATTTTATTCTTATCAGTAGTAGTAGTAATGCTATCATCCTTTCAAGTACAGTAACAACAGCCACAATGAAGGCTGGTGTGATAAATAAAACAAAACAAAATAAATTAAAATAAAATAAAATAAATGCTTAATATCAAAAATGAAGCATTAAGGGCTGTGTGATTTGAGGCATTAGGGGGACATCTAGTGGTCTTTGAATGTTATTGCAGTCAGTTCTTTGCTGGACTTGGAAGAAGTGGCGCAAATGACTTGAAGAAAAATGTGCTGTCTAGAAGTCAGATTTGAGTTCTTTTTGTTCTGCACATTTATTTATTTATTTGTTTATTTTTATTTCTTTTTATTGTAGGTGTTGCTATGATCGCACGTAAATATACCCCAAAAACTGGTGGATAGAGTCCTATATGTGACATCGCTGTAACCAGTGTTTCTAAGAGGAATCTGCAATCAGCCACTCCTTTAGCTAAATCCTAACTTTGTCATCGAGAGGATTATTTTCTATTTCTCAGTTACTTGTTCATTTAGTCTGTTCATTTAGCAACAGAAAATATTGCACCAGTTCTTCAAACAGCTCAGTACAGAGAAGACGATTATGAGACCACAGAGGAACATATAGATGGGGATGAATGGCGCCTCGGACAGTTATTAATGTGCACAAATCCTACAAACACGAAAATGAGGAGTGTCAAGTTGCTGTTCCACAGTTCATTATTTCATTATGTTATTTCAATTTTCAAGTTTTATTTCCAACACATTAAATGAATGTAGATAAATTCATTCTGATTATAGTGCCTCTCTCACTTACCAACTATCCCCTGAACAACAAACATGATGAAGAATACCATGGAGATCAAATCTGACGGACAGCAGACACGATATGGTTTCATTCACAAATGACACCATGCAGCAGCAGATGTGTGCAAAACTGTTCAAAATCACTTTCTTACTTATTGGTTGAGGTATGCAAGTGTGTTGAGGTCTATCACTCTCTGGCATCATGACGAGCTAGTAATGAAGCCTACAGAGACACAAAGGAAGCCGTGAGACTGTATATGTCAGGTAAATCAAAGATAAGAGTGTCAGAAGGACGACAAATCAGAAAATGCGAAGTGTGTGAAAGTATTACCGTATTTCCCGGACTACAAAGCGCACCTGAATATTAGCCGCACAAGCTAAAATCAGGGGAAAATCCTGTTTTGTACATACATTAGCCGCACCTGACTAAAAGCCGCAGGTGTTTCAATGTTGACTTATCATATGTAAGAGAATATGCACAAAGGGAATTGTCAGGAAAGAGATGGCTGTTTGGAGACACACCCCTTTTATTAATATTTTGAAAAACAAGTTATGGGTACATATTTGCACATGTAGTACATAACAGTAACCTACAGCACACCAGAACAATAGATTCGGCCTACCTTTTAGGCTCAGGTGCAGTGACACGGCTTTAACAAGAAGAAAAGTCAGTCATTCACCATCTTTCTCTTCTTCCTGCGCACTAAAACCACCAAAGTCCTCTTCTCCAGTGTCGGATACGAACAGGCTCAGGATGGCTTCGTCATCCACTCTCAGCTTCTTTCCTTCGTTGTCACTTTCAAAACCAAAGAAATCCTCGTTGTCAGTGTCGGAGTCGAACACCCTCAGAAGGGCCGTGGCGGTGTCCTCCTCTCCATCATGCAGCAGTCCAGCCCTTCAAAATCCGTTGGTGATCGTGGATGTTTTCGCACTTTTCCACGCTGTCAGAATCCACCGGTGGAGTTGGGCATAACTTGCTTTTCGCAAGTTTATCTCCGCTCATCATCCACGCCTCCCGCTGAATGCGTAGCGCTACTTTGAAGTTTGTTTTTCGCGCTACTTCGTACGGCACTACGTTGCCTGGCGGACGGACATGTGACTAACATACCACTCTTGAACCCCGATCCTTCCGCCAGGCAACGTAGTGCCGTACAACAGCGGAACAAACAAAACAAATCGTCTTACGATATCACAAAAATCATGGACAATCCATAGAAAAGCCGCACCTGACTAAAAGCCGCAGGGTTCAAAGCTTGTGCAAAAAGTAGCGGCTTATAGCCCGACAATTACGGTACTTAACATACAAATCAAGCTTAAAATAATACAACAGCATACAAGGACATAAATGTCTTTACTTTCATATTCTCACATGAAAGGAACCTGTTAACACATCAGCCAATGATGAACGTGTCATATTACGACATGACGTAAGATAACTTTTTAAATCGTTATTCAATATAAACCACCATCCACAGTATTCATTGCTTTTTGTTTATTCACCATAGGGTAAAGGCAAAACAAAAAAGCACAAGCAACAGGGACAGAAGAGCGAGAAGCCTAAAAGGATGTAGTTCAGGTTCATGGTCCAGAAGGCAAACAGGTAGAGTGTTTTGTCGCAGTACATATGCGGGCTCGCTGTCTTATTGTAGTTGGGCTCATAGACGGAGTAGATCCACACGTTTCCTGAAAGACAGAGCAAAAATAAAATGTTTAATATAGAAGTGAAGAGTTTCATGACTATTATTTATTTTCTTTCTCCAGTGCACTTGTGTGATTCATTAACATAACGCTGATGAATGTTTGTTATTATGGTACACCTACCATATCTGTTTCTCTCACATGCTTTATTGGTTTTTTGGTGCTGCCCATACCAAGAACTTTCATACATGAAATCAATGGGTTCCACATTATTTTATTTACCTCTGTTCACCAGCAGAGTGAATTTAAAATCAAACAATCAAGATTTGACTGAAGTGCAGACAGTGTTAGTTTATTTAACAATGCAGCAACACACATAAATAGTGTGGTCTGGAGGAGGTAACCAAGGCAACCAGTGGAAGTAACATATGAGCAGTAAGATCAGGAAGTAATTGGGTGCGAATGTCTGAAGGTTTTACCTACATGCTGAGTCTTACATTTGCTTTCTGGGAAGCAAACAAACAAAACAAAACTGCTTTCTTCCATTTTTCAGCTTACCAGCAATGAACCAGCAGAAGACGAAGAGTGAAACGAGGCAGCTCCAGGCGCTCCTGCAGTTGCGGAGACACTGAAGGATGGAGAACAGCAAGGTCACCACTCCAACCACCAGCAGGTAGATGGGAATAAAGGGCTCCCTGGGACAGTCATGGAGGTTCAATGCTCCTTTTAGGACACAGAAAAATACCTAACTGTATACATTTATGAAAATGTCTACATCTGTCTAACAGTGAGTGCACCTGTGCTTACCCATGATGAGCTGAGCAATGTGCATGACAAACAAAATCACCTGGAAACATCCTGAGACAAAAACAGAACACATATTAAAGTCATCTGTCTGATGATGGTCCTGCTGAGGTCAGCGTGGCACCAGTTCTTACGTACGACCACAAATGGAGGTCTACATCTGTAGACGTATGTCAGTGTGTACGTGTCAAGCATCGTCTCCAATGAAAACTTCAAAAGATAAAGACACAGAAGTTCAGCTTTGTTCACGACTATCACAAGACTCAAGTGACTCAAGAATCACAGAAGCAGTAAATCTAACCAGGTGACCAAGCAAACTTTAAACAAAACCTTCCCCAAAGGGAAGTGGGTTTACACCCTGTAAATGCTGCACAAAACAAAGGCTAGGTGCACCCAAATTTTTCAACCGCATTGCTTAATCAAGTTCACTTTTTTTTTTAAGTTGCTGTCCATACAGACATTATTGATTTGTAAATGATTAACTAACAAAGTTCTTTATTTGGAGCACAGTTCTATAGGAAGGATAAGTTACTTAAAAAGTGCTTGTGCTTAAAGTGCTTTGGCACTTTGGCACTCTTTGGCAATATTGTAGACAATGTTAAACTTAATCACATCGGCCTCCTCTGACAACCTGTTTGCTGCTGACTGCTGCTTAAAGGCAGTGGGGAGAGGGGAAACTTGGGCAGTGCATTTATCGCAGCATATAATGAGCTTTCTGGATACACTGCTTTTTCAGCGTTGATGGCTCTGTGTCAGAGCACTGGCTATGAATTTCACACAGATCAGGCCTTAACGAAAAAGTTATCAATCCTTCTTTTCATCTTTTCTCACTACCCACAGCTACATCCACTTCTGTCGGGCCTAGGCTACTCACTAGGGCTGGGTATCATCACTGATTTCTATAATCCATTTGATTCTGATTCACGAAGTCCCGATTCGATTTGATTCAATTTTGCCTCAGACACTCAGAAATATTATAATTATGATCATTTAGCAGTAATTTGGCATAATTTAGAAAAAATTTAATTTTAATGTAAATATTTAAAAAGTTGAAATTTCTTCGCTATTAAACAGCAGACATTACGCTTTCTTGTGGAGGTCATTTTTGAAAAACAAAAACAAAAACAGTAGCCGACAGCACTGTACATAACTTGTGCGTAATAAGCCAACGAATAATGCAGAAAACAGATTTGAGACAGAAAACTGTTCTTGAAGTATACTGAGAGAGAGAGCAGCTGTGCCAGATGTGCTTTTGGTGGAAGCAAAACAGCAAAAGTAAGAGGGAATTCGTGACGATGTTTATCAAATGTGAAGCATAGTTTGGATCTTTTTTTGCTGCTGGTTCAGTCAGTTTTGGTTGGAGATCGAAAAAAAAACCTGCAGCATCAGAATCTAGCGCAAAAAAAGTGACGTAAACACAAAGACCGGATCTGTGCTTTCGACTTTCAGCGTGTCCGTGTACGTGCCGTTAGGTCAGAAAACCGACATCTCGCTGATTCTGACGTTTTTATGTCGAATCCGTTAACCTGCTCTCATTTACCGTTTTAGCTGTTTGGTGGTTGTTGAAATAGTTTTGTGAGCTTTAACCTGAGATTCTGGCGTTTCTGTCAAAAATACGTTTATACTTAAAAGTCGATTCAGGATTTAATGAATCGATATTGCGTTAATCACGCTACTCACCTCCCTCTATCCGCCGCACTTTCAAATGTAGACAAGAAGAGCTACAGAAATATCTGGACCACGGCCAATCAGAGAAGTCCCGCCCCTGACTATCTCTGATTGGTTTAGACCATGATATGGGCATAATGTGTGTTTGTTGTTGTTGATTACATGGAGACTATCAGAGTGCGGAGACTTTTGTTTTTTTGTTTTTGCCGAATGGGGCCATTCGATTTTTGATTTTTTGATTTTATTTTATTTTTTATTTTATTTTTTGCACTGTTGAGAAATTGGTCGAACTCTAGAGCCCCGCCTTTTCACTCAAATGATGCTGCTGCTCAACCCATTTGTTGGTTGGGCAGCAGAGTTGAGTGCGATGTTTGTGCCCATGAAAAACTTACCAAATCTTCTCTGCCAATGCCGAACAGTTTCTTTTGCTCCTGTTTTGCAATTCTGATTGGCTACCTGTTTTGTGCCATGTTTGACTGATCTGAAGAGGGCCTATGGCACAGTTTGGAGCAAGCCCTTGTACCATCTCCATATTAAAGGCCAAGCCCCATGGGCTACAACCACACTGAAAAAAGGCCGAACTGGAAGACCAACACAGAGGCTGGATGATAAGAGGCATTAGGGGGACATCTAGTGGCGTTTGAATATTATTGCAGTCAGCCAAGTGTGTTTTCTCTCAGGCACAGTGTGTAAATGTTATAAATCTAAAAAGAAAAGGCTCAGCCAGATGAAAGCTACAGTATGTTTCAGTACTTGAGCTGTTGCACTAAATAAGAAAAAACAGTCAGTTTTACTTCTCTCAGTTAGTTTGAGGACTTTAATTTGTTTACTCATGCCAGGATTAGTGACCTCCAATTAGTGCAGGTGATGACATAATTTACAGTCTCACTAATTCTAAAAGTCCAGTAAATAACCCTCTGCAGTTTGATCTTTTTGACTCCGAAAGTCAAAGCAGTGCCTGCACACATACCTGAAAGTAAGAAGGTAGTCCTCCCACCTAAAGAACTGCAGACCACATCTGCAGAATCCCATAATTTCAAACAGTACAGACTCACGGTGATTAAGAAATATCAACAGCAACATTAAAACATTCAAAGTTTACCATGTTCCTACTTTTTGCAGCTCAACAGCTTGAGGTTAATGTGAAGTCTAACAGGGCAGAGGTAAGACTTGTTGGCGACAGCTACATCTGCCTATAGCTCAGAGGACTCACACTCGAGCGGAGAACTCAGCGGAGGAACTCGGTGAAGAAGAGAGAAGGTTAGTTTATATTTCCTGGTAATGATTTGCAAACTTGGTGGATAAAGGAAAGAGCAATCATGCTTGTAGAGTGGGGTTCATGTAGCACGTCTGCTTCAGGTTAGGCAATCTCAAACACGAGTACAAAGAGGAGGAAGTCAGAAGATTTTCTCCTCCTTGTACATGTTTCTGTTGCTCTTCAAGTCACTGACTTTAGCTGAATACTGGCTGCATACTGAACATATGTTCACGACTCTTACCCAAGGCACTCCAGCTCCCACTGGGAGAGGAGGTTTTTGCAGGGGGGCAAAGACTTTGAGATCCACTCAGCCTCCTGCTGGACACAGTCTTCCTCGACTTCAAGCTAGTCAGTGCTGACGTGTCTGTGATAGAAAGTCAAAAACAGTGCAGCCACAGACATGAAACCACAGATGTACAGGAGGTGAACACAAACATCAGCATGATGTTTGAAATCAGCTCAAAGCAGGAGCAAACACTGAAAGGATCTCACAGTGACGAATACACAGGAGAATAAGCACAAAGCAATCAATGAGCTTCAAACAGGAACACATTAAAAGGACCTCATACCTGAGCTCTGTATTCATTTGTCACGGCTTCATTTTTAAGATGAGCTTTTGACCGTTTTGGTTACAAATAATGGTTTGTTCAGAGCTGCTTCTCTGCAGTGTCACCTTACAAAAAGCCCATCCAGTGAACTGATGGGAGTTTACACCTCTGACAGCATCAGCCTCTCTAATTTATAGATCCATAAGAGATAAATTTACTGAATTTTCCAGAGGAACCCACCCGAGGGATTTATAGTTCTATCTAAATAAGTTGATGAAGAAAATGTCCCAACATGATGATGTAAATCAAACATGCTTTCAGAGTGAGTCTCCAACACGTGAGGAAAACGGGAATCAAGTGAAAATCTGGACTTTCCTAATGAAAGTTTGTCAAACACGATTCCAAATCACTGACTTCCTTTTAAAGTCTCCACAAATTAGTCACTGCCATCTTGTGGCCACAAGATGGCAGTGACGTAAAGGTTGGCTGCAAAGAGGGAGACAGAAGCTGTTTAATATGAAAGCAGAGAGAGCTTTACTTGTTAATTCATGTGTAACTTAAAACTAAGTCATCCTGGACAAAACTGCCTTTTTTCCAGGCTTCTGAGACTGAGTGGCTCCAGTCTGCTCATTCGATCAGTTTTGAATCCTGCAGAAATGATCGTCCTCCTGGAAGGCTCTCCTCTCTCCACAGAGCAACGTCGGAGCTCTGTTACAGTGACCATCAGGTTCTTGGTCACCTCCCTGACTGGTCAGGCAGAGAGCTCTAGGAAGAGTCCTGCTGGTTTACAAACGTCTTCCCTTTAGAGATGAAGCTGCTGAGTTCACTGGGACCTCCACGCCTTGATACAATCCTGTCACAGAGATCAGCAGACAATTCACTGGACTTATTGTGTGCAGAATTTTGAGATGAAAAGTGAATTTAATCCATTTTGGAGTAAGACTGAAATGACAAAATATGACACAATGGCTGAGAATACTTTCCAGATGCATTCCAAGTTTCTCCATTCAATTTACATTTTATTAGCAGGAAAACTGAATGCTGCTATCAGATTTATAAGTGCCTGAAATAATAATTACTAAACGTAGATGCTGATTTAAAAAAGACAAAACAATTTTATAGTAAAACTTTTATTCGGTTTTTTCAAGTCAAAAACAAAGAACAGATACAGAATGAGATCATGACTTGATTTCTATACAGTGGCAACTTTAATTTAAACCTTCCTTTGCCCACACATGTAAAGTCATTCCTCAGCTTTACACTCTGCATCACCCTTCATTCACTCACGCACACACTCCCATTCATTCATTCGCACTGGGAGTCCCGATGACCTGCATTGAGAGAACAGCACATATTTAAGACTACAGGATTGGATGCAGACATAGCGTCCACCGAGATATTTACTGAGTGCAGTCACCAAACCTGGGTTCTGTCAAAGGCCAGAGGGATGCAGTCCTTTAAATTCAACACCCATTGGGGAAGCAGTGTTTTACAAAAGTAGACATTTGAAGATTTTCAGAACAAAACCCAACCGATGCCTCGGGACTCCCAATCACATCCAACACCTGCTCTCCTCCCTATGATTCCCCTCGTCACAGGTACACTTGTAGAAAGAAAAAAAACAAACACTGATTTTCAGAAATGAGGATCACTCATGGATGAAGAGGGAAAAGGGAAGGGGATCCAGCAAGTCCAAAATATTCAGATGAGTTTTTCCATCAGGGGTACAGACTGTTCCCTGACATCATCAAAGCACGAGAGAAAGCACCCGCACTGAAAAGAAAGCTCACACTAATGTAGTGGGTAACAGTGTTTTAAAGAGAGGCCAAAGGCGCCGTTTCTCTGGACGATCTCCGCTTTCAAAGAAAAAACAAAATCGTTACTCTTACCGAGGACAAAATAAAAATAAGTTCAACCTTTCCTCTTTCACAACCTGGTGACATCGGTCAAAATGCGATACAGCTGAGAGTGAACAGAAAAGTAAGTCGTGAGTGGGAGAAAAATGTAAAAATAAAGCACTCCTCCTTCACCCCCTGCCCTCTTCATCCACAGTGTGTGAACATGAGCCTCCTGGAAACAGGTTTATAAAAATCACCAAAAGCAAACAAGTGAAAAGCCAAAAAGAAGTCTTACTTTGTCTCTATTCACACAGAATAGTAGTTAACTTTCTTTCTTAAATAGTCCAAATAAACCTGTGTACAAATCAACTATCAGAGATGGGACAATGATTAGTGAAAAGCCAGATGGATGTGGGAAAAAAATGCTCAAACTAAAGCTTGATCAAAATGTATCAACATGTGTTACTCATGCAAACAGTGACAGAAGCAGCAATGCCAAACTAGTATCCCTCATCCACGGCTGCCCCATTTCCTCCTGAACTCAAAAGTAAAGACAATCCTTCTATTTTATTTAATAGAAATCTTTAAATTCTCCCGCATCAGGGGAAGATCATTTGGAAAAGTTTTCTTCTTTTTCTTGCTTTTGATGCACAAGTCTCCAAAATAGCAGAGGACAATAGGATGCTGGCGGGTGTTTATGACATCATTCAGCGCTCTGGGGTGTGAAGGAGGAAGAGTGCGAGGCCGATGGGTACATACGCTTATGCAGTCGAAGATGCTCTGAATGAGAAGCGTCTTTTTTTGTATAAACTGCATGCCAGTTTCTCTCTCCTGTAATGGATGCGTTAATGGAGACGACATGTTTTAATGTAATTGCACTCGAGCCCCCAAAACAACTGGCAGCAAGTGTTCTTCTACAAAAGCAGGAGAAAAAAAAAAAAAAAAGATTGGGCAGGGGGTCTCACAAGACACACCTCGGTGAAATGTGCAGTAAACAAAAAGGCGCAGGCTAACCCTCCTCGATTTTCCTTCCAGCTTATGCTTTTGGTGATGAATACAATCTGCTTAGCTTTTCGGAAAAGGCTTTTGGCAATATGTACGCGTTCCAGGAACCAAAAAAAAACAAAAAACAACCATTTAATTAATAAGAGCAAGAGAGAGAGACTGGATGCAGGACACTATAAAGTTAAAAAGAGACTCATTTCCCCCTCCACAGTTTAAATATTCACCACATCTTCCTCTCCTTTTCATCCTCTTGAGGGATTCTCAGTTTTGCTTCAACACCCCAAGTGAAAATTAAAAAACTATTTCAAAAAGGCAGCCTTTTTTCCTTCAGGCAAAGCAGTTCAAGTCTTTCACATAATAGTTTTGAACTTTTTTTTTTTTTTGGGGGGGGGGGGGGTTAAAGATGAGGGGGTGGCAGCTCCTTCGGATGGTCCCAGGCTTGAGTTTTCCTCACAGGAAATGATCACAGCTGGGACCCTCCAGTGGCTAAAAGCTCCGTCACCTCCAGCTGTTTAAAGATGCTGTCCGTTTAGTTGTCTCCCACGAGGCGATGGAGCTTCGTCCCCGTTCTGTTATTTCTTTTAGCCGCCTCCCCTTCTCCTGCGCAGCTCATCAGTTGTTCTCCTCGTCGCTGTCGTCAGGGCTGATGGCCGGGCTGTAGGTGGGGGAGGTGGGGCTGTATCCAGGGGAGGTGGGGCTGTATGTCGAGCCTTTGGGACTAGTCGGCGAGTACGTGGGAGATGTGGGTGAGTATTTGGGTGAAGTTGGGGAGTAAGTGGGGGATGTAGGAGAGTATTTGGGGCTGGTGGGGGTATAGGTGGGGGAGGTGGGGGAGTAGGTGGGAGAGGTGGGGCTGTATTTTGGAGTCGTCGGAGAGTAAGTAGGAGAAGTGGGAGAGTACTTCGGCGATGTTGGGGAGTACTTGGGTGACGTGGGAGAATATTTGGGGGAGGTGGGAGTGTACTCTGGGGAGCTGGGGCTGTATGAAGGCGAGGTCGGAGTATATTTGGGTGAGGTGGGGGAGTAAGAGGGCGAGCTGGGGCTGTATGATGGTGAGCTGGGCGTATAAGTGGGCGACTGCGGGGTGTAGCGTGGACTGGAAGGCGAGTATGACGGAGAGGTGGGTGAGTACGAGGGAGAAGTGGGTGAGTAGTTGGGGCTGGTCGGGGTGTAGTTGGGAGAAGTCGGGGAGTAAGATGGCGATGTCGGGGAGTAAGATGGGGAGGTAGGGGAGTAACTGGGTGAGGTGGGGGTGTAGTTTGGTGATGTGGGGCTGTAGCTCGGGCTGGTCGGCGAGTAGGAAGGAGACGTGGGGGAGTACGAAGGGGAGGTGGGCGAATAGGATGGAGAGGTGGGGGAGTAAGAAGGCGAGGTGGGAGAGTAAGACGGTGAGGTGGGTGAATAGCTGGGCGACGTCGGGCTGTAGCTCGGCGACGTCGGACTATAGCTGGGCGAAGTGGGAGAGTAGGAGGGGGAGGTGGGAGAGTAGGAGGGAGAGGTGGGGGAGTAGGAGGGAGACGTCGGAGAGTAGGAAGGAGACGTGGGCGAATAGGAAGGAGAAGTTGGGGAGTAACTGGGCGAGGTGGGCGAGTAGGAAGGAGATGTCGGGCTGTAGTTGGGGCTGGTGGGAGAGTAAGAGGGAGAGGTGGGGGAGTAGGACGGAGAGGTAGGGGAGTAGCCCGGGCTCTGTGGGGTGTAGCCACCTGGGGAACGAGGCTCGTAGGCGGGGGAAGTGGGGGAGTAGTTTGGTGACATGGCTCCACCTAAAGAAGAAGAGACATTTTAGAGATGAGTTATCCAGGATGAGTCTTTGACTTTAATGCATGCAGATTTAACACAACACAACAAATGGATCTAAAGACATTATGAAGCGTGTATCCAAGGTAACTGCCCAAACAAGAGATCAAATGTGGCCAGTCAGTATCTAACCTGGAGATGGGATGTATGGGCTGGCAGGTCCCGGAGATCCTGGAGAGCCAGGAGTGGGAGACCAAGCAGGGGAGTAACCAGGAGAAAAGCCACTTGCGTCTGATGCTGCACTGGGGGAGAACCCTGCTCCTCCAGGGGTCATGCCGCTGCCTGGAGGGTAAATTAAAAATCAAACATCAGTAAATGAAGAACAAAATTAAAAAACAAACAAGAAAAAAAAAAAACCCGCCCACAAAGCAATGTAGGCGCTCACACACACTTACCAACACTGGGAGACCAAGCGCCATAGGCTGGGGTAGCTCCGGTGTTCCATGGGGTCATAGCAGGGGACATGCCGCTCATGGGACTGGGCACAGTGCCGAAGAACATTCCCGTGGCTGCAAATCGGATGGAGACGGAACATAAATATCGTATAAAGAAAAAAGAAAAAGTAAAAAATAAATAAATAAATCTGCAATACAAACGATCCCTGGTTCTATCCAACAGACTTTCCCCCACTTACGTCCAGCCACGCTGATGCCGGGTATGTTTGTGGGAATCTCCATGCCGTATTTGCACTTCTCAGCGTCCAGCAGTAGGTCGAAGCAGCCCGTCCCCGCTGGTGCTAGCTGGCCAAGCATGATATTCTCTGACACACCCTTCATGGGATCGCACTCTCCATGGGATGACGCCTCCATCAACACATCCACCTAAACAGAAAATAAAAGAACATAACTATGAGGACAAAATCTTCATGATTCAGATTAAAAATAATTCAGTAGTTAGTTCTCATACCGTCTCCTCGAAGGAACACTTCATGAGCGGTCCCGTGTCTTGGCGGTTGATGCCGTGACGGGTGATGGCCATCAGGTGACCTCGGCAGGTCATGGTGTCACAGAGCAGAGCCAAGTGGCGGTAGTTGACGTAGGAACCGTCGAAGGAGATGACGTGGTACAACTCCCTCTCCAGAGCCTTTCGCACAGCCTCAATTCCCAAGACCTAACAGAGAGAAAAAGCAGGAGAGGAGAGGGGAAAGTAAATAACAAGGACAACAAAAACAAACAAAAAACAACAGTATTTTGCTCCACTGAGATAAAACCATTTTTATGCTTTTGTACCGTGAATATCTCCACAATGTCGTTGGAGGTGGTCCTGACGGGGTCGACGTCTTTCTCGCTGAGCACTCTCATGAGACTCACTCCGTCCGTCTCAAGGATCCACTCCTGCAGGGCTTTGAACTCACCGTCCTCTGTGATGATGATCTTCTTCTTGTTGTCAGTCTGGGGCAAGTGCATGTACACCTGAAGGAGAGGAGGTGCGCCTTTAACTTATAATCAGGCTTTAGGGAGGAGTTTGAGAACATTAACTTTCCTGCAGCAATCATTAAAATGTGCGTTATCCATTACCTTGCTGATCTGCTCGATGCCCTGCAGAGTCATGTCTGTCAGCATGTTGGACTCGATGCACCTCAGGAAGACGTCGTCATCCATCTTGTCCACCACCTCCTCGTCCTAGGCAGGAAACAAAAAATTTAAAATAAAGAAAATGAATAAATATAAAATCTGACTAGAGTGAATTTACTGTTATTAAAATCATCACTGCTGCTCACCTCCTGGAACTTGTTTTCATCACTGTTCATGATTCTGATTCGCAGCACCAGCTTCTCAGCGTTGTCGTCGTTGAAGATGCAGTTGAGGTCTTCTCCAAAACCTGACAGAGACGCCACAGTTACATTATGGTAAATTCATTCCGAACAGGGAAAAAGAAAGAAAAGAAAATGTGCGACCACACCCCACCTGCATTGATCTTCTCTGCAATCTGCTCCATAGTCAGTTTGCGATCTGTCATGTGCTTCCGGTCGAGCTCGATGCGCAGGAGCCACGGCGAAATTCGTGTCACATCGAAGTCGGGCATCTCGTAGTAGACGTTCACCCACTCCTGGTCCTCGGCCACCACCGTGTTCTGTGGGTTGGGATCGTAGTAGATGGCGGTGTTGGCCGTCACCTGAGAGAAAAAGAATCCAGCTTGTACATTAGGACCGAACAATTTTCTGAAAAATGACACTTCCTGTGGCTTCCTCTAGATCCCATCAAAATAAAGGTACATACAATGACTTCCTCTTACTTTTCTCAGTGTTGTGTGCTCCAGCCGACAGAGGATATCTTTGGCCCTCTCTGCGTCACGTGCCGCCTGACCCAGAAGGAAAACAGTCAGTGAAGGCGTCTTTGGCCTCTTCGAAATGTTGATCAACTCCTTCAGACGGGGCACACCGAGTGTTACGTTCTTGGCCGACACGCCGGCGTAGTGGAAAGTGTTCAGGGTCATCTGAGTGGCTGGCTCTCCCAGAGACTGAGCAGCCAGAGCACCCACCATCTCACCGGGGTGAGCCTGGAAAAGGAGGTGCAGGAAAACAAAATGTGATGTTCAGCTGTTCAGAAGCCTAAAAACGCTTAAACCCCTCGCGTCAATGTGCTAAACTCACAATAGACTGGTTGAACTTGGTCTCAATCTCTCCCAGCAGCCAATCGAAAGCCTCGGTGGACAGCCGGAACTCCTCGGTCATGCGCTTGGAGCACAGTGTGGAGCGCAGGTGGATGTTAAAGAGCAAGGTGGCGTTCTGCTGGGCCTGTCTACTCAGAGGGTCGTCGCCATTCACAATCACCAGCTTCTTACTCAGGTCGTGAACACCTGAGGATGCAAATGCACAAAGACTGAAATTTTGTCTACAGTGGTGTACGCTACAGAAAAAATAAACACCTTTCCTCCCTGTCAGAACACTGGAGCTATGTTGATCTAATCATTCCGCTTGTTATATAACCGGCAGGAATTCACCAAGTGGCTTTACAAAGCTTTAAGAAGCACCTGAGGCCAGGTCATGATCTCTCAGCTCCAACAGCCTCCACACGCACAATTCATCCTTGAACATAAAGAGCTGCAGCTTCAGTGAGATTTCTTATTTTTCAGCTTACCCTCGACCACTCTGAGAGGATGGAGGTCTGTCGGAGTTCGAGGGTTGATTCGGAAGATCTTCTGAGCGTTCCAGATCATTCTGGCCAGGTTGCACGGCAGCACCACCTGCAGGTGAAGCAGCATAGCAGAATGAGTATTTCTGCATTCTCAGTAGTCAAGCTGACCAGTTGTCCCACTTTATGTGGGACAATTCAGTCAGCGTCCCACATTTTGACTGGCTCCGGTTATAAAAGTGAAGACATCTCTCAGAGGAAATCTGTGGCCCATTAAAAAGAAATATGCTGATCTATGTATTTATTCTCACGAATGATTAGCAGACAGAAACATGGCCGAAAGAAAAGTGGGTGCACAAAGGTCCACAGACACTCCAGCTTTATTAATTAGTTTAATAAAAATGTGTGAATCATCTGTGCAACATGAGATTTATACCAGACGTCTAACGTCCATAGTTTTGTTTTTAGATGCATTCATGTTTACTACCTTTAGGGTTTTTGGGGGGCAGTGGAGTTAGAGAGCAGACACATCTATTACTGTGATCTCACACACCTTACTGTCACCAGTAGGGAAAATTGCTCGCAGGATCTCCCTGTCCTCCTTCATCTTATCAAACTCCCTTTCCAAGGTGCCCTGGACATGAGCATTGGTCATCACGTCTTTCACCACGTCTTCTTGCAGCGTTCGCCTCAGTGCTCGCTCATTTGTGCAATCAAACTTGAACCTGGAAATACCAGATGAGGCATGTTAACCACTTCAAAAAAAATGAATAAAATGCTCAGCACAGATCTTAAAATCATTTTAAAACACCACTTCTGTGATTGAACACATGCAGGTGTCAGGTGCGTGACTCACTTCTTTTCGAAGGCTTTGTGCGAGGGTTTCACTGTTGCCAGATTTTGGAACTCTACATTCTCTCCTGCCAGGCCGTCCTCACCGTATCGCAGCTGCACCACCTGATTGATGGAGTTCCGCACTGTGCCATCATACTTCACCATCACAGACTCCATAGACTTGATCAGACGACGCTGGATGTAACCTATAAATGGGGCAATTTTTTTTTTCCTTAAACATCTTGTCCTGCGTTTAAATTTTATTCTCCATTTTTTGGTCAGACTGCACAGACTTACCAGTCTCAGCTGTCTTGACAGCTGTATCAATCAGACCCTCTCTGCCTCCCATGGCGTGGAAGAAGAATTCTGTTGGTGTCAGGCCGGCCAGGTAGGAGTTCTCCACAAAACCTCTGCTCTCAGGACCGTAGTCATCCTTGATGAAGTGAGGCAATGTGCGATGTTTGAAGCCAAACGGGATTCTCTTACCCTCCACGTTCTGCTGCCCCACCACAGCAATAACCTGAATAAGGAGGAAAGACAAGTCGAGTGTCTCGAACTCCAATCAAATCCAATTACTCTAATGCAAGGTGGTAAGGAGGACTCCTTTACCTGTGAGATGTTAATCTTTGAGCCCTTAGATCCAGCCACCACCATGGACTTGAAGTTGTTGTACTCGGACAAAGACTTCTGGGCAGAGGATCCCGTTTTGTCTCGAGCATCGTTAAGGATGCGATTCACCTGGTTCTCAAAGGTCTGCCTCAGTGTGTTACCAGGGGTCGGCTCCAGCTCGTTGTTATGAGCTTTCTCAATGACCTGGCAGACAGAGAGTCAAAGAAATTATTTTCCTGTATAAAATTTCACTCTATTATCTGCAAAAACTGGTGAACCAGCTGAATAAGAATCAGCCTCGAGTTTGAGACGTTTATGAAACATTGTTCTTACTTCTATCACATCCTGTTTGGCTTTCTTGATCGTATTCTGGATGTCAAGGTACGTCTTGGCATCAGCAATGGAGTCACCAATACCAATGGAATGACCTGTTAAAATAGAAGGGCTTATTATGAAAACAATCAATTTGGGAATATTTATTTAATGTCTATTCAGAAATATAGCGATAAAGCTCCACTTCTGATTTCGTACCCTCGATGAGCAGCCAGTTGTTGACCACAGTCTGAATGTTGGAGTAGAAGAGTCGGGTGATATCATGGCCCATTTCCAGGTAGGAGATGTGGACGAGGGAGCCAGCTGATGTTCCCAGGGACTTCTTACACAGGATGCCCATGATCAGCTCACCATTCTCCACTATAACCTGATGAAAGAGATAAATAGTTTACTTATAGTGTAATAAGTTTCCAGTCTGTAACTGATACATAGACGGTCTGGCCTTTGTACCTTAGTGTCGCCGGGTGATATGTGCTTATAAGGACCGCTGTCCTCGTCGTCAGGGTGGGTGCTGTGTGTGCGGATCACATTAATGTGTCCTGGAATGATAAGACTGAAGATCTGCTTGCCAGTCCACAGGGGACGAGGTTTGAGAATGGCCGGCTGAGGCATTTTCCCATCCCAGGTGGAGAGGAACATGAGGAGATTCATCACTTCACCCTGTAACGGGGATAAAAGAATTAAATGAGTGCAAAAGGCACTGTGCATTTAGGATCCTTTAAGAGAAAGAACTGCTGGTGATGAAACGAATCTCCTTACCCTCTCCAAGAAGACGTCCCTTTTGGTGAATTTGCGAACAGCAGTCAGAGTGTCCTGCACGATACCCATGACGGGCCTGTTGGACTGCGGTGTGACGATCATACGAGGCACCATGGCCAACTCTTGAATCTCTGCCCTCGTCTCCAGCGACTGTGGCAGGTGGAGGTTCATTTCATCGCCGTCAAAGTCAGCATTGTAGGGCGTGGTGACACTGGATGGAGACGAAATGTTAGAAACGCTAAAACACTTGTATTACAGCTATTTGCAACTGACAGCGTTAGGAACTGCTAATAACAAATATAGTAAAAGATTTACTAAACATAACGAATTCAAGATACTCAGATTACTTTCAAGACAAGAAGATGAGTCATTGAGTACCTGAGGTTGAGTCGAAATGTGGACCACGGCAGAATCCGCACCCTGTGCCCCATCATAGACATTTTATGTAGTGTAGGTTGTCGGTTGAAAATGACAATGTCCCCGTCACACATGTGTCTCTCCACCTACACAGAAAATAGTGCTTTTTAGTCTGAACACATACACAGGATTGCAAATCAAGTCAGGCTTTAATTATGTATTTTTTCCTTCTTACCTTGTAGCCAATTTGCAGATGAAGATCACTTGGTTTTGGGTGAAATCGCAGGTCAATTCTGTCTCCATTGTCGCGGATGATGTATTTGGCTCCGGGATACTGGCTGTTTCCTCGTCGTACCAGTTCTTGCAATCTGATAGACATAATCCGAACGAATTAGCTGACACAAGTTCACTTCAAATTAAAAAATTCTTGAAGGCACAAATCATTACGTTAAATGAAAATGTACCTGTCTATATTGAAAGGTGTGACAATTTCTGGGAAGGTCATGTTGGCAGCAATGGATCGTGGTACGCCCACTTGGTCAATTTGCAGGTTGGGATCTGGGGTGATGACGGTTCGAGCTGAGAAGTCCACACGCTTCCCCATCAGGTTACCTCGCACTCTCCCCTCCTTCCCCTTTAGACGCTGTTTTATGGACTTGAGAGGGCGGCCAGACTTTTGCATCGCCTGATGTAGAAAAACATTGGTTATAGCAGATGATAATGAGCTCACGTGAATGTTTATCTGTTTCGTTATGGTGCCAGAAAGTACACACATACTCTTGGCAAGCCTGGCAATTCATTGTCCACCATAGTGGCAACATGAAACTGAAGCAGCTTCACATCTTCAGCTATGACGTGAGCAGCCGCACCACTCTGCTCGTTTCTTTTAAGCTGGTTGTTGATTTTGACGATGTCGGCCAGTTTGTGGGTCAAGTCATCCTTTAAAACAGAAGTTAAGTAAGTCATGATGATTTAGGATGCTCTCACATATATGGGAGGGGGAAAAAAAAAGTCTCGGTTGTCCTTTACCTGGTTGCGAGCTGAGCCCTGCATCACTACAGCAGGCCTTACAGACAGTGGAGGCACAGGCAGCACAGTTACAATCATCCACTCTGGTCGGGCGAACTTGGGGTCCATGCCCAAGATGATGTCTTCTTCATCCGCGATGCGCTTGAAGATCTCATGCACACGCTCAGGACTCAGCAAGATTTTCTTCTCCTGCGAGTCCTCATTAACGTGTTTCCACTCAGCATACAACTCCAAGCCGGAGCGTTTAATGCGTGGTTGATAGCGTCCACAGCCCCCGTGACCCTATGTAAACCATAAGGGAAGGATGAGGTTAAATAGCTGAGCCATTCCACGAATGTTTGTACACAGTGACTAAAAGGCCCCACCCAAATACCTTCTCCTTGGTGAGATCCTCCTCCGTCTCCTGCTGCTCCATTCCAAATTTGTTGTCCATCTCCTCTCCGCCTTCACAGATGTTTTTTCCTTTGCACAACTCGTAGACGTGGGTCAAACGCTTCCTGGGTTGTCCTTTGGATTTTGCGAGGATGTCTTTGATCTTGGGATTGTTCTATAGGTTAACAGTAATGGATTAAGGTGTTTTAAGAATCCAAACTTGAAACATCAGGACAGAAATAAGATTTTTTTTTCTAGTGAAACATCAGTACTGTATTATTACTACTTACTGAATCCACTAGCAGCTTGGAGCAAAAGAAGCAGACACACCGAAGAACCTTCATAATCTTTGATATGAAGCCAACGTGGAAAACTGGTTTTGCTAGTTCTATGTGGCCAAAGTGACCTGGACATTCAGTCATGTTGCCTGAAGAAAGAGAAGCAATGTAAACAATATGACATCATGGCCCACCTTTAAAAGAGTATATAGGGACAATAAATGCTAAATTGACAATACCTGCACATGTCTGACATCTCCCAGTTCGCTCTATGACCCCTTGTCTCGGATCCATAAGGCCACTAAGTTTCGGACGTCCTCCTTCTGTTGTTTCGGGGTACTTGATTCCCCATTCTGTGACGGACATCCGTCTCTGGGGAGAAAACAAAGCAAAGTAAGTTACTTTCTTCACATTACTGATCATGTCTCAAAAATCGATACATATTCATTTTGTAAGTTCTTTCAATAATGTAATAACGTAAAATATAATAAAGTAAAAAGTAACACGTGTACACACCACGTAACACGTGTTGTTTCGCTAACAACTGTGCGTGAAAAACATGAATCTCTGCCCACGATAACTTCATATTGAAATTTTAGCTATATGAAAAAAAATAAATAAATCACCAAAAATGCAAACCAAGAAACTGATCAAATATCAGTCATGTCACGCTTAAAAAACAACCTTCAGGTTTAAAAATGCTCTGAATTTATTGAAGTAACGATGCCTTTATTGTGCATACAGTGTTAAAATTCAAACACGCAATGAACACATCAAAGAGCTTCACAGACACCAAAATACCATCTCCACACTGGGCCCAGTTATCAATACGCCTTAATAAAATGGGGTTTCATTCATGTGATAGCATAGATTTATTTAAATAATGATGTTCTTTAAGTTCACAAACTTCCTGCAACATGCTAGTTAGCTCAAGCTACTTACTTACTGTTAGCTAGCTAGGCTACGCTAACAATAGGATTTCCCCATTGTAAACGGAACCATGTCGTTGCCCCATATTTTAAATTACACTATAACTGAAGACACTAATGTAACGTATGTGATATGTAATATAATTTAAAATACGAAAATCCCACCCTCCATAAATAAAACCTACAAGTTCATCTGGGCTGATGATGCCGAATTGAACTCTCTTGATCGTGCGCAATGGGCATGCGCTGTCGCCGGAGGGCGGTCCGTGCATCCTGTCTATTCAAAGAGACGCGTCCTTCCTCGGCACGCCGCTTTGTGAGCAGGAACAGCCTTTAAATTGTCACCACGACTCTGGTCAGGCCGCCAACGGTGACCGGAAAGTCTCCGAAGGCGATAGTCCAGGGACCTCTGCTGTCGGTTGCCTTTAAAGCCGAGTTAATTTTGTTTAATCATATATAAGCTGACTACCAACTGTTCCCCTCCCTTTTTTTGATCCACACTCTGGAGCGCTCTAAGCGCTACTGAATGTTGAGAGGTCCAACGCTTGCTTATATAGATTGAGTCTTACTACGGGTTGGCCCACTCACAAAGACAGGGGCTGACTCTTCGGAAGGTGGGACGTGGATACCCGTAGTAAAACGCTCATTGGCCATTCAAGCCAGTTAAATGAATAATCTATTTTATTGCACGTAAAACCAATTGGAGGGCACGCTTGTTTTTGTCAGCGAATGAAAGCTAAAGGCGGGCGTTGATTTAATCCAAGCTAATTCCTATTGGCTACATCAAGCAAGAATAGGCGGTGTTGAGCATATTTTACATCCAAAATGTGAATATTCAATTTAAAGCCTTCGGATTCGTTCTTTTTCTCGTTAATATTTAGTAGCTGAAAAGAGTTGACCAATGACTGCGAAGATATGAAGCTTCTTATAATAATTTCACCAAAACCCGCCTCGTTTCCGATGTTTGCCGAATGTTGCCGATGTGAATTTCTTCCCTCTGAGCAAAAATAAAAAAAATCTCTCTTCCCTCGTTCGTCTCGCTGTGGATCAGCCTGGGCTCTAAGAAAAGAGGCTCAGAGCTGAGGCCTGTAAATGTCTGTAGTGAAACAGGGAAAATAGTCGACAAATATTACATTTTCACTTCAGAAACATTGTTTATTGGATTATATTTCGATCTCTTTTAAGAAATGCGTCGACGTTTTGGCTTTTTGACTTGTGCATTTTTGGATCTCTGGGACTTTGAATGCAAGCCTCAGACTCGACTGCGAGGGATGGCTGCATATTGAACTGGATTTTCCCGCACGCCCTTTAGGAAAGTCTCGGGGAAGCCTCAACTGCTTATTTAACACCTGCTTCTCACCGGATTTTGACTATTTTCACTTATATCTGTAATATGCTCGCTTTGTATTGAATCATAATGTTAAATTGTTGATTCGCTTTAAAATATTTTTGTTAAAACGAGAAACCCTACAAAGGCCACGTTTCGAAAGCAGGCTGAAATGGCGGTTAAGTTGCATTATTTGGCCACTAATTTTACCGACGAACGGCGAGTGTTATTTAAAGTGTAATGGTTGCAACTCGTTTACAAGCCCGCTGATTCCATTTTTAAATTTCTAGAGTTATTATTTGGCTTTCTTGGGTAAAGCAGTCGATTGGTTAGCTTAACGTCGGACTATTTACCAGCAATGACGGTATGTTCCCTGATGTTTTTTGCCCTGCTATTTCACGTACCATCAACAGTTTATTATATTTATCCCATAATGGTATTATTATATCGTAGTGTTAAAAAGTGCCGTTAACGTGAGGCTCCCTGTGTTTTAGCCTTCTTCGGTTTAGCCCTGTATTTGCCATAATGGCACAAAACGATGTTTACCGGTTAATTACTGGCTAATGGTACCATGCTTGTTTACATGCTGAGGTTGTTGAAAACGCGTTGATTTACTATACCACCTTTATTTTTGCTTTTCAAACGCTACCGTGAGGAATATAATTAAGGCTATCACAGTTAGCGCTCAACATGGCGGTTGTATGCTTCTTGTTGTGAACGAGAAAAGATGGAGGTCTGGAATATTCTTGTTGGCTAACTTGACCAGTCAAATACCCACGTATTTGTTTTTATATTAAACCGCCGAACACAGTATTAAAATGAGCCCTGTGAATATTTTAGCTTTACTTTTAAATCGTTAGGTTATTTCAGAGGTAGAAAGTGCTCGTTTACGTTTGCCAGTGACGATTTGAACACTGTCGACTCTTCGTCGGTGGAGAAAGTTGAAGCCATTTTGCTAACAACGTGCATATTAGTCTGTTATAGAAGAGGAAATCTCTCTGTTTAGTCTGTATGCGGATGTATAACCCTGAATTTACTGTAATTAGAACAATGGGGTCTTAACCAACATGTATTAGAGTCAAACTGAGGTAAGCGTGTTAGAGCTAAAATATTATAAGTGTCTTCAGTAGCTAAGAATTGTCTTCAGCATAAACAATAGATTATGCTCAAAGGAATCGACCGAAGTGACCAGTGTTTCCTGAGCAAAATGATACAATGTCTTAAATGTAAGCTCTTTGACAGCCACCAATCCCATTTGTCCCATAAAAGCAACAGAGGGTTGTTTGGCAGTAGGTGCTCAGTATTCGGTATAGACCCTTTTACACATTTTGTCTTCGTTTTGTCAAAAGAAGGTGGGAGTAAACGCCACAAGCAGTGTTTAAATCCTTGTGTGGTTGCATAATCTAAATCTGGTGTAGTGTTTTTACTGCATGTAATGCTGTTGAAGCATTGTATCAGGTTCTCCTGCCCATTTTCATTTTTTTCTAAATAAAGAAACATTTTTGAAACAACAGTATGGACTGTTAAGTTTTATTTTTACATCCCACATTTTCTTGTTAAAAAAAAAATACCACATGCATGTTGCTGAATGGGACCAAATACCAGCACTGTGAACATGCCTGTTTGCCATCATCTGTTCTGTTTTTTGGCAGATCCATCAGAGGAGAGCATCACTGAAGCTCAGAAGCAAGGTCAGATCTGCTGTATCCACATGGAGTCAAAACATGCTCCGAGTGATGGTGATGACACGTTTTGAAATGTACATAGGAATGTGACAGTAGATCACTTTGTTCACCATGTGCCATGCTATACCATGACTATACAAAGGATTCATTGTTGACCAGTTGGCTCCCTCCTCTGGCTTGTAGTGAGAATGATCAGCTTTGCAAAGGCATTGCACAACCACATTTTCAATGCGGAACCGGCTCCCAGAAGACTGTCAAAAGTGCTCCCTCTGCTGTTCCGAGGAGGTTAGTGCATATAGCCCCATAGTGTCAGCATAGTATCAAAAGCAGTCACCTCTGCTTTCCTAAGCATGAAAGAATCAAATGTGTATAGATCAGACTGGTTCAGGAGTAGGAACGTCCTGTAGGCCTGGTGTGTACGGCCCTTGACTGGATTATTTAAAGAAGATTTCAATGTAAAAACACACTAAAGTTGTGCAATTACTGTAACTTTATGTATATGATTCACTTTTTTTGCTGTTATTGAGTACTTTTTAGTTTTACATACACCTTGTAAATGTAATAGGTAATATCAAATTTCTAAATGGGTAATTACAGCTATGAGATTATGCTGACAAGCAGTTGTAAGTATATATAGAAATATATACTATAATACTTTAAAAGAAGGACAGAGACTATGAATGAAAATTTGAATGCATACGTTTACTAGTAATGCATTTTAAATGTTAATAATAGTACCTTTAATGAGGCATGTGATTGCATATAATGTGAACTTCTTTCAAACTGAAGTTGGAAAATATTTATATTTAATGATAATGATTAATCATTACATGTAGTGAATTCAGCTTTAGAAGTCTGACAGACTGCGGTACTGTCCGCTGCGCAATGTGGCTTAGCTTCTCATACTTTTAAGGTTGCTTCAGTTTATGTTTCTCAGTCATGTTTGCCGCTCAGTTTCACTTTAGAAAATAGATTGGAAGAAAATCCGGACTCTGTGAATGCTGGTGGTTTTGGCAGCTGGATGTTTCCTTCAGTAGCCATGGTTGACTTAAGTTTGATGTTTTAGAGAAGGCCAGTTGGTAACGGTGGCCTGGTTGTTGATGTGTCTGTTAAAACCAGGAGCAAAGTCTCGCTTCGGTTAGAGGGGAATGGTTGTTTGATTTGGCTGCTGTCGGTATAGGAGAGCGTCTGTTTGTTCCTGTAAGGACTGAAGATTGGTGTATCCAGGGGGAGCTCTTGTCTGTCGAGAGCACGTGTGTGTTGTTAGGGGTCAGTGAGTTTGTGGTGGGGTTATAGCACAGTATAGCAAAAAAACAAAGCAGAGACTTAATTTTTTCAGTCAGATTTACAGTGAGCTTAAACTATAACGTTCGCCTCCATCCCTGTAGAAAAATTGTATTGTTATTGAATGACATCAGCCAGTGAGTCACTGCACAGCACAAGATCACTGTTTCTTGACAAAGTGAAAGGCAGCATGTCCTGGAGGCTGTGTTGCTGCTCTCTGGATAAAACTGCTGAACATGAAATGGAGAATTTGTGTGCCTCAGTAAAGTTTGAGAAAATGGGCGGTTGTTGGAAAAACTACAAATCCCAGTGTGCAGGGGTCATCACGCTGAGCACCAGGATCAAACAGGCAAGACTCAGTATTTCATGTCAGGTTCGTGCGATTATTGGAACAAAGAAAAAGAAAACCTTTCGTTCTCTTACATTAGGGACCAGGATGTTAATAAAAAATGGTTGACGCACGTTCAGAGGCGTGCTCCGAGAGCCCATCTGAACAGGCCAGCCCATTTCTGCCCGCTACAGAATGTCCTGTTCTTTGACTGTTTGTTTTGGCTGATGTCAGCCTCTGCCAAGCGTCTTCATCTTTTCTTTCATCCTTCCTTTTATCATCCAAACACTCTTTCAAGCCTTCCAGGTCCCTCATCTGCCGTCTTTTTTACCCAGGATTCCTTTCAGGCAGCTCATTTGCAGACACAAGCAGGAATGTTAAGTCAGCTAGTATTTGACTCGGAGGAGTTTTTGCGGGAGATCTGTGTTTTGTTAAGGCTCTTTCAGCCTTTTCCTGGAATGATCTGGGTGCTAAATTAATTGCTCCTGATCCCACCTCGCGTTGCAATCAGCTTAGCGCTAATCTCGGGTTCTCAGAGCAGCCAAGTCTCGTCTGGGCGACGCTGCTGCAACGAGCTGTCCATTGCTCGCTTCTTCCAGGGTTTTGACCCCTGGCACTGTCCTTTTCACTCATTGTTAAGCTTTTGGGGGGCTTCTTTTTGTACGCCTTTCATTCTCAATCAGCTTGGCCTATTTACCTTTTCATACGGTCGCATGATTGCTTTCGGTCCCCCTCAAAGAGCTGTCTGCCAACTAACTGAACAACTTGAACATATTTCTCTATGTCTTAAGTTTTCATCTTCGCTTTCTTGCGTCATTGGCTTCGTCTGCCTCGCTCATAGTCTCAGAGATGGCCACATGTTGTCTGCGGTGTCCCTTCTTATCCATTTTTTTGTGTTAAGTTTCTCTCCTGTGCTGCTGTTGTGTTTCCCCTGGCTGAATGCCACTGACCAGACCATCTGCCTCATTTTCTTTTTTTTCCCCTTTCTTTCCCTCTTTCCCTTTAATTCTTAATGTCAGCTCAACAGTTGGGTTTCTTTTTTCCACCCTTTCTACATTTTATTTTTGATTACAGGATACGTTTACCTCATATTTTCCTAACTCAAAAAAAAAAAGAAATCCCTGTATCTATCTCTTTTGTCTTTCCAAGACGGCTTCCCGTCTTTCCGGGAGGCTCTGATTGAAGTGCCTGCGTGCTATTTAAAGAGGCGTGGATGAAAGCGGGGTTGTTTACAGTGCCCTCAAAATACAGCCTGTCTAGAAACAGGAAGTACCATCGCCATGAAGCGCAGCAGCACACGGCGTCAGCCAACATGCAGCTACTTCCTCCTCCTCCTCCTCCTCCTCCTCACGGCTGAGCAGCAGCTCCAGCAAAACAACCCTCCTGCTTATCAGAGAATTATGCACCCCTCCCCTCTCCTGCTCCTCCTGAATGGCGCACATACACAGCAGGCTTTTCACCCCCTCCACCATGTCCTATCTCGCTTTCTCCCGTTTTCTTCTGCCTAATGCCCCCCACCCCTTCCAACTGCCTCTCTTTGCCAGTACAGCATGCCTGAGTAGCTGCCTGGAGATGAAGGAGCTAATTAATTTGATTTAGCCGTCCCCTCTCTCTCCCTCTCTCTTTCTGGCAGTGGAAAAACCAGCCGTCCACCTCCCTCCCTCTCTCTTCCACACCATATCAAGCACCCCTCCCAGATGATTTTCCAACTATCCTTTCTAGTCTCCTTTAGCAACATCCTTGCTTCCTCTCCTCCTCTTCTTTTTCTGCTCTTTTCCCCCGTGTTACACAACCATATTTTGCCAGCGGTTTATTGCATATCAAATTGTAAATTAGATGCCAGCCTTAACTCTCTTGCGCGGCCTGCGCCCATGTAATTCCAGTTTTCGACATTTTATCTCCCGTGTGCCCGGGGAGAGTTTGTGTGACTCAGCAGTCTCGCTGCTGAGTCACACAAACATGCTCGTTATAGCTCGGTGTGCCTGCTTCAGGGACCTAGAACAGGCCTGTTAGACTTTGGGTGGATAAAGGCTCGTTTCTGTCATTTGATACTCCGATGGATCCGCCTATTGAGTTATATCAGGCAAGTCCAGCAATGCACTATAACTGTCGAACATAACTTGTCAGCGTAGCTCGATGAAACCTTTCCTGTGCTTTCATCGTGCCTGTGGGACATCCTCTGAGCTTAGCAGCGTGCAGGTTGTGGACATCTGCTGAGGACAGGCTCTTTGTCGTGTGTGTGTGTGTGTGTGTGTATTTCTGGCTGTGAGCATGGTGTAGAGTTGAACCTGCTAACTCCTCTGCCGAGACTTCAGAAGTTTTAAGCATTCTCAGCTCAAGAAAAAAGGGGGAATATGTCTTCCATCTTCCATTTTTAATCCGATTACATGAAAATTATTTCATGATCATTGTTGTTGTGTTAGCAACTAAAATATTTCCGCTGTTTTGTGCCTACCTGCAGTTGGTTTAATAGGTCTGACAGCTGTGAGAAGTTCAAGTAAAAGTGTGAAATTACCCAATAATTCTTGAAGAAACAAAACGAAGACAGGAGTTTGAAAACAATACTTTCAGATTTCGATCCTAGTCTGTCATAGCTCGACCTTTGTGATGATACAAAAGCAGTTTCACCTTTATGCTATGCACGGTTCTGTGGTTGTACCCTTTTAACCTTGAAGCATCCAGTCGTAGCCTCTGTATAGACGTAGAATAAATGTTGTGTTGTGGCACTTCTGACCTGATTATTCAAAGTTTCTTCTGTCTTCCAACCCTGTGGTTTTACGAGTTTTCGAGAGGCTGCTGGCACAGTTATGTTTACATTCTTACAGGTTGGTTGAAAAATGTGTAACTCATACAGCATTTCATTAGATGCCTTTTTTCCCTACTCAGTGACACGTCAGGGGAATATTTTAAGATAAAGCAGGAAAAAATAGGTTTGTCTAATTATAGCTGTAGAATTACAGTCATGTGAAAAAGCTTTCCCAGTGCAATAGCCTGTTAAAGCCAACATTAGCTAAACTGATTCACGCTGGTCTTGCTGTCCAAAGGACATTGTTACAAAAGGTTTGTTTAAATCAGTGGTTCCTAAAGTGGGGGCGCGCCCCTTAGGGGGGCACAGAGCCATTGCAGGGGGGGCGCAGTATGAATAAAAAAACGAATGCTTGGACACTGATAGCATAATGGACAGGTTTTTGGCAGGGCTCCCACACAAATACAAAGCAGAAGATGAAGTATCGCCACATATGCTTCCAAACCAAAGACTAGAAAAAATGATGAAGCATATTTTGCCTTTGGCTTTACCTGCACAACGGTGGCGCCAAGGTAGGTATCCCGATCAGAATTTGTTTCCCCTGCATCGGGAGCACCCGCTGGGCTGTCCAAATCCCGGACAAACAGTATCCCACAGTTGTTTATGTTTGCACAGAGAGGCATTTTGTGAAAAATGTATTGATAGCAATATTGAGTATTCTTACACAGTAACAAAAAACTACACGTATAATAATTACACCATAAAGATGGTTTGTTTTTCTGTTATTTAAAAGTGTTGGTAGTTTATTTTATTGTAACCTCTAATTTATTGCAGTTTACTTTCATTTTTTTTAATGTTTACTAAAGGTTTGAGGTGTGAAATAAACTGCAATGGAGTTTATATGCAAAATATGGGCGTGTGTGGTTGGAGGATGCGTTTGTGCCAGGGGGGCACAAAGATTTTCTTGTAAAACAAAGGGGGGCCCAGCAAAGAAAGTTTGGGAACCACTGGTTTAAATGCAGTTCTGCAAACGTAAGCTTTTTTTGGTAGCGTCTCTGAGCTTTGCACAGTCTGACCTTGGGGTGAATTTGCTGGGATGTCGACTCCTGGGAAGATTGGCAGACGTCTTCAGTATCTTTCACTTGTGAATAATCTTTCTTACCGGAGAGTGATGGACTTCAGATTGTTCTGAAATGGCCTTATAACCCTTCCCATATTAATGGACAACAGCAATTGCTTCTCTAAGATTTTTCCTCATTTCCTCATTGGTATTGTATTACCACCACACTGTAAAAACTTCTGCTTGTAAAAAGGTGCTCATATTTGTTGACGATTGGTTAATCAAGTGTAGTAGATCAGCAGCTCCTGGCGGTTACTTTCCCTTTTATTTCCTGTGGAAGCAGCAAAGGTGTACTTAGTTATTCACCTATTGCACTTTTGCTTTTGTTAAGAAATTAATGACATGATATATAATCTTTTTCTAGTTTTAAGACTAATAGGGAGCAAGTGAATTTTATTATGTCCTAATATATAAAACCTTAGACTTTAAAGAGGGTGTACTTTCTTTTTGACTGTGTGTTGTAAACTGGGCTTTATGATGGTGTTTATCTGTAGGTCTGAGTAGTCTGTGGAAGAGCTGTTAAACCAGTTAAATGGTGGTTTCTGCTGTTAACTTCATCATGTGGGAGCCGTTTGTTGCGTGGATTTTCTGTTCCATATTACCGGCTTCCTGCACTGATTTTGTTTTTTTGTAAACAGCAGAGACGTGTTTGCAGAGGACAGGCTGCAGCACGCTCATCTCTCTCCCTACGTCTACCGAGGTTTCATCAAATTACTCACAGCACTGCCCCTCTCTCTGTGAGATAAAACTGAAGGATTCAACACCCAATCGTGTACAGATGTAAACACATGTAAAGCTCATTATTAGCCCGCACGCTTGCAGAAAATGTATATGCTGCGCTTTCACTGCTTTCCTGAGAAACGCAGAAACTTGCTGCGTCGTCCTCTTAAAGCTGCTGCTTCCTCTTTAAGAAGGCACTGACATTTGAACTCCTGTAACGTTGTTTGACTTCCCACTTTGATCAGAGTCCAAGTCAGCTGGAGAGCAGGTTAGTCATCCCTTCTCTGAGATCACTGAGGATGTTTTCTAACCCATGAACGGGCCTCGGGTTATATGCACACCAGTGTCCGGGTTAGCAGAAACACAAAGTGAATGTTAAGAGGAAACAAGCAAAGAGAGTGACTGATTCCTATCTCATAACTCTTTTTTTTATTTTTATATTCAACTACAAACAACTGACCGAATAAACACCAAGAACTAAGGATCTGATGCTTGACAAGTCTGGTAAGCAGTAAGCAAGCACGTTTAGAGTTCAGGTGCACTAAAACTCAAACTGACTGCAGGTGTGACTCTGCATATCGTGGATCTGACAGAGATGACGACCTTTCCCTTTCTTCTCAGATACAAGATCCTAGGCTCACTCAAGTGTTTATACTGGAACAACAAGCCTCGTTCAGCACGTCTTTAAGAGATAGACTCGAGCTCTCAGTTGTCTTCATTTAAAGAAAAAAGTCAGACTTCTGGATAAAACGCACTGTGTGTTTCCTTAAAGCGGGTATGAACAGCATGTTTTGTTTTTAATTTTAAGAATAGCATGGGGGGTTTATAATCACAAACTACATTGTTGAGGCTACACTGAGCCTTACTGCTCGGATGATGCCATTTCTGGTGCCTCAGTCAGCAGAGTTAGTGACTAGCTGATGAACATAATGTAGCATTTAAAGATTAAAGACTCATATTTCCCCCAGGAGTTAGCTAAGACTAAAAAAAGGGGAAAAAATGAGCGCAAACTTGAGACAATGGATCAAAACATGTTTCAGATGAGTGCTTAATGTGATTAAGATGGCTTAATTTGATAACTATTTGCTAAATTTAAGCTAGTGAAAGTTTAAGACAGCATGTCGAGGTATTTTTACTACTTCACAAACTACTTGCATTTTGAGTACATAGTTTATATCAGCTTCATATCATGGTTAGAACAGTGTTGCTACACAGTGTTAAGATTTATGCTTTATTTTAGCATGTGCATCCGTGTCCTCATGCACAAGCTGACAGACCCTGAAAAACAAACAAGGACGCACCTACCAAAGGTTTCCTCCATAATTCAGCCAGACTGCGTAGGGTCCTTTTGATTGCACAGCTGGTATAGTGCTGAGTGAAAACAACAAAAACATTTTAGTTCAGTCCGACCGTACATGTAGAATTAATTCCTTTTAATTTTCTAAAGAAATCTATTTGAGCTTCAACATCCCGTGTGCGCCCGAGACGAAATCCAAGACTGACGCCGCGACTCAGATAAACACTTTTTTGTTTTCTTCTTCCTTTGGTTAAATATTGAAAGACTTGGTGTGTTAATGGTTTAAATTTTCCACCGACATGGCTTTCTAAGTTTCTCTATCTCTGTGTATTCAGATGTGCGTGTCGCTTGGTAGCACAGCATGAAAAGATATGATCACGTCTGGCCTAACAGCCATGAATAGGGATTGACGGACAACGGGGTGCCTCTGAATGTAGAGTTGGTGGCCGGCTGCAGCCACGGGACAATGCAGGTGCACATGCGTGGACCGAGTGGCTGCACTCCTGTAACACACACTCACTCTCACACACATTGTCTCCGCATCACGCATGCATGAGCTCATTTTCATGACAGACATAATTTTTCACTTTCCAGTTCTCTCTCACATACACACACTTTGCTTTAAAAACGTGCACGAGTGAGGATGGAGGGTGCAGGAAAAAAAAAAAAGTTCACTCAACTCCAAGAGCTCGAGAGGTCACAGGAACAACACCCAATCCCAGAGCGGTTCCCATGGAGACAAGTGTGGCAGCGTACAATGAGGGTGAGAGAGACTGATGAAAGAGGGAAAGGGCAGGGGAAGAGTAGGAGGAGGAGGGTGGGTTGTTGGCGTCAAGGTTCAGTTGGTGGGTACCGGAGGGGGGTGGGCGGGGGGTCTCTCCACTCAAAAGGACAGTGGGAAGTATGATGGTGCTGTAGCATAACAGTACCAGAACATTCTTCCACCCCAGCTCGCATTTTTCTTCCTTCTTGTTCCAGCTGAGAGAATACCTCCTGATCTGAGGCCGCAGAGTGGCTCATGGCTGTCGGAGGAATTTCTACCGACCGCGACACGCAAGGCCGAGAGCAGCGAGGGCGAAGGCAGTTTCTGTTGTGAGGCATTTTGCATGGCTATGCACGAATCAGTGCTCAGATGCAGCTGCAGACCTTGATTAAAGTTGTGCTGCCAAACAAAACTGAGAGTTGTGCCCAGTAGATTTCAGAGTATCCCCCAGATACCCCAGCTGACCTAAAAGCCCTTAATTGCACGAGTCCCCAAACAGCAAAGATGGAAGATGTCTTTGTCGTTGCAGGGTTGCACGTGGACAGTAGAGGTTCGCAACAGTTTTGTTGCTACTCAGTGTGACAGAAAACGGTGTTGGCAGTGCAGTGGTTAGCACTGTTGCCTCACAGTAGAAGGTCCTGGGTTCAACTCCACCATCTGGCCGGGCCTTTTTTGTGTGGAGTTTGTTCTCTCCAGACACTCTGGCTTCCTCCCAGTCCAAAGACACGCAGTTAGTGGGTTTAGGTTAATTGGTGGATTTAAAATTGAGAATGGTTGGCCCTACAGCAGACTGGGAACTTGTCCTAGGTGTACCCTGTCTCTTGTCCTATGACCACTGGGATAAGCTCCAGCTCCCCTCATGTTGGTTCTCTGGACTGTGCCGTTAATGAGATGTAGTCAAAAATCTGAGTTCTGTTTCTACACATCTGTTGAAATTAAAGTTAGACTGGAGCTTCAAATAACTGCCCAAGTAGGTCCTCAGTTGGGGCTCCAAAGATGTACGCAGAGCACCAAGACTTGCTGCTAGAAAGACTTGTTTGGTTGATCGGCCTTTCCTCCCACCTTATCCCTGTCACTGAGCTTTGCATCCATCCATGCAGCTCTCCATACTCTCACCGATGAATGGTGGTGCCATCACTTCCTTCCAGCAACAGCTGTTTACTTTGCAAACGTCAGGACGCAGGACTGAATTATTGTGGCTGTGCCGTCTTTCCAAAGTTGTAAAATTCTTTATGACACCACTGTAAAGCGCGCTTGGCCCTTGCACTCGTCGGTCTGACCGGCCTTCCTGGTTGGCGGTGAATTGTTTTGGTACTTGGAGGAACACGCCTCCACCTACGCAGCCTGTTGCATTGTTTTCACACATGCTATTTTAAATCTGAACACCCTTCATGGTTAGCAAGTGAGGTCACGAAGCATGAAAGACATGGGCATCTGCCAGGCAGGGAGAGCATGAGTTTAAGTTGCATCATGGGAAATGTAGGGTTTGGCATTTTTGTTTCTGGGGGGTTGTTTTGAGCTTTGCTTAAAGTTGGGGACGTTCCGGCACCTGCTGAATCAATTTTAGCTGTTCCTTTTTCAAAGTGTCTCTTCCGAATCCCAAAACTTCATCGAAGTGGCGTGCTGAATGGTCAGAGTACCCCCCCCCCCCCCACACACACACACACACACACAGACACACAACACCCTTTATAATGTCTGAGTTTTCCCCCACTGAACTTCACTTGTTTCACAGAGTGCTCCCATCCGCCATTTGACTACCACCAGCCTTGTGCTCTCTCTGTCTCTCTCTCTCTCCCCGTCGGTCTCACTTTCTCGCTGTCTCTCTCCCTCGTTCTCCTCTCACTGTCCCTCCGTCTGTCTGTCCTGGTGCCCAGGTTTTTTGAGTTGGCGTGGTTCCTGTTTGTTTTCAGCCATTTTGGGGACTTGCAGTGCTCGTAACAAACTGCTTAAATGGCGTCCTCTTGCTTGCTTGCTCTCCCACTCTGTCTCCCTCTGCCTCTCTCCCTCCCTCTCCCTATCACTGGGCTTTGTGTATATAAAGTAGTGTGTGTGTGTGTGTATGCGTGTGTGTCTGTGCATGTGTGTTAGAGAGGGAAAGGGGGGGGGGGGAGGACAACACTTCCAAATAAAAGGAAGATTGGATTCAGTGAGGTTGGGGTGGAAGTGGTGGTGGGTCAGTTGAGGGGGTGCAGAGGGATTCACTTGCCGGAGAAGAAGAAGAAAAGAGCAAAAACACTAAGAATCGTGTGTCAGAGGCAAAAAAAACTGGAGTGAGACAGGAGAGAGAGCAAGAAAAGGGGGGAGTGAGCGAGTGAGAGCAAGCAAGTTCGAGTGTGAGAATCGCTCCTGCCCTCTGTCTTCACACACTGCTGCCTGTATGTGTGTGCATGCGTGTGTGCGCCGCCTCTCCCTCCGCTCACTCTCTCTCTCTCTCTCTCCCTCTCTCGCACACACTCCGACGTGCGCATACACAGACCAAAGGGGGAGAGAGAGAGAGAGAGAGGGAGTGTGAGGGGAAAGAACACATCGCAGCAGAGATGCAGCAGGAGGTTTTCCGAGGTACGTTCTCTTGTATGCTTGCCTTGCTGAGAGACAGACAGAGAGAATAAGAGGAAGAGAGGCTGAAATCTGTTGTTTTCCTGCTTGTTTTTCCGCTTCACTCTGCTGCTGTGGCGGTGATTGCTCCGCGCGTGAAGAAGGAGGAAAAGGTTTTTATTTTACTGTGCGCGTGCTGGGGCGTGAGTCCTGTGGTGGGTGTGTGCGCTTATGCAGTGTGTGTTTATGGTAGGGTATTTATATGTGTGTGTATGTGTGTGTGTGTGCGCGCTGGATCTGTGCGTGTGCGTGTGCCAGTAACAGGCCTCGTCCCTCGTCTCCCTCATCCTCTGTCGCTGGCGCACCACGCAGTTCTTTTTCAAGAGCGATGACTCGTTCTGAGATTGTGATGAAACTTTTAATTTATCTCGCGTCTCGGCGAGTCACTGCAGGTCAGGGACTCGAGGGGAGAGGGAGCGAGCGGTGGCGGTCAGCCCGCACCGGTCGGGAAAAGGCGTCAAACACGCGATGCAAGGTTTGTTTTGAGGGGGTCTCTTAAACATGGTGGGCCGGTCCCCCACCTCCTGCATGTGAACTCGCCAACAACATTAGAGGAAGTGTTCTGGTGAGTTTAAATGTCGGATGTAGGCGATGGTAAACATCTCCGGTCCCATCAACAGGTTCTGTCTCTTATTTCGTTTTTTTGGGCCGCCCAGTTTGTCCTCCATTTTACCAGCCTGGTGTTGTGCTGGAGGTTGCCTCACATAGAGCGGTAGAGGGCATATTGATGTCCCCAGCCCAGCATAAGCCTTACTTTTTTCTTTTTTTTTTTCCAAAACAACAGAGCATCTGCTGCCAGCTACTCCCAACATTCCTCGTTCCCCTCCTGGATGCCGAGACAGGTCCCCGAGCTCGGCATGTGGAAAATATGACCCATACTGCCACGGGGTGAGAGGTCATAGGTCAGACAATAGGAAGTGTAGTTCCTCTGCAGCTCTGTTGTGTTGAAAAAAAAAAGAAATAAAAGAAGATGATGATGTTGATAGCGGCGGTTTGCTATTTTAAATGTGGCTGAGTCACACATTAGATGAATTAAGTGCCTTTGAGGCGTTTTTCTGCGCTGGACATTAAAGTGCTGAGATGAAAAGCGTTACCGTCTTTGACTTGGTTAGCTGTGTTTACATAAATGTTTTTGTTTTTTTTCTCACATGCTGCAAACTTAAAAGGATGTGGACAAGCTCAGGAAGCTGGTGCAGCGCTTTGCTGCTCACCCTGCCATGGGTGTACTTGCTGTTCATGGTGACAAACCGCTTTGCTAATACTCGCATGTTAAGAACTTAAATGAGGTTTTCACGCCTTCAGCAGGGACTGCGCATGAAATTGAAAATGATTTGGGGGTGGGGGGAATTACCTCAACAAAGGTCACCGATGCATTGCCGCCGCTCTCCAGAGCTGGGGTTTTTTTTTTTTCCCTTCTTCATGTTTTTTTGGGTCTCGCTGCTTCCTAATGCCTCCCATGATTCTGTTGCAGCAAGCAGAATTATGGGAATTACGTGCTGGGCTGGGAGCTAACAGAGCGTGGAGAGTGGTGCGTTTTAGACACGGGCAGGTTTGCCGGTGCGTGCAGTGGCATTCGAAAACACCATGATACGACAGTTTACACACAGGGTGGGGGCACGCAGTCAGTCACACTGAGGGATTGCACGAGGGGGGGATATGAAAGACGAGGAAACCGTAAAATGTGAACACGGGATGGATGTGTTTGAAGTCTCCCCTCCAGCCCCCCCACGCCCCCACTCACACCACCATAACCACTCCCCGAACCATGCCAACTTCCCCTTACCTCCTCCCTCCTGCTCTATCCCATCTGGCTGGCTCCACCACGCCCTCTTGGCCGGGGGGTTGTCGGGAGTTCAGTAGCTGTTCTTGCTAACGATGCCCCCCACCCCACCAACCCACCCACACTCACAACATTATGCACACACACAAACACTCATCTTTGCAGACCTACTGCTGCTTCGATGCCTGGGCCCCTCTGGCTGACCTTCCACAGGGGAGGGCGCCCAGCTACACCTTCGTCTTCCCACATGCTCCTCGCCGCTGGCTCGCCGGCTGGAACACACAGGCCCCCCACATTCACCCTCGCAAGCACTCCTCTTAACCTATCACACACACACAAATACACGCACGAGCACTGATACCATGATTACTTTCAGTAATAATAACATTGCAGTCAGCAGCCTAATTGCTGAGTGCAATGTTATTATCACGCCACAAATAAAGGGATATCCTGAAAAAGGATTGCAAAGAAGGAAAAACATAAGTCACACACACACACACACACACACAGACTTCCTGGTTCAGCTGTGACCTGTAGTTACTGTCAGGTTACTGCCACTGGTTACAGTTTCCTATTTTATAAGAAACGCATCAAACTCATCCGCTGCATTCAGGGTCAGAGTAAACTCAAACTAAACTCGGTCCGTCACGGCCTGTTTGATCGTCAAGCTGCTTCTATTTTTTTTTTCCCAGGCGTGCAAGTTATCGAAGATATCCTGTTGTTGTGTTGCAGTTGTGTAAATATGATGGCCTAAACTGTGGAAATAAAAAGAAGTTTTAATCAAGGCCTAATTTGGGAGAGTGAATGGCAAAGAGTGAATACCCAGAGGTGAAGTTAATCATTTAAGCACTATTAGTTCAAAATTTAAAGGAGCCATAGGTGCAAGTGTTAGCTGTTTGCACTATATTGATTGTGCCACATTAAGAGGCGCTAAAGCAGCATTAAATCTAATTTGCTTTAATCAGACCTTTTAATATTCAATTATAAGAAGTATTGTTGTGAAAGAGCTGTAAAGGGTTTCCTTTTTATGTCGTTTTCCCTTTGAAGATTAAAAAAAAAATCTCAACACTGGTGGTTTGATTTTTGAGAGTGTTTCTGTAAGATGGTTAAAAAAAAACATGGTAACTGAATCCCACCAGTTATTTGTCTATCAGCATGAGTACCAGTTTCAGTGCGGAATAAACAGATTGCTCAACGTCTGGTTCAAGGCCTCGAGCTGGTGCACCAGCCAAACTCCTCTGCCGTCCTGCCTTCTGTTATACAAGGCCAGTTTAGCGGCGATGTTCCCGGTGACTGATTGTCCGTTGCAAATCATACAATTATAAGGGAAAAGTTAAAGTTCTCCACATTTTTCTCCTGCCAAGAGAAAAAAGACCCCAAAGTCAATAAGTCAAACTTGGAGTCCAAGCAGGTCCAAGTTATTTGTTGTGCTGGATAGCACTTTTAATTTCCTAAAGTTAAGGAGTTTAAAGGTTAATGAGAGGAGTACGGTCAGGTAGGCTTTGTTACTTACGGATCAGCGTTTCCCGTAAAACCCTCTCACCTCCATCAAGTGAATTCCTCTGTCTGAGGTTTCTCCTTGCTTTACTCACGCTGCGTGTCATGCTTCCTCTTCGCGCTACTGTGCCTCCTCCCTCTTATTTGCCAATCACAGTTTCCACTGTGGCTCTATTTCTTCCAGTGTCCCTCATTTCAGTTACCTGGGGAAAGCGACTGATAGCAGTAGTGAAAAACAAAAAACGAGCCTTAATTTTCCCTGAAGATTTCCTGCTCGGTGGCATACAGGGGTTGCGCAGTGAATGCCAGACCCATCTGTATCCCCCTAATGGTGTCATGCGTTGGTCATACGTGTTGGCCATGCCGTTACAATGTGCAGTCAACGTTTAATTTGTAATTATAATCAAAACGAGGAACTTTATTGTCACTTTAAATGCACCGATCTTCAACTTTGTGCTATTTTTAAGGTTTTAAAGAATAAAATCCTCCTAATCAAAACCGCTGATGTTTACTTTCTCTTCAGATTTGTCATTTGATGTGGAAAACAAACTGAATCATGCTCAAAGTCTGCCTTTGATCCCTCTGCCTGTCAGCCCAGCGTCTCTGTCTTTACATGAAAGCCGACGCGTTTGCTATAATGCGCGTCGTGTTTACGTGAGCCCGCTCCGTAATTTGGCCCGCACCGGCTGAGCACCTGCTCTCGATGCGCGGTTTTTGTAGTGCCACGAGCATAAATAGACGAACGCTTCACAGGCCGGGCGACGTGTTTATTTGTGCAGAACATCCTGTTGCAGAGAGGTGTGGGAACAGGGTTGCTGTTTATTTTGATTTTTGCCTGGGGACTCTCATGGTCACATTTGTCTGTGCGCCGAGTGTCGAGGTGTTTGTCCACTCATCTGTGTGTGTGTGTGTGTGTGTGTGTGTGTGTGTGTGTGTGTGTGTGTGTGTGTGTGTGTGTGTGTGGAGATAAAGTTGGGACTTTTAAAAGACAGCCTGTCACAGTCAGGCTGCGTGTTGTGCAGGCTCTGCTTGCACAGTGGCTCCGTGCGTCATAGGGAGATGAAGAGAAAGAGCGAGGGGGCGTCGTACGCATTTTCCTGTCCGCGACGCAAGAATCAGATGAGGGAATGAAATTTTTAGCCTTGGCGCTGTCTCTCAGCGCGTCCGCCCACTTGTAGCAGCCTGGCGCTTGCCATAAGGGATTTCCTGCACAACATCTATCGCTCAGCAAATGTGAGCGACAACGGAGGCCCGTTTCAGTACTGAGCACTGATTCGTGCACCCTTGCTCTGATTTAGATCTGAAAGCCGGCATGAACCGCTTTATTGTCCCTTGCATAACAAAGAGCATGTGCCGCTGCTTGCACCCAGTATGTGATTAAAAGACACTTCTGTTTTCCTTCCGTTGGCTACATGTCACTCCAGCTGCATCCTCAGTGTTAGGCCGCTGTGCACTCAGATTCACCCTTTGGTTTTGAATATCATTTACAAGCAGGCCCTTCCATGTTGAACTGCTTTGTTTATGCCGGCCTGTCTTGCCTGTGGGTGAGAGTGTATGCAGAGTGCACGTATGTGCTCTGCGTGTGTGTGTGGTAGCATTAGCCTGGGCTCCTGTTTATCTGACGGTGCCGTGTGTCTGACTGTTCCTATATTAACCTCCCCCCCCCCCCCTTTTCACTAACCCACACACTCTTTCTGTCTCCCTTTTTTTCTGTCACCCTTTCACTCTCCCTCATCCTCACCCTCTTTTCTCCTTCTCTGTCTCTCCCTCCTCTTTCCTCTGCAATAACAGTGCTGACCTAGTTTCTGCCTGTTCAGGGCTGCCTGTGGAATTTTACAGCGGCCTGCCTTCCTGGCTGCTTTGCTGCTCGAAACGAAGGCAGAAAAGCATGACTGAGGATTTTTCTCCTCGTCACATCATTACGGCCCAATCCCGTCTCTGCCCCCCCCCCCCCCCCAAAATCTGCAGACCTAAACAAATGAACCCGCAATAAATAAGTGATAACAGCGAGCTGACTGCCGGTACGCGATTCTGCTGCTTTCTCATTTATGGGACATTTTTGCAGTGGCACTGCAACCGCCACCGTAGCAGGCGAATTAGGATGGAAATGAGGATAGCCTGTCGCTCATCTTCTCCGGCTTAGCCGAGATTGTACCGGATGCAGAGGGCAGAAAAACACCCCTTCTCTGTGCACATGCATGCAATCTCCCTCACCCCCCCCCCATCCCCGCCTTCACAAATAAATGGTTAGAGTCATGCCTGGCAAATACTAGCCACTGCCAGGAATGGCTAACAAGGCTCTTGCTCACATATAAAGAGAGAGCGGGACTATTTTTATGCGTGTTGGGGCCACGAATCTAAGTCAGCAATTTATTCCGCGGGAATCTTGATTAAATCTGAACGCCTTCCAATTAGGCATAGGGAATGTTGTGTCACAGCCTAGAGAGAGAGATGGATCGCTGGAATGCGTTTCTGAAAGCTTGGCTGTGGCACGCTGAAATCTAAACCAGCACTGCCGCAGATTCATTCCTTCCCCCTCTGCCCTCTCCCTCCCTGCACTCACCATTCCTGCCTGAGCAGTCGGGAGTTCAGCATAGCTGGGCATTTAGTCTTCTCCACCGTTTGTCATGATTGCGTCTGCAAAAGTTTTGGGTGTAATGTCCATTTTCTACCTTATGTATGTTTTGTACATATACCATGGTATGCTTATAATGCTAATACCTTCTTTCTGATTTTTTTTCTTTCAGATTTCGGGGGGTGGTCATGGTGTCCGGTGAGGTGTGGGACCCCCTCCGTGTGGGCCATATTCCGTCACGTCTGAGTGAACAACGCCCGGCTTCCCTCTGCAAACCCGCACGGACTGCAGCTAAGGACCCCACCTCACACCAAAGTCAGCGACTGTCCCCTTTGTCTTCCCCGCCGCCGCTGCCAGTGGTTCGAAACACCCTTCACCCAGCTCGAGCTTCCTCCTTGCATCCGCCTGTCAGTTTGTACGGCTCAAACAAGGTCAAAGGACTACACAAACCAGTACACCGTCCTGGTGTGACTTCCCAGTCTGAAGAAGAAAAAGAAGAGGAGGGGGAGGAAGGGGAAGCTGAGCGCTTGGAGATGAAGGGTAAAAGGCTCGGAGGCCGGGGAGAGACCACAATGGAGGACAGGTTAGAGGATATGGGTGATGGACCTAAAAATGCAAAAATCACCCTAAGCTTCCCGCTCAGTGCAGCCCCCCTTCCGACCTCTCTGACATCACCAAACCACTGTCATGGCTCCTCCTCCTCATCTTCCCCTTCCCCCCACCGACGGCGACCGTCGTCCAAAAGCTCAGACAAGGGGTCGCTGTGGAAACTGGATGCCACCATGGACGTAAAGCACAGACCTTTTAAACCCCCAAGACACGACAGCTCTCCGTCCTCTTCGCCCTCCTCCTCCTCATCTCCCATGACTGTTCATGCACTCATCAGAAAGGACATCAAATCGCCACCTCCTCTAAAGTGCTCCAAGCTCAGTTCAGAGACTCAGTTTCACAGGTCGCCACCAAGATCCTCCACCGGGCCTTTTGGGGGATGTTATGCTAGAGATGGATGGGATGAAAGGCACAGGGCGGCCAACGGTACAGCCTCCCCCTCACAGACTGCTCAGATCCTCTTCAGTCTGGGCACATCAGCCTATCAGAGAGGCGGGGATGCAGAGAGACGAGAGAAAATAACAGGAAGGCCATCTGGGAAAGCTGGGAGCCCTCACGGACCAAGTCTTCACCCACCCACCCTCCATCTCCCTCCCCCTTTACCACCACCACCTCCTCCTCCCTCCGAGGGCCTCACCGCACCCCCACACTCATCCTCCTACTCCCCTACTGACAGCCTGAAGCCCGAACTGATTTGTGGCGTGTGCCATCGGCTGTTTAGCTCAGCCTCCTCCCTCACGGTCCACATGCGGCTGCATCGTGGCAGCCGCGCCCTTTGCTGCCGTTACTGTGGCAAGGTCTTTATCCACAGCAAGAGACTGCAATCCCACGAGGCCTCCTGCAGGGTGCCAGGCCTGCCCTCTAATAGCCTTCGCCCTCCTTCTCTCACTATACAGCCAAAGGAGGAGCCGCTGGAGGAGGGCGAGGTGAGAGTGGAGGGGGGAATGATTGTGGGAGAGACAGACATCAGCAAGGCACGGCCAGGGAAGAAAGCACGAAGCCTCCTGGCGCGTATCCAAGGTGATGATGCAGCAGGCACAGAGGTGCTGGCGGGTGATGAGAACCATTTTGTGAAGGTGGTAGACGGCAATGTCATCTACTTCTGCTCTGTGTGCGAGCGCTCCTACATGACCCTCTCCAGCCTGAAGCGTCACTCTAATGTGCACTCCTGGCGCCGCAAATATCCGTGCCATTTCTGCGACAAGGTCTTTGCCCTGGCCGAGTACCGCACAAAGCATGAGGTGTGGCACACAGGAGAGCGCCGCTACCAGTGCATCTTCTGCTGGGATGCCTTCGCCACGTACTACAATCTCAAAACCCATCAGAAGACCATCCATGGGATTAATCCCAGCCTCATCTCCAGTGAGAAGACAGCTAACGGGGGTTATAAGCAGAAAGCTAACGCCCTCAAACTGTACCGTCTTCTTCCCATGCGCTCCCAGAAGAGACCCTACAAGACTTACAGTGACAGTTTGCATAACGGCCTGCTCCTGCCACCAACCGAAACACCTCCCCTCTCCCTGCCAGGCCTGGGCTGTGCTCTGGGCCCCGGGGACCTGCAAAGCCTAATCAGTGGGGCCCACCCTCAGAGTCTAAAGCCTGACCCAGATGCCTTCCCTGATGGATTCCCTGATGGATTCCCTGATGGATTCCCTGTCTCTGTGACTGCTGAGCACAGGGACCTCTCTGCACTAACACCCCTCCCCCAGGTAGATATGTCCCAGGTTAGAAAACATGAGAGTGAAGACATTGAGTCAGAGCAGGGGAGAGGTAGTGGCAGCTTCAAAATGTCCAACAGCAGTAAAACCAAAAGTCTCAAGAGTGGTAGAGGCACAGAGACGAGCATGCCTTCTGTGATAACATATGGCCATACAAAGCCCTCCGTCATAGTTCACGGGACAGCTGTGTCATCCTCTGTCATTGTGCATAGCAATCAGGTCACGTCTGGAAGCGAGAAAAGCCCAGTGAACAGCCCATCCCCCGAAAACAGTGACAGTCAGACTGTAGTCAAGGGCCCGTCTCGGCCCATCAAAAAGCAAAGGGACAGCATAGATAATCACAGAAAGAGGTCAAGAGACAGTTCAGATACGGCAGAGGAGGGCTCGAGAGGCAGGCAGGACAGAGAGACAGGCAGATTATTTCACAAATCACGCAAGTCCCACAGCAAGAGTGATATCTCTAACTCAAAGCAGCTGTCAGCATCTGTAGGGTCACAGGTCAAAGAGGCAGGGCCACTGTGTCAGATTACTGTACGTATTGGTGAGGAGGCCATAGTGAAGCGCAGTATATCTGAGACAGACCTCAGGAGAGATAAGAGCCTTTCTCCCCCCAAAACCAAACGCAGTGAAACATCATCTGTGCGGGACGCCAAGGAACCACGCCACTCTCACTCCCACCACCACCACCACAGACACCGCCTCCAAAGCAGAGCCAGCATGGAAGCAGAGGGCAATAAGGAAGGTGGAGACTCTGAGGAGGAGGAGGAAGAAGAAGAAGTGGTCAGGAAAAAGAGCCCCAAATCCCCCAGTGAAGTGAGGGAGTACTACTTTCGTCAGGAGGTGCGCGAGCTCGAGAGCGACCATGACACAGAGGACAATTTATGGCGACCTTACTACTCCTATAAGCCCAAGAGAAAGGCCCAAGCACATCTACAGAGGGTAAAGAGCTGGCAGAGGAAGCTAAAGTACAAGCGCTCCATCCGGCTGAAGAGGAGGGCAGAGAGGCTTAAGAACCTTTCAAATAAAGAAACAGAGAAATCACAAGATGAAGAAGAGGATGCAACAACTGAGGAGGCTGAAAAACTGCCAAAAGCTAACAGAGACAAGGGAGAGGGGGAAAAGAAAGATAAAAATAAAGAGGCTGAAGAAGAGGTTAAGGAAACCCGCCATGAGGTTTCCACCTCTCCTGTGCACTCTCCAAAACCTCCTCAGTCTACCTCAGTGGCTCCTACAGGAATAAAAAGGCGGCCGTGGACTAACGGGAACGCAGCTGAGTGTGGTACGTGCGGCCGCTGGTTCTCGAGCCCCAGAAAACGAGACAAACATGAGCTGAGCCACCTGCTGGAGTTTGTTTGCCTTTTCTGTCGAGCCACTTTCCCCTCGAGGGATAAGCTGGAAGACCACCAGAGAGCCCAACATCCCAAACCTACTGAAGCCCCCTGTGCACCTCTCAAAGCTGCTCACGAACAAGTAGAAGGGGTCAAACCTGTGCCAGAGATTTCAAAATATGATGAAGATAAGGGGGGACAGGGTGGCCTGGGAGGGAGTCACTCTAGTCCAACTCGTCTAAGTAGAAGGGCCTTATCACGACACACGTGCCCACAGTGTCACAAGGTGTGCAAGACATCCTCAGCTCTGAATCGACACATCCGACGCCACGAGCTCAGCAGTTCTCCAGAGAGAGAAAGAGAAGATAAAGACACAGAGCCAAAAACAGCAGAGACAGTTGCTGACATTCTTAGCAGAGAGAATGAAAAAGCAGAGCTTCCCAGTGCTCTCTCTGTTTCAGTCATCAGCTATTCGACGCCAGAGCCGCCCAGCAGTGGCGAGTGCTTGGCGTCGCAGCAGCCTGAGGAGCACCTCTGTGAGCTCACAGATCATCAGGTGTCAGAAACCAGTGACAAACCTGAACTAACAGAGCCCACACTTCCAGCTCCAGAGAGAGAGCCACCAAAAGCTGCAGACCCTCCGTTAGACGCCCCAGTAAACCTTACACCCACCAACCACAAATTAACATCTGCCACGCCCTCCACCCTCCAGACCGTGCTCGTCATGAACGGATCTGAATGTCTTGACTACCGCACTCCCAGCAAAAAGCACCTAGATAGTCAGATCCACAGAATACCCAGCCCTGTGCACGCTGTGGCATCCGCCAACACCTCCCCAAATGTGCCCATGACATCACAGACCAGAATAACCACTGCTGCTCCTCCTGTTTCCATGACAACATGTTCCAGCTCCGAGGGGGGATTCATGAAACGGGATGGGGTCATTATGGACAGAGAGAGACAGGGTGGGAGCAGTTTATTTCTACACGCCGGCTACGAGGAGCCGCCTCTGGTGCAAGATCTCAGAGTCCAGTCCCTGTCCCGCAGTCCCTCTCCCAATGAAGCACAAGACCTGACCATGTCCTCAATACTAGCTCGCGAGAGGGAGATAGAGAGGCAAAGGGAGAAAGAGAGGGAGCTGGAGAGACAGAGAGAGCGGGAGAGGGAGAAAGAAATTGTGAGGGAGAGAGAAAAAGAACTAGAGAGGGTCCACCAAGTCAGTAGAGCTGCTCACATCCCAGAGGACCAGATCACACTTTTGGTCCCCAAAGAGGAGCCCTTGAGCCCTGTCCCATCTCCCCAACATATCCCCACTCAAACCACTATGAATGGACCCTCATCACACAGGCACACTCCCAAATCCCCCTGCCGGTCACCTTCGACCATTGGACTGATAGCTCAAACCAACCACCAGGTTCACTCCAGTTCACAAGGACTTGACAGGCTTACGCTGCCCACTGGAGCAGCTGGTGCCGGCGACCGCCCCTCTGCCCACGCTCTGCTTCTCCCCCGAGCCCCACAGCCACCTGAACCGGAGCACCAGGATACCGTTTCTTCTAGAGATTCCCAGCAAGGTAACACCACCCCAGTGGGTTACCCCTCCCAGGATTATCCACTACCCCTCATTGTGCCGGACAGCTACCGCTCTGGTAAGAAGCAGGAGGAAAACCTGCTCATGTCCTCCTACCCGCCTGGAACGCTTCCCTTTGGCCCCTTGGGAAAAGTGATGGTCCCTAATGGCGGGGACCTGGCCAAGCTGCCATTCTATCCGGACCCCTACCAGCTGCTGTATGGGCCCCAGTTCCTGGCCTATCCCTACAACTTGGCAGCGCTGCCCGTGGCTCTGAATATGATGGCACCGGGGGGAGACAAAGTGGAGCCTCTGCCCTTCCTCCCTGCCATCTTCAACTACGCAGCAACTGCCGGGCCTTACATGGGGGCGGCCCCCCATCCCCTCGTGGCAAACCCAAGCCTCTACAGCGGCAGCAGCGGCAGCAGCAAAAAGCAACGGGACAACAGCAGCAGCAAACCCTAGGACAGCCACGCATTAAAAGGAATATAATTCAAAGGGGACAGCCTCATGTGTTCAGGCTGGGAGCGGGAGGAGTGCATACACTGGCACGGCACCCCTGCCTCTCTTTAATCCAGCAGAGATCAGAGTTAGGAAGCAAAAGTGTGAAGGGAGGAGAAGAAGCAAAGAAACTCTCCTGCCTTTACTCCTGCTCGCCTCTCTCCGCATCTCTCCCGCCCAGCTGTAGCGTGTTATAGATCTAGAGCTCGATTAATCTTCCTCTTTGACTCATTATATTATCTATAATATAAGAATTAAGAACTGCTAACAGGGTGTGTGTTTTGTGAAAAAAAGAAAAAAAATTAGTTCAGTCTACTTCCCTTTATAGTCACCGCATAACGAGGATAAAGGCTCTTCAGGGAAGGCTTGTGTGGGCAAGGATGAGGCAGAGGAGTCCTTATTCAACACGGCTGGAGGTGGTGAAGCATTAAACGACTCAAACCTTTTGCGTGCGTTTGTACGAGTGAGCGAGTGAGAACAGCAGGCGTGTCCCGCTGGTGTAAAAGTGTCCACGAGAGGTATATATGTGAGCTTTTACATGAACATGTACAGCAGGTAGGGATGTGTGCATGCAGGGGTTGAGCATTAACTGCATATGTGCGAAAGTGTGTGAGTTTGGGTGTGTGGGAATAAGATCATTCCGTTTGAGACGCACACAGCATTCCTACTCTAGTCGGAAAAGCTACCGTAGGTCAATGTGTAGAAGTGCATTTAGAAGCGATTCTTCATATCCAAATCATTAAGAAGTCGAAGCTGTGGCTGGACGCGAGTCTATGACAATGACAGATCAGCTGAGCTTCTGAGGTCTGTCAGCGAACCTGGCGACTCCGAGGGCCAGATGACACTGTAGGATCTGTATAGCATTCACCATAGTTTATACCTTATGTGCACAAACAAGAAAAGTAGTGGTCACTTAAAAGGGACACTTGTAGCTGCTTCGGAAATGTAGCTGGCCACTGGGTAAGAATTAAAGGCTGGTAGACCATTGCACTTCTGTTTTTTCATCTCATTTCCTTCACTTAAAAACTTAAAAAGAAAAAAAAAACTGAAAATACTACTAAAAAAAAAAAAAAGAAAGGTCAGCCTTCATGTTGCGTAGCTTTTTCCCCTCTTTGACTGGAAGAGGAAAAGGCTCCATTTTCTAAGCCAGGAAGAAGAGAGCAAAGAATGAGGGGGGAGAAAGAGAAATGAATTCAGGGTATTGAGTTGTTTCTGAAGAGGAAAGAGAAATATATGGGCACAAAACTGCTGGACTCTGAACAGAAGTGCTCCGTAGAAATGACGCTGCGGACGAAAAATGTTGTCCTGCTCCATAACTGTGAGGAGATTGGAAAAAGAAAAAGAAAGTCTGAACTATTCCCTTCCTGCCTTGTGTTATTAGCGAGAGGTAGGAAAAGGCCAAAAAGCGGTGGCCGACACTCTCCAGACGCCCTCGCGGTGGGGCCTTTTTGTTAAGTGTAATGTTATCTCTCTATATGTTTGTTCCGTTGAAAAGATGTTGTTGTTTATGTTGTTTAGCCCTACCAGGTGGGGAAAGTGGCTTCGGCGGAAAAGAGGGGAGGGTAAAAACTTCAAAATATGAATGTAAATTTAGTCATGAGGTTAATGAAGTACAGCTACATTAATGGTAGAGTTGTTTTTTTGTTTGTTTTTTTTTGTTTTTTTTCCAAGTTCCTGTTTTGTTTTCTGTTTTGACACAAATAACCTGTTAAAAGAACCGTATAACGTCTGGTATGCATATATACAGTAGTCCTAGGAACATGTCAGTAAACTTTGGTTCTGTATCCACAAAGCATGAGCAACACTCGCTTCCTAACCGTTTATATCCTCGGCAAATCTGGCATTGTGCGCACAGCTTCTGTTTTGTTTCCTTTTATATATATTTTTTCTGGTCTCTAAATCATCCATATCTGTTATGTTTTTGATGTATTATTTGGAAGAATTCCACAAAAATTAGTCGCCACTTTTCTTTTTTTTTTTACTTCTCACGGTCACTTTGTAGGCGCTATTTTAATCCCGCCCCCTCCCCGCCCCTCGCCCCTCTCCCCCTCGAGCATACACTCGCTCGCTGCACCTTCTTTTGTTTTTGTTACTGGTGTTGTTGTTCTGAGTGACGACGTTTCGGTGTGTGATGGTACTCGGGCACCTTTTTGGTCCAGGTGGGAGTGTTGAAAACACTGTGTGACCGACTGCAGGGGTGCACAGGCGTCCCCCTTGGGTGTGGTTACAAGCCTTTTTATTTTTAAATGTTTTTTTTTTATTTGTTTTTTTGTATGTTTGGGGTACGTGTTGTGTACGAGAGCGAGCGGCTGCGTGACGTGAATAAGAAAACCAAAATAAATCTGCCTAAGCAGCATATCCCTTGGCAGTATATGGGCCACCTGTTTTGTTTTTCTTTTCTGTGGGTTAGTTTCAGTGTAAAATAAAAAGCCTTTCTGTCTCCAATACACTATCTCAAGCCATTCCTGTAGACGGACATGTTTGTGTTTCGCGGGGGTGTTTTTGGACCATAGTTTCTTATGCCATAGTTTGCTCTCATGGTTATCATACAGACCAAAAGCATGCAAATCGACGTATTGTAGTGACTGGACTGGAATCTGGAGGTTTAAAAAATCAAACTAAACAAAACAACTATTTACTGTATGTTTTAGTTTCAATGAATGTGCCTCTGCTTTGATATTTAAATAATTATAGTAAGATGTGGATCTGCCAGATTTCATCTGTTAAAGGTGCCTTGTTATGGCATAAGAAATTTGAATTAGCATTTTTTTTTCCTTGAGAAATGATGATTTGGAGATAGAGTTCTTGGCTTTGTTTGCTACGAAGCTGTTCATAGATGTAGGAGTGTGGCTAAACTGTTTTGGTATCGTGTACATGTCTAGGGTAATACTGTGCCATATAGAGCCCACAGAATATGTTATTGTTATTTTTAAAAGATGTTTTAATGTTGCCTGATGACTTTGTCTTTAGATTTGATACAAAGGCTTGTAGCCACAGCTCTCCCAAAGTCTGTAGTTTCCTCTCTCCGACATTCTACTTCTCCTCCACCCCAACCCCACCCCGTTTCCGTCTCCCTTTCTTTCTCTTTGCTGCAATCAAACAAAATAAAGTATTAACCTGATGACCCAGCGAAATCAGCTCTAGCTTGGTGCTGCGTGTGTTGTTTTGTGGTTGTTCTTGTTCATGTTGATGATGTGTCCAATCTGTACAAGTTGATCAAGCGCCCTTAATACGAACCATGTGTTTAAAGTCAGCAGATGTCTGCTTTTGCATTGTTTGTGAAATGTGCGTTTAATATTTAGCAGATCGGGGGGGAAAAAGCTTTGTTTTAAAGACGCATGTCATCTCTCCCCTCCAAAAACTCAGAATGTATGGATTTTTCTTCTGGCCTGTGCTGATTTTTATCCTCCAAGATTGTTTTGGTGCGAATTGCCCAGTTTGGGAGATATCAGCTGTAAGCTGAGACGTCTGCCTTCTTCTATTCAATATAATGGAACCAGATGGCTCTCGCTTTACTGTGCTGAGAGTGCCAAAAAACAAAAAAACAAAACAAACAAAGAAAAAGATGCATCGGAAAAGCGAAGAAGGAAAAGTAGAAATTCATTCAGCTATTTCTGAGTAGGAGGAGAAATATGTGGGCACGAATCATGAAGTGAATACTCAAAAATCTTGTTATGAGCAGTTTCATCAGGAGCTTTGACTGCATGAGCCAGCTAACATGACAGCTCAGCTGATCCATTGTAATATTTGCATCCTGTCACGCTGTCACAAGCACGATCTCTGGATACGGCTGGCCGACGTGGTTCACTTGGAAAGAAAATATCTGAAACAGCTGAACAACTCGCAGCAAACCAAACTAGGTCACATGTGGATAAAATATGGCCCGAGGTCCAAAACGGGCCCGTGGATCATCTAGAGCTGGCCCCTGACGTTCTAAGAGGAAAACTAAGCGCACAACCATAAAAATACCAATAAAAAGCAGCACTGTGATAACAGATATTGAGGCGAAGGACTGTTATAAGTCTGCACTGCTCAATTTCAACTTAAAGCACTCCACTTTTTTGTAATGATCTATAACAGTTTTACTCTAATGGTAAATGAGGCCGTATTTATGTAGATGCAACAATTCAACAAGTTTTCCTTTGCTTAGTGTGAAAAAAACTTGACCTGCCCTCATCTAAAGGAATAAATCTTCTTATTTTGTATCCAAACATGCCATTTCTAAAAAATCTTTAATCTAGGAATTTTTGTCTTAGTTTCAGTAATCAATTGGGGAGCGTTTCTAATATGTGTCAGTTACCATTGTTTACTTGTGAATAGTGGTTTCAGAGGGTCAGAGGCAAAGATTGATTAATATGATCAACATGGGCATCTGATCAGATTTAAGAACAGACCAAGTGCTTTAAGCTTTATTTCTCACTTTATATTAAATGCATGTTTAAAAAAGACACGTGGACTGTAATGCAAGCCAAAGCAATATGAGCCTTTTGTTTTATTACACTTCTCTAAAAGGTTGGGGTTTTTTTGGGGGGGGGTACTCAGAGAGAGAAACCAGTTTATTTTCTATATTGTGATTGTTTTTAATCAGGGCTTCATATATCATCCAAGGCCTGTATAACAGAACATTCTACTGCTAAAAACACACCTGCTGACGGTGTTTTCCTCGACAAACCCCCTCTGTAGAAACGTTTGATCCTAACGTCCCGACAAAATAAAAGCAAATGCTGAAATCTGCATTTGTGGAAAAGGTGAAACAAAGAATTCATCATAAAGTAAGAATTTACCGTTCACCTGTAGCGTCTCTGCTTAATCATTCGTGTCAGCTTAGTTGGTTGCTGAGAAAGAAACCTGAGCCTGATCACAGATTACCATCACCGAATGAGCACTAGTGACACTCAGTGGATTATCCAGGAACAGCCAGTCCTAAAACGTGAGGTAACAGATGAATTGCCTTTGAACATATTAAAGGGACAGATCACTCCAACATCAAAATGACATGTTTTGACCTCTGATCCGTAGCTCCAATTATCCTTCTAGATCAGGGGTATCAAACATGCAGCCCAGGGGCCAAATCCCGGCCCGTCAAAGGATCCCCCTGCCCCACTGTGTGGCTTCAGAAGGTGGGAAATAAAAATGCTTTGAATTCATTAATAAAGTATTTCTATCTTTTAAAGTTGTTAGGATTATAAAGAATTTAAATACTCTTTGTTGTTTCACACTGAAGGTTTTGTACTTTTGTACATCAGCTGTGATCCCTAGATTTTAACACACGTGCAATGACAGTAGCTCATGACTGTTGGAAAAACAGACCTGCAGGTACGAGTCTGACTTCATTCACTCCGTTTATTTTGTAATGTTGCCTGTAGGTGATATTAACACTGAGATGCATTTAACTGTTGATTGGGACATGTGTGTTTCGTGCTGAAATAAACAGCACTTTTTCTTATCACTGTAAGAAAATCACACAGACCTGGTCCCTTTATGAACTTTGGACCTGTTTCCATCCTGACTGATACGCTCCCCAGTGTTCATAAGTTTCTCCTTTTAAATCACTTTTAAATGAAATGAGTTACTCTGAGGGTAAACACATGCTTGCACCTGTCTGAGTTGGTGCAAAATTGGACACATTTGCTTATTTTTTACAAAACAACATCAATTGATGTTGTTTTCCAGCAAGCAACTTCGATTACCTTACACTGATAAGTAAGATGTATGTAGGTATACTCTAGTTTCCCCTGAGCTGATCCGTGGTATGTCACAGAAACGCACAGGTATGAGGGCAGATGGAGGGCAGTTATTTTAAATTCATCAAAAATATGTGTATGCATTTGAATCAACTGGAGATAGCAGCCTTTCCCCACTGAGGTCTTTTAATCTTGCCAAATTGTATGTTTTGCCAGCAGGCAGCGGAGACCACTCACTGAAAAGGAGGAATCTATGGATGGTAAAATGGTAAATGGCCTGTATTTGTATAGCGCTTTACTCGTCCCTAAGGACCCCAAAGCGCTTTACATATCCAGTCATCCACCCATTCACACACATTCACACACTGGTGATGGCAGCTACATTGTAGCCACAGCCACCCTGGGGCGCACTGACAGAGGCGATGCAACTAGAGGCGGGCGGATCGATATCAGTACCAGTGCTAGTATTGGTATGGGATCAATACTAAGTTATACTCTGTTTCTACCCTCTAAATTCCGTGTGTAGTTCACTGAACATTTTACATTTTTTTGTTGTTTGTTACGGTGTTTGTTCCCAGAAATAAAAAAAAAAAGAACTCAAACGTGCACTATGAATAATATCTTAACCTTTTTTCGTGTTGACTGTTTTATTTATAACCTATAATACATTTAAAGAACAGAAGCTGACAAAAAAAATAGTTTCAAAATACATAAAAATCTGAAAGTTGTACTTTGTTGTGTTAACTAATAATTGTGGAAAGTAAACATCACAATGGTCATTAAAATTGATGATGATTAATCTCATAATTCATGCTTTCCCCTGAATAAGCTGATTTTTATAGGTTAAAAGTATCGGTATTGGCAACACTGCTGGGGAATGCGCAAATAAATATCACCAGTTAACCTAAAACCTAGTTAAACTGGAACACCATTAACACCGGTGTGTGACGAGTATCCTCCGACCTGCACAGTTCAGGGTCTCGTTATCATGTGGAGGGCAGAGGCGAGCAGGCGAGAAAGCTGCTCGCAGACGTCCTGCTGCCTGCCTACAGCAATGACTCATTGGTCACGTGATAGTCACAGTCATGCCTTCTGATTGGTCCAGAATCTAACGCAGACGACCAATCATCCTGCGATGCGGAAATAACGTCTCCAAAACGACAACAACGTAGCGGGAAATTGAAAGGAGAAGCAGCTGGTAACAGTGCACAGTTTCTGCAACTTTAGGTTCTAAGTTAATTTACAGTTTAAAATGGTATCTTTAGAGCTTTAAGCGATGTTTCCTGGTTTTCTCTGTGGACGCGGTATGTTGCCGCTAGTTTAGTGTTTCCTCGTAAAATCTCGTAAAAGTATTGACTGCAATGAACGCTGTATTTATTTTGACATGTTGCTCAAAAAGGCTGTAAATCTGTGACTTAGCAGTTCCCTGTCCTCTCGATCAGCCATTCCAACTTCTTGTTTCGCAGGAGTCACCGATGCAAGTCATCTGCCTCCATCCTCCTCCTCTGTCATACCAACCCTCTACAGATCCACTTACACTACATCCATGAATCTCCTCTGTGGTCTTCCTCTTTTCCTCCTGCCTGGCAGCTCCATCTTCAACATCCTTTGTCCAGTATATCCACCGTCCCACCTCTGCACATGTCCAAACCATCTCAGCCTGAGCTGTCCGTCTGATGCACACATTTTCAGTCTTTCTATCAGTCCCACCATCTCCAAATTATACATCACAGCAGATCTCTCTACCATCTTGTAAACCTCCCTGTCACTCTTGTTGTTATCCTCCTGTCACAAATCACCCTGAAACTTTTCTCCACCCGCTCCACCCTGCCTGTGCTCTCTTTCACGTGCACACTGTCTTTTGCTTTCGATGGATGATCTCAGGTATCCAGTGGAGCAGAACCACTGGATCATCATAGTGCAGGGTTTTGGGTGACAACATGTCCCTATTTATGTGGGACTGCACTTGTCCCCCTATGCCACACCTGGAGACAATAACCCACATTTTGATTGGCTCTGCAGAACATGCACTGTTCCAAAATCTGTCTTTTTTTTATAATACTCAGGAAAAGATTGTCTAATGCCATACTCATCAGGGAAAGTTACACGTCACTAAAATGTCACAAGCTAGCAGATTATGTTCAGTATGATGGAAAGAACTGCAGAAAAATGAAGCAGCAGTATGTACTGAAAAATGGAGTAATGAAATAACAGTGAAATAAAAGGAATTTATTGGAATATATAAATACTGTTGCGTGAGACCATAAGAACAAGCTTAAGCTTCCTTTTATCCTCATTGTGTTTACCTAGCAAGAGAGTTGGAAGTGTGTTAGATTTGACCTCTGTATGCTAAATAAATCTGGGAAAATGTACGTTTTAGTGTACTGTACAAACATTTCAGGCGACCTCTCAACTATGTTGACATGTCCCACTTCACCCCAGTCACACACAGCGTTTGCCCTACATTTAGTTTGTTGGGATCTGGTCAAACTTGTAGTTGGCAAAGTTACAGAAGATGCCTTTAACTATTCTCTGGTCATCATAATAAGAGGATACAGAAGGAGAGCAGAAAATAATTCATTCCTAATTTCTGTCTAGAAGCAGCACACAAAGAGGTTCCAAAGAAATCTGAGTAGTAAAATAAAAAACAGTTCTGTTAATCGGAGTGGTATTTTTCAAGATTTTTTCTTTTTTAATCAAATGGTCAAAAACAAAACGTAAAAAACATGAAGTTAACTTTTTATTACTGTAGTTTACATTCACCCGAGGGCTCACCCCGCCTCCACTTGCAGCATCATTTCAGACGTAGTGCAGAAGCTGCAGGCGCTCTCTCCTGACGCACCAAACTTTATAATGGGGGATTTTAACCATGTCTCTCTTAAATCAACTTTGGACAATCTGTATCAATATGTATCCTGTCCTACCAGACGGGATAAAATGTTGGGCCTTTGTTACGGATCGGTGAAGAATGCTTATAAATCCCTCCCGCTTCCTCCTCTGGGATCTGCAGACCATAACTGTGCATCTTCTGCCCATCTATAAAACTGTCTTAAAACGAGAGAAGACAAAGACTAAGGATGTTGACTTATGGTCAGAAGAATCTATGCTTACCTTGCAGGAATGTTTTAAGTGTACAGATTGGGAAGTTTTTATTCAGTCTTGTGGAGATGATCTCGACGCTCTGGTGGATGTTACTAGCTCTTATGCAGTATTTTGTAAAGACATGATTATACCCCGTAAGCGCGTTAAGGTCTATGCTAACAATAAGCCATGGGTCACTAAAAGCGTCAAATCCTGTTTAAGGAAAAAGAGACAGGCCTTTAAAGAGGGGGCTGTTACTGATTTTCAGACAGCCACCAAAGAAATGAAAATCGAGATCTTGAAGGCAAAACAGAGCTACAAAAACCTTCTTGAAAGCAAATTTGCTGCAAGAAATTTTGGGTCTGCCTGGACTTGTATGAAAACCATAGCAGGGTTTCAAAACCCCCAGAGCAGCAGTCAGGTCATTTTAGATGGTTTTAATTCAGACAGAGATTTTGCAAACGCTTTAAATATGTTTTATGCTCGTTTTAGTTCTTCTGATTTTAGCGAGGATATTTTGGAACTGAAACAGAAACTGAGAGATACTCAGCACTTTATCATTGAACTCAGCGATGTTAAAAAGGCCTTTCATACAGTCAATGTGAACAAGAGCCAGGGTCCTGATAATATTAGTGGCCGCCTAATTAAATCTTGTGCTGATGAACTCAGTCCTATATTTCAGGTTATTTTTAACAAATCCTTGCAAACACAACATGTGCCCTCTCTTTGGAAAGAAGCAGTCGTGGTTCCTGTCCCTAAATCTAGTCGTCCAAAAATTCTAAATGACTTCAGGCCTGTTGCCCTCACTTCAGTTGTAATGAAAGTCTTTGAAAAAATCATCAGAAATGTGATTATGAAAGAGACTGAAGGTCAGCTGGATCCAAATCAGTTTGCCTATAGGCCCAACAGAGGAGTGGAGGACGCACTTTTGACTTTGTTAAATCTGATTCTTAAACATGTAGAGAGTAAAGGGACTTTTGCAAGACTTCTTTTCATTGATTTTTCTTCGGCTTTTAATACAATACAGCCCCATATTTTAATTAAAAGACTTTTAGAACAGTTTGAAATTAGGAAAAACCTGGTGGGCTGGATTTTAGGTTTTTTAACTAACAGGTCACAAAGAGTGAGAATAAATGGGATTCTGTCTGACCCAGTGTTCTCCTCCACAGGTTCTCCTCAAGGCTGCGTCTTATCTCCCTTATTATTCATTCTCTATACAAACATGTGTCAGAGCAGACATGAAAACAGGGCCATCATTAAATATGCAGATGACTCTGTTATTGTCAGCTTACTGAAAGAGGGTGAAACTAACCACGGTCCAGTCATTGATGACTTTGTTCAGTGGTGTGAGGAGTCTTATCTCCAGCTGAACATATCTAAAACAAAAGATATGGTGATTCCTTTTAGGAAACAACAAAATGGGCACGCAGTCACTTTAATTAAAGGTCAGAAAATAGAGCAAGTACAATCATATAAATATCTTGGGACTATAATCAATCAAAATTGCAAATCAGTTTGTAAAAAGGGTCACCAGCACCTTTATTGTCTTAGGAAACTTGCTCATTTCCACACTGACCAAAAAATGTTAACTTTGTTTTATCGTTCTTTTATTGAGTCTGTTTTATCCTTTTGTTTGGTGGCATGGTTTGGTCAGACCTCTGTCACAGAGAAAAACTCTCTAAATCAGATAGTGAGATGGTCCAGTCGTCTGATAGGTGAGCCACAGTCTTGTTTAGCCTCCCTGTACTCTAAGCAGGTAGAGGATGGCTTTATCAATCCTTAAAAATGGTTCCCATCCTCTAAGGGGTGAATTTCAGCATCTTCCCTCAGGACGGAGGTTTATAAAAATAGCTTTGTCCCCGTTGCTGTCACTGAATTAAATAAGAACTGTTTTTGATTCGAAATATTAAAATTACTATATATGTGCCAAAGTGAGGTTTATATCTTTACTAGGTATGTGTGTTTTTAAAGGGATGCCAAATGCTGTCATTTTTTCTGTAAAGCAAATTTACCTTGCCTATGGGTATAAATAAAGTAACCTTGACCTTGACCTTGATGATGGCTCTATCACAGTGTCCCATTATGTCAGAACACAAAATGCCATAACCCTAAAAGCAGCAGCATGGACGGCAGCCATCAGTAATCCCTTCATTTAGATGAGTGCTGATACCTTCTGTGATCAGCTCGTATGTATGAGAGCGTGTGACAGGGAAGAGTTGTGGCCTGTTTGCTGTTCATCTTGCATTTCCCACCTTTCATGGCCTGATTGTGTGCAGCGGAAGAAAAGAACTTTGAGTTCTCTCTCCCCCTTCACTGCAACATTTTACACACACACTTAGCCATGGCTGGCAGCGGTCAATCAAGGTTCCTGTGTAATGTGTAAACACATGTGTCTGGGTTCGCTAAGGTCACTCACCTGGCCCGCAGTCGTGTCCTTACACAAATAACAACGAGTGCGGAAGATTGATGGACTGATAAAAACACACTTTTTAACTTCTAATATTGCAACAGACCCTTTAAAACCCCCCACAGTTTCTTTCTTCTGTTTGCCTGTGATAGGTTTGTAGCTTGAACCTATTCGCTGGAACGTTGAAGACAATATAATTACACAGCAAGCAAGACACGAAGTAGGCAAAGTTCTTCATGTTTCTCGTGCACGGGAGAGAACCGGACAGGCGCCGTTCCTTCGCTTGACCCCAGTTGCTCTCGTCCGCTCCCCCGTAACACTGCTCTTTTATTGAGGTTACATGAATTCATTAACATACGACGTGTACATACACACAAAGAGTACCTTGCCCGTGTGTGTGTGTGTGTGTGTGTGTGTGTGTGTGTGTGTGTGTGTGTGTGTGTGTGTGTGTGTGTGGGGTCAGAGTGTGACCCCATAAATGACTTCCCTAAACCTGCTGGTCTGGAAGTCCAACAGTTCATCTAAACAAAAGGCACTTAGCCTAAAACAGATATAGCCACGTTTATCCTACCATAAAACAATAAGAGAAGGTACGACCTCTCCCATGCTCCCAGAGTGCTCTCTAATGCACACAAAGTTTGCAGACTATCAAGGATCAAACCTCTACCAATCGACAACTAATTATAAAACTCTAAGCATATATAAGTAGATATTTCTAAGCATAAATGACAATCAACAATACAAAACCTAACAGCCTGCTGTACTTCACATTCACCACCCACAGCCATCTGCATTTCTGCAAACACTGGTCTCAACCAGCGCGGCCTTCCAGCCTCAGGATCGATAGCTTGTCCAGAACATGGCATATATGCCCTCTGGATCCCAGGAATTGTGACAGCAGACGCCAGCGAACTGCAGACTTTTCCACAATCTCTCTGCTCCTCATCCTTTTTTCCTTTTTCCTCATAAATTTGTACATTTACCATTTTTTTCTCAGAATTTTTCCCTTTTTTCTCCCAAAGTTGCAAATTCTTTGCTATTATAATTGTCAATTAAATTGATAAATTTGCATTTGTATTTTTCTCTCAGAACTTTCTTTTACATTTTTTTTCTCAGGTAACTCGAACATTTCTTTCTGGTAAATTAGATAAGCTCCAGTTCTTCTAAAGATTTGTTGTTCTTGTATTGTTTTGTTGTTGTTGTTTTTTTTAGTTTCATATTTTTAATTTAAACCCATTTTTTTAAAAATTAAAAATTTCAACTTAACCTTGAAAAGTAAAGCAATGCAGCTTTGCCCTTTTTACTTTATACATTTGAGTTTTTTCTTGTAAAGTTGACCATTTTTTCACCTAAATGTCTTTTTCATGAGTTTTCCTATTTTTTCTTCTGCGTTTGTGAATTTCTTTTCAATTTTTGTTTCTCTAAAACTTTTTTCTTGTAAATTTCCTAGTGTTTTTTCCTCACAAATTTGAGACTTTAATCTCAAATGCCACTTTGTTTTTTTCTTGGCTTTACAAATGTGTAAAGCTATCCAAGTGTTCATAAACACTTGGATTGCCTTGTAATTTTCAGTCTTTTAAACACCACAAGACGAAGGCCACTTACTTGTTTATTAAAGTGAAAGCAGACATTTCCAAAACTGGCCACTCAAATGAGAAAAATCTTGATACTTGATGGATAAACAATACTAAACCTCAGGGGAGAAATATTTCAGTGAGATTCAAACTGTCTCTTTAATCTCTTCATGAAAAGGATGAGTCAGTCATCGTCTGGGAAATGGTTGTGGTCTCCTGAAAATAGTTGTTTCGGTTAAAGCCTAACAAACTGCTGAATTTGACTAAGAACAGATCCCTTTTTTCTACAGCACATGTTGTAGCTTTTGAAAGCAGGGAGACATAGATGGTACCATAGTAATAATAATAATGGCTCTATCACAGTGTCCCATTATGTCAGAACACAAAATGCCATAACCCTAAAAGCAGCAGCATGGACGGCAGCCATCAGTAATCCCTTCATTTAGATGAGTGCTGATACCTTCTGTGATCAGCTCGTATGTATGAGAGCGTGTGACAGGGAAGAGTTGTGGCCTGTTTGCTGTTCATCTTGCATTTCCCACCTTTCATGGCCTGATTGTGTGCAGCGGAAGAAAAGAACTTTGAGTTCTCTCTCCCCCTTCACTGCAACATTTTACACACACACTTAGTCATGGCTGGCAGCGGTCAATCAAGGTTCCTGTGTAATGTGTAAACACATGTGTCTGGGTTCGCTAAGGTCACTCACCTGGCCCGCAGTCGTGTCCTTACACAAATAACAACGAGTGCGGAAGATTGATGGACTGATAAAAACACACTTTTTAACTTCTAATATTGCAACAGACCCTTTAAAAAACCCCACAGTTTCTTTCTTCTGTTTGCCTGCTGTACTTCACATTCACCACCCACAGCCATCTGCATTTCTGCAAACACTGGTCTCAACCAGCGCGGCCTTCCAGCCTCAGGGATCGATAGCTTGTCCAGAACATGGCATATATGCCCTTTGGATCCCAGGAATTGTGACAGCAGACACCAGCGAACTGCAGACTTTTCCACAATCTCTCTGCTCCTCATCCTAACTCGACCTCCATCTGCACCGCAGTGTAGCTGGACCAACCGTGGGCTGTGGGGACTGAACGCGGCGAGGCCTGGGTCAGTGAATGTGCTGCAGGATGACTTGGAAAGCAATGGCAGGTGCACTACTGCTCACTCTGAGCCTTATTTTGCTGGGGTGGGGAGCTGAGGGCCAGGAAAACGGAGGTGATAAGGTATGTTAGTGCAACGCACAATGCCTAGAATTAAAATGTGCACTCGGTGTGTGTGCGTAGGAAGTATCATCTATATGCACCTTTTCAGCCTTTAATGAAGTCCCTGATTCTCTGCAGAAGCATGGATGACTGTAGTGACATATATTGTTTCTGCACAATTACATGCTACAGCTCCTGATGATTGGAAATATCTGCCTGTATCATTTAGATACATCTTTTTCTTCTAGAAAAATCTACTTTGTTGGCTCATAGGTTATGTTTTAAAGAATAAAAGTCTAAGGGGGAGGGGGGATCCCAACATTTGCTTAGACTTTGCTCAATTTGCTCAGTTTGTGGACGCATCAGCATAATTAAGATAAGAGAAGAAATACTTTACTTTTGTCCCAGTTTTGGGAAATTACTAACACAAAAAGAAAAGCAAGACTTGTTTTTCCTCTTAAATGTTGTACATACACATGGTTCATCTCCACAAGTGAGTGTTGTGTGGTTGCTCTTGTCAATGAAATGCAGTGATGTGGCACTTCATCACCATTTAATAATTTCTGCACACTGCTCTGTTCAGCTTTTTTTTAAAAGTCGAATCAATAACTGAATAAATTTAATCTCTCGGTTTAATGTGGTTTTAACGAGCAGCCAATGAAGATCTCTGAGTGTAAAATACTGAGGCTGAGTTCAATAAATTAGAGCTGCGTGTAATAAAAAGCTGTGAGTAACGACCTAAGTGTCAGTTCAGTGCAAGATGAAGCTTGTGTCTTCCAGAAAAAGGTGCCGGGCAGTTCTACCGTCAATCTGGGCCAGAACACCCACGACTGGAGGCCGCTGATCCACACAACGGTCAACCTTAGTGAGATCCGCAGGTACGTGTGCGATGGGGCAAATCAGTGCACCGTCAAGCCTGCACAGCAGCTCATCTGTGGGCAAGAAGGTGCACATGATTCTTCTGGGATTTCAAATTAAAACGTGACATTGAAGTTCAGTTTTTACTGAACAGGCGTACATGAGCTCTCTAAGATCATTCAAAGATAAATAAGCAGGTTGTCTTATTAATGCACCAATGAGCAGCCGTCACTCCAATTTACTGTATCTTTATTCTGCCACGCAGCATCAAATCCTCCTTTGAGTTCCGGACATTTGACCCAGAAGGTCTGATTTTCTACGGAGACACAAAAAACGGGGATGACTGGTTTATTTTGTCGCTGAAAGACGGCGTCCCTCTGATGCAGATCAACAAAGGTGTGCTCATCAGCGTAGCGGGTAACCCGAGGCTCAATGACGGGAAATGGCACACAGTAAGCATCCAGTGATCACTTGGAAATCAGTTTGTTGAACTCCAACTGGCTAAAGAACTGCTTTATGTTGCTTTTTAAAAACTCACCCCCTTATGCTTTTCCTTATTTTCTGTCATACATATACATATATCCTCACAGTAGTGGATGTTCATATTAAATATTGAGGTCAGTTTATATGCAAATTATTATGGTCATCGTCATATAAGGAAAACAGCTGTGAGCACACAAATTCCACCCATCTGCTCCTCGTGGTTTGTTTGCAAGAGACAGCCAATCAGAAGAAAGCTGGAGTGGCCTTGAAGGGGGAGTGGCTAAAACTGCTGGTTTGGGCCTGGAGAGAACTCAGGAGCTGCTCCAAGGCTCCGTATGAGAAATTATGAAGAGCTCCTTGAGAGCGCGAGAATGAAAACATGCTGGAAATGAGCATAACAGCTCATCTTAAAACTGGCTAACTGTACCGTTTGTTGTTCTCTTGATGCCACCAAGATGGAAGTGAGCAACCAGGGCAACTTTGTAAACCTGGAGGTGGATGGCACTGGCGGGCTGGTGGTGGGCATACATTCCAAGCAGATGGAGGAAGTCATTTACGGTAAACTTCGACTGGCCCTTGGCGGGATTCTGATCAGCAAAGAAAAGATGATTGTTCAGGTACTGTGTGTATTTTGCACCATTTGTTTTAAACTGCACTTCAGCTGCAAATAGACCAGATGCTGTTTTCCTTTCCTTGCACAAGACCTCTGGAAAATAGCTTCTTGAACATGTTTGAACCGTCCCTCCTCTTCCTTTAGTTCAATCCCAAAATGGATGGCTGTGTGCGGAAAGGCAACTGGCTGAACCTCACCTCCCCATGGGTGGCAGAGGCAGACGAGCTACAGCCTTGCTATGAAAACATCCAACCTGGCAGCTACTTCCCTGGCACAGGATTTGCCATTTTCAACACCTCAGGTGGGAACACTCTGCTAAATTATCCCAGATACGAGCAAGTGTTTACACTCCTTTATTCAATAACAAGCTTTCCAGCTGGCCCGGATATTGCATTTATGCATGATATGGCATCTCGGGTAGCAATATTTCTCCTACTTCTAAGTAGGTATTCCTGATCAGATTCAGCACGTTAATTTGTATTTATCAGAAGTGGTTTTAACTGCCTCAACACATCAGCAAATGTACTTTTTTCTTCTTTTTTCCCCAGATTTCCAGATCGATGGAGATCACGAGGTCCATATTGAGCTGTGGGGGGATTTCAGCCAGATGGACGGGACCCTTTTGAGCATCAAAGCTGATGGGGAGGAGCTCATGTTCTCTGTGGTAGCTGATAATAACACTAAGGTATCCACATAAGTCAGATGTATTTGCCCTCAAAGCGGGATTATTAACTTAGCAATGATGTTTGTTTCATGCAAATAACACACACAGATCAGTGTATGTCACAGTTCTGTTTCCATTTGGCATTCAGAACTTCACATTTACCTCTAGAGAAGAGGTGTTCACCATGAAAAACACTTTCAAGAGGCTCCAAATTAAGTTTCTGAAGGATTCGCTGAGGGTGGTTAAACATGAGGAAGAATCATCGGCTGATTTTTCAGTCAGTGCAGGGAGCAACACCGGTTATTTATCAGCTTGGAGAGATGGTCATCTTGCCATCGGAGGCCTTTTGGGTGAGACTGCAGCTTTAAAGTATTTCAGTCGAATCCTGTATTACTGTGCAGCAACACAAAAAAAGGATCTGCTCTGTGTAACTCGTGAAGACGATTGTTTTCTTCATCTATTTTGTCTTTTCAGGTGAGAATGACGACGATGTCGGCTCTCAGTTCTTGACAGGCTGTCTGGAGAAGATCCAGGTCCAAGGGAAGGATTTGGATCTGGATTTGGCACGCGTGAAACACGTGTCCGTTTCCTCTCACAGCTGCCCCGCTTAAACCACAAAAGCATGCTTACACTTTAGGGTATGCTGAGTAGACATGGTGTTTGCAGTGATGAGCACTAAAGTGTTTTAAGTCAGAATTTTATACTTCTCCCAGTGAATCTCTAAAGTCTAAATAATTTAGTGCTAAATATTAATATTTTACGAGATGTCTCTTCCACTTTCCCACTTTTAACACAACATACAGATAAATCTGATAAATGTGAGCAGTTTTGTGACCCTGGTACATGCAACAGCAAGTTTTTGAATAAAATATGACTTTCCCTAAAATGGTTTCTGATACATATTCATTTTTCTGGTATATTTTAAGGCACAATAGAGGAGTAAGATGTGTAACAAATAAAACTGTTATGTTATTTTGTTATGAACACCTTTATTCTTCAGCAGAGTCGGAACTCTCTTAGGCAGTTTTTTTTTTTTTTGGTAATTTCTTTAAGGGGGCGTTCGTGGCTCAAGGGAGTTCGCCTTGTTGGGAGTTCGCCTTGTAATCGGAAGGTTGCCGGGTCGAGCCCCAGCTCCAACAGTCTCGGTCGTTGTGTCCTTGGGCAAGACACTTCACCCGTTGCCTACGGGTGGTGGTCAGAGGGCCCGGTGGTGCCAGTGTCCGGCAGCCTCGCCTCTGTCAGTGCGCCCCAGGGTGGCTGTGGCTACAATGTAGCTTGCCATCACCAGTGTGTGAATGTGTGTGTGAATGGGTGGATGACTAAATGTGTAAAGCGCTTTGGGGTCCTTAGGGACTAGTAAAGCACTATACAAATACAGGCCATTTACCATTTAAGAAGTCTCCAGGAATAGTTGTCCAGGCTTCCTGAAGGACATTTAAGGCTGCCTTTTGTCCTGTTCTATGTTAACATGATGGTCACCCACATTGATCATTTATCCAATCCTCTACTCTCGGCTGATTATCTATCAGCTCAAATACAGTCATTTATAACCCAGTTAGACCTCTTAGATCTTTTGCCACGAGGCTACCATCACTGAGTGTAGTCGATTTCCTTTAAAGCCAAATTTGAATTCTAATTTTCTTCAACTTACGTTCAGCCAGTCTTTTCACGCATGCCTCACAAGAACCCACTCGCTCTCGCCGAGTGACTGATCTTAGACATGAAAATTGCTCCCTCTAGTGGTTAATTAAACATAATGTAAAATTCATCAGAGACTTGTGTATGACGTCATCTATCCCATAAAATTAGATACACGGAAAAAGTCCAAATATTACTTATCAACTTTAAATTATGAAAGCAGAAAAGAAGAAAGATTAGAGCAAATATGAATGAAACGCTCAAGATCAGTTTCAGATAAAATGATGTCTGCTCGCTCGTTTCTGTATTCACTTATCGCTGCAAGAAGTCATCAAAATGTTATGTGCAGCTTTGAAATGAACTGGAAGATGTGAGAGGTCGGAGAACACAGACAGATAAATAGATTTATTTTCATTCAGAACATTATATACATTTGTTTCCCAAGACAGCATTAAAGTAGCAATAAATAGAATAAAAATATAATAACACCTATTAATATTTACCTAGAAAATCATATAATAATAAAAAAAAACATACATAAAGCGATAAAATGCGAACTGATAACGAACGTGACTCTAACTGTAGATAAAGTAGAAAGTTTTTAGCCCTCGAGCCAATAAAGGAGAAATAATCAAAAACAAGTGTACGACGAGGCTACGTTGAATGTAAAAACTTTAGCTTCTGAACCAAAGCGTTTATATAGACTTTAAAATGACGCCACGCTTTCAGTCATTAAAGCCTGAGGTGCGGTTGCTAAGGATTCCACACATCTGCCGGCTGCCATAATGTTACTGTCGCAAAGCCTCGCTGTCGTGAATACTGGCCGCCCACTGAAGATGGCGGCGGAGCTGCATCCGCGGAGCGGAAAGCTGATCGGCCTGTCCAACTCGAACCGAACCGCCCGTCGCAACCAGCCAGTCCAGGAGTTCAATCACGGCCTGGTGCTTAGCAAGGAGCCGCTGAGGGACCGGGATGTCTTCACCGTCCGCATTGACAAGAAGGTAAACAAACTGCAGGCCCGCTGCTGGCTCCTCTGAGCGTGTGTGAGGGCAGCGGGACGGGAGTGGAGCTGGAGGGACGAGCCGGGGGTCTGTGGCTGTCCACGGTCTAAAGCTATTGCTGCTGCTAAGGCGGCACACACAGGGCTTGACAGTAGCCGCAGTGTTTACCGCTCCTCAGGCTTTAATTAGATACACCTACAGAGACTGGGGAGGACCGCAGGGAGCTGATAAACAGCCCGCTGTGGGCTGGATGTGATAAACAAGTCTCTTAGCTAACGATAGCCCGCCCGTGTTGCCTTGGTGCCGTCAGATAGCCGTGCTAATGAGCCGCTAGCAGGCTGGCCGGGGCTAGCCTTTCTGGAAGGTGCTACGAGGGCTTTGTCTGGCGCTGACAGGGACCCGATATCGTTTTATCGCGTGAAAGGATCCCACCTAAGCCGGTAAGTGCGGTTCTTTTAGGGCTTGTTTTGAAGGATCGGTCGCCTGTCAGGCTGTCTGTCCGATGGCTAATAACACTGCAGTGTTCATATCGTAGTGACTCAGAGGCCATGTGTGAACAGTACACAGTGACTACACCGAGGCTGTTACCACTGTCATTAATATTAACCAGAGCCTGTGTGCTGAAAGCCTCAGCTCTGCAGCCTCCGCTCACCTCTGTGCGTATGCAAAGCGTCTGCAGACCGCTAGAACTGCTGCTCCAAAAGTGGCTGACTACTTCATGCTGTTACTCATTAATTACATGCACTCTTTCGGCTGACTTCACAACCATTTAAACACAAAATCACGGATATCACGTGTCTAACTTTACTAGACCTGCTGCTGTTAACTGTTTGCATCATCAAGTTAAGTACAGGTGATCTTTTTCCTTTCTTTTTCCTTCATTTCCAGTCAAAGTCCTGCCTCTCCTCAATCACAAGTACAAAGACAGCTTACAGCTACAGTTCGCATCCACTGATGAAGCTTAAACCAGTTTTTAATTGTGACTTTTTGCAGGTAGAGGTGGCCCAATGTTCTCTTTCCTTGAATTAGCATTTGAATTGCATTAAGAGTGCCTGTGCACAGTGTTTACATTTCAGTTGTGGAAAACCTTCTCCGTTGTAATGGCTTCTGTCTCTGCAGTTGGCCTCCCAGCGACGCTTGCCAACAACATGGCAGCATTGGAGTCAGTGCCAAAGCCAACTGCCCCCCCACACACACGAAATGACAGTGTGTCCAGCCGTCTAAAAGCATAGCGTGTGTGCACGTAAAGCATCTGGTTTAATAGCACCTGCTGCATGCTAGATAATTATGCATCCCTGGTGGAGCTCTCAGCCTGATAAAGGCTCTCATAAAAAGGCTCACGCCCTGTCTTTGCATGCATTGCCAGTCTGAAAATCAATAGTTTGACATCACGGAGCACCCGCTGGTATGACTCTTGAGTGCTGACGTCCAGGGTGGGGGGACGTAAACACATGAGGGGGAATGAAGTGATTTATTGGAACAGGACTCGGCAGGTGTTTTAGCATTTAAGGAACTGATATGATAGGATTCAGTGGAAGATTCAACTTGTGATATGGAATACTATGTCATGCATTTTGTATACTGGGAGTTACTTAAAGCTAAAATGATTAGCTGTGTTTTGTCTCGTGTGACAATATCAAGTTTTGAATTGTGCTTAATGGGATGAGTAGATCAATATAATTGGCACATTGATACTAATATCTACTTTGAAATGCCACTTTTCGTTTCTTGCTGTTACTGTTTAATTACGAGCTAACGCTAAAGTCATAGGTTTTCAAGTCTAACGTGTTTTAAAAGCACACAAATTCAGTAAATTGTGCCACTTTGTGTTCCTCAGTCATGCCGATCTGGCTGGAAAATTTTTATTTGCTCCCAAATAGGAGTTTGTTGTTGTGAGAATTCGCGCCGCAAAAGCTGAGCAGCTGCGTTTCCTCTCTCTAGCGGTGCTCCTCATAGGTGGTGCTTTTGAAATTGACAGGCTATGAACTTCTCTGTTTCCCTATGAAAGATGCTCTGTTGTCCCGCTTAGTGTGTATATTTGTAGCCTAGAATTATTAGTCTTTTTGAGTCGAGTCGAGTGAATGACCGGGAGGCAGACGCCCACAGGCTGCTGTTACGTAAGCGAGAGCGCGAGGGAAGGAGATGTCTGTCTCCTCCACACACACAGACCCGGTCAGCCTGAGCTACTTCCAGATTTGTTAACCCAGATACCCTGGCTGCAGTAGCACACTGCCTTAGATAGCACCTGCCACGGAGCTGAGGAAGAAGTGGGCAGGAGGAGGCTTACTGTAGTGTAAAAAGGACAAAAAAAAAAGAGGTATTGATCCCGGGGAAAGTGTCTTTGGCACAGAAGTCAGCTGCAGAAAAACATCCCAGGAGCTGGAAGGGTTTCAGTGATATGGTCACGGTTATCTCTTACACTGGAGTCCTAATGGGGGTGGGGGTGGGTTATGACTGAGCATAAAACTGAGGCTTTTATCCACCGCTGAGGTTTTTGTCAGATACCTTTCTCCTTGAGCAGCAGGTGGAGTGCAGCCAGCCAGGAGTCGACTCCTCTTCAAGACGACGGGGGTTCGCATCTCCTGCGCTCAAGTGTTTTTAATCAAGACTTAAACATCAACGCCAGCTGCTGTTTACATTTTCCTTTTTCTGCTGCAGTCTCTCGTCCACGTTGTGGAGGTTAAACAAAAACGAACAATAGAATTCATCTCGGCAGATCAATAAAGTATCTCGTTGTCGTCAGCTTATGGTGAGCTTCGTGTTACCGGGAAGAAACAGATGCCTCGGGCTGCCTGTTAGGCGATATGAGGCCAATGTCGTGCAAAGGCACGAGGAATTTTTGCTGTGAAACGGGGACCAACTGCGCCATGAGTTTAGGGGATGGTGAGATCGCTGAGCTGAAGCTCAGGTGTTTGTTTTCTTCGAACGGGTTTAATCATTACACCTGGACCACAGAGCCGTCTGTGCTCTCTGCGGCTCCACTTCTTTTTATTATTTCAGTCATAAAACGGAGGAAAGCATTAGCTATGACCTCATAGTGAGAAGATCCTGAGCTTGTACCTGATTCAACTCTGTTCCTGCCTTGCATAATCTGCCTTCAAAAGCTTGTAAAAAAAATTTCCTGCCCCTGTGCCATATTTATATTATAAATCCCAAAAAACTGCCAGCACGTTGGTGTACAAGTATACACTTAATGGGTAATAAAAAGACAAAAACATATAAACAAAACCCCTCACCCGTAACACAGCAGATAGTTGCCCCTCCCCGATCCAGAGGTTTCTTCCTGTCAAAAGGGAATTTTTCCTTCCTACAGTCGCCAAGTGTCTGATCATACGGGGTCATCTGATTGTTGACATTTCTCTAGATTATTGTAGGTAGGGCTGTGTGATATGACCAAAATCTCATATAACATGAGATATAAGAATTCTATCGTCCGATAACGATATAAATCACACAAATGTAACATTTTCTGTAAATTCTGTGAATCTCCGGCAGCTCGACTTGCGAGAAGTGTTTCCAGCTGCTCATGTAGCTGGAGTCGAGTGTTTTAACTGATGCATGAAACGATAGATTTTTAGACATAAGTTGTAACGGCGACGTTTTCTTTGTGAGTATTTATTACACAGCGTGCTGCGGGGAAAAGCCTGTTCTAACGTTTGAGTCTAAGGCTTATTTTTTAGCACCTGGCGGCTCTTTTTTTACTTCTCATCCGTAAATAATCTGCTCTTTCACGTGATTAAGTTTATTTTGAAAAGTCTCAACAGGATCTTGAGCTTTATTGTGAAAGGTTTATGTGGAACATAAACAAGCAGACACGCGATGGTTTTAGCGTAGTTGTTGCTAACCACAACGGATAAAAACAGGCGCTTGTCCGTCCATAGTGTGGTTATATTAAATATAAGAGAAAGAGAGAACTTTAAGAAATTAATATAGCCACTACAGTGACCATCAAAACGATGAAAAAATATTTCCGTAAACAGTTTATTTTGCGACACCACGAAACAAACGATAGCGTAAAATGAAACATAGACGTTTTTATATCGTCATCCGATATATATCGTTATATCGAACAGCCCTAATTGTAGGGTCCATAAAGCACCTTGGGGCGACTGCTGTTGTTATTGAATATAGAATTGAATTGAATTATTTACATACTAGCAATATTTCGTTACCTAAATAATCTTCCGATTGCTGTCAGTGCCGCTGTATCATAGCAGCCCTAATCTGCACACACACTGCAACATGTATCATTTCAACTGTGCTTTTTGTCATCAAGCTAATGGGACATCAGACAGATGACAAATTGGACAATATGTAGGGACAAAGCTGATTACGTCCTTCTGATGTCGTGGTCAGTTGCAAGTTGTTATTTAATTTTTTTCCCTCTTCTGTTTGATCTAAATATAGAGCAGGATGTGTGAAACTCACCCTTCAGTATCAAAATGTATTTAACTCCCATCTTGGCAGTAAGACACCGGTATCATAACAGTGATCTAATGCAGCACTGGTGGTTCAGTGAGTTTTCTTCCAAGTTCATGTTCGTGCTGTTAAACATGACAGTGCAGCGACAGAGTTACTGTCAACTAATCTCTGACAAATTTTCATATTCTTCTACGCTCGCACTGTCCCGCTTTATTCTCAAAGGAGCGCTGCCTGAGCTGTGCTCGTCACCGGCAGATCGACTAAAAATAACAGCGGCGGATCATACACGACACGCCCTTTGTTTTCCATAGATATCTACTTGCAGTTTTTAGCACAGAGCTTCACTTTTTTAAGAGTAACTCCCACGGCACAACACAGCTCCACTCGGAGTCAGAGAAAAAATAATAATAATACATTTTTACTACTTCTGTGCTTTTTCTCAATATTTGCTGTCGACTTCACAAAGCTACATGGCTCTGACGTTATTTTTGAGCGTTTTTAAATGTTTTGCTAAATGTGGGACAAAGACTCGGTCTATGGTAAGGTGTAAAATCCATACTTTGTTGTCTTTTGCTTTTTTAAAAATGGATCTTTAATTAGGAGAAAGGTTAAAGGTCACACTGTGTCTCCTTTCAGGTGAACTCGTGGAGCGGTTCCATCGAAATCGGCGTGACGGCCCTGGACCCCGCCGCTCTGGACTTCCCCAGCAGCGCCACGGGCCTTAAGGGCGGCTCCTGGATCGTGTCGGGCTGCTCGGTGCTACGCGACGGCCGCTCCGTCCTGGAGGAGTATGGCCGCGACCTGGACCAGCTAGCTGAGGGCGACCGCGTGGGCATTCAGCGCAGCTCCCGCGGAGAGCTCCACCTCTGGGTTAACGGGCAGGACTGCGGCGCGGCCGCAAGCGGCCTGCCACCCAAGCTGTGGGCGGTGGTGGACCTGTACGGGAAGTGCACGCAAGTGACAGTTGTGAGTTGCGAGCCGCCACCGCCCTCTGCGGAAAGAGAGAGCGAGACATTAGAGCGGGAGGAGGAGGAGGAGGATGAGGAGGAGGAAGAGGTGCTAGTGTGTGGGGGTCGGGAGGACGCGGGGATCGCGGCACTGATGAATGTGACAGCAATGAATGGAATGATGAATGGAGATGAAGGTAAGAAGCCTTTGCTCTTTATCGCTACGGTTCTTTTTCCTTCTCTGTCTGTTGGACTGCGCTGATCTGCTGTCTCCTATCTCTGCCAGTGCCTGAGCTTAGATGCAGTCACAATAGACCAGACAAGTTCCTCAACAACCTGGAGCCCGATGCTGGTAAGAACATGCCCCCCAGAACCATCAGCGGACACTTTCCAGCTGGACTGGCGCTCACAGCTATTCTCTTCACGTGTCTTTCAGTTCTGACGGAGCACCAGCTCTTTGACGTGTTCAACAACGCAATAGTGTCCTTTTACCGCTCCGAAGATGAGGGTGGAGGGGAGGATGGCGGAGGCGGCGGTGGTGGAGGGGGAGGAGCAGCAGGAGGAGGAAATACAGGAAGCGACTCCTCTTCCAGAAATGACAGAGGGAGCAGCAGCGGAGGAATGAACAGCGACAGCGGGACGGGGACGACAGGAGGAGGAGCGGGAAGTGCCGGGGACAGTGGAAATTCTAACAGCAGCCCTGCTGGTAATGGAGGCGTGGGGCCGGGAGCGCTGACAGGCGCGATGACCACCAACGACGCGCTGCTGTTCCACGAGAAGTGCGGCACGCTGATCAAACTGAGCAACAACAACAAGACGGCGGAGCGGAGGAGACCGCTGGACGAGTTCAACAACGGCGTGGTGATGACCAACCGGCCGCTCCGACACAATGAGATGTTTGAGGTGCGTGCACGTATTTGATACAAAGATTTGCACATTAACCGGAAGTAGCACAAGGACGTGACAGCAGCATTAAGGGTTTATGAAAGTGCAATAAAATCTTTGGTTGACATTAAAATCAATGAATAATTGTGACAGATAATCATAATACTCTCTGCTATCAGATCCGTATCGATAAGCTGGTGGACAAGTGGTCAGGCTCAATAGAGATAGGTGTGACCACACACAACCCCAACAACCTGGACTATCCTGCAACTATGACCAATCTGCGCTCAGGTAAGGCACGAGTAATGACACGGGGAAGTCTGTTTGTCTGCGGCAAATTACAAGGTGCTGATTGTTTCTGCTTCTTTAAGGTACAATCATGATGAGCGGCTGTGGGATATTAACCAACGGAAAAGGAACCCGCAGGGAATACTGTGAATTCAGCCTCGATGAACTTCAGGTGAAGCACGTGAACACACGCGTAAACATCTCATTTAGTCTTTTTCTGGTAAATCTGACTTTACTTTCTCCGTTATCGACTTTTAGGAGGGAGATCACATAGGGTTGATGCGCAAAGCCAGTGGAGCGCTTCATTTTTACATCAATGGCATCGATCAAGGTGAGACGGATCACAGCCTTTGATGAGGAGACAGAAGTCCGGTCCAGGACTTTGAAGCTGCAGGCGCAATATGGTGGTTATGAATGAGTGAGAGATGTAGCCAGTAACCACAAAGCAGTTCATCTGGTGCTGGAGATTTCTTTTAGTTATTTACACCGATCAAGGATAACATTTTGACCACCTGCCTCGTATTGTGTTAGCCCGTGCCACGATGAAGAGATAATCAGTGTTATTTACTTCACCTGTCAGTAGCCATAATGTTATGCCTGATCGATGTAAATATGTTTTAGCTCCTGTGTTATTCTCGGCTGTTCATTTCTGTATCTGCACATGTATTAAGATGTGTCTGAAGATGTAATCGTAGAATACACACTTGGATGAAGTATTGAGTGTAAAGAATTTTACTGTTCTTGCTTTGTTTCTCCCAGGCGTCGCAGCAGCTCAGACCCCCAACGTGGTTTACGGCGTGGTCGACCTCTACGGCATGGCTGTCAAAGTCACGATAGTCCACAACCACAATCACAGCGACCGCCTCAGACGCAACAACGCCATCATGAGAGCGCTGTCCCCCGACGTGGGCCGACCCCGGACAACTCTCTCCGTCACCCCGGACGCAGAGCTGCCCGACCGTCTGCTCTTTCACCCCAACTGTGGTCAGAAGGCCGCCATCATCAGCGATGGCAGGACGGCGCTGCGACCTCAGTGAGTTGTCCTTTCTGCTACTTCATGTTAACCTCGTGATCTGAAAATACTTGTTACGGGTAATGCACACAACTACACCGCGTTCCAAATTATTATGCAAATGATACGTTTCTCTGATTTTCCTACATAGTTGATTCAAATGACAGCATCATTTTCAAGTCATCAAGCATTAGAGTACAATTCAAATGTCTTAACAGGTCAAGTTACATATTAACATGGGACCCCTTATTTGATAGCAGTTCACAGTTCTTGCACTCATGGAACTTGTGAGTTTTTGGAGAGTTTCTGCTTGAATGTCTTTGCAGGATGTCAGCCTCCCAGAGCTGCTGTTTGGATGTGAACTGCCTCCCACCCTCATAGTTTTTGCTTGAGGATGCTCCAAAGGTTCTCAATAGGATTGAGGTTAGGGGAGGATGGGGGCCACACCATGAGTTCCTCTCCTTTTATGCCGATAGCAGCCAATGATGCAGAGGTATTCCTTGCAGCATGAGATGGTGCATTGTCTTACATGAAGATGATTTTGTTGCGGAAAGCACGGTTCTTCTTTTTCTACCGTGGAAGAAAGTGGTCAGTCAGAAAAGCCACATCCTTTGCAGAGGCCATTTCCACACCTTCAGGGACCCTAAAGCGCCGACCAGCTCTCTCCCCGTGATTCCGGCTCAAAACTTGACTCCACCACCTCCTTGCTGATGTCACAGCCTTGTTGGGACATGTTGGCTGTCCATCAACCGTCCACCAACCGTCCACCGCTGCATCCATCTGGACCATCCAGGGTTGAATGGCACTCATCTGTGAACAAGACTGTTTGAAAACTAGTCTTCATGTAGTTCTGGGCCCACTGCAGCCGTTTCTGCTGTGAGCATTGGTTAGGGGTGGCCGAATAGAAGGTTTATGCACAACAGCAACCTTTGTCTGGCAGAAACCTTCCACATTGTCCCTTTATCCACACCAACCCATGTGTGCTCTGACTTAGGCACAAATCTCCTAACATTATGCTGATCACGCTTAAGTTTTGGTGAAATATCTAAAGTTTTCATTACGTGTCCGAGTCATTCAACTATTTCACGCTTTTCAGCAGCAGAGAGATCCTTTTCTTTCCCATATTGCTTGAAAATGCTGGTCTGCTTAATAATGTGGAACATCCTTCTTTAGTGGTTTTTCCTTTAATTGTTCTCAAACCAATGTGTCCGAGATTGATTTCAGTGATCCAAAGAGCCCTGAGACACAATTCCATACATGAGTTTAATTGACAAACAACTTATTTAATCTTTATGCCACTTAAACACAATTTGCATAATAATTTGGAACGTGGTGTAAATATGTTCTTGCGGCTCAATATTTTTAGTGTTTACTCATCTTCACACTAATCTTTGCTGCAAAAGCTCCTAAAACCTCTGAACAACACGCAGATTACCTGCTTGTCCTCTGCTGTATTTTTCATAAGTACTTGTGAAGAAAGTTGATATAGTACTGCAGTATTTCAATCACAGAACAGTGATGGAGTGTAAACAGTGCCGCTTTTACAGCGCCACTGACGACTTCAATCACGGCGTGGTCCTGAGCAGCCGGCCGCTGCGCTCCAATGAGGTGTTCCAGGTTCGCATAGACAAAATGGTGGACAAGTGGGCGGGTTCCATTGAAATAGGCGTCACAACGCACAACCCCGCCTACCTGCAGCTGCCCTCCACCATGACAAACCTGCGCTCAGGTGAGATGAGATGGAGCAGCTTTTGTAGTTTGGATAACTTGCTGCGCCGGGGTTACTGATCCCACTGGGGATGTTTTCCAGGGACGTGGATGATGACGGGGAACGGTGTTATGCACAACGGAACGACTATACTGGATGAGTATGGACACAACCTGGACCGACTCAAGGTTAGTGGTAATAATGTTTGTTTTTATTACTATTTTAAACATGACTGTTTGTTTTGTTTTTAATGCATTGTTCTCGTTCCAGGCCGGTGACACAGTCGGTGTGGTGCGTAAAGAAGATGGCAGCCTTCATTTCTTTGTGAACGGCGTGGCTCAGGGCCCGGCAGCTTGGAATGTCCCCCCCAGCGTCTATGCCGTGGTGGATCTCTACGGCCAGGCTGCACAGGCCACCATCATGGACGACATGGGTAAGACAGGAGAGCATGAGAACTAAGAAATGTCTTTAAAAAGAAAATATTATCATCAGAGTTATTTTTCTCTGCTTCTTTCTCTTTCAGTAGACCTCCCTCCTCTTCCAGAGGACAGCTCCGAGGGACCCACAGCCATGTCCCCTGGGAGTCCTTGCTCAGTAGGCGGAGCCACCACAACCACTGACTTGCGTTTCCACCACCTACATGGCACCAATGCTGTCATCACCAACGGGGGGCGCACCGCCCTGCGTCAGAACTGCCGCAGCGAGTTCAACGATGCTATTGTCATCTCCAACAGGTGAAACACGTGACGTCAAAGTGACCTGTAGTGACTCTTAATCCATCCATGGAAGATTGTGCTTTATATAAAAAAATAAATCTTAATCCTGCAATCTTCCTAACAGCCAGCAGGGGGCAGCACCCGTTTGATTATATAGAAGTTTATAAGGAAATCGCTTTGCTCCTCTCTTGATCTTTGACCTCATAACAAAACATTTCTCACTCTCAATCACTAGTTTTCTGTTTTGTTCAACAAAACGTGCACATTTTGTAAATTATCAACCCAGCAAGAGTTAAAAAGACAGTAGAGCCATGTTGGTTTAGTGTGGGGCTCCTGTATGAGTGTGCGGCGTCTCTAGGTTTGTCCACCACTTGTCACATCTGGTTTCAAAACACCAAGATGAAACCAGTGATGGCGCTGTCCATCTTCTTATACAGTCTATGCTTAAAGACTATCCACCTCTTATTCACAGGAGATGGGCGGTGTCACCATGTTTGATTTGCTCATTAGGTGAAGGTGTAAAGCGTTTCTCTGTGGAGCCGCTAACATTCCTCTGTCATGTCTTAAACTGCTGCAGGTGCCTTCGGGACGGAGAGCTGTTTGAAATCGTGATCCAGAAGATGGTGGACCGCTGGTCGGGTTCGATAGAAGCCGGTGAGATGTTTGCCATGTGTCCAGCAGCAGGTCACTTCACACTAGAGCAGCAAAAAAACAAAAGTGTTCCTCTCCTCGTCTTCCCGTGTTTAGGAGTGACAGCCATCAGACCAGAGGAGCTGGAGTTTCCAAACACCATGACAGACATCGACTATGACACGTGGATGCTCAGGTACTGATGCTGTATGCCAATGTGATGTCATCTTGAAACTAATGTCTGTGCTTTATTAAGAAGGACTCAGTGTATGTGTGCTCAGCATGACCAATGCAGATGTGCACGTTCCCAGTTGTCTCTTTTTAACCTATTAAAACTGGTGTACAGAGAAGATAATTGTTGGAAAGTCAAAATATTTTTCCAGAACTTTTTTTGTGGAAAAATGTAAAATTTTGGTTTCAACCGAGAACATTTTTTTTTCCCTTTCTGCTTTCCTCGCAGTGGGACGGCCATCATGCAGGATGGCAACACAATGCGCAACAACTACGGCTGCGATCTGGACTCCCTGACGACGGGCTCGCGGATCGGGATGATGCGCTCAGCCAGCGGAGACCTCCACTATTATATCAACGGTGTCGACCAAGGTGTCGCCTGCTCTGGCCTCCCATCAGGTAGGAAATTGTACGAGTTGGAGGACTTGACTGAAGCAACACATACCACTACTACTTCCTCTAAATCAGCCACGCTTTCCCTCTGCACATCCAAACCATACATACTTGCTTCTGCTGCCTTTCATTCTGCCACAGGGTTGAGATGGATTATGGTAAAGGAGTCAGATTAACAGATGTGTGTGTCTGACTCTTTCAGAGGTGTATGCTGTGATCGATCTGTACGGTCAGTGCGTTCAGGTGTCCATCACCAGCTCATCGGGCCCGCTGGACAACAGCCTCTGTACCAGCAACGTCACAGAGAAGAGCTTCCCCATCCACTCACCAGGTAAATGTCAGGATCCTTACTTAGTACCAAAAGCAAAATGAGTAGAAATGACGGGTGGTTCAAGAGTTTTGCACAGCACTGCATATTTCAAAATGGAAGAAAAAGACGAAACTATGTTCTCAGAGTCTGATGTGTTTGTTCTTCATTCCGTGTGATTGCAGTGGCAGGTGTTGCCCACCGGCTCCACAGCAAACACGGTAAGAACGTGGTGCTGCTCGGCGAGGGCTGCCAGGCCGTCCGAGTCGGAGGTTACGCTCACGGCATCGCGTTCAGCGCAAAGGAGCTCAAAACGGATGAGCTGTTTGAGGTGAGGAAGAGGTCACGGTGACCAGATATTTCAGAGATGGCGGGCCTGATTTGCAACATTTGAAATGCTTAAAAGTAGAAAGGAAAGGTTTGAGTTCTGCATTTAATCCTCTCCTGCTCCTCTCTCCCTGCAGGTGAGGATAGATGAGGTGGATGAGCAGTGGTGCGGATCGCTGCATATCGGCCTGACCACGCTGGCTCCTCTGGAGCTGCCATCCTGCCCGCTGTCAGGTCTCTCCCCCTCCCTCCCGCAGCTCCGCACCAAGGTCACCTGGCTGCTCTGCGGCTCCGAGGTCCGTCGCAACGGCGTGCTGCAGCGGCAGAACTACGGCTGCTCACTGGACCGGCTGATGGTAAGCCACGCACACACCCCCTCCTCCCCCGCCGGCTCTCTGAGCTGTGCACCGAAGCTCTTCACGGATACCTGTAAGCGGCGCTTCAAGTAACTCATTAAATTTTAAGGATTTAGTTGAAGATCAAATTAAAGACCCTTAAACCTGTTGACTTAAGAGATTCTCACAGCCTTTCAGAGAAGCTTAGAAGAATCTGCTTCTTTGTCTCCTGCACGCTCACATTTTTGTCTTTTTTATTTTGTGTTTTGTTTTTTTTAAAATTGGAGAACCACTTTTTAAAAATACAAATTTTAAAGGCACCGTCTAAATAGCTGGATCGAGGGCTTCTCACTGTTCACTGATGATTAATATTTAACATTATCTGTCCATCATTTGAAGTTGACCCCAGGGTATAAAAACCTGCAGACTTAAACACGAGCACCCACGCTCTTAATCTTCAAGTTAAAATGCAAATCCTGAATAGTTTGGAGCTGAATACTAATCGGCTTACTCCATCAGTCTTCGGGCTTTTTGATTTAAATATTGATTCATTTTCTTAATGCAGAGAAATGCTGTGATTCCTTTGTGTTGTTTATCTGCTGTGGCTGAATAAAGCTTTAAAACAGAGCGGAAACTAATGTTTTGAGACTCTTATCTTTGAAAAGCATTGAAGCTAAAAACCAGACGAACAGCAGCAGTGTGTCATCGCCGCACGTCACTCGGAGGTGTTAATTGTGTCGTGACACAGGCGGCGTTAAACCCGGATTTGTGTTTTCAGGTTGGGAACCGCGTCGGAGTGAAGAGGTGCAACGACGACACCATGCACATCTTCATCGACGGAGAAGACATGGGGCCCGCCGCGACAGCCGTAGCTAAGGTAACCACCGCTCACTCTGACTCTCATCAGTGATGTCGGTCTGCGATGCCACTCAGCGCCTCTTTCTTGCTCCTTGCAGAACGTTTATGGAGTTTTGGACCTGTACGGGCGGATAACGGCGGCGTCCATCGTCAGCTCCTCGCTAACGGAGGACGTGGAGAGCGTTAAGGCGCCCTCGCTCTCCTCAGACAGCTGCAGCGAGGGCGAGGAGGACAGCACTCCCGTCAGAGAGGTATGAAGGATATTTAAGAGGTACCCTCCGCCTGTTCCGATTTTTAGAGAGAAAGTCTGACTCTCTGTTGCCATCTTCAGGCCGAGAGCGAACCGTGCGTGCTGGTGCCCACTGTCATGGCATTCCTGGAGAATCACGGCAAAAACATCCAGCTGTCCAATCAGAACCTGACAGCAGCCAGAGTGTCGAGCTACAACCAGGGCCTGCTGGTCACCGCCCAGCCGCTGGCTCGTCAGCAGCTGTTCCAGGTGAGAGTAAGGCTTAACGTAATCCTTCGGATCCTCCGAGCGATCGCTTCGATTTCGGGGGTACCGTCTTAAACCATCGCTGTTTTTGCCCACCAGTTTCACATCGACCGTCTGAACCCGTCATGGACGTCGTCGCTGTCTTTAGGGGTGATTGGTCACTCCCCCGACCGGCTCAACTTCCCCTCCACGGCGTGCTGTCTGAAGCGCTCAGCCTGGCTCCTGCAGCGAGACTCTGTCTTCCACAACTCCCTGAAGGTGTGCACTGAGATCACACAGATCTGTCATCGGGGAGGATATTGATTTATTTTTTTCTGTCTTACATGAGAGAGTCTGTTCGCACTGACCCTCAAATTTGACTTCCTTCACTTTCACTGCTTCACTTGTCTCCCCCTCTTTTTTTCCAGATATGTGAGAACTACGGTCCTAACCTGGATACGTGTCCAGAGGGGACGGCGTTGGGTCTGCTGGTGGACGCCAACAGTTGTCTCCACCTTTATGTCAACGGCATGGACCAGGGCGTGGCGGCCCAGGACATCCCTTCTCCCTGTTACCCCTTCATAGACCTCTACGGCCAGTGTGAACAGGTTTGCGCACACATTAGTGCATGTTTTGCATAAAAATCCAGAAATGATTTGTAGAAGAAAACAAAGAGCCGACTAACATTAAAAAGAACATGAAAGTGTAAGCTGAGAGTGGATTTGTTTTATCGTGTTTAATGAACTTTAAGTCCAAAAACAGACCAGAGACTTCATTTCTGTCACATTTGAAGATTGCCAAAGTTTAGGGGTACGGAAAGCCAAAAGGGTCATAGCAAACCATCAGGTGGCAGCACAGTTAGCAGTGTCACCTTTCTGTGTGGAGTTTGCATGTTCCCCCCACAGCCTAAAGACATGCAGTGAGGTTAATTAGTGATTCTAAATTGGCTGTAGGTGTGAATGTGAGTGGGACTGGTTGTTGCTGTGTACCTGTCTTAATAGATTTCCATCAGGTGTTACATGTGCTACCTCGTCACAGCACAGTGTTGACCTCACTACAGAACCAGAGCATCTACAAGCTTTTATTAGATACCCACGTGTGATGAGCGATGGCACTGAAACAGACCCTGTGCGTCTTTTAGGTTTGTGCAGCTCTTCCAGCTGCTACCTTTAGACCTTCGTGTAGCTGAAAGCTGTGAATACAGTTAGTGTGTGGACTGTGAGGCAGCATGTTTATCATATGTCATGTGCTGACGGCAGGTTACAATAGTCACCAACAACGTGCCAGCTGTGGGTGGAGAAAGTGGTGAGACCCGCTGTCAGGGCGACATGGAGAAGGCAGACATGGTTGATGGTACGAAGCTGACTTTTTTTCTTTTTTTTTAAAAATATTCAAAGTGCTGAGGCCGTCAGATTGATCAGTTTTGCCTCCTTTTCTTTCACAACAGGAATCAAAGAGAGTGTGTGCTGGACGCCGCCTCCAGAGGTCAACCCCAATAAGACCTGCGAGTACCAGGCGCTGTGCTCGCGCTTTAAGGACATGCTCACGTTACCAGGTGGGTGCTTCATCTTTCAGCTTTTCTTCCCGAGACTTCATCTGGATCTAAAACGCAGCGTCTCTGTTTATTAAGATGGATACTTCAGTGAAGATGCAAAGTACAACCTGTGCTACTGTGAGTCCTGCCACAAACTCCGGGGGGACGAGGCGTATTACAAGAGAGGAGAGCCGCCCCGGGACTACGCCCTGCCCTTTGGGTGGTGCCGCTTTGGCCTCAGGTAAGAAGACGGCCTCAAGCTGAGCAGCGATGACATCACTATCCGTTTGACCTGAAACTAGCGAGGGAGTCCACGTTAATCCGTTCAGCTTGCTTTGTGTTTGCGTCAGTAACACACTGTCACATCTGTACAGGATGAAGTCCCACTGTGAGGTTTCCAATGCACTGAAGAAGTGGCACATCGCGTACCACGGCACCAGCGTGGGAGCTCTGCGACACACGCTGGACCACAGCCAGCTGTTGCCGGGTAGAGAAATCACCGGCACGCCTTTTCTGTATTCACACGACGACTCCAAACACACGCGAGTTGTTTAAGGAAACACCTTAAAGCAGCTAAAACAACATTTTGACGCTTTGTCTCCACAGGGATGTCGTCCATCTTCTCGGTGTCTCCAGCGAAGGTGGAAGGGCCGAACGGCTACAGCGAGCCGGAGGAGAACAGCGCCCCCGGCAGGGAGGTGCCCAGGGTGCGACTCTCCCCCACCATGCGCTACTCTGGCTTGGAGATCTTTGCTCCCAAAGTGCAGTAAGTCACATCTGCCTGTTTTATGAGTGCTAACAGGAAGTGAGGTGGCTTTTTGTACTAACAGCGCACTTCTCCTCACGCAGATTTCGGGACCCCCGTTCTCACCGCTGCCACCAGGCTCAGGTGGGATTCCAGGTGTGCGTGCGCCCGGGCTCCTACAAGGTGGGACCCCCGACGCTCGGCCACAGTGAGCCCCTGGACCCTCGCTTCAGCAACTCCGAGATCGAGTGGATCACCAAGGAGCAGGGCGGCACGCTCCTCTACGGACTGCTCGTTCGGATCGAGTGAACGGAGCAATGAAGGAAGAATTTGGGTGGAGGCGGGGTAGCTCCACACGGCACTCCTAGTACTTTTCGAACAGAAGAAAAACTTGACAACCAAATCCAGCCCTGCCTTGAGCGAGAGACTCCTCTGGAATCCAGCTGTTCCTGCTGTGGAGTGTTGACACTTCAGCATCTTTGATTTAGTTTCGTTCCTTTCGCTCTCGGACTCTTTTAGCGGCGCCGCGGCGGTTTCAAAGGACAGACACTGCCTGCACTTTATGTTTCAGACACTCGTGGGCGATTTTTAAACTTCTCATCCACACAAAGCATTCGTTCATCCGCTGTAGGGGTTTTTTTTTAATCATTTTTATTACACTTTTCTTTTTCTTCTTTCTTTCCCGGAGCCTCACAAACTGCTTCTCTTTTTGGCACTTACTTTTAACACTGTGCTGGTCAGTGTTTTACTTTGGGAGGAGCTGCACTCCTGCCAGTCTGCACGTTAACAAACTGTCACCTAAAAACACAAATGTGGGTAAAAAAGAAGAAAAACAAAACGAGGAGAGTGAGGATGTTTTCACACACAGACAAAAAAGAAGACACACTTGGATCTGGAGGGATTTTAAAACTGGAGTGGGTGGGTTGGGGGGGCTTGTTTACACATGTACCACTGTATGTTGCTGTCCTCTTCATGTCTCCACATTAGCAGTTTGGCTTTTTTGTTTGTTTTTAAATCAGCCCCGTTTGCAGTCTTGTCCAGCATCACTTCTTTATCGAATGGGAAAACAAGTTAGGACCTGGGACCTGCCCCCGCTGCACGTTTGGGATTGTCAAAGTGCAGGTGATGAATGATAACTAACGCTCCAGCCTTACAAGTTAAGGAGATATGAAATATTTTAAGATACTGTAGAATTAAACACAAGTTTATAGTACACTGTTTAATTTAAAGAAATTACAAGCTTATTAGCATCTTTTTTTTTGCTTAGATTTTACCTTTCACACCTGTATAATGATTATGAAGCTACAGCGAGCCCCTTTTAAACCTCTCCCACATGGTTCCCTGTGATACCTCACCTCATTTTAAAGGTTTTCAGACAGTATTTTTTGAGTTTAAGGTTTACAAGAGAAAGGGATGAAAATGTGGATGAAGTCGTAGGTTTAACAGCACCCGTAGCACACAGATGCTCTCCAGGTTCCTCTGGAAATGCATCTCTCACTGTTGCTGTTGTTGTCAGCGATGGCCTGAGAGAAAACGGTAACTTCAGGATGCTTCCTCTAGAGAAGCATCCTGAATCAGTGCCACTGCTCTCTATTCTTTAGTGCTTGTGCGGTTTAAACAGACCAGCGTGAGAGGACGTTAATTACCAAGCTTCAGAGGACGCGGTAGCTTTGGAGAGTCCTACAGGCTGACTGTATCTTCATGTGAAAACGCACATTTCCCCAGATGTTTAGCTTCTTCTTCTAAAGGTCAGCGAAATGGACTCACACCAAAAAAGGTGTGACCACCCTTTCATCCTTTCAGTTTACACTCGATCCACCCCCGGGAGCAGAGTCCGTGTCCCCGCGACCTACGTCCAGGTGTTTACACGTGAATGTTTCTTCATGATTTACACTCTGTGTCAAACGTTTATGCTCAACATCCACCTTGACTGCATGTCAGCTTCCCACTCTTCAGTTCAGTTTCCAACATTTCTTTCATTTAAAGAGCCAAACTCACTTCACGATCGAAGCTCGCTCACCTTCTATAAAAGCAGCTGTGACGGGGAATCTTAAGAGGAAAAGAAAAACACTTCCAATCAAAAATGTGAAAACAATAAAGTTATTAAGTGGGTTTATTTATGGCCCAGTGCTGCTTTGTACAATTTAATTTGTATTTTTTGGGGGGGTTATTTCTGTTTTCTGTATGTCGCGTTGTACAGGCTGTTACATAACAGATCATATCTTCCTGATTTATAAAAAATAAAACTGACAGACAGTATGCACACATGGATGGGTAAAGTCTGTTTTTTTCCCCTTTGAGCTGAAAAACAAACAGATGCTGAAAAGAAAAGACCAAACCAGCTGGTGCTTTTTGCTTCCTTTTTTTTTTCACATTTTATTTCCAGTAGGAAAAAAGAAAAGTCTGGTCACTGACACGTTATTGCAGTGTTGCACACTTAATCACACCACCTCCAAAATCCTGGTGACTTGTAACTCTTTAAGGCCGATAGTGGGATTTTTCATAGCTTTTTTGTTTTCTGTACAGAAACAGCGGCTGCTTCGCGAGAAGCTCCATCCTGCTATTTAACAAGAAGCACACACAATGTGATAAAAAATAAAAAAAATAAAAAATGCAGACCCAGCAAAGTGGCAGCTGAAAGTCAGAGTGAGGGAGTTTGCTGCTCCACGAACAAAAGATCTGACTGTAGTACTGACGGGGCCTGATCTACTCTGTGGTCCTGCTGGGTTGCATAGTCGGCGTCTTTTGCAAATCCATCCTCAGCGGTTAAGTTGTTTCTGCACCAGCTTCACTTTTAAGTTGGACCCTGAGATTTATTTATTTTTTATTCATTTATTAATTTTTTATCGTCTGCTAACAGAGCTGTTCACTCTGCCTCTTTAGCTTCATTTACAGGGAATAGTTGCATGAGAACATCTTTCCTTTGAGTGAATTAAAGTGACACAGGTGAGCTAATCTCTGAGGACACTGACTGACAGAGAGCACATGGACGACCAGAGGGTCACTTTTCCAACCAGAGCCTGCAATATCCACCAGCAGCCGAACTTCAACGAGCGAGCGAGACTTAAAGTGGACTTTATTCAGCTCGTTTCCACCTGCATCATTTGTTTGCGCCACTTAGAAATAATCCTCATTTCTGGCATCCTGGACCCTGCTAGAGTCTTTCAGTTCATCCTTTCTCTGAAATCACAAAGTTTAAAAGATGGATGTAGCTCCTACAACTTCACCCACTCATTTCTGCTGCTGCCGTCCTTTTTCCCATGTGACGAGGAGGACGTCTGACTGAAACCACATGCTCACTGGCTAAAGTCGTTAGCTAATGAGTGTTTATGACAGGGACGCTACATGCATGCTTTATACTGGTCTAAACAAGCTTTTTTTCTCTTATTCTTCTTTTCTTCCTCTGATTGGTTGTCATAAGGAGCAAGTGGGTGGGGCTTTGCGCTCACTGACGTCCTACAGGTCCAATAATAGAAAAAAAAAACACCGCTTAGAAGAGTGAAGTGTGAGCTTTTAGCTCATATGGATTATTTCTAGACTGTAATCTCATAACTTTAAATTAGGGCTGTCAATAGTAATGCAGAATTAATCTGTCGTCACGATTAACGCAATTAAAAATTTTAACCCATCTGGAATGGAGAATGACTCAAAATCCCGGAAATGTCTGTCAACGCATTTCAAAAGTTCTGCACTCCAAATGGGTTAAATATGTTACAATTTTTATTTTATTTTTTAAATTTGAATCATGATGACATGTTAAGGCGTGAACCTTGACAGCCCTAATTTAAACTCTTGCCATATAAATACAATCATACGTCACTGTAACAGTCTACAGTGTGTAGCAAATTAGACCACTTGTCTTAAAAACTAGAAAACATGTTAGAAATCCATCATAAGCTCTTTAAAACTAAATATAATAACAACTGATATTATTTATTATGCAAATACAACAATAACTCACAATTTTGAGGGGTTACTCTCAACTTCTCTAAGAACTCAGGAAATAATCCACCACCCAAATAAATTTTCTGTTCAGGATTTCATGTAAATAACTGTAATTTAGCATGCCGACTTAAATAATAAGTCATAATTTAATGTTAATAAACATTAAAGTCAATGGATGAAACATGTTTCTAATTATAGAAACATAATTATTTTGGCATTTACCAACACTGATGATTTAGGTCAGCTGTAGTATAAACGTTACACTGCGTGGTGGTCTAATAAATGAGCACTGTATAAATGTATACGACAGAAAATAAGGCATAGGTCCACTTTAAGTCACTGATGCCGCGAAATGATGGCAGTGCCGCTCACGGCAGAGTCATCTTTAACTGAAGTTCAGCTGCAGTTCCTCCTGCTTTAATGGACAATCGCCTGCTCTGATTTTCTCAGCTAATTCTTAGCATATTTTCCAACATGATCAAGTATTCCTTTAAACCTCCAGGCACAAGCACGGTTTAGCTAAACTGCTTGAAGTCTGGGTCGGTTGTATAATTTAGCAACGAGCTCACATTTTAAGTCTCAGAACCAAAAAAAGGGCATCTTTTTTTTTTTGCTACGAAATATCCGTAAAATGAAGCACCTGAAGGAGAGGAAACCAAAGTGCGGCTGTTTATGGTTGAGTTTTTTCTTTTTTTATCCTGGAACAGAGATGTCACTTTAAGCAGCACGTCTGAATTAAAGATGAGTTCAGAAGGTAAATAAAAAAGCAAACAAACAAACAAACAAAAAGAAACAAGAAAAACTCTCCAGGATGAGCTCCGAGCAGACAAACGGACAAAGACCAAGTAAAAGTTTGGTTCAGCTTCTTTCAAATATACATCTTAACTTGCACGCGCGCACACGCATACAGAGTCTTTCAAATATACCAGAAACCAACAAGAAGGACAACGACAACAACAAAAAGAATAAGAATCCCACACAGATTTAAAAAAATAGCGAAAAGTTCTTTGTACACTTCGAACAACTAGTAACATGTTCTCACCCCTGACGTACAGCATTCACTCCCAGACGCAAGGTTGCAAGCTACAGCGAGTGCTTTATAAAAACGCATGGTCACAGTAGTTCAAATGAAATGGCTCCTTTTGTTTTTTTCTGAATAAATAAAACAGTTGTGACAAAACAAAAAAAACAACCTTCATTACAAAACAACCAGTGCAGGACTTCCACGTCTTCTGACTTATTATTTAAAAAGAACTACAGCAGCTGTTTGTTTTTTTTGCTCCCAGTTTGGAAATAATTTTTTTTTTTTTTTTAAAGAGACTCATGGGTGGAAAAACCTTTCCTGAGCCCATCAACGCACGGATACAGCCCACTGCACCACATTAGCGAACTGGAAATGAGAAAGCTCTTCGTAAAAACCAGAGGAAATCTTTAAAAGTCGTCGGTGCTTACAAACTCTTCTCGCTCTAAAAAACAAAACCACACTCTCCTCTCTTTAGGTTTGCGTCAGGTACGTGAGGATGCCTCCTCGCTGCCCTCTGACAAAGTCAAACTTCTCTTATGTACCGCGCTGACGTGATGTCGAGGGGTGGGGGCGGAGTCTGGAAGCAGGAGGAGTAAAAAACAAACAAACAAAAGTGGTTGAACCGAGAGGAAGAGCAGGACAGCAAAACTATGGACAAAGGACTCAATGTTTTTTTTCTCTCGGGGGAAGGAAGAGGAGGAGGAGGTACTCAGGGAGACAGGAGGAAGAAAGAAGGAATAGTTCTCCCAGAATTCATTGTGGCTGGTTGTTAGGAGAACAGTGAGGAGGGGGTGGTTCAGAGAAAGAGAGACAAAAGGAAGGTCACTAAAGAGGAGGGGAAGGCGAGCAGCAATTAGATTTGAGATTTGTTCTGTCTCTCATCGTCTACTTTACAGAAGTTTTGTTGGTTTTTCTCCAGATGAACAGCTTCAGAACTTCTTGGGGCCCCAGGCCGATGCCTGCTTTGGGGCTACGCCTGTCCCGAACGTGGGGAAATCCTCGGCGCTGCTCATGTCGGGAGCCTGGAAAGAAAACACACGGTCTGATGGGCCCTTACTGCACAGACATCCCTCCAACAACAGGATCATGTCATTAAACTAAGACATCCCACCTTGTTCCCAGCCGCGTTCCAGGGAGCGTCCCGCACCACAAAGCCCTTAGCCGGACCCCCGCTGCTGTCGTCCCCTCCACCTGCTCCGCCTCCCCCTCCGTAGCGAGATGGAGGCTTCATGTAAGCTGCCAAAGTCTCTGTCTCCGTCACGCTGAGCAGCTGAGAGAGATGAACAGAAGGAAAACTGCTCCTGAAAACAGCCTTTGTTGATGAGTCAGAATGATTTTCATTTCCTGGCCGGGATCCTGTGGATCTACTTGTTACCCCGAAGGCATGTAAAGCAATATATTAAATTTAAAACATAGTTACAAAATAACAGAAACGTGATTGCAAATATACCACAAATCTCTTTATCTGGTACAATAACTCGCGAACCGCAACAGATAAAGTGTTTTTTGGGGGGATTTCTGTCACAATTTATTGGAAAAACACATTTTCATCGGTGGGTTTTAATTATGATTATTATACCTCAGAGTTCATTAATATCATGAATATTTCCTCAAATCCAACAAAAACAGATTTAAAAATACAGAAATGTAAAACAAGCAAAACAACCAGATTTAAATTTGGCTGATCTCCCCTTCAAAGTCGTCTCCTCTTGTACCTCTGTGCTGCTTTGAACCTTGCTGCTGTTCTTAGATCGCGTCCTGTTTCTGACTGCTAGTGCTTGACTGAGAAGCATGCTCGGTATGTTTAACCCTAGAACCGCCAAAGAGGTCATTTTGACCTCCTGTGATTTTAAAAATCATGCAACGCCGTTAAAGTAAAACCCAATCATCTCATATTTCATGACCTTTCCTAAAATGCGTTTGTTCATCACTGCTGAGGATGGAATTTTAGCCGCATGTGCAGGACGTGTGCTGTAACTGCATCTCTGTCTTATATTCAGTGAACTCACATATTCCTCCTCCAAGTTGAGCAGGTGATCGATGGCGTTATCAACCGTCTCAGGAAGGCCCGTCACCGTCACTTTGTCGGGCTCGTCCGACCCGGGCTGAGGGAACCGGATATCCACCTGAGAAACCAGAGGAGTGAAGATCAAACATTTCCTCGTTTAACTTCAAAACGAGCGATCTATGAATAGATCCAAACCAACCTTGAACTCCTCCATCAGCTTGCGGATGGCTTTGCCGCGGGCCCCGATAATGCGGGCGTGGGTCCTCGGGTCCAGGTGAACGTCTTGGCTAACCATCTCCTGCAGCTCAGCGACAAGCTGCTGGATGGCCTGGCGCGCCTCCTCAACGTTACGCTCGTACCCCGAGATTACGATCAGATCCTGGGAGGAAAAGGAAAGGATTTGAAGTGATCAATGGGAACGGTTCGGCACAGAGCCAGGAAAAGACAAAAAAGGGAAACGGACCTGCTGCTCGTCTCCTTTGTCGGGGAACTGGATGCTCACGTCGTGGTCTTTTCTGATCTGAGAGATGACGGCTCCTTTGCGGCCGATAATCTTGGGATGAAACTTTGGATCCACAGACATGGTGACCTTGAAACTACGCAGGGCCTGAGAGGAGACAGAGCCACTGTTTTCTTTCTTTTTTAAATACATGTTAAAGAATAAGAGATACTACACACGCTACACATTCACTGCTATCAGGAAATCATGACCCCTGTGGTAATCTCCTAACTTTAAGAATTAAACTTGTGCTTCCATTTTTTCCCCCTTTCAAAGTTTTTTAAAGAGGTTTGTCTAATCTGGATGGATGGCGTAATGATTGTGGATGATGAATAATCTGAAAATCTGTCGCTACGATCACGAGAAGCAAATGAAAAACTGAACTGTGATGATAAACATGACACAGTGTGTGCTTGTACCCTGTCCTCCTGCTCGGCCTGCAGTTCTTTCACCCTCTCCAGCAGCCCCTGTTTGGCTCGCTCCACGTTGGCTGCCAGGCCCGTCACCTTGATCACATCCAGCTGCTTCTCAGGCTGCGGCACCCAGATGTTCACCTACGTGCACAAAACCCCAAAGTTCACACGTTTGGAAAGCACGGGTATAGAAAGTCCCAGTAGATGGCACCAGAGAGCAGCAGCGTGTCGCCTTACCTCGTAGTCTTCCATCATCTTCCTGATTCCAATGCCCTTCTGGCCAATGATGTAGCGATGCAACTCATAAGACACCTCCACATCCTCTGTTATGGGCACCAACGCCTGAAGGAGGAGTCACAGAGCGTGTGCTCAGAGATATTAATGAACATTAAACAGCGTCACATCTCAGCTTAATGAAGATAGCGCCTACCAGCAGGGCTGCTTTAGCCAGCTCACATTTCTCTGCCCGCCCAGAGATTGTGATGATGTCACACTTGCGGGGCACAAACTCCGCCTCTGGACTGACCTCACCGTTCTCCTGTGGCGAAACCTCCTGAGCTGCAAGTTTACAATGAGAAAAACAGGGATTAAAAGTTTATATTTTGATATACAACTCTTAAACACTGATTTTTTTTTATACATGTAAAAGAATACGAAATACTACACATGCTACAGACTCACTGCCATCAATAGATTGTGATCTGGTGGAACTTGAAGGATTGAAGAATTACACTCTACCCGACTCTGCTAGGAACAGCTAATTTTGTTTGTGTTGCCATCAGGGAAAGTGCACAGTGCTGTGCGACTATGCAGCGTCAACAATCATAACACTGACTGACCGTTATTTCTCCCGTCTCTTCTTTGACATTTTAATTTCCCTTTATCAGCTGTTCTAAATGTTGATGCGGACAGATGAGCAGGTAGGGAGGAAACTTGAGAAAGGCCTGCTCATTTCTAACCTAGTGTGCTAAACTGCAACATAAACCCCTCTGCAGCGGCAACATCTTCACAGCAGCAGCAGGACGTAGCTGCGGGTGCACGTCGTGGGTCGTTTCTAACCTGCAGCGCTGTCGTCTCTCTCGGGGAACTTGATTTGCACCTCGTGCTCTCTGGTGATGTGCTGGATGCGGCAGCCTTTGGGGCCCATGACGGCGCGATGGTAGCGCTGAGGGATTGCCACCTCCACGGTCACCTGGGACTCCTGCTCGAGAGAGAGGAGGAGGAAAGAAGAAAACACAAAAGGTGAGCACACCGGGAGCAGGTTCGATTCCAATTATAAATAATGAGCTTATTGAAGCGTCCTTGAAATAACATCCATGTCTGTCCAAAGTAGAAAACTTGCAGCTACTTTTGACAGCATTTCTGTGACTTTCACACAGTCAGATTCTTATAAATCAGCTTTGACCTGAGTGCAGATAGCGACCGTTTGTCTCTACGTGATTTCCATCTCTCACCAGATCCTCGATGATCTCCTGGATGCGTTTCTTTGCGGCCTCCACGCAGTCCTTCGCTCCCTTCAGCGTGACCCGCTGGCTGTTCGCTCCAGTGCGAGGGAAGCTCACAGCCACGCCGCCGTACTCCTCAGCCAGCTCCCGCAGCACCTGTCCTCTCCGACACACGAAGTGGCGGTGATGGCGAACGTCCACCACCATCCTGTCCTCCACCACGTCGTCCTGCAAAGGGAGACGGCGAGATTGTTGATTTGAAAAATCAAGAATCAAGACATGAATTAAATGGTGATGTTTTGTAGGACAAAGGTCGTCACCAGATTTTTGACCAGACTTTCCAGCTCCTTCTGGGCCTGACGTACGGCTTCTTCTTTCCCTACGATGGTGATCAGCTCCTGCTCTGTGTCGTCAGGCGACGGGAAGATGATCCGGGCGCCCGTCCGGTCTCGGACGCGGCGAATATTGGCCCCGCCCCGTCCGATTAAGAACTTGTGGTACTCTGGTTTGGCCTGCAGCTCAGCGGTGAAGTTGTTTACTTGCTGCGAAAGGCAGAGGATGGGAGGAGGATGTAAGTATTTAAACTTTTAGTCACCTCTTCTATTTATTCGCTCTTTCCTGCTCACCTTCTCTTCCGCCAGCTGCAGCAGCTGCTTCTTGGCTTTCTCCACCTCACCGACGGGCCCTCTGATCGTGACCTTGTCGGAGCCGGAGCCCTCAGAGGGGAAGTGGATGTGGACGCCGCCGCAGTCTTCCATGATGGAGCGCACGAGGCAGCCCTTTGAGCCAATCAGAGAGTTGTGCAGCTTGGCTGGGATGGTGACCTCTGCCTCTTTAATGTTGGCCTGGAGGGACGGAGAGGGACAGGCTGAGATTTTCATGCAGTTTAAAAACTGACGACAAAGACGAACATTTTAGAAGACGTAATTAATTCCCAACAGAGGAAACCAATAAATATTCAGTCCATCCACCTTCTGCTGCTCATCCAGGCTGGGGTTGCAGAGGGCAGGTCTGAGCAGGGAACCTCAGCCACCTCCTACAGCTCATCTGGGGCGATACGGTGGTGTTCCCAGGCCAGCCAAGAGATATAATATCTCCAGCTTCTTTTAACAAAGAAATCTTAACCCACTGTCATTTTTTCCTCTTTTTAATATTACTTTGGAGAATTTTGTACCCTTCTGTGGGATTGGAGAGATGATAAAAAAACAAGAGAAACCGGATTTTGGCTCAGAACCATATCTAATAGTTCATCTCTGCATATGTGGTTTCAAAAAGTCGAGCGGTGTAGGGAGAATTAAATTCTGCTTTTTAAGTCTAGAACTGCCATAATGGCAAAGATGCCGTTTATTTAAGAAGTTAAGTTTATATCGACTCTTTAAAATATAAAATAAGATTAAAGCCAGCAAGCAACCCGCTGATTTTCCTAATGCAAGTTAGGAGTGTTTTTTCAGGTTAACAACTCCACTGATCGTCTATGGATATGACTCTAATCGAAAGATTTAATAAATTATTCATCCAAGAAACAAAAAGAAAGTAGATTTTAAAAATCTATTTTCTTCAAAACTCTTCAAGCATCAACCAAAAGCAACCATGTCTCACCAGCTCTCTCTGGATGGCGAGGATTCGGTCTCTGGCCGCCTCGCAGTTGTTCTTCTTGCCCGTGATGACGATCATCTCCGAGTTACTGTTCTCCGTTGGCAGGTCGATCTTGGTGTTGGTCTCTTCGCGGATCTGGCAGTGCGAGCGTCTGCCGTTAGTTTTTGTCTTAAACGCTACATTCTGATCTAATAATTTTAGGAGTCAGATTTGGACAGAACCTGTAAAAAAAAATAAATCTCACCTTCTTAATGTTGGCGCCCCCTTTGCCAATTATGTTCTTGTGAAACTGCTTGAAGATGGGAACGGAGAGCGAGAAGCTATTTTCAATCTGCGAGAGAAAGAAACCTGTGTAAGGGCTGAGGACAGGGAGAGGCAAGACGACAAAAACAGAGGGTCGTACCAGGTCAGCGATGATTTTCTGGAGAAACTTGGCGCATTTCTCCACCTCATTTTTTGGACCTCTCAGCTGGACGATGTCGCTCTTTTGCGACGGGTCGGGGAAATTGATAATGACCTAGAAGGCAGCGAGATGATAATCACCAAATTACATTACAGCTGAGTCAAAACAAATCATTGAACGGTGATGACAAGGCCAGACAAACTCTCGGGTCACAGAGGACGTTCACCTCGGGAAACTTATCTCGAACTTCTTTGATTTTTTCTCCTTTCTGTCCGATGATTGTCCGGTGAAACTTCTGCTCCACGATCAGATCTTTGGTGCGCTCGTTTTCCTTGAAATGACAAAAACGTAAGAAATAAAGCTCTTTATGTCATCTGGCTCTATCAAACCAATGAACCTATGCTTTGAGTCCATTCTCACCATCCTCTGAACCATCTCCATGAGCTCTCTGCGTGCCAGCTGTACTCCTTTAGGATCTCCCTCGATCCGCACCAGGCCACTTCGCTCAGAATCCTGCGCGATTCGAACCGACACCTTGTACTGCTCCTTGATACGATTTACTGTAGTGATACAGGGAAAACAGCAGAAATGAAATAAGAGTGAAAACCTGACATCACCCACTCTCACACCGGCACACTCACACTGAAACACAACCTGAAGAATGTCCTGCTTCACTGCCCCTAATACTCTAAAGGAGACCATGATTTAAAAAACAAACATCAGGACAAGTATCCATCGGAGTATGAATGTGTGTCAGTGTTAGCTGGTAACCACTTAAAGCAGAGAAGAAAGTGCTTGTGTGAATGGGTGAATGTGGCATGTTGCATAAAGCGCTTTGAAGGATCCGGGAGAGCAAAAAGCGCTAAATAAGAATCAGTCCATAGAGAACTATTTCTCTTAAAATGTTTAGAAGAAAACGTGTCCAAAAGGTTTTGAAAGTTGGTTCTTTTTATCTACATGCAGTGTTTTGAGAGGGAGAAATGTTTCGTCATTCATCCAAGCCTGAAGTAGTAGAATAAACATAAGTTCAAGCTCCATAGAATTGTACTAACTCTGTTTTGTCTTATATAGTACATGTTTGCACGTTTTAATAAAATGCTGCAACCATTTCCTATTTATCTAACAAGATATAAAGAAATGAAGGATGGAAAAGATTTCTGCAGGACACTTTAGAAGCTAAATCCATGTTTCATAGCGTCTATCCACCTTCAGACGTTTCCAGGTCCAAACTCAAAACAACACCGTGGCATCGCTGAGAGTTAAAAAGTGTCTAAACTCTTTCATCTTTAATAAAATGATCAGTGTGGCTGCTCTACCAGGTGTAACAATTAAGTTTAACATCCACGAAAACAGGATTAATGAAGCTTAACAGAGTTAGAAGTTAGCAGGGAGTTAGCTCGCTAGTTTTCATATAAAGATGATATACCAGGTTCTGACTGAGGGATTTCTGTAAAACTAAAACGTACAGCTCTGCTATCACTTTGGACATAAATGAAGACAGAAAACTAAACAGCAGTGACTTTTGTGGGGTTACTGAAGTTGGGCTAGCTATAATGATGTGCTACGTGGTGGCTAGCTACACAGCTATGGTTAGGATAATATAAACACCTGAGCAAAGGGAAGTGGGAGGATGAACGCTAAATTTTTTTTCCTCTCAAAAAAATTAACATGAGGGTTCCTGATTGTTAGGGACAAATGCAAGGCAGGAAAAAGATGCTGAAAATTGACCAAACTTCAGAAAAACTGAGACGATCGATCATCAGCACGAGGTTGGTCATCAACATACTGCTGCGTGGTTTGGATTACTCGCTATGACAAAAATCCTGATCCTCAGCTTCATGTACTCATTCAAGTCTTCGTTAGCCTCAGAATGACTCTTTTCTGACCTGTTCAAACATCTGGTGGCAAACCATGGGCCGTAGTTACATCGCAAGGTTTTTAAAAACTCAGCTTTTTCTGCTGCAGATGAATAGTGGTAATAAAAACTCAGAGAGGCCGACAGAGATCATTGACTATTTTTAGGGGCTTGTTCAGATTAAACAGAACAAGATACAAAGCATTAAAACATGTTAAAAACACAACAGCATTAATGGACGCAGTTTGGACCTGGAAGCAGGTCTCATACGTCATCACTTAACAGCCAGATAGGATTCATGCTCAAAGATGGAGCAGTTTTAAACCTGCTGGAGAACACTGATGTGCTGTAGGTAAGAGCCTGACATCTGTTATCAAAGACTAGCTCTCATGACGAAAATCAGGTCACTAACACCCGACTCATGACTCACAATCCAGTTCCCTGCTTTACAACACAAACACTGCAGGAAGTCTGAGATCAGCGACAGCCACATGACAACTTTTCAGTTTAAAAATCACTCAAAACCCTGAATTTGATGCTTTCCATTAAATATTCTACCCCAGGCAGCATTTGAATTATCTAAACTAAAAGCAACTAGAATGACTGACAGGAAAAATCTAAATACATCGATATGTGTGGATCAAATGATCTTTACCGTTATATAAAACATGAAATAAAAGCACTTTTAAAAACATATTCTTTGTTAGTTTTGCAGGTAGGGAGACAAACTAATGAGGTGCAACAAGGGCTCCACCTGGGAGTATGACAGATTTGCTACAGTTTAGTTTTCAGGTCAGGGGTAAAGCGATCGACTCACTGTTGGCTCCGTTCTTTCCGATGAGGTGTCTGTGGAAACGCTGATCTATGTTGATTTCGGTGTAGTCCATCCTCACCAGCTGGACACCGGGTAAGAAAAAGGAGATTTGGATTTATAAATGTGAACCAACACTCAACCAATCAAACGTGATTCTCTCTTATCTCTCTTCGGGTCTACCGAACCATAAGTGTGTGCGGCTCTTCCAAAGCTTTGTCCAACACAGCAATATTTCTTTCAGTGACAGAAGACAATACACGTCATGTCTACCGTAGCTTTGTTGTGTTGGTGTACGTGTGTGTCTGCACTGACCAGGTCCTTGATGATCTCTTGTATCTGGGCCTGAGCCTGCTCCACCTCCTCCGTCGGCCCTTCAAGACTGATGCGCTCCTCGCCATCGGTAAACTCTATGTGAACCTACACACAGACAGGAATAAAGGCAAGCCAGTTAGGACGTTTCCCCTTCTGTGTTGATTCTTCCATGCTGTAATTCATCTCAGCTGACGTCAAGTTTCTAAAATCAAGTGTCCTCCGCAGTCACTTTTCTCTGTCTGTGTTTTGTCCAGCATTTTTTGCTTTACTGGTCCCATTTTGCACAACAACTGCTGCCGTAACACAGCCTCCCCCCACAAAGCTTTCTGTCACGCTGCAGGAGCAGGATGTGAGACTTCTGTGTTATCTCTGGCTTTTACCTCAGATCACCCCACGCCTTCTTTGTTCTCCTTTCCTTACCCGTGGTAGCTGCTGTGTGATCCGCCCGATGTTCTGTCCTTTCTTGCCAATGATGAAGCGGTGCAGCCAGGCGGGGGCAGTCACCTCCACCACCATTACGCTCTTAGCCTGAACGGGTACAAAACATTAAAACCATGTTTGCACTGACAAATCACAGAAATAGTTTTTCTGCAATGGCTTAGTTGCAACTTAAAATAAAGGGGTTATATGGGGCTTTTCCTTCTTTCCATATTAAATATTTAAAATGAGATCAGTGTACATGCAAGTAATCCCTGTGAGCCAAAGCTCAGGCTTCAGACTACTCTACACGCTCAGTCTCCAATGCTTGTACCGAGCTGACTTCAGCTCACCACGGATTTCCTTTTATGGTCACGGAAGCTAAAGCAGCTTGTTTCAGACACAGGGTGAGGTGGAGTACGTATCCTGACCTGGTGGAGCCCAAAACCAAAGTTTAAAGGAAGACTTAAAACCAGATGTTGCTATATGACTTCTGGATTGGTCAACAAATCCATCATAAATGTTTGCCTCTAATATTGATAAACTACATATAGATTAATCATTGCCCAACTCTCCCAATTTCTTTCACTGTAAAGATGTGGATGTGATGTACTTGCTGAGGTTGTTAATCTTGCTGCTCTGAACTATTAAAAATAAATACATCTAAACATAAAGTCTCAAAAAAAAGGAAATCTAGGCCGTCTGAGTACCTCTTGGATGTACCCTGTAAATGCAACTTCAGGGACTTTTATTCCCTACATTTCTGCCATAACAAAAGCTAATTACATTAAGCAAAATGCAATCCCCATCTCTGTCCTTTAATTACATTTTTCTCGTGTTCTCACCTTGGCGTAGACCTGTGTGAGTGCTGGTCCCAGTTTGTCAGGCTCCCCTCTGAGGATGATGGTTTCTGAGCTGGAGTCCAGAGGAGGCATCTCCACCGACACCCCCGTGGCCTCCAGGATCTCCTGCAGGGTGTTGCCCTTCGGACCTATGATGTACTTATGCTGAGACTTCTTCACCTCCACAGAGATAGTCGTGGTCTTCCGCTTCTGCGAGGAGGACATGGACAAGTGATAAGACAATCGTGGCGAGAGGATGTGGGTAAATCGAGAAGCTCGTTGAGGGATGGATGGAAACATAAGAGGAGACAGAAAGAAGAAAGAAATCAGGGAAGCAGGAAGGAGATGGGAAAAGTCAAGTAACAGAAAGACCGGACATAACCCTGGGGAAGGAGAAGGGAACAGAAGGAGGGTGACTGACAGATGAAAGTGGGAAGGCAGCAGAGAAAGTACATTTGTTTTTGCTAATCATATATATGCACTAAATGACATTAGCATTCTCATCCTGTTGTTCTCTGGGGAAATCCAATTTTCTCCCGTTATTATCTCCGGCTTGCCTATCATCGGAGCTCATCTGCTACAAACACGCAGTTCCTCTGCTTCACCCATCCATCTCACAGAGCTTCTTTAAAGTTGAGATAATGCACAAACTCTAAATAACCTCCTTAAATACAGAAACACATTAAATCAAACACCTTTGGTACAGATTAGCTTTATGGTTCATGAGATGGAGCGAACAAGTAAAACAAGACTGGTGAAACAAAATAGCCACACTGAGCTGCCTGCAGTCATGCGTGTCCTTCAGTAAAACCCTAAACTAAACCGCGCGCTGCTTTCCCACAGCGAGTCGTTCGGGGTAACAGAAACACCCGAGCGTCTAAAATGTCAATGCAAATTTAGCCCGGATGAAAAAACTGGCACAAACGACTGAAAAAAGCAAATAAAAATCATGCATGAAAATAAAAAACACGAGACTCCCCTTTATTAAGTATGTGATCCTATTTTTATCATTTTCTTTGTTCTTTGTTTGGATTTCTGCAAAATCTTAAAGATTTGATTATATTCTGAGGACAAATGCAGCTGGAGTCGTTATTCCTGCTAAACTGCTTGCAAGTCCACTTGAAATCTAACGCACATGCATAGTTTGCATATTGTGATGTAAATTTTCTCTGGACAAGACACAAAGACGCACAGGACCAGTGTGATGACCGAACTTGCTTTACTCTGACCAAAAGGCCCCTGACATATACGGAAAGTCTTTATTTTATATTTTTGGCTTGATATTTTTGACTCTGTGTTTTTTTTAAAAACAACAACAACAACAAAACAACAACACGTCATCATGAGTACTGATGCAAATTAAGTATTTTAAGGTCAATGACACAAACAAGTGGACCACAAAAACAAAAAGAGGAAAAAGAAAGGCATTGATGGAGCAGACAGAATCGGATGATTTCCAATCAGCCACTCAGCTTCCCATATGTCCAATGAGCCAGTCATGAATTTGAAACACATGAACAGCAGCTCAGAGAAATAGTCACATGAACGCTCACAGCCACACGCTAGCATGCTGTCGGCATAGAAACGCTTCACTTTGATCGCGTACACAAACAAAGGCATAACTGTGAAAACGTTTGTAACAGCACAACCAATGACACACTTAAACCCCCCCTCACCTAGGGCTGGGCCATATTATACCGTTCACGGTAATACCGGTATAACGTTATATCGCGATACAATATGAGTAAAACGCGCATGCGCAGTGCCTTTGTTTTCATACGCACATGGCCGATTGTTGAGTGAAACAGATGAACCAGAATTGGTTTGTAAAAATGGTGCAACTTCAGTGATGTGGAACTGGTTTGGTGTTTATCCGTCAGATACACAACAAAGCACATTTTTTTGCAGAACATGCAAGCGGCCGTCGTTATTGTCGTATTTGTCGGACTAAGATGCTCTTAAATCTGGGAGTAATCTGGGTCCTAAACTCCGTATACTTCAGGTCAAACAAACACTGCAGCATCACTGAGAGTTAACTGTCTAAATTCTTTCATCTTTAATAAAACGATCAGCATTGCTGCTTTACCAGGTGTAACAATTCAGTTTAACTTCCAGGCATCCATGAAAACAAAATTTATTACATTTAACGGAGTTAGAAGTTAGCAGGAAGCTAGCGAAAGTTAGCTCGCTAGTTTCGCTAGTTACCTAAACATGATATAGCATGTTCTGACGGAGAGATTTCTGAAAAAATTCAAACGTACAGCTCTGCTATCACTTCCAACATAAATGAAGGCAGGAAACTAAACAGCAGTGACGTTTGTAGGGTTACTGAAGTTGGGCTAGCTGGTATATAATGATGTGCTAGGTGATCGCTAGCGACACAGCTATGTTAGCATAACATAAACAGTGAAGCTGGAGGATGAACGCTAACACTTTTCCACTTATAAAAGTTAACGTGAAGGTTCTTCATGGTTAGAGACAAATGCAATCGCATGGCAGGATGCTGTAAACGGACCAAACGTCAGTCAGGAGAACAACTGAGATAATCCATCCACAATACAAGGTTAGTCATTAATATACTGCAACAACATGGGAATAGAGCAGCTGCCAGAGAATTCAACATTAATGAATCAATGGTACAGAAGTGGAGGAAGCAAGAAGAATGAGTTTAATAAAGTTTGATTTATCTGACTGCTTTGTTTCGCTTAATGTGCCTTATAATCCCGTGCACCTTATGGTCCAAAAAATACGCACTGCACACTGCAGTTTAATGTTGCAAAGCACCTCTTTTTAACTTCAGTGGATATTATACATGGTTATGCTCAGGATATGTCAGCCCATTTCTACTGGAAATGCCTTTTGGTTAAACTTTCAGCAAGGAATTTGCATTTGCACTGTTACATTTTTATAAAGCTTTAATGTACATAAAAACCAGCTTCTTGTTTAAGTGAAAATTAATGGAAGGTTGTCTTTTTGCGCTAGTAATGTTGTGGAGTTGTATTTTGTCTCGCATCAATTATATCGTCAGTTATATCGTTATCGCAAATTTTCAAATATATATCGTGATAAATATTTTTGGCCATATCGCCCTGCTCTACCCTCACCCCGCTTAACATGGATATTTTAAAGAAGCTGAATTTTTTATTTTAAAGAACCTGACATTTGTCCTTTTATATAAATCTGTTACACCTGCTTTTATTGGGTAAAGGTGGCTATACAGCAGCTCATTGCACATCTATAAAATACAGAAATAAAGAATAGATATATCAACTAATACAAACAATATTTAAAAAAAAAAAATGCTAAAAAGGCAGCATCATGGGTACAGAAAGGTCACAATTCTAGGGGGTACAATTTACAACCATACATGATCCCACCAAGCAGCAGACATCAGTGGAGGTCGTTTTCTGGCTCAATCGCTTCGGACAGTAATGGCCTTTAAGAAAATTTCCCTTTCTCTCTAAATTTGGTTAAAAGCAATCAGTGAAAACTGTTCAGGCCATTAAAAAGATGGACTTTAATCCATCTTCAACGCTGACTTCCTTTATTCTGAACAATTTTCTATGGATCTGAGGTTTAAAGTTTGTCTAGTCAACAAATAATGCTACAAAACCTTTAAATTAGGCTTAAATTCAGCACACCCAGAGCACCTAGCTGTTATCTTTAACTCAAACACGTGTCTCTGTTTCTTCGAGTACCACATTTGACTGATGCTTTGGTAGTCAAATGTGATCAGACAGCCGCTCCACAAACACAGACTAGTATTACCAAGAAATAATACAATTGAAAAATACGAATTTAAATATGAAAATGTGTCGAGCCAACAAAGGTCTGGGTTTCGATCTGCTGATCGTCTGGGCAGTTTGAAAGGAGGAAGAGATGACCTTTGACCTTTTAACTCAATGTAAACATAACAGGGCATCTGATTTTTGGGGGATTTTTGACCTAAGAGGACTTAAAGTCGCTCATGTCCCATGTCTGCAGGATGGGGCATGAATAATCTCTGGAAAACAGTCCCACCTTGTCTTCGTAGATGGCTCGGATGCGGCTGACAGCCAGCGCGACCGCCTCCTTCTCGCCGGTGATGACGATCTCGTCCTTAGGCAGGCTGGACGGTGGGATGCTGATGCGGGCCCCTGTCTCAAGGCTCAGCTCCTGCACCAGCCTGTTGTGGGCTCCGGCGATGAAGGGGTGGAAGGCTTTCTCCAGGGACAGACGCTCCACCGCGCGCTTGTCCTGGTGAGTGGGTGAGGAAGAGCAGGAGAACGACGGCAGACAGAAGAGTCGATCAAACGTGACGTCATGGTGATGGTTCAACACGATTCAATATTGAATAGTAAGAAACAATTTAGTTCCTAATGCTACTGTTTGTGCATCTTTTCACATTGCGAGACCAATTAGTTTCAGTTGAGCAGAAATTAGTTATTAAAACAACCCCCACCCCCCTATCCACCCACCCATGTCTGACCTGCTCAGCAGAGATCAGCAGGATCTCATGGCGAGCCTTCTCAATTCCCTCCTTGGTGCCGGTGATGCGAATGTTGGCGCTGGGGTCGTCCGGGCGTGGAATAGCAATCTTGGTGGCAGTCTTCAGCTCCAGCTCCTGCAGCTTCTCACCGTTCTTCCCAATGACAAATCGATGGTGCTCCTTGGGGATGGCGACCGTTGCCGACGCCTAGAGGAGCAGGAGAAAGTTTTCAGGAGCAAGTAAGTTAGATTTGTAGTGTTTCCCAATGGAAATAAGCCTTCTTATTTATCAGGGTACAGCAACAGCCACAGAAATCCCTTTTAATTCTAATGTTGGTGGAGCTTTGTGCACATGTACAGAAAATACCTTTTTTTAATAGTCATCATCTACCAGGGAAAGTAACAGGATGACATAAAATTCCTACTATCAAAGTTTTCTTTAAACTTGGTAAAAAGCATTCGACCTTGAAAAGAGAACAGAGAGCCTCTGCACTTTTTTCAACCAGTAACTGCAGCTCAGTGCACCAACTGAAGTGGAAATCAGCATGTTTGCTGCTGAGGCACAAAGGCCACCCCTGGGAGCTGATGGTCATTTTCCGGCTCAACTTTTTGTCCTAAACTGGCCTGATAGGATTATTCGAGCCGCAGCCGGTATTTGCCTTCCGTGTGTGTCTTTGGATCACGTTTCAACATTACGCAGAGCGAAACAAAAACATTTTTTAGCCACCGGTTACACTGTTCTGATGTTTCTGCTTCACAGTGATTTTTGTTCAAAGATAGATGGCTGCGTATTCAAATTCTTTGCTGCGGGTTTAAGTTTATCTGAGTTTCAGAGGTTTCACTGTTTTTGCAAGTCACACAAGAATGAATAACAAATGTAAAGCCTGCACTGCACAAATACTGACAACAGACTGTCTTCTGATTGGTTGCCCCTCACAAACAAGAGGTTCGAACAGCAGGCAGATGGAACTCCTGTGCTCGCGGCCAACGCTGTGTACCTGAGATGACCATATTAAGGATATCCTGTCTCTTTAACTTCGTACAGAGCTGGGGTATTAAACATAAGGCCTGAAGGCCAGAATCGGCCCAGCAAAGACTTCAATCTGGCCCACTGGAAGGCTTCAGATAACAGGAGTACATCGATTTTGAACAAATGAAAAAATTTTCCCTTGCGGTATCAATAAAGTATCAAACTATTGTCTTAAGATTTGCAGATTTTCCTCCTGATAAAGTTTCCACCTGCAGCGTCATTCATTCCACACCAAAGAGTTTGGTAATAGGTGAACAATTAAATGACTGAAAAGTTCCACTTTTTCCAGCATCTACTAGAACTTTTTGTTTTTCTTGTATGTGTTATAAATACAGCACACTCTGGGCAATGAGCTAACAGAGTTTTACACATTTACAACGAGGAGGACCTCACACGTACTATTGAAATTATTCTTTTCTGTCTTTTTTCTTTAAAAAAAATTAAACGTAACCATCTCATATGTTGAGTTAAATCTCTTTATACTGACAGAAAGGGCAGTTACGCTGACCCACTATGTAAAATGACTTTAACATCCCTGTGTTAGAGCATTAATAACTTTTTGCTCACATTGATTACTTGTACACACTCTGACCAGCTTTTCAAACAGAAAGTAAAAAATTACATATATGTATATCCTCCCAATATTTTCCAAATCCAGATCACTTAATTATACTATGAGTAGTACGAGTGCATTTACCTGTGTCTGCAATCGAGCTACGATTTCTTTGCGAGCCTTCATCACGGAGTCCACTTTGCCAGTGACCATGATGGACAGGCCCTGGTCTTTGGCCAGAGACAGCTCGATGTGCGCTCCCGTTCGCTGCATGATGTCCAAGCACACTTTGGCCTCCTCGCCCTCCCCAAACTGGCTGTTGTCCTTGTAACGACGCTCCTCTAGGGGCACGTGGAACACCTGGGTACAGACGAGTTGAAAGTGTTTTTTTCTTGCTTGTTGTTCCCAGAACATGCATCTTTCATTAGACCAGCTCTACTGCAGCTAAAAGGCTTGAGGCTAAATTCAGTTACAGCCATCATCATTAAAAGAGCTGAGAAATGCATTCATTCACTTTTAACAGTCCCCACAGTGGGCTCCTCACCTGGGTGATGACAGAGGCTTTGATGGGTCTGATCTTGCTCCCCCATGCCGAAGGCGGCTCTCCAGCCTTCTCCCCTGGTGCTCCCTTCTCCGGCAGTGGAGGGAAGGCCTCCAGATAGGTAGGGATGTAGGCCTCATCCTCCGGGACGCAGCCTGGCCCAGAGAGATAAAGATAAAAATGGCAAGGAAGGAGTAAGAAAACAGTATGTGTAGGGAAGGATTGTTAACAACAAAGATACCAAACAACAATAAAAATAAGCCTGTGTCAAAAACACATAATGCACATATCAGAAAATCTAAACACATTAAACTTGGGCTAATAATTTGCTCACTAGTTTGGGCTCGTGAGGGGAAAACTCTAGCAAGAATAAAAATAAGTGGGAAGGTGCAGGTCGTTACCTGTGATCTCCTGGTCCTTGAGACCACTGCGATGCTCTGCAAAGCTTTCCGGGGTCAACACTGCCACTGAGCTCATGGTTCAAGACTTATTCCACTATTCCACTGAAACGGAAACATGGGAATATTGATTTTTTTTTTTTTTAAAGAAAAACAATAAATCAGAACCTTAGAGGAGGAAACGCACTGCTGTGTTTTCATGAAATCTCAGACTGATAAAGCACTAACTACGATCAAATTGCTTTCACATTGTTTCCCTCCCTGTGCTCTCTAGGACTGCTTAGAGAAGGCCCTGAAGAACCACACTCCCTCTGTGGCTCTGCCGCGTTGCACCGATGCTGCACGCTGCACCTGAGATGCTCCAATTAGCACTTAACAAGCGTCAGATAAACACACAGTGCTGCGAAGCCTCGGGGACGGGGTTATCACAGGTCAAACGCTCAGAGCTGTCCAAGACAACTGCTGCGGACATTCCTCGTGATGCACTATCACAGGTCAGATCTGCTCAGCTCGCATCACAACAGTGGGTCCCATAGGATTGTGAGTCCAAAACATAACCCACAGGACCTCCAAGATCTCTGCTAACTCAAGGTTCGAGGGGTTCATGCACAACTAGACTAAAAACATCTATTTATCTAGCAGCACATAAATAAAGACGCTGTTTTGGCGGGTCTTTAAAGTCGAGCTGCAGCCTGTCCTCTGCATTTAACACACACACAGTGGACAGCAAAGAGATGGCGATGAACTTAAGTGGCATAAAAAGAGCACTTCGTTCTTGCTACAAGTATTCTAAAATGTGTAATCAAAACCTTCAAAGAAGCTGTCAAATAATACTTATTTGGCCCTTGAGTTAATCCACTACATACAAGTCATTTTAAGTCATTTTAGCTCCTCTCACTTTGAGGCCATCCTCCATTTAAGCCACGTTTCTTCTGATTGGCTGCCCTTCATAAAAGGTTTTAAGCTTTCTGAAGACTCTCTGAGCTCACAGGGATTAGCTGCACATATGCTGCGACTTTGACCATGTTTAACATCAGCATCCTCTGCTGTCACAGTATATTTACACCCACAGCAGGCTAAAGCTACACCCCGACCACATGAGAAGGTGACAGCACCCCATTTCTGCTGCGATGTCCAGAAACTCAAGGACAAGCCTTCGAATGAGTTATAGAGATAGTCATACACTTTATGCAGTTTAAAGTATAAATATTAACATATTAAAGGAATGCAGTTTGAATTAGAAAGAATGTTAAAATGTAGTGTACTTCTATTGTAATCTGAGATAAAATGTTATTGAGGAGAAACATATCATTTCATTTATTTTCGCTGCAGCCATAAAGTTCTTTATGCGAGGGGGTGAGGACGTGGGGGTGAGGGGGTGGCAGGCACTGAACTCTGTAACTGTGCATTTTGGGAACACTGATACAGTCTTGTGATTAAGGGGAATTTTTATTTTATTTATGGCAACAGAGCAGTAAAATAAAAATCAGTGAATACTACAAGCACACATTTATGAGTCCAATTAGCAGCTGAGGAAGTTAATCTTACAACTTTTGTTGAGTTGTTTTAAGACAGTTTTTGTTTTGTTTTTTATCTTTCCGATAAAAATGTAAGTGATTGGGTTTTTTTTATTGTTTTATTATCTAACATCTATGAAGCTCTCCAGTCGAGCTTTCGCTCCTTAAACGTGACTGTGTGCTCTCAGGGATGCCATATGAACCAAGCTCTTCAAGTCCACCCGCATTGCAAATGATCCAGCAGTTGTACCCTCTAAAGACAAAGCTGTGGAGGACGTGATCATTCAGAAGTAGTATTGTCTGCCAGAACTGTAGAAAGAGAGCCCAGGCTTACCTGCAAAAGGTCAATTGCCAGAGAGTCCGTCCAGTTAGCGGCTACCGTAGGCGCTTCAGTGTGAGTGTGTGTTTCAGCTCCTGGATGCACAGGAAGGAAAATAAAAAGAAAGAGTAAAAGTGAACAAAGGTAAATCAAACAGCTCTACAGCATGGAGGCTGGGTAAACACCCACACTGCACTGCACCTTATACCGTCTCGAGCTGATTCACTCTCCTCCTCAATTCCCTCCCTCTCCTCTGCTCTCTAACAATCCTCCCTCTGAGATTTCACAAATTCAACAGCTAAGGAAACCTGAGAGCAAACGCTTCCAAACACCACATGTGACAAAAAATAAATAAAAAAATAGATGTCCCACTACTTTTTTTTTTTTGCCCTGTAAGCAAAACTGCAGTGTCTCTTGAAAGTGTGTTTAATAGCTTTAGTCCAACAGCAACCAGCTGGTCAGATACAGGAGCAGTGCCATTTTAAATGTCATATTTCAGGATCATATTTGTGCGGGATGGAACAAGCTAAAAGAGCAATTACAGCATAATACCATTTTAACACTGACGTTACTTAAGGGGGAATAAAAGGGATACTTAAGTGGCAGTGGGGTCTTAAGATACCCTCAGACTTTACACAGTGGGAGCAAACATAAAAACAATCTTTTGAAGAGCTTATAAATAATGGACGTGCAGCACTCTTACAGATAAAACTATCCGAGACACAGTAATGTAAGCAGCTGAAATTAGCTCCTCGCTAAATGCGTCTTTACACATTAATGAAGCAGCAATAATTAATGGAGTTACAATGTAATGTAACCGTCTAGGGTCATTTAACTTCAGGTACATTTTGGAGCTATTACACAAGTGTGTTTTTTTTACCACAGTGAACGTTTTAAAAGCGGGACTTTTGGCAGTAGATGCGCTTTCCGTTATGGTGGTGGCGGTGCTTCGCAGCACGCAGAGGGTTGTGGGGGTTAAACGGGCTCCCACTGTGGGTCACCACCTGCTTCCACGATGTTAGTTTGCTAACATTAGGCGAGAAAACTAGAAACAAACGGAGGAAATAGGAGCACCGTTATAACTATCAGTTGCAGCAGCTAAATAAAAAAGGCAGCCGTACACGGTGCTAGCTAACAGCTTCGCTAAACGCACCTTTCTCCAGCCGACTGATGTATTTCTTGCTAGCTTGAGGACGCACTGCACGGCTGGTCCTAACTAACTAACATCGGTTAAAAGCAAACTAAAGGTCTCAAAATATTAGTAAGCACTTTCGCTGAGCTAACACGCATCGCTTCGCGCCGACCTCAGCCAGACATGATTAGGCGCAAGGACTTTCTGATAATCGGCTAAAAAACAAGCCAGGCGGATGGATAACCAGCTCCAGCACGCTAGCTCTCGGGACGCTAAGCTTGCTATCCCCGGCTGCTTGTCGCTTGCAGGCGAACCGACTCTATCGCCACCGTAACTACACTTTAACTCCCCCAATGCATTCATATGTGCATTAAAAAGTAAAGATAAAATAAACCTAGAAATCCTACCTTTCAAAGAGAAAATCTACCAGAGGGTGTGTGTTTGACAGGTGATGGTGTAAACACAGATGTGATTGGTCTAGGAGCATTTCCTCTGCCGGCGGAGTGATACCAACCAAGCGCTGCGACTCAACGAGTATAAAGGAAATGCCGCAGTATCTTTGAGCGGCACGAGCATCCCAGTTAAATAGGTCCTCGTGAAATTAGACTCACTTAGCTCATTTGACTGTGAAATTTAACCGCATGATATTTGCATATAGTTTTCTGATTGGTTAAAAGTAATTTAAAAAAATGTTTGTATGTTATTAGCCATTGCAGCTTCTCACGTCCATCAAACTGACCGGCTCTACTTCTCATTCATAATGGCTAGCTTGCTTTTCAGGAGTCAGCGCATCATACTTTTCCTGAAGTCTACAAATGTCTGACCTGGAGTGCAAAAACGATCACGTACAACTAAATACTGCTGTTTTTTTTTTTTGTTTTTTTTTTTTTAATTTTCCAAATAAGATAAATGTCACTTTGTGTGTATGTAAATCGTGTTTAAAGGATATTAAGTTATTTGTTTGTAAGCTAACTTAACATTATGGATTTTCAATAGGTCAAACTTTAAACTAAAACAGGTTAGGTATAGTTGTGGTTGGAAATTTTCATCCATGAATGCCATGGTGATTTTTGGCTTTTTTCCAGGGTGGAACGATTGTACAGGATAAATCTTTATTGACTTTAAAAATCAAAAATTGGGTGCACAAGTTTGAATTTCTTTTAGATTTTCTCTCATCCACACAGAATCAAAACTATACATATGGGCTCAATATACATATGTCCCTACAAATATTTGGTTAAATGTCCCTTAGTAACTTGCACTTCAACAAGATGCTTTTGGTAGCCGTCAATAAGCTTCTAATATAATATAAATTAATATTTTTATTATTAATATTATCTTTTATGGTCAGGTTTTACGCATCTGTTGATTTGAGGTGAAGTAAAAAAAAAAATTGGAGGTAGTCCTTCTTCAATATTCCAGCCACTTTATCCAATGTATCAGTAGCACTGGCAGCAAAACAGCTCCAGAGAACTATTTTACCACCACCGCCGTGCTCGACAGCTGCTACAGTGCTGTTGTGTTTGAATGAACATACCTCTTGTCATCGTGAACAAGTAGCTTAATCTTTTACTCGCCTGACCACAAAACTTTTCACCAGAAGGCATTTGGTTGTCAGTGTGCGCAACTGTAAATCTCATTTGAGTTTAATAGTGTTGATTTTGGAGTAGGGGCTTCTTTCTTTGTTTGCCCCCTCTCAGTTCATGACGACGGAAAACTATCGATTGCAGCCAATCATGATCACTAACGAGATCAGGACTCGGTCTTGTTAAGTTAAAAGACTACGCAAGACAATTTTGAGCCTCCGTGGATTAGAGAAAAAACAAACGAAACACAAACAACAACAAATCGGACTACAAGTCAACTCCGGTGTTCCGAAAAGTATATTATTTGCGAAGAGACTGTCTCAAAGTGATGTCATAGGCTAATAGTTCAATAAATATTAATGGCGAATTCAAATTATTAATAAGGGACATTATGCCACCAATTATGTCCTCCACTCCCACCCCAAAACAAACCACTCACCTCACATTATCCTAACCTCAACGTGACATGTAAAGCCCACTTTACGTGTTGTGTAGTGCGGCTGGACTGATCGCTCGGACCCAATAATGGACGGTTCATTGCAGTTCACAAAACAGACACTAGGTGGGGGTAGGAGACAAAAAAAAGTTCAGGTGCACCTGCTTTCTTGACACCTGCGCTGGTTTTACACCAACACTATCACGCGCAAATAAATCAGAAGTAAAACATTTGCCTTATTTGTTTTGGAAGACCAAATATGCGCAAAGTTTCAATAAACGTCCACTAAATATTTTCACAGTAAGAGTCCGATAACAACTAATCCCAATCCAAGTCCAAACACGAAACACAGAGTTTTAGCTAAGGTTAAGGGCATGTTGTGTGATGTAGTATCCAATTATATTTTCAGTCATATTTCCATTAGTAAAGGCTAAACCGCTTCAACAGTTGTGCTGGCAATGTTACAATTTCAAACTAAAATATTTATTTTTTTGAACCAAGACTGTATATACCCAATATATACATCATATACACACTATATTAATTCGCACAGTTGCTGATTTTGTAGTCATCCCCCACCTTACGTTTTTAAGCCGTAGTTTTATTTTGAAAAACAGTACCGGAAGCTGCAGTTATCTGCTGTTAGCTTGGCAGCAATAGCTCTCGGGGGCAGCTGCACTCCTTCTTTACCTCTCATATTCTGCTGGTAACAAAGGCGAGACAACAAGAGAGGGGTGATGGGTGCTCAGGCAGCAAGCCTGTCAACAATGAACTGAACTGGTTTTGTTTTTATTGGATATTTGTTGCTAACAGCCTGTCTAACTACCGATTTATTTCTTCTCGTGCGCGAGCACAGTTTAAAGTTCATTGATGTAGGCGAGCTGTGGACAGGTTTTTAATCCCGAAGCTTTCGATTTTCTTACAAAACATAAGCAGAGTATGTTGGACTTCGAGCACTAAAGCCGAATGACTGATGATAAACATTCAGACCCGTCTTCAACAACACTGGTGAGTTTCTGTCTGTGTAATTATATTTTATATGGAGATTTTGTCTATATTTGGCATTTTAACAGGTGCACTTTGCTGGATTCCGCGAGCACCTGTTCCTTCTGTGGAATATGTTGGGATACAGTGACAGTGTTAAACTTAACAGTGGTTATTTTAAAGACTGTATTAGCGCAGAGTTTTCTGTGGTTTTATGCTATCTTTTCAGATTATATTTCAGAGACTGTTATGGACTCATAAGTCCATTAAGTGCTCTAGTCTATAAACAGTGATTGTTTTGTATTCACTACATAAGAAGATTGTTTTTCACAGTAAAATCATGCTTCTTTGTAGGATCATCCACATCTGGCGGGTCTTAATGTGGGCATTTTTATATAGCCTATTCATAACCTCATGGTAGTATGCTCTCTCCTCATATCAACCAACTCTGTTTCTTTCGATCTCCATGAGAGCCCACCGCGCTGTTTGTGTGTGTATGTTTTCCTTTCTGGCACACCTTTTCCTGTCTCCTCTTCCTGGCCAACGTGGAGCTTCCATCCACATCACAAGTATTGATGCTGCTGAGGTAGAGAGACTCTCTTAAAGCCCCCATACCCAATTTATATACACACTCAATCCATTAGGCTTCAGACCAGATGGCATAATGTGGACACACACACACACACACACACACACACACACACACACACACACACACACACACACACACACACACACACACACACACAAAACACTGTGCTAATGGACGTCCTCTCTAAAGGCACTTAAGTATTGTTCTCAAGCTGGATTGATTTAAGGGATGACACTATATCTGATATGTATTGGATTTACAGGATAAATACACTGAGTGAAATGAATGAGTGGCCCACTGACCCAGCCTGAGCATCTGTATGGTCCAGCAGACTGGAGCATGCAGCTATTGAGCTAAACAGGTCAACAGAAATGTACACAAAAGAGATGAAATCTGTTGGCCACTGCTTGAAAGAAAGCAATGTCTGGAACGTGACCTTAAAGTGTGTTGTTTTATCTGCAAGTGCATTAGTGTTTTATTTTAACGTCTACACAAGTTCTTTGTGAGCAAACACACCCTCCTGTTAAAGGTTTATAAGTTACTCCTGTGGACGGTGATGATAACTGGAGTGAGATGTGGAAAGACCTGCTTCTACACCCACACGCACACACACACACACTGCTACAGCTCCTGATGGGTTAATGCTTCTAATTCTGAATTATACCTCAACATATTTCTAAGAACTGTAAAGTACTTAAAAACTCAAAAAAACAAAAAACACATAACGTGACACAGAAACATAAGACAAGGATGGGGTTAGGGGGGTGATTGTGGTGTAGCGCTGTTTGATTTACTTTGTTGAAATGTGAGACTCTTGCTTTTCTGTCTCCTTGTTTAAAGCTGTGCATCATTTACATGCCCTCCAAACCTGTCTGACTAGCTGGTGCACTCTTTCAGTAACAACTGTCTACTGGTGTTTGTGTGCGGTTGACTTTAGTCAGATTCTGAGTCAAGGAGCTATTATGGTCACAGTGACTTGTCTGTTTGCATGTGTAAGTATAATAAAGATGACAAATATCTTTAAAATGTGGTTTCCCTGAGACAGAACAGCATATGTATTTCTTACACCAAGCCTTCAATCTTTTATAAAACTGTCGTCAATAGCGGTTTTTGATCGGGGCGACATGGGCGGTTGTGTGGTGGGGGCAGTACCACAGGCATCTCCAAAAGAAGTTGCTCGTACTCGAGCTGCCCCGACATCAGCCAGCGCATTTTGGAGATGGCATAGGCACCGAGCGGTTTTCTGCTGCCCATTTGCGGGGAGGGCGCCCTCCCCAAAGTAAACTTTATTGTCATCTGCGCTACATACAGTCCAGTATATAGAGAGACGAGGCGACGAGGCTCCAGTTACAGCAGTGCAAGTTAACAAACAATAACTATAAGAAGAGTAAGAAAATAAATATACACTTTAGGCATAGGGGTAAAGGGATCAATAACAATTTAAAATGTATAATTTACAGTTTGATGATTTAAAGTCTCACACACAACCCGTCGAAAGGGGAGGGTGTGTAAGGTGTAGGTCTATTAGGTTATGTTGTGGTGATCCTCGGGTTGAGGGATGGGTGTTCATACTGGAGTATAAAATTAAAACCAATGGAAGATGGACAAGAAAAGTTCAAAGCCATCAGGTGCTCAGTTTAGAAAAAAGAGAAAAGAAGATGCAGGTAAGGAGATGTGTGATTGGATAATGGCAGATCATCCTGAAACAATCAGAATCAGAATACTTTATTAATCCCTAAGGAAATTATGTGGGTTACAGTTCCTCCAAGAAGAAATTTTAAAAATAGTAACAGTAACAGACTAAACTCCAAACAATACATTATGTTACAGATTTTACACATTTAAGAAATAGCACTAATATATACAGATCACTCAGTTATAAATATCAAGAATTAACAGAGGTGGTTATAAATAAATATCAAGAAAATTGACATGAATATTACAGAGTGGAAAAGAGCGTGTGTAAAAAGGGTCTAACTATTGCAGTTGTTGGAGCTATTTGTTCTTTATTTTTATTATTTTGAAATTAAAGTTTGTTGTTAGTTCACTTATATTTTGGGGTTTATTTACACGTTTATTTGTAGGTTAATATTTGTTTCAATGTTTTGTTTGTTTGGTGTTTACCTTGTTAAATTAGTAAGAGCTGTAGGACCATTTTGTTTCTATAAATAAAGAGACTGGTATAGGACCAGCATGCACTGGGGTGGGCCTATGGTTTTTTACCAGAGCAGGAGAAGCAGCAGGAAGGAACAAAAAATGGATCTTGTTATTGTTTGCCAAACTGGATGAATGAACCATAAAAACGCAACCTTCAAGTTTGGACCGTGGACTTCTTTTGCCTGCATACAAAATATTATCTCAGTGCAGCTGTGGCTTGTGGACGTTTAATTGTGGGATGTTTGGTTTGTCAAACAAAGGAATTGCCACTACAGCAGTGTTCACAGTGTGTTAGATGGAGGAGTTGTACAGGGAGATGGCAACGGGCAGGAATGATTTCCTGTGTCGGTCAGTGGTGCTTTTTGGTCATCTCAGTCTCTCACCGAACGTGCTCCTGTGACTAGCCAGTACGTCATGGAGTGGGTGGGAGGTATGATCCATGATTGTCCTTCTCTTGGACAACATCTACCTCTCTGACACCACCCTAACAGAGTCCAGCTCCATCCCCACAACATTACTGGCCTTGTGGATCAGTTAATTTCGTCTGTTGGCATCTGTGACCCTCAACCTGCTGCCCCAGCATGCAACAGCATAGAGGATAGCACTGACCTCAACAGAGATACAACAAGATAACATTAATTAGTAGGGATAGTGAAAACTTCTGTGTACGTTTGCTAGCCACTTGGCTATGATAGTAAACAGTTGACACTGATGTAGTTTACTGAATCAGACTGTGTTCAGCACAATATTAATTAGTCATTGTCAATTGTTGATTTGTCCTATTCTCATTGTCCGATGAATTATAATGGCTGTTTGCAAACTATACATACTCTCTCTCTCTCTTTATGTTTATCTGGTTAAATTCAGTATGGTTCCAACAACAGTTTTTACAGTAAAATATGTTTTACATGTATGTACAATCCTTAATATACATATATACACATAAAATATACAAATATTTTAATGTGGGGAAACATTGCTCAGACTTTTGAGATTTCAGAGAGGCCGAGGTGTGTTATCCTGCTGGAAACAGCTATCAGCGGCACACTGTGGTTATAAAGGACATGGTCAGCAACAATCCTCAGGGAGGCTGTGGTGTTTAAACGATGTTCAGTTGGTACTAAGAGGCAAAGTGTGATAAGAAAATAGCTTCACACCATTAACCCACCAGCATCCTTAACTGTTGATGAGACAGGATGGATCCATTCTTTCGTGTAGTTTACACCAAATTCTGACTTTGAGAGCCAAATGTCAAACCAGAAATCAAGAGTCATGAGACCAGACAGCAAACTTCTAATCTTCTACTTTCCAAATTTGGTGAGCCTGTGTGAACCGTAGCCTCAGCTTTCTGTTCTTAGCTGATAGGACCCAATGTGGTTTTCTGCTGCTGCTTCAAGGTTTTATGTGTTGAGCATTCAAAGTTGCTCTTCTGCATACCTTGGTGTGTAACGAGTGCTTGTTGTTGCCTATCAGGTCGAAGCAGCCTGGGCATTCTCCTCTGACATCAATGAGACATTTTCACTCAGAGCACTGCCGCTGAATATTTTCTGTTTTTTCTGACGTTCTCTGTAAACCCTAGAGATGTCTGTGTGGAAAGAGTAGATCAGCAGTTTCTGAAATATTCAGACCAGCCAGTCTGGCACCAATAACCATGCTACATTCATAGCCACTTAGATCGCCTTTCTTCCTCATTCTGATGCTCAGTTTGGCACAGGGCTGCAGATCATCACAACAAGGAGCACTCCAATAATTAGTATAGTAATTATAGTAATTGAATCTCTTTGATAAGACCCTCACTGTGCAGTACAGTCTTCAAGCCTAAGCTGCTCCTGGAAAGCTGCTCCTCGGTAACCCCAGCTAAAGGTTGTGTCTCTTTCCACTTGTAAACTTGGTGGACTGGTGCTTTAATAATCTGCTAATGCGAAAAGTGAATCGTGATCAGCTGTGCTTAAGGTGACTTATGATCAGTTACTCTTTTGGCTTCCATAAATCTTGTTAAAACTTAACAAGTAATCCATATTTGCTCATCTATGAGTCATTTAAGAGACGCTCCTGCTTACAGCACCACATAGACATGGATTTGTCAGCATTTTAAATGCTCGAGAGATTAACCAGCTAATCAAAAGTGTAATCGCAGAGTTAAAACTGTCTAGAAAATCAGAATGCTTGCAGCTACACGCTCAATTTATTCACCAAAACGATATACAAAGCAGTGCAGAAATAACATGTTTTTCAGGATCTCTGTTCTCTTTTCTTCATGACTCAGTGCATGACTAAGCCTGCTTTGATTTGCTATTGCATCAGTTGTCGCGCACACAAACAGGCACATTAAAAAAAAAAAAAAACATATGGTGAGAGGAATATGCAGCGTGGACATTTGGTCACCCAGAATGGAAAGGGACTACCACATTGCTGTCATCACGTTTCTTTTTATAGACACTTTTTAAAAAAGCTCTGGTTTATTCGCTTCATTTGAATGACCAGAGTGCTTTGAATATGGAAACTTCCCCGAGTTCCCTCTAGATTAAAAGATTAGGTCTCTGCAGATTTACTGCAGGCGTGACGTCAGGGTGTATGTGTGAGAGACCAACGTTTTCACAACTGTAAAGTACTCCAGTTAACATCCCTAATTAACTTTTTTAAAAGTTGAGTAATACACGAGTGATGGTGATATTTGTGAAGGGAGGAAAACACAACTGTCGAGGATGTGCTCATTCTCTGAACACAGATGTGTGTGAGGCTTTTAAGCTGACATGTCAACACGGGAGACGGTCGAGTGGTTGTTGATGCATTAATATTAACTATTAATCAAACTGAACTGGTGTAACTTGATCACATGACCTTGGGGGCTCGTTACACAGATACAGCACACAAAAGAAGAAATGCTTTTTGTATTTCTGCATCTGCACTGCTCCTCTGCACAGAAGCTCTTCTATTTATAACAAAAGGCCTTGCGTAGCTGCTACTGCCATCAGGTATGCCCAGTATCCCTGTTCTGAAGCCATTAAAACAGCGAATAAACACTGTGCAGTGCAGGATGTTTCTTTAGGAGCAGCTAAAACACTCTCTACCGTCACCATACAGTTGTTGGAAACTAATGAGCTTATTACAGTGTAAAGTTCATTCTCCTCTGTGGCCTTGCAGAGGGGGGGTTTCTACATAAGAACTCAAAGTCCTACTCAGCGCTGGTATTCACATACCGAGTTACGTAACATCGATTTCCTCTCTGTAAACATTTATTTCTTTTTACTCCTCAGGAGATGATGACACGCTCACATTAACATTCACAAAAGCCTGGCCTTTGATAGGTCAGGGCAGTGAGTGAAGCACATCAGAAGAGACGACGTCCTTCCTGCCACCATGTCCGTCCAGGAACCGCCGACATCCACTTCACCCTTCAAACCCGAGGCCAAGCCAAGGCCGGAGATTCCTCCAAAACCACAATGCAGTTCCCCTACTCTTGGAGAGAGGGACAGCAATGTCAGACGCTCTGGAGGGAAGGTCAAGAGGATTGTGAACCAGTTCAGCAAGCAGGAGTCCACTGAAAGGTTGGAACCGGCCACCAATGGTACTGCAGAAGGCAAGCCAGTTAGACAGTCCAAGAGGCCTCCTACGATAAAGCCCAAACCCCGGGTGAGACTGCAGCTTCAGAAGGAGGCAGAGCAGGCAGCTCCGCCGCTCCCTAAGAAGAGGAGCCGCTTGGCGAAGAAACAGAAGGAGCTTGATGGAGGAGAGGAGGGGGACAGAAGCAGCGTGGAAGGAGGCCGATCAGGTAAAGCTTTGGGAGAAGTATATGGGAGAAATACCTCTATCTTGAGTTTAATTTATTATTTTAATTTGCGTTGATTGGAGTTAAACTGCAGGTTTTGTCACAGATATAAAGATGGTCAGAGTGAAGTAAGGTTAGTGTTTACAAAGAAGCAGAAATGCATTCTTAATGCAGTTTCACATCAAAAGCAAGTGTCACCTGATTTACTAGAAACTAAACGTGTTTAAACCTTTACCTCCAATTAAAAAAAATCTCTTGCAACAGCTGGTCAAAGATCAGATGACAGCAGTAATTGTTTTATCTTATAATTAGGCTAGTTTCACAGACTTAGTGTAGCATAAGATCACACATGAATTATTAGACATTTTGTATGATGCAAAAAGTGTGTGTGTGTGTGTGTGTGTGTGTGTGTGTGTGTGTGTGTGTGTGTGTGTGTGTGTGTGTGTGTGTGTGTGTGTGTGTGTGTGTGTGTGTGTGTGTGTGCGTGCACTTAAAGACCTTGGCATATGAGTGTTAAATGTGTAACGTCAAATGTGCAGCGTAATCAGTGAGCTCTGAGGTGTGGTTGTGTTTGAATGGTCTGTCCCATAAAAGAAGTCAGTCAGCTGATCCTGTGTGTGTGTGTGTGTGTGTGTGTGTGTGTGTGTGTGTGTGTGTGTGTGTGTGTGTGTGTGTGTGTGTGTGTGTGTGTGTGTGCAAAGCAAAAAGTTAGGTGTGCTGTGTTTACTTTCTGTTGGAAAAGACAGAGGGATCCTAGAGGGATCTCTTCCATCTCTATCTCTTTGTTTAAGCTGCAGCGACACTTTTCTTTGGTGTATCATGGTGAAACCCAAAGAAATTAAGTTGCATTGGTACTGATGTGAGATTTGAATTTTCCATTCCAACATACAATATCACTTCCCTTGTTTTGCTTCCTTGTTCAAACAGAAAACATTTAAACATGACCTCACTGAGTCTTTGAGTGAATATAGCTAAAGCATGCAGTCAAGTTTAAAAATAAATATTCCTGTTAGGGCAGGGGAGGGTCAGAATTTATTCCGGCACACTCCAACAACCACAAGTTTTATCTTTTATTGTCAACATTAGTAAAAACAAACAAACAAAAGAACCCCAAAACAGGGATTTCATTCATTTTAAAAGATTAAATAAAATGGATCTAAAGCGAAATGATTCTGTTGCAGCACCAGGGCAAAATCTAAAAATATCACCGTATACAATAAATAAACAACAGAGTTAAAATAGAAATGTCACAGGCACATAGTGAGGATCTTCTACTGTGAGATACTTCAACAGTAATAAAAAAAATTAAAATGAGTTTAAGTTGAAGAAGAGTAGATGTTAAAGAAATGTTTAGGGATAATAAGCTCATTTTAAATTGTTTATATATTTATTGTCTTGCTAGTGATTTGCTAGTGTAAAAATGATTTAAAAAATGGTGATTGGTGAAATTTTATATAACTTGCAACCGGTGCCTCGATTATGTGCTAGTGGCCAATAACCAGTTACAAATCAAATGTGCAGTAAGTGAATCTTTTCTTTTGTGGACGGCTGTTGTGCAGTGTTTTGAGCTGAATCAGTATCTGTGTCGGTGCATCTGATAGTTTTGGGGAGATTCCACTCGTTTAACTCTCAGGAAATAAAGGTGGTCCAACACCACCATCGCTGATGTCACCAGCATGGCAAAGTGCATCAGTGTTCTTAATGGTTTAACTGGAAAGTTACCAAAACTGTCCTTTATTTCCCAGCTTTTTTAGATGCTTACTTGCTGACCCCTTTAACCATCTTTCCAGTTCACCACTCTCTTTCCTCCACCTCCTCCATTTCCTTTTGTCGGTATTGAATTTTCCCCCATGCGATCCTCCAAATGTTTCCATGAATATTTGAAGACGGGTGCTGACTCAACGGTGCAGCATGTGCATGTGAAGCATTTATGGGAAGAGAAGATGGGGGGGAAGGGGAAGCAAAGCTCTTAATGAAAGTGTACCTTTCTGTCTGAGGACACAGGAAGTGGGCAGAAAGCAGCCATTCCCACTCATTAGCTCAGTTTTTTTGTGTGTTTTGTTTTGTTTTTTAAATTGCAAAATAAGGAAGAAACTAAATATTTGAGAAGTTCACTATCATTTTACTTTCTTCCCCTTTTGAAAACATTTCAAAACAATTCATGTGTTTCTTATGTTTTACGCAGAGCCTGATGGAAAGGAGGTTGAGGTTGAGCTTACTGGAGGAGATAAAGTGGAGGCGGAGCACAGTCATCACACGCCTGTCAGCCCGTGCTGCGCCCCGAACTGCAGCTGCATCTGCCACCTCCAGCGGCCTGGCATGAAACTAATATGGGTCCCCGTGAACGTGGAAGATGTTGGGGAGGAGGGTGGAGAGGAGGATGAGGAAGACTGGGAAGATGAGGAAGTAGAGTTTGTGGATGAAGGGGACAGTGAGGCAGAGGACACAGAGGACACTTTTGCGATTGAGGAGGATGAGGCGTTGAAAAAACAAAAAGCAAAGTTCCACGAGTCGTTGAGTGTTTTGATTGCGGACAACCAGAGGAGGCGTTCGGACCCGGGTCCTCACTTCATTCTTGCCTCGCTTGCTATCACTCGCTCCGGGTCTCCCCCCGTTCCCCCAAAACGTATGCAGTCACCGCAAATTCAGCACGGAAGCACCCAAAATGAAGAAGAGAATATTTACGAGGCCACGCTTCCATTGATTTACCCCACTCCTAAAAACAACGCAGTCGAGTGTAAGGAGCTGGATATTCCTCTAATCAAAGTGTGCAAACTAGGCCGTCGGTCCAAACTGACCAACAGTCTGTCAGATCCCACGTCCGAGTTTCAGAAAGAGGGAGAAACCATAGTGACCCCGGACGAAGTTCCGCCTGCTATCCCCCCGAGGATCCCTTTGAACCAGGACAGTCGTAGCCAAACAATACCCAGGGGCGGCATTCCTCTTCCCATGCCCACACCGGAGGAGGGTCACTTGTTGCGACCCTCCTCCCCCAGTGGCTCCGCCACCACTGGACTGAGCCCTCAGCGAGCCCACACCCCACCTCCACACATTTCCCTCCAACCTCAGAGACTCCCACCACCACCACCAAAGGCAGATCCCAGGAGGCTCAGCACTGCCTCAGCACAGTCCCTCACACTGAAAAAAGGTCTGAACGAGGATTCTGTGTGCCTGACATGAGCTGTGAATGATGCATACAGGTAATATCTGTTTAACTAAAAGCAGCCATGTCTTCTTTTACTAGGGGAGGAGAATGGAGGGAAAGAGGAAGAGAAGGAGGACACAAGCGAAGAAAAGTGAGTCAGCATCTTTACCTTTCCATTTTAAAAGGATATGTGTGGAAATATTTTATATTTTCCTCAGATAAAATGACACAAATATATGCAGTATATTTCCAAAGATGCTCCTAAACAAAGGTGCTTTTCCCTCCTGTTTGAGTAAAACCTGCTAAAAAAATACAGTAGGAGGGCTCAAGCTACAAATGGATAAACAGGGTAGAGCGCATTTAGAGAAGAGCTAACACAATGTCTTCATATAAGAAAAATAAAGATTTTCACCTGGATTACCCTTTAAACCAGCCTTTATATTATTGAGAGTATTGACAGATTAATAAGGGGGCATTTGTAAGTTGTTAACCCTTTTCTCCAATGTCATGTCCCCTGACAGGAGGAATTCTATCAGGAGGAAGATTGGGTTTATTTTCGACACTCGTCTGCAGGATGGTAAGGCTGACACTCAAAACAAACAAGCCACAACAAGCCCAGATCTATCAACTGTAACCCTGTTTCCAAAACAAGTCCATAAATGATTCAACTTCTAATAAACATGCCTTTACATTTACAATAATCCGCTCACAGTCCACGCGTCCTTATCGCCACAGGCTAAAGATGGAAAAATTGCCAGCATCAATAAAGGGGCAAATTTCACTTGCTGATTGGTCAGGTCACACCTACAGGCATGTGTGGCTGCGCTGAGCAGGGATTTTGCCATCATACCTGAGAGGATTGCTGGATGATGATTTGGGGCAACACTGTGCTGTTTAGTTTTACTTTTTGCATCAGAAACTGTTAATTAAACAAAAAAATTTTGGACGTAGTTTCGTAGGATATTTGCAGACAGTGAAGCTAAGATTAAAAAAAACATTGGAAATATTGGAAAGTCCAGTTGTTCTGATCGTGTCATTGCCTGGCTGTCTTTGTGTACAGTCGGAATTCACTGCCTGGGTCACATTTGTGAAGGCGCCGCTAACGCTCAACAGCACATGCAGGTTTTGGAGCAACAAACAAATGCCACCTGCATGACGTCAGATTAAGGAAACTCTTTCTTGTCACCTTGTCACATTCTCCACATACTGAAACTCCAATGCTGGTAAAACATGAGTACAGGTGCTAACAGGATATGCCTGCAAAACCTTTCACCCACTAAAAAACAGTCCTGATGAACTGTTGAGTAGCTGAAATCCTGTTAGACATTCATTAGACATGCTTCTGTCCCTACAAAAACCAGATTTTGATATGTAGTTCCAGTTAGACAAGCGTTTGCACTGGATACAGGTTTATGTCATTACTAGTATCTTAAATAGGAAACGCATTTGGTGAATTTTACTATGAGCCATAATGTTTGTCTCCATTTAATCAGTTTTTTTGCACATTATCGTCAGTGTGATTGAATCTGATGATATTCATCTGTATTTTCATCGACTCCATTAAGATGTATTGCATGTTGTCCTAATTCCAAAGTACCTGAGACAGTAGATCATGTACTATATACAGCACTGTCTTATTTGCTCTCACTGAACAAATCACTGATTGTACAAAGTAATTTATTACTTTATTATTTGTCACTCGAATGCATTTTAATGAAAAAGATGCAGTTCTGACATTTTTTTTGGCTTTACCTCGCAGCAGGAAGTGATGCTGCTGGGAAACTCTTCGCCAAAGAGCGACGGTGACAGTGTTGAAGCTAAGGCATGAAAATTGAAGAATAGCCTTAAAGTAGCAATAAAATTCAAGTTAAAAGAAAAGGAAAGCCTAAAACGTAACCAAAAAGTTAAACGAGTAGTTCTTGGTTTACTGATAACTGATTATGCAGGTCCACTGGGAAGCAGAGTGATTGATGTTTATGAATATATGTAGTAATCAGGAAAATGTTTGACTCTTTTCCCTGTTTCAGAACCTCTCTACCAGACGTACCGGGCTTCTGTCATTACAAAAGAGATCCGGCGCCAGACAGTTTGCCGTAACATCAGCAAAACTAGTGCGGACTATGCTATGGACCACCTCGGTCGTCGCCCTGGAAATGGAGGACCGAGGGGCAGCCCGGTGCCCACACCGGTTCAGAGCACTCTGTGGCAGGAACTCCCAAATGTGCGGGACAGCGGGGTGCTGGAGAATCTCAGCTCTGACCAGTGCAAGTACCAGGAGGTGAGGGAGTGGAGGAGAGGAGACGATAATGCATGGCAGAGAGGCTCCATAAAGACAAATCAATAAAGGCTGAAAGGAGAAATCTGAGATGCAGGATCAAGTTTCCCAACTAATAATATAATGCTTTTACACGAATTAGAATCCATTTAGCCACACTGTCTAACTCATTGCTATTACATCATATTGATTCACCCGGTATGACGTTCAGAAAAGCTTTTACAGTTAGTTATAAAGCTGTAGTGCCAGTAACAGAATTTGTAAAGGTAAATAACCTTTGAAGTACTGATACAGGCTTAAATACACCCCTCACTAATATTTAGTGAAATGACAAGCTGCACATTGACTCGACATTTTTGATCGCCATCATCAAGCATCTGGCATCATTCTGGCTGTATATTTGATTACTTCTCTGGGCAGAATTGCTCCATTTAAATTGCTTGCTTTGTGTCATAAATCCGTCTTTTAAGCATAGTCTACATGAGGTCGGGGCATGAAGAATGGCCATGCCAGAGGCGTAATGCTTGTTTGCTTTATCCATCCCAAAATCAGTCTGATGTGTGTTTGGGATCATCCTCTTAAAGCACCCAGCTGTGGCCAAGTTTCAAGTATCTAGCTGTTGATTTGAGGTGAAGTTGAAGAATTTGGAGGTAGCCCTTTTTCCATTATTCGAGCCACTTTATGCAATATACTGGTACCACTGGCAGCAGAGCAGCCGCAGAGCTTGATGCTACCACCACCATGCTTACCATGCTCAACAGCTGATGCAGTGTTCTCAGGTTTAAACTCCTCATCTTTGCTACTCCAAACATTCCTCTTGTCATCGTGGCCAAATAGTTCAGTCTTGGTCTCCGTGTATTATCCATGTATTTGTAAATTTCATTTTGGAGCGGAAACATATTTTTTGGTCGACACCCTCTCAGTTCATGGTGAAACTGGCTTCACTGTGGACAGGATGCTGGTGTTCAGCAGTTTCCAGTTCCTCACAGGCTTGAGCCTTGGTGGTTCCTGGGTGGTTCTTGCTTATCAGTTTCTTCTGATCTGAGGGTGACAGTTTGTGTATTCTTCCAGACGTTTGCTGACACATCCATACAATTGTTTGAAATGATGATCTTGGATTTTAGTTGTTTATAAATAGCTCCCAAGAGCCCTTCACAACCTGTGTAACTCTTCTTATTTAAAAAAAAAATCATATATAAATCATAAATATTTCCTCTATAAACATGAAAACTGCAGTTATCCTGCTTTTTGTGTCATCTTGGTTTCCTTTAATGTGCAGCTTTGTTCACCTTCTTCCTGACAGAGTATGTTTGAGGTCCTGACATCAGAGGCCTCTTACTTGCGATCTCTTCATGTTCTGACTGAACATTTCATGGAGAGCCGGGAGCTGGAAGAGACGATGATCATCAGAGACAGGAAGACCCTCTTCTCCAACATCCTGAGGATCCGTGAAGTCAGCGAGAGGTGAGGGAAAAAAAGGGTGAAGGGAGATAAGGAAAAAACAGAAACTCCAAAGTGATTTATGATGTGAAATGCTGCAAGGTCACTTGTTGAAGATGAAACTGGGACAGGAATGTAAAGCTTGTTCTTTATGGTTCAACAGGCTTGTGCACAGTTTTCTGCAAGTTCTGAAAATTTGTTATCTGACTCAACAGATTCTTGAAAGACTTGGAGGACCGCATATTTCAGGACGTGGTGTTCTCTGACATTTGTGATATAATCAACTACCATGCCCAGCACAACTTCCCCGCCTACATTGACTACGTACGCAACCAGATCTACCAGGAAAAGATGTTCACTGAGCTCATGTAAGCAACCAGAGTTTCACTTGAATCAGGTTCAAACTCTCTGAGAATTTCCGTAGCAACTATGAGAAAAGATTGTAAGTAGTGCAGGCTGGCAGGGTACCAACTGTCTCAACTGGAGACAAAGTCTTACCTTATCTTTACTTTTGTGGTGTATTTACAGGAAGAGCAACCTGCAGTTCAGTGCAGTAATCACTCGTCTCCAAGAGTCGCCTCAGTGCCAGCGGCTGCCCTTCATGTCTTTCTTGCTACTGCCGTTCCAGCGAATAACACGCATCAAAATGCTCATTGAGGTGTGCAGCATCACCCAGTTTTCACTCTCTATGCCTTAGCATATGTCACTGGTCACTTTATTAGGTACACCTGTTCCACTGTTAGTTAACATAAGTTCTGTAATTGCAGCCAATCCCCAACTCTCTGTCAACAGTATTCAGGGCCATTGATCAGTGCTCATGACACATACATATTAATGATCAATTCACTTTGATGAGTGATGAAAGGTTTCTATAGGTTTCTATAGAAATGTCCACATGATCAGAATCATCTTTCTGGGCTTAACTTCAAATATCTAATCAGCCAATCACAGGGAGACAACTCGGTTCAAACAGAACACCAAAGTAGGGAAGAAAGATGATTAGAGCGACTTTGAACGTGGCATGTTTCTTGGTGCCAGACAAGCCTGGTCTGAGTATTTCAGAAACTGCTGATTTTCTGGGATTTTTTCCCCACAAAATAATAACTGAGATAACATCTCAATACAACCAAGGTATGCAGAAGAGCATGTCTGAACACACAAGCAGATGGGCTCCAGCAGCAGAAGACTGCACCAGGTGCCGCTCCTGTCACCTGATAACAGGAAACTAAGGCTACAATTTGTCTGGGCTCAATATTAAACAACAGAAGATGAGAGAAATGTTCCAGGCTTGATAAATCTCAATTTCTGCTGCAACATTCAAAACAACATAAACACAGTTGTATAAATATTTCAGGATTCACAGTCACCAGATGTCAACCAGTAGAGCACCGTTAGGACATGGTGAACCTAGAGATTAACATCATGGATGTGCAGCAGACAAATCTGCAGCAACTATGTGACACTGTCATGTCAACATGGACCAAAATCTCTGAGGAATGTTTCCAGCACCTTGTTGAATCTATGTCACAAGTAACTAAGCCAGGTCTGAAGGCAAACTGGAGTCAAACCTGGTACTAGTGAAGCCCTTACTAACTAGGTGGCATGTGAGTGCATGTTTAGGCCACAGAGTGACAAATTGGTTATTTGCTTCTGCTTCTCTCCTGAGAGGAAAAAGCTCAGCAACTCACAGATGAGTGACAGCCTTTGTAAGCTTTACGTGCTTTACTTAAGTGCCAAACAAAACGCCACAGTACATTGTGCATAGCTGACCCTTCTCTCCTGAGGGTCAGTGAAAGGCAATAGCATGAGTTCATCACGGTGTTCGGATGTGTGGAATGCCCTCATTCCAGCGTAATCTTACACACTCTAGCCTTCGCTGATCCTTTAACCTATAAGCAAACACACAGACTCGCCTCGCCCCAGTTTCACAACCTTGCTTGTGTTTTGGTGGAAAAATGTCTCCTGGTAATGTTGTTTGTCTGTTTGCAGAAATAGAAAGTTGTTGTTTGTTGTTTCAGAACATCCTGAAGAGAACAAAAGAGGGGACGAAAGAGGAGCAGACAGCCTCAAAGGCTTTGGCCTCTGTGTCCAAGGTAAACACGCCTCACTCCTCAACCACCCTTCTGCCTGCAAATGCGGCATATTTGAGTCTAAAGTGTGCCGTATGCTTCTGGAAATTAGATGTCAGCTATTGTCTGAATGAAGGATTTCCTACTGAATCAACTCAGTGAGTCACAGGTGCCATTGAGGGCAGTGGCAGGCTGAGATTAGGTTTATTAAAAGAGCCAGAGGAATAAACTTGATACTCCCAGTGAGACACGGTTTTATACAAGGATGGTTGAGAGGAGGTTTTTTTAAGTGTGAAAATAAAAGGGATCTGCTAAGTGATTTCATCATTTTGTTTCAGATCATTGATGTGTGTAACACAGAGGTGGGAAAGATGAAACAGATGGAGGAGCTGATTCATATCTCTAAGACACTGGAGTTTGACAAGCTCAAGGTAACGGCAGTGTTGATGTTTGTATTCAGCTTATGTGATCTCTTTTATTTTGAAGAGTCGTAAATGCCACCTGTCCTCTTCAGGCCATCCCCATCATCTCCCAGACTCGATATCTGGAGAAAAAGGGAGAGCTCCAGGAAATGTCCAAAGGAGCGACTCTCTTCAACATGAGGGCAAAGTTCACTCCCGTCTACTTCTTCCTGTTCAACGACCTGCTCGTCATCGCTGCCAAAAAGGGGTTAGGTTCAAAAACAAAACTGACACAACATAAAATGCTCTTAATTTGTTGACCCATCTTTGATGCATCATTGATTCGTTCTGCTAGATTCTGATTAGAATTGAAAGCGTACACTGAATTTTTCAGATGTTGTACACATCATGCATTCACAGTCCCTTTACAGCTTAATAAATGCATCTTTCTGCTTCTGTGACAACAGCTACATAAATTTGCTTGATGTCAGTGGATATCAAAGCCTATCTGTAAACTGGAGATATTTACTAGCCTCAGCTTTATGCACTAATTCAGAATTATACATTTTGGTTAATCATTAAACACTGTGAGGGTGGTCTCTGCCTATGCAGCTACCCTTGGAAAAGCCCAGAAACTATTCTAATACTTGCCAAACTATTACATCTTTAATGATATATAGTGAGCTCATTACAGGGGAGGTCGCCGAATGTCGTCTTTATGGGGAAAGAGTTAAATGCGTGTCATCACTCGTTTAAATAACTCCAACTCCCTAAAATTTAAGGGAAGGTGGTGCCAAAGGTGCTAGACGTTAAGAGTATACACAGCATGCGATATACCTGCTTCCTGCTAGACCCGTTTTCCTTCTCATATTTTTCTTGTAATTAGCTTTTGTCTACATTGTCTCAAACAGCGCGGAGCGTTTTGTGGTGCTCGACCATGCCCATCGCTCTCTGGTGCAAGTGCAGCCAATAGAGGAAAGCAGGACCAGTGGGAGCCCCTTCGAACACTGCTTCAATCTCACGCTGCTGGAAAACCACCAGGGACGCCTGTTTGAGCGGCTCATCAAAGCTTCCTCTCAGTGAGTGGTCGCGCGCGCGTGTGTGTGTGTGTGTGTGTGTGTGTGTGTGTGTGTGAACAGCATGTGCTTGACTCTAACATCTGCAGTATCTTGAATGAAAATAAGGGAAAAACTAGACATGAAGTCAAAGTCCAATTCAAGTAGTTCATGCTGTTTACATAGAAGCAGCATGAATCGGGTAATTTGACTCATGTAAAAGAAACATTTAATTTCCTAAAAGGAAAAATTGTAGATGAACTGCGAGTTACTCAAAGGTTATGTGAGATGGAAATGAGAAATTAGATCCACCAAGAAACAGTTCTGGCCTAAAAGTGTAACTAGATTACACTCCTGCCTGGCCACTCCTTGAAAATGTTGCCCTGGATGAACAGCTGTTCTGACTTTCAAAGTAAAAGCTTAACAAGCACAAAGAAAAACATTCACACTACATTAAAAATTAAGTGAAATTATGAACCAAATACAACAAACACATGTGCAAAGTCCTGCCCCCCCTGATTCATGTCTGGGAGCCAGTTTGGAGAGCATACAAGCTGACGTCCTGGATGTTGACAGACTTGCTACAACCGGCTTACAGGGAAGTTAAACATGGAAAAAAAGGATGTTTGTCATTTCAAACAATTTTCATTGTGATGTTTGTTTATTATATGCATGGTTGGCAAGGTATCATGTGTCTTAATTGCCCCTTGAGGATAAATATGGTCTTTTTGACTTTGACTTGATGACAACATGATCTGACGGAAACATTGTTAGGATGTTTTTGCAGGTTATAAAATATCCCCAGTGTTAGGTGATCCAGAGCAATCAAAAACATGTCCAGGATGTGATTGAGGCCAGAGAATCCATAATGCTCTATGCAAAACATTTTCTCTGTTAAACATTTTGAGGATGTGTTGTTGGTGAGTTAGGTGACATAGTTTTCCTCTAACACCATCACAGTAAAATGCAAATATCGGTCACTATGCTAATAGTATAATGTGTGACTCCAGGGAATAAATCCTTCAAATTTAGTACTTAGGCCAAAAACATCTAATGTCGATCCATTCGTGTATCCACTTCTGCTTATCCAACTCGGGGTTGCAGTTAGGCTGAAGCCTGTCTGAGCCGTCATAGGGTGAGAGTTGGAGAGCACCCAGTACAGTGGTTAGCGCTGTACAGCACAGTAAAAAGGTCCCTGGCGTCCTGCGTGTTCGCCTTGTGTCTGTCTGAGTTCTCTCTGGTATTTCCAGCTTCCTCCCACAGTCCAAACACACGCCTGTTTGTGTAACTGGTAGTTTTGGCGACGTATCAAGGTTAAACTCAAGATCTCTTGACCAAACCATTATAAAAGTGATTTGCTAAACTTAAATGAACCTAAATATAATGCTGGGAACATTCTTCAGAGATGTGCCAAAATGCAATGTGAGGATTTTTAGATTCAGAAGACTGTGGGACATGTTGAGCCTCAGAAACGGGTTGCTATGGTTTTCTGTTGACCTCCTCTTCTCCGCAGACCTCGAAGGAGGTGAAAACTCTTCCTACTGTTACATCAGGAATTACACGTCACTGGTATGAGACTAAACTGTGGCCGTCTCCATCAACAGGTCGGACATGGACAGGTGGATGGCAGCTTTCCCCAACACGGCCAACCAAGAGAGAGATGATAAGGAAGTGATTTACGAGGACTGGGGTGAGGACAAGCGCATACAAAATTCACACACACCGAGTGTTATGCGAGTTATGAAAGTTTACAATTTTATATGTGTCTGTGGATGGCAGACTGTCCTCAGGTGCAGTGCGTGGAGCAGTACATCGCCCAGCAAGCCGACGAGCTCAGCCTGGAGCCCACTGAGATCATCAACGTCATCCGCAAAACCAACGAGGGTAAGAGCATCGGGTGGGAAACGTTTATCTTTAGAAAACAAGCTGTGGCAGCTGAAACCGAAACTAATTATTATTATTAACATTTGTTACACAGAAAAAGTTACATGTACTAACATGACTTTGTATCACCTCCCTGGACTCTGCTTGTTTATATGCCTCCATCCTCCAACCCTCGCTTTAGCAGTTTATTTGCTTTGACTTTCTTGCATGAACGACGCAGAAACCGCCAATATCTCCCCCTTCCCTTGTTTGTCCTCTCCCCACTCTCCTCCCCTCTCTTTTTTTTTTTCTCCCTCCCCCCCGAATAGGCTTGTACGAAGGAACCCGCCTGTCGGACGGTCAGAAGGGCTGGTTCCCCGTAGCGAATGTCATCGAGATCACAAACGAACACGTGAGGAGGAGGAACCTCCGGGAGCGCTACAGAGTCATGCAAGCAGCGACTTTGGTTGCAAACAGCAAGACCCGCACGCTTCAGTAGATGTTTACAGTAAATGACGTGGACACTTTTGAGAAAGACAGTTACTCAGGGACTGTGCCACGTGAGCTGCCAGTTTCTAGCAAACAGGAAACGAAAGGTAAAAGCAGAAGGGCGACCACGACGAGACGGCGGACACACACTCGAGCTGCTGCAGCATGTGCTACTTCAGCAGAAGAAACAGAAAGTATGTGACAGCAGAGGATTAGCTTACATATCTCCCTAACTGCAAGGATCCACCTCTTCCTGTTTTCCGTGCAGCCCCACGCCAACACCTCTTCACAGACTGCTGTGCCAAACTCACATGCCAGTCATTCGTGGCATTGTTCAAACGCTCGTACGCTCAGACAGGAGCTGGGTGTTGGCTGGAAACATTTAGTTGTCAATACACAAACAATGCCCTGTTTTTTAGTGCTATGTGACACTTGGTTTGCCGGATTAGAGAACAGAAGGAGTCTTAAAAAAAAAAAACACAAAAACCCCCAAATGCATCTCAGCTGAAAGATGTTAACGTTTTAAAATTTCACTAGAAAACAGACATAAAATCAGGAAGTGCCTTTTAATTGAAAACAGAAGTACACAATTGTGAAGTACGGGGTTTATGCTTTCAGCATGTGCAAACTGTGCTTGAACTTTGTTTTTTATGTTTTTAGTAGTTGTGCTTTTGACTAGCTTGTTAGCTTGTCCACCACTGTGGAGTGGTGCTGTAGCTCCCCCTGCAGGGCATCAGGAAATGGGGTCTGGTCTGTATAGTATGTTGTAAATTACAACAGGGTGATTCTCCTTCAGGACATATTTTAATAAAACCTTTTGTCTTTTTAACTGGCTCTTTGTTTCTCGGTAACGTTTACTGAACATTATAAAGTTCTCGTCTGTCAGAGGAACCTGTGCAAAATCCAAAACTGGGTAAAGTGCAAATACAATGCTCAAACACAAGCGCCGAGAACATAAATATTGAGCAGTCACTGTGTGATATCAACATCCATAAGGCTCAGGAGCACGTCCACGGCATCGCCCTCCAAATCTGAGAGCCTCTGTTCCTTTGCTTCCATAAACCCTTCAAAGACACTCACTTTGCTCTTGATCACTGGGGATGTCTTCAGGGGAACGGCGCTACTTCCTAATGCAAGTGGAGCTTCAGCTTCCTGGTGTGTTTGAGGGCTTGGGCATAGCAGAGGACCGGGAGGAGTGTTTGCTGTTTCATTTCGGTTTTGGGCCTTCAACAAGTCAACATAATTTAGTTTTAATTGACTCGAGAGAGTGTCAGCGACTTCAAGCTCTGCATCTGACCAAACCGTTCCCTCTATCAGTGCACCACGAGCAGGTTTGTACCCCTCCTCACCATCCTTGGCACAAGGATGACTGAGGTTTGAGTCATCGTCCATTTGGTAGTGCAGTTTCAGCAGGTTAGTAACGGCCTGGTCCTCTTCCTGTGTAAGCTGGAGGACAACCTGCCTTGGCTGCACCTGAGGGTGAATGGTTTGTGTTCTCCAAGTGGGGCTACCCAGATCTCTAGTGGGGTGTGGTCCTGATCTGAATGGGTCTGGGCGGTTTGGTGGGGCCAGGCAGGCGGACATGATGGGTCGTGGCGTGTTGAGCTGCAAGCAATCAAATACCTGAGAGAAATGAGATGAAAGAAAGAACAGCTGTGTGTCGCTCCAAAAACAACACATCATTTGTTCCCATTCCTTTTGCACCTTTCACTGAATCAAGTAGTGATAACTCGGACAGGCATCAAATAGTATTTTGGCACCAGGGTGTCCTTAAAAGAGAGGACACCCTGGAAAATTAGCAAGTGGAGCATGAAATAGCAAGAGTCAGGCCTGAAAAAACTATCTACAGCAGATGAACAATATCTGAACCTCGTGTCTTTAAGAATCAGGCGATAAACATCCAACAAAGACATAACACACATCTACTGTTCACTGAAGCATCATCAGAAATGGCCTAAGTGGAAGGCTGGCTGTCAAGAAGCCATTCATAATGAAGAGAAACGGATAAAACGGAAGAACTGCACTGATGGAGGGATGAATCCAATGTGAAACTTTCAGTTCAAATTGTTAATAATGCGAGGAGAGAGGTACGACAATAAGTGTCTACAGCCATTTGTAAAACATGGTGGAAGCCTGTCATGCAGTCGCATCACAATACACCAGCACAAAAACTGACTGAACGACTCAAAGAGCAACTAAAAGAAAACACAATTATCATGAAGCGTTTGATGTGTGCATTTTTCTATGTGGCCTAAATGAACACTGTTATTAAAACGCTGACACACTGGACTCTTTCCTGTAACCACACAGCGATTATGAAATCTGATTTATATGATAAGTTAATTTCCACAGGATGGTACTTCAGTTTGTGGATGCATTGAGTAGAGGACGATGGGTAAACAGAGGTGGAGGCAAAATGTAGTTTACAAAAGACCAACAATATTTTTCAAAGTTATCTGAGAGTGAAGTCTTGATGACAGACTCTGACAGAGCATTTAGTTATACTTAAGCTGTGGTATTGTTGTGTGGGACTCTGGCCCCTGGAAAGCCATACAAGTCTTTATTTGGGCATGCAGGAACTAATCCTTAGAAAATGAATGAGTATGAAAAATGGAGCTTCTCCACAACAGTGTGTTTTGTTGGTGCAATTATGAAATGGTCTCTCACTCACCTTTAACCCACTGAGTCTATTGGGGATCCTCCTGCCACAGCACATGGTGGGGTCAGTGTAGAAGAACTCTGCGGGCGTGGTGGGGTGAGCTGGGGAGAAATCAGGGAGTCCTCTCAGAGGTTGAGCAGCTGGATGAAGCTCCCCTTGAGCCGGTTTAGGTAAAAGTGACTCACCTGTTTGAGCGTTTTCTTGACTGTGGCGTGGGAGGCCTGCGGCCCTGTACAGCGGCAGGAAGGAGGGGTGGTACAGGGTCCTGTTGGACAGAGGGGGCAGGACCGTCTTCCTGGGTGTCTGATGGAGGACGGACGATGAAATCACCACCGCTGACCCGCAGGACCTGCGCATGCAGTCCAAGTGAGCTAAAGAGTGATGTCACTCACCGATAAATGCTCCTCGCTGTTCATGGTGGTTCAGCTGTGTTGCTCGAGAGGTAAGGGTAGCATCTAACTACTAACTACTCATAAACTTGTTTATGCTCCGTTAAAAGAAGTCGGGGTAGCGACACCTGCTGACTGACGTATGAAACGCAGTGTGACTGCATATATGTATTTCCGGTCATGCTCTTATTCATATTTGTAAAAATTAAAATTAAAAAATGATCCGGAGAAAAAAAAAGTCAATGTCTCTAATAAAGTGATTAAATTCACATTTTTAATCAAATGGTACAAGAAACCATGCAGTGCATGACTTACAGCAATTAATCAGGCCGACGTCCTCTTAGATAGTTTAGAGTTCCAAAAAATGTCAGGCTTTTTTGCAATATAAACGCATGAGTCGCTTTATTAGGTTCACAAATGGACCACCCCATGTTGTGTAGCTTCCTGGATTTTATACTTATTGGGCTACATACTTCTTTATTATGAAGGCTATACGGTGCATAAATCAAAATTCACATGTTTTATGTAACTGAAATGTTTAATTATCTGGGCTAAAGAAAATAAAGTTATAGACCATTTCTATGAAACGTGTATACTTACTGCATTTGGTATACACACACACACAGCAGATTACAGGGATGTAACACCAGCATGTGTAAAAACACGGCTTTGATTTTGCTACCCCATTTGATTTCCACGCTATGTTCGGGAAAATTTCTCTAGATCCACACCTGTGCACCCCATCTGCTTCACTTGTGTCAAGCCAGCCTCCAATTCGAGACTTGCAGTCAAGCCAGCCTCCAGTTTGTTTTACGTTCCCCGTGTATTCAAAGTATTACGGGAATGGATGTGGAAACCGGATTTCAAAATAAAAGCCAACTTCGAGTGAATTAACAGATATGTTAAGAACATAATAACATATAATTTAGGCTTTTTTTTTTTTTTACAAACTCTAATGTTAGATCTATATGACACAGCCTTGTACCCTAATTGTGCCCTGTCACTATCAAGGCCATCTTATTTTGGATTTCAAAGTAAAAGCCCTGTGAATCTTCATTTTTGAACTACTCTTTCAATGACTTAATAATGCTCTTAAAAGCAAAAGTCGTATTTCCAAATACTATTTGAACTTTATATCAACACTTTCCAACCACAGTCTTTTTCACAGTGATACCATATCAATATCAAGACATTCTGATTATGCCTTCCAAAATAAATGCCCTTTCAAATTGAGCATATACGACCTACTTTTTTAACGATTTCAAAATGTTCTTAAACAGAATTTTGCTGTTTCCACAGGATAATTTCACTTTAGGTCAACAGTATACAACCTCACGATGTTACCATATCAATATCAAGTCATTCTGATTTTGCTTTTAAAAATAAAAGCATTTTCAAACTGCCCATATCTGACTTGATCCTGGAACAATTTCAAAATGCTCTAAAATGGAAAATTCCTGTTTCCACAGGGTAATTCCACTTTAGATCAACAGTATACAGCCCCACAGTGATACCATATCAATATCAAGACATTCTGATTATGCCTTCCAAAATAAATGCCCTTTCAAATTGAGCATATACGACCTACTTTTTTAACGATTTCAAAATGTTCTTAAACAGAATTTTGCTGTTTCCACAGGATAATTTCACTTTAGGTCAACAGTATACAACCTCACGATGTTACCATATCAATATCAAGTCATTCTGATTTTGCTTTCAAAAATAAAAGCATTTTCAAACTGCCCATATCTGACTTGATCCTGGAACAATTTCAAAATGCTCTAAAATGGAAAATTCCTGTTTCCACAGGGTAATTCCACTTTAGATCAACAGTATACAGCCCCACAGTGATACCATATCAATATCAAGTCATTCTGATTTTGCCTTCCACAGTAAAAGCCTTTTCAAATTGTCCACAATTGACCTACCTTTCAGTGATTTCATCCATCCATCCATTCGCTTCCGCTTATCCTTTTCAGGGTCGCGGGGGGCGCTGGAGCCTATCCCAGCTGTCATAGGGCGAAAGGCGGGGTACACCCTGGACAGGTCGCCAGTCTGTCGCAGGGCCAACACACAGGGACAGACAACCATTCACACTCACATTCACTCGCACATTCACACCTAGTGACAATTTGGATTAATCAATTAACCTATCCCCACAAGCTGCATGTCTTTGGACGGTGGGAGGAAGCCGGAGTACCCGGAGAGAACCCACGCAAACACGGGGAGAACATGCAAACTCCACACAGAAAGACCCCGGCCTGATGGTGGAATTGAACTCAGGACCTTCTTGCTGTGCGGCAACAGTGCTAACCACCGTGCCACCGACATTTTTAAAACATTCTGAAATAATCGAAAGAGTATATCACATATGGACAAATTCGACGGGCCATTAATTTGAAAGGCGAAATCAGACCAACATGAAATTTACATGGTTTTACTGTCGGGTTGGATACTGTTGATCTAAAGTGGAATTATCCTGTGGAAACAGCATCTTTCAATTTAAGAGCATTTTGAAATCGTTAAAAGAGTACGTCGTCTACGGGCAATTTGAAAATACTTTTATTTTGGAAGGCAAAATCAGAGTGACTTGATCTTAACATCGTATCTCTGTGGGGTTGTATACTGTTGATCTAAAGTGGAATTGTCCTGTTGAAACATGAATTTTTCATTTAAGAGCATTTTGAAAAAGCCAACTTAAAAGAGTAGGTCGTATATGGGCAATTTGAAAAGGCTTTTATTTTGGAAAGCAAAATCAGAATGACTTGATATTGATATGGTATCACTGTGGGGTTGTATACTGTTGATCTGAGGTGGAATTACCCTGTGGAAACAGGAATTTTCCATTTTAGAGCATTTTGAAATCACTGAAAGGTAGGTCAATTGTGGACAATTTGAAAAGGCTTTTATTTTGGAAGGCATAATCAGAATGACTTGATATTGATATGGTATCACTGTGGGGCTGTATACTGTTGATCTAATGTGGAATTACCCTGTGGAAACAAGAATTTTTCATTTTAGAGCATTTTGAATCGTTAGAAGATTAAGTCAAATATCAGCAATTTCAAAGGGCCATTACTATGAAAGGCAAAATCAGACTGACTTGATATTGATATGGTATCACTGTGAAAAAGACTGGTTGGAAAGTGTTGATATAAAGTTCAAATAGTATTTGGAAATACGACTTTTGCTTTTAAGAGCATTATTAAGTCATTGAAAGAGTAGTTCAAAAATGAAGATTCACAGGGCTTTTACTTTGAAATCCAAAATAAGATGGCCTTGATAGTGACAGGGCACAATTAGGGTACAAGGCTATGTCATATAGATCTAACATTAGAGTTTGTAAAAAAAAAAAAAAAAAAAAAAAGCCTAAATTATATGTTATGTTCTTAACATATCTGTTAATTCACTCGAAGTTGGCTTTTATTTTGAAATCCGGTTTCCACATCCATTCCCGTAATACTTTGAATACACAGGGAACGTAAAACAAACTGGAGGCTGGCTTGACTGCAAGTCTCGAATTGGAGGCTTGCTTGACACCAGTTCTGCTTCAAGGTTGGACTTGTGCATTTAGAGACACTCCTCTACATACCTTGGTTGTAACTGATGGTTACTAGAATTATTGATGCCTTCTTATCAACTTGAAGCAGTCCGACCTCTCTCCTCTGAGACTTTCAGCGAGAGAACCCTGCTTCTCACTGAATTCTCTTTAATACCAGTCGCTTAAACCCTACGGATAGTTGTGTGATACAATCCCAATAAATCAGCAGTTTCTGAAGCAGACCAGCACCATGCCATGTTCAAATGAATTTAAATCACCTGTCCTCATTCTGTTGCTCAGTTTAAACTATCATGCTGACCTTGTTTACATGTCCAAATGCTTTCATGTGACTGGCTGACTGAGGTACACTTCTCGCTGAAGTGTACTAGTCTGTAAGTTCACTACCTGTGCATTCTACTCTTTCCCAAGCTTCTCACTCTTTAATATATTTAGACCAAGATTCAAGTTTTCCTGAATATTTAGGGTAAGAAAAAAAAAATTAAACGTTGGAGAGCCATAATTAGTCATTTCTACCCCTTTATGACCATGAGTTCCTTACAATGAAATCTCGACACTCTTACATCCTGTGTCAGAAACAGTCAAAAATGATGCCAAGTACACAGTAGTAAAGCTCTACGAGACAAATAATTTCAAAGTCAGCTTTAATGCAGTTTTGTCCTATTTAAAATACAACTTTGTGACTTTAAGCTCCTGAAAGGGGATCACCAAAAAGTGATATTTATCAGTTAGCCACCTGCAAGATTGTGAACCCTAGAAACTCGAAAGTATCGAGCAGATGGACGAACACCAGGTACAAACACAACAGGTTGTGTGTGTCTTGGGGTGCTTTGAAGTGCAGCAGTGGGCTTTCTGGTGGGACGTTGCAATCCTAGAAACAGATAAAAAATAAATTAGATTTTGAAAAAAGCATAATTTCCAGCAGGTGAATAAGTTACTGTACCTGCTGTGGGCTGCACTGTGCGGATGATTTTACCAACTCCAACTGTGTCAGACACAAATCTGTACATTGTAAAGAGTTGATGGAGACTAGATAGAGGATATGTACACTGCACGATCACCCTGTGAGACAAGGACAGCCTTCAATGTCATGGATCGATGCAGGTGGGGGAAAGAAAAATGAACAGGAAAGTTTTGAGATTCATACCTCTCAGTGGCATCACTAGAAACCAAGTCCATATTCTGGTCATTCTTGTTGTAGAAGATCTCATTTTGATAAGTCACGTAATCCTTTCCAAGCTGAAGAAAAAGTACAAAGTGAGGGCAAAGCAGCACAGGGAGAGGATGCCACAAATCAGTAAACTCAGCTTTTACCTCAAATATGAATCCACAGCTGTTGACTGGAAAAGAAAAGAGGGCCCTGGTGCCATTCATATCTTTAGGCCCACAGGAGTTGTCCATGAGGCTCATTCTTAATGTTCTCCCTCCACCTGAGACTACCGGAGGCAGGTTTGCCACCACAGTCATCATCCCATCAGTCGAACACACTGCATAAACAGATGCATTTTAGCATGATGGGTAACTGAGACCATCTGCGATAATAAAGCTTGGATGCACTTACTGATGAATTCTTTGGGATTGAACAGGCAGGTCTTAACTGTGGACGTCTGGACTTCTGATGTTTCACGAACTCTCACAAGGATCTCAAAAGTTCCTGAGAATCCCTTCAAAGTGACGTCCTGCCAAACACATGCAGCACTTCTACATTTAAACACAATTCAAGCCTATTAAGAACAAACTGATCATGCCAACGCATTTCCCTCGTCTACCTGGTATTTATACCCATGAGTGGCAAGTGGCACATCAAGCTGCAGACTCTGGCTGTCATTACTGAAGATGTAGCCACGCCGGTCTGCCAGGTCTGAGGTTAGCACGTCTAACCCGATGGTTAACTCCCACAAGTAGTCAAAAGGCTGACGGTTCAGCTTGAAGCGTATCCCGGACTCAGAGCAGACCGCGTCAAAGGCTGGAGGTGCTGTCGGATACAAGCTTGTTAACCATTCTTAAAGCTTTTGCCAATATTGAGTAAATTATCAAATAACTTACAGACATCTGTGAACAGTGCCACAATGGATGCCAAGTGGTAATAAGAGTCGTTTCCAGGTAGCACAGCCAGTGTGTAGTTAATATCCAGCATAAACTGAAGAACTGCATCTTCTATAAAGAACTATGAAAGAAAACAAATTCACTAAGATGAGCAGGATTTAAGCCATCATGTTGTGAATATTAATATTTATTTCAAACATAGGCAACAAGTGTTTATATCAAAACAAAATCAAAGAGTCATCGTTTTCACAAGGGCGTGGTGGTGGCAGGGTTACCTTCTGTTTGACAACAGGGTCGTGGAACAGCACCTTCAGTGTGTAGCCATGGGTGCCGTTGGGGTGAAGAACTTCAGTGACTTTGTAGGTGCTCGTATTTGTAAATGGCAACGTAAAGTCTCGTTCATTCAACTGGATAGAAACTAACATGACATCTTCAGGAACATCGCCGAGATAGATGGTGAACATCTGTTCTTCAAGGACTGTTTGATTACGAGTGAAAACCGTGCAGGGCAACAGGGGAGTGACCAGAGTCCTGCGAAACTGGAGCATGGTATCGACATAGTCACGATCTACTGAGATCTGCTCCACGGAGAGGTCGAAGGCATAAAACTCATAGAGGCTCCCAATAACAAAGCTCTGAAAGACAAACATGCAGTTTGCATGACTTCAATCTTTACCATTAGATAAACTGCTAGACTGACTGAAATATGTTTCACAGAGGATGTAATACAAGATAAATTAGTCACATGGCCACAAAGACCAACATCTCGAGTAAAAATAGGATAACAATCTCTGTTCTGGCTTGGATTGCAGTCACTCCGAAATGTTGCAATGAATCCGCTCATCAGCTCATCTGTGATTAATAAACTGAACATTATTCAGGAATATCGCCTGTTTGCAATCTGCTTTCTAAAGCGGGAGTCATCGCTGGCCTACTTCCCGTCTTTCAAAAGGCAAGATTACAGAATGCACACAGTTACAACAAATGGGGTTGTGCCGAGCTCTCCAGTTTTTCCCTAGTTTGGAGAATTATTCAAGTTATTAAATGCTTAAACGAGCCATCCCTGTGCATCAATTGAACATTTTAACAAGCAGCCTCAGAGCAATCCAAAAGCTACACTTAACATGCACTGCAAAATTTGTATGATCCTCAGATTAAATATCCATCCTCTGACCTTCCTGTGTCCTCCTTCAGCATTATAAGGGATGCCGATATGGACTGTGCCTTTGTGCTTCTCAACAATGTAACCCCTCTTCTCTGCAATTAGCTGCTCCATGGCATCCCCGTTCAGTCCAATCCTGATCTGTGTGCCACCGACACTCGGGTACAGCGCCTCTGGAGTCTTCCACATCATATAGCCCCCGTCATCAAAGTAACCTTCATCTGTTAAGAGGAACAACATTGCAAGTCCACCTGATCCTAAGCAGAAAGTCACTAAAATGACATAAAGGCAGATACTGACACATGGAGCAAGCAGCCAAGAGGTCGACCATAAGGACAACCCAGTTTTGTCTGGAGAACACAGTTGCATACACTGCCTCCACTGGAACATCCTCCACCTGCAGAGAAACGCATGTAAGCCTTGCTTTGCGTCAATGGTTCAAATGCAGATTCTGAATCTGTGGTTTACCTCAGTGCTCAGTGAGTCGGGTTGTCCATAGGGCGTTCGAAACAGAAGTCTTCCATCCCTTGAGTCAAACGTATAGCCCCGCTTCCGTGCTTGTGACACATTCATGGACGGCATCTGCTCCTCCGGTCTTTGAAAAGTCACCTGCCAGTCTGAAGAAGTGGTGCTGCGTACCTGGAGGAAATGTACAAGTCTTAAGACAGTTTGCTTCCTGAGTGAGAGATTTACACGAGTGTAAGACTTACAGCTCTGACTGCATTCTTGTTGTGTCTGATTGGGACAATCGGACAGGTAACATCACTCCTCACAGACACCTGCACAGAATTCACCAAATTACAGGGTGTAAGATTTTCACCACTAGATTATGAGTGAGTGCAGACTGCAGTCAACCACATTCTGTTTTCTTACCCTCTTCCTATTCAAGTGTATAATCCTAGCTACGGTGGCTGCTATAGAACAGACATGTTTTAGTCAGCCAAGAGATCAAAAACATTACATGTAATCCATAAAGGCCACTGCCAGCTGGGATGCAGATCCACACATCCAGTTTGCCACTTTCTGTGGAATGCCATCAGTCCACTGCATACCTCAGCTATCAATGCCAAGTGAGAAGCAGCCACCTTTACTCACACAGACTGCAAAACTAAACTAGCCTGATACAAGTCAGTGAGTCAGTGAAGCACCTTATTTTAAAAGTTCTGACTTCAGTTCAGAAGGTGAGGAAGATTGTGACATTTTATTACGGTGTGGGTGGCATTGTCCTTCATGTGTATGTCTTTAGTGACTGCAACTCATTCTCAGAGGGGGGGAAAATGCAAACCTGCTGCTGTGTATTTTTAATTGATTAATTATAAGAACACATGTTTTTTTTAGGGATATGCAAATATAGATTCATGTATATTTATCAGTTCAGTATTCATTTTGTCCTCTATTTTAAAAAAAAGCCTCAAAAAATTACTGACTACATTTAAAAAAAATAAATAAATCCAAATTTACCTCCATGTAGTTCATCTCACAGGTAACCTCTCTGTGAGACCATTGGAGAGATAAAGTGCAGGTCTTGTTCAGTGCATAGCTGGCCTTCTTTCCCTTATGTGTAGCGATCAAGTTAAAATTAAAGGAGAACATATCATCCTGAAATACACAGAAGAGAAAATTTATCAAAGCCTTCTCTTTACGCAGCAGCACATTTCTGCTTATTTGACTGCTTGCACATACTTTGTTGTCAGTGTGGCAGCTGAAATAAGAAGCTCTGAGCTCCACGTGGCCCAGGAGAGGGAGAGCACTCACGGTATAGCCACACTTTGCAGCATACTGTTCAGTGATGGCATACACTCCTGTCCGATCTTTACAAAAAGAAGAACCTCAGTCATGCAGCTCCGTAGTGGCCAGAATTATCAGACGAAAGAAGCTTTTTATTAAAAAAAAAAAAAAAAAAAATGCTCCAATGCAGAAGGGAAGCTTTTAAGGGGAACTTACCCACAGCCTCAAAGCGAAGTTCCTTTCCAGTGAAGGAGAGATCAACAGCTATCATAAAATAACGCTCACGACACTCCATATGAACTCCTGCATGAACAAAGCAAGTTTTAAGTACAGATTACCAGCATTTTTAAAATCACACTCCCTAATCACATGCATGTTACCATCCGTGATGAGATCACAAATTGCAGCTGAGCACACGGAGAGGAGAAAGGCCACACTGCAACACAAAGGGACATGTGACAGAAAACCTAACTGGAAATTAACTTCATAAATAAACTTGATGATTTCCCACTAAGGCAGCTTACCTAAACTTAAATGCCATACCCTCTGATGTTGGCAGGGTCTAAAGCCAGCCTGAGAGCTAGCAAACTACACTTCTAACCAACACAAGCTCAAGTGAATCACGTGTTTGGGATATCCAAACCACAGCAGCAGTAGTCTGTGTGAGCTCAGTTGCGTTTGACCCCTGAAATTAAAAGTTCACTTTTAGCATCAGCTGCAAGTGATTTAAAGATGAGTTGATTATTCAAAGGCTGCACCTGTGAGTGTAACTCTGAGAGCCTCTGATTGGCCAGTGACACTACCAGAATATAAGTACTGATAAGCTTCAGGCTTCTTCCCTAGCCTGACGCAGGGTTTCCAGTGCACTTTAGGTGCTACTGATAAAGTTGCAAAGGTTCTTGAGCTTAATGTTTGGTCCTTCTGTATGTGTGTGCAATTTCAAACTGTGATATTCCCATTGATAAATACTTTAAAGTGCACTGAAGCATAAATCTGCAGTCATTTGTGCATATGTCTGGATCTTATATTTCTTTTTTTGGATTTCATTTTCAAATCTTGTGGAAATCCTCAGTGGATCACAAGTTGAAGTTCAATCACAGGATTGGAGTAAGGTTCTTGCAGCACCCTCTGGTGGACAAGGGAGGAACTGCACCACATTTTTTCACACTGTAATGCAGGGGTCCCCAATCCCAGTACACGAGGGCCGGTGTCCCTGCAGGTTTTAGATGTGTCCTTGATCCATCACAGCTGATTTAAATGGACAAATTACCTTCTCAACATGTCTTGAAGTTCTCCAGAGGACTGGTAATGAACTAATCATGTGATTTAGGTGTGTTGGCCCAGGGTGAGATCTAAAACCTGCAGGGACACCGGCCCTCGCGGACTGGGATTGGGGACCCCTGCTGTAATGTAATAAATATGCAATGAAGTGTTTCAGAAGTAGATCGTATGGTTGTTAGGTTCCACCCCTCGATAAAAAGTCTAGTCTACTAAATATGTGCAACAAAAATAAAACGGATGGTATACATGCAAAATTTGGATTGGAAAAAATAAAAAAAGGCAAGTGAAGAATAAACATTTAGTGCATCATGGGAAACCCTCGAGAGCCAATGCCTATTGCAACATAACTAAGGGGGAATCCTGAGCCACCCAATCCAACCCTAACTATACACCTTGGAACCTAATCTTAAAAGCAGAGAGGGTGTCTGTCTCCAGAATCCTCACAAGAGGGGCCTGACAGCTGAAGGCTCTGCCTCCCATTCTACTTTTAAATAGCAGGAACCATATGTAAACCAGCAGTCAGAGCAACGTGCTTTATTGGGGTGAAACGGTACGATGAGGTCTTTAAGATGGGCCTGACCTTTAGATTTTAAATTCAATTCTGTATTCAACAGGGTGGTACAGAAACCTCTTACCTGAATTTGGAAGCAGGAAATTATTTCATCCAAATCTGTCTTAAAGACATGCCTGCAGTTTGTCTCATCTGGCTTCCATGCCCTTACTTAATAAAACTGGTCATAAATAACTACCTCAACTTGTCAACTGAGTGGATCATTAAAACCAGAGTTTGCATTTCCAGTACTGGTTTTGGTTGATATCCCTGCTGGCTTCAGTGCTCTTCATAAAGCTACTGTAGTTCATGGAATATCTATAGATGAGAAGCATTGTTGACCTAAAGATGACAACACCAAGTTTTGATTGTTTAAGCAAAAGTCCAATTTATATTTTGTCATGATTACAGTAAACTGATGTCATTGATATGGAACAAGTTAAAGCCAATGTTGTGAGGTCAGCAAATCAAGTATTTAGTGTTTACACAGCTTGTTCCAGCTTTGCAATGAGCCATTTGAACACTGCTTTAAAGTGCCCAGAATTAAATGCTTTAAGATCAGATGTTAGTAGCAAAGAACCTTGAGTAGCTTTATAGAAGCCAGGCCATTTCCCTATGAGTTTCACCTGGTCATACAAAGACTTAAGATCCTGAGGCCCATGTTACAGTAATTCTGACACAGTCCCAGTTTCAGCAAACGTGCTCTAGTGTTAACGTTCATGGCCCTCAAAGCAGCCTGCATGTGCAAAAGACACATAACACGCCGTTTACCGAAGTACAAATGGCAGCTACAGAGCTAGGTGTTGTTGCAGCAGTCTAATTTCTGCACAGTCTATCGAATTTTGACAAATTAGAGGAAGGACACTGAATGGGAGGGGTGAGCCCGTGCTTTAGCAATGGCCTTGTTTGCAGCAGTGGATCCTACCTCTGTGCAGAGGTTAGTCTTCTCCGACATTGATACTTGGCATCTGTCACGTAAAAGACAGCTTTAATGCAATATGACCAGTCAAACATCTGTCACTTTCTAAAACACCAAATATGTACCGGATTCGGTACCACATATGAAAGTGACCTGGTCGGATTTGAAAAGACTGGATTTGTGTTGTTCAAACTGTCATACCATATATGGGTCGCATAGGGTCAAAGTCAGATTTGATGCGCTTTCGCCTGCAGTGTGAACATAGCTTAAGTGACAAACTGACAAGAATGGATCACATGCTTCATTTAAGTCTTTATTACAAAACAATAGTGTAAGTCTTAGTTCTTTAAATGACAGTAAATACATTTACTTGTGAAGATTCCTTTAGTCCTGTGGAGAGAAATACAATTTAGACACTTCCAATGCTGGCAAATTCTGTGGTTTAAAAGTTGTGCAGACCTTTGTTTGAGAGATTCTTTAAGAAGCTCGACACTTTGATGTACTTTGCAGAAGGCTGGTAACGAGGTCGTACGGTCACTGATCTCCTGGTGGATGCACTAGTGGGATCCACTGCGGGACCTAGAGTACGAACATAATTTAACTTAACATTTTCAGTGACACCGATAGGCTGTTTAATTGTTAAACCACCCACCTTCAATGATGCGGTTAGAATGCACAATACGACCAACGCCAACTGTGTCAGACTCAAACTTGTATGCCGAGAAGAGGGCATGCAATCCAGCCACAGTATATGTGCACTGCAGCAACACTCTGGAATACAAGTTACATTTTAGTAGTCGAATGGTGAAAACCCAAGTAGTTGAGGGTGAGGATGCATACCTGGTTTTACTGCTCAGATTTTCTGGATTTCTCACAGAGCTGAAGATTATCTCATTTCTATAGGTCACAGAGTCCCTGCCCAGCTAAGTAAAATAAAAGCATTTTAATATATGGTACAAATGACACATAAAAGATAACATTTGCTCATTACCATGATTATAGCTCCACAGTCATTAACAGCAAAAGAAAAGAGAGCCCTGGTGCCATCTGCATCTTTAGGCCGACAGGATTTGTCCCTGAGGCTGGTTTCAGCTGGGCTCCCTCCACTTGGGATTGGCAGAGACAAGTTAGCCACCACGTTCACCTTCCCATTGGTCGAACACACTGCACAGACAATTGAATTTTAACATGATGGGTAACTCCGAGACGGTCTGCAATAGTCAAGACTGGATGCACTTACTGATGAATTCTTTGGGACTGAACAGGCAGGTCTTAACTGTGGACGTCTGGACTTCTGATGTTTCACGAACTCTCACAAGGATCTCAAAAGTTCCTGAGAATCCCTTCAAAGTGACGTCCTGCCAAACACATGCAGCACTTCTACATTTAAACACAATTCAAGCCTATTAAGAACAAACTGATCATGCCAACAGCATTTCCCTCGTCTACCTGGTATTTAAACCCATTCGTGAATAGCGGCACATCAAGCCGCAGACTCTGGCTGTCATTACTGAAGATGTAGCCACGCCGGTCTGCCAGGTCTGAGGTTAGCACGTCCGAGCCGATGGCAAGCTCCCAAAAGTAATCAAAAGGGCGATGGTCCAGCTTAAAGTGTATGCTGGACTCCGAACAGTTGGCATCAAAGACAGGAGGCGCTGTTGGATACAGGATTATTTAATACCATTTCATGCTTGAGCCAAAGACTGAACAGGTTCAAGACTTACAGACACGAGTTAGAGCTGTGACTGTCGTTGCATGATAGTAAGGCTCATTTCCAGGCTGAACAGCCAGTGTGTAGTTGACATTCAGGATGTGCTGCATTGCCACGGCTTTTCTGGAGAACTAACAGGAAACATTTTAAGAACCAGTACGAAATACAGGGGGGGGGGTGTTTTAATCCCAAAGATTACCTGCAGTTTGACAATAGGATCATCAAAAAGCACCGTCAGTGTGTATCCATGGGTGCCGTTGGGGTGGAGAACTTCAGTGACCTTGTAGGTGCTCGTATTTGTAAGTGGCAATGTAAAGTCTCGTCCATTCAGCTGAATAGAAACTAACACCACGTCTTCAGGGACACCGCCGAGATAGATGGTGAATGAGCGCTCTCTTACAAGAGTTTCTGAAACAAAAAGCCCATCAGAATATGACCACAGCGATGTGATGCAGTGCATTAGATACACTTACGATTTTCAGTGAAAATGTGGCATCGCAGCAGGGGAGTGACTATAATCCTGTGAAAACGAAGCCTGGCTGCAATCTCAGCCTCGTCGACTGAGATCTGCTCCAAGTAGAGATGAAAAACGTAGTATTCGTAGAGGTCTCGAGACACAAAGCTCTGCAAGAGAGTCAGACTATGTCACTAATATTTTGTCTTAACCTGAAAGCTCTGCTGTGATTAGAAGACCTGCCGAGTCCAAGTCTACAGCTCTAGTGCCTTCTTACCTTCCTGTATCCTCCTTCAGCTTTGTAAGGAATACTGACTTGCAGGGTGGTGTTAACCTTCTCCACGGTGTAGCCCCTCTCCTCTGCAACTTTCTTCTCCACAAGTTTCCCATTGGCTCCAATGCTGACCTCAGTCTCATTTAAGGGAGACACCAGACTGTGGAGCAGCTCAGAAGTCTCCCAAATCATATAGCCACCGTCATATGACCCATTATCTGTGGACACGCCATTATCGTTTCCTTATGAGTATTTGGGTTAAAAAAACAAAAAACCCAAAAGCACCCCCCCAAAACACCAGGATTAATACTGACGCATCGAGCAAGCAGCCAACAGATCGACCACAAGGACAACCCAGCTTTGCCTCGAGAACAGGACTGCATGGACCACCTCTACTGGAACGCCATTCACCTGGAAAAACACAAAATTGGAAGTTTTACATAAGCCGGGAATAAGATCATCAACCTTTACAGTTTCTCATCCCTTTACCTCAGTGCTGAAAGAATGGGGTTGCTCATACGGTGTCCGAAACACAAGCCTCTCATCTGTGAGAGCAAACACGTAACCCAGCTTCCGAGCTTCAGAGAGGTTCATGGGCAGAAACTGATCCTCTGCTCTTTGAAACATCACCTTCCAATCTGAGTAAAGGGCCTAAGAGGAAATATTTCAAGAGAAGCCCACCCAAATTTGTAATTTTAGCTGTGCATAAACATTAGGTTTGGCAGTTGCACTTAAGGTGAAACATACGGGTTTGAAAGCAGAATCGCCGTTTTCCACATACGGACACGTTGCTTCACTCCTCACCGACACCTGCAGGAAATCCAGGATTATTAGAGAGCTCAAGGAGTTCCCTGGATAAAAAAAAAAAATGCTACAGGTTGAATCCAAGCTTACTTCCATGTAGTTGACCTCACAGGTAACCTCTCGAGGAGACCACGGGAGTGACAGAGTGCAGGTCTTGTTCAGCGCATATGTGGCCTGCTTGCCTCCACGTGTTACAATCAGGTTGAAGTTGAACGTGAACACTTCATCATCCTGTGTAAGCGCATGGGAACACCAGGTTGCCATCACAGAGAACAGACAACACTTAACGTGCAGTAATTAAGTCTGGATAAATTGCGTTGGGGCATACTGCATCATTAGTATGGCAGCTGAAGTAAGAGGCTCTGAGCTCCACGTGGCCGAGAACTGGGAGAAGACTGATGGTGTATCCACACTCTGCCGCGTACTCCTCGGTGATGGAGTGTACGCCTGTGCTGTCTGGGCGACAAGCCAGAGGTTAGTGAGATTTAACATGCACCAGGATGGAGTTACAGCCAGTCAGAGACTCACCGACAGCCTCAAAGCGAGGTTTATCCCCAGCAAAGGAGAGACCAACAGCTATCATGAAGTAACGCTCACGACACTCCATTTGAAGAACTCCTGCATGATTAAAGGTTTTAGAGATTGCTTTTGCATTGCTTTTCACAGCTGCTCTTACGAGAAGCAAACATTTAAAGCTCACCGCTGGGAATATCACGCGTTGAAGCTGTCCGCAGCGACAGGAGAAAGAGCACTCTGTAAGATAAAACGGATTTAAGTCTCATGGAAGAAAGCTGCTTGAGGAGCAACTCATAAACTGGTGTGGAAAACACCTTACCCAAAGCAAAAACAAAAGGCCATAGCCACTGATCTGTTGGTAGTGTCTAAAACTAGCCTGGATGCTAGCTAACCAACACAAGCTCAACTGTCGCGTTGCATATCCTGGTCACACTGGCACCATGCAGTGTTGAAACCCAAACCAGCTTTTATTACCACACCAGCCGGGCAACCGCTACACCCCCATGTGTAGCCTGTTAGAAATCAAGCCGTCTTTCAATCAGCAGTCATGGCAGCACAGGTGTTGCCAATAACAACACCAAGAGTCCTTCACTTGTGACCATAGTGATACGAAGCTTCATGGTATGGGAGCTTTTTTTTTTATATATCATCCATAAATCAACGTTTCAGGTTGTCATCTTATTTTCTCAAATGTTTGAGTTAGTAGGTCAAATTTTTTGATTCATGGCTGATTTTTAGTGGGAGAAACATTCATGTGTCATTAATGCTCAAAAAGAAGAATTAAACACGTTCATGCCACACTTCCCATTTTACTTTAAGAACAGACTCTAAGAACATATTGATAGCGTGAGAACTGATATCCTTGGATGGTCATCTTAACCACATAGGTCTGGCTGTGAGTACTGAAGCTCCACCCACAAACTTCCTGTTTGTGAGTTGGAGCCAATCCAAAGAATGCTGGCTTAAGGGGGGAGGAGTTAAATGGGTTGTTTCAAACAGAAGATGAACAACAGCTTGTATTTTAATGCTTTATGAATAAACTGACACCGCCCTTCTTCAATAAAATGTAAGCTTCCATCAACAAAGTTTATTCATTGAGTCTTTAATATTTTGATTTTTCATGGTTTGCAAAGAAAAACTAAAAGTAGTAGAATGTAGTAGATATGTCTCTGTCAGACACATACATTGTATTTATACACAGTGGTATAAAGGATTTTGTGTATCTGTCCTTTTAGCAGTTGAGCTGAATCAGTCTGTTAGAGAAGACGCTCTGCTGCCTGACCAGTAAGTGGTTTGATCAGTCACTTCCTCTCCACAATAACTTCAAAAGTCTTCAGTTTGCAGCCAATCACAGAGCCAGCCTTTCTGATTAGTTCGTTGGTGTCATCAGCTCTGATGCTGCATCCCTCCTCAGACCACAGCAAAGTACACAGCACCCACCACAGCTAACAGACAGAAAACTCAATAAATAAGCTTTCTCAGCTCTGTATGGACACAGCCTGGTCTATACAGAATTACCAGTTCAGCCTGTGATCGATGTGGATGCCCTGATGCTTGTACTCCTCCACCACCAGGATAAATGCAGGTCGTGTAGCCGTCCTCCCAATCATCTCTGGTATCCTCATTCAGAGAGCAGATATCCCACCCCCAGACCACTCCACAAAATCATTCAGTCATCAAATTCTGCAGAATCACAGTATTTCTGTTGGTGGCAAATGCTGGAGATGTACTCAAAATCTTCCTTGTATGAGGTGAACATGAATGGAGACTCACCTGTGCAGTAAGAAGCTGTGAGGCGCCCACATTGGCGTGGACGTCTGCGGTATATAAAAGCACCCGTGATGATTCACTTCAAAGTCAATTTTAAAAAAGAGAAAAAAAAGAGCCAAAAAGACAAATTTTAGGCCTTAATGTAAACTCCGAACCACGTTTGACGTGAAAACTCGCTGAAGTCAGAAACTGGATGAAAACACGATGCTACAGCGACACCTAGTGCTGAAAGCGGGGTGTGTCACTGACTGCCAGCTTTGATGAAGAAATGAAAACATGGCACACAGGAAGCGCTTGGATAAACAGATTTCGCTACATAATAACGAAATTGATCATAAACGTCATAAAGCCTAATAGATGAAGGTTTTCTGGAGGCTCTGTGAGTGCCTGTAAAAATGTATCTGCATGCAGAGTAGCAAGAAAGAGGATGAAAACTGCCAACTCAAGCTCGGGAAGCAACTAAATAGTAAATGTGCATCAGTATTAGATCATTTTATGTCACTTTAAAAACTGGCATCAGTGAGTTAAAAATATCAGAATTTTACAGCATGGGTGGGGATTCTGTCTGCACCTGTATTGTTATTATTATTATTATTATAGGTGATGTTATGTCACGAATCTGACAGTCATCTAGGTTAAAACACCTGCTGTGGTAAGACTCTCAGTAAATATGACTCCAGGTGACGATGGATATTTGGCTCTAGTGTCATACATGTCTAGTTTTTTTGTGAGCCACGTTAGTAAATACCGAGGCGTTGACTCAGGGTGACTCAATTTTATTTATAAATCGCCAAATCACAGCAACAGTCACCTCGAGATGCTTTATATTGTAAGGTAAAGACCCTCCAATAATACAGCAGAACCAGGCTCAGGGAGGAGCAGCCACCTGCTGTGACCAGTTGTTGGTGAGGGGAAGGAGACGAGACAAAAGACACACTGTGGAAGAGAGCCAGAGTTTAATAATATATCATGATTAAATGCATAATGGTGTATAAACACTTGGTGAGTGACAAAGAAACACTGCATCATGGGAAGGCCGCAGCAGCCTAAAATTATCGTGGCGCAACTAAGGGAGGATTCAGGGTCACCTGATGAGAACAGGTCCAGATGTGACATTTGGGTCAGATGTCTCACATAGGCATCCTTATTCATTATCTCAGACCTCTCTATTTAATCCCAGGCGGCACAGCTGGATGCCCGCTCTGACTCAACAACGTCCAGAAAATGTTACTTTAAGTCAAGTCCCGTCATGATTAAAGACTGAGTAATCAGACAGAGTCCCGTGGAGAGGACAGTCACAGAAAAGGTCACTCTCTTTTTACAAAATGAGATGTGAAAATGGTTTTTTCTTCATTAGTTGGCCCGGTGTTCGAGCACTCCTTTATTCCAGCTGGTTGCTGAGAAGTTCTTTTAGAAATGTGATGACTTTTTTAAATGGCAGAAACAGTGTATCAAGTGAACATGTCAGTCACAATCAATAAAGCTGACTTGATAGTCGGTTCGCTGTGAATCAGTATTTAAGTATTTTTGTTAAACGTTTCTTAAAAACATATCTTCACCAAGGTCTTGATGTTTTTCTGACTTCCTGTCCTGCTGAAAGAGTAGAAAACTGAGTAAATGCAGTATTTATACCTCCAAGCAGGCGTCAGAATCGATCCAGCAGTACCAGAAATATTGCCTTTTGTATTTTTCACACTTCTCTTCCTTTTCAAAATTTGCCTACATTACCCACAATGCAACCACTGACTACTCTTTCAAAGAGTTGAGGATGTTAAGCCTGAGATTGTCATGGCTCTGGGTCAGCTGGCCCAGTGTTTAGTGGTTTTTGGATATTTTATTTTTTTATTTAATTCTATGAATTCCCAGTGTTGTGTTTTGTTTATATGATTTCTTGTATTTATTCTCTTAGTGTATTTAATCGATGTTCGTGCCAGAATGACCAACAAAGCTGCAATGGCTGACTAGTGACAAATATTGAGTGAAGAACGGGACACCATCCCACAGCAGTGTGTGACCGAGCAGGTGGCCAGCAGGAGGAGGTGGTGCTGCTCAACCCACAAGTGGATTTTCATTACAAATGTAGCACCATTTAAGGTGGAATAAACTTTCCAACAGTATAAGATTTATTGCCAAGAACAAAGAAATAGTTAACCAAACACAAACTTAGTTTATTAATGAAATGATGTAACCTATTATAAATCAATCACCAGTTTGCGACACGAGCTTCACATAAACGTTACTCGACAGCATTTACATCCTCGGTGGTTGCACTCCATCCGTCCTTCGAGCAAGCAAAGCAAAGCAGCCTAAATCATGACGCTCCCTCCGCCGTGCCTTTCCTCCTTCATTGTGGAGCATCATGGGGACTTTCCAGTGTTGAACATTTCACTGTGTTTTTGCAGCACTAGTTTCCCTTGTGGTGTCCTTTCACTGACACCATCTTAATTCAGTCTTCTGACAGCGGACTCGTGAATGCAGATTTCACCAACAAGGACCACAACCTCAAAAATGATGGGCAGCATTTGTTTAAACAAATATCTAGATGTGAAACTGTCGTTTGAGGGAAGAAATCCTCCCGGTCCGGGCGGATCCCTGCTGCTACTGAGAAGAGGAGGTGAAAAAACGAGTAAGCGGGATGGAAACTCAATCACAGAGAAAGCATTTGAAGACACACAAAACAGAGGAGGAGTGTATTTCTTTTAGGGGCAACCCTGAAATTTCTCTTTGAGTTAGTCTTTAATGTTACTTAAATAGCAACTTTCTACTCAGTTGAGAACTCAAAGCACTTTCTACTGTAAGCGTGTCACCAGACACTCCAGCGGATGAGTCAGGCTCAGCATCTTGCCGATGGAACCTGCTCTACCACCACCACCACTACACTTACATCAAGCGTTTTGTTGGCGAGTTGACATTTAGATGTTAACTCCTCTCTCCTTTATTTCCCCATTGACTCAAAGTGACGATGGCGTGAAGGGTGGGGGAGTGTTGGAAGGGTTAGCTGTGTCCAGGCAGCCTCATTAACATTTGAGTCACACTGTGTTATTAGCAGCACTGAACGGTGTCCGGAGCTCATGTTGCGCTCCAGACCCCTGCAAAGCTGCTGTGGCTAATTACGAGTGGCAGAAGTTACCTCAAAAATCACAGTTTTTTGGATTTAATGGATCTCATTTAAAGTTAATGCAGCATGAGTGCCGATCGGCCTGAAAACCACCTCTGTCACTTTTTGTCGGATGAGTTTGGGAGCTGGTTCGTCCACGCCATCGTGCCCAGTGATGACCTTATCCTGTCTGGTGACACGTCTGTTCACAGCCTCTGTCACACACACACACACACACACACACACACCTCCTCACTGCCTCACAGCCAATCCTCTCCACCAATCACATCCTTTTGTTGGCTTGAGGATGAGGAGGATTTGAAGATGAAGGTGCCTATTTATCAGCTCAGCTCATCATGATACCCTTCAGCTCCCGCACCTCCTACATCCCGATTGGTTAGGGTTTCTTATAGTTTGGGGATTTTTGCAGCACCGCACATCTCCAGCGTTGAAAGCAGAGTCTGGGAACGTAAGAGCTGAGTTGTTCTGTCTGCGGTTCGAGGCGGAGATGTTTCGCTCTCAGGTGCTTCTCGTGGCTCTGGGTTTGTCTGTGCTGCTGGTGCGGGTGAGCACGGCTCCATACAGCGACATGCTGACAGAAACACTGAGAGCAGACCTCACAAATGACAAGGTGAGTAAATGCTGCATCAGGAGCTAAAATATATAAACAGTTTTGTACTGGAACAGGTGTTTGAACTTGAGGAACCCCGTCCCCTCCATTTCTGTCCTCCTTTAGGATCTGACTCACTGGCTCTTGCTGAAGTTCATGGCTGAACTGATGGCGGCGAGAGGAGACGAGACGCGGCGAGGCAGGGAGGAGGTGACGAGGCGACACCTCTCTCTGTCCCAACGAGAGCGCAAAGCAGGCTGCCGCAACTTCTTCTGGAAGACTTTCACCTCCTGTTAACAGCAGGAGTATCTTTTGTTTTTACGGATCAGCCGACGCATGTTTGCTTTCTTTGTGGTAACCGGATTATTTACCGTAAGATAACAAATGTGCAGATACTTTAAGTTTTAAAGACTAATAAAATTATATGTTTCAAGACCGGCAGGTACACACTTCTGAAATAAATTTTCTGATTTTAAATCCTGAATTCTTGCTTTTTTGTGAAGCTGGTACCGATGAGATATCCCGATTCTGTCTGCATCAAACCCCAGCTTTCCTGGATCCTACATTTCCCACAATGCAAGTTGATATCATCTTTTGGTAATGTGTTTTTGTTTTTTTTAACTTTTGAACACAGTGCAGCAGATAGCATTAGAGGGAAATCATTCACAGATAGATACAAGTTACTTTTTTGATAAAGCCATTTAAGAACATGAGTGACAGTGACTGGCTCAGCTTGCAATGTAAAAAGCATTATATAAATCACAGATAACACTGATTAACCTGGCGAATGTAACGAATACCTGGGCAGCACCGTTACGCATTAGTCTCCCCGCAGGAAGAAAAAGATTCTGGGTCTGAAACCTGTGCAGAAACTTGTCAGGATAACTGGTGATTTACATACATGAAATTCACTGAACTGCAGGTTTAATGTGCAGCCCTAGTTTTATACGGCTAAAAATACGGCTTTTTGCTTGGAACAAACATACAAATTTTGGTGCCTGTGCCCACTTTTTAGACCTCAGCCAAGTTCGTAATTGTGATAACTCGAGAACGAGGAGACGTGGGAGCTTCAAACTGAATCTTTCAGATGAATCTCTGTGACCTCAAACTCAAGGTCAAAGTCAAGTTGTCTAAAAATTTTGTGAATGTGATAATTTGAGAAGTCACTGAGGTGTAGCACTGATGGTTGTTTTAAAAGATTGTTTTAGTTATCAGCAGCACTTGATGGTGTTTGTTAAAATGCCAGAATCACCTCTTTGCTAACGTTTTAACCACCGAGCTCCAACTCAACACTTTAAACTGAATCCACAACAAGGATCGTAATCCGTGACTGAAAAGGAAAGAAAACTCCAAGATCCGAGGAGCGTGACGCATGCTGGCGTGAATCAGTGTGTTGAGTGAGTTGCGAGCACTGTGAAATGTTTAAAAAAAAAAAAAACAGATTAGCACCATCACGAGATAAATGAAGAGATGCCGACGACTGGAGCGTTTTAAAGTGATCGTGTTGTGTCACCGAAACAAAAGCAGAATTCACAGAAACACAGAAACAGTTTCAAACCAGGACAGTTATGGAGCTGAATGACATCCTTGAGGTAAGGCTTTCACATTTCTAGCCCTTTAAGTTAAACACGTACAAAATGCGGACGGAGAGACAAGAGGTTAAACACAGTTATAACAAATACTGCAGCTCCAAAGGCTCAGAGTATGACTACTTTGCCTCCATAAATGAAGACTTGTAATCGAAAACAAAAAAAATCCATTTAAGGGGGATAAACAAAGTCATCACCTTAAAAGAAAGGGGACCCTATCATGCTTTTCTTTACTTCTTTATTTCCAATTACTGTGCTAAACTGTAGGTGATGTCATAGAGTAGGCTTAATCATAAGCACATAAGCCACCTGCTGGTCTAACCATTTGTTTGTGAGGGGCAGCCAATCAGAAGAGAGCTGGTTTTAAAAGAAGGGGAGGTGCAAAACAGCTCAGACAGAGACAGCAACTTTTTGATTATTTCAGACTGAATCATTGCAAAGCTGCTCTACTTGAGTTCAAAATTACAGCACAACAGGTCCCCTTTAAATTCAGCACTCATTACCCCCTAACGGTGCCTTCACACCAAACGAGAAACACAAGTTTTGCTAATCCATAAGTCATCTGCCCCTTTAAACAGATTATCACTTTTAAATGCTTTTTTCCTTTTTAACGTTTCCCCAAATGGCACATTAAACAAAATCTTTACAAGAGGCTTTGAGCTTTTGCACACCAGGATGCCTCGTAAGTGAGCCACACCCTGTTTTCCATTAGACAAAGTGAGTTTGACTTCATTGCACCGTCATTTTCAATGTAACATGTCAAGTATCAAACAAACAAGCATCGAACAAAGATTGTGTTTCGTAGACATTCAAAAATGGCAAAAACAGAGAGAAAAGAGTCTTATTACAAGTTGTGAGTAAGCGACTAGTAACATGATGCTGTAATGCTGAGAAGCGTGACAAAGAATCTGTCCTAACAAATCTCGTTCTAAAGAAAAATAAGCTGTTGGCTGTCAAACTGCTACACATTCTTATCGTCTACATTTCCTGCTCTATCAGGCTACGTCACCGCACTGCACTACAGGCTACACGCGTTCCACAACAACCCGCAGCAGATTCACTCAAACCCACCTGTTATGTACAATCACAGTTGATTTTGTGTGCTTTTAATATGCATTTCGATGCAAAACGCTGCCTACTCTCTAACCTGGTTCAGACAAACCATAATCCTGATTATCACGCGTGTCCCTTATCTGGAAAAAAATCCTTATTTTCAGGTTGAAATCTGTAACGTCCGTGTGTGCTTTCATTGTCTTTGAAAGTGTTAACAATAAAATAAAATGACATGTGCAAGGAATATGTGGGCAGTACCGGAGTGGATGAATGATAAAGTGGAGCCCAAGCTGCCTGCAGGTCAGGCCACTGTCGTACAAACGCTGAGCTAAACATTACAAACGATGTACCAAAGAGTAAAGGAAATGAAGCGGGAGAAGCCGAACACCAGTGAGGAGGAAGTAAAAGTAACGATTTTCTACCGACACTGTGAGTGAACAAGCTGCTATCAATAATGTGCCGGCTGTCCGTGGATCTGTGAGGCCGGGAGCGAAGAGGTTCAGGTAGAGATTTGTTAGCAGTCGGTGGAGATTTTGGCCGAGAGGTCCTGGATGCGGCGTGCGCTGCAGCTCTTGCACAGGATGTGGCCGTCCAGCGGGTAACAGCCTCGACCGTCGCCTTCAGACGACAGCAGGAGACCACATTCCTGACGAAAAGAGGCAGTTTAGAGATTAGCAACGCCATGCTGATGTTTATTGACTACTTTATTCTCACAAGAGAGTTCACTGTGTTAATTATATGTAATGTTTAATGTAACCAGGCTTTCTCCTGCCTTGGAAAGGCGCCGGAATTGAGGCTGTTACTCTATTTCCCTGAAACTGATCCCTTTTCCTCTTATTTTTAAATAATTTATTCTCAGAAAAAAGGGAATTCATAAAGCTTTTCCTCGATATATGCCAAGAGATCTGCTTGATTGGGAAAGCTCACCTCACAAACGTAACAATTAACATGGAAGCTGCGGTCCAGGGCTACAATCCTGACGGTCTCCTCCTGCCCCGGCTCGGGCATGATGGGCTCCCCACACACCGAGCAGCGCGGCGCGTACTTCCTGTCAGACACAACAAGCATCCAAGCTCAGAGTTAGTTTAAGCACCTCTGTCTCGGCCTCAGTGCAGAGTCGCAGCCTGCAAACGCTGTTTAGCTCGCACAGTTCAGCGATTACCTGTGAAAGTCCTCTATGCAGTGTATCTGAGACGTGGCGTCCACTGTGAAGGGCACGCCGTCCAAACAGCAGTTACAAATGACACACGTGAAGCAGCGAGGGTGGTAGGCTTTCCCCATGGCTCGCAGGATGCGGTCCAGAATGGGTTTGGAGCACTTTGAGCAGCGCTCTAGTGTGCTCTTAAGAAAAACAGATGGAAATAAAAACAGGGTTGAGAGAGGACCACTGAAAGACGAGGGAGAGCAAATCTCTCCGGTTTGAGGAAATATGAAAACAGCTCATTCACGTACGATGTAACAGCTCTCGCAGTAACTCTTCTTGTCGAGAGCGTAGAAGGGTTGTCCTCGCAGACGTGCGTGGCAGGTGATACACGTGAAACACTCCACGTGGAAAACCTGCTCCATGGCGATGCAGCCGCTGCCATCGCCAACCACGTTGTCTCCGCAGCGGGCGCAGCGACCTGAAGGTCGGCATGGAAACGGACAAGAAAAAAGTCATTAAGATGAGCTTTCCTCTTAAACTATTTTTAGATTTATTGCTGTGATGTGCCACTAGTAACAACTGATACCAAAATAGTCCTCAGCAGGCGGGTGGTTCATATCATACACCAGCTTCTTGGTGAGCCGATCCAGCTCTTCCTCAGGCCTGGGCGTTGCTGCCCCCTGCTGGAGGAAAGAGGACACATGAATCACACAAAGTTTATTTGATTTTTCAGAACACCTGGGGCCCGTTCTTCGTACGTCGCTTACTACATCCAAGATCAAATGACACATCCAAGATCAAATCATCGCGCTAACCGTGAGCTCGCTAATCCGGTTCCCCGAACACACCTGCTGTTGACGATTAGTACAGCTGGACGCAGGAATGTGACATCACTGGGTGTCGTAAAAGGGGCTACGCATCGATAGTAGAAACATTGATCGGCAACCCGCTGATTGGTCGGCGAAAATGTCGAAGGGGCGTGCTCGGTATTTTCCGGCAGCAGAGCAAGAACTCTTGAGTGAGGGATTTCAGGAGTTTCAGAGTTTAATTAAAACGCAAGAGAACACTGCAAAGGCTGCAAAAGCAAGGAGAGAGGGCTGGCAGAAAGTTGCTGACAAATCAAACTCGTAGGTAATTTAATAATAATAATAATAATAATGGATTGGATTTATATAGCGCTTTCCAAGGCACCCAAAGCGCTTTACGATACCACTATTCATTCACTCCCACATTCACACACTGGTGGAGGCAGCTACGGTTGTAGCCAGGCTGCCATATCGCGCCATCGGCCCCTCTGGCCAACACCAGTAGGCGGTAGGGTAGATCTATCATATGACACTATATTGTCCAATATCATATGGCATTATATTATATTATAATATGTTATATTATATCCCCTTTCACATTAGAGCCACAACAGGACCCACAAGAACATGGGAACAAGTAAAAGTGGAATACAGGAGTATTCTACAGAATGGTAATATTTATCTCTTAGATTGCTTTTCGTCTCTTGGCAAGGTAATACTGGCCTGTAATACTCTGTTAGTTTGTTCATAACAGCAACCAAGAAAAGGGCAGAGGAAAAAAAGACAGGTGGTGGTCCTGCACCCCCTCGTCAACAAGTTGGTTAAGTAAATAATACCCTCACGGGAAAATCGATATCTCTCTATGAGCACACTGTCGCGCTGAGCTAAAGGATCCTGTCTATCCCGCAATATACGCTGAATTCTGAGGACTCTCCTTATCAATCTTGCACCTTCCGCAATGGGTTGGTCGCGTATACGGACAGGACATGGCTGCGACAGGCTTCCCAAATCCACCTTCGCTTTTATAGCCGTGGTCTCTCATCTTGATTACACGAAGTAATTTACAATTACTACTCTGAAATATGAATTACATCTGTAATAATCACATACATGTAATAGAATGTTAATAGTTCATTTCCCTTTTTTAGGAAATGACCTGTATGTATCTGTGTGACATCAATAAAAGGATCAAGTGCTGCATTATCTTTAGTTACATTGATAATATTTATTTATGGTGAAACAGTGGAAAAATATCGCTGTTGCTTTCGTATAAATGAAGCGGACATACCTGCGTGGCCGCGATCTAATCCTGTTTACATAAAGTAAACCTGCTCCCGAGCAGGTTTACGCTTACGGCTCTGTTGCTATGACAGCAAGTCCCGGATGAGCTTCGGGGAACCGACTGATCCAGGATCACGCGAAATCGTCAACAATCTAATCCGGCTAACCTACTTAGCGAGGTACGAAGAACGGGCCCCTGGACCACAAATCAATTTGTGTTTGTTGTATGAAAAAAATAGAAGTTTTGTTTCTACCTTGCTCGACTGATAACCTGGACCCTGTGCGGCTCCCGACCCACTCTGATTATTTTCCATCGCTCTCTTAGACACAGGAAGCTGGTTAACTCTTCCTCCAGACCCTGAGCCGCTCCCCTTATACCCCCCCTCAGAGTGCATCTCCTGAACCTGTGAGCCGGGATGTGGAGGGTACCAGCCCTGGGGAGCAGTTTGAGTCTGGGGCGGGGGTCGTGACACGTGCTGGCGAGGAGGAGGCGGAGTGTATGCCTGTTCAGCTTGCCTCCCTGTCTGAGAGTAGGTGACTGGCTGCGCTGTCTTGACCTGGACGCTGAACCTGGGCCCCGTAGGAGTGGACGCTGTGGTGTAGGAGGCTGGGACGGGCTGAGGGTAAGGTTTAGGGGTAGAAGTGGTGTAGTAGTCCTGCTGGTGGGAGGTGGAGTACTGAGGTGTCTGATGCTCATTGGGGTAGGGAGGTGCTGGGTGGTATTGGCTCTGGGGATGAGGGTTGTAGCTCATGGATGGGCGACCCTGAGGAGGGGCAGCGCTCTGGTGTGCAGGCTTGTAGTGATCCGCTGAGAGGTATTTGTTGTAAGGCACGTTGTCATAGAGCTGTGGGGAGGCGGAGAATTAATAAACAGGCAAATAAAGAGAGATATCAACATTATTCATTGTTTAATTTATCAATTAAGTACATGTAAATCATTTTGAGCTAATCAAGCTTGCCGTACTTGAGTGCTGGAGTCCTGCGGGTGGCTGTCCAGATCAGCCAACATACTGGTGAGGGAGTCAATTTCAGCATCGATTTTGGAGTGGTAGCTTGCTGGCTTCTCTGGGCCACGATGCTAACACCAGAACAGCATAAGAAACCTGTCAGCTGGTTCTGAAACCCTTCAAATCTTTAGTTTCTTGTAGGCAAAGCTACTGACATGTCCACTCACCATCATCTCGTAGCTGTCCATGTGAGGGCTCCAACTGCGGTCTTCTTTAGGACCGTGTGGAGACGGGTAATAGTGATCACCAGATGAATGATGCATGGGTCCACCTAATGTTTTAGAGAACAGATATTGGAAATGAATCCAAAACAGTCTTTTTAAAGCACAACATCACAAAGCAGATCTTCACTAAAGAGATTCGCTCTGACATTCATGCGATGCATCGCTGGTTGCTGAAACACTCGTTCTACCCACGTTAACCACGAGAGATCTTTCAGTCATGATTCTAATATGAGTAAGAAACGCTACAGGCCTGAATCTGTTTCCAATTAAACAAAAATCAAAAAAGTGAAGAGTCAGTATTCCAGCATAGCCACATCCGATTTGTTTCTATCAGACTTTTAGTCACTTACTTCTAAATATTCTCATTGTTTTACCCCTGAAATACACCAGTGTTTCAGGAGTGTCCCCAGTGGATCTCTCCTCTGTATCACTTAAGAATACCACGGCTTACTTTTTCTAAATGGAGGCAAAAGATACAGGGAGGAGTCACCTCAAGGCACTTCATTCTTTAAGGTAAAGACCCTACAATCAAACCCCTAATGAGGAAGCAACTGGCGACAGTGGGAAGGAAAAACGTCCTTTTAACAGGAAGCAACCTCCGTCAGAGCCAGGCTCAGGGAGGGACAGCCATCTTCTACAATCGATTGGGGAAAGAAAAGAAAAAAAGGACATCGCTGGGAGAAAGACGTCAGGACACAGGAACAGGATAAAGAATCTGGTCAATTTTCAAAATAAAAGACCTTGCTTCGACCACAATCTCCGCTTCTAAAACTCTGACGATGTGATATGACACCATGTAAAAAGGATAGAAGAAAACAGGGTCACAGCCACACACTCGGTGTATTTCAGAGGTCAGCAGAAACTTTTACAAATTCAAAAAACTTGCTTTTTGACATTTAATACTAAAAAGACTTCGGTAAACAAACTTTATTTGTGACTGCTAGAGCCTTCCTAAATATAACTGCTACAGGAAGGGATCATCATTATTCAGCCTAACATCTGCACATCAGTAGCAGAGGATGGATATCATGCAGAGTTTATAGAGTTTTAGGATTTTACAGCTCCTTTCTCCTGATTGTAACATAAAAACATCGGTGAGTTGAGTTTCAGATGCTTTCAGGACGATACAGCCGCGTGCCGAGTAGCCTTCTTACCTGTGGGCCCAGTTGCCATGTACCTGTTGGCCATCCCTCCTCCTCCTCCTCCATTCTGATCGTAAGGACCATATTTTGGTCTGAAATCGGGCGTGCCCTTCTTCATAGGGGCTCGATAGATTGCTCCACCAGCAGAGTGGGACATCTGGGGGGCGGCTCGCTCTGGGCTGTCCAGAGTCCTCGGTGGCAGCCAGGTGGGACCGGACATGGCAGGTGTCTGAGGTGATGCAAACATTTATGTCACATTTTTCTGTACATAAAAGTTCATTAATACAATATGACTGATACGTGCTTTTAACCTGTAACAATAATAAGAAAATTGACTTTAACCTCCTGGTATTTTTTTCATGCTTTTAGGCTTAATTCGTGTATTCGAGCTCAGCTGTGGCTGTTTTGCACATTTATGCCGGAGGTAACCAATGGAAACTAAGGGATGCTTCAGACTTTGTTTCCTATGGCAACGGGCACACACGGCTTGAACAATGGGCTTCTGGTTGAAGAGCAGGAAGAGAGAAGCTGGACTGCAGGGCTCGGGGATTTCCAGCAGGATTGCACACGCCTGAAAACATGTGCGAGTGTGTTTTTGTGCATTTCACGACACAAACGGTGACGGAAAAGATCGCCAGCACACCCGTTCACACACACACAGATGTACAGTGACATAAACAGGTGCAAATCTGCAGCTACCCCTCGTCTGTTTATCCGCCACAATAGTTATTGTCTTTTCATGTTTACACACCAGTATCATTTATTTCCAAATGAAGCTGGGAGAAAAACACGGCAGGAAATGTTGTACCGTGATATGCATCTGTATACGCATAAACACCTGGCTCATAACAATATACTATGTATTCTCAGGACAAGCTCACAGCTGAGCTGAAAAAGTGCCGACTTGCACGTGAGGGGCGTAAAGCCACTCCTGTTACATAAGAAAAAAACATCTGGCATGTTTTACTGTTATCTGTATTGTGTATTTTTGAGCAAATATGACTGTAATAACACTGAGGCCAGACAGATTTCAGGCCATCACTTTGGTGTCTGCGCTTTCATCATTTTACAGAATACAAATATAGCTGACTCATCAAACTTTACAGACAACATAAAACAAGAGCAAGCACATATGAATGCAAGCTATGGACACAAAGCTAAAATGGACTGAGAGGCACAGCGAATCACAGCTACGTACTGTCAGAGTGGAGAAATTAATAGCCCACTCAGACTGATTGTATGTGGGTCGTGTGGCCATCATAAGAGGATTATGCTGACGGATGAGAAGATGAGGTAGTCACACAGAAAAACAATTCCCAAACATTAGATTTAAGCTTTTACCCCTCTCCCCCTTCATTATATTAAGATTTGGAGTCATTTATCAATAAACCACACAATGTCAGGGTGGACTTTACATGATAATACACACTGACCACGTGGAAGAAAGAGTGACCCAACACCTCCACTGACCACCCGTTTTAACACCCCCTGTCTGAATCCGGATGAGCACACACTCAAATCCCAGGATCCAGAACAGGAAATTAATCCCATCTGTTATATCACTTAGACAGTATTGTTACCTCTTCGTGTGGAGTGAAACACAAAGCTAAATGTGTGAGCTGGGCTGGGCTGTACGGGAGGCGCAGCAACCCGTGAAATGTCAAAGTTGATGCTGACTGCAGCAAGAAGCGTGAAGGAAACGGGAACAGAGGCACAGGACATCCGGGATTTTTGGAAAATCGAAATGAAATGCACTGGAAGCACTTTAGTAACACACAATATTAAAAGAATAACAGATTAAATTTTAATTTAATTATTTATTTCTAATTTTAATAACAGGTCGTTATTTTGTAACATTTAGGCTTTTATTCTGAAGCTCGCTGCTCTGTTTGCGTTAACTCATCTGACAGAGTGTCGCCTGAAAAGGTGGCGATCTGTGCTAAACGGAGTAAGAGGAAGACAAAATGACTGAAGTCATACCGGGAAACGTTTTTTGTAAATATGTATACATTTTATTTTGTGCTATATAACACGAACGGCATCAGATCGTCTCCTACCTTTCACAGTACCGTTACAGAGAGCCTCCTCTCTCCTTCGGTGTCATCTAAAAATCCAGAAACACAGCAGGATAGTGAGGAAACAAGCAGGCGCATCACAGATACACGAGCGACATGTTTGTTCTGCTTTTTTGCGCTCACTAACATTTTTCTTCTCTCGTGAAAGACAAACTGCTCAGCTGCTCGTCCAAAACTGTCCTCCGTACCCCACACATGTGAAAACACACAGCATTTTAAGCGCTCCAAACCGGGGCTAACCGGCCGTGATTAACTTTAGTAACAGCCTTGTTTACTTGTTTGCTAGCCTGTTTTGAACTCGAGCAAAGCTCGTGCCTCTCCCTCGGGCTAACTTCAGCCGAACAGGAAACAAAGCAGCCAGCCAAAACGCACCACGACACATACCGTGTGAAATGAGCCACACCAACACGACCTACGCCTCCATCCAAACGCTCCCAGGCCGGGGAAAGTTGTCCCGGAGAAACTTTCCTTCTGCTTCGGCGTGGCTAACCTACTTTGTCCCGGTGTTCCAGATCAACTGGCGTTTAGATCAACTGGCGTTGGTCGAACAGATGTGTGGCAGTCTTGCGTTTCAGGAGCTCCTACCGACAAACCAGCAAAAAAAACGCCAAATGTGTCATCTGTGACACTTGTGAGGTTGTCTCAAACACACTCCGTCAGTCTTGATGCTGTTGAACAACAAAATGTTTAAAAATGTGGCGAGTTTACCTGGTGATATCCTCATGCGCGACGCGATCGCGAAAACAGCAAACAAGTAACACCACGCCGTTGTTGTTCACAGGACAGCAAGAGTAAACGATCGGGAGACCCTTGTCGTCGTTATCGTTCCACTCGCACGGTTTATTTCACCGAATTCAGCGTTTTTGCTTCACAACTAAAGCGAGCAGTTTGCTCTGTGCACCAACATGGAGTCGAGTCAACCAGCGCCACCTCTGGCCAAGTGCCACAGCCTACAGCCAGATCAACCTGTGACACACATCTGCAGCACGTTTGAATTCGTGTCATGCACATTTGTACCTTTCAATTGTGTGTTTGTGCGTCATGCAAATAAACCTTTGAAAAGAATGAAATGATATCATATATTCCTTATTGGCCTACATTTGTACAACATTCCAAATTATATACGCAAAGTCATAGAAATCACCACTCCAATTGGTCATCATGATTTTAATATTCTCTTTTTCCATAACAATGAAATACGCCTTGGACAAATATGACACATCAATATTTCATTAGTGTTGTAACATCACATGTCGCTAGCATAGTCTGTCTGTGTCTTTTCCCTGAAAATGAATATTTCCAGCCAATATAGGCAATTCATCAACATGGCTGGAGTTATATACAGTCTGTATAAGTGTGGTTAATCTAATGAACATTTGTAAGGAGACGGCAGTTACTGTGAATTCACAGCAGTTACACAGTGATTAGTAATAAACAGCCAGTGAGAGTGAGTGGATATGACTGTTCCCACCACTAACACATGACCATAGCCCACTACTAGATTAACTTGTGACACATCTGCACCTGCTGCTATGATCACAGTGAGTAGAGGCTGAGTGGCTGCACTTACCCCTGGTACATCCAAATCTGCCCACAAACATGTTGAAAGATGCAATGCCAGCAATGTGGATTGTCAACACTGAAAACAATCAGTAAGCAAAGACAACAGGGATCACTTTTTTCTGTTTATTTAGCACCCACAACATTTGTAGTCGCCTTCTGCACAAGGGAAGTCCACACACACTGTGTGGTACCACTTTCCACAGAAGGTGCAATCTGCAAGATTGAATGAGATTGTCAGGGTCATTGTCTGGCTGTTTATTACTAATCACCTGCTGTACATTCACAGTAACTGCCATCTCCTTACAAATGTTTATTAGATTGACCACACTTATGCAGACTGTATATCACAACCAACTCTAACATGTTTGTTTGCAGAGGGAAGACACAGACAGACTACGCTAACGACATGTGATGTTACAACACTGGTGAAATATTAGTGTGTTCACGACATTTTTCGTATGGGCAAAAGTATTGATATCAGGATGGTGATTCTTATGTGTATGTCATTTGGCATTTTGTACAAATGTAGGCTGATATTAAATACATGATATCATTTCATTCATTTCAAAGGTTTGTTTGCATGACGCACAAACAGACACAATTGAAAGGTACAAATGTGCATGACACGAATTCAAACGTGGTGCAGATGTGTGTCACAGGTTGATCTGGCTGTAGGCTGTGGCACTTGGCCAGAGGTGGCGCTGGTTGACTCGAGTCCATGTTGGTGCACAGAGCAAACTGCTCGCTTTAGTTGTGGAGCAAAAACGCTGAATTCGGTGAAATAAACCGTGCGAGTGGAACGATAACGACGACAAGGGTCTCCCGATCGTTTACTCTTGCTGTCCTGTGAACAACAACGGCGTGGTGTTACTTGTTTGCTGTTTTCGCGATCGCGTCGCGCATGAGGATATCACCAGGTAAACTCGCCACATTTTTAAACATTTTGTTGTTCAACAGCATCAAGACTGACGGAGTGTGTTTGAGACAACCTCACAAGTGTCACAGATGACACATTTGGCGTTTTTTTTGCTGGTTTGTCGGTAGGAGCTCCTGAAACGCAAGACTGCCACACATCTGTTCGACCAACGCCAGTTGATCTAAACGCCAGTTGATCTGGAACACCGGATCCAGAGGCCTTTAGCAGCAGCAGCGGCGGCCGCAGATCCTCACTGCATTCCCACCGTGTGACGTCGTTGCTGCGCGCGTGTACGTGCGCGCGCACGGAGACGTGGGGGGTCCGTCACATCTACAGGCTGCCCCCCCCAAAGAATACACTCAAAACTCCAACATAATACAGATACCAGACTGCTAAGTTTGAACAGAATAACCCCACATGTGTAATTACACCAGTATATGGATTATATTAAGTCTGAGACCGCCACTGAGCTCTGCTTCCCTTTGGACAAGGTGGGAAAGTCATGTGTTTCAGCACCCGAAACATTACCACCAGCTATAACAGGCCAGCTTTAGTAAAACAGAGAAGCTCAGTAGATTACTATAAAATAATATGACCAGAATTCTCCAAAAAGGTGACTATGGTAAAAATTATACAAACCAAAATGTCTTGACGCATGCTCAATCATCCAGCTAAAGAAAACACAGAAAGTTGGGGAAAGTGGGTTAAAAAAATGGCACAATTAAGCAGATATTGTATTATCATTTAGGGTAGTTTTTCCTGTGCACAACAAAGTTTTTTGGTCCCTCATAAACATGAAACAATCATTTTATGGTTTAATAACAGCGCTTGTGCTGACAGGTTTGGGCAAAACCTGATACCCGATGTTGTTATCTCAACATGATCGTGTGTGTGGACCAAAGACCGTGACGTTCAGCACTCATTTGCCTTTGTTTTGCGTGTGGGCTCGTTATCGTGTTGCAGCACGAGAACTGTCAACATAGAGTTGGGTGAAGAGAGTAGGATAGGGTGAAGGTGATTCAGTACTGGTGTCCAGCTCCAGACTTGATTAGCACTATGTTTCATTTTGGGTCTAATACATTACAGTTTCATTCTGTCTCTTGTTTATCTGCACACTTCTGTCACTGTCACAAATGCCAAACTTGGATTAATCAGTAAACAGGAACTTTTTTCCCAGGTAGCCGCTGTAAATAGCCACCATATGACCTTGTTCGATGACTCTTGCTTTTCCTCGTTTGAGTTCACTCTTAGGCAACCTCCTTCTAGAGCAACTTTTTCTCGCTTAAGCATTGCACTTTTTAAAAATCTTTTTTGAAACAAATCATTTGCACCGAGGCTGCTTCTTCATCTCTCACTGAAAAAAACTTGATCTTGTTATCGATCTTCTGATGGTGGTGTGCACAATAACACTTTGGAAACAAATGATCTAGTCTCAAAGTGTTTCAGAGTGTCAGGCTAGCCACTAGTTCACTCTGAGGAAGCACCTCTTTGGCAAACATAGCTCTGATGCCATGTTTGCCAACTTACCACTGATACTAAGCCCTTGGATTGGTTCCATCTGAAGGATACCACTCATGCAGATTGGATTGTCTATTGTCAACAAAAAAGGCAATTAAACATTGTATTTTTGTATTATTGTACGGTCTTTACTTTATAATATAAAGCACCTTGAGGCAACTGTTGCTATGATGTAGCATTGTATAAATAAAATTGAACTGAATTGAAAAGACAATTATACTATTTATTCCAATGTATTCTATTTATTCTACATATTCACTCGCTTCTTTTCCACCACACATACACACACAGACACACACACAGCCGTTAATATGGAGGTCAAGTACTAGTTCTATCAAGCTTCATCAAATCATGAGATTTGGGTCAGCTGCCCATCTCCCTTCGCTCTCCCTCTTCCTCCTCATACTCCACCCAGCACAGTGTTGGAGGCACATGGCTCTTTCCTCAAGGCACTGCTTCAAAGGAAGGGTTTCATATCATTTATTTTTCATTTCCCACTCTATCTCTGCCAATAAGCGGACAAACAACCAGAGCTGCTCCCTGGGATCTCCCTGCTTCCTTGTCCCGCTCCTCCTCCTCTAGCTCTATGCTGTTTGCCCTTATATGGCCATAGAGCTCTGTAATCACAGGCAGTTTGGGTTGATCTCTGTTATTGTTACAGGAGTTATCAACACTTTGGCACCAACTGGTGGATTTGAAGTCAAAGCATGGCTTCAGTCCATACATTATCAGATAAACAATATGGTCCTGTCCAGGCAACCAGGAAATCACAAAACAAGGGGAAGCTCTTCATTTGAGAAGTGCAGAAGGTCCATTTGGGACTTTATTTTGATGTTAAATATTAACAACTCTGCATTTTATCAAAACAGGGCCAGTGGGTCGCTGATGGGCATTGACAGATGGGGCAAGATGCAGGAAGTCACAATGAGCGTTGCCCAGTCTTGCCAGCGGGACAGACTCAATGGCTTCCGGCCATTGGTGAACCCGTTTAGTAATGTTCTCACTTTTCCTCAACCGCCCCCCTCATCCGTTCTTCTCACAATGCCTGGAAGTAGCCTAGACCTACATCTCCTTCTCTGTTTTCTTAACCGTTGTGTTCCTTTATGGTTTTTCCTTTTTTTTTTTTTCAAAGCACACAATTGATCTGAGCTCCATCCAAACAAATAAAAGCACAAGAGCACACACAAACACTCAACGTCCCATGCAAACATCTTACTTCCGATTCACCTTTTCAAAGGATTCATATGAAAATGGGTTTGCGTTTGATTTTGAAATCATCTTTTAGACACTGAATTGTAGGGAAAATATTTTATTAAAGGCTTATCAAACCTGAAAAAGCTAATTAATTGAATGCGTTTGTTCAGTGGGACTCCCAGTGATTTCAGACTTATATCCAAAAGAGTTGCAAAGTAATAAATTGTAAAACAGCATGCCAAAAAAATTACACATACAAAATATCCATACTTATCTGTGTCCTTTTATTGCCATCTACATTATCACTGGAAACTCTCACATAATATGCAATAAAGTCATCACTGGAAATAAAAAACTACATTTTTACTTAATATAAATTTGTGCACTCGACTTAATCTTCTTTAGTTCGCTTACTTATATTGAGTTAAACGGGTATTGAGGATCACAGCTGTATAAATTTGTTTTATTTAATAATTTGCACTTCAGTAAGGAAAACATCTGCAATTTCTATCACAAGGAGTGTGGTGCAGTGCATGGGCCATAGTGTGTTATATGGGGCACAATGCGGTGTATGGGGCACAGTACAACATATAGGGCATAAATATACGCAATATATAGAGCATGCAGTGTTTAGAGTACGCTGTGCTGTATCAAACTGTGTAACAGTGTAACAAAAACTCTGTAAACTCTATGCCTAATAATCTTTATTACTATTAAATAAATTCTTGTTAAATGCTTTCCCCTTTAAGACATATCAAGCCTGCAAAACTCTGAGAACATGTAGTCTAGTTAACCGAGTCCCTTTAAATTCATCAAAAGTAATCATTTAAGTTTGAGCAGTATTTTGTTTCTCTTGTAGATCTCATCCTGCACTGAATCCTACATCTGTTTTTCATTTTAGAGGAACATTTCCAAGCTTCACCTCAACATTACACAGTATAGCTGAATCAGAGCACTTCTAAGAAGTCAACCTTGAAGATTTTTTTCTTCACCTTCCTCATGGTCTCCTGTAAAATGCTCTGATGTGGAGGAAACACAGTTCATAGTTCACGTTAGCTGTGACTCAGTTAACTGTACTGTGTGTGATTCTCTGTGAACCTGAGGCTGTGCTAAAGATGGGGCAGCTTTCCGCTAATCATTTTTTAAAAAAATATATTCATAACCTCTAAAGCCTTTGTCCCCTCACTTCATTAACACCTCCCAGCCCCCAACCCAGGTCTCCATATCTCTTCCCTTATCTCCTGCTTGCTTTATTATTGACGGATGTCCTGCGCGGGCGGGTTTTTTATCCACGTCTCTGAGCAGCTTTGCAGGATGCATAATAAGTTTGTGCATGTTTGTGTGTATGTGTGAGGAAGTTCCTGCACATCTGTCGGCTGCATTTCTCTCAGTCAGGGTTGGGTAGGGGTTGTTTTTCAGTGTGGAGAAGGTGTCTCCCATTTATAATGATCAATTTTGTCTCGCTTCCTTCCTTTTGGTCCTCATAACACGTAGCCTTTGCTCTGAGGCATCAAGCCAGAAGCTTCCGGATAGTGTTGTGAAGTACTTATAAATGCCCATTATACTGACCTGGTTGACTCAACAATGACAGTTTGTATTTGAATGGGAGTATTTATTATAAATGATGGGCATCATCATAGGTTATGAGAGCTTGCGCATAAAATTATTAGCAGAATTTGTAAAAATGTTTAAAAAAATCATCCTTTAAAAAGGTGAAAGCATAACTTGTTTATTCAACAATAAGTTGGTGCTCCAGCTTCCTGTCAAGCAGTTTCCTCTGTCCAGGAGAGAGGTGAAGGGCAGGAAAGCGTTGGTGGGGGATGTTCTCTGGCTTACCCCTGGATAGTCAGACACGTACTGCATGTCCCCAAAGGTCCTTACATATATTTTTTTAACATGGCACAAAAACACACGATGCTTTTCCTGCTATTAGTTTGTACAGACCTAGGGGGGAGTTTAGAAAAACTAATAGACCACTAAAAATACTTAGAGCCTGGAGCCTGAGCCATGCAGGGCTTTTTCCTGCGTTGTTTCCAGTGTGCGCGTGGGCCCATTGAGGAAAGAGGAAATGAGCTGCCCTGGTTGTAAGGGGGCTTCCTGAATGATATTATAAAGAGCTCCCTCCCTTCAACCTCTCCTCACAGTGTTGCTCAGAGCAAGCGGAGGCTGTCGGTGATCCCTTTGCTCCACATCTTTGACCGTGGACTGAACACTGAGCCAAAGGGGTTTGACGTCAGTGCAGTGCACGCTAATTCTCGTCCCTGCTGGTCGGGGTAAGGTGGAAATACTGATTGTTTCGCTTTTTTAAAAATGATTTGCCTAACTGTCGCTTTCTTAGATTAACTTTTTTATTTTTATGTAGAACTGTTAATAATCTTAATCTTCTTTAAACAACCCTTGAAGTACACTAAATAGGTGATTTATCTACAGAAAAGTCTGGTAAACTCTTAGTTTTTAAAAGTGCACGCTGCTGCTGTTTGATTCATATTCATGTCGATTTAAAAACGTAACACTGTAAAGTTGAATATGCAAATGGGATTAAATTAGTATTTCTTTTTTCCCCACTCAAAGGTACGAGTAGGGAGCTGGTCTCACCTAACGGATGTGTCTGGGACACTCCAGTATATTTATTATTTCAGTTACACACAGGTAAGTGTCTGTTATGCATCTTACATAGAAAGGATATTTGTGCAATCATTAAAAAAATCATGAAAATTATGTACAATGCCTCATTGTTTTACTTATAATGCCTTAAAGATTCAGATGAGCACGATGGAAGCTCTGGAGGGATATCGGGCCGACAGAGGGCAGAGCATGAGGGCTGCGGCCCCAGCTGAAGGATATGTGAAGGAGTTCACTCGCCACTCCAATGATGTGCTGCTGAACCTGAATGAACTCCGACATCGGAGCATCCTGACTGACACCACCCTGATCGTTGGCAACGTGCACCTGCAGGCACACTGTGCTGTGCTCGTGGCCTGCAGGTTGGTGGACAAACCAGTCCTTTTGTGGTCAGAATTTAGGAGCAATATCTTCTTTAATCTTCTTCTACTGCAAAAATAATCCGAGTGGTACATCTTGCACCTCTTTCTATGCCTGACTCATAGTTGGTTTTGTCTTTCTAATTTTGTTTCATTCATCATAAGCTCCTGTTTCCTTCCACTTAGTACATCCATTGTTTTTTTCTTCCCACTCCCTTTCTCCCCATTTCTTCCCTTAAAAGCACTGCAGATAGTTTTTTATACGAGAACTGCATGCCTTACTTTAAGTTGTTTTTGCTTTCTCCTCTCTTCTCAGTGGTTTCTTCTACTCGCTGTATTCACGCCGTGCATTGCTACAGGGGCGTGGTGGGAGCGGGGAGCAGCTCATGACTGTGTCTCTCCCCACCACACTGGACCCCTCTAGCGTCTCCCTGCTGCTAGACTTCATGTACACCTCCCGCCTCCCTCTGACACCGAGCATTGTCTCCGGGGTGTTGGCTGTGGCTGTCTACCTGCAGATGGACCACGTGGCTGAGACCTGCCGGGATTTCATGCAGCTCCACTGGTGAGGGCCATGAAAGAACACGTGCTGTTCACAGCTTGGAAGAGATAGTGTATTAAACTGGATCAAATTGCATGTGCAATCTTTTGCAGCATGGAGAATAGGACAGTCAGACACCTCCAGTTGGAGCTGGACTCCAGGGTGTCCGTACCCTCTGTATCTCCCAAAGGAGGGGACTTGCCTACTCAAGGACCCCTGCGATTACTGCCAACAGCAGCAGCAACCCGGTAAGAAGGTCTAGTGTGAAACTGAATAATTAAATGTATAGTTGATATCCCGGATGACTTTTTTTGCGCGGCTCCTACTTTTCAAAGTTGTTTATCACTTTGAGCCGTTGTTTGCACAATGCCAGACGTGCTTTGGTTTGCGCTCCTTTGTCCTTTGACGGGTTTAGCTCATTACAGCGCTTCCTTTGTTTTTCCTGCAGGGTCCCTGTGGTGACTGGGGGCTCTCTCAAGCCAGGGGCTTTCCCCAGCTGTCAGCCCAGGTCAACAGAGCTGAAAGGAGACCCTGAGTCACCTCTCATGGCCAGCCCGACTTTGTCTCCAAGCAGCCCCACCCGCTCCAGCTGCCAACCAAGTTCTCCTGCTGCATCTGAGACCTGCAACAAAAACCTTGTGGTATGTCTCAGGAAAAGTATTTGATTTGTAGGGTTTTGGGGAGCTCGTGCAGCACTTGTATAACTGATGTTCTGTCTGTTTTCCCCAGAGTGATGCCAAAGCCACACCAGACCCGAAGGCCTGCAACTGGAAGAAGTACAAGTACATTGTCCTCAACCCTCTCTGTGCTGCCAGTGCAGTGAAAGTCGAGGAGATGGAGGAACCCCAAAATCAAGCATCACCCACTGATGACTCAACACCAAAAGCACCAACAGAGGCGTGGTCTGGAGAAGTGCCCGGTCAGATTGATAGGTAAACTGGATAACAACAATGAAAAGACAGAGAAAACAGAAAGTTTGTAAGGGTTTCTAAAATCTTTGACCCTCTCTTCCTCAGACAGGGGCAGGCCTCCTGCTACGAGGGTTCTGGCCGAGCCCCTCCCCTCAGGCCATCACCCTCTGAGGACCACCCAACTGTGCCCACCTCTAACAAGGAGGGACATGGTAGGTATAAACAGCACTTTTAAAACCTTCCACTGGTGCTATTATAAAATTTTATTTTTAACTATTTTCCTGAAATCGCACTCTTCTCACCCAGAAGCCGCCCATCTCAATCATCACCAAGTTAAGCGTGAAAGCTACTACACGCCCTATTCCTTCTCTGGCAGCCTTCAAGGACCCAAACCTGCCTGCTCAAGTGAGACTTAAAAAAAAGTTTAAATTTACTTTCCTGTTCAGCATGCAGTTCAGAAGTGAACAACAAACATGTAACAATGACCTCTGGGTCTGCAGGTGACAAGCCATACCGCTGTAACGTGTGTGCAGCTCAGTTCAACCGACCAGCCAACCTGAAGACTCACTCCCGGATTCACTCCGGAGAGAAGCCTTACCGCTGTGACACCTGCGGGGCACGGTTTGTTCAGGTGAGGGTCAAATGACTGCGTGAAAAGACTTCTCAGAAATAACACAGATTTTAGCCACACTAGATACTGGTGTGTTTTCTTTATCTCCAGCAGTATCAGACTGGTTCATGTAGACTAGTTGAGTTCCAGTTTCTCGTTAACTCTTCTAGTTGCTCGCAAAATTTGAAAATGTGGAGCGAGTGTAGATGGCTACAGCTCTTCCTCGAGGCCTGCCTTGTTTGATGTTTGCATGCTTTATTTTGCACCTCTCAACCTGTTTGTGTGGTCTGCCCCGGTGTTAGGTTGCCCACCTCAGGGCCCACGTGTTGATTCACACTGGGGAGAAGCCTTACCCCTGCAACACCTGCGGCACCCGCTTCCGCCACCTGCAGACGCTGAAGAGTCACCTGCGGATCCACACCGGAGAGAAGCCTTACAGCGTAAGCTACCTGCGGCACACGTAATCGCAGCATCAAGAGCATTGTCCTGTCATGTTCATGACGTCTAATGAATGAACGCTCTGTGTTTTTCCAGTGCGAGAAGTGTGACCTGCACTTCCGACACAAGAGCCAGCTGCGCCTGCACCTGCGCCAGAAGCACGGGGCCGTCACAAACACCAAGATCCGCTACAAAGTGCTGACTGAGCCCTACCAGCCTATCCTGCAGGCCTGCTGAGGAGGATCACTAATCGCACCTCAATGATCTGAATCTGTCAGAATGTGAAATTTGGCTCATTAACTCACTTCTCAGTTGCAAAATTGTTAGCATCTCGTCTTGAATAGAGGCAACAACAAACAATAAATGAATGAAAAAATACAAATAGGTTACACATGGAGTAAGAGACAGTCATTTCTACAAAGCTGTTGGTTGAGGTTTGGTGAGGTTGTGCTTTAATAATACACGATTGAGACGATTAAAGAATGTTTTGCTTGAGGGTTTGCGAAGAAGTGTAAAGAAGGGGACAGGGTATGGAGCGAAAGGTAAAGTCGTACAAGTGTTGTGCATTTGTGTGCATATTGAATTGTAAAGAAATGTGTGCGTGTGAGCAGATTGAAGGAAAGATAAAGCAAGTTTTGTGAAGCAGATGTGATCAGATTTGGTGTAAATTAGAACAGACGTGGGGTTTTTCAGTTTCAAGTTACCGAAGCTTCTTTGTCTGATGTGTATTTAACTTTGATTTATCTTAACCCGATGGCCCGGCGCCTGTGTAACTTTAAAGAAAAAAGTAAAACTATGTGCTTTTCCAGTCCAAGCAGGCAAAGGACTTTTGTATCATGCTGAACAAAAAGTGAAGAAATCAAATGATGTTTGCTAAACTTTTAAACAAGACAACTCAAATAAAAATGTAATATTACTCAATCTGTATTTGTGAGAGGTAATTTGCTGGACAAAGATGGTTTTGTACAATTTAAATTAAATAACTTTTATATTAATTGGAAACGTGATCTTTGGTGTGTCATAGTGTATATATTGTATTTTAAAGAACTCAAGGTCAAGTGACTTTATTGTCATCCCAACCATGTGCAGTGGTGCAGTACACAGTGAAATGAGACGACGTTCCTCCAAGACCGTGGTGCTACATATGACTCGCCCAGGGGGCAGCGCCACATGTTTGATGTGGTAGAGTGCCCTTCCTGACACAATCCCCGAGGGATCTATATCTCATCCCGGGATCAAACTGGAGATCTTGTTGCTTGTTAGGCGAATGTGTAAACAACTGGATAACTAAAACAACTTATTTTCAGGCTCTCTGCGCCTTCAGCCTTTCACCTCCTTTGATTTTCTTCCTCCCATTAGGAAACTCTTTTTACCCATGAATCACATCTTCTGCTCAGTAAAATTATCCCCCCATTTTTTTTTTTTAGTATTTGTTTTGTTTTTTCTTGGTTGCTGGTGAGGAAACAATGAAGCTGAGGGCACCTGTTTCCTCCTGGGTCTTAATAGTCCACTCTACCAGCCAATAACACGTGTGCGAGCCCGCTGGTGCTTCCTGGAGGGGCTGCAGACTCCTGCTGAACTCTCCCACCCTCTGTCATCCCTGCTTCCTGCTCCCTGATGAGTTGTGGCTAGCTGGCCTTATTGTCCACGCTCGGCGGACAAACATTGGAAGCTTGAAGGGACTTTCCAACCTTCAACCCCCTCCTCCCCTACGACATGCAGCTTTTTCCCTTCATTCATACCTTTGCAGGGTTCTCCTTCTCATATGACTTCATCTGAAGGCTGTCAGATAAGAGGATGGAACAAATCTGAGGAAGTGAATATGAAATGGGAAATATGTGAAGATTATTTCATGAAGTGAGCATTAGTGAGCACAGTTTGAACATTTCAGGAAGCTACCGCAGTTATGAGTATGATGCTGCCCTAATTTGGAGAAGCATTTCCTTCCCCGAGGAACATAAAGCGCAAACCAACTACGATCGACACCCAAGGTTTCTACTGCGTTTGGAAAGAAATTTACTCCTGCAAGCAGCAGATAGAAATCAGAATCAGAACACGTCATTAATCCCTGAGGAAATTATGTGATCACAATTGTTCCAAGACAGAAAAGTAACTAACTAAACTGAATTAAATAATACAATATAGTATAAAGTTTCAAAATCTAACCACATAGCTCTACTAGATACAAAAAGCTCTAATTGTAAATACATTTAAATATATAAAAAGTATACATTTATTCAACAAAATAAAAACTACAGCTATGACTAATTCCCAGAAATCTTGAGAAATTATAGACGTATGAGGTTGCAGGGAAAACTGATCTATCAGTGAGAGTCAGAGAGTGTTTATCATATGTTACACAACTTGTCCTGCTATTGTGAAATACAATCCTGCAAAAGGCCTGTTGAGCAAGTTTGTGACGAACCGCATATTTATTGGGAAATACATAAGCTAACAGAGACAATAAACGAAGTAGAGCTCAGAAAGTGGACACTGGAGCAAAGACCACGGGAGATTAGTAGAAACTGCAACGTTTGGGTGCTATTTCTCATTTCTGTTGTAACTCCTTAGAGATTAAGTAAAACTAAAGTCTCCTGTTTGGGTTTCTATAATGCACAGTTTTTATGACTTACACAAAACTGACAATAATTGAAGTAGCTTAAATTCTTTATTATTATCTTATTAATCTGTGAGGCTTTAAATATCTTGTACACATAGTTCAACCCCAGATATCAAATCACATGGCAGCAACTTAGTGCATTGACGCATGTAGACTTGATCAGAACGACCTGCTGAAGCTGAAACTGTGGATCAGAATGAAGAAGAAAGATGATTTAAGCTGCTTTGAATGGGGCGTGGTTTTGGTGCCAGGCAAGTTGGTATTTCAGGAACTGCGGAGCTGCTGGGATTTTCCCACAGAGAACGGTCTGAAAAAGAGAAAACAGGTTAGCAGCAGGGTTGTGGTGAAGAATGTGTGAAGATATGCAGAGTAGCTCTGAATGCACAACATTGCTGTCATATCACCATGGACCAAAATCTCTGAGGAATGTTTCCAGCACATCCACCAACACTTTAAAATAAATTTGGGAAAGAACAAAAGTCCCCTTAAAGACATAATACGTATTTCTGTTCTGACAACTTCATAATAGTTTCTATTCTGGTTACATTAGTCTTTGAGCAATGTTTTTGAAGTGTCGCAGGAGGAAAAGCAGAGTTATAATGTTAATGATGACAACTCAGCTGTTCCAGGAAAAGGCAACAGATATAAATATATTTTGTGACACAGAATTTAAAACCAGCATTAATCATCATAGACTGATGCATTTACACAAGAAAAGACTGATCAGGAATAATATTGGTACCAAAAACTGGATGTTTACTGGTAGAGCTGGTCAGTGACTTGAAGCCTTTTCTGAGCTCTTGATTTTTAAACTTGGCTTTACCTCCCTCTACTGTCTGCACACCTGAACACTCACAGGGCAGATACTACACTATCAAACTGGAAATATTGAATACACAAGGCACATTGTATTTTTTTTCTTTCATATTCTGCACCCTGCTCACAGGATCGTTACCTGAGGATTGCTCTACAAAGGCGCAGTCTCTACTTTTCTGTCATTTTTATGAATTTTCAAAAACCCCTAATTTATTTAATCGAGCCACAAAAATATCAAAATTATCACTCATTGTGTCAGCTGGCAGCCGCCATCAGAGGTATTTTAAAGCAAATAATATATAAATGCTCGTGATCACATTTTTAAAAAGAAACCAATAAAACAAAGTATGGGCAGTCACTCAAACAAGGTCAGAATATTTTTGGGAATCAAATAAGATTCAAATATGATCCACAGCGGGATGATTTACAATGTGTTCATGTGTCCTCGTATGACTCTGGTTACATTCAGTGTGCTGCAACCTTAAAATTAAGATAATCTATTAATTCAGATAGTTATTGAAAAACAATCATATTCTCCAACATCTGTGGGACAAAGACATTAGACTGTAAGTGAGGACATCCAATAATAACAGAAGTCGTTTTAAATGAAAAATCGGTAATAAAAATAATAAAAAACAAATTATTATTATTATATTCATAATGAGGAGTCAGTTCAAAAACAATAGACAACAATATAATTATAGTCTTACAATTATTGGGGAAAATGATTATATTTTATATGTTTGTGAGTGAAAAAGGGCGAGACAGAATGATGCTTTCAGTTTCTTTTTGTTGGACAGCCATCAGTGATGCTCTGTTATGATACTTCTGCTGATTTGGTTAGGACTGCACTATTTTAATATTTAAATCCAGACCTCTCCATAAAGCCTTCTCTTTGTTTGTTATTACTTCTCGATTTACTTGAACACTTCCACGACAGACATCGGCCAAGGATAGAACCACTAACCAGATGTAAGTTTAAAATTTGTAATTCATTACATTGAATGGAGTGTGCTTATTATTTGGTGACCAGTGGATTTCCCAGTATAGCTTGGTTTTAGTCAAAGTCCGAGTCGCCGTTTGCCTTTGTTATGTATTTTTTATGATTGCAGCCTTAATAAACAGCTTGCTTTTGTTAAGTTTAGTCTCCCAACGTCTGCATTTGGGTCCTCTCTTCAAAATGTGATCTGCGTCCCACAGAACAATTGTGGGATCCAACCCAACCTTTCTTTACAGAACTGCAAAATGATCACACAGCATCTCATCAATGACCTAAACAGAGCTGTCGCTTCAAATGATAATCAGACAAATTTAAAGTAGAGCATCCAGACCAGACTAGGAACCGCTTTTTGGTGACTTGTGAGGTATTTAGTAATAAATGGGTCATTTTATACATACTGTCTGGTTTTTCTTGGTTCCTGGGTAGCACTTAATACACTTCCAGGTTAAACGTTATACAGTATAGGCTCAACTGATGAGGGTTTCATTCATGATTAGATGTTGCTATTTCTTAAAAACCTTGTATTTGTTGGATAAATGTGACAAGTTAATGGCAAAAGCAACAACAGACTGATAAAAGCTTCATGAATTAACAATGTGAGACCAGCGTCACTGTACACAATTAGAGATATGAAGAATAAACACTATGATATTAAAGAGAAGCTAAAAATAATAAACTCTATGCATCATAAAATATTCTAAGTACCGAATGTGTTTCAGATCATTTACCAGCTGTTGTATTGAGGGTTTAATTTTCTTAACCTGAGTCTAAGGTAAGATTTTCTCAATTAGAGATGTGGTTTATCAGATTAATTCAACAGATCATTTTATTTGAATGTTAAAAGAACTAAAACGTGTTTTCATACAGTTCCTCGAGAAACACATCCAAACACAGTATCAAACAAAACAGTGACTTCCAGCATTTTAAGTGCAAGTTCTATATGAATGTCATTTCTCTACACACACACTAAAACGACACGTTTTACATTCAAAATGTTGTCATCTTTTTACTGTGTATTAAAGAAAATATGTTTTCATTATGTGGCAGATTAAAGATGCGGTGGAGTCTGTTTCTGCTTCTGATGGGTAAGTGGAAATTCTCCGCACTGCTTCCTCAGTTTTATTCTGCTAACATCTTTGTATTTTTCCGGTTTACATTCTGCTCTGATGTTTGCTGTTGTTATTATTTATTGCTGTAATTCTGTTTCTGTATTATCTTTGCTTTTTCATTTGATCTCCATCAATTCAATTGTTTCTTTTTGTTATGAATAATCCTTTTTATTTCAATCTCATGTCTTTGTTTACTGTGAACATTATCTTTATTGTATCCAAACACTAAAGTCTTATAGTCGCACACATTTGTCTTTCATTGACAAGGTCACTGAGCTCAGAGTCACACTTGTGTTGTAGACTGTTTATCTGTGAACCAGTGAGTTTGATTTGATAATGCAGCATTATTGCTAATATTTTACTGCTTTTAGGTCAGTGTTTCGTCTCCACCTGTTACCTGTATGAGTACCACTTTATTAGAGAAGACAAAACCTGGGAAGAAGCACAGAAATACTGCAGAGAGAATTATGCAGACCTGGCCAGCGTGTTTGACATGGCAGACATGGCGAGACTGCGTGAATCCAAAGAGTATGAAGGTAAAGCCTGGATTGGACTGTTCAGCAACCCAGGAAAAGAAAACAGGATGTGGCATTGGTCTCTGCCAGGGGTGAACTACACTGAACATGAAACCAGATGGGGAGCTTCTGAACCAGATGATCAAAATCAAAATGAGAACTGTGTGAAGACAAGAGGAAACTGGGCAGATGTCACATGTGACCAAACTATGTGGTTCATCTGCTACGATGGTGAGAATATGTGGATAATAGTCTGATTTGATAATATAACTGAACTGAAAGAGAAATGGAGAGAAAGCATGTTTGAGGAATCATACAAATTATGTGTCTTTCTGTATTTCTTCAAATGTTTGTGGTGATGGAAATTTTGTTTTGTTTTGATGTTTTTCCTTAACAGGAAAAAAGAGAGATGGTAAATCGATCCGTTTGATTGAGGAGAAGATAACCTGGACAAAGGCTCAGAACTACTGCAGAGATCACTACACTGACCTGGCCAGTGGACTCGATCAGGTGGATGGGCAAGAATTTAAGATCCTGAATAAGTCCGAGAGCTCTCTGATGAATGTGTGGATCGGCCTGTTCAGAGACACCTGGAGGTGGTCAGATGGAAGTAATTTCTCTTTCAGGCACTGGGATATGGAGTCATTTAATGACGGACAAAACAGGAAATGTGCTGTGACTCTGTTAAACAGATCAGGAAAATGGAGCTCTGATGAATGCAACAATAAAAATCCTTTCTTCTGTTATGGTGGTGAGTTTCTACTAAGATTAATCTGATTTATTTTCCCCTGTAATAGGAGCATCACTAGACTTAGAAGATCCAAGGAATTGTCTGTAGAGCTCTGAGACAGGCTTGTGTTGAGGCACAGAAACATTTCTGCAGCACTGAAGGTCCCAATAAGCTCAGAGATCTTAAATGGAAGAAGTTTGAAACCACCAGGACTTTCCTAGAGCTGCCACCTCGCCAGTTAGAGAGTTTGAGGTAGAAAAGCCTTAGTCAAGGAGTGATGGTCACTCTGACAGAGCTCCAGCATTGCTCTGTGGAGCGAGAATCTTCCAGAAGAACAATCATTTCTGAAGCCCTCCAACAATCAGGCCTGTTTAGTAGAGTGAGCAGACTGAAGCCACTCCTCAGTTTACCAAAATGCACCTGAAGGATGCTCAGACCATGGGAAATAAAATTCTCTGGTCTGATGAAACAAAGATTGAACTCTTAACTCTGAATGCCAAGCATCACGTCCGGAGGAAACCAGGTACCACTCATCACCGGCCCAATACCATCCTTACAGTGAAGCATGGTGGTGGCAGCATCATGCTCTGGGGATGTTTATCAGCAGCAGTGACCGGGAGACAAGTCAGAGTCGAGGGAAAGATGAATGCAATGTGCAGAGACATCCTTGATGATAAGCTGCTCCAGAGTGCACCGGACATTAGATCCACATTAGGTTCATTTTATACAGGACAAGCCCCCAAGCACACGGCCAAGATAAAAACAAGTGGCTGCAGAACCACTGTGAAGGTCCTCAAGTGACCAGCAAGAGCCAAAGTTTGAACCTGATTCTCTGGAGAAATCTGAAAATGGCTGTGCACCATCCAACCTGATGGAGCTTCAGAGGTTGTGCAATGAATGGGAGAAACTGCCCTAAAATAGATATGCCAAGCTTGTAGCATCATACTCAGGAAGGCTTGAAGCTTCAAGTGTTGACAAAGATACTTCAACAAAGTGTAAATACTTACATACTGTACATGCCATATTTTTGCTTTTGATTTGCAGGAATTTCAACAATCTTTTCCCCACTTTTTCATTTTGGGGTATCATGTGCAGAACTTTGAAGTGAACAAGAAATTTAATCTATTTTGGAATAAGACTGTAACAGGACAAAATGTGGAACTGTGAATGCTTTCCAAATGCACTGTACACACTTACAATAATTAAGTATACAGCTAAAGGAAGTGAAAAACTACAATGTTTTATTGTGTACTGTCTGTATTCAAGGTAAAGTGGAACATAAGCTGCTGTTAACCAGACTTAACTGAAGTTTGATTGTTTCTGACAGATAAATTGATTCTGATCAATGAAAACAAGACCTGGGAGGAAGCCTTGGATTACTGCAGACTGCACCACACTGACCTGGTCTCCATCACTAACCCTCACCAACAGAGATGGGTGGAGAGGAGAGCCAAGAATGCCAGCAGTCCTTACATATGGGTGGGACTGCGCTACACCTGCGTGCTGGATCTGTGGTTCTGGATCAGTGACAAAGCAGTCTGCTACGAGAACTGGGCTGATAATGGAAAGATTGAGGAGTGTGGTAGGTGTGCAGCTATGGAAAGAGGAGGACGGTATCAGTGGGTCAGTCAAAGAGAACATGAGAAATATAACTTTATTTGTTCTACAGAGTAAGTTTTAAACCTCTCTGACTCACTGCAGGTTAATTACTGCAGCAGAAATAATTTGCTTTTATGATTTTTATCAAGCACTGAATGTAGAAAGATGAAAAAACAATAATAATATTGCAGTGAGTCACCCCTGTGTTTTATATTAAGAACCAAAATATGGATTAGGGGAGAAGAGACTGTATCCAACATTACAAAAGCTATATGAAAAGGGTGATTACAGTTTTTGTTTTAGGGTCTCGTGTGTGTTATTTACACAGAAAATCACAGCATGTGGTGTTAGCATATTAGCAATGAAAGCAGAGAGGAGGAACTGACATCATGTCCAGTTTCAACCAAGACGATTAACATCTATGATAAATGTTTAACCTGCTGTTTAATTTAAGTTATATCCAAGTGTGTTTGTATGATGATTAAAAGTCGCTTTTTAGAGATAAGTGGTCCTCATAGCCATGTTATAATCATTTGTTTAAAGTAAACCTCAGTCTTAACCATCTGCAGCAGTAATATTGATCCATATAACACTGATGACACTTTTACTTTTAAGGATTTTATGTATACCTTGCCAATAATAAAGTTTTATGTGTATTCAGCTGTTTTCGTTGTATTTTATTGCTTCGATTGCTAAAGGAATGGCTGTTAAAATAAATCCTCCAACATGTGTCATTGTCAGCTATTAGTAAATATTTAACTACACATGTAATACAGTTTTATTATTCTTTAACCCTGGAAGGAGTTAGTCAGTACACTGTGTTTTCATGCGTTCCAGTTTGTCTCGTTAAAGAGTGCAGGAAGAGTTTTTTCCTTGCTGAAAAGTTGCGTCACACCCCTGAAGTAAAACATAATGTTCATATAAGTTGGGTGAAGAACAAAGGAATGTTTCTGAAAGAGATAATATCATTCAGTTTAAATAATAGCTAAATAACTTCTATAACCTCTTTGCTACATTCAGCGCTTCAGAGCAATGTTTTTAATGCTTTTACTTATCATGGGAGGAAAAGCAGAGCCAGACTGATGCATTCAAACAAGAAAAGATTGCTCAGGAATAACACTGCTGCCGAAAACAGGATTTTAAGGTCTTTACTGGCAGAGCTGGAGCTGTGCGTGAGCAAAATAAGAAACCCACCTGAAGCCTTTTCTGAGCCCTGATAAGTTTTTCACTTGGCTTTGACTCCCTCTGCTGTCTGCACATCTCAACACTCACAGGGCTCTTACTGTTTGTTTGTTTTAACCGCAAACAGAAAGAGACTTTTTTTAAAAATAAAATGACTGACAAAGTGCTGATAGCGGTGGAGTTACATTAAATAAGAGAAACAACAAACTTTATGACACCCTTGATGCTAAAAAAAACACTGTAGGACACTGTTAGATAACCTCCTCCCTTTAGATGAAACCATAATTTCAAAAAATCAGGTTGTCTTTGTCTAATATTAACATTTGGTTGATGATCTGAAACATGTAACAAATATGCACAAAACTAAGAAATCAGGAAAGGAGAAAACACTTTTTACAGCACTGTATTTCCTTCAGCAACAGTCTGAGAGAGCAGCATGCACAGCATACAGCTCCTGTGCTTATGTGAGCACATGGTTTAAAATCCAATTCACTTCACAACATGTCGTAACAAGTTACACTGTATCTTTTCCCTTTCATATACTGCACCTTGATCCTCAGGATGTTTACCTGAGGCATTACAAATGGGCAGTCTGTATTTCTGCCATTTTTTAGATATTTTAGTCTGTTTTTCTGAATATAAAGCAAAAACACTAAAAATACGTTCTCTTTTATCCTTTCACTCTCTCATATTCCCACCTTCATTACATTTATTGTCAGTTTATTATGAACCTCTAATGGTTTTTATCCTTAATTCATTCATTTAATGAAAAAAATTACCACTCGTATGTCAGCTGACAGAGATGTTTAAGGCATAGCTCCCCTAGATAGGTTACAACCTGCTTAACAAGTACTATTAAAGAACAGGAGGAACTAATAAGAAAATGCTTGTGATCACTTTTCAAAAAATATACATATGTGAGGTCATTTTGCAGACGACTGGAGTTCGTGGGAAGTTTTCTGAGCGTATGGCTCATTTGCTCACATGTTTATCTTGTAATCATTTCAGAGAAATTTGCATTCAAAATGTAAATATGATCCACACTGGGAGGATTTATAACGTTACATGTACAGTGAAAAATGTGTTCATATGAAAATTAAGATAATCTCTTAATGATAGTTATTGAAAAACAGTCATATTCTCCAACGTGTGTGGGAAAGTTCAGAGACATAGGACTGTAAGTGACGACATCCAATAATAACAAAAGTGAATTTAAATGAAAAATAAGTAATAAAAAGCTAATTATCCACAGATTCAGGTCTTATTTTATCAGCAGTGTTTCAGTGTTTACATGCAAAAGTAAGGAAATTGTAAAGTGACATCAAGATAAAACACTCAGGTAAAGAACAAGCTCACAATACAAGTATAAATATTTCCATAATTTCAATATTTCTGCATATAAACGATCCAAACCATCATCAGCTTTTTCATTGGTAAAGTATATGATGAGAAGTCAGTTCAAAAACAAGAGACAACAACAAAATTATACAGTTTTACAATCATTGAGGAAAAAGCTATAAGCTACAACACGTAACAGAATACCGCTTTCATACGTGTAAAAAACTCCCTCGTCTTTATCTTTCTGAAAGCAGCAGCAGTATTTTAATATATAAATTCCGATCTTTGCATAATGAGCTCTCTGTGTTTGCTTTTATTTCAGTGTTTATTTGAACCCTTCGAGGAAAGAGGCCAAATTAGACAAAGGACCAAAAGACTAACCAGATGTAAGTTTGAAATCTGTAATTCATTGAATGTTTTGTGTTTGTTTATGTTTATATATATTTATATATTTTCAAAATCAATTTCTAAGATATGCAGCAGACTGGATTTAAAAGAAAAGCACCTTTAAACCGAAGAATCAGCCTTAATATAATATCAGTTATGTTAAGCAGAGACTCTTTCATGCATGCAGACTACCAGAGAAAACAGATCTGGCAGCTCCTGACCTCAACAATAAGACACCTCTGTATTAGTACAGCATGGAGTATTTTTACAACAGTGATAAAGCCTAATTCTATGTTTTGATGTATACATGAGTGATGTAAAACATTTCAACTCTGGCTGCCTGCTCGTGTCTGCATTTGGGTCCAGCTGAACTTCCAATCTGTACACCCAGATTATAATGATGATTATAACCAGACCATCTATGAAATGAAACATGATTTCATTATCTAATGAAATATTTATTTAATCCGGCAGATTAAAGATGCAGTGGAGTCTCTTTCTGCTGATTCTGATGGGTAAGTGGAAAATTCTGATTGAGTTTCCCTATAGAGATGATATTTCTCTACCTGGTGTGTGTTTTGTTGAATCCTACAAACTTACCGTGTTTTTTGTAATGTCTTGTCTTCTTACTTCTTCTGTCTTTTCTTTGTTTTTCCATTTGATTTTCATCTATTTGTTTTATCTGCACACATTTGTCTTTCATTGACAAGGTCACTGAGCTCAGAGTCACACTTGTGTTGTAGACTGTTTATCTGTGAACCAGTGAGTTTGATTTGATAATGCAGCATTATTGCTAATATTTTACTGCTTTTAGGTCAGTGTTTCGTCTCCACCTGTTACCTGTATGAGTACCACTTTATTAGAGAAGACAAAACCTGGGAAGAAGCACAGAAATACTGCAGAGAGAATTATGCAGACCTGGCCAGCGTGTTTGACATGGCAGACATGGCGAGACTGCGTGAATCCAAAGAGTATGAAGGTAAAGCCTGGATTGGACTGTTCAGCAACCCAGGAAAAGAAAACAGGATGTGGCATTGGTCTCTGCCAGGGGTGAACTACACTGAACATGAAACCAGATGGGGATCTTCTGAACCAAATAATCAAAATCAAAATGAGAACTGTGTGAAGACAAGAGGAAACTGGACACATGCCAGATGTGACCAAATGATGCCGTTCATCTGCTACGATGGTGAGAATATGTGGATAATAGTCTGATTTGATAATATAACTGAACTGAAAGAGAAATGGAGAGAAAGCATGTTTGAGGAATCATACAAATTATGTGTCTTTCTGTATTTCTTCAAAATGTTTGTGGTGATGGAAATTTTGTTTTGTTTTGATGTTTTTCCTTAACAGAAAAGAAGAGAGACGGTAAATCGATTCATTTGATTGAGGAGAAGATAACCTGGACAAAGGCTCAGAACTACTGCAGAGATCACTACACTGACCTGGCCAGTGGACTCGATCAGGTGGATGGGCAAGAATTTAAGATCCTGAATAAGTCCGAGAGCTCTCTGATGAATGTGTGGATCGGCCTGTTCAGAGACACCTGGAGGTGGTCAGATGGAAGTAATTTCTCTTTCAGGCACTGGGATATGGAGTCATTTAATGATGGACAAAACAAAAAGAAATGTGCTGTGACTCTGTTAAACAGATCAAGAAAATGGAGCTCTGATGAATGCAACAATAAAAATCCTTTCTTCTGTTATGGTGGTGAGTTTCTACTAAGATTAATCTGATTTATTTTCCCTGTAATAGGAGCATCATTAGAAGATCCAAGGAATTGTCTGTAGAGCTCTGAGACAGGCTTGTGTTGAGAGGCACAGAAACATTTCTGCAGCACTGAAGGTCCCAATAAGCTCAGAGATCTGTAAATGGAAGAAGTTTGAAACCACCAGGACTTTCCTAGAGCTGCCACCTCGCCAGTTAGAGAGTTTGAGGTAGAAAAGCCTTAGTCAAGGAGTGATGGTCACTCTGACAGAGCTCCAGCATTGCTCTGTGGAGAGAGGAGAATCTTCCAGAAGAACAATCATTTCTGAAGCCCTCCAACAATCAGGCCTGTTTAGTAGAGTGAGCTAGTGATGGTAAATTTGATTCTTTTTGAATAAGCTGCTCCAGAGTGCACCGGACATTAGATCCACATTAGGTTCATTTTATACAGGACAAGCCCCCAAGCACACGGCCAAGATAAAAACAAGTGGCTGCAGAACCACTGTGAAGGTCCTCAAGTGACCAGCAAGAGCCAAAGTTTGAACCTGATTCTCTGGAGAGATCTGAAAATGGCTGTGCACCATCCAACCTGATGGAGCTTCAGAGGTTGTGCAATGAATGGGAGAAACTGCCCTAAAATAGATATGCCAAGCTTGTAGCATCATACTCAGGAAGGCTTGAAGCTTCAAGTGTTGACAAAGATACTTCAACAAAGTGTAAATACTTACATACTGTACATGCCATATTTTTGCTTTTGATTTGCAGGAATTTCAACAATCTTTTCCCCACTTTTTCATTTTGGGGTATCATGTGCAGAACTTTGAAGTGAACAAGAAATTTAATCTATTTTGGAATAAGACTGTAACAGGACAAAATGTGGAACTGTGAATGCTTTCCAAATGCACTGTACACACTTACAATAATTAAGTATACAGCTAAAGGAAGTGAAAAACTACAATGTTTTATTGTGTACTGTCTGTATTCAAGGTAAAGTGGAACATAAGCTGCTGTTAACCAGACTTAACTGAAGTTTGATTGTTTCTGACAGATAAATTGATTCTGATCAATGAAAACAAGACCTGGGAGGAAGCCTTGGATTACTGCAGACTGTACCACACTGACCTGGTCTCCATCACTAACCCTCACCAACAGAGATGGGTGGAGAGGAGAGCCAAGAATGCCAGCAGTCCCTACATATGGGTGGGACTGCGCTACACCTGCGTGATGGATCTGTGGTTCTGGATCAGTGACAAACTAGTCTGCTACGAGAACTGGGCTGATAATGGAAAGATTGAGGAGTGTGATAGGTGTGCAGCTATGGAAAGAGGAGGACGGTATCAGTGGGTCAGTCAAAGAGAACATGAGAAATATAACTTTATTTGTTCTACAGAGTAAGTTTTAAACCTCTCTGACTCACTGCAGGTTAATTACTGCAGCAGAAATAATTTGCTTTTATGATTTTTATCAAGCACTTAAGAGATTAAAGATTAAAAATATCTATGTCATAAGTATGATTGAAAATGATGATTTAAAACTTACCATGTCATAAACATTTTTTTCTGGATGTGCTCTATTATTCTAGAGAGAATATAGTGTGTTAAAAAAAAAGCTCAGTCTTAACCATCTGCAGCAGTTAAATTGATCCTTATAACAGAAGAAATACTTTTACTTTTATCATTTTATCTATAAATTTCTAATAATAAAGTATTATGTGTATTCAGGTGTTTTCATCGTGTTGTTTCTTTTGCAAAAGGAATGGTTCTCAAATAATATCCTTCAACACTCATCATTGTCAGGTAATAGTTGATATTTAACCTAAAATAAAATAAAAATTAACAGTTATTTAATCAGGAAGGAATGTGGACAGGTGAGTGACGAAGTGTTTCTCCCACTGAAAAAGCTACATGCAGATGCAGATGAACAGAATCAGCTTTTTGGATTTAAGGTCATTTATGTGAGTTTGCCTGTGAGTCAGAAATAAATCAAATCTGGTCAGTTGTAATTTTTGAACCTTGTTGTTGCTTCCCTTTAGTGTCTGTATCCTGAACACCTACAAGGCAGATAACCGTTAAACCTGTTTCACTCTACACTGTCTACATACTTTTACCGGCTCATCTGATTGGTTGATAACACACTATAGAGAATCTCTGGTCCTTAACAGCCCATGGTTTCAAGTCTAAGCCACTGGATTACCTATTTTGTTTTGGGGTTTGTTTGTTTTTTTGCTTCTTTCTTGAAGTTGTGCATCTTCCAGGTTCTTAAAATCTCATCATCAACAAGCAGCTCTGAAAGGATATTAATCTAGATAATGACAGGAGAATAAAATTAGTCTTTAGTGCCCTACTGGGAAGTTTATTTAACTATTGTAGGAAAAAATTTAGCTCAAAAACTTTTGGATTTTTATAAAATCTGAAGTGGTCTGAAATTCCACTTCACTTAAAAAGACACAACGCATCTTATATTTATGTAAACCTAGTGATAAGACTTGTTTTTTCAGATAAGATTCATCTTGTTTTCATGGCAGTATGCGCGTGAGGACTGCGCACGCGCACCGGTTGTAAGTTTCCTGAGTGTACTCGTGGGTGGACTACAGAGCCTTATTATGTAATTTAACTGTTTACAAAAGTGAAACTGGAGACCGTGGACCACGAGGTGGTCCGGGGAAAAGAATGCACCGGGGGTGAGTTGTGTCGCCGTGAGCAGCGCAGTGAGGCTTTGCTCAGCTGTTTACAGTTAATCGGTCAGCCGGCTTTTTCACTCTCACTCCGCTAGAAAAGGTGAAGTTCTCACAGTGAACGCTGTCATACCTCTGCTCACGCGCACACGTTAATAATGACGTCACTTGAGACCTCTGACTTGCGCTTGAAACACATTTTCAAATAGTTTAGCTGGAAAACATGAAAAGCAGTTATTTTTGTGTCGCCTCGGACAGCCAGTGCGCACGCGCCAAATGCGTCGACGTCAAGTGCATGTGATAATGATTGGGGAGAAGGCACGTGCACAATGTCCACCGCGCGCTCGTCCACCTGTTCGAGTGTAGCCGGCAAAACATTTAGCTTTCGTTTGAAGTTTGTGTGAAATGTATCTCCGAGTCTGTGAATCAGCCTTTAAAATAACCAGTTAGTGTTAGTCACCACAGGCAACTCGGACAGACATGGACTTCTTTCTTTATAGGAAATAAACCCAGCTTCATTACAGCGAGCTGTCGGGGTTATCTGCGTTAACAGAACCCTCGTACAAGCTGCTGACAACTTTGTAGGCTGTAGGAAACGAATGGTGGACATAGCAGCTGGTCCTGTTTAAGTGTCTGCTGTCCCCCTTTTATCTAACTCTGCCGGACTGCTTCTTCTTCTGCAGGTAAAACTCAAAGTGTACATTTTGTTATGGTGAAGCAGACAAGCAGTGGGTCAAAGTTGTATTTGTTGAGAATGACATTTTACTTTTAGTTTCATGATGGCTTTAAGTCTTAAGTCTTTGAGCTCATGTGTGTTAGCAGCAAATTCCTGTGATTCCTTCTGCTGAGCAGTGAGTAACATTAGGTTATGGGTGGATTTGGTGGTTTAACTTTCTGATGCTTTGACTCATTTGTAACTTATTGCTCGGATGTTGCTCAGCCGGACAGTCTGCACTATTATTGTCTGACTCCAGTATGGTGTGTTATAATTACATGCATGCAAGGAAAAGCCATAACATACATATTTATACATAAGGTAAATATTTGTAAGGTAAGACTCCAGCACCTGTGTTACCTGGGGCAGTCAAGAGAAGGTATTTGAGGAGCACCAGCCTCAAAGAGATGAGACTGGTGGTGAGAGGCCAGCTCAGCAATATGAATGAGCTCGAATCCATTGGTACAAATTCCAGCACGATAAATCTACGAGTAAGATGGAGAGGGGATTGCAGTCAGGGATGAAACTCTGGATGAAACTCATAATCTTCTCTTTAATGTTTTTCTTTCTTAATCACATTAAATTGATGGATATACACATCAAAACCTTAAATCTAATCAACATAGACATATTTACATATTTACTCATCAACATACACCACCAAACAATTCACAATATAACATATACCCTTGCAAACATTTATGGACCCAACAATGTGGACCTATCCTTGTTTCATAGCTTTTTCTCTTTTATTAAGATAATTGTTTATAAATGACTCGACAATTACTACAATAGATGGATATCTTAATACACTTTTCACCCCTAAAATATATTCATATTCCAATAGCAACTCCAGATTCTGACATTCAACATATATAATAAACCATTATATGAACTCTTACGGACTTGATGATAGTTGGAGAATAAATAATCCCACATCTAGACAGTAAACATATTACCCCCCCCACCCATCAATCCAGGAACGTGATCATTGTGTGGAAGGTATTAACCCACAAAAAACACAATTTATCATTAAACAGCTTAAATACGACAGCTTCCAATATAGCAGTAAAGAAGGAGTCAGCATAAATGTGAAAATTAAACTGGAGAACCATTTCAGAATCCCCAAGACATCAACAATGTTTTCAAATCCTTCTATAATCAGTTATATAAACTAGATCCTAATCCAAACCAAAATTATATAGAACACTTCTCAAAAGAAAAGGATCGTTCTAATTTCTCCACTGAACAAGCTAATATAACAAGCTTTTATTATGACAACAAAAGAACAAGGCAGACATGTCAGTGATGGCCGATATGGGTGCTTCTGAGTTGGGGGGTGATTGGGATGTGCCCTGGGATATCAGCTCCCTACATGCCTTTTGTTGGCTTGCTCTGGGGCCGACAATTTAAAGGGGATTCAAAAGGAAATCACAATTTAATAAAATTGCCCCTCCCCTTAATTCATGTATTTTTACTACTTATAGTAGTGTCATTACGAGGTATAATTATTATTTTCTGTTATTATTATTATTATTATCATCATCATCATCATCATAGACAATATTGCATTTCAGGGCATTTTTTTATTTGTTTATTTTTGTTATTTCTTTAGCATATATAGTTTATATAGTTTTCATGACTATGAAATTATTTCATGTACCTTTTTTTTTTAATCAACACATACTTTACTGTGCATAGTTAACGGAGTACACTGGACTCAGTTTAATAATATTTTCACACAGTTTGCTTATCTTTTTGTCTGTTGACCTGTCCTTACTGGTCTTGTTTACCTCACACAAAAAAAGGATGACTGCTCCCCAAGGTTACTTGCTTCAAAAGTGTCTCAGGTGCCTAAAGACAGACCATGATGAGGAACATAGAAGCTCAAGCTCCCGCATGAAGTGCGAAAGGGCGTAAAGGATGGCACAGAGGCTCTTATCGTGTCAGCACAAGTGTCCCTAAACACCAAATCCACAGTGGGAGAAGTCTGCCACAGCCGACAGGGCCCAAGCTGCAGACTGCCACGGTGAGAGAAACCACTAAAGCTGGTTGAGAACAGCAGGGCTCCTGTGGGACTGACAGTTCCAGGCAGACGAGCAGCTGCCGGTAAACCAACCATATAACCATAGCGGTGTGTGACAAGGAACAGAAAACCACAGTTGTGATAGCCTGGCAATCCCCAGTGGACGGCAACATCAAGAAGAAAGAGCACATAAGGCAAGGCAAGTTTATTTATATAGCACAATTCAACAACAAGGTGATTCAAAGTGCTTTACAGAGACATTAAAAAACAAAAACAAATAAAAAGCATGATTTAAAATTGATTTAAAAAAAACAGTAGTTTAGGTCTGCATCCATCACTACACCCAAAGTTCTCACCTGGTTTGTGGTTTTTAGGTGTATAGATTGAAGTTCTCTGGTGACCTGTAATCGTTTTTCTTTGGCGCCAAAGACTATTACCTCAGTTTTGTTTTTGTTTAGCTGGAGAAAATTGTGGCACAACCAGTCATTAATTTCCTCAATGCATTTACCAAGAGCCTGTACAGGGCCTTGGTCTCCTGGTGACATTGTGATATATACTTGTGTGTCATCTGCATAGCTATGATAGTTTATGTTGTTCTTTATAATCTGTACCAGTGGGAGCATCTAAATGTTAAACAGAAGGGGTCCCAAGATGGAACCTTGGGGAACTCCACATGTGATACTTGTCTGCTCAGTTACCTATTGATACAAAGTATTTCCTGTTTTCTACGTATGTTTTGAACCAGTTTAGTACAGTTCCTGAAAGACCTGCCCAGTTCTCCAGTCGTTTGAGTAATATGTTGTGGTCAACTGTATCAAATGCTGCACTGAGATCCAGTAAAACTAAGACTGACATTTTTCCACTGTCTGTATTCAGACATATGTCATTAAACACTTTGGTCAGAGAGGTTTCAGTGCTGTGGTTCTGTCTAAAACCTGACTGGAAGGCATCGTAGCAGTTGTTCTGTTTTAAGAAGTAATTGAGCTGTTGAGAAACTGCTTTTTCAATGATCTTACTTAAAAATGGGAGATTTGAGATCGGCCTGTAGTTGTTCATTTGTGTCTTGTCAAGATTGTCCTTTTTCAGTATAGGTTTGATTACAGCAGTTTTTAGTGGTTTTGGAAACACACCTGATAATAAAGAAAAGTTGACGATCTGTAACAGGTCTGACTCTAAAGTCTTTGAGACCTTTTTGAAAAAACTTGTTGGCAGGACATCTAAACAGCAAGAGGAGGAGTTCAGTAAAACAAAGGGCTGAAGAAACAGTTGGAGCAGATGTGGAAGGTAAAGTTGACAAGGGTCCTAGTGATAATGGGAGCATTAGGAGCTGTAACCCAGAGTTGCAGCAGATTCCAGGAACAACATCTCGGCGTCAGAGCTCCATGTGGAAGAGTGCAGTCTTGGGGTGTGAAGGAGATTTTGCATATATATGTGTGAGCTGATGACTCACGTGGAAGAGGAAGTAGTTTTCAGGGAGATAAATGGCTGACAGCTGAACAGAAACCAGAAAAACGAAAGTGAAAATGTGGGAAATAACACATCATAGAAAGTCATTAACAGCATCACAATGGCTGTAGTGGCTCACAAGCTTTTCTTCATAAAGTTAAAGAGATACTGATACTTTACAGATATGTATTTACCCTTTTTAATACTCTGCAAGTTACCTTTTTATTCATTGTGTTTGACACTGCATCCATAGTGTGATGATTGTTTACAATACTTGTCACTAATCATGAATAAAAGCCTCTGTTTAACTTGTATGTAAATCTGGGTCAAAAGACTGTGCAGAATGAGTATTACCCATTTTATGACTTTTTATAGCTGTGAATGTTTAACGAGTATGACCCAGATTGAGGTCAGCTGATAAGTCAAACAAAACATCGTAATTTATGGTTAGAATAAATAAACAGAGCTGCTTTGTAAATCATTCATAATTTATAAAGAGATGCAACACCGTTAAACTCTGAGTTATGTTGACACACTCAGACTTGCACCATGTTCCCCTCTGGCAGTGAAATATGATTTATCATTGATCAAAACCAGTGAGCGTGTAAATATTTGATCAGAGCTGATGTATGAACACTTCAGCGGTTACTCTCACCTCTCACCTATATTTTCTTGTCAAATGAAGACCTGCAGCTGAGTCACACATGCATGGGTCAACCAGACCATTTATTGGCCTGTGGGAAGTTAATCAATTATGGCTTTTGAGAATCACAGACAGGATCTGAGACTTGTTCTGCACTCATTCATTGTTCTCCTCACCTGCATTTCAGATAACTCTCCTTTGGAAATGACCAACATAAAGTCCAAATCGCAGAGCCAGAGCGATGAGGCCGAGGGCCCGGATGGAGGCTGGGGCTGGGTGCTGGTTGTCGCCATGTTTGTCAGCTCGAGCCTCGTGTTCGGCCTGATGCGGAGCCTGGGCATCTTCTTTGTGGAGTTCGTTCAGTACTTCGAGGAGAGCGCCCAGGCCATCTCCTGGATCTCGTCCACCGGCCTGGCAGCTCAGCAGTTCTTCAGTGAGTCATTGATGTTTGTGGAAGTGTGAGTGTGCAGTTTGTAGTATTACAGGTGACAACTGTACAGTAATTATTTTTCTTTCTTAATGCATTAAAACACTTATGGTGAGACTAAAGGGTAAATACAGACTACTACAGGATGCATATGTGACCCTGTTTGGATTAAGGTCTTTCAACCTTAAATCTTCTAAAGGGGGGAAAAGGTTGATATAGTTATAAATAAATGATGTAAATGCGTTTGCTTGTTCTGCAGGTCCACTGGCCGCTGCACTGTGTAATGCTTACAATCCCAGAGTGGTGGTGATGACGGGAGGCTTTCTGGCCGGGCTCGGCCTCACACTTGCCTCGCAGTCCACCTGTCTCGTACACCTCTACCTCACGATGGGAGTAATTTCAGGTAACGTGTATTAGAGTCTTAAACCACCAGTTTTAGCCCGCTTTAGCTCCTGTTTTTTGGCACATCCAGTGAAAAGCATCGGTACACAGCTGTAGCACTTTCAACTTTAACTTACAGTTAGGGTTAGCTGGGTGTCACAATGTTACGGTAAAAATGTTAAAAATACTTAATTCAGTGCCAGCAGTCATAATTAAACTCACTTTTTAAAGAAAGATGACTTCTGCACATCGTGCAGAAACAAGATTCTGTTCAGTTCAGTTCTGCTTTATTTATACAGCACCAAGTCACAACAACGGTTATCCCAAGGTGCTTTATTTTGAATGTAAAGACCCTACAACAATACAGAGAAAACCCCAACAATCAGATGATCCCCTATGAGCAAGCACTTGGCGACAGTAGGAAGGAAAAAAAACCCTTAAAAAGGAAGAAACCTCCCACAGAACGAGGCTCAAGGAGGGACACCCATCTGCTTTGCTTTTCTGGGCGTGAGGGGAGGGAGGCGGAACAAAACCATGCTGTGGAAGAGAGCCAGAGATGAATAATAATTCACAAAAAGACAAAATACAAGTCAGAATGACTCAGACACAGGTAAATGTTCAAAATGAACACGCTGCACTGCTGAACTCATTTCAAGCCGTGTGACAAAAAGCACAAAACTGCATCTGAGACGTGACATCACAGACGAGCAGCAGGTGTATTTCAGGCGTGAGTCACTCACACAGGTGCAACTACACTCTTGTTACGCTGCAGAGTGTAGTTGTTTTCAGTTATTGCTGCTTCTATGCATGCCATGAGCTAACTGTCCCCCCTCACTACACCGTCACCAACAGATCTGCTTTAAGTTTGGTGCGTCAAGATGTTTTGTACACACACCGTGTACTGCATACATCAGTGGTATTATTTTGTACTATTTACCTTGTGCACTTTGCCAGTGTTCTTCTACTCGTGTTGTGGTGTTCACGCTCATTTGATATGATAGTGCATCCACCCAGTTTCCCGTACTCATCAGAGGAAGAGCGCAAAAAATTGATTTTTGTTTTCCAAGTCAGGTGATGGGTCAGAGAAACATTTTTATTTCACATTTACAATATGTTAAGTTGTGTCTCCCATCTGCGGAGCCTGAGGTTGTCTTACAGCTTTGTAACATTTACTGACCGAAAGTAGGATTTTCTTTTCTTTTTCTTTTTTTTTTCCAGGGTTTAAAGAGGGTTTTAACAGTTAACCGATTAACTCGTAAAGTAGTGAACTGCTCGCTTGCCTCTCATGGTGTACTTTGCTCGCTTTGTGCTCCAGGTTTTGGATGGGGGATGGTCTTCACTCCCATGGTGGCCACAGTCATGGCTAATTTCACTCGCCGGCGTGCCCTGGCTCTGGGACTGGGGTTCTCCAGCATCGGCCTCTCCTCCTTCGCTTTCAACCCGCTCTTTCAGCTGCTGGTGGAGACGTACGCCTGGCGAGGGGCCCTGCTGATCCTGGGGGCTCTCAGCCTCAACATTGTACCCTGCGGGGCGCTGATCCGTCCGCAGCGGCGCTCTAAAGCACCGGCAAAGGTAGAACAGAAGGAGGAGCAAGGCAGTGGTCTGGTTTAAGTAAAAATGTCTCTCTCAGAGAGGAATATCATAATGTTCTCTGTCATAACAATCAGGACAGAAGAGTAAAGTTTCTTGCTCACTGACTTTGGAGCGATATGTAAAGATAAAGCTCAGACTTTCCTTGTTTCCTCTCCTGCAGGTGGATTCAGAGACAAAGTCATGTGCGTCCATGCTGCGGCGCATCGCCTCTTACCTGGAGCTGTCCCTGCTGACTGAGAGGCCCTATCTCACTTACACTTTGGGCGTTACTCTGTTTAACGTCGGCTACTTCGTGCCTTACTTCCACCTGGTGGCCCACAGTCGCCAAGTTGGCTTCTCAGAGTACCAAGCTGCCTTCGTTATGTCAGCTGCAGGTGCTTCGGACATTTTGGGGCGCGTAGTGTCGGGCTGGTTCTCCGACCTGGGCCACTTTCGGGTTGTTCATTTACTGACCTTGTGGACAGGCCTAGCAGGAGTGTTTATCATGCTGCTGCCAGTGAGCTCCATGTCTGGCTCCTACGCCGCTCTGATGGTGATCAGCCTGCTTTATGGCTTCTGCTCTGGGGCTTTGACCTCCGTTGTTTTTGCAGTGGTGCCCATGATTGTGGGCGTGGAGCGCACAATGGGGGCACTCGGACTGCTGCAGCTCATCGAGAGTGGTGCTGGACTTCTGGGGACTCCTTTGTCAGGTAGGTGTGCGTTAAAGCTGCTGAGATAAAGCCAGCTTATAACAAAAATGACTCCATTGTAGCTTTAGTTTGAAAAGAATCTATCTAAAGTGACCTAAATCAGCCCAAAATACAACACACTGAATGTGGTGCTGTCATAAGCTTGGATAACTGCTCTTATAAAAGGCAGACACCTTGTCTGCACACCTGCTACTTTTTAGATCACTTTGTGGCATTTTACTGTTAACCTCAAACCTGTGCAGAGAGCAAAAATCAAGTTTTGTTGAAGCCGATCCGACTTTCACTTTTAAAAATCATCACTGGACGTGCGAGCTGCGTCACCTCAGTTTTTGGTTAGTGTCACCAGAATCATTCTTTCTCCACATTCAACCCAAAGCAGAAAGCTTTGACAATAAAAAATGAGCTGTCAGTAACTGATTGACCTTTTTCTGTTTTATGTTAATTTCAAAGCATGTAAAAAAGAGTTTAACACAAAAATGAACCCTTTTACAGATCAAATGTCTGATCTTAGGTTTCCTGCCACATTTTTTCCACTTTAACTGTCTGCACTGTTAGAGGTCACTGGATTCAAGGTAGCAAAATGAATGAGCTGTTCAGAAGCTCTTATTTTACCCTACAAGGCTTCTTTTTTACTAGTATTCAATGATTAAACGTGTGATTTTGCAGAGCTTTATCAGGGCTTCATATTTTTTTAAACACTGCAGTGTTTTCCTTTAATCGACATGAGGCCGATATTGTGCACTTCAGTTTATCCCTCAGTCTTTCATCATCTCATTCTCAGTTTTACGGTTTCTTACATTTCAAGTAATATCCAGGTTTTCTTTCAGGATTCCTGAAGGACGTCACAGGAAACTACATCGCCTCCTTCATGGTGGCCGGCTCCTTCCTCGTCCTCGGTATGCTGACCATGACCACCCTGCCTCGCTTTTTCTCCTGTACTGATCCACCGCCTCCTCAAAGACGTTCCCTCGATGCCAAAGAGAAAGTTTTGGATTTAGAGCTGGAGCAGATGAATAGTTCGCCCTCTGACAAAAAACACACAGTGGAGTCGAATGATCCAGCAAACCCAAAACTGTGTTAGTAGATAGAGCCTTGCACATTCTGAGCACACAATCAAATTGCATCCTGTTGCACACCTCCGTGAGCAACGATGTATTCATGTCATACCTCAGAGACTCAGTGAAAGATGAAGCTTCCTGTGAAACTCGTAGCAGCTGTAAGGGAGCGGCGAGCTCCTCCCTCTGTTACAAATACGAACCTCAGTTTAACGCTGGAGCCAGAACCTTCTGCCTTAAAGAAAACTGGACATTTTTTAAATAATTCACGTGACTGTTTTTGACATGTGACATGCAAAGTGAGGTGCTGTTGTTTTTTAATTAATCAATTTTTATTATTATTTTTTTGTTCATGTGAACATGAAACCTGAGTCTGACTTTTCTGCCGAAGACTGGCCAGGATCTTTTATATTTGCACACACATTCTTTGAATGTGGCACAGCTCGAAAATTAAGCAAATGCTTGATCATCACAGCTCAGTTGAGTAACAACTCAGTTAAACTTCAGGGACGTCGGTCCGTGCTGTCAAGAAGCATCCATGAGTCCATTTCACCTGCTTTAATACAAATGAAATCATGCTCTCATTTTCCCTCCTGACCTGCTCGTGTCATTGTTGGTAGAACGAGTGTGCAACTGCAGCCAGTTCAGCTTCCACAGGTTTGCAGAGTCCCCCAGCACAGTCTGAAGGGAGATACCAGGAGACAGGCTGTTACTTGAGGAGAGCTGAAGGCGAGCACTGCCAGAGCTACAAAAATGACCTAATGTATGATAAGGACCGAAGCAAAAAGCAACACTAGAGAAAAGTCAGGAGGGAGCGAGCAGTGGTCCTTTTTTTTTTTTTTTTTTTTAATGGGGTTGTTTCCTCTGCAGAGCATCTGTCGTCACTTTGGTTTACGTTAGAGCAGGTGAAGGGATTCAGTGGTTTCTCCTTCCTCTGGACAAATAGATACACCTGAACTTTACCTGAATTCGTGTTAGACACCGATGGTCGAGTGCTCTCCTCATTTATTATTTTGGTGTAGATACCCTCCATAAAGTGAGTCACTTTTTTTAAAATTTTGCACCATCAATTCATACACTTTTACTAGCTTGGCATGACAGGACTAATGTGTGAAACGTTAGCTCTCTGACCTGATCTGCACGTGACAATGTTTTAATTCGGAGAAGCCCAGTGAATTGAGCTTAAAACCAGTGGCACACTGGTTTTGGTCGAGTTACTGACAGGTCCTGTGAAAGCTTTTTCAAGGTTATTATAGTTAATTAATACTAAACCTATGCATGGCAAAAACTTGCATCACTTCAGTCTGAGAAGCAGCCTCCACATTAAGGCTGGAGTCTAAAAATTATTCTGAAACTGATTTTGAAAAAACTAAAATAACATTTTTAAACAAGAAATTAAACAAAATAAATTTCAGCTCGTTGAATAGGATATGAAACTAATGTAAAAACGCTACAATACATGTGTTTTTTGGACTTTTTATAATCTTAACCCTGTCGTGCCAAGTGTATCACACGTGAGCTGATGTATGAGTTTGTAACACTTCTATATCGTTGTCATCATCAACATTAAAAGCTTAATTAAATTGCACAGTAGATTTTTAACCTATAAGATGCAAAAAATCCCAAATGTAGCAACTATAGTACAAATTTTGTATTTAATTAAAGCGTTTCGTAAGGTTCAATAAGCTCTCGATTTTCAAAAAAATATAAGAATTTTCTAGCAATTACTTTGTGGTTTAAGCTTTAAAGGGTTACATTTTTAAAGTTCTTCAGACATACAATATCTCACAATCATATGTGAGCCTCTGCTGGCTCAAAGATGAGGTAAACCACAGTGTCAGCTGGTCTGGGTAAAAGAATTTGTACTTTAGATGCTGACTGGTTATGATGCTTCAAATTTAAAGGCGTGTTAAACACACATACACGCTCCAAAATTAGGAGAACAAATTTAACGACTGCAGTGGCTGTTTTTCAGGTCTACGCTGATGGTGATTTACTGCTGCCTGCAAATGCCTGATTTATGGTTGTAATCTGTTGAAGCGGATGTTTGGATATAAAAACCGCAGCATGTCCTGTCCTGTTAACACTGACTTATTATGAGCTCGGCTAAATGAGCTACTCGTGGCGACTCTGAACCTCAGGAATTCCTCTTCCCACCGCTGCGTTTTGTTGCACAGCAGGAACACAAGACTGTGTTTTCTCAGTTGCGTTTTCCTGATGACACCGTCGCCTTTTTTCCTCGAGCACTTTGTACTTTGCTGACCGTAAACTAGAGCAGGCTTTGTAAACCAGACGTGTTTGGTTTGGAGAGCAGCTGGATGGTTGCCATGTTTGAAAGAAGAGCATGACTGGATCACTGTGACCTGCTGATCATTAGCACACTTACTTACTTTAAAGGTGTTGCAATGCAAAAAGCAGGTGGTCTGTGCTGAACAGCTTCTTCTTAGTGTTCTTCCTCAACTGTCTGTGACTCTGGAGTAAATTTACCTTGTCAGTTACCTGCAAACTGTCAGTGATTGTCTTCTTTATTATTATTTTTTAAAGCAAACGTATTTTCTTTCGGTTTATTTCAGTCTTTTCCTTATCAGACAGATCTTCACAGAGATTGTTTTCATCTAAAACGGCTGCAGGATGATGCTGCCCTCTGCTGGGCTTTTGACAGAGATACAAACCGTATTCATCTTCTTTAACCACCTAAGACCTGAACTCTTCCACAGCATGCATTTTTAATTTCTCTTTGATATTTGGGCTGATTGGGACCTGATGAATGTAAAAACAAAGAATTACCAGATTTTTTTTTAACCTAATTTTTGTTTCTAAGAAAAATGAGAGCCGCATATGAGGATATTTGTTTAAAATTTCAATAGAACAGTAGCAGTATAATGTCCTTGTAAGTGGATATCAGGCCCTTGTAGAGCAACATTTAGTATTTTGGTCTAAATAACCCAAAATGTGATGTCACATATGTGGACGCCAGGTCCTAGGAGGTTAAAGGGAACCTCTTATGCTTTTCTTTATTTTCTCTCATATACTGTCACAATGTTGTGTGCTTATATTAAAGATGGCTGCGTACTCGCTGCTAGTGCTGGGTCTGACTCCATTCTTCTCTCATTTATTCTTCTGTCCCATCACATCCCAAAGGCCCTGTACTGGATTGAGATCAGGTGAGTGTGGAGGATATTTGAGTAAATGATGCTCTGCTTGTACAAAGGGGCCCAAGAAAATATCCCCCACATTATTACACCACCGGCTTGACCATTTTTTTTGTGGATAGATCCATGCTTTCATGCTGCTAACACCACATTCTGACCCTGCCATCTGAACAATCTGTTCAGATTGACAACTGTTTCCGATCTTTTATTGTCCAGTTTTAGTGAGTCAGCTTCCTGTTCTTACTTGACGCGAGTGATATTTGATGTGGTCTTCTGCTGCCTCTGCTTCAGTTTTGGAAATGGTTTTCTGCATACTTTGGTTTTAACACGTTTATTTGAGCTACTGTTGCATTTCTATCAGCTTAAACCAGTCTGGCCATTCTCTTCTGACCTCAAATATCAACAAGACGTTTTCCACCAGAGAACTGCTGCTCACTGGATATTTCATCATTTTTTCCAGACCATTCTCTGTAAACCCTACAGATGGTCGTGTGGGGAAATTCCAGCAGATCAGTAGTTTCTGAAATGCTCTGACCAACAACCATAACACATTCAGTCACTTCAATCCTCTTCATTCTGATGCTCAGTTTGAACTTCAGCAGGTCACCTTTACCCTGTTTTACATCCTTAAATGCACTGAGATGCTGCCATATGATTGGCTGACTAGATATTTGTGCTAATAAGCAGTTGATCAGGTATACCTACTTAAGTGGCTGGTTACTGTCTATAAACACTTCAGACTGCTCTATACACTCTGTTGCAGGCATGTTTTTTTTTCTACTCTTGGTTTAATACAGTGGTTCTTAACCTGGGTTCGATCCAACCCTAGGGGTTCGGCAGAGCCTCCGCCGTGACATGCACGGCTCATTTTGTGCACCAGTAAAAAACATGAGTGTCTTGAATTTGAAAAAAATCATATTTTATTTTTCACTAAAGAGGGGTTCAGTGACTGCACATATGAAACTGGTGGGGTTCGGTACCTCCAACAAGGTTAAGAACCCCTGGTTTAATACAATGTCAGCGAAAGCAGACATACCCAATACTGATGCTCTTAAGCACAGCAGCTCCATCTGTGAGCACCACCAGTGGAGCTACATGCTCTTGTGTTTGCCAATCAGAAGAAAGCTGGATGAAACAAAGGTGGAGATAATATGGCTCGTTTCAGAGAACGTGAGACCCAAGACAAAATTAGTAAGGATAATTAATGAGTTTTGGAAAGTTGTGCAAAGCACCTCTAATAGGATGACGAGTTCTTTAAAATAAGAACTTATTACTGCTTCAGTTCAAAAAGTTAAAACTGAAATACACTGAAACACGAGTTTGAATTTTTCTTTTATTTGATCTGAATACAAATTGAATGTACCTCACATAATTTAGACAAAACATGAACACAAAGTCCCAAATTTAAAAATCTGCAAATACTCCAGTTCATCGCAAGACGGTAGAAATAAAATGCAACTTCTAACAACAATTTCCTACAAACATTTTTTGTTTTGTTTCATGTAATGAGTCAGTAGAAATCGCAAAACCTAAAACAACAGCCTCGTTTCGCTTACAAAAAGAAGGAAAAAAAGAAATAAAAAAACTGATTTACTGGTTTTAATAAGAAAACTTTTGGCAGAGTAATGGTGCTACCCTCTGCTACAGACACCTCACGCTGGTCTCATAAAGCTGTTGCAGTGTTTCCACTTGGACACGATTGTTCTGCTCTGACGTGCTCGCACAAAGAATTCACTGTTCCGTTCGTTCCCTCTGAAGTCAACACCAGCTGAGCTGTGACCGAACACGTGGCAGGTAGCCAGCGAGAGAGAGAGAGCGAGTGCATCTGCATGCCTGAAAGATGAATCTTTTCTATATGTGCCTGAAAGTATGTGGTGCTGCACTGTGGAATGAGGAGGTGGAGAGGCAGCTGGTTAAGACTTCGGGTCAGCACTGCGGCGTTTGAGCTTCTCCGGGTTGTTCGAGGCCATGTGGGAAAAGTCTCTGAAAATGTCCTGGTAGGTTTCATCACCTGAAAAAGACCAGAGAAGACGTGAGCCTCAAAAGCTTTTGGAAATATTGAAAAGCTTAAAGAACCCACATTAGTGCCGCCCTTGCTTTCTGAAAGCACCCGTACTTTAATGTGCCGCAGCCATCGTTTCATCAAAAGCTACACCGTTAATTGCACACCAACTATTTCCTGGACACGTTTAGAGCTGTAGCCCTAAAGCAAGACACATGCAACTGAACACATAAACACACGTAATGGCATGCACATGCACTTTACCTCTTAGTTTGCTGTAGGTGGCGCACACTGCACAAGCAGTTGAGACCAGCCGGACGTCTCAGAGGGCAGAAGGCAAAGGCACACGAGTGCATACAACACAGACAACAACAACAGACAAAGCACAGCACGTCAAATACTGACCAGCAGTTCTTTCAAGCAGACAAACACAACTTGTTTTTCTTGTCCTTTTTCCTTCTCTCCCCAATTCCCGCATGACTAAAAACCGGACACAGGAGACTAAAGTATAAAGTTATCAAGAAGCCCTTAAACGGACCCAGAAGACAACCACGAAGGAATGGTCTTTGCAGCTTGAAAAAGAGCCAAATGGCACAAAAAACGCGAACAAAACCCACTGTTAACCTCAAGCTCGAGGGGCTGCGGCAGAGCGCTCAGTTAAGCACAAAAGAGGTCAAATCCAACAGTGTCGAAGCTTAAACTGAGTCACCGTTCACAGAACAGCGGGAGAAAATTGTCCTTGAGAACCAAAACCCAACCCTGAATTTAGCTTACATAAACTGGAATAAGAAACACAGTCACAAATACACAAATCAGCACACTGTACAGACAGAAAATATCCTAAATACACTGAAAATTGGCCTGACCCAGGTCTACTCTATACACAGCTTCTTTAAGCTCGCTTAAAGAACGGTTTAGTATTGAAGACGCCCACATGTAGGTCTGTGTTGACATAGTGTTCGGATGCTTTGTGGGTTTCAAAGTGCAGCATGATGTGCATTTACAATTCAAAGTGCGTGTGACCACCTCATGAGAACCACCCGTCGTACCCTCTGTTCCAGCCTATCTTCTCTCACAGGATTCTTAAAAAAATCTAAGTTGAAGCTTGTTTTTTTCTTTTTCATCTATAAACTCATGCACGGTAAGGCATGCTTGATTTTAAAAATATATATGTTTTAGCCCAGTTTGTCATTTTGAATCCCCATAGCCCATCCACTTATATGGTTCTTTATAGCCTGGAGACTCTTTCTAGTATTGGCCAGCCCACCTCCAGTCCCGCCCACTCCACCCCCTGATCCCTGCCCCTCTGAATGACCTGGTTGGCCGAACGCTCCATCCATCTCCCGCATCTCCTTGTTCATTTTGGCAATCCGCAACCTGAAAGACAGAAGATCGATTAAGCGAACCCGCAGCTGCTAACGTGGCTCACGTGTTTTCTTTCGAGTCAAACACTTACAAAGTGACGATGTCTGCATTGGCGTTATCCACGGCGATAGTTATCGGGTCCTTCTGGTTCTTGTCTCGGGCGTTGTAGTCAGCCCCTCGCTTCAAAAACAGACAAACCAACCTGAGAAACGGAGAAGAGAGAGCACATGAGAGACTTTAGCCTGGAAATCTATACTATATCCAAGCATTTCCAAGGACCCGAGCATTTAAGGAACTCAAGTGAAGGGACTGGAGTTTAAACTGACTTTCCCAACCAAAGCTTCTGGAGTTTAGTGTAGTTTCTCTTCTCGTTTTCTATCTCTACAGATCCACTTTCATATCCAATCAACATTAAACTCATGTCACAGTAAAAACCACAGCGTCACAGTACTCTTCTCAGGAATATCTTACAGGAAATGGACAAATCTGCATGTATGTGTTTCCAAGCCCTAAGGCGTGTGCAAGAGAACCAATAAAAAAATAAAGTTAAAACAATAAAAACAAACAGAATTATCAAACTCTAGATAATTGTCAAACAATCAGTTTCCCCTTGTAGCCTCCCTTTATGCTGGCTTTCTTTCTGATTGGCTGCCCCTCTGAGAGATGACCGCATTGGGGATGTCCACTCATGATGTTTGGAGCAGTCTGAAGCCTGAACCTCAGGGATCACACAATAGCTTTCTAATGCTTTCTAAGTCGTTCATGCTTTTGATGGAAAGCACAACGGGGACTATTAGTTCATGGGTTTATTTCTGTATTAGATTCACGTGGGTTCAATTCTTGGAACTATGAGTTCTGAACAGTTGAGAAGAAGTGTTGTCACGAATGTATCTGAATCATGTTATTTCTTGAATTTCAATGTATTATTAGAAACAAATAAAAAGATACTTAAAGGTAAGGAAACAATGAATTATACTGTATTATGTATTATAAAGTGTTACTGAAAATGCTGCAAAAATGGGAAAAAAAGCTACAGTTTTGAGACTATTTAATATCAATTATGTCCAACTAACTCGTCGCTCTTAAGAATAAACGTTTATGTTTCATTGTGACTCATTTTCCACTTTACTCACCACCGGCAGGTATTGTTGGCATAATGAGTCACACCAGCCTTGTTATTAGTTTAAATATATCTTAAGTGTGTATATCATCAAGTTTATACACAAAAATGGACATTCTGAATCCTTGACCTTGTTTTTTTGGTAATATTTGACGTCTGTTAACGTCCCCCTTGTTTACATCCTGGTGCTTTTGACCCTTACTCTTGATTTATGGTCGCTCTTTTTGAGTAGGTGTCTGCCTACAGAGAGAAGTATTCAACCTACGCAAACTGTTTACTCCTCCATAAACCCAACGGCACGCAGCTTTACTGTGAGTAGGTCAAATGCTGTTTGGTGGAGAAGCTGACTAGAAAAGGGAAGGATGCAACAGTGGATTTCACTGGGAACACGAGAAGTGCGAATTAAGATGAAAGCTAAAAAAATCCAGAGTAAAGGCACAGGCGGTGGCCGCAGTGGGCACTTTTGATTGTTTTGATCGGTTTCACTTCAGCTTATTGTAAAACTTCGCTCCTCTTCGCGGATGGCTGACAGGTCAACAACAGCACATGCAACAGCGGCCCGCAGACTGATTGTACCGCATTATTTGGGCGTTAGCTCCATCCAGCAACAGACGCTGTCTGCAGGTGGATGGTAGTCTGTAGCTGCCAAGTGTCTGCGAATGGAGAACCATGACGAGGCCCTTAAACTTCACCCACAAAGGACAATAAGAGACTACAGAAAGTCACTGATACTTGACAACTTCAAAAAACTACGGACACACAAAAAAAAACTGCTGGCAGGGTGGAGTTGGAGGTAAACATCCAGGGCTAAACTTTTCTCAATTTCTAGCTAGTCTTAGTTTATGATCTTACCTCCCCATTGCTGTCTTCCAGGCCCACGGTGTTAGACTTTTTGTCTCTGTTTAACATTTACATGTAAACCATACTGATTGTTCCCTGCTGTCCTCTTGTTTATTATTATAAATGTTATGTTATGATTTCCCAGTGGTTCAGAGTCATCTTACCGCCTCAGGCCCCCCCTCTGGGTTGGTAATCTCACCATACTTTGGTAAACACACCCTCACAGGAAAACTGGATCTGAAGGCACGTCTTCAACACCAGACATCGAGGAAAAACGACAAAACGCACTCTTATGGTGAAGACTTGTCAGCCACCCGCCTTAAATCTACCCCGCTCTACCACCTTTTATACTCTAAATGGGATAATCATTTACAGAAGGAACATCATGTTGTGTTAAATAAGACTTGAAACCACCAACTGAGCCCATAAACCCATTAGGAAACTCTTTACTGGAATCATGAGCGGTCGAGACATTTTCTCATCGACTTCTACTCAGACTGCAGCTGGTGGAGTTGCCCCCTGCTGGCAACTGGAGGGACTGCAGGTTTAAAGTCAGGTTTACGTCTTTCTACCAGTCCTCACATTTTTTACCCATGAAAGCATCCTGCTTCACTGTGTTTTCTTAGTCCAATAATCAGTGTCTGTTTTCAGATTCTGTTATCTTGGTATGAAGCTATTTTTTTTCACTGAAACAGGGCCGTGTCACAGTATCTGTGTTTGTCTTACCCCGTGTGGCCCAGGATGGTGGCGTGGTGCAGCGGTCCCCTGCCATTGCTGTCCGCCTGGTTAACGTTGGCGCCGTTTTGCAGCAGGAACTCGCAGGCTGCCAGGGCGTTCTGACCGAAACAGGAGAACGCGTGAGCTCAAACACCCTCTGAACCAATTGCACCGTGTGTCACACAGTGTGAGTAAAAGGTAGCTTAAGGATAAAAACGCCACAGTATCCTAATCGTTTAACACACATTTGCATGCAAATGTGCTTATGGCAGTTAAGAGATACTTTATTTTTAGTGGGAAGGGTATTTTGACCAGAGAAAGTAGAAACCCATTGACTACTACATGACAGTGACTATTTCGGGACCTGTTTCAAAGATAAGCCGTACCATCCCGCTTTTGTTCTCTACAAATGTTTAGCTGTACTCAAGCAAGACTGGTGTCCACAAATGGGACAACAGAGAGATTTCGTTATCACCTCCATCCATTTCCATGAGATCTAGAGGTCACAGAACTCGTAAAGATTCAAACTCTAATGATCGACTGAGCGTCCTTCTCACCACTGAGACAGCCTGTATCAGCGGCGTGCTCGACTCATCGTTCACGTTGACCCAGTTGACATCGGCTCCGTGGGCCAACGCGTCGGCCATGACGGGGAAGTTCTGCAGGGCTGCCGAGCGGTACAGCAGCGCCCCGGGGTGGAGGTGGCTGAGATCCTCCTCCTCCTCTTCCTCTTCATTATCTGAAAGATTTAACAGATGTAATGTTATGTGATTCTTCTCAAAAGCTGTACAAGCTCTTTTTTGGTGGATCTGTGTTTTGTTGAGGTCTTATCTCACCTCTGTGGAAGCCTGAATTGTTCTTCTGGACAAGGTCACTGGGGCTTAACCCTAAAGAGAGAACAACAGTCGTGATTACTGATACAGCTGACCAGGCCCTTAGCGTTATCGAAGTACGCCTTCCTGTTTGACAACAGGGGCGACTCGCTGCTTTACCTGTGACCCGAGGCAGAGTGGCTCTGTTCGGTTTGGGCTTGAGCGGCGGTCTCTGCGCGATCTGTGTGGCCGCTCGGTTTCTCCTGCCGCTGGATCGCCTCAGCGGGGGGTTCCTGCCAGTCTCAGGCAGCTTATGGATAAACTTCTTTTCAACATACTTTGATCGAATCCACGACTCCTTGTCTCCTCTGAGGATCAGAAAGTATCAGAAAATGAGAAAGAATAAGCGCGAGCGATGGAGGATACGCTTCTCTTACATCGAGGTAGAGTTAAAACAGAAGAAGGCCACGTGCAGGGCCGTGTCCATCAGTGTGTTTCTGGCTTTTCTTAAGCTCAGTTTCACTTCTCTACTTGACGGTGTGAGACAGGAATTTAAGTTTTTTAATTTAAGTTTCTGAGGCACTGAGTTAAGTAATACATTTATTTAAAATTGGGGATGTTTGTGTGCCTACTTTCTGAAGCAAAGTTAGTTTTTAGGCCTTTACAGACTCAAAGTTGACCACTGATTGGTATAATGTAACTATGCACACAACTAGCATTGTTAGAATTACAGGACAAGACACATGAGCAATAATCTTACAGAAGCAACTGTTGCCATCAGTCTGAGAAAGCTTATAAGGCCATATACAAATAATTCAAACTCCATCGTTTTACAGTGAGCAAGACGACACACAAGTGTAAGTGTAGGCTCAGATCAGACTTTCACAATCCAGAGCAACTGGGCAGCATGCTGGAACTAACACCTCATACCAACCGTGAAGCACGGTGGAGGAGGGGTGACGATTTGCAGCCACAGGTCATGGGAACCTCGCGGTCACTGAGTCAACTATGAACACATCTACACACCAAAGTATGCAAGTTTTTGAAGTATTCTAGAGTTAAATGGCATCTCTCTGATAGCTAAATATAAAATTGGTTCATGCAACATGACAATGATCTCAAGCACAGCAGAAAATCTGCAACAGAATGAAGAAAAAAAAAGATTAAAGATGTTGCAAAGGCCCTGTCAGAGTCCAGACCTCAACCTGACTCAAAAGCTGAGGTAGGACCTTTAGAGAGCTGTGAATAAATAAATGCCCACAAACCTCAAAGAACTAAAGCAACGCTGTGAAGAAGAGTTGGTCAAAATTCCTCTATAGTGATGTGAGAGACTGATAAAGCCACACAGGAAACGATAACTTTAAGTTATTACTGAATCTACGAGCTGCTGAATCATGGGGTGTAATTAGTTTAACACGGTGAAATATTTCATGGGTTTCATTTTATAACTTAGTAAAGCCTGGATCACTCTTATTACGTCCTGATACCCAAACCTTTAGAGTTAAAAGAGGCTGTACTTCCCTTTGACCGTATCTGAAGCTTGCAGCCTCACTATAAGTTTCCGGAAAACACTTTAGTTAGAGAGTTAACCATCTGTTTCATGTACATGCTGCAGTTCCTGTCTGTCGTGACAAAACGCAGACGAGAGGAAGCAAAAGAAGAAGAAAAAAGGTCTGAGATGGGTCGTAGGCTGCTGATAAAGTTAACCATAAACTACAAAGATCTCCATGGAGAGCACCTTTTTATATTCAGCATATAAATAAACATGCTCGGTGAAGCAGTGGCGTCAGTCCACTCCCACTCAGACCTGTAGCGAGTTAGTGATCAGTCAATGTAAAAATACAGCGTGCGCAAGCAGAACTGTTAGTAATGTTAATGTGGCAGCAGAAGGAGATGAAGAGCGCGTTCCTGTTTGTTTTTCTTTCCAGCTGCATCAACACCGATGTTCCATGAACCACTTAAAGAATGACGCTTGAACAGAGAGGGGATTGCAATAGATGCATGCAATATTCTCCCATCTGGAGGAGTCGTCTGAATTGCAAACAGGCAAACGCATAAAATAAAATACCAACACGATTAATGAAAGAATTGATTTAATTCAGTTGCAGCTGATTTGTTTTGCCTTTGGTATCAACCAACTATCATTAGCTCCTGACATCTATGGTCTACTTCCTCTACTGCTAATATTTACCCAATCGTCAGTCTTGTTTTGGCAATATAATCATCGCCTAGCTGCAAACTTAGAGGAGGAACACCAGTAATTTTCTACTGCAGCTCCAGAGTTAAGAAACACAAAGTAGCTACTTTCAGCTGCTCCCTTGTCACAAGTGTTCGCCACAGCAGGGAGGTCCACATGTTTGATTCGGGCACATTCGTGTCTCGGCCTGAATCCTAATCTGGGACATTTGTTTGATAAGCTGTAAACCACTCCACTGCGCTCAAAACTGAAGCACGAAAAGGCAGAAATAACTTGATTTTGACAGAAACCTTAGACATGTCCTGCTATACGCTCACACTTTTAACACTCGGTGGCATCCCCGTCCAATCAAGCAGAAACTCAGAGGCTTGAAACTGAAGCCAAACTACCAAAAAACATGCCTGACCGCAATTGACTAAAAAAAGTAAATGGATCTCTACAAAAATCTGAGTTTTACAGCAGAGATAAATGTGTTACTTAAAACAGTCTAAAGTGCATTTCGAAGTTGATGCCAACTGTACAGGGTGATTATTTCACAATTCTCCTGTTTACACTAAATTAACTATTTGAATTGTACCTATGGGTACAGGTGCGTACCACCGATTCTGCTTCAGCTAATCTGAGCCACTGAACTGGACGTCTCAACTATGTTTGTGGTATTTGTGCCTTTAAGACCTTTTTTAAATCAATAATCTGTCAAAAGTCTGTCCAGGAGGAATGTTCTCTAGTTTTTGAATGAAATGTTAATATTTTATTTTCATGCCAGCGCTAATTTACATAAATCTGTGTCTGTGCATGCTTCTGAGATGAACCGACCTCTTGTCATAAGACAGGTGGAATAGGTACCTGTTATATATACTCTATCGATGCACTGCATTAAGCTAGTTAGCAGTAGCGGATAACTTAGCACTCTAGCACTCTTCCAAATCTGGTCACTCTGGGCTCCAAAAAAACAAGATAGCAACAGGCAATGATGCTAAAATGAAACCATTAAAGCAGGTGTTTGTAAACCTGTTTTTTGTGCCATCTTTTATATACAGTCTATGTTTCTGATGCATTTTCTCTTGCACACGTCATGAAGTCTCCCAAAGCATGATAGCCAACAAGAATAACTGTCGGACTACACAGCGCTCCTTCAGGACTACAGAGGATATTAAATATTATTTTTTAATACCTAAGGAGACTTCCTGTCACACATCTGCACGTGGAAAAACCAGCTGAATGCACGTTGGACTGGATTGATTATGCGTACCTGGGACTGGAGGGATTGGGCTTCTTGATGGTGATCTCATCAATCCGAGCTTCATAGATCCTGTTGATAACTGTGTTCCCCAACTCACACATCAACTAAAGGCAGCAGGGAAACAAGAACAAATAAACCAGATTAAGTACTAATTTCTTTCTAATTTTTTTTATTTTGATTTGGCTTATATAAAGAAAACGGTTGCATAATCCATTGCGCAATCATAATTTTCTCTGGAACTTTTTCACAATAGGCCACAGGGAGGTGGAGCCGCTGCAGCTTTAAAATTTTAAATTACCTTAATAAGCTCGGGCTCCCAGGAGTCGAGGGTGAGGGAGCGCACTTTGGAGAAATGGACTCCAAGGCTCCTGCCAGGGAAGGAAACCATTAAAGCGCACAGTGGAAGCCAAATGTGTGTGTGTGTGTGTGTGTGTGTGTGTGTGTACCTGTGTATTCCTGAGCAGACAATACAAAGTGTGATGCCCAGGTTGATGGAGGCCCAGTCAGGACCCGGCTCTCCGCAGTCGCAGCACTGCCTGTTCCCCGGGATTGCCTGAACCTCCTCCAGTGCTTTGCAGCCCTCGTTGTCCTGATCCACGCCTCCTCCACCTCCTCCTCCTCCCAGGCTGCTTGTAGACACCGAGCTGCAGCGCTGTCTCTGATAACAGAGACACATGGGAATGGCGAGCATTTAACTCCCACTGGAAAGTGCACGTTGAAGATAATGTGTGTGTGTGTGGTGTATGTGTTCTCACTGGGCTGAGCGTGTCCTCTCGGCGCTCCTGAAAGGCCGAGGCGATGCTGTTTTGGACGGCGCTGATCCATGCTTGCTGCTGCCTTTCTGAGTCTGCCTGCAACAAACAGCACCTACGCACACAAAGTCACACAACAGTGACCATTTAACACTCGAGAAGCAAGAAACTAACACCTCGGCAGTCTGCAGGACGCTTTCACACACATGTGACGCTAATGCGACTTCACCACCATTACTGGAACAGACACACGCAGGTGTGCATGAAGTGAACTCACTTTGATGGGGAAACCACTTCAAAGCAAAAACGCCTCTCATTTTCAATGCTGGGTTTGACTGTGCAAAGACGCAAGTCCTCCACCACGACTGTAGGCTGGTCCTAAAAGATGGACAAACCGTGATGGTCAGGTTGCATACGTGCAAATTCGTCTTTCGAATGTGCTCGTGACCCTAAGCGAAATTTACCTTGAATTTCTTCTGATACACCAGCTGATTCTTCTGAATTGAAAACCAGCGCCTGAGGTGGAGAAAGAGTTTAGCCTTTTAGCTGTTTTCATTCACTGCCGGGCAAGCAAACGCACGGTGGACATCGGATTTATCACAGTGAGGTTCATGAGAGGAAAAGCACACAGAAAAGTTGTACCTGCTCCAGGTCTTGAAGGCGTTGCTGGCCCTCTTGTACAGATAGCCCTCCATCACGATCCCATTAGCTGCGTCACCATTAAAGTCCATAATGGAGTCATCATAAGACATGTCCTTGAAATATTTAAGAAATTAAAATCACATTGTGTCATCTGCTTCAAGGCCTTTTTTTTTTCTCCCCACAGCTTTAATTGTGTTTACAAAAAGTGATGTAATACAGAAGTAATTGGTGCGGTCCAGATCTGGCGTACCATGTGGAATGATTATTCTTTGGGTTGTCCCCCCTGTTTGCAATATCTGGGCCAAAAGTTATCAATAGCGATGCTGCATTTCATCCGAGAATGATGCAAATAAAGCAACCATGCTGTAATCGATGCCATTCAAATGTGGGCTACTTTTAGGCTGACATCCAGGCCTCACCTGACCCAGTAAGTTGCATCTTTGCTCATGTTAGATTTGTTATATTTGCACCAAAATGCTTTAGTCTCACAGTACATCAGTTTGTCGGGGCCAGAAAAAGCCCATCAGCACTGAATCCTTTCCACAAGATGCCAAAGTCCCTGGTGGGCTCCAATGAGCAGAGCGTATTTTACTGAAATACACATCTGTCTGCACAATCAGGAGCTTAGCAACCAAGCCTAGCATACAGGTACCTCCTAGTCCCCTTGAGGTTTTTATCTTTTTATCTATATTACATGTTATTATGTTGCCTAGCAACCACCTACCAACTGTCTAAAATGACTAACTTGTTGGATTTATGCATCTCTATTAAATCATTGCGTCATTTTAACTTCACAACATTAACATCTCATTTTTATTGTTGCAACTTTCATTATGCATCATATACTGTCATGTCATCGTGTTGTCTAGCAACCACCTAACAAGAGATTAAAATCACAGATGAAAACACAGCTACATCGTGTAAAAACGAACGTGACAGCACCAGAAATGCCGTCTTCGTTATTCCACTGTCTCCGTCTTGTTAAAACCTAATGCCTACATTACCCATGATGCTCCTTTCGGTTGTGAATGTTTGTAACTGCGTTACCTTTTTCTTGATTGCTGCGTGTCTTTGCTCCATGTCCCTCTTTTCTCTGGCACAGTCGAGGACAAACTGTTTGTGCTGTCAAAACACAACACGACACAGCGTTTATTAAACCTGGATTCATATTTTTACACTTTCAGCTCGCTGTCCAGCTCTACCAGGTTAAACACACACTGAAAGGACAGTGGTTCGATCACCATCCCCTCCTGTCACTGTGCTGAAATACCCTTGGGAAAGATAGTGAACCAAACACTTTATAACTGAATGTTAGAAACTGTTTATGCGTAGAAAGCGAGCAGCGAGATGCTTTAAAAGCACCAGCCTATTTACCAGTCAAACTGAGATTATTCAGAACATCAACATTTTTACGAGCCTTCAGATTTGCAACACTTTTATTCAGGTCGCTAAACTAGTACAAAACCCCCGCACCAACTATTTTTCAGCATCTCTCACCGATCACTTTATCTTTTCCTTTATTTCATAAGAACATTGCAAATTTTAAAAAATAAAGCGCAAAACAGTTTGTGAGGACCGTTTAAAACTGTAAAACCTGCATAGTCTTTCCATTTAATGTTACGAAGGAGAGTTTTCTCCTTTCATTTTCATCTCCGACACATTTAGTTCTTTCAGAAACTCGGAGAGATCGGCAGCTTCGCGGTGGGTTATCACTCCTGCGCACTCTTGTGCAAACAGGAACTAGGAAGTGCTGAACTTCTGCCGTGTATCCTGCGCCAAACCAGAAAACAACATGGGTGGTCTCTCCTGCACAGAGCCTGCTTAGAGCATCACCCTCTCCCTATTTCACTCTCTCCTCTGCTCTTGCTCGTTCTCATCATTTCTTGTTCAAACAGGAAACGCTTTTCTGTGGTTTGATCCGGTCAGTGAACGTGTTCACAATTTACTTCCTGTTTGAAACTCTTTTTATTTGATCAAAAACACTTAGCAGCAATGCTGCCTCTGCTCAAGGTTGACGGTGCAGAAAAGATTTTACAGTTTCCTCTGCAAAGGAGCAGGAAGGGGCGCACGCGCACACACACACACAGACATGTGAAATATTTCCTGTTGTTGCTCACTTTTTCCTGTCACGATGAAAGTGTGATGTCACCTTGTGACTCCACTGCCCCTCCCCAAAAAGATGCCAGTTCCTAGTTGGACAGAGTTAACCCAAACAGCATTTTGGCCAAAAGCATCATACCATGACGCCCGTGGTCCACAAACACGATTGTTTCATTCAAAATGTTTTAGCAACATCTTGTGTATCCCTAAGCCAGAACAAACATTTGTAATCCATTTCCTGCCTCATAAATCATCTGCGAGGCTTTTCTGGGTGTTTCAGGTCTACGTTGTTCACCAGCTTTTGGTTGGCTTCTCTCTTTTTAGCATGCAGACAATGTACAATGCAGCAGTTTATCACCACTAACTAATCAACTCAGCAGCAACACTTTGTCTATACATGTGGTCCCATCATGCTTACTGTGAGCGTCCCTAGAAAAAACTCATTCTAATGCAAGAAAAACACTGTGCAATAAGTTTACAGCAATTAGTCTTTGGCTCAGGATAAAGACTCAAACTGAGAAACTGCTAATGTGGCTGTGTCCACTTTTTTGTTTAAGGAAAACATTTTTCAGAGATGAAATTAACACGTTGACAGCCTAGGCCAAAAGCACTTTTTGTCTATAAAGCTTATTTCCTCCTTCAACAACTGTAGAGTAGGTTAAGATTTAATACAATACTGAAGTTATATCCTTAAAATTGTGTAACTTTACAAGACCAAACATGGTCACTTCTGGTCTAAAAAGACCAACGAGTGCATCAGGAGTGGCTGTTTCCATCTTTTACATACAGTCTATGGGGCAGACTTTGTTACCTATTTTAAGGGTGGCTCTTTGGTGCCCTGGCAGGGCCTCTGTGTGTGTGTGAGTGTGTGTGTTGCTTGCTCTTGGCAGCTGACTCCAGTTTAGCCAGAGAGAGGAGTGCTCCAAGAGCTCAGTGCAGAGGAGGCGGTTCTGTTTGGCTCCTTTAACCCTTCTTTGGTTACTCTTTTGTTTAGTTACCAGCTTCTAGTTTTGTTGTGTTTTTAACTCATCATTTGTTGTTATTCCCTTGAACTTCTTAGAAAGAAACACACACACAGCAGGATTACAAGTAAGGTTTCTATTCTACACATTCACAAGTATGAACGCATTTTTCTCACATTGAGGATATCTTCTTCCTGTCCTACTGCTACTTATTTATGACTCATGCACAGACGGTTTCAGTCACAAAATGTCATTTTAACCGAAACAGAGATGTAACAAAACAGAAATAGTTACCTCTTCATTCAGCTTTTGTCGATACTCGTCCAGTTCTGACAGAGACTGGTGACCCTGCAGGAAGAACTGGGCTTGGGCATCCATCAGCGACAACATCTGACAGGAAGCAACACAAAGCCAGTGAGAAACGTCTGAAGATAGAGTATGCATTTAAAAATGGACACATACAGGTAAAAAAACCAACTCACTGCCAGCAGAATATCTGTCTTCTTCTTGGCCTCAATGACATTAATCTGAAAAAAAGAAAAAGCAGGAAGCAATGGTTAGAGAGACTTCCATATTTTCATGACCAAAACAGATTCTGCCCAGCCAGAAGCCACAACCACAAGACTGGACGGAAGCCCTGAGGCAGGCCTGTTATCATCCAAAGCAAAAGTATGACCACTGTGCTGCTGCTGCAGGCTGTTGTTCCAACCTAGCAGTCTGAGTTAAAGTGAAGCCTGTGTGAGCCTCTCTGCACTCATCTTTCCTCACCTCCAGCACGTAGTCCAAAGCCTCAGACCTGAAGGCCTTGCGCGCGTTGAGCAGGGCGTTACTCGCCTCGTCCACCTCGTGCTGCTTCCCGCGTGGAGCCTGAGCGTTCCTTGACAGCGACCCCTCCAGGGCTTCGCTGCTCTTTTCAAACTCTTTTCGTCTGTCCTTAAAACGACGAACATCTCTGCAGAACAGGAGACGAAGGTAAGAAGGGGGAAAAAAGTATTATGCTGTGCAAAAATCTTGAGCCATCACTTTTCTCTGTACATATTTCCTGCAAATGTTCTAGTAATTTTGTATTACAGTGCTCTTGAGCAACAGTTCTCCATGCTTTCTTAATGTCTTTCAAAAATTATTCTGGTGGCTTTTCCGCTCCTTTACAGCCCAGTCCCTGTACCTGACACTTCCTCATTCATTAAGCCCCTTGACACAAACCTATGAGTCATTCAAGCAATAAAACTGCACCTAACTCAAGGGATGAACCAGTGTTCAGACAAATTGGCAAAGAAACAACTTTAAATGGTATCTTTAGACACTTTGTTGTTAGCAGCTTGTCACAAAACAAATCATTTGTTTAATTGATTCTATCTAACGCCATTTGTAAAACACAGTGGAGACTGTCATGGTTTGGCACTGCATTCTGTTGTGTTGCATCAAAATTGATGCAATTAAGCACACAGAATATCCCATCAGATTTTTATCCACCATGCAACAACATCTGGAAAGCATCTGCTTGACAACAGCTTTATTTTTCAGCATGACAATAATCCCAGACACTTTGCCAATGCAATAAATGGACACCTGGATAGAAAAAACACACACTATGGAGCACTATCGGTCATGGATTAGCCTCCCCAGAGCCCCGACCTCAACACTACTGAAGCAGTGTGGGATCATCTAAAGGTGGAAACATCATGTCCTTCAAGAAGTCTGGAGAACTATTCATGAAGACTTCTCACAGAAATGGAAAGAAAGCTGCCTCATAGAGGGAGGTAAAGTAAGCAGTATCCACATTACCAGATCAGTTTTTATGCAAAAGCAGAAAGCAAGTTATTGGATGCTGCTAAGTCACATGCACATGATATAAAACATTTTTTAATCACCGGCAAATTTATTGTTCTTTCTTTCTTACTTTTTTACCATAGCTTTTGTGCAATACTGTTTACCACGTGACGCTATCGCAAATACCTCTCTTATCTAATCTACCAAGTTATTTCCACTAATGGGAGCAGACCACAAGACAAACTATGAGGAGAAGCAGAACGATTATGACAGGCACACATGAAGGGGAATGACTGTATCTAAGGAAAATGTACGTATGTATGAAGTGTATGCTGGTGGGAAAGAAACTCAGAAATTAAAGCCTTAGATCGAACACACAGGTGGGGCCACCGTAGCGGCTCACTCACTCTTTCACAAAGCTTTGCAGCTTCGCCCTCACTGACTTCTGCGTGGTCTCAATCACTTCCTAAAAGGAGACAAAGACAAACATATTAAATGTCAAATGTAATATGTTCAGCGGCGTGCTGCAGCCGTACTTGACCACATACTGCAGCTCGATAAGCATCGGCACTGAAAAGGAGAAGTCAGAGGCCGTGAATAACAAACTCACCCCCTGTGCCTCAAAAATGACATTCAGCTTTTTGGAAAATTTCTCCAAGCAGTCCTGCAGAGCACAAATCTTAGATTAGACTCTGAAACTTATCAAGTCAATAATGCATTTTAATGTTTTCATTCATCGATTCATAACCGCCATCTTTATTTACAGCTTCCGGGCACTTTGAGAACCCAGTGTGCTCTGCTCACCGCCATCATCTTGTCCCCGGAGCATTGGTGTCCGAGCTCCCGGAGGCCATTCACGAAGCTCTTGCTGGTCTGACAGTAGGCTTTGCCAGCCTCCAGCATGGCCTGGCACTGTTTCACTAGCTGGATGACACAAATAAGCAACACAAAGATTAAATGATCTCCTGAACAATGTAACAGCAGGCAACAAACGTCAGTTTAACATACTCAGCATGAATGCAGATTATAACCTTGTTCACAGATTTTAATTCTGGTTGTTCAGTAGCTGTACTGGAGACCTGAGAGAATAAGTATAAAACATGCCGGAAGTGTTTCAAACCTTCATTCTATCTAAAGGCCACCAGGTGGCGATAGCTGTGGTTGCAGCTGCAAAAAGACTTGTGGTCCTATAAAATTGTATGCAGAAAGCAGCTTGACGTCTGTAAATAGTTTCCTGCTAAGTGTATGAGCTCAGTCGTATATTTTGAGTCATACTGAAGAAAGAGCGGTCGACCACTTCGTGTAAGCACTATGTTTGTTTCTCTTTTAACTCCATTTTGGTCTCCACCACCATACGAGGACTATATGAGGCTCTTTTATCTGTTAAAGTTAGCTTTTTTCTTCTTCTTCTGTTGCTAGCTTATAGCTAATTTGGCTAGCTGGCTAAATAATAAACAGCAATGTTGTTTTTGTCTTATTTTTGCTGAAACAGCTTCTTGATAGTCTGCTCCTGGAAAATACGAGAGGCTGTTTCTGCCACTGGAAAAATAAATTTGCCATCTATGAGTCAAAAATTCAGGTTATTATCTAAATTTTGACTTACAGACTAAAATTTCCAAGGAAGTTGAAATTTTGAGATAGCTGCCTGAAATTTTGACTCTAGCTAACTTGAAACTCAAAATCAGCTCTTTCTGGTAAAAAATAAAAATAAAAAAGATAAAAATTTCATTGGTGGAAACAAACAGCACTGATGGAAGGACTGAGACTGAAACAGCACAAACTGCGTCATGCCAGGAAAACTTGCTTTAAAGCTATTTAGAGGCCAGGAAAGTGGAGGATCTCTATGTGTTGATGTATGCTTTTTAAATAAAAGTACGTAGTAAGTAAATACATTAATTTTTTAATTAAAGGTCAAATATAAACTGAGCTTCTGCCTTGGAAAGATAAGGCCTGTACCCAGTGTCCACCCTCACAGTCGTTTCCACTTTTTTGTTGATTAGATCTTTCCTCTGGCCTCTGTGAGGACCCTTTGAAGTTCAAAAACAAGAAATTGCATACAGATTATATTTTCTGACCCATTAAAAGCTCCATTTATCAAGCAATAAAACCCACCGCTGATCACTTCAGCGTGATCTGCTAACTTACAGCTTGAAGCTTTAGGTGGTTTTCAAGCCAATTCAGTGACTTTATGACTTTCCTCTTAAGTGCTGCTTGTGACCACAAGTGTTCAGCAAAAAGGACTTAAACCCTGTGGGAGCTCCTCTCTTCCCCAGCGTGTTCAACAGCTGACCTTTATTACATCTGCAAATATCTAATTCAATGCAATAATTTAAAAGACGTGTTCGGAGAAATCTTTAGTTTTATTAGCGTCACATTTAAACCACCAGTGACATCTGAGGAGGCACGTCGCAGTGACAAAACCTAACCTGTATCCCTGCACCAAGACATGTCAGTGACTCATTATGTAAGCACACACATCACCTGAGCGTAGATATGACTGCAGTGGCATCATAGGACACGCTGTCTGACCTTTTTGTGCAAATCTCAGTCAATTTATCTGCATTTCTCTGAGCAAAAGCACCTCTGAACACAGCGAAGACGTGAAGCTGAATCCACACGCTTCAGTCCTGAACTCAACGAACTTCTAAAATTGTTGGAAAAAATAAATTTAAAAAAAGCGTAGTGGCTAATTTGCATACAAAACACACAGATTACACATCTCTCTACACTGCTACAGATCACAAATGAGCTCCATGCAGCATTAAATCCACACTTCACTTACATAATGAATACTTACAATCAGACCTTTATATAGAATATTAAGTTTGATTTGTACTCCAGCAACGTTTAACTCTAAACACCCTCCTTTTTGAGACTGTGGTATCACTCGTACAGTAGATTATCTGCTGACTTCTTCTGATCTAGTCAGATAACCGAAAAATATAGCGTGCAGTGTCTGTCAAAGAAGAACTTTGTCCCAAAATCCTTTTGGGATGTGGCTCAGACCTGTCGCAGCCTGTGAAATAGCACCGGGACAGAAAAAAAAAAAAACATGTGCTACTTCCTTAAACCTAATCTCGTGGAAAACATCTCATGCATGCAGGGAAAGGCTTCTTTCTGTTTCACCTGCTCAACTGAAATCAGTCACATTCATGACACTTTACAGGCAAAGTGAGTGTGTTTTTGTTTTTGTTTTTGTATTTAAAAATGGTAAAATATAACATGTGGGAACCTGAGCTCGCAGAATAACTAACAACATAGTAGTAAGTCACTTTGATTTGTGCTTATTCCGTATCATCGGGGAACAGAAACGCAGCATGTGACTGACGTCTATCAGATGAATAGATCTGAAACTGTAGATTTTTACAGCGTGAGCACGCAACAGGGAATATAGGTCGGCACGGCGAAGCAGAACGAAGTGCAGTTCTCTCTGAAGCAGGACAATATGATGGGGAAGCAGCACCTGCAGGCACTTCCTGCTCGCCGTCAGGTGAAAAAAAAGCTCCAACCACCAACGCCCACCGCTGACTTCGCTGCCACTGTCCATCGACATGTGATGCCTCGTCTCCGTTTGTGCGCTTGTGTGTTTGTGTGTGAAGTGGAGCGGTGACATTTCAAAAACATCTGGAAGTGTCTTACCTTCTCCAACCGTGTCTCGAGTTCACTCACGTCATTCTGGACGTCTTCGATCTCAGCTCTGGAAAAGAGAAAATTCCAGTTAAAGGTCAGGGGTCATGGATTTTTCAATATAAGGCGTGAAAACCCTTCATTTTAAAGTCATTTATCAGCTCTATCCTCTCAAAAACTGCTTTTTCTCTTTTTTGCACAATTATAAACTAGAATAAAGAATAAAACTAGAATAAAACACAAACTTTCTGATGTTTTACAGACTAAATATTTCATTTCTTTACACATTTCTGCAAACATCACTCCACCTGCCCTGTGATTGGCTGGGTTAGCCACCACCACCCCTCCCCCTCCTGCAAACCCTGATCTAAAAAAGCAGTTAAGAAAATGAATGGATGGATTCTTGCACATTTTACTGCTTAACATTAAAACATAACCACTGCAATATGATGCGCTTCTGTGGTGCAAGCTCGATACCTTCATGGACAGCTTTATTTCTCCATTTCTTATTTGCTCTGCACGCTTACAAACCAAATAATTCATGCTTAACATTTTTATTCTTGTGCTTTATTTCCACTGAGACGATGCATATGACTCGTCAGCATTTCCATGCCTTTAAAAGCAGTGGATGTCAACGTGTCACCGTCACAGTGCGCAGGAACAGTCGGAATCGCACAACAGGAAAGAGTATTTTTTTGTTGTCTTAATATTGTGCAGCTAGAGCCTCGTCACGCTGACAGAGTTACTCCACATATTTCACGGCCGCCACTATTTCATGCCCCGGGCATCTTGTTTTACACTCATTTAGCTGTAATTAAGCATGAAGCGTTGGGTATTTTTAGAATCTCTGTGACCTTCGGCAGGGTTTGAAGTGCATTCCTGTGGGTTTGAATGGAGCTTAGGGGACGCTCCAGCCATCAGACGTTTATGTAGGCCCACATGACTGCAAAGAAAACCTCCAGTGTGCGTGTAATTGATTACGTTTTGTTTTCTGGGTTCAGGATGTGGACTCGAAGATCTCTGAGACAAAAGCTCCTCAGAGATCCTCTTCAGGGCTGGTCTTTTTAAGAGCCGCCTTCTTTTTCTTGTTTTTTTTGTCGTGACACTTTCTTTCGATCTCTTTCTGCCTGTCGTGTCTTCTCATACCAAAAGCTAAACCATGTGGTTTCCGCTGCCTTCCACCAACAGTACAGAGATACAGAGAGAAACAGAGAGACAGAGAAAGAAAAAAAAAAAAAGAGGCGCGTCTGAGTGGGGAGAGGAGAGGAGGCCCGGGACAGACAGTAACTGTTTGTGTTTGTTAGTGCGGCGAGGTTTGAATCAAAGTCTGAGGTCATGTGCTCTTGAAACACGACCAAATGACATGTCAAGCCAGGAGAGAAGGGAAGAAAAGGGTTGTTTTTTTTTAAAAAAGAAAGAAAAAGGGTCTAAAGGAGAGAGGCCACTGTGGAGGAGAGTGAAGGAGCCCTTGATTAAGAAGAAGCACATCCTTTTTATCTTCTTCATGTCTCCTTGCAAGAGAGACGGAGGCTAAGAAAGCAAATTAAGACAGAGCTTAAGCTGAGTTTCCGCCGTGGTTCTCCCCACAGAAAACACGCTTCCTGTCTCCTGTTGATCACCTCAGCACATCTCGCTTCACTTCCTGTCGCCCTCCCACCCCGCTGTTACCTAGTAACCAGAAGGTACCACATTTGAGTGTCTGTCCCAAGGTGTCAGAGCACTTTATTTCCCCTCATTTGTTTTTTGGCCCTCTGTATTGTCCATCCATCTTCCCGTGTATGTGTGTGCGATTATGTGTATTTGATGACTGCAGCACCTCCTCCTCCCTCCTTCACCCTGCTCGCAGCCTGACACGAGACCTCACCACGTCTGCTGCCACAAGTCAAACTTTCCACTGCTGTGTGAGCCCCATAAATTCAAGATGGGCGAGAGAGAAAGACTGAGGTATGCCAAATCAGGCTGAGGCAGCCACTGTGACTCAGGCGAGCTGCCACAAACTGTCAAGGCACACCCAAAGTTGTGCCAAGCTCTCTCTTGAGCCACTTGCAAAAGCAACTCAGAAACACTTCCCTTTCGATTGCACCAGATGTGCTGATGTTGAAAGGAAACTGATCGCACTCCGCTTTGCTGACACGCAGCAGGGGCTGCAGTGACCCGGCCTGAATTAAGATTTCGATTCTCTGAAAAATGAGTGTGATCTCTCTGAGAGTGGAGGTGGGTTGATCTCGACAACTATCAGGAAGAGGAAGCATCAAAGCTGCAACTGAAGTTTGGAAAACCAAGCCACTAGTGATAGCACTGCTGATATTTTCCACTGGAAGGAGTTTCGTGGCGATGTTTGAATGTCCGTGGCTAGTACAGGTTTTCTGTGGTCTCGGTGAGACGTGGGAAAGCACCTCAGAGCAGCAGATCAGCCCCCCACGGCCCTGCAGGCCTGCACAATGTCCTCATAGCTTTCAGTGACTTTTGACCCGAGCAGCTCAAACTCTCTGACAGAAGAGTGAACAGCAACACCGGCAAATGCATAAATGTTTTATTAGGGAAACATGAATCAGCCTTTAATCCATAATCTCCTGCTGGAGCTGGAGCAAAGCCAGCTGTTCACTGGTGACATCAGCATGACTAACAAAGGTACAGGTGAAACTCTTACCTGAAGCGCGGGGAGTCCTTCAAACCCTCCTCAAAGTCCAGCTTCACCGTCATCCTTTGCGTTGACACCAACCCTCGTGACACTTCGTGTATTTATGTGACTCCTGGCTTTCAGCTGGAGGTGCCCGGCAGCCTGGCAAAGACAAAAACTAACTCTTTTCCCCCCCACTCGTTTTAACGCTCCACATCGGCAGCCCGGATCATTGTTCTCGCTGCTGGGTGTTTTCGCTCTCGTGTAGAACTTGTTTTCCTCTCCGGGTTTCTTTCTTTTTCGCCCGAACTGTTGCACATTCGCGTCGGAAGAGAACTTGTCAGCACTGAATGAACTGAGGGGATGTTAGTCGCGTCATTACCATCTTATGCGGCAGATTTTTTTAAAAAGGCACAGTCCGGCGCAGAAGATGCGCAAAGCCACGGGAGGAGTTCCAGCAGAGGGCCAGAGTGTCCTTATGGATCCCAGAGGATTTCAAATAAAATCCGATGGCAGCGTGAATCAGGACTCCCCGGGGGTGCCGAGTCTAGTACTCTGCCTGTCTCTCTGCCTCTCTCTCTGTCTCAGAAGAGGTCCACCCCCCATGTCACGTCCCACTATTTCCGGGTTTGTTACTCATGGCAAACTGTGGTTTTGAAGTAGGAAGCTGCACATAATAAGAGACATACACTGCCAAGTTGCATCATATGAAAAAAACGCCGATCTGAAGGATTTACAATGTGACACTAACGTTTAACATCCACACCGGCTACAGCAGGCCGTGTCGTGACTTTTCACCCCCCTCACTTAGTTTCTCCCTTTGTTGTTTGTGTGTTCTACTTTTCAGTTACAGTACAACAGTGAGCTTCACATGCAGTTAGACTGGGTGTGTATTCTTGTCTGACAACCTTGTCTGTTATGGTTTTTGCTGAGGTGTAAAGAAACTCCCCCATAGCCACCCACTGCCAACAGATCCACTATAGAAGTTCATTCATGCCAAGAAAATAATGAACCTATTAATAGCAATGGAAAAGTGATTCCACGAATGGAAGAACAAGAGGTTTGACATTCTGTGTTTAAATATGTGGTGTTGTTTTGATTTTTAATGTGTCTAAATGGCTTTAATAAAACTATTTTTAAAAATGTGCGCACATTTTCTACATAAATCCAAAGTGCCTTTCTTTTTTACCCTTTGCCCACAGCCAATAGTGTGTAACTACAGGAAATATTAGGTTAGAAATGTAGTCCACTAGTTGCTATACCACAACACCGATGTAAGGCCAAAAATAAAACTGATAACGTTTTGCTAGGAATATTGTTTCACCCTAGTGACAGATCCAAATCAAACAGAGAGATTCATTATTCATAGGGAAGCAGGAGAAATATCATTATAAGAATAAGGGCACCAGGTTAGCTAACCTGGTGCCCTTATTGCAGGGGTTGCTCATGTGCTGACAAACTTCAAACTACAGCAGAGACAATGTACAAAGTTTGCAATGACAGACGAGGTGAGCGTAGTCACAGCACGTGCACTTGTCAGCAGAGATTTTACATTACAATGCACTACACATGTGCCTGAACTTCAAAGAAGTATAACAGGAATGACTACTCCGCCATCGCCAGCTATAACTGAGTATAGCCGAGTGATAAGTGGCAAATAGTTTGATTCTGTTTAAACAAGCCTAATGACAACAATGAACAGCACTCAACAAAAACGAGGCGTTAACCTTCTGGGAATGAAAAAAGAAAGAAGAACAAGAGCAAGAGGAGTGAGAAAAAAGTCAGCACATAATAACAACTGAATATAACACTAAATAATTCATGTGAAATGAACTGTGGAGGACAAAACCTTAAATAACCAAAATGTCCAAAATCAAATTCTGCTTAGGACCCAGTGATACCTCTGGCTGACTCTGCTCAGGCATACAGTACACTTGTCTCTCAGTTGTCATACAACATATGACATACAGTGCAAAACAGTGCAACCCAGAAAAGGTGGAAAAACTGTTAAGATACAAAATAAAAATTGAGATATCATTCAGAAAATGATAGAATATAAAGATTACAGCAACAAAAATCTAAATACAATGCAATTAGCATGATAAAAGTAAAAACAGAAGTTAAAATATGTGAAATGTCAGACTTCCAAGGTGAAAATTGTTAGTATTTCAGCTCAACATCATGAAATACAAAGAAAATCCGTGACTTCCTGGGTCAAAAGGAGGCAACTAAAGACTCGATTATACTCAGCTGTGGACAGTTAGACAACTAATGACTGTTCCTGTTATACTTTATGAAGTCTGCCGCCTGGTTGCAGGGACAGTTGCTACATTGTCATGTAAATTCTCCTTGGATAAGTCTGCACAATCCCAAAAATCAGGCAGGTATGTGGATGTACACAGGACCATCTGATGATGAGCTTTACCTCACTGGTACCCAAGTGGACGTTATCGGACTTGTACAATCCCTGCTTAAATAAAAAACAAACAAACATGCAACCTACTCACTAAAGACCTCGATAGTACTTCAAAAGAATGGCTAACTCAAAAAAACACGAGTAAGTACTGTACAGCTGACTGAGGCTTTCTATGTTAGAATGATAGTAGAAAATAAAGAGTAAATCATCATCGCTTATTATCTAACACGTTCAAGTTACAATGCAAAAACATAAAAAGTATAACTTTTTACATTTTTGTCCCGGCAGAGTTGGGCTTCCATACATTTCACAAACCAGCACAACAAACTATTGGCCAACATTAAATAACCAATCTTGGCTTCGTTATCATTCCCACAAACTTGTGTAGTCAGGTTTGTAGTCAGACAGTATAAAGCCTGTGGTGGACTACTTTGCGTGGAGGTGTAATTACAGTGGCTCAGAGGACTCTTCTGTCTACCTCCATCATACCACCGAGTCGAAATGCACAAAAATACTCTATTTATCTATCCGATCCTGTGTGTGGCTCCCCCTGCTGATCAGAAACAATCATTGCAGGCTCGCCTATCTCATCAGACAACAACATAACTGTACTGATGTTTTTCTTTCTTCCTTTGCTTTCACGTCACTGTTCTTTTCCCCTTATTCCCTAAAAATCTGGGTGTCGGAAGATCACAGCAGAGTGACGCCTTCGGTGTCCAGACTGTTCCTGTTTCAGTGGGAAATGATGTGATTCTCACATGTATTTTCTCAGGCGACACGGAAAGGGCGTAGTTAGGTATGCTGTTGCCAAGTTGCTTCATCAAAATAAACAGTGAAGTGATTTCAGAAGTGTACCAGCCTTAACGTTTCAAAGTAGGGCCTTCACCAAAATTCCCATGCCAAAGATGTGTATATGTGTGTGTGTGTGTGTGTGTGTGTGTGTGTGTGTGTGTGTGTGTGTGTGTGTGTGTGTGTGTGTGTGTGTGTGTGTGAGAAAACGTATAAAGACGGGGACAGAAAACCGCATGTGTTTTACACAACTGACAACTATAAAGGATTAAATAGTAATTTTAGCTTCTCAACTTAACGTATCTAAGCCCTTAAAAACATCCTGCCCCCCTTCCAGAGCGGGCAGCAGAAGCAAAGTGCAAGTCCTGCGCCAGTAAAGGGGGGCGTGTGCGTAAATAGCGCACACTGATAGCGCGGCACAGACGGCACGTAGCGACAGACGGTCGCTTCGGAAGGAGAAATAAAACCGTTTTGTGCGAAGTAAACTTGGCGACTCGACAGGTTCTTGTTTGTCTTTGACAGGAGATCCCCTCAGCATCTCTCCAAGAGCCAAACCAGTCAGAATAAACAGGGTCACATCCGGCAGGATTTTCAAAGTAAAGCACGAAACGAGACTCCTGAAAAGAAAGCGTGCTAGGAGCACACTCTTTGTTGGAGGGCTTTATTCTATAGTGGCTATTTATAATAAAGTAAAAATGTATGTGTATATTAGTTGATAAAACACAAATAAGATATAACCAACTTAAATAAAAGGCAAAACTGCAGTCGCCACCAAGTTGTAGAAATTGTAGTAATGTTTAATTATCTATTTTTTTGCCAGGCCCTTCTCATAGCTACACAAAGCATTTAGGCCAATGTGGATAGTTCATTGCCAAGGTGTAAATACAGATGATCATATTGATGCATCACATGATTTTCTGTAATGTTCTCTAATTACAGGTCTTCATACATGGGGTGGGTCAACATTTGGCACTTTTAAGCTCTGTTAAAAACTGCAAATCTACTTTAACCCATCTCCAAGTGAGACAGAATTAGTATGATATGGGATATATCATAGTCTCAATAGTAAATCTGTACCAATTTAATCCCTGTACACTAACAGAAGCCATGATTGATATGCTGGATGTTTTATTTTCTGTTGATTCGCTGGAGAAACCATAGAAAGTAGGTCATATCCTCCTGAGATCGAGCCTATTCATTAGGTTCTCTGTAGCGGACAAAATAAGATAAACTGAAACATACTTTCCCCCCCGGTTCTCAGGAAAACATTACCATGTGTGTAAAACCATTTATAGCATATGAAAGATCTGCTCTGAGTCACTTTTTTCATATTTGACTGATTTCATAAGGAATGACCCAGCTGCTATTTTCCAAACCAATAAACAGGTGTTACCTTTAAAAGTAAGATCAGGCTTGAAAGGAAACTTTGAATATATCACACGATCCTTATGACATTTTAATGATTTTTATTTCTCAGCGTCTTTATGGCAGACTAAGAGTAATACAGCTGATTCACTGTGACCCACAGAATAACTGGAAAATACCTTGACCTACAAAACAGTTGATGAGATAACCAAGTGGTTATGCTGGAACGATTTTTTTTAAAGAAACAGGCAACCAAAAAGTAAAAATGTCACAGTCGCTCTCGAGAGTCCCTTGTCAATCGCTTTTATTTTGAAAGGTAACCCGAGCTGCTTCCGCTATGCTGCAGGTGGGTCGCTCAGGGCTTGACGCGCCTTTAGTCCGTGCAGCCTTGCGTTTGGGGTGAAGCCGCATAAAAGCGTTTCCATAATGCGGGCGTGAGGTGCTCCTTGGAGTAAACGGAGGGGATCCGGGAGGAGGACCGCGGAGTGTTAACCGGGGAGGGGGGGAAGCCTGCGTGACAGGCGGCGACCAGAATAATTTAAAAAAAAATGTCGAACCGTAAGCACCGGGACAACCAAGAGATCTGCGCCCGCAAGGTCCGGGAGCTGGCCCAGTCTGGAGTAAACAAACACTGCTTCGAGTGCAACCAGCCCGGGGTGACTTACACCGACATCACCGTGGGCAGCTTCGTCTGCACGTCGTGCTCCGGAATGCTGTGAGTGCAAACCCCGCCGCCCCATCCGGGGGTGGGGAGGGGTGTGTGGCGGGTTTATTTACTGCACATTTAGCATCAGTGTGAGGGGCAGCCAGATACTGATAGAGTAAAAGTACCAGGCCTTAGATTACGCCGTGCACCACCCAGCCACGGACAAATGTGTATCATTTGGTTCCCCTCTCCTGACGTTAACAGGGGTTGTTGGTGCTATGCAACAGCCGAGGATGTGTGCACACATTAATTTACGCAGTGTCTACCTCTCTCTGTCTCTCTCCCTCTCTTTCTCTCGTGCGTGTCTCCCAACAGCTTGATAACCGACAGACCGCTAGCTGGTCATTTTCCAGCTCTGAGTTACGTTTCATTTCGTCATGGTGCAGGTTTGACACCACCTCTCTCTCTCTTCTCTCTCTCTTTCTCTAGGCTCCTTTTCAATGTGGGCGTGTGTGAGTGAGTGAGAGAGAGAGTGTGTGTGCGCCTGTGTGCTGTCACACTTTGTTTTGCATGTTCAGCCTAGTCCCGGGCACTCCTCTTCAGGAAGACGGTTTCGGCACTCAGTGTGCGTCATTGCGCAATCTTGCACATGTACAACAGTGTCCCACTTTATGTCCCCAGCATGAAGAAAATAGGAGCTTCTGGAAGACATGTGTCTCTCTCTGTCACGATTGTGTGCGTGTATGTGTGTGTGTGTGTGTATGTTGTCTTCTCCACAACAAATCTGTCCTTTGATTCACGGTCACGTGTCAGATATATTTCCTTTCCCACCTGCTCCATCCCCTTTGTGCTGTCTTTAGAGGTGAGGGCTGACTGCAAATCTTCCCATTTCTCTCCTTTATTTGACTCATCCATCTCTCCTCTGTGTCCCAGGAGAGGCCTCAACCCTCCCCACAGAGTCAAGTCCATCTCCATGACAACTTTCTCCCAACAGGAAGTAGAATTCCTCCAAAACCATGGCAATGAGGTGAGTGAAGTCCCAGCTGGGGGCCCGATGCATCGTGTTTGCTTCACTTTAGAAAACTTCGAGGAAAAAAAAAAAAGAAAGACGTGCAGCTGAATGTGATTTCTTCCTGTTGTTGACACTGCGGAGTCGTCCGAGGACATCAGCTACCATTTCCTTTTTTTTCCTCTTCTTTGGTCCAAATTCAAGGTTAAAACTGTCTGTTTGTGGTTCTGATATGGAATGTGAAACGCCCCTTGAGACTACCAGTCCAACCAGTCTTTGTGGCAGTGCCTTTTTTTTTTTTTTTTGGACGAGGAGGAGGGGGGGGGGGGGGGGGAATACTAGTGCCAACCTCATACTGTGCCAAGAAACAAAAGGATGGGGCACTTTATGTCCCACAAAACCACGATCTATTTCCTTTCTGTGTGTGTGTGTTTTTTTTAAAACCAGGGTTTAAACTCTGAACAGACCCCATTTTAACCAAAAGTCAAACAAAAGCACCCTATCAAAATCTCTTCCTTTATTTACCTTTATTTAACTAGCAGGGTTTGGTGACATCAGAACCCTCTCACAACAGAGACCCAGCCAAATAAAACATCCAAATATTTATGTAAATGCAAAGAAAAACAACCGTGTCTCTTACCAAACGTTCTGTGTGATGTTTTTTTTTTTTTTGAAATAAACTAAACAATTAATATGAGAATACTTGAAATTATATGTTTCTGGAAAGTGCTTCATATCCGTGGTGCGTCATAAGAAAATGCTGTTTTCTGCACGTCCGTCGGGACCCGCAGCTACGTTAAAAAGCGGCCGTTTGCAGGATTGTAACTGATAACAGTTGGAGCTGAGGCAGAGGATGGTACAGAGGTGAACTTGCCGTTTACTCAGTGTTTGTTTATGCCGAGAGTGTTGAACTTATTTGAGTGTTTGGGCTACAGTTAGATCCAAAAGTGGGCCGTACCTGTACAGCCTTTTTATAATAACATATAAAAAGCACTTCCCCCTTTATCTGACCTGAGTGTGTTGGAACTAAACATTCTTTTTTTTTTTTTTTTATAACTTTATGATTTTAACTTTGTGATTCAAGAGCTGGACAAATACCTTGTCCAGCTCTTGAAATCCTTTTAAATTTTTAAATGTTTCTACTCTCGTGTAACAATTCTGGGAATAGCGCATCATTAGCAGCAGTGCATTTTATTGAAATACTGGAAGTATTAATGATATCGCTCTGTTTTCTTTGTAGAAGCCTGGAAAATTGACCAGTGGTGCAGATCAGCAGGCTATTTTAGGATTCATTTTATGCAGCTTAGCTATTTTTGTCAGTACTGAGTGATATCTCTTATTACTTATTATTTAACAAAGCCTGACATTATCTTCTAGAGTTTAAATGAAGGCTTCAAATCGGTTCGTCTTGGTCCAGAAAAACCTAGAAATTCGATATAAAAAGAAATAAAACCCTCACGTCATCAAAATGAAGTTTTGATATATTTTCCAACTTCCATATTAATATAATACCAATCAGTCCAGCTGGTTGAGCTACAATTACTTCAACTTAGATTATTATGGTAATTATTGTTTATTTCTGTAGTTTGAAAACTTAATTACCAAGTTAATTAAACCTCATTTTGGTGCTGAAATGTGATTGGATTGCATAAGCCCCCCCCCCCTCACAGCATCCACTTCAGGAGCCACTGGTTCAGGCAGCTCTCTCTGCTGAGCATATACCAGTAAGTGGTAAAGAGTTTGAGGCTATCAGCACAAGTGCTTATCAGTTTTTATTAGCTTGTTGTTGGCCGGGGTCTGTGAGTCAAGTGTAATGTGCAGAGAAGCATAGGTGTGCATCGTCCAGCTTTTCCTTTCTCATCATCCTCTGAAGAGTGATCCGGTCAGTCATGATTCGCTGCCAGTAATATTTGCTGCACTCTTGCACCGGAGATGAGTCACTGATGAGAAAATCTGTGTGTATATCTGAGAGACTCTCTGAGATTAAATGTCAAACAAAAACCAGGGATTGCTCTCATTTTCTACTCAGGGAATCGGAAACTCACTAACCCTCTTTTTGTTTTTGATGGATCAGTCCCAAGCAGCGTGGTTTTAATGTGACTTCTTGGAAATGTGTGTCTTCAGGTGGGCAGAAGGACGTGGCTGTGCGTGTTTGACCCAAAGAATGACGGCTGCTCCGACATGAAGGACTCACAGAAGTTCAAAGAGTTCCTTCAAGATAAATATGAGAAGAAAAAATGGTGAGAGCTTGGCCTCCGCCTGCATATAACCAAATTATAATATATACTGATGGAAGCAGAGAAAAGCATCTTAATTTTTATTCAGTTCATTTATTTATTTTAAATCAATTTTTATGTAGAAAATTCGGTTTAAAAAAGCCCAGCAAATGTTCAAGTTTGCATGTTAATAGTTAAAAGCCTTTAAAATAACAAAATAAAACCTTTTACAGTAAGAATGTTTATTATTTACAATATTTTTTAATTAGCACCATTATTGAGTAAATATGTTAGTCTGTTTAAAATAGAGCAGCTTAAAAACAGCAAATGTTAGCATGCTAATATTTCAAACTAAAGTAGCAAACTTGCTAATTAGCAGAGTGCTGTACTTCCTGCTGTTAAAGGGTAATATGAGTAAAAATAAAAACCCTTTCAGTATTGTACATATGTACAAATGCAAATGGCTATAAAAAGAAAATTAATTAGAATGATTATTTTGAGCATGATAGCATGCTGACGTTAGCATTTAGCTCAGTTTTTATTGTGTTACAGAGCTGCTAGCATTTGGCTGTTCTGCTTGTGCAATAAACATATTTAAAAGTGTAACTGTAAAAAGAGTCATTTTGAGAGGTTAAAAGGGAACACAAAGTAAAATGAAAACAATAGCTAATTAGGGTTGTGTTAAAGTTAGGCTTTCCATGTTTGAATAAGAGATATTTGCTCAGAAAAATTAGCTGAAGGCTAATAGCTGCTTATTTTCAAGCTTAGAGAATGCTCTCAATCTTCTTGTTTAGCAAATGAATGACCAGATGTCAAGCTTTAATTGTGTTGCTAATGAGACTGGTTAGTTACACTGCATCATTTGTGTTTCGCAGGCATTTTTCCAAAAGTAAGAACCGGAGAGATATGGAGGGTCCTTGGAGTCCAGGGGTTCAGGCTATGCTCCCTTCTCATGGTCCCTTAGCGAGCCAGGGTCTATCCCATAACATGCCTCCAAATGCCAGAGCCACGAGACCACTGGTAAGAGGCTAAAGGTGTGGTAGTTGTCTGTGAAACGGGTGGAGGTAAAGTGAGGGGAGTGAAAGTGAGAAGACGAGGGTGGTATACGTGTGTGGTTTTAAATAAATAAATAAAAAGAGGAAGGGAAAGTAGAGGAGATTTTCAAAGGGTATCGAAAAAAGGATAGAAAGTGAAAAAATGACCTGAATTCGCCGCGGCACAGAGACAAAGACTGATGGTTCGGACAGTCGGAGGGCCAGGTAGCCTCGACTTCAAAGCCTCTGCTTATGAATTATTGAGAAAGGATGAAAGAGACTCACTTCCTCTGGCTTTGTGTCTCTCTTTCTACCCTCCATCTGCTTCTCTTCTGTCTCCTTCGATCTCTCATCCTCCAGTCTCAGTCCCAGCTGCCGTCTTGGGATCGAGCCCCCGCCATCTCTCCCGCCGACATGCGGACAGACGCGTTCACGGCTCGGCCGTCGCGCTCCCAAAGCTTTAGAGACCCCCCTCTGAAAGGTGAGAGGAAGATTTGTTTGTGGCATCGTCATGTGCTTATCTCTTCTTTTAAAATTGTTTTTAATGCATCTTTTGTTTCTTTCCTACGAAGATCCCACCCTGTGTGGGATAGAAAGACAGCGACCAGGCTCTTTGTCGTCAACACTGGGAGGTCAGAACCACGGTCCCTCATTCCCCGCCCTTCCACGGCCTTCAGGTGTGCCCTCCGCCCACTGGATGCTTTGTGCCACTGTTAGTAGTAAACTTATGAAGGCTTTCACAAGTTTACTACTAATGTGTCTCCTACCAGCTGTGTAGTAAAGTGCCACAGTGTTTGCTGTATTTGGGAAGCTAGTTCCTCCTCTTATGTGATCTTAGGAAAGATTCCTGGTTAATAAATAGACACTGTGCTTTCTCTGTTCTATTCCTGACGCCTCTAGCAAGAACATTTGGCAGTGCATCGTTCACGGTGTAAAGATCATTGAATATTTTCGCTGATTCTCACTGATGTCGCTCTCTGCTCATCAGAGCCGGCGAGTGGCAGATTCATGCGACGCCAGTGGCACTCACTTGTTTCTCCTTATCTCCCCTCCTCTTTTCTCCTCTGTCTTCTCCCTCTCTTCTCCAACCACGTAGCCAGTAGCTCGTTCAAAAACCACTTCACTTTAGGTAAGATGCATCTCCGGCCGATGCTTTTGAGTGTGTGCGTGTGCGCTCGTGTGAATGCTGAAATCAATAAGCTCTTCCAATGCTGTATCATTCATAATAGATGGCCAATCTGCGGGGCGCGGCGGTGCTTAGCGAGCATCACATGCATGTGAGTTGGGGTTTGTTTCAGAGCGGCCTGAGGGGAGAGGCGACGCAGCACTCTGTATTCATTTAGCCAGCGAGTCGTGGCTGGCCAGTGTCACATACTGCAATTGGGGTCAATGTTTTTCTTCATCACTCAGGTTTCCCACTTCAAAGCCCAGATCTGAAGCCTAGGAGTGTCAAGGACACACACACACACACACACACACACACACACACACACACACACACACACACACACACACACACACACTGTTCCCTCCCTCAGAGGAAAAAGAACAAGTTTAAAGTGGGGCTATTTTTAGGCCGGAGCTGCTGCTGCTGCCCCCGTCAGCAGAGGGCCGCTGATATTTCGCACCACGTTGGCGTTGAAGCACTTCAGAACTATGTAGGGCACAGCTGTAATCGCACCATACACATTTAACACCCACAACAATATGCTAGGGAGTTCAGGTATGCTCTCAAAGACGGAAAAACATGCAGATACCAGCAGATAAGCTGCATCAGGTCCATTCTGCTCTGGTGTTTGTGTCTTCATGGAGACCATGTTGGATTTTAACTTCTGATCCCATGCTCATAGCTAACTGGCTGATCCAGACTCTGATATTTTGCTACAAACACTGATGTTAAACGTCATTTCCTGTCTTTGTTAACTTCTAACAATTGCATCTAAGAAGTTTCTGGCTTGCTGCTTTCCTGTGGTGTTTTTTTTTTTTTTTTTTAAATCCCTAAACACGATGAGTGTGTGTGCTTTATTTAGTACAGTCTAAGCTAATGCTGCTATTTCTACACCTCATAGCATGAGGATCTTTACATGGCGTGAGATAATTTTCTTCTATATGTAGTGAATGGGCTGTGTTATGTGAGAGTTACTTGCGAATTATTGTATGTTATTTGAATTTGATGCTTCAGGTTCGAACAATCACATTTTAAACATCTACCTGTTAGTACATACTAATCTGCGATCTCTCTTTCAGGTCGGACAGTGTCGGCCTCGGGGGCTACGGGCCCCTTCAGAGCCTTCCCCAAGTCTCTGAGCGTGGACTTTGGAGGTCTGAACCATCCCCAACCACAGCCTCTGCCTCAGTCTCTGTCCCAGCCGCAGCAGCAGCCTCAGCAACAGCAGCCTGTTGGCATAGGTCAGACGACACCGCCGGTCAGCAGCGGCAGTGCCCAGGATAGGTACGCTGCCGTGTCACAGCTGGACAGCGTCTTCTCTGAAACAACATCGGTCACAGGTACGATGTTTTTATCAGTCGAAGCTTTAATACTTTTTGTATCAGTGTAGTTCAGAGGCTTTTGCATAGTTGCATTTATTTCACAGCTTTTTGTATTTGTGTAAGGTGTGCACATAGACTGTATATAAAAGACGACGATAGCTGTTCTTGTTTTTTCTTTTTTTCTTTTTTAAATCTTAACTTTAGCTTTGCCTTGTTTTATTGCAACCACAGGTGACCATACAGAGACAGGAAGCTGGAGTGTTAAGTTCTAACATGAGACTAGCAAGCGTTTCACACACGGAGACAGGATGTGCAAATTAGTCTTAAGTGACACCAAGTAATAAATATTAGAATATGACTCACCGAAACTGTTGCACACACTTCCTGTAAGGGATGTGAGTGCAGTTGACTACACAGGAAGGTGTATTTGCATCATAAATGCTCTAAAGGGACCAAAACCACAAAGATGTTTGAGAGTTACTGTGACTATAATTAGCTAAAGACTGGCAGACAGGTAGTTGGCTAGCCTACGTCCAGGTTTTACTCAAAGTGACCTCACCCTTGATGACGAGTAACCTTAATTTGTTTGTGGGCAGGGTATGATGAAACAAAAATTCCCACCATGTGTAATAGTGTGTGTGTGTGTGTGGGGGGGGGGATTGGCCGTAGAAACTAAAAAGGTTTCTGTACCAAAGTTGGGGATTTTAATGGATTGAATCGGGTTTGGAGCCTCGAGTGGCCATTAGAGGAACTGCACCATCGGCTTCGTATTTTTGACTCGGTCTCTCCACTTGATTGTGGATTGAGTTTTACCAAAAAGTGCTGGTCCTCCAGGCCCCCCACTCAAAAATCTTCACTGTGCTGTCAAACACAGATTAAAAAAAAAAATTAACTCAAGAAAACGAATCCAATTTTATAAACTGAAGAACTTTCTTTTTTTCCAGTCTCATTAATCCTCTCACAACCTCTCTGACTAATCAGGAGGAGGGACTAAACTCCCTGCCTGAACAGAGAATAATTAAACCTTGCTTCAGCTTGACCTGATTACTTTTTCCCCATTGTTTCAGTAGCACTCTGGCTTCAATAAAGACCCGAGCACATCTTCCAGCACTGTGTAACAGATAGTTTGATTTGAGGGCTTCGCGTGTGCAGATTGTCGCGGTCAGCTCAGCTTGGTTGCATAACATCCTTACTCCAAATGCCAAGGCTTTTAGCAGCTGAATTATGCTCATTGTGTTTGCTCCAGATCGTGCACAGCGTGATTCAAAGGACCTTGTTGATAGGTTTTGGAATCAGCTGTGTTTGCGTTATAACTAAGCCGGCTGCTTTAATGCACAGCATTCGTGTGAGAGGCCTGCTAAGCTCTGCTGCTTTCCAGCGTCATCGCTGCCTCCCCTGCTTGGCAGAGTAGGGAGGTTATTGATTTTCTGCCTCGGCTCACTTTTGATTCATATCAAGCTGAACATGAAGATGATATTTTATTCAGGGCGTTTGTAATTCTTTTGTTCTGTGATGACTTGCATGCACGGGATCAGCAGTTTGGACTGTTTTAAAGGTTTTTGCTCACATATCAACATCATAGCACTGCTCGAGCTCGTAAACCGGGGCTCATGTTGGGCCTGACGTTGTGTTTGGTTGTGTTGTGATGCCTGTGGAAATGCTTGTTTGCAGCTCCACCTGGCGGCCCACCGCAGTACAGCGCCATCTTCGGCAGCAGGCTCTCATCCAGCTCAACTCCTGCCAGGTAGAGGAAAAAAAGCAGCCTTGTCAAATCAGCTTTTGTTAAACATGGCAGATTTTTAACTTTTCTTCTTGTGGAGCTGTTTAAAGGTCAAATTCTGATCGATCCTCCTTCCCCCCCCCCCCCTCTTTTCTTCTACTTCTCCCCAGCTCCCCTGGTGTCGATACCGTCTCCAGCTCCCAAAGTTTTGCAAGTAGGTGCCGAGTGCGAACTGCATCGATTGCTGCTGTTAACCTGCACTATTTACATTCAGTTCCCTCCTCTTCAAAAACAGTCCAGCACTCCAGATTAGACTGTGAAAATCAGAGCAGTGTTGCCTTGAATAGGCAGGAATGTAACCCGTTAACCCCCGGGCAGAACACTGAATTATCTCCCTGTCTCTCTCCCCCCAACCCGTGTGTCTCAGATTTCCCCAACCCATTCAGCTCCAGCTCCAGCTCCAGCTCCGCTTCCCAGCAGCCCGTCGCCCTCTCCCCCAGTAACCCCTTCAGTAACGCCTCAGGAGGTAAGCCCCATGCTCACTCTTTCTGAAACTTCCTGCTGCAACTTTTTAAGATGTTAGAGCAGCTTGAGCTGGTTAGATAACCACCGCTGTGGTGGAGGCAAAGAAATAATTACCACATGAAAAAATATATGTAGGGTTGAAACCCTTTTTACCTTCAGAGCCGCTTTAGTTCTTTGTTCTTCGATGACATCGCACAGCACATCCATGATGTGAATCTCTTGTTCCACCTGTTGAATGTGGAGGCCATTGGAGTGCGGTGAACTCATCGCTATGTTTAAGAAACCAATGTTTGAGCTTTGTGACATGATGTGTTATATGAAGATGTGTACACTGTGGTCATAAAGGGATGGACATGGTCAGCAACAACAATCAGGCTGGCTGTGGTATTTAAATGATGCTCAGTTGGTACTAAAACACTAAAAGTGTGCCAAGAAAACATCCCGCACACCATTACACCACCAGCAGCCTGAGCCATTGATACAAGGCATGCTTGATTCATGCTTTCATGTTATTTATACCAAATTCTGACTCCATCTCTGCCATCTGCAGCGGTTATCAATACTCATCAGACCAGGCAACATTTTTTCTCATCTTCTGTTATCTAATTTTAATGAGCCCACGGGAATTGTGTCTTCTGTTGCGATAGCAGTGACATGCGGTGTTGTCTTCTGCAGCTGTAGCTCATCTGCTTCAAGTTTGGAGTGGATGCTCTTCTGCATACCTCCCTTTTAACGACTGGGTAATTTGACTTATTGTTGCCTTCCTATTAGCTCGTAGCAGTCTGAGAACGGCTGCTCACTGGATATTTCCTCTTTTTCAGACTATTCTCTGTAAACCCTACAGATGGTTGTGTGTGAAGATCGCAGTAGATCAGCAGTTTCTGAAATACTCAGGCCAACCAGTCTGCTGTCAACAACCGTGCCAAATTAGGCATGCAGACGTGTTCATCTTGAACTGTAGATATTCTCCTCGATCACATTTTTCCTGATATATTTATTTCCTCTCTCAGGCTGTCCTATGGATTTGTCAGGAGGCAGCGCACCTACACTTGTGTTCAAACTTTTGTCTTTTAGCTTGACTCTACATGACTTAAATGACATGTGAATGCCTAAACTTAAAAACAGGAAATCACAGCCCGTTATAAAACACTGATCCCTCTGCTCTGTGTATAGGTTACATATTTCAAGCATTTAGTTCCTGCTTACAGAGTCTGAATGTACCTTTTGTGCTTATTTAAAAGTTAAAAACGCTCCTGTGTTTTCCCTCTGCTCGGCCCATTAACGGGTAACATTTAGTCTCCAGATCAGCTGCGTGAGCTGGGCCTTTATTTCTTTTCCTGTAGGGCAGTGAAAACGACGCGTAGAGCTGCTACACTGAAGTGTATGTTGTGTACACACTAAACGGTTGATTACACAAGCTCGCACACAGCTACCTGCTTTCACAGCCACTGAGGCTTCATGCTAGCAACGTTACTTTTTACTCGGGTCACTGACTTCACCCACCAAAGGCAGATATGTAAGAGGAAAGGCTCAGCGTGGAGCTGAAATCTCAGTTAAGCTTCTCTGGTGCATTAACCACAACGTGGATAAACGAATGCTCAGCGATGCTGTGATGTTTCATGATGCAAATAAACAACCTGGCGTTTGTTTCCTTTCAGCTTTAGACCCTCGCAGCTCTGGGCTTTCCATCGGCTCCACCTCAATTATTCAACAGTATCATGTATTCATGTATGCAGTTATACTCTTGACTGGTCGCAGGGCTCATTACTGCTTTATGTTTCCTGTAGGCTCTCTGTGTAAGGTACAGACACGGGGAAACAGTCTTTTACTGTCAGTCTGAGAGCAGCTGACAGATGTGTTCTGCATGGATTAATGATCTGTGTCTAATTTCGCCGCATGTGTGGGTGTTTCGCTTCTCCAGGTGACTCCAGTGCATTTGTCACCTCGCCCACCTCCGTTTTTCCTCCGTCCGGTGCTTTTCCAGCGGCTGCTACCCAGAATGCATTTCCTCATGAGTCAGCCACCAATCAGGAAGCAAATGGTGAGATTCGTTGCCTCTTATTTGTCCTCCTGTTTGATGTTTTTTTTTGTTTGTTTGTTTGTTTTCTTGGATTATAAGTCAAGTTTTTAATTATTATTAATATTTTTATTTACATAATCTTCTTTTAATAACTCAAAATAGACCAAAAATGAAAAGTCTGGTCATTATTTAGTAAAAACAAAACAAAAACATGTATTTGTTGGATTTTGTTGCTCTATTAAGGATTCGCTACTTATCTGTTTTATATTGCTAAAAACTAATATCTTCTAATAATTTAAAAGGACATTTAACAAAATATCTTATTTTTATGCATCAGTTGTGTAAATGAAAAGGTGAGACATTAAAGTTGTAGAAAATAAAATGTTTTTTCCAAATTAGGAAGACCTAACTTCATTACTGCACTGCATACTAGTCCCCCTGGGCCCCAAAAAATGTAAAAAGTTTTAAAAAGTTTTTTTTTTATACTCATCAAATCACATTGAGTCATCAGAGATTGATAATTAAAAAAATTTTAAATCACACTTTTAATCTTATCTATCTTATCTTATCTTATCCTAATCAAAAGTCATGTCAAAATGCCAAACAATCTCTTTCCTCTTTATAAAGTCAGTTAGACTCTAAGTAGCTGTAATAGTTGTGAGGTCGACCACAGTGCAGAGACCACACAGAGACGTCCTGTAGTTCCTCCTTCACCTGATCTATGACTTCTAATATTCGGTTTACCCTTGGTGGTCTTCCTGGTGCCACCCTGCCCATTTAAGCACTTCGTCTGCCCAGTTAACTGAGCTACAGATGCTCAGAGTCGTGCTGGGTAGGAAACGAAGAGACGCTGGGTGTACTGGGAGATGACATGGATGAGGATGAGCAGGTGGTGGGCTTAACAAGGGACGACAGAGATGGGAGGTAGAAGAAGATAAGGTGCTGTGGTAGTTGGTTTTTATGTGAATACAAACCATATTACTTTATTACCTCCTGAAGCGCGAGCATCAAGTTAAGGGCCACACTGAGAAAAGAGACCCAGACATTTACAATTATTGATGTGATTTATTTTAAGACATCTCCTCCTCACGTGCAACCAGCCCTCAAAAAGAAAAGAAGGTTATAATGCCTTCTGATCACAGTTGTATCACGCAGCCAACTCACAGCAGCTTGATCATGATATCTCCTGATAGCGCGAGAGATTCAACGAACCATGTCCTGATGTAAAAGCGAGCCGTGTTGTCGTTCTTCCACATGTGTCTGTGGGCCTGCGTCACAGGCCTGAACATGACGATCTCACAGTTTTGTAGATTTTGGATGGTGGTGTCTACCTTTACCGTACAGCACATAAAAATGAAACTTAACTGGACTTTTAGATTGAGTTTAGAAGAGACATGACTCTGTTTCCATATCTCTGCCTGTGTGTGCATTCACACATCACCATACCTGCTGAAAACATAGTAAATGCATGCACAAGCTTCTCTTTACACCAGTGCAGATCACAGATGCGGCCACGCCAAAATCTACGAATTACAGCTTGATGTTTGACACCTGTCCTTATTATATATAGGACCTTACAATATAAAGCATTGTTGTTGTGATTTGGTGCTATATAAGGCTTCAAGTGAAAATTGGGGGGGGGGAAGGGGGGGGAACCATACTTTGATCCATATGTTGGTTATTAAAACGAGGCCCAAATGGAAAGCTCCCACTGCAGCGGGGACTGCTCGTCTTTCCTGAGACGCGCTGTGGCGTCCACTAGCAGCAGTCCAGGAATACCAAAATGACCCACCCAGTTTAGAGCTGCAGGTTTCTGGTTTCATGCCACACCATTTTCCTGTATCATGTATATCTGTGTGTGTGTGTGTTTTGCAGGTTTTGCCTCCTTCCCCACGTCTGACTCTCAGTCCAAAGTCCCTCGGCCCATGTCGGTGAACCCTTTCACAGTGAGTATCCCTCCACGAAGTGCACTCTGGGGGCGCTAATTGGTAGTCCTCGCCAGTTTTCAGTGAATTGCGATGGCATACTAAGTAAGCCGGGCTGCTGTTCTCACCCTGCCTCTCTTGTCTTTGCAGGGGAATGTTTACCCCAGTCGGGGGACGTCAAAAAATCCTTTCATCTGACCCCCCGTTTCCCCACCCCTTCCCTCTCTCTCTGGGAACTGAAGGAGGAGCTGCTGCCATTTCAATGCCTCTGGAGTATTTTCACCCCCCACCCACCCCCCTCAGGGGAGGGTCGCGCATCCACGCCGCCCTCCCTCCCCTATCTGTCTTTGTTTACGTGTTTGTGGAGAGGAAAAACAGAAAAACAAACAAAAATGCGCGAATGCAGTTCACAAAATCCCTGTCTGTATGTGCAAGAGTGTCGGCCTGCTGTGTTTGTGCCACGTGACGTACGTCAAAAGGTGTTTGTGTGCCAGTAGACGCCACCTCAGGGCTCTGTGGGAGTCACGACGCCTCTACGACTTTTCTTTTTTGCTGAGATGCACTCACCTATATTACACACACACATGTGTTGCTGCTGCTATTTGCTTTCATCTCCTGCTTAGAAGTGTAAAAAAAAAAGGAATGAGAGATATAAAAAAACTTCCCTCGGCCCGTGAGTAAGTACGTCAGCGCTTTCTCCGGCTTTAAAACTTTTGAGTCTCGGAGAAGCCAGCTGAGACTCTGACCCTGCATCACGAGCATCCACAGATGGTTTTAACAGCCTTAACAGCCTCCTGATGCATGTGAATCGGTGTCCGAAGATAAGACGGGCTTGTCTCTGTGGGGTGTGAGCGCGGGTGCGTGTTTGCATTCGTCATTGTTGCTGTTTTTTCTTTCTTTTCTTTTTTGTTTTGTTTTTGTTGTTGTCAGGTTTCCTTGCAAAGGATGAGCTACGTTTTCCACTCTCAGGCTGCATGCGCTTAGAGGGCTAAAAAGGAGCTACTGAATGTAAAAGCAACGTCAGAGTAACTTAAATGTGTATAAAGATCTTCATCGCTTCATGTACCGGACCAAAACCTTTATTCTGCTTTTTTTCCCCTTTGGTTGACATGAAGTTTAATTCTCTTATTTTGCCAAAAATAAAAGAAGAGATTCATGTAAGAGCGTATTTGTAACTACAAGTATTCATGTTCATAAAACCAGTTTGTTGCTTCTTAAAACAGTGTGTGGTGGTATTTTTGTGACAAGTGTGGTTCTGACACGCACATGCGGCTGTGTGGAGCATTTCAAACAGCAGGGGGCGTGAGGCATCCAGTTTTCTTCTCTGACCTCATGCGCAAGGTTACTTTTGGATGCATGTTGCATAACTACATACATACTGCATAAGCGTGCAGCACAAATATAGAAGCCCTTTAGAGCCGCTAGAATGACTACAATGGGACCCCTTTGCAATATTTATTGGAATATTAAATCCAGTGTGAATCCAAATCTACATCATGCCCACTAAGTAAGCTCTGCTACATTCCCTTTTTTTGGGGGGGGGGTGACTGCACGCAGAGGCAGACGAGAGTGGGGAGAAATGGCGAGTGGAAATGGTCCATCTATCGAATTATATCAGCTTAATCGGGACTCAGTAGCAGGAATATAAATCACTATGTTCCCTAAGGTTTTATGAGGTACTGTGACCCTTGATTTCCTTTACAGTCATGCGACCTTCTGCAGTGTTAATCAGTATGCCCCCCTCTCTGTCCTGAATGCACAGTGCTGCAAACATGCGTCAGTGTGTTCACATTTCAGCAGAAAGGGGGATTTTTAAGGACGGACTCGTGGAAGCGCCAAGACTGAAATCCTAGCTTTGGAGGGGATGCTGCCTTCAGGTGCCGTGGGAGATATTGAGCGTTAGTTGAGTGCGCATGAAGGCGTTAACGTTTTGTTTATAGGAACACACAAAAACTGAATGGAGAAACAGGAAAAAACAAAACATCACTTAATCAATTTGTAAGTCAGCTGTAACAGGGGGACCAAGGGAGGGGTGTCAAACATAAGGCCCAGGGACCATAATTGGCCCGCTAGAGACTACAGTGGGGCCCACTATACATCACTGAAAAATGTGAAGGAGGACATAGCTTTTGGACTTTAACTGTACTTTAACAAGTTTCACAGTTTTTCCCACTGATAAAGATCTCCCCCGTGACTATTTAAATTACACCAACGTAATAAATTACATGACAGAAACCTTCCTGTTTTTTTTTGTTTTGTTTTGTTGTTTTATGAAGAGTCAACAGTAGTAGTAAACTGGAAAAACTTGTGTGGTTTAACAAAATCTCTCTGTTTTAAAATCGCTGGACAGAACTACTGCAACTTTTAAAATGACTTTTTGTGTCACTTTTTTTTTTTTTTGAGTAAGCGTTTGCTGTTATGGAGAAAAACTGAGATGTACTGATACTAGAACTAAGACATCTTAGGGATGAAAAGTGCAGTTAAACGTCTTTCAGTGAGTTTCACTGCTCCAAGAGTTTGACATCCCTGATCTAAAGTGTCACAAGACATTCTTAAGAAAGGGGAACTGGGAGAAAAGGCTGAGATGTGCCAAATTACACACTAAAAAACCCCTAAAAATCAGTGGCAACCAGTTTTATAGAGTAATGAACTTTGTTTTGGGTCAAATCATTGTCAGAAAGTATAGAGGAGGTTAGGACAGAGCTACAACAGTGAGTGTCTACAGCCATCTGTAAACACACTGCTGTCATGGTTTGGGTCTGTGTTTCTGAAAGCAGGGTCAGATTTTGTTCGTTAGACTAAAACAGTACAAACTGTGTTTTTGCTTTGTGTACTTTATTTCCATTTATTTGTGTACATTCAAATAAGTCGTTGCACTTTTCCCTCTTTTTCTTGGCAAAAATAATAATAATTTAATACAGGGAGTGCAGAATTATTAGGCAAATGAGTATTTTGTCCACATCATCCTCTTCATGCATGTTGTCTTACTCCAAGCTATATAGGCTCGAAAGCCTACCACCAATTAAGCATATTAGGTGATGTGCATCTCTGTAATGAGAAGGGGTGTGGTCTAATGACATCAACACCCTATATCAGGTGTGCATAATTATTAGGCAATGTCCTTTCCTTTGGCAAAATGGGTCAAAAGAAGGACTTGACAGGCTCAGAAAAGTCAAAAATACTGAGATATCTTGCAGAGGGATGCAGCAGTCTCAAAATTGCAAAGCTTCTGAAGCGTGATCATCGAACAATCAAGCGTTTCATTCAAAATAGTCAACAGGGTCGCAAGAAGCGTGTGGAAAAACCAAGGCGCAAAATAACTGCCCATGACCTGAGAAAAGTCAAGCGTGCAGCTGCCAAGATGCCACTTGCCACCAGTTTGGCCATATTTCAGAGCTGCAACATCACTGGAGTGCCCAAAAGCACAAGGTGTGCAATACTCAGAGACATGGCCAAGGTAAGAAAGGCTGAAAGACGACCACCACTGAACAAGACACACAAGCTGAAACGTCAAGACTGGGCCAAGAAATATCTCAAGACTGGTTTTTCTAAGGTTTTATGGACTGATGAAATGAGAGTGAGTCTTGATGGGCCAGATGGATGGGCCCGTGGCTGGATTGGTAAAGGGCAGAGAGCTCCAGTCCGACTCAGACGCCAGCAAGGTGGAGGTGGAGTACTGGTTTGGGCTGGTATCATCAAAGATGAGCTTGTGGGGCCTTTTCGGGTTGAGGATGGAGTCAAGCTCAACTCCCAGTCCTACTGCCAGTTTCTGGAAGACACCTTCTTCAAGCAGTGGTACAGGAAGAAGTCTGCATCCTTCAAGAAAAACATGATTTTCATGCAGGACAATGCTCCATCACACGCGTCCAAGTACTCCACAGCGTGGCTGGCAAGAAAGGGTATAAAAGAAGAAAAACTAATGACATGGCCTCCTTGTTCACCTGATCTGAACCCCATTGAGAACCTGTGGTCCATCATCAAATGTGAGATTTACAAGGAGGGAAAACAGTACACCTCTCTGAACAGTGTCTGGGAGGCTGTGGTTGCTGCTGCACGCAATGTTGATGGTGAACAGATCAAAACACTGACAGAATCCATGGATGGCAGGCTTTTGAGTGTCCTTGCAAAGAAAGGTGGCTATATTGGTTGCTGATTTGTTTTTGTTTTGTTTTTGAATGTCAGAAATGTATATTTGTGAATGTGGAGATGTTATATTGGTTTCACTGGTAAAAATAAATAATTGAAATGGGTATATATTTGTTTTTTGTTAAGTGGCCTAATAATTATGCACAGTAATAGTCACCTGCACACACAGATATCCCCCTAAAATAGCTAAAACTAAAAACAAACTAAAAACTACTTCCAAAAACATTCAGCTTTGATATTAATGAGTTTTTTGGGTTCATTGAGAACATGGTTGTTGTTCAATAATAAAATTATTCCTCAAAAATACAACTTGCCTAATGATTCTGCACTCCCTGTAGTGATTCGGAAATTGCACTTTTTTTTTAAAACCAGCACTCAGATGGTCGGTGATTTTAGTTGAGCATGAAGTGCTGAGTGTTGTTACATCATTTTGTTCTCAATGATGACCTCTGTATTGGTAAAGATTTTCAATTTGAATGTTTCACTGTTTAATTTAAGTGTTTCCTTCATTTTTTGAGCAGCATATATAAAGAAATAGCTCCAAGTCTTAATGGCCAATGAATTGTCCATTCATAAAACAGCCTTGTTAATAAGAACAGTTGGAGAGAATTATAATATTTATTGTGCGTTACAGTTTGGTTTCCTCTGTACTTAAATGAAGCACCATTTACAAAGGACCCAGTAAGTCTGAAAGTTTGGCTGAAGCCTACTTAAGTCTTTAATTGCACAAGAATTAGCGACTGTATTATTGAAGGGAAGAATGGCCCTTCAATGGCCCCCAATCTTGATGAAACTGCAGCTGTTTTAAGAAGATTGTGCTGCTTAAGTCAAATGTCGACATGTTAGACCGGTCATGTTATCTGATCTGGAGCCAACGTCTTGTTTTTTATCTTTGTGCTGACATGGTGTGTTCTTAAAAAACAAATGTGTTTCACAAACGTGACGCAACCAAGCACAAAAACCAGGCCCCTGGGGCGGAGGAGGCCTAGATGACTTCAGTTTGTTTACACTGGGCAAAAAAACCACTTAACATAAAAGTTATAAACTGCATGTGATTGAGTGAAATAATTATTTATTCAACTGAGTAAAACCAAGTAAAACATGACGTAGGTCTTGGTGGAGAAACCCTTGTTGGTAAGCACAGCAGTAAGTCATTTCCTGATTTGCACAGAGCTCAGTATTTTGGCCCACTCGTCTTTTTACAGAAACTAAGTCCTTCTGGTTTTGTGGCTGACGCTTGGCAACTTGAACGTTGAGATTCCTCCACAGATTTTCTGTAGGACTGAGATGTGGCGACTGGCTTGGTTACTCTATGAACTTAATGTTCTTCTTCTTTAACTGCTCCTTTGTTCTCTTTTTTCTCATCCAACATTTTACAGCACACGGCTCTGTCCATTTGACCCTCAGTGTGGGGAAGTCGTCCTCTACCCTTAGCAGAAAAACAGCCCAGACCATAATGTTTCCACCTCCGTGCCTGAATGTTCTTTGGTTCACACTCAGCATTTTTCTTCCTCCAAACATCTCAGGTTGAGTTGATACCAAAGAGCTGACCACAGCACCTTCTCCCAGGCCTTCTCTGAATCATTTATATGTTTGTTGGCAAATTTAAGATGGGGCTGTACACATGCCTTCTTGACCATGCATTTTGAGATAAGTGTCAACCATAGAATTAATTTGTGTTATACATGTTAATAATTAGAGCTATCTATTCTATTATTATCTATTAGAACTATTTGGTTATATTTGATAACTTTGTAATATATTTTATTATTTAATTTAGGTTAGTTATTCTTCTTACTGCTTGGAGCAACTGTTACCTCACGGATTAATAAAGTATTCTGATTCTGAAGGTTCTCGCTGATGGTCTTGCAGGTCTACAGTCTTGCCCCTAATGTCCTTTGACAGCTCTTTGGTCTGTCCCGAGAGAGTCCTTAAATCGGGCTCTAGCTCACTTAGGGGGCTTGGTGGTGGTGTGTGAGAGGGGGAAGAGGTGGAGCTCTGCTATCAGAGCTGTGATGAAGTCCTTGAACGCATCGCGATCAAAAGTACCAGCAGAGCGCTGAGTGACAGTCCTGCTCCACGGTAGCTGCTCCGCGCCAGAGAAACCAGAGCAGAGCCGAGCGAGGCAGGGGTGGGGGGACACGCACAGAGACCGCGTGCAGCAGGATGGGCTCCGCGCACTGCGATGTGCAGTAATTGGGATTAAACCTACCGGACGGCGCTTGGAAACACTCACAGCAGCAGCAGTAGTAATAGTAGTAGTAGTAGTAGTGGAGAGCAGGGGGAGCTCCGCCGCATGTGCTCCTCTGTGTGCGCCTGAAAGAACTTGTTTTGCTCCGTGCGCTGGGCAAAAATCGACCCCCTCCTCCTCCAGAGAAAGAAGCGACTCGGCGGTCATAAACAAACACGGGTTCAGATTTAAGCTCCGGGACTCGCAGTTGCAGCAACCCCAAACCGACCTCTGACTCTCCTCTCACATGCCAGCGCCGGTGTGGGGGAGAGAGGCAGAGGAGAGGAGCCGGGGGATGTTTGGATCAGCTCGCTGAACTCGCACAAACACCGACGAGGAAAACAAGAAGAAGTCGCGCTGGTTTTTCACGTGGGGGTTTAAAATAAAGAGAGAGGAGGAGAGAGCTCGGGGGGTGTCATGGAGAGCCAAGCGGGCGAGCAGTACAGCCACGAGGACGTGCGGAAGAGCGGCTACCTCCGCAAGCACAAGTCCATGCACCGGCGGTACTTCGTGCTCCGCGCCGCCTCGGAGCGCGGTCCGGCCCGCCTGGAGTACTACGAGAGCGAGAAGAAATTCCGGGGCAAGGCCCCCGTCCCGAAGAAAGTGGTGGCGCTGGAGACCTGCTTCAACATTAACAAGCGGGCCGACTCCAAAAACAAGCATATGATCGTGCTGTACACCCGGGCAGAGAGCTTCGCCGTGGCCGCGGAGAACGAGGCGGACCAGGACGAGTGGTACCAGGCCATGGTGGAGCTGCAGTGCAGGAGTAAGAGAAGGACATTTGCACACAAACACGCACACATGCACGCTTTCCTGCATGTACACACACACACACACACACACACACACACACACACACACACACACACACACACACACACACACACACACACACTCTGGTGTGTTTGGGGCTTTGCACGAGAGGAGAAACGTGGCAATGCGTGCAGAGCAGCGCGAAAGGAGCGCACTGTGGACCGGGACGTGTTTTATTACACAGTTTAAGGATTCTTCCCAAGCCCTCACAGACTGCAGTGTCAAGACGACACAGTTGTCCTTTCATTGCTCGTTTCAGGCCGGTTGAGGTTCATGTGTGCACCTTTTAAAGCCTCTGACCGTGGTTTGCTTAAACGTGCGCCTCTGAGCCGCGCGGTGGGGTTTGTATCCTCCAGCACTTCTTACCACGCTGGTGTCAGGCTAAGAGTTTGTTCCTTGTTGTCCAGCACACTTCTTTCGGGAGGGGGAGGGTGTCAATGAGTAGGCCTCAGCTGAGTACGAGTTTGGCCTCCCTGTCCCGAGTTTACTGCTCAAACACACCCTGCCCTCTTGTTTACTCTGCTCTGCTTTTCTGCTGACACTGCTCTGTATTACATCAGGCATTGATCTCAGAGCAGGAGGAACACGTCCCCAAAAACCCGTCGGAGAGAGAAGTGCATTAGTATCCGACTGCTAAGTCATTAAACTTTGAAATCCATCTTCTGGTTTGATGGGTAACGAGTGAGCAGCCCTGATGTGTCCCATCCAGCTGCAGTAGGTTTGTCCCAAATGGCCTCAAGTACCCCAGGGGGTGAAAAAAAAACAGTAATCCCTGTGGGTTTTTCTCAAGTCTTGTCTATCAGCTGCTGTGTAAACACAGCTGTTACAGCTACAGCGGTGAGCACAGCAACTCCAGATCACCTGTTCAGCCTTCCTGGCTCTGAGAGAGCAGATAGGCAACCAGGGACACATGACGCAATCGTGGATGATAAGAGTTCAAGGTGCTTCTCCTTGCACAGGACCTGCTGCTGGGTAACACAAATCAGCTGATTAATGTAGGGGCTGGGGGAGAGCACAGAAATAAATGAGGACAAACTTTGTGATAGTCCACTTTTTATTTGGAGCCAGAGGAGTTTTATAATGTCAAATATCTGCAGGTGTAAGCCGCTGCTTATTACGGGGAAGGTGACTGGACGTGCACTCCTCCTGTCTAGCATCTAACATTTAATCCAATCTACAGGTGCTCGCGTGGTCACATGTACAGAAAATCCCATTTCATGGCCGTCCTCTAAGAAATCCAAAGTGTCCCAACGAGCCTCTGGCTCGAGCATCCTCACGAACAGCCTTTGAAATGACTGATCCCTCGGTGGCTGCTTGTCTCCTTCCTTTGTTTTCCCAGAGTGCTGGGTTTCTTGTGTAAAGTAAAGGCTGCGGCTGGCTGCAGAGTAAACTCCAACGCTCTTGTGGTATGTGCTGCAGCCTATACACAGTTTCTACTCTTCTAGAAAAAAAATGAGGCCACACACGCACGCGCGCGCGCACGTGCACACGTGCACATATGCATGCATGATCCAGGCGTTTACTGAGATGTTGCTGCATGCAACTCTGTAAGGATTCTCGGCCTGCTTTGATATGTGCACCCCATGCACAGTTTCAAATCTCGCTCGCGCCTCCATGCTCTACAGCCTCGCCTACCCACAGTGACGACCCCCCCCCCCCTCCCCCAGGCTGGAATTATTCTCCCAGCCTGGATGGAGAAAAGTTGAAGCTGAAGCTGAGCCAAAAGATGCTGCACTATCTGCCTCACTAGTTTCCACAGAACCACGCCCTCGGTGTGATACCTGTGTAGTTCCACATATCCCCTCTGCAAAGCAGCCGGCTGCAAAGGCTGGAGTTTGCAGCGTGCGTGCAGTGAAAGCACGAATAAAACCGCGGATGTCCTTGCTGTTGTACAGTTTCTGCTTCCTCTCCAGGCCTGGGAAAACTACCTAAAGCCGTCCAGGAACAGTTCAATATTGCGCACATGGCTGGTGGTAATTAAACACAAGCCAGCTGCCACGCTGGGCAGGATCCCACTTATTTATTCAGCTGATTCCAGTAAGACCCTTTCAGGCAGCGCGTACAGTATTAGGCTTCAGGGCAGCTATTTGCCCAACTATTAGGAGGCAGTCGAGTGTGTAAAGGTTTAACCTCGATGAAACGGAGCGGAGGCGCGACCTTCAGTCGCCGTGCGCCGGGCAGAACGCGGCACCTTGGGAGCTGTAGTCGGCCTCGGTAAACACTATAATAAAGTCCAAGATTCGTAGCGATCAGCACCGAACAAGAGAGACACACCATCTACAAACACACACACACGTTTAAATGTGCCAACATAAACAGAGATTAAAGCAGACTGACTGACAGTTTCTGATTTAGTCCTGATTCTGAAACGCAGAAGATCAGTCGGAAACATTCGGAGCAGGGAGGATCTGTTCCTGCCTGCAGCATCCGCAGAGAAGCAGTTTGCTTAATTTATGTTTCATATGAGACTAAATGTGTTTGATGGGCCCTTTGGCCATTTGATAGACTTCACTTTATGTCTGTGGAGGACAGAAACTGCCAATGTATCGGATCAAAAAGTGCATATTTAAAAAAAAATTAAATAAACATATGATATAAATGAATTAAAAAGAAATAGCAGCATAAATAAACCCTGAAAATGAATAACAAATAAAATAATTGGATGATTATTACAAAGATAAATTAATATAAGGAGAAAATAAGTGTCACACTGTATTAACTAATGAATAATGTTCATTTTGACTATTAGTTGAGTATTTAACGGCAAAATATGTCAAATCGTTTTTTTAATGACTCAATAAATGAGTCATTTAAATAATTTACTTAATCACTTTTGATCTTTTTGGTCCCCTTATTATAAGTTCTGGTTGTCTTTTATTCTGTGTTTTCTCTTATTAACCATTTATTTTTGAACTCAGTCCAAGAATTCAGCAGGTGTTTCCTACTTTCTGTAAGTCACGCTGTAGGTTTGAGGAGAACTTGTGTTTTTGAGTGAACCGTCCTTTGTGACGTCCCTCTGAGTCGGAATTAGAAGTCAAATCTCCCCGTCAGGCTGTTTTTATCTCGGAGTGTCGTTCAGCTGCCCCGGCCTCAAAGATCTGGATCTCGCCGCTGGTTCGCTGAGCCGACCGATTAAATGTTAAGCCGTGCTTAAACACTGCTCATCTCCCTAATTAGGTGGTAATTATTGTCTCGAGGGTTGGCCGGCGTTTGCACAGTAGAGGCTGTGTGCCAATTGAACTTTTTTCCGTCTCTTTCTTTTCTTAAAAACCCTCAAAACAAAACACATTTTTCCTGCAGAAGTGAAGCTTAACTACAGCTCTCTGTTAGAACCTCAGCCCCGGTTGGAGCGTGCTGAGCTGCCACAGAGTATTTCTCCTGCGTAACGACTAGATGCACAGTAACCCTTTGTAACTTCTTTAACTCGGTGAGCTGCAACCTGACCGGATCTGGTTTGTAGCGATTCTGCAGCTTGTAAAACGTCATGGATGTGAGTCAGAGTCGGCCTTGAGCAATCTGCTTTGTGTCCGCTGGCCAACTTGGAGCTGAGCTCTCTTTGACTGACAGTAAAGCGAGGCCAGCAGCAGCAGCACCCGTTTAATCAATAAGTGCCGATGTGTGGAGCGTGTGTGGCTTTAAATGCATAGGAACCTTTTATAGCAGGCCTCACTGATTAATGTTGCTCGATAGTATCCCATTAACATTGTTATATTGGGGGTCAGGAAGTTCATGGGTTGATATTCATCATGCACATGGGGGATGCTTTAGAAACAGAGGTAGTAAACAAAAACCTTAATTAGTGCCATGCTGTTCCTGTAGTAACGTATACATGCAGCAGCAGTGAATGGATCACAGTGAACCCGCCCTGTGCCAGTGCTTGTTATAAGAAAAATGTACAAAAAAACATACAAAAACTAAAGCAGCATTTGGGTGTGAGTCATATGACAAGCCTTTCCTTTCATTATACCTTATCTGTGTATGAGGTATAACTTTGACCACAGGCATCAACACTTGGATCGTGAATCGTGAGTAAACTCTGTTATCCCGATTCTTTTTTGGTCTTGTTACAGCTTTGAGGGCGCGCTCAGATCGAGCGGGTTCGAGATAAAGCTAGAGAAGCGCAGGAGGGATGGGAAGGACGCTGAAGCTGGAGGAAAAGAGGGAGACAAGGAGGAGGTTCATGGATGTAGTGAAGGAGGACATGCAGAGGGTTGGTGTGACAGAGGATGGTAGGGATAGAGGGAGATGGATGGAGATGAGCCACTGTGGCGACGCCTAAAACTAGCAGCGGAAAGAAGATGGTAAAAGCTTTTTATAGATTAGAATGCTTTAACCAGGCGGTTACCACCACACCTTCCTGTAGCTAATCAGCATAAGCAACACGAGCAGCACTGATAAGTCTACGATTACAAATGCAGGTTGCAGAAGCTTTTAGTCAGTGTTTTTTGACGAGCTGCTGTTACCATATTCCTCCTCCTGATGTTTTCAGAGCATTGGTCTGCGCTTTGTAGTGATTTATTTCTAAAATACAAGTTATCCACTTTGGAAATGTTAAAAAAAGACAAAAAACCCAACAACAAAACAAAGCAAACAAACAAAAATAAAACCCCAAACCCATTGTGTATTGTTAAAAATTCCTTCCGCACAGTCTCAGTCTGTGCGACACAAAGTTTAGTAACCCAGAGCCTCGCTGACCAATAAAGTCCGAGGCGGATGCCAGCTTGGTGGGTTTCTTGCAGCTTTCTTGCGTGTCCCGGAACGGCGAACCTTAAATGCGTCACCGATAATTTCAGGCAGCCATGCATGTACGTCTGTGCGCACTCCCGTCTAACCGAGACCACATGTGAAACTAGCTCCGGGCGGATGCTGGTGTTGCCCCCCAAGTGTGGGCCTAGAGAGATGGGTGGGGTGAGGAGGGTTGGGCAGGAGGGGGATTGCAGATGCTTGAAATGGATGAAGATCGAGGAAGTGGAGAGGTTAGAAAAGAGGAAAACGGGTACACATGGCAGCCAGAGATTAGACCAACTGTTTTCACTGCCGGGTGGCTCTCGTCTCTCACAAATACGTGCGGGGATAAAATGTACACAGCTGTCTCCCATCTATCTGAGCTGGTACACTGGTAAGTGAGCGTGGGTGGATCTGGGCGGCACGGTAGCTGAGATGGTGGGGGTTTTACCCTCACCAGTCTCTGTGCAGTCTTTTGTGGCCCTACAGCACAGCGTGCTAGGGCAGTGAGGTCAGAAATTTGAAATAGGACCCAATGAGAGCCAGCCAGCTAATTTCCCCTGATTTACAGGCGGCATTAGCTAACTAAGAAGTTTTAGCTGCAAATTCAAGCATTTTTTTGTAGATGGTCACTGCTTGATTGTATCTGGACTTCTGCATTTCTGCAGCCAAGTCCCCAGGATTTTGGGGGGTAACCACGACAGTGATGAGCCCGCCACTCAGTGAGGTGCTGTCAAGGGATCTAGCGGCCTTTGAGGCTAAATATGGCACCTCCTTCACCCCTTCACAACCCCCGTAGCACAAAAGGCTATAGGAAAGCAAGCTTCCCCTCAGTGCCAACAACTCGTAATTGAAATTGCAGTTGAGTAAATTAGCTTGGATTACGGCCTCTTTATGGTCAACCTGTGATCTCGAGGGAGCCAGCTCAAGCGTAGCAAATAAATCGGCGTGAATAGGCGCCAGTGTTGCCCGCGCAGGCTCCCGCTCTCCAGACTTCAGGCTTCCAGTGTGTGCTCACCGCGGACGTGGACTAAACAAGTGAATAAGGCAGTGTATGTTATCTTCACCTCAAACTGCGAATAAATATGCACGGACTCCCAGACCCGATGCATGATCTGTGAAAGTTGGGACAAGGTTGTCAGAGTGTGTGTGTGTGTGTGTGTGTGTGTGTGTTGCCCATATTCAACCAGCAGATTTCACGCGGATGGTTCATTACCTCCAGGTGCTTTCATGTGCATCCGGCTTAGGTCCTTAGATTATCTCCAACTCTGTGTGCGTGTTTTTCTGAGGGTTCATTATGTAGTATAGGGGCGTTGTGCTGCACGGAAGCTGACTGACTGATAAACTCTCCATGCCCCGCTTTCTTTCCGACAAACACCAAACAGCCATAAAGATACTCGAGAGGAAAGCCGAGGGGGGCGATTCATACTTTATACAGCACTGTGTAAGATCAGGCCCTGAGCTCTGTAATGCTTCATAGGTGTGAATCCACCTGCAAATCTGTAGAAATCTAGGAAAAAAAACTTTGAAAATACTTTAAGGGTTTTTATTTTTTTGAGGGTTGTCGATTAGAGTACACAGCCAGAGCGGCCTTGAGATAAAAGGTGTTTGTGTAAGTGCTGTTGAGGGCACAGCTGAGGTTTAAGGCTTTGCTTTATTCAAAACAAACAACACGCTCACACTCTCCTCGAGACATTTTAAATGGGTTCTTGAAAAGAAAAAGATACTCTTTAAGGATCGTGCTGCACTGCAATCTGAGTCACTCTCAGAGAGCAGGGGGAAAAAAAGAATTTTGAAATAAGCCTGTAATTAGATTCTTTTAGGCAAAGCAATCCCGAAATAAACTTTGAATAACGCTCCTTTTTTTAAACCCCCTTTCTTAATGACACTCTTATATCTCCTTGCAATCTCCTGTAGTCCCTCATTCCATAGGTCCCCGCTGAAAAGTCCCAAAACCGTCTCTTCCTGTTGTAAATCTAAATCGAGGAAGCAAAAAGGACTTCTTGCACAGAGGTCCTCGCGCTCATTCACACACATGGAGAGAAAAGCAGCACATGAAAACAGCCGTGCATGGCCTTGAGTGAGTCATCTAATATAGGGGGAGTGCCACAAACTCGCACGCACGCACGCACGCACGCACGCACGCACGCACGCACGCACACACACACACACACACACACACACAGCCGCGAAGCCGCAGCTTCACTGGCTTTCAACAAAACATCTATTCTAGGTCTCTTTCAAGTCGTGAGCGATCCTCCAATTTTGGGTAAGAAGAGTGGACGGAGACGCGGCGAGACACGTCAGACCTCTCCCTCTTGTGCAATCGCATGTAAAGCTGTTTTGGGATTGGGATCTGGAAAAACAGTTTGCATAACAGAAGCTCAGTTACGTGATGTTCGCTGTGCATGCTGAGGGTCCCGGTCTACATGTGGTTGTCATTTTAGGATTGTTTTTTTTGTTGTTGGTTTTTCTTTTCAACCAGCAGATGCTTGGGGAAACAGAATGAAGCGTCCATAGAAAACCTACTTTGGGCTGTTCCTCATTCAAATGAGGTCGCCACAGCGGGCTGCTCCACATGTTTGATTTGTCAGGTTTTTTTCCCCTTTCTTTACACCAGATGTGCAATGTGACAAAACCCCAAAGGGGTTTGTGTCTCCTCTTGGAATTGAACTAGGGAATCTGTGTAAAACATGGTCATTCTTCTGTTGGAAATTTGAACTTCGAAGGTGGAACAGACAGATTTTTACCTCAGAAAGTCGGAGAAGTCATCAGCCCCGAGATTGTGTACGTAAACATTAGTGAAACTGTAAAACTTGTAATCTGGGGATAAAAAAAAATAAATAAAATCAACACAGCATAGAATCACTTTGTTTTGCATGGTGATATATTGATCCGGGGACATCAAATGCAGATTTTTTTTAATTAGGTGCATATAAACGCTCTGGGGGTTCATTGTCTGTACCATCCTTCTGATATAATGTTAGCAAAGCAAGCTTACATTAAATTGGCTAAACTGAAAAACTGTCCAACAGTGGACAAACACAGCTTGACAAAGGTGCTTCCTTATTCCGAGCAAGCTAATAGCTCAGTCGCATCAGTAAAAAAAGGATAACAACCTCCTTCATCGCCAAAAAATAAAAATTAAAAAGTGATTGTAATGAATTTTTTCACATTCTATAACCGATTGCAACTTTTGACTAAATGCTTGCCCAGACTTGCGGGTGTTTCACACTCACAACCATGGAGGCAACCTTTATGCAGACAGTTGCCATCTTACTTGGACTGACTGCAATATCTCTCAGAGAGATTGTTAAAGGTTTGTCTGTGAAGGTTCTCAGTCATCCAGGTCATCGTAGTCAAAGGAGCTTGCAAAGAAAAGCGTCTGGACTTCTTTAAGTTGCTTGAAGAATGGTGGGGAGTCCCAGACACCATTTGACCTTATAGAACTGAAGAAGCTTCTCGGATGAGAGGTGAAACGTCTTCAAGCAACTTAAAGAACTCCAGACGCTTTTCTTTGAAAGCTCCTTTGACTGTTGAAGGTTTGCAGATAATTTCTGTCTAATTTATAAATGCAGACATATCAGCCTGAATGAGTCCCTGTCAATGAGCACAACTCGAGAAGAGTTGACTCAACTTGCTGTGAGCTGAATGTATTCAGGTTATGTTCCTGTAAGTTAAAAGTGAATTTCTGTATATGTAGACAGAAGCCGACATGTGAACATCGATTTCTCAAAGTTAATTGTTGCATTATCAGAAACGGGCTGCATTGAATTGCCAGTATGACCTTTTTGCAACAAAAAATAACTGGAGTGAGATAATTTTATGTCTTTAAATAAAACAAGATAATGTTTAACTTTGAAGATGTGATTTGCACTTGTAACGTTGGGTTGCGTTTAGTGGTTGAGAGGAGGCGGCAAAACACTTAGCAGGGTAGCCAAAAGAATACACACTCACGCTGGCGTTGGGAATTCCACAGTGTGTTCTTTAATATACCTTCTCTTCATCAACCATATAAGCCCGGTTGAATGGCTGCAGCTTAACAAACATAGCGCACAGTGTTCGTACAACCCATAACGTTGCAAACAAAGGTGTCTGGAGAGGTAAAACATAAAATACGTCCCTCCTCATGCACTAGCGTGTAAGCACATGTTCACACCATCACAGAGAGAGAGAGCAGAGAGACCAGTGGCACACACTGATGACACCATCAACCCTCGACTTGGGTGTCTTAAAGGGACACCACACCATAGTGGCTGTTACACACTATTAAAAAAGTGATAAATTACAATGTATATTATTGCAATACTTGTAATATCATATTGTGGGTAAAGTATTGTGATAATATTGCGTTGTTGGATCAAAACTATAGCTTAAGGCAGTGATTACCACCAATAAGCACTCTGTGGGCTCTTATACAGTTGCTAGAGGTACATGAATCAAAATCAAAAGCTAATGGATAATCAGTTGGAATTGACAGTAAAATAAGTGCACAAATCAACACTAATCCTTTGTGCAGAAAAATAGTTGGGTTAAAGAGCTTTTTTTTTTTTTTTTTTTTTTCAGTCATGAGGCTTCTTCTATATTTTAGCACCAGCACTGGCCATTAAACAGAAATTTGTGTATAACAGGTTGTTAAACAGAGACTCACCACTAAATGCAGCTTTTACTGAAGCTGAAGTTGTGTTTGTTCCTTCCAGCTGCTTCAGTTTGAAGCTTCTCAGGATCCACAGGTGCATCTCCACAGGAAGAGAGTTATGTGCATTAATTAAATCGTGTGGCTCAACAGCTGCGACTTGGTGAACTGATCGTAATTATCAAAATGCCTAACTTGGAGAGAAGATCGGTCAGGACTCCTTAATTAATTCTTGCTTGTGCTTATTGAAATCAAAAATATTTTGCTTTGTCTGCGTAAAATCTTGCAGTTTGCAGTATTATATCAATATGGTGCCTCTTTGACCATTAACGTTTAATATATATGTTATATATTTTATCTAAAATTCTGACTTAAAAAGTCCAAAATGATTAACTTAAGATGAAGCTAACAGCTAAAAATACATTTGGCTAAACAAATTGTTAGCTAAACATCGTGGGTAAATGGCTAAAAATTCTAGCTAGCTAAAATTGATAAATTAGAAGAACTGTGTAAATACGACTAACTGATAGTGAACTAAAAGTAAATCAGACGATAAAATGATTCTACTGAACAAATTTGAACATTGGCTTTGTTGGAACATCAGCAGATATATGTATATAATATATAGCAAACCAGTGGTTTCAATGAGATAACCCTTTTAAAAATAGAACTTTCCTTATTTCAATACGTCGTCTCCTTCAGTATGCCAGATGTGGTAGGCTAATAAGGCAGGTGCTTAAGCTCACTATAAATGCACAAAGACCATCCTGTTCCATTCAAGGGAACAGGTTCTGATGTTGAGGTCTGTTTCTTTAGCCTTGTCATTAGTTTGATTGAGTCTGTGTCATAGATGGTTATCATGCTCAGACATATCCAAACTGGCAACATAACAGAGGTATCTCAGAAATGTGGGACATGTGAAAATAAGTTTCAGGAACTTTTTAGGGTGGTTCCCTGGAGAAGAATACGAAATCCACCCTAAACATGACTCACATAATGTTGTTCCTATAATCCGTGCTAGTCAACAGATGTGATGTCTTTTGTGTGTGGATATAAATGAGCTTAGATGTAAATCTGTCATATATTCAAAGGTAGTGTCACTAGCCGCTAACAATGATTTGCAGTACAACGTAGTATTAAGGTACTTTCCTGGGATAATAGTCAGACAAATATTAGGTGGTTAGATAAGTCCCATGCCTTTGTTTGGCCCCTACTAACTTAGGATCAGATATCACTTTGGGCCGTTTTCTCTTGTGTTTTGGCTTCAGTAGGCCTCTGGTATCTGACTACAGCACACTTAACACAAAGGGTGAATGTGCTGCCTGTGCTGCTGCTTAAAGAAACTTCAATTTATTAGTTTACAAAGCCAGTTTTTATTGTCAGTTCCGCTTGAGAAAATAGCTGTTAAGGGCGTGCCGTTAGGATTCCTGCCAGTGATTTGCATTGTTTGTTTTGGAGAAGCATTTCTTATTAAGCATTTTCCAAGTCGCTTCTCTTAAGGTTTTCCACAGAGCTGTTATTTTTCCCTTTCCATATTCATCATTCTTATGTTCAGCTTCAGTTGTCAAGAGTTAAATTTTCCCACACTGGTAGTATGTGTGCCTCTGTGTGTGTGTCAGGATGCCTGTGTAACTGATAAATGAGACCACAGGCATGGAGCCTGCAGGTACAATGATCCGGTCTCACAAGCCAGTGCGTGCCCAGTTTATACTTGGATCTGTTTTAGAAATATATGGAAAGCTCGGCCACAGCACAGCTTACATAATAAAGACAGCTTGCCCTCAACTAACAGGCATATAATAGAGATTTTATCAGTTGTTTCTTTTATTTGCAGGTGCATCAAAGTCATGTCAGTCCTTTGTTGCAACAGCTGTACTTCCCAGTGCTCTTCATAAATCCTCACTTTAATAGTTTAATCTCTTATTTTTCTCTTTGTTTTCATCCCAGTAACCTTTTAATCTCACTCTGTCCCCGTTCTGTCCCTCTAGGTAAGAATCCTAATGACGGCAGCGGTGCAGGAGACTATGGAGTGCCTAATCCTGGGCCAGCATTCAAAGAGGTATGGCAGGTAAAGGTATGGCCCAAAGGCCTGGGTCAGGCCAAGAACCTGGTTGGCATCTACCGCCTTTGCCTGACCGACAAGACGGTGAACTTTGTGAAGCTCAACTCTGATGCTGCCGCCGTGGTGCTGCAGCTGATGAACGTGAGACGCTGCGGCCATTCAGAAAACTTCTTCTTCGTTGAGGTGGGACGCTCTGCAGTGACAGGCCCAGGCGAGTTCTGGATGCAGGTGAGCCTGTAATCTACAGTTCTGTTCATGTTGATGGTTATTTTCATTCTCCAATCCTACTCATATCTTAAAAGCCCGCAATCAGCAGAGTGAAAGAAATGTCAAAGTTTTGTCAGAGGCTTCATGGGTTTGAAAAAGGAGATTAAACAGAGTTTCCATGACAATCTAAGATTTAAATACAGGGCACTTTGTCTTTAAGATGTTAGTGGTTTAATGTGCAGTAGTTTTTAACTTTGAATACATTATGTGAATATAAAATCAATCATATTGTGATTTCATTCCCTTTATCAGATGCTTTTTGCCTCTTGTCCTAGGTGGATGATTCAGTAGTCGCCCAAAACATGCATGAAACCTTGCTAGAGGCCATGAAGGCGTTGAGTGAGGAGTTCCGCCAGCGCAGCAAGTCTCAGTCCAACTCTGGCCCTGGAGGAGGTGCTACTGCTTCTAACCCCATCAGTGTTCCCTCACGCCGCCACCACCCAAACCCTCCTCCTAGCCAGGTTGGCTTCACCCGCCGGCCCCGAACCGAGCCCCCTGGAGGAACTAACAGTGGAGCACCCATCAACTGTGCCAACGCTTCTCCCACGCCAAGGCATAGCTTCCCGAGGTCTCGCACTGCAAGTGATGGGGGGAAAGGGGAGGATGGGATAACAGGTCCCACACCGATCCATGGGGTGAACTCCAGCCCCTCCACCAATGGCTCTTGCTCTAACACCCCAATCCTCAGATCAAAATCAGCTCGTTCAGCACCCACCACAACTGCTAAAACTCCTTTAGGGTTGATGCGCTCTATCTCGACCCCAGCTCCTTCCCCAGCTCCAAGTCTGTCCTCTAGTTCTGGTCATGGCTCAGAGTTTGGAGGCTTAACGTCTTGTGCTGGTGCTCCGGGGTCTGGAGCCTATAGTCGTATTCCCTCTCATCGAGCCTCTGTCTCCGGCTCACCCAGTGACTACGGCTCCTCAGACGAGTATGGTTCAAGTCCTGGAGATCACACGCTCCTACCTTCTCCTAGCCTCCCTGGAAGCTCTGTTGGCAGTGTCAGTAGTCAGTCCCTCAGTGAAGATGGGGCCAACTATATCCTAATGGGCCAACGTAGTAGCAGTGGTGGTGGCAACAGTAATCAAGGAAGTGGCTCCCAGCAAACACCAGGAACACCAACCTCTGGCTCTCAAACTAAAAGAGTTCTACGCCGCTCCTCCAGCCGAGAATGTGAAGCTGAACGCAGGCTGCTGAGCAAGCGGGCCTCCTTACCTCCTATGGCCCTGGAAAGGCTGGCTCCACGTCAGCGCAGAGCTGAGGAGCCAGCAGATGACGATTCGGCCGATTACGCTATCATGTCAAGAAGCACGAGCCGAGAGTCTTTTACTTCCACCTGCTCTTCTACACAGAAGGAATCTGCCATGAGTGCTGGGTCGGCAGGGGGAGGAGGCGGGTACTTGGATGTGGCAGGAGAGTTTAAAGCTGAAGGCACTGGAGGAGCAGGTGGTAGCGTAGATTTAGGCGTGGACAATGGGTACATGTCAATGCTACCTGGAGTTACTCAGCCTCCGACGTCCCTTTCCCAGTCACTGGCCGTTTTGGTCCCCGACTCAGACTCCAAACCTGCTGATGATTACATGGCCATGACTCCTAACAACAGCGTGTCGCCTCCACAGCAGATTCGACCTCCACCAAATTCTGATGGCTATATGATAATGTCCCCTAATAGCAGCTGTTCCCCTGACCAGCGTGGAGGTCTCTCCGGTGGGGCTTGGGTGGGCAGTGGCAGTGCAGACAGCAGGCCAGGCAGTGACTATATGAACATGTCTCCAATTAGTGCACGTTCTGTAAACGGCAGTCCCCCACCTCCTGAGCACTCATCACATTTGGAGACCAGTCCACAGCAACATGGTCCCAAGATGGTGTACTCTTACTATTCCCTACCCAGGTCTTATAAACATAGCCCCTCTACCGGACACTTTGATGATGGTCCTGGACGAGGAAGAAGGCCCAGTGGGAGTTCTAGGAGGGGAATGGGTGGCGGTAAACCTATTAGAGGGCTTCAGGAGCAAGCAGCAGTTGGTAATGCAGTAGTTGGACGCCACCTGTCTCTCTCATCTTCCTCGTACTCCTCCAGCTCAGCCAGCAGTGAAAGTCTGGGTGAGAGCGACGAGCGAACTACCCAGGCTTTGAGTAACGTAACTGGGGGAACTCAGTCCAAGCATGGGAGTAAGCAGCAGCAGAGAAGAGGCTCTGGTGGGTTGTCCAAGCAGGGTAGCTATACTAGAAGCAGACCTGTTAGCCTGTTTGTTGACGTATCCAAAGCGAACACTCTTCCTAGAGTTCGTGAGAACCCTCTGCCACCAGAACCTAAGAGCCCTGGGGAGTATGTAAGCATTGAATTCAAGGGGGAGAAGGGCAATCCGACTGGGATAGGATTAGGTCGTGGTAGGGGTCTAAGGCATGGATTATCGCTGCCTCATGGCTCCAGCAGCCAGCAGCCTCAACAGAAGCCATCTTCTTCCTTTGGAAACTTTATACCCCTTTCCCGTAGCCCATCTGCCCCGATCACTCCACCAGCTGCCTCTGAGTACGTCAACATGGACCTGGGCCCTTCTCCATTGCCCTCACCCCTCTCTCTTACCCCGCTGGTTTTCCCCTCTTTCCATACCCCTCCCACACCCCCAACGCTTGCTCATGCCCCTAAACCCTGTAATGAGGATAATACTGAACCTCATGAAGATGAGGTTGAAGTGGCAGAGGCCCTACTTAGGAAAAACAGAGAAAGCGTTCCATCAGTGACGAAATCCGAGTCTCCTACATCATGTGGAGACTACACAGAGATGGCCTTCAGTTTGAATAACAACCCTGTCCCCCGGTCATCATCTAGCGTCTCCCCAAAAGGCCCATCTCCCACCAGGGATGATACATCTGTGCTGCCACGGGGTCTAGACTTTCCCCTATCCAAAACAGGACCCAACCCAGACCAGGGAGCTAAAGTTATCCGGGCCGACCCCCAAGGACGCAGACGGCACTGCTCAGAAACCTTCCTTGCCTCAACTTCCCTCTCCACCTCTACCTCGACTTCTTCCTCAACTGCTTCCCTCTTTCCTGAACACCAGTCTGTAGCCCGCCGGCTGGGCTTTGAAAGCATGCTGTGGGGCAATGGTGTTGTGACTGAATCTCCCACTCAGTTCCCCCTTCCTGGACAGCAATCTCTTCCCACAAATGCTCAGACTTCATCTGCAGAGCAAGGCCTTAACTACATAGACTTGGATTTGGCCAACAAGGAGAGCCCCCACGTGGGACTGGATGGGCCCTCTGGCAACCAGGCCCCATCTCGCCTCTTCTCTGGACTGGGTTCTGGTTCTGGGGTGGGGGCGGCAGGTGCATCAGTCGGCAGCAGCGGGAGTGGCAGCTCCAGCCTGAACACGTACGCCAGCATTGACTTCTACAAATCAGAGGAGCTGCGGACGCACCAAAATGGAAGCAAGGAGGGAACTGGTAAGAATTGTTATTTTTTTCCCCCCTTCATGTCTTTGTCTTCATACAGACTCTGTGATCTCTATGTCACCGCTATGCTCATAGGTTTTCTATCTCTCTTTCTTTTCCTGCAATCACATGGCTCAGAATGAAAAAGAATATGCTTTCAAGATAATCCAATAGAGCACAGCCTCCCTATCCATCGATGTTTGTATTCAAACTTTACCTGGCGCCAGATTGAAATGTAGAGACTTGTTTATTTGTGTGACTGTCTGCATAATCTGCAGTAAGAGCCAAAGCTTAGCTGTTCTGACAAATCATGAATTGATTTACCTCTCTGAGCTTTGGTGTACAGAAACTCTTCACCTGATATGATTAGATAAAGTGTTAAAGGTCAGACAGACTCCTGAAATATCAGTAAATATCGAAGTTGTGGAAATTGCTATTGATCTGAGGCTTCTTGAATATTGTCCATGCATACTCAGTGCTGCTTTTCCCTATTGGGAGTTTAAAAGCAGAACTGGGATCCGTTTTTAATACGTTTATGACAAACATCAGAATCATTCTGCTCTGATTGAGCCATTGTTTGTTGAGGAGAAGAGCTGTCTGAGACATCTCGCTGCAGTCCCACTCTTAGCAAAGGAAACCATTCACAATTGCCACTGAAGCGTTCTGCTTTAAGTTCAATAAAGATTAACTTTGACCCTGTTTTCTGTTGACCTGTCAAATTAAAATGCTCCATTATGACACTTGAGGAGATTGCTGTGAGAGAAAGAAATTTTGAATTATAATTCTTTTTTTTTTATCATCTTCTTCTTTTTTTTTGCACTTCTAGAGCTCTAAAACGTATGTAGGAAAGTATGCAAAGACTTGAAAGAAGTTCCAGGTTTGTAGATTTGGCCCTGAAAGCATTGCGTGCTGTGATTTGTACATTACTTAATCTAAGCTGAAAACTTTGAATGTTTAGTTGAGCCCACTGCAGAGTTAACAAAAATGTTTTATGATGAGTGTTTTCCTGTAATCACATGCACTTTATGTGTAGAGTTCCTGATGCATTTAAAGTCAGCATTTTTTTTTCTCTGCACATTCAATGAGGTCATCGAGGCTGGATAATGGATTTTCATTGTATTTACATTTTCTCCTCCTGTGTGGAGCAATTTTCTAGCTGTGGGGGACCACCGTGGCTAAACAATGCCTTAACTAACTCCCTTTGAGGCATTTTCCTCATAGAAAAACATTCCCTTTGAACCTCTGTCTGCACTAAATTGGCCCGTTAAGCAACGGACGCCTGCAGTTTAAGCAGATAGAGCAGCATTTAAATGGAGATGGGGGGAATTTATATGCATCAGTAAAACACTCAGTAGTCTTGCTTAAGCTTCCACAGTGGGTCTCTTGTGATGCATGCATCCTGCCAAGGATCCTCGCCGCTTATGAAGCCCTGTTTGCTTCCACGTGATTTGCACCATGGGCCGTGCTGGACCGAAATCCTCTCTGGGATTTTTTCATTTTTTTGTTGTTATTTTTTGTGGTAAACGTTGGAATCAATGAAGAATTTGAGGCATTAGCAGAAATTCATCATGGGATCCTTCAATGAGCGTGGCTCAACAGTTGGGTTTCATTCCACGGATGGAAATGAACCACCGGCTTGTGTCCATACCTCACTGCGTTAGTTTTATTTGGAGACGTGAGGCCGTCTCTGTGGAAGATGCATGAGTTTTCTGTGTATTTTACATCGAGATGCTAGCATGCTACCGCAGAAGGACCATATGGGCTCTGGCTGCTGAGAACATCAGCGGTGCAGCGTTTGGGGCGGGAGGGGGGGGAATGTTACACATTGGCTGTGAATGTTGAGATGGGACCAGTCCTCACTCACACAGCTCTCAAATGCCTCTGTACAGTGTTCCTCCTCCTTTCATCCCTCCCCCTCTTTCCTCCTGCTCCAATAAATGATCCTTTTGTTCGAGTGTTTTTGCCGCGGTGGGCTGGCAGGCCCCAGCAGGACCAAAACCCCAAGACTACTGGACTCTCCTGAAACTTTTTTTCTCATGTACTCTGTAATTTGCGCCCTCCAACTTACTTTTTTTTTCTTATTTTACTCTTTATTCCTGCATTCATCTTTCCTCTGGACAGCTTGTATTCATCACATCTACTGCTTGTCCTCGCTCCTCTTCTTGCCTGATGGATTTTTGAAATTCCTTCCCTCCCTTCTGTTCACTACATGCACTATTGTTCAACAATTTTTTTTTTCTTTTGCTGAAGACGTCCTTTGTCTTTCTGCCTCCCCACTCACACTGTGTTTCAGCACAGTCCTTTAAGAGCAGGCACGTTTGGAAAACGCATCTTTAGCTGAGATGTTGTTGTTTTGCAGCAGCAATGCGAGAAAGAAACGCAGACATGGAGAGATGGTACATAACGTCCAATCTGTCGGCTTCTACACAGAAAAATACAGTTTTGAAAGGATTAATTATCTTGTCTGTGTCAATCCAGTATGTGTGTGTGTGTGTTTTAAGGAGTTCAGGTCTGCTGTAATTACAGGGCTTTTTTTCCAGCAGGCACCAGCTTGTATAGGAAGAGACTGTATATGTCTCAGGGGTGCGTTCTTTTGGCTCTGAGGGGCAAAGGCTAAAATTGAACATCCGTAGTGGGACGAGAGCCAGAAACACTCCTTTTGGACTCCAGTTATGCAATAAGTAGCGTTTAAAAATAACCCGTCACGGTTGGGGAAACGAGGAAAAGGCAGACTGAGCTACTTCAAACCCAGTTCGTCTTTTAGAATAACAACACAAAAAATGAATCAGTTGCAACAAATTTGGGTGAATTTTATGGAGACAGTTTGAGCGTCTGTGCTGCGTTTTACAGATGCTGATTTATTTATTTATTTATTTATTTTTTGTCCCGTGTGATGGAGGAGTTTGGTGACCTTCAGCAGAACTGAGTGAAACATTAGATTATGAAGTGGAGAGGATGTTTTTTTTCTTTTGGGGACAAATTAAATCAGTGATCGCTTGCAGCATTTTCTCCAGGAAAACCATGTGAACTAATTTTATTATCTTTTTCCTCAGAGGCCAATTATTTTATTTCTTCACCATCTGGAGGGGGATCTCTGTTCCAGTCCCAAAATAACCTGTAGCTCCTAAAATTGCTTCCCAAAATGTGCTCCATAAGGATGCCTTATAGGAATTTTCAACCAAAGATATCGGTAGTATTCAGTTAAGCCTAGATGCGATTGGTAAGTTGAGGTATACAAAGCCTGCCACGCTCTGATTTAGTCACTAGGTATTCTCCTCATCTTACCCTGAACTCTGAATGAAGTTATTGGCATGAAGTTTGACTCTTTGGAGAGGCAGCTTATTATTTTAATTCATTATTTATTTGCCACTACCATCCTCAGTGCGTGGTAAAGTAAAACATTTGTAAAGAAAAAACTGTTAATGGTGTTATTTTGTAACTTTAAGAAAGTGTGCATACGTTAATGGACGATGATGTCAGAGACGTTTCTTAGATTCATGATAAACTGAGTTTGCTGCTATAGATTCATGGTGCACTTTCACATATATTAATATGTGTGACTGACAGTTGCAAAGACTTCATGGTTCTCAGCTGATATCCAAAAACTTATGTTAACTAATTACAGTCAGCCAAATTAATCAGCCTCATGATATATGAACTACAGGTGTACGTGTTTCTCTTTCATACCAGTGTGTTTCTCTTGTGTTGGATGCACTCTGTGGGGCGATGCTGTTGGTCATTGGCAATGTCACAATGAGGGACGATGGGGGAACTGGACTACAGAGCAAATCGCCCAACCCTAGCATGCACCTCCTTTCACAGATGATGTGCACAGTACACATTGTGGTGTTATTACAAATGGTGAAACTTAATTTTACTGCAGTATTTCCAGTGGTTTGAGAATGTATTTCTGGTGGTGGATGGTTTGGCTAAAGGATTTACAGATGTTTCCTTAATGCTTCACTAGCAGGCTTTGTGTAGCAGAAAGCATCTTGAATATTAGAACTACTCATCCAAACCACATCGTGCACACATACAGAGATTCCTTGATTTAGAGACATCGCAGAGATGAACTTCTCACCTTTAACCTGTGATTACATACTACATAATTTTGTAATGTCAGCACTTGTTTGGAAACAGCTATGTTGCAATATGCAACTTGTGATTGGGCTGATTACATTATAAATATATGCACTGAATATCTTAAAATATATCTAAAAGTGGTTTGTCTTGTGTTCTAGTTGCTGTTTTACTTTTTACCACGTTGCTGAATTTTTGTAGATCCCAGCGAATTCAATTTATGACTATTGCGCCATTATTACCAATGAATGATGGCGGAAACGAATTATCCTAAGGTGTTATCGAATTATACAAGTGTTTATTTAGCACTGCTCTTTATGTTACGGCGGGGTGCGCCGATGTGAATGGAAACAGGACCCAAAAGCAGATGCTGAAAGGCGGAGTTGCTGGCTGAACAGAAGACGATCCTTTATTTGGATGTTGGCACACGAAAAAGCATGAAGCTATGAAAACTAAGAAAACTGTGAACACTCAGAAAACTAAAGGACTAAGAAACTCAGTGAAAATGCGATGACAAACTATGAACACTGAGTAAACTATGACGAAACACTATGGGGATGCAAACAGACGACCTGACAATGACATGCAAAAAACAGAAGGCTTAAATACACACATGAGGTGATCAGGGGAAGTGGAGACACACATGGGAACACAGCTGAACTTAACGACAGGACAGAAGGAGTGAAACTGAATACACTGACCGTGAATACAGACTTTCAAAGTAAAACAGGAAACATGGAGATTAAACAAGACACATGAACCGGGGAGATGTAGTACAGGGGAGATGACATAACTGACAGCATGGACTTGACAATATAAGACACGCAGACATAAACACACGAAGGGCAAGGGAGACTTAATACACGGGTAATATGTACAAATGGCTGGACTGCCTTAGTGACCCTAAACAAAGAATAAACATCAAAATAGGCTAAAACACAAAACACTGGGTCGCACGACCCAGGACCATGACAATACCCCCCCCTCAAGGGCTGGCTCCCGACAGCCCAAAACCGAGAAACCAAACAAAAACAGAAAAACCCCACCCAGGGCGGGAGGCGGGGGACCAGGACGGAGGGACCAGAACAGGAAACAAAATGAACAACAGAACACACAGGAGCACAAGACCAAAATCCAAACAAAGTTCAGGGGGCCGACCCAGAGCCCACAGGCACAAGAGTACACGGGTCACATGGTCGGGGGGCCCACCAGGCGGGCGGCACAGGCGACAGAGCCGGTCCGGAGGCCGGCCGCGCAGAAGGCAGCGGCGGCGACGAAGGCGACGACGGAGCAGTTCAGGGGGCCGGCCGCGCGGAAGGCAGCGGCGATGGAGCAGTGTCAGGCGCACTGGCCGAGGCCCGGTGGACACAGGACCAGACGAGGCTGAAGACTCCGATGAGGCCGGACCGGACGAAGATGAAGACACGGAAGCCGGACCAGGCGAGGCTGAAGACTCAGAGGCTGCGGCAGGCGAGGCTGAAGACTCAGAGGCTGCGGCAGGCGAGGATGATGATGGAGCTGCGGCAGGCGAGGATGATGATGGAGCTGCGGCAGGCGAGGATGATGATGGAGCTGCGGCAGGCGGCTGAACGGGCCCCTCGGACCCTCCAGCGGAGACGGGAGGCTGAACGGGCTCCTCGGGCCCTCCAGCTGACGTGGCGTGTGGCTGAACGGGCTCCTCGGGCCCTCCAGCTGACGTGGCGTGTGGCTGGACGGGCTCCTCGGGCCCTCCAGCTGACGTGGCAGGAGGCTGGACGGGCTCCTCGGGCCCTCCAGCTGACGAGGCAGGTTGCTTTTCAAGTTGCAGCAACACACAGCCTATAGTGGGGGAAATGAGTTTGTTTGAGTCCTCAGATAAGGCTGCTGCGGACGGCTGAGATGGCTCCCCCGAGCTCTCAGCAGGTGAAGGTGGTGGCTGAGGAGGGGACTGTGAGGATATCAGAACTGGAGACTGGAAAACTGCAGTCCGAGCTGGCGACTGAACAAAAACAGTCTGAGGCACAATTTTACACTCGTTGAGGGCGGGGGGAAGGCAGTCCTCTGTGCCCACCTCTTTACCACAAGTGTCCATGAACTGAGTGGGATTAATGTCTACAGACCTTGAATCAGCAGTCATAGTGCTAGATTTCTCAGAATGACTGGGTGTCAAGCTGGCCACCTGAATGACGTTCAGGGTGCCGCCTGTGGAAACATCACTTAGCAGTTCTTTATTGGTCTCCACGGTTGAGTCACACACCCTGTTATTTTTAACCTTCACGTCACAGGAACCTACAGTACATAGGACATGAGTTTCCACCTCAGGAACGTTGGCTCCATGAGGTCCAGCAACGGAAGCAACACCTGAAACAGTACTTTGTTTTATTAAGTTATTACCATAGCTTCCGTTATCAGTGGTTGTCTTCTCAGTGGAGCTAAACACAGTGTTCTCTGACTCATAACATGGCTTTGACTGCGTTTCATTCATGGGAGAAGTCATGTCAGCCAACACAGTTTGCTTAACACTTAAAGAATCAGAAATGCAGCCCGAATTATTCGTTGCTCCTTTAGTGCGATTCATGACCATCTCTAGGTGAGCATATTTAGACGCACAAGACACCGACTTGACCATGAATTCACAGTTTACCGGATCACTAACAGATCTTAAATCCCGAGCAGGATCATTACTGGTCTTCAGAAAAACAGTTTGTAAAGATGGGTTACACTTATTAACCATGGGATCCAGAACATTGATTTCTCGCAACACAGTTACAGGAGCTAAAACAGAGTCAGTCTTTGATTTAACAGCATCATGGACAAGATCCAAGTTCTCTTTGGCTTCTCTCTCAGCTCTATTCAACCTGGTGCTTTGCACAGTACAGCACGATTCAGACAGAATCTCAGACTCTGAGTTGTTAAGCTGCTTTTCTTGAAAAATACTCACATAACTTTGATTCTTAACAGATAAATTTAAACAAGGGCTAGTCACAATGTTACAGTCTCTGGACACTGCGCCAGGGGGTTCGTGATTTGCATTGTGCACTGGTGAAGTTTCATTAATAAACTCTATGGAACAACAGTTCTCAATAGGGTCTATACATGGAGAAGTTAAATTAACACAGTCCGTGGAGGTCTTCCCTTGTGAGTTGACATTGGCTGTCATGCTAGTAGGGCTGCTGCTAGCAGCCTCACTTGCAGTCACATGAACCCCGAACGCTGTGGCAGAAGTAATTTCAGTCTCAGAGCTTGGCTTGGCATGGCTCATTAGTTTACAGCCGGGCCCCTCAACCGGCAACACAGTCTTAATCACAGAACCCTCCTTAGCGGAGACGTGAGGGGCAAAAACAGAGTCACTCACCTCCGTTTGTAGTGCGGCGCGTCGGTGGCGCGCACGCCGCTTTCTCTTGACAGTGGGAGACGGCGGAGCGATGGGTGGAAGTCCCTGGCAGCTCCGGGGACCCCCGAGAGCCAGTCGAGTTCCCCGGAAGGAGTGCTCGTGCTCCGGAATGAGCCATGGCTTCCACCGGAGCTCCTCCTCCAATAGAGCGCTGAGTATAGTCTGATGTTCGTCGTGGTCCAAATCTATGGTGTCCAGCGCTTCCTCGCGTTGGACTGTGGCAAGAGTGTGGCAAGACTGTGACGAGGGTGTGGAAACTGATGAGCTGAGAGGTGGTACCGCTGCGGCGAGTCTCAGCGAACCGACCCGAACCGTCTCAGGCTCGCAAGGCAGCAGCAGTGATTCCTGTTCGTGGTTTTGATGCTGCTGCGGTGGCAAAACCGTGCGAACAAAATCCTGCACATCCTCCGGCAATCCCGCCGCGTAAGCAGGATATGCAGACAAAATCTGTTTTAGCTGGACTCTGGTTGACTCCTTCTCATTCTCCTGTCTGCACGCGGAGTAGCAAATCCACTGTCCGCGGAGAATGGTCACCTGAGTGCTGAACTCAAAAAAATCCTCGCAGACATCCGCTGGGTCCATACTGTTCAGGTCGTTCTGTTACGGCGGGGTGCGCCGATGTGAATGGAAACAGGACCCAAAAGCAGATGCTGAAAGGCGGAGTTGCTGGCTGAACAGAAGACGATCCTTTATTTGGATGTTGGCACACGAAAAAGCATGAAGCTATGAAAACTAAGAAAACTGTGAACACTCAGAAAACTAAAGGACTAAGAAACTCAGTGAAAATGCGATGACAAACTATGAACACTGAGTAAACTATGACGAAACACTATGGGGATGCAAACAGACGACCTGACAATGACATGCAAAAAACAGAAGGCTTAAATACACACATGAGGTGATCAGGGGAAGTGGAGACACACATGGGAACACAGCTGAACTTAACGACAGGACAGAAGGAGTGAAACTGAATACACTGACCGTGAATACAGACTTTCAAAGTAAAACAGGAAACATGGAGATTAAACAAGACACATGAACCGGGGAGACGTAGTACAGGGGAGATGACATAACTGACAGCATGGACTTGACAATATAAGACACGCAGACATAAACACACGAAGGGCAAGGGAGACTTAATACACGGGTAATATGTACAAATGGCTGGACTGCCTTAGTGACCCTAAACAAAGAATAAACATCAAAATAGGCTAAAACACAAAACACTGGGTCGCACGACCCAGGACCATGACACTTTAAGCAGCCGAATGATGCTCCGATCTATAGCAAACCTCACGTTTGTAAATTCCTCACAGTTTTCCAGAGTGCGACAGGCTCGTCTCGCTGTGCATGTAATCCAAACCAGCGCCAGGTTAGACTGACAGCACTAGTGGTGTTATGTAAAACATACCCACGTGGCTGGGACACGACCCCCGGAGAGGGTGAAGCTCAGGGCACGGAGTGTACGTATGCATTTGTGCTCCAAGTTGTTTATCAGTTGTGATTTCTGTTTGTGCTGGAGGCAGACCGAGCTCCAGCCTGCTCCGAAGAGTTAGTCTCGGAGCGCAGTGACACATAACTCGGCTCATATTTATGCAGAGCGTAACTGCACACAGATGTGCAGCAGGACAAAACATGTGGTGACTGAATCCAAGCATGATATGTGACTGCAATTCTTAGCAGTTCATCAGGATGGTGTTAAGAATTTGAGCGCTACCGGTGTTATTTGCTGTTAAAATGGTATGTACTGTATCTATTTAGTGTTAGAGCCTTCTGGTTCGAGGGAGACCAGCAGCAATACCATTACTTACAGCAATTTCATAATCCCAGATTTATGTACCCCTTAGCCTCCCAGATTCTCCTCTCTGGTATTCATCTGTTGTACAGTTGGCTGTACGGATGACAAACACGACTAGGTGGGAGGTGCACCCCTGCATCTTGTGATTACATAATGCATAATATGCTGGAAATTAGCTTGAATTTTGCACAATGCAAATTAAATGTTCCTTCATTAGGCTAATTCCAGAATAATGCAACTGATTTGCCCCCCGGGAGGAGATCTAGAAAAAAAAAGCATTGTAGTTGCACAAGAACATCTGAGAGGTTTAGTTCTGTGGGGTTTTGTGAAATATGTTATTCCTCCCACGGTTATTTAGATTTTTTCGATAACTTCTGGATTTGAGAGGTTTGTTTTGTTTTTGTTTAAGTCAAGGTTGTGTCCTCTGAAGTCCAGTGTGCATTGGTTGGGTGGTCCGTTCAGGGAGTTACTAAACTCACACCGCACATAGCAACAAGCCTCCTCTGTTTGGGTTTTGGGGGAGGGTTGAAGGTTGTGCATGCGTGTGTGTGCGTCCCGCTGCACGCGTGTTTGTCGGAGAACTCCCTCCACCTCCCCCACTGACTTCAGTCATATTATGATGTCATCAGTGTGCATCGCCATGGTCCAGTCGGGTGAATCCAAAAGCTTGAGGGGTAATTTAGGTTGATTACTAACACATATACTCCCACATAGCTTTGTGAGCACACCTACTTATTATGCAGAAATGCAGAATTCACTACACTGCGGTAATGGTTAGCGACAGTCAGCCGTGTGAGCCTGAAAGTATAAAATCTCCAGACTAGCAACAGTACCCCTTATTTCTCTTAAAAATCTGCCCCTAGGCCTTTGGTATTATTCATACATTGTTAAAAACACTGCTTACAGTACGTAACTTAAGCTGAGAGAAGACTGCAGACAAACTGGGATCAGGTTACGGAAAGCCACGCTGCGACAAATTACTGCACATGCAGTGCTGTGCATGCATAGGTGTATTCTCACCTTGGGTCATGTAGTAGTCAGTAGGTTCAACATAAGAACGAAGAATAAGAGAATCTTAAGTGAAATTAAGATGATGTTACTGATTGGGCGGGGCAGCAAATCCAGACATTTGATTCTGAATGCGTGTGGATCATGTATCCAGATGTTTGCTCCACAGTGAACACAAAGCTTACAGTTTGTATGTTGCCAGAGGCACACACACAGACCAATTTTATTAAAGGTTATTAAAGAGACTCGTTAAAAATCACGGTCTGATGAAGGATCTGAAGTTGTGTTTCTTGCTTCCAGCTGTTTGTAGAAGTCTTTCTGGTTAGTTCATTAAATATATACAACTTTATAGAGATCCCTAGAGAAGCAGGAAGCACCGATTTGATATTTAGATGGGATATCGGTGGGATCTTTTTGCATTTGTATGTTTTTTTTGTTTTGTTTTGTTTTGTCATTAAACTGATCAAATTAGTTTTCATGGCTCTTGGCTTTTGTCTCTCTCTTTAAACCAAGACTGATGTTGCCTTACACATGAAAGAGTCATTAGAGTTAATAATTCAACCTTGGTGTTGGACTGGTGTTCAGTATTGACAGATACCCCTAATTCAAGCCAGGTCAAGTCAGTGTTATTTATATAGCACTAAAGCAAAACAACAGTTACCTCAATGCGTTTAATATTATAAGTTGAAGACAGAGAAAACCCCAACAATCAGACGACCCCCTATGAGCAAGCATTTGGCAATAGTGGGAAGGAAAAACTCCCTTTTAACAAGGGGAACTAGGCTTACGGAGAGACAGCCATCTGCCATCACCAGCTGGGGTTTAAGCCAAGGTATCTGTTTCATATTGGAACCAGTAAAAGCTGGATCAGTGCATCCCGACTCAAAAAGAGCATTAACTCAACACCTATTAGGTTTAAATCCTAATCTTGTGTAAGGGGTCAGAAGCCCCAATATTGGAGTACGTTCAGTGATCAATTACGCTATCTCATCAGATTAAATCAGTATTTTACCTGATATAAAGTAGTATAAATTAAGCGGTGTTACGTAAGTAAAAAAAAAAATAGCTGCTGACTTTTGCCTTCATGGGGAGTGGTGGTTGGACTTTCCATTTTCGGTGTGTGTGTGTGTGTGCGTTGTTTCAGATGTTGCCCGCTGTCCTCCCCGTCACAAACTAATCTTCCACTGAGTGTGGTGTGAGGGAGAAGAGGAAATGGGAGGATTTGGTTCTGCAGAATGAATACAGACTAAATCTCTGGTGTATGTGTTGGACATTGTGCATGTGTGTGTCACCGTGCAGCCTCTCCGCACACATGTTGAACCTTCAGAAACCCTAAACTGAATCAGCGAGCGCAGTATTTGCAGCACAGTTCAATCACGAGGTGACTTGGACTGTAAATTCTGCTTTTGAGCAGATTGTTTTCTTATTTGTGGATTGCATACATCTCTCCTACATATCTGCTTTCATACTATTTCTGTTTGCTAAGTTTTGACAGACATCAAAAAGCCCTTTCATAAAGTGCTGTTGACTCTCAAATGCGAAAGCCTGGAACGCCGGCAAGCGTGGAGAATCAATGAGAACGGTTTTCAGGGTGTTTTTAGAGCAATGGTGATTAATCTGGGAGACTCATGAGCGATAATAAGTTAATTTACTTGGATCAAGATAAGAAAAATGGACTTTACACACTGAATACTGCCTGAATAGAGAGCAGGTGTTTGTTGCTATGGTGCTCAAGTGTAAAGAAAATTAATTAATTAATTGCTCGACTCTTTTTCACTCCCTCGTTGCCAACATATTATCACACAGCTGGTTTTGTTTTCAGTAACTCCTCTTCCCGAGGCCTTAACCAGGCTGTGGTGCACACATTCATGCCTGGATCCTGCTTGGTGCGATCTTGCTGATGGAGGTGAAAAAATGACGCGTGGGTTATAAATGAGTGTGACTTTGACAGTATAGTATCACGAGGTCAGAGCGAGAGCTGCAGACCTGAGTGGCTTCATTCTTGAGCTCATCACATGAAGCTGAAGTGGGACAGATCACCTGATGGGACACAATGTGTGTTTCCGTGTGTGTGTGTGGGACTAATTCCAGTAATTCCACACGTCCTGCCGGGCTCGTATCTCATTTCCGGCCCTTAATGTAATGGACACATCCTTCACTACGCTTCATGTATCGCTTACGTTCTCTAGTACACACACTGGCGAGTACTTTGTCAACTGATCCAACTGCAACACGACAGTAAAAGTTAAACACACTTTGATGTGAATCACGCAGTAGTAAGTAAGGTTAGCAAAGGTCGACGAGGTACTCAGAAAGTCATCTGACTGCTAAGGGCAGTATTTTGAAAACATGTCTGTCATGCGTGACCTGCAGTTTGGAGATTATCAGCCAATGCAATCGGTAGCCAGTCAGGTTGGTTATCAAGGTGCATCTGTTTTTTGTTTTTGTACAGTTTTGAATCTTAAAGGAAAGCTTTAAAGAAGTTTCCTTACTGGAAATACTGGGCAGCAAATTCACAGAGTGTTTAATAATAAACAGGTGAGGGTTAAATTTGACTTTGATCGGGGGATATTTCGCAAAATTTCAGCAGGATGGTAGCCACACCCTGAAGCATTTTTCTCTTATTTGTTTAATGTGTTAGTGCAGGATAAGCATTAGGTCTCATTGGGGCCTAAAGACTGATCGCCGAGCCCCTGGCAACCTCTGTTTTCTAGGGAAAATGTGTATTTCTCAGCGGTTTGGCTATCGCTCAGCGAATAGTAGATGAGTGTTTGGCTTCTTCCATGCAAGTTGTGCATGCGGCAACCACTGTGTGACCAATTTTCCCAATCTTTTAGCAGCCACTCGCCAATCAATTCTAGGCGTACACATTTTTCTCCGATGACCAGCGGCTGCCAGGGTTTTTCAAACTTCTTTGTGTTATTGAGACCAAAGGAGTCTGTTTTTCAGGTCATGGGTTAAGGAATGGTCTCAAAAGCCCAGTCTTAGTCCAGCCCTTACACCCTCTCCCCACACACCTTCAGTCTGTTTCAGCGAGATGAGATGATGTGCGCTAAAAGGATGTGAGAAGAGCATCGTGGCAATAAAGATGCACAAAGGAGCAGCAAGCGAACTGTTGTTCAGCAACACTTTGAATAATGAAGTGTTGGCACTAGAAGTAACTTAATGAGACCTGCAGAGGTTTGAAGTGCGTGAGCATTTTCTATTCGGTTCCATTCATTATTTGTATATAGCGCCATATCACAACAGCAGTCATGTCAGGCTTAAAGAGACTCTGAATAATATGACAAAATATAAAGGTCTGCAATCCTGCGTCCTTTGGCTATATGAAATGCTAAAAATTCTAAATAAATGAATTTTAGTTCTCACAGGAGTGGCTTTTTTCATTTTCTTCACTAATGAATCTCTTTATTTCTCTCATCCACAAAATGACTCAGCTTGGGCTTAAATCATTTACTCTAGAGCCCCTTGACAGGACCTTAATTGTGCTGCTTTTTGTTCTGCGTGTGTGTTACTGGTGAGCTGCCCAGCCTTCGAATGATAATTAGGTAGTAAAACGTTGGCTAATGGCTCCGCACTCTGGTCATGTTTTGACTAACTAGTACCTTATTCACATGGATTCGGCACACAAGAACACAGAGGCAGCAGAGTGAATTGTATTGGCAGCCTGGTCAGTCAAAGAGGCGCCGCTGGACAGAGTAAGTGTGTGTGTGTGTGTGCGCGATTTGAGGCTTTCCACTGTTGAAGCTGTCACAGGATTTGATAGAGGAGCATATGATTGCTACACCTGCACTTGCTTGCTTTTCACTTTTCACCACTTTAGTTACATTAAAAAGTCTCAGTTTGTTTGGTTTACACACACATGCTTGAAACGACACACTTATCTCACTCAGACACACACACAGACACACACACAGACAGACGTCTCACCTCCTTATAGGAAAGGCTCAAAGCAGATCATCCAAGCCAATCACCTTTCAGGAAGCAGGGATCAGCCAAAATCTCCTCAATTAATAACCTTCAGTGAGCTGACTGTGATCTACCACAAACACACGCACACGTACGCACAGACATGCGCGCACTTACACGCACACACTCTCTCTTTTGTCGGTACTGTTTTTGCTCATTCTCTTCTCGAACAAAGCCCCTCGGCCCACCATTCCTACCTCCTCCGCGCTCCAGACTTCTTTCTTCTTCTGCTCTTCCTGTCTTTTCTCTTTCTTGCAGAGCGGGCTCTTTGTTTTGCGCTCTCCTTTTATTTTCACACCAGACTTTTATTTTTCTTTCTCACAGTCGTGTTCCTCTGGGGCGTATGAGCCGTGTTTGCGTACAAGGTGCTTGAACAAATGAAATAAATCACCTATGACTGTGACCCGAGCCATCCGTCAGATATAAAACAGAGTGCGTGATTAAATTTATTTAGATCAGAGCGATGGACTCAGTTAACTTGCAGAGCATAAATCTTGTCCAACTCTGACTCTTTTTTTTCTTTTTCTTTTTTTTCTTGAAGTTGCCTTCAACTTAATGTGAGGACTGTGTTTGAATGTTGCATATTATGTGTGTGCATCATCAGAAACCTCCCTGGCTGATAAATGAAGCAAGCAGAGAAGTTCCCCAACCTATAAAGTGGCCACTTGAGGCTGGCGCCAAAAGTGCATCAATCCCCCCTCAGACGCGTCTGTTTAAAGTCTTTCACTTCGGTGGAAATCACCATGTTTATAGCCAGCCACAAAAATTAGGTCTCCCTATATTACAGTGATGGCGATTTTTGCACTATCAATTACTACTAATGCTCTGCTGGGTTCAGGAATCCTTTTAACCTTTTTTTTAATATTTATTTTTAAATGTATGTGTATATATATGTAAGTTTTATGTCCTGGTAATCACTAAAATTTGAATTTATTATTAAACTACAATATCCACTGTTGCATTGAGATATTTTAAGATGCCATTTATCCCAGATTTGGCAATTTCTTTTTTTTTTTCTTTAAAAAGAAATGTTTCAAATCCCATTTGTTTTTGTTCAATTGGAGATATTTTACGCTATCAGACATTCTGGCTAATTGCTTTTATTTTACTTTATTGCATTTAGGTAGAAACAAATCAAAATAAAGTATATCTTATCTTAACCTAGATGATGCTTCGAGATAACTACCCCCTAAAGTACTATGATGGATAGCTGCGTACATAAATTGACAAAAATATGATTTACTGCTTTGTAAACTGTGTGGTTCAAGTAGTATCCTAGTACTGCGGGGCGATTAAAGGTTTAGTTTGTTTATTAAGATTTGAACTGGTTCATGACTGAAGTTGTAAGAAGATGCTATGTTATGGGGATTTACTCCTATCCCTCGTATCTGTCTGGTTGTTATTTCAGGCAAAATGGCACAACACCAAGCGTAGTTATCTGACCAAATAAAGCACTCCTTGTGTCTCTTCCAAGTGACTCCTTGGTTTGTTTTACGGCTTTTTGCTGCACTTTGTGCGTCCTGCACGTCTGTTGTGCTCTGCCGCATCCCAGAATGCAAAGCATGCCTGGCCCAAACTTGCAGGGCACACCTGGTAATTCGGGTTGGATCACATTTAATGGTGAACAAACCGCTCTGCAGGTGGAATCGCCAGATGTGAACGCAGTAATCGCATCTGCACCTCTGGAAGGAGGTAGAGCTATGATTACCACACCAATGGGGGGGAATTGAGACAATTTAATCGATATAAAAGCTAACGTGTGAAAACACTCAAGCGCCTCGTTCCGTCTTAATGCAGTCTAACCTTCGGTAACACGTGTGCAGTAGCTTGGCGGTTGTTCTAAGAAATCCAGAGGAGGACAAAATGTCAAATTTCTACCCAGCAGTTGTTGAGATGCATCACTCTGAAGACAGCTCTCCTTTATTGGAAAACATGTGGTTTTAAGTTACAATTTAAAAAGTAACAGGACATAAAGCTCTGGAAATTTGCCTGAAGCGGGTTTTGCTGTTTTTGATCTTATAGCGACAAATTATACATTAGTCCTGTGATGATCTGTATGTGTCTGGCTGTGTGTGTGTGTGTGTGCGTGTGCATGTGTGTGTGTGTTTGCGTGTTTTCTGGGCAGTGTGCCAGTTCCGTGTATGAGCATGATCCCGGCTACAGAGCGCCAATTGTGCGCTGTGGTATGGGATGTATGCTGGGCTCGGAGCGCGTCGGGCGCTGCCTAAAAGAACGGAGCTGCCACCCACCAACCCACTGGGGTTACTGAGTGCAGAAGAGGAGGAGGAGGAGAAGGAGGGAGTGTTTCCCTCCGTTCACACACACTCATTCTTGTTTGCCCCCCTCCCTCCTAATACACTCTCCCAGGAAAGCTTCCCCTGGTGCTCTATTTGAGTTTTTGTGTGGCGTTTCGGCATTCTTCTCACTCTCTGTGTGTTTCCCTGTCTCTCTTATTTTCTCCGTCTGTCTGCTCTGCCATATAAATGTCTTTTCTCCCCTGCGCGTACACATCTCTCTTCTAGCACAGGGAATTGTGTTGATGTCAACACCTCCACAATGTATCTCCCCGTGTCGCCTCTATGATCTGTATGTGTCTGACTGTGTGTGTGTGTTTGTGTGTGTGTGTGTGTGTGTGTGTTTTGTTGGACTTGGGGCCGCGGCGTTGCTCAGCTGCTACTTCTCTAACTGGGTTTGTCTGTAAAGAGCTTAGTGCCGGTGGGCGCTGGAGAGCACTAAGCTGATTACCCTCTACTAACGAGCCACTTCTCACATGGAGACCATGATTGTGCTCCTGTCTGGTTGTATTACTGTTTATTTACGTCGCCATGTGCGATTTCAGTGCATGTTTGTGTGTTTGTTGTGGGTCGAGCTGTACCGAGGCCCGGACGGATTAGGGGATGAAGGTTCAGAGGGATGAGAGGAGGTTAAAGTGCATGGCAGGTCAGCTGAAGTGCTCACGGTGAAAACGGAGAGAGTTTAGTCTCATGCAGAGAAGGTCAAGTTATTCTCAGAGGAGACCGATTTACAGTCTTTTTTTACTCCCTCACTTGCTTGGGCTTTGACTGGGATGTTTGAATTGGACCCAACTGAGCCGTTTTCCACTAAGTGACTGTTAATCTGTCTGGACAGTGCAGTTAATACAATCTCAGAGTGCCAGGCCTCTACCTTCAAATGGCACTTCGCACTACCACTTGAATTTGCTATGCGCTTGTATTGTTTGTGGTATTGTTGTGGTATTAATGGTATATTGTTCACGGTCTCTGCACAGTTGCACGATGGCTGAGTGCCACCTGCCCACGCCACATGTAAAGTTTCATTGGTCAGCAAGTCAAATGTGAACATTTGAGAACTAACCCTGAAAAATACTTGCAGTGAAGTTCTTCTGGAGTCTATAAAAGAGAGGGGAAATTTGCAGGTGTACATTAACCATGCAGTTTAAGCAGCTTTTATAGAGTTTGCTGATTCTGCAGTGATTGTGCCCGAGTGACCACTGCAGATAAAGATAATCTAAGTAGTGCCTTAAAATAAAGCAAGTTAAAAAAAAACAACAACAAAAAAATCACTGTGGTTTTTCGAAATATTTTAATATTCTTTAAATTAATTTAGTTTTTACAGTTTTGCCAGGAGTGAAAAGTTTTGAAAAGTGAAACATGCCTCTAATGGCCAGTAGGGGGCAACAGCTCTGGTTGTTAATAAGGGAATCAGATTGTATAGAAATCTCTAGGAAAACATTTCTATTACGACCTCAGTAAACACCTTCCTGATTAATTTATAGTCTCAACAACTAGTTTCAAGTATTATTAAATAGAAAATTCATTGTGTAACTCATGATCCTGAGTCAAAAGAAGGGAAAGCAGGCTATGCTTTAAGGGTCGCCCGTTCTCATTGACAACTTGCTATCAGAAAGCCTCAGTCACACTTGCGTACAGACTGGTTGGCAACTGTTTGTCAACCACTGGTCACTAGGGAAATATGTCATTGTGTCCTAAAAATGTGTTGGCAAGTGGTTTCTTGAGTTTGCTGGCTCCTTTCAGGTGAAGTTGGTTGCAAAGAAGGTGCTGCACCGACTACCTCCTTGGGATTGCTTTGATGGCAAAGAAGTTGCCACGGTTACCTGTACTTCGCATTGAAGATGCCAATTTGTCTGCAACTACTTGCTAACCAACCACAGAGTGCTAATGAAAGGAAATGAAAAAATCAGAAATGGTGAACCGTCACCTTCAGAGTAAAACCTGTGGCTCGCCACTGCAGCCAACACATTTCAAAAGATAACCAGTCTCAATTTCCACTTTGTGCTGGACTTTTCACGGTTCCGAAACTACTTCTATCCAAACTACCCGTGACCGTGGCGATCTGCTAACGACCAACAACAGCAGTCCTGAACAACTGGAAGGAGGTTTTCAGTGCAGCACCGTATACCTCTTTGCAATCAATTTCAGCTAGTAACAGTGATCCAATTTCAGCAGCTACTTGCAACTGATCAGGGAATATCATCATGTCATGTCTAGTTTCAATAAACCACAATCAAAGAGCTCAAATCCTACACTGAAATTCTTTGAATCAGTTTGCGTTGTCTTGGTTGCTGCTTGAGTAGATCTTGCAAACAAAATCCAAATCCTCACTTCAAAGTCATCTTGGACACAGCATATGACCTTCGTAAAATCAGCCCATAAAATCATCTGTCACAAGGTAAATTTAGATGTCTCAGAGGGAGTAAAGTTGACAGGAGAAATATGTTTCAACCACTAATAAGGGTGAGCAAAACAATAAGAGAGCACGAGGTCTTGAAACAGCTGACTTTTGCATCAAGTAAAAAGCAGAAATTTGCATGCAGCTGGTCACAGTTCAGCGTTCGAATGCGAGATGTTTCTAGTTTATGACGCCAAACACCGGAAACCCAGATGCAGTTGCTTCCTTTTTCCCTAAAGTTAGCAAACTGTGTTTTCTTTGAGAGGAAACTGGTATTATGCGTAATGCTGCAGTTTGTTGCATTACACAAAGAAGAGTGGGGTGGGGGGGGGGGGGACTCATGGGTACACTACTGAGCAATGCTTGAGCACCATAAAAACAGTAGGAGGCATCTAATTATTCATAAAACCATATAAAAAGGGAAGGAAAATATGAGTTAAAAAAGTGAAAATGTAGTTTATTGTTGATAGCTGAAGCTTCTTATACTTGCCACACAAAACCGTGAAGTGCAAACAATGAATTGAGGATCTTGGTATGAGTTAAGCCAGCCTTTCAACATCATATAGGTTGCTCAACCCTGACTGCCTATAGGGGAGCCTATAGCCTTGAATTGCGTAATCGAGTTCAACGAACTCTGTTCAGGAAACCAAGCCGCCAAAGGGCTCGGTCTCTGATGTCACCTCAGAGAAACGATATTTCCCAGTGTTAACATATGGCTGTACCCCCCAGCTGTTCCCCGTACAAACACAAATGTACACTTCCTCTAACTGCGACTGTGCAGGAAGATGAAGTAAACTCCACACGCAGGCCCCCGAGCTGATCGCTTTCCCGAGATCTTTAAAGTTTTCTTTATGGTAACAGCAAGGAGGAACAAACAGTACTTCGACCTGCCTTATGTAACTCCTCGGTGCAGACCGAGCGAAGGAGCAGATTTGTTTGCTTATCGCTGCCATTATTGGCTTGAGAGCGGTCGTTAACCTTTAGAGAGCAGCCTCACCTCGACGTCACCTCGTCGTCAGCACCATAACTGGGCCTTGGTGGTAGAACTAACAGCTTCCTGTGCTTTGCAGGGTTTTTTTTCCCATTAAATTGCCCAAATTACTGCTGGGAACAGAACGTGTGTGTGTGTGTTTATAGAGGCAGTTAAGCATATGGGTTCTCTGACTGTAGTTAAGTTTATTCTTTTCATTTGAAGTCAAGTTTTGCCTTGTTGTGAACCTGAACCCTCAACTCACTCAATCAAAAGCTGATTAATTAACATATGTTCAGGATGTATTAGAGGTTCTGGTTCTTTTGTCTTGTAACTTTGAAAATGTGCTTTTTTTTAGCATGTGGTTAAACACATCACATACTATATCTTACTGCCAGCAACCCGTTAAAAAGGAAGCTGAAGCATTGATAAACGCGTGTGCATTCCAATCATTGCATGTTGGATCGTGAAAACAAAAGTTCCTCTGAGGCCAAGGGGTACTATTACTAGAGAGTCATACATGCTTTAGTGGTATGCAGCTAAATCTAAAGCTTGAGAAGTCGACTGTGACTTGTCACAGTGGTAATTAGGCAGGTTTAGTGAACTGTCAGTTGTCAACTTAAGTAAAATAGTATTTATTTGCTTTTTATCTGAAATAATTGGTGTTAAAATATTAGTTTTTTTTTTTTTTTTTTAGAAAACGTCTCAACACCAATATAAAGCATTAAAATCATATACATTGTACAATGTAGATCCTTCTTGCCAGAGTAGCTCTGACCTTTTGGGACATTTTAAATTGGGAGTGGGAGTGGATCGTTTGGATCCCATGATTTGCAGGGTGAGGCCTCCGAGGATTCTTTCTGTCGTCACCCTGTGAGGTCAGCAGTCACTGATACCATCATCACAGCAGCTACATGGTTACGCTGAGCTCTAATTTACCCACGCACCCAGACGCTTCCTTGTTGAAGGTGTTGGTTATATGTGGAGATGATGATGTTGTACTATAGTAAGGCAGATTATATTTAGCATGAATCTAATATTAATAATATGAATTTGTATTAGTAATAATACAAATTTATTGCATTAATGGTCTTGCTTAGCAGGCTTATCTGACCATAATCAGTCCCTGAGGTCATCATCCACCAGCTGGGCAATCTGTGCTTGTTTAGGCACATCTCACTGCTGCTCAATCAGATTGTGAACTGGGAGGTTTGGTTCTGAGTCGACCCCCTGACCTCTTTCTTGTGTTCCTCAGACCATGCTTGAGTGATCGTTGCAATGTGACAGGACATGCAATGAGTTATGTGCATGCAGCAACCTGTAAGTGGGTGATGCGTGTCAAAGTGACGGTCAGTATTTGGTTCATTGGTGTATCTCTGGAGACAGTCTTGGATAGTTAAAAAGAAGGAAACTGCACGGGGATTAAAGGCCGGTATAGCCGGTATGTTGGCTGCTTTGCATGGCTTTAAGGCAGCACGCTCGTGTCTCGAGACGTGCACGATGCTCAGAAATGACACCGAAAACTGCAGCTTGCACTGTCGGATGCGACATTGGTTTCACTGCTTGGCGCCGTCCCAACAGTGGGTGAACGGCGAGCATTACAGCACCATAACACTGAATCGGCGACGGATGATGCAAATGGTGAGCTCTAGAGCTTCCATCAAAACCCAAATTATTAGTGTTGTTGGGATGAAAATGCCACGTTCGTTTGAGTTTAGCCAGCCTGAAGTCATGATGTTTACCTGGATTTGTTTTCTTGCCACTCAAGCGGCATGTGCTGTGTGCCCTTTGGTGTGCCAGATTTAAATGATGTGGAAACCGCACCCATCCGGCACAAGCTGGCACTGCATCAGTTGGTATTTGGCATTTGAGATTTCAGATCGTCTCCACACATGCTGATACCTCTCCACCGTGTTTGGATTCAAGCCTTGTAAGTGCTCCTGCCTGTGTGTGTATGTGGGTTTGAGTGGTTTGTGAAACTTGAGTGCTTTTGTCTTGAAGACTGCTTCTGTCAGTCTGATAAAGACCATCTATGGAATCTACAATTAAACTGCGCACAGACGCACACTCACACAGAGCTGTTAACACAATGTTCTTCCCCACCGCGGGCGTCACAGCACCCAACCGGAGCAGTTAAAGCCTCGATTTGGCAGCGGAGAGGAAATGAAAGGCGCTTAACTCTCCTGTTTACTCATTAGTCATACCTGGCCGAGAACAAACAAGTGCACGTGGAAAGTGATGGATGTTGAGGAGAGAGGAGCGGATGGGGGTGGGAAGGAAGGGATGTGCGCAGTGTTTACTGTTGATGTTCTTGTTGAATTTCATTTGCCATTAATGAAACTGTTTGTATTCATTACCAGTTGTCAGCCAGGAGAGCCGAAAGAAACATGACGCAAGCTTTTTCGCCCCCTTTACACGTGTGCGTCGTACATGGCTGGTCGACGATGTCTACTGATGTGTAAAGCACGCTCGTCATCAGCGATTGTGTATGCTCGTTGCGAGGCAGTTCGCTGTGAGCTGATGACGCTGATGGCTTTTCTTTTTTTCCTTTTTTGGGGCGGGGGGAGTTAGGCAGAATATGAATGTGAATCACCACCAACTGTTCAAAACAAGACAGGGACACACACACAGAGGTGGTGGTCGGCCATGCGTCATGACGCAGCTCATTCACATAACATGAGGGCTGAATATCCACGACAATCTTACTTTGTACAGGTGTGAGGGAGTGTAGCTCTAAGTCAGAGGAATGCAAACATACCTTCCATTGATTGAAAAACCTGCTTCATTGTGGCAAAAACGAGGCGTGTACTGAGGTTAGGTTGTTTAACATGATCACTCGTCTTCTATTTATTCATCAAATAAGGAACTTTAAATAGAAACCGCAAACACGAGCGTTACCAACACCTCAAAGTAGCCAGTCCCCTCTGACAGCATCATTAAAATGTCAGTTATCTCGAAGTCGACATTCATATCAACCGTAGATCCTTCAGCACAGCGTCGATCCCAGAAACCCAAAGTCTGTCAGCCCAGCGGCTCGTGGTAGGGACAATTGGAAGGGAAGCGTAAATCCACTTTGGACATGGGAATTTGGGAATTGGAGAGCAGGTAATAAGAAGCTACTCCCTGCATCAGCTAGGATTAAACAATCACCGTATCCCAAAAGGTTGATTCTGTTCATCTGGATGTAGCATTTTCAGAGGGAGGATCGTTTCATCACTTATCCAAGTGACTTCTAAGTGCACAATAACTAAAACCAGCCCACTGAATGGTAGGGTGGGCTGGTTTCAGTCATTGTGCAAATGTACTGTTTATAAGATTGGGGAAACGGGCAGTCAGCTGACACTGAAGAAATCACTTGGATGAGTGACGAAACATTTCTCTCACTGAAAACGCTACGTCCAGATGAACAGAATCAACCTTTTCGGATCTACTTACCTGGATGATTGAGCATCACCGTGTCCGTTGTATGGCTGACTGGTAAGAACAGTATATTTGTTGGACTATGACTCCCAGAGTGCATCTGCCAGTGACCACTGCAAACTTTAAAAGGACTTTTCTTTTTAAGTGTTGATTTCAGTGCATGGTAAACAATGAGGAGGTGGAAGGCAGCTGGAGGTCGAGCGGGTGTTTTTTCTTGCAGGTGTCTGTAATGTTGTTGTTTTTTTTTATACTTGTCTGAAGTCAAACAAAATCCCATCAATCCCCGAGGCAGTGCTCCATGTTGGTTGAATTTACATACTCAGAACAGGACATTCAAACAAGCTCTGTGAATGCAGTGCACTGTGTGGTACATTGTACAGGGAGTGCAGAATCATTAGGCAAGTTGTATTTTTGAGGAATAATTTTATTATTGACCAACAACCATGTTCTCAATGAACCCAAAAAACTCATTAATATCAAAGCTGAATGTTTTTGGAAGTCGTTTTTAGTTTGTTTTTAGTTTGAGCTATTTTAGGGGGATATCTGTGTGTGCAGGTGACTATTACTGTGCATAATTATTAGGCAACTTAACAAAAAACAAATATATACCCATTTCAATTATTTATTTTTACAAGTGAAACCAATATAACATCTCCATATTCACAAATATACATTTCTGACATTCAAAAACAAAACAAAAACAAATCAGCGACCAATATAGCCACCTTTCTTTGCAAGGACACTCAAAAGCCTGCCATCCATGGATTCTGTCCATGTTTTGATCTGTTCACCATCAACATTGCGTGCAGCAGCAACCACAGCCTCCCAGACACTGTTCAGAGAGGTGTACTGTTTTCCCTCCTTGTAAATCTCACATTTGATGATGGACCACAGGTTCTCAATGGGGTTCAGATCAGGTGAACAAGGAGGCCATGTCATTAGTTTTTCTTCTTTTATACCCTTTCTTGCCAGCCACGCTGTGGAGTACTTGGACGCGTGTGATGGAGCATTGTCCTGCATGGAAATCATGTTTTTCTTGAAGGATGCAGACTTCTTCCTGTACCACTGCTTGAAGAAGGTGTCTTCCAGAAACTGGCAGTAGGACTGGGAGTTGAGCTTGACTCCATCCTCAACCCGAAAAGGCCCCACAAGCTCATCTTTGATGATACCAGCCCAAACCAGTACTCCACCTCCACCTTGCTGGCGTCTGAGTCGGACTGGAGCTCTCTGCCCTTTACCAATCCAGCCACGGGCCCATCCATCTGGCCCATCAAGACTCACTCTCATTTCATCAGTCCATAAAACCTTAGAAAAATCAGTCTTGAGATATTTCTTGGCCCAGTCTTGACGTTTCAGCTTGTGTGTCTTGTTCAGTGGTGGTCGTCTTTCAGCCTTTCTTACCTCGGCCATGTCTCTGAGTATTGCACACCTTGTGTTTTTGGGCACTCCAGTGATGTTGCAGCTCTGAAATATGGCCAAACTGGTGGCAAGTGGCATCTTGGCAGCTGCACACTTGACTTTTCTCAGTTCATGGGCAGTTATTTTGCGCCTTGGTTTTTCCACACGCTTCTTGCGACCCTGTTGACTATTTTGAATGAAACGCTTGATTGTTCGATGATCACGCTTCAGAAGCTTTGCAATTTTGAGACTGCTGCATTCCTCTGCAAGATATCTCACTATTTTTGACTTTTCTGAGCCTGTCAAGTCCTTCTTTTGACCCATTTTGCCAAAGGAAAGGACGTTGCCTAATAATTATGCACACCTGATATAGGGTGTTGATGTCATTAGACCACACCCCTTCTCATTACAGAGATGCACATCACCTAATATGCTTAATTGGTAGTAGGCTTTCAAGCCTATACAGCTTGGAGTAAGACAACATGCATGAAGAGGATGATATGGACAAAATACTCATTTGCCTAATAATTCTGCACTCCCTGTATATAAATAGTAAAAACACAGCCGTGTCTCTTATTTTTATTCATGTAGTTTTTTATGAACTGTGTTTCTTATCCAGTTAGTGGCCATAATAATGGGCCAGGCCAGCCGCCACAGCTGCATGGCTGCCCAACTCTCCAAAACACACACAGACATATAATCACATACTCATTTCATACTCCTGCTCCAGCTCATTGCAGCTCATTGATTCAGAGCTTACTCCATCTCCTGTTATTGTGTCACTCGTATCCATGTCAACGTTTCGCTCGCTCCTCTCTAGCTTCTCTCCTTTTCTTGTTTCAACCTGCGTGCAACCGTCCAAACACGGCACGCATGTGAGGCGCGCAGTGGATTTGCATGTTTGATCTCAGGAAAGCGTTTTGCAAACCAAGCTGGCGTGATTGGAGTGGTCTGTAGGGACTTGTGGTTTAATTTTGAGCTGCGCACGAGTCCTGTCATTTCATTTCTGCCATCAATCAAATTTGGCAAAAACTGCCAGCGTTCGACTTGCATGAATCGACTACTTTGGTGGCCTTGCAAGCCAACAAACGAGTGCCCAAACATATTATCACCTTATAACTTCCTTTAGGGCTAATTTGTTAGCATGCGGTTGCTCATTTACACATCCAGCAGACACAGAGTGACACTCACTTCGGTCAGCTGTTGAATATTAGTCTAGTACAAGTCCTTTTAATTCTGTTTTGATCTCCAGTCCTTAGCAAGTGCAGGGAATGGCTCGGGATGAGTGTAGCTCATGCTGAGGAGGTGCTTCGAACTATAATGGGGAGCAGGTAGGGCAGAAGGAGAGGAGGCGTTTCCTCTTGTGGAGATGAGGCGATGGCAAGTGTCAGTAGTGGAGAGTCCAGAAGGTTCTTAGATAAATATTTGCTGTGCATGTTGGCCAAGTCTGCTGTCTACCCACAGTCTCTCTCTCACACACACACACACACACACACACACACACACACACACACACACACACACACACACACACACACACACACACACAAACACACACACACACACACACACACACACACACACACACCTACGCTCTCACGTGCATGCCTGCACATTCGATCACACTCGTCTCCTCGGTGTTTGCACACGCATATATATGCAGTCACACAGAGCTGCACTTCTTTCAATAAAGCTGCACATAGTAACTTAAAACCAGCAGAGCTGTTGCTGTATGAAGCGGCAGAGGCGTCTCTATTAATAATTACACAATTCATCATCAGATTGGAGCAGAGGCCAGGAGCTGTCATGAACACACACAGACACACACGGAGGCACTGTGAAACACAGATTGGCATCAGTTTCCAAACACACGGGACACGATTTCCAAACTGAACTCCAGATTCCACACCGTCAACCCCTTTTTTGTCATTTTAATGATCCAAAGGTTCATGAGTTCTTCTCTGGGTCCTCTGTCACAGCAGAGCACTCCTATGAGGTGATGAAGACCTATAGAGGAACTGACCGAGATGGCACCGGGAAGTGAAGGCTTTAATTGAGAGTCATCTCAACTATAGCAAACCTTTCTTTCTTTTTTTTTATTGTTTATACAATCTCTTTTTTTTTTTTTTTACAACATTTTTGCAATTAATAATAACTCAAGCCAGCTGCAATAGAAGAGTCAGTATATCTTGAGGGTGGAACATTTTGTAAATACCACACTGACATGTTGGCACCTGAGCTGATATGGCAAATTTATTAGGAAAAGGCCACTGTTTATTAAAATAAAAGCAGGCACAGCCTGCAGCAGCTAAGTGGTTACACTGATTATAAAACATTAAAGTTGCAGAATGGAAAACCAGAACAATTAGCTTCTGTACTTACTCCTGTAACAACAGGAAAGTGGGGCTACAATTTTACACAGGCTCAACAGAACTGGACAACAGAAGATTGGAGAAACGATGCCCGGTCTGAGTCTCGATTTCTGCTGCGACATTCAGATGATGGTATCCAAATTTAGTGCAAAACAAAACTGAAAGCATGGATCCATCCTGCCTTGTATCAACGGTTCAGGCTGCTGCTGGTGTGATGGTATGGGGGATATTTTCTTGGCAAACTTTGTGTCCCTTAGTAACACCTGACCATCATTTAAGCACCACAGCCAGCCTGAGTATTGTTGCAGACTTTTACAGCTATCATGTCAATATGGACCAAAATCTCCAAAGATGTGTCCAGCACCTTGTTGAATCTTTGACATAAAGGATTAAAGACCCGAGTAAAGTGGCCGCTGAGAGTATTCGTGTTAATGCATTTCCCTATATTTCTGCTCCAGATGCACATGTGGGTTGTGGGATGAACATTAACATTATCATGTTCATGTTTGCAGCACTTTTGGTTCAACTACCAGCCTTAGTCGGCTTTACAATGAATTTCTTGATCCAGATCGGTGCTGGTGTGATGTGAAGACTAATAAAGAAGATTTCCTTCCTTTTACATCTTCTTCACTGATGTGCCAAAAAAACACTTTGGCTGAATTTTGCTGTTCTGTCACAGCGAAGCAAGAAAAGACACAAATGTCTCAGCAGCAGCTCGGCGGCTTTACTTCAAGATGGTGCAACAGCTTCTTGTGTTTCACTTCGTTTGTCCGTCCACATCGGAGAACCGGAGCAAGCTGTTCGCTGGCATTCTGGGAAAGGCCTTACACGGAAGAGAGGATCCCACCTGCTCATGTTATCACTCAGTATATCACTTCACTCAGGATGCTACCGTCATGTGTGTGTGCATACGTGTGTGTGTGTCAATGCTCAGTGGGGCCATCGGCATTAGTAGAAAGTGGCAGAACTGGTGGAGCGGCACGACACAAAGACGGAGAGAAATCGCCGGTCTGAATCAGCAGACAGTGACTGTGTGTGCGTATGTGTGTGAGTGAGAGTGGGAGAATGAATGAGATAACGTCCACAAAAATCCTTTGGTCCCGTTGGCTTTCGCTGTGTCTGCGCTCTCCAGGGACAGGACGTCCCATGTCAGATTTCACTACGGTTGCCAGTTTCTGTTACACAGTTTAAACGCTGCATTTGGAGCAACGGCAGGAAGTTTCTGCTCAAACTGGGTTCGAGTTTCTCTGCAGTGGTTGTTTTTTCTTTCTATTTTTTTTTTTTAAAGTCACTCATTTCAACAGTTAGGAAAATCCTCGGATGCCCTGAGGGGAATCCGACGTTTGGACCTACAGTGGGATCATCTGGTTACAACACACTGATGTCTGCAGCATGAGCTGTTTGGAAAAATTAATACACTTTTTTAAAAGTTGGTCAAAGGTTAAGAAGCAACTCGCACAGGCCCGGACTGGTTTGTTGTTGCAATAAAAAGACTAATTGTGACCTTTGGTGGTTATTTCTATTTATGGGTAAACTACATGGAGGCAGCGTCTTTTTGTGTCTTCATGCACCACTCTGTGTTTAGTCAATAGTTATTATTATTCCCTGGCTCTCATCCACAGTGTGCCTTTTGTGTTGTCTCCCTCCCATCACCACCATCCAGTCTTGACTTCCCCTCCCTGATCCTGGTTCAGAGGTTTCTTCCTTTTAAAAAGGAGTTTGTCCTTCTCACTGTCGCCAAATGCATGCTCAAAGATTGTTGTTTGATCGTTGGGGTTTTCTCTGTATTATTTTAGGGTCTTCATCTTACAATATCGGGGGCCTTGAGGCGACTGTTGTGATTTTGTGCTGTGTAAATGAAATTGAATTGAAATTTGTTTACTAATTAACAGCAAACAATCTCCAGAGGTCAAGATAACATGTTTAGATGCAATTTTTCTGTCCAAACCCAGCAATAATCAATGTATAATGACTTGAAATAGGCAAAAAGTGGCACAGTGGTTAGCACCATCACTTCACAGAAAGATGGGCCCAGGTTTGAATCCCCTCACCTCCCCATGATTGCTGGGATAGACTTTAGACTGTGACCCTGTGATGGATGGATGGCCTGAGAAAAAGTGTCTCAAACTTAACTGACAGAAGCGTAAGCAGATGTGTCCAGTTCTTAGTGACTGACTTGTCTTTACTGCTCTGGTGCTGAGATACAAGATGCATTTAATAAGATGGTGATGATTTGTTGTATTTTTTTTTTAGCTTTTTGGCGTTGTCCATTCATTGCAGGAGTTGCTGTTATTTTCTCTCTCTTTATACTTTATTAACGTCTGGGTTTCTGCAGATCACTGAGCGTCTAGATCAGGAAGAAAGCAGCCAGTAATCAGCTTTACTTGTTGACACTGATTTTCTATGAAAAGGTTTAAGCCACCCTGTGAAACAGACGCTTGTGTATTCTCACTAAAGCGTTTGGGCTGCACATAGGCAGCCACTGACTCTGTAGACCTGATTTCCTCGGGCATCTCCTTCCTTAGTTTTTGGGCTGTGAATGCTGACACGGGCTTATATGTGACTAAAAGATCAGGGAGGTCGTACACCAGAGGCTATGAAGAGCTTTAAAAGCCAGAAGTGAGATCTCAAAATTCAGAATCGTACAGGGAACGAGTTCAAGGTGTGATCTCGAGGCTGAGTGCAAAGTTCAGAAGCTCACTGTCGTTTGTTTGAGGCAGGTGTTGAAATAGCGAAGGTGTGACGTGATGAAACAGAAGATTTTTGTCCCAGTATATTTCTCAGGTGATGAGAAAGCTGTAGTGTGCAAAGGCCAGCATGTTGGCCTGGCGGCATAACAAACTACTTGTTCGGATATTGTTCAAGGATGAGCTAAAAATACTCGGATGCGAAGCGGCACATGGGACAGGACAGTGGATGTTCTTCTCCCCCTGACTCTGCAGTGCTGCTCTGTCTCTGTCCATCTCTTCCTGTCCCCACACATTCCTGTGCTGTAACACGCCCACTCAGGCTTTCCCACTGCGCTGCTGCATAATGGAAAGTCTCTGGAGCCTTATACAGGCCTGTCTCTGAACCTCACAGAATATAGGAACAAATTACCACCTTTAATAAGCATTTAGCTTTTAATACCATTTAAAGAGTGCTATAGCTTTTCGCACTCATCTCATAACCTTTTTTGTGTATATATACCTTACCCTCTCGCACACCTGGTTAAATAGCTACAGCAGCTATGCTACGAGCTGCTGGAGGCGTGATTGACGGCGGCAGAGCTACAGAAGGGGCAGGCATGAAAATGCAATAAGCGTCAACTCGTCTTTCAGCACCACGCAGTCTGCTCGCCGCTGTCAGCTGCACGGATGTAACGCATGGAAATTTACAGCTGAGCATAAAAGGAAAATGTTGTATTCAAATGAAGAGATGTCTTCAGGTGATAAAAAGCTTTGATTAAAGATGGATGGTTAGCGCCTTAATTCTCATTATTTCAAAGGTGGTTAAGCATCGCGTGGAGGTGCTCGTTCTGGAGCATACTGATTTCAAATCGTGTTTTGGTGAACACGAGATGCTGTCTTAGTCTCAGAAGAGTTTTTCCCAGGAAAACCTTCCCACTCTGTTTGTACCGAACAGCATGTGCAGAAAATGTAACGTTTTGTGCTGTAACTCAATCAGCCACAACATTAAAACCATTTAATGGGGATGTTACTTAAAACTCCTACATGAGCGTTTTTGCGGGCCATGTGCAACCGCCTCATAAACAGCAGCAACTTCCCCATTGGGATAAGCCCCCCCCCCCCCCCCTCTGCTGCACTGCAAAAAATGCAGCAGAACAGCTTCACAAAAACCATAAATTTCTCAAGGAATTGCTCAGGGCACCACAGTCTCCTAGCTAGGGCCACTCCTAAAGAGAGTTTTAATGACGTGGCCTACTGGTGACCATCTTATTGTACTCACCTGACTTACTGAGTTTATGCAGACTATTAAATACGATGGGGACGGGCTTGAGATCTGATTCTGGATGTAATCAGGAGATAAAGAATTATTTTTGCCTTTCTACAAATCTCTTCAACCTATTTTCTGGTTGTTGGCAACAGCTCAAAGGATTCAGTCAAAAACTGGTGTGAGTACTCCACCAGAAATATCTGTCGACTGTTTCCTGTAGACTCCAAAACGGCTGTGCACATGTCTGTCACATGTGTGATTCAAACACTACTTTACACTAGTGTTTGAATTACTCTTTGATGTTTAACTCGGCTACTTGTTCTTTACCTGAACAGCTCTCATATATTGTGTGTCCTCATATGGGTACTTTGTATTTTGCCTTTTCGGCACCATATACCTGTACAGTGGTGACTTTATTGTCTTTTGCTGTCAAATAAACCCCATTTCAAGACATACTTTTAAAAAAGGATGACTTTCTGTTCAAAGATGATGCTTAGTTTTTATACTTATCAGGTCTAAGTGATTCCAAATATCTCAGAAAACTGAAATATACAAGAGCTCAGTTCAGATGAGGTTAAAATGTGGCTGTTTGAAACCGGTTTTAACGCCTTTGCATTTTCTCGTTTTGACTTCAAAGAAAGGAGGAGGAAATTAGTGTTCTTAGTGTACGGAGGCCCAAAAATGCCAGAATAACAAGTTATTGAACAAAACAATTAGTATTAGGATTTAAATCAAATGAAAAATTTGGGGGAAAAAATCTAGCCAATAATTTTTAATTTATTTTAAGAAATGACAAAAAATGACAGCGGAAGAAATGAGCTTTTTCCAAAGGATGGCTGGCATCTACCTTGGAGAAGGGGTGAGGAGCTCAGCCATCTGAGAGGGGTTTGGAGTAGAGGCACTGGAAACCTGGCCTGGCCAATGGTACAGTAATGTTTGGTTTGTGATTTTAATCAATTATTAGGCGGTTGCAAGGCATGTGATTAGATAAGAACCTGTAGCAGCCTAAAATATTTGGGCGTGATGAGTTTGGTTGCTCAACTCCTGATTGAACAAGGAGTTCAAGAACAGACAGAACATTTGTGTATTGTAGTAAATGTTTTTGTTTCTGTATTTCTTTCTACATTTCTACTGTAGGTATTTTTTTATTTTCCAATTCGGGCACTGTTGGTCTTCCGTATAACTCTTCCATTTGTTCTTTTCTGTGCAAAAATGACCACAGTGTGCTTGCATTGAATGTTTAAAATGGCAACTGTAGTATCTTTAGCAGTTCTTGTAAGACGAGCTGGTTGCAGCTGCCACCCACAATGAAGAAGCCATTTTCAGATTTTTTTTATGTATTTATATTTTCCCACACCCACCTCTGAAGCCCCCACGAGCCAAGCATTAGATGCTCAGAGGAAGATTTTGGTTGCAGTATTACTTTTACCAAACCGTCATCCACATGCGCGCCAAATTCATGACTAACAAATAAGTACGGTGAAATCAGACGCTGTGGTCAGAGTGCAAACATTAAATCCTTATAACTGACAGACTTTCTGGCGTCGCTGGAAGAAATAAAATGAGGTGACACGGGAGCTGTCCTGTCGGTTCAGCCTGCCAGTTTTCGTCTATCCGTGTATACGCAGCTGTCTTTGACGCTGGATCCCGGCTCATGTTGCGCCGTTTCGCCTCTTAGCTGCTCGCCTTGCCTGCAGGATAGATGATTTAATGGAATCAAGTATAATAACAGTGCAGAAGGATTTCGGGAGCTCAAGTCGCTGGCTTGAAAAATTGCATCCATCGTGGAAAAACCCTCAAGAGATTCTCTCATTTGAAAAGACTTTAATGATCTCCAGAAGAATATTCTTGGCTTTTTGCAATGTGTAGGTCAAAGGTCGTGGCTTCTTGGCTACTTTTGGAGTTGCAAGGAATTTGCTGTCTTGCACAAAGAGATCGCAGCACGCTCGAGGCATTCAGTAAGAACGGATTTGTACATTTTCTGCTCTGCGACCTATGAGATGCTCACAGAAGGATGAGATGCAGTGACGAGCATTGATGCTTTCTGGTGATTTTACATTCATCTGTTCCTGTGTGAAGTTCATAGATCCATCTAGTGCACATGTGTCTTGCTCTCATGAAGACGGTGACACTGACAATGCTCTTTTTGTACAGTCTGTTTTTCAACCAGCGCCACTTTCCATTGATTGTAAACACATGATGGACTCTAGCGCGGGTCTGGCCAATTTCCTTTAGCATAAAATATGATTTAAACCAAACCAAGTGACCAGTGCACTCAGTGACTCACATCACGTTGCTGGGAGCAGCCTCCGTGTCTTGTGGGAGCCGGGGCGGCATGAAAATGACAGACTGACACAGTCGATTTACGACAGGAGAACAGGGTGGCTTTCAATTTTAGCCAGCCCTCGATTGAGACATCACATAGACCCAGACTCTCCTAATTACACACACACTTTCTGACACACAGGCGGCTAGAGAACAGTTATTGGCTAGACACTGTACTCCGGAGGCAGATAGCCTTGTCTAACCTCTTGATTTAAACAGTCTGGGAGAATAGTGAAAGAGAGCCACACACACTCACACAATCGCCACCGTGGTCATTATCCTATTGATTAGCCAACAGATGGAGAAACGATGCTAGGAAGTGGATGAGATCGATTAACACGTCCAAGGCGACGGCATGGGGCAGCCTGGGGAAAATAAGATATCTGATTAGTGTGACCAGGAGAGGAAGCACTGCACATGTAGCCGCGTATAAAAGGCTGTATGTGTAGACAGCTGTTTCACATTTTTTTTCCTGTATAATTTGCCACGTCTGTGCAGAGGAAAGGTCGTTATTAAGTGAATGTCATCTGCGCAATTACAGCATCTCCCAGAGTTTGCATGTGTGTATCCATGGCAGAGCTGCAGCACTAACAAGAACGTGTAGTGACACCCTGCTCTGGATTCTCATGCCGGATAGCTCGGTTATGTTGCTGCTTTTCGAGCTGCTCCGCTCTGATTTAGGCCGTCACGGCTTGGCCGGCTGGCGGGCACCGTCTGTGCTGAGGCACGCTAAATATAGCTCACTGCACCAGGAAGAAGACAAGCTGGGGGGAAGACAGAGAGAGGGAGGGGGTGTAAATACAGAGTACCCTCAATTGCAATTAGAGAGTCAAGCAAGGCTGGGAATTTTTTAATTTTTTTTAATTTTAAGAAAAGAGACTGGGAACTCTCTCTGAGCCTGTCCTCTTTACTAGCCTTGTGCTTTGGTTATTTTGGCACTCGGCGGCTTAAGTGCCTTCAGTGTGAGTCACCACATTTGACTGAACCAGTTTAGAGGGCACTTACTGACCTTTATGGTCGTCATAATTGTGCTTCCAGTACAAGGTGCAGGAGCTGTGGTTCGCATCTTGCATTCATTGTTTATTTACAACACACAAGACCTTTAAAGCAGTTAGCCTGTACTCGGTTGTTATCTACTCCACAATACAACAACCTGACATCTGGTTTGAAGGTCCATACACACCACGGGAAAACTGAAATCTTGAAGGAATAATTGCACATCTAACCGAGTTATATGTGTCTAATGCAATCAATGTCAGACTGCACAACATCAGTCCGGAGGCCTGTCAGACTGCGCAGTGTTGAGTCAGCCAGTGTTTTCTGATTCTTTTCATCCTGCATCCTGACTGGTTGGTCCATTTTCTCCACTGAGGTTTCAGAAAACCCTCACAGAGTTTTAAGCCTTGAACCAAGCTAACCTGCTAAGAGGTGAATCGTGACCATAAAGAGATTGGATCTCCATCAAAAAATAACAAAAGAAGAAAAAGATAAGATTGTGTACATAAATACTTTTAACAATGGAGGAACTACTTATCCTTGACCTGTATCCCAGTGGAAGCTGTTCACTTAATAATAATAATAATACATTTTATTTGAGGGCGCCTTTGAAAAACCCAAGGTCACCTTACAAAAGAACAAAATTAATAAAAGAAGCAATAGTCATAAAATACAATAAGTTAAAATTGCAATGTGCAAACTTGCACATCACTTTGCATCTTAAGGCCGGTCACATACTGATAATCCAGGCTCCAGTTGCCTAGGTAACACAAGTTACCAGTTTACTTCCAGGTCACATGTCAATTATATTTTTACTCTCATTGGTAGTTACTTCAGCTACTCTCCTCTAAGTTGAGCAAAGCTCGTCTTTGTTCCCGTGTCACCGGCAGCTATGTCATTTGAAGTTGCAAAAACTCATTCAGTTTCTATCGTCTCCAGGCCACCACATCACTGCAAATTGCTAACTAAAGATCCAGCTTTAATTGTCATTTGAATGATTACTATCTTAAAACTTTATTCAGCTTAAATATTTCAGATGCAACATACAAATCTGAGGCCATGGTCCTCAGCTGGAAAAGGGTGGAGTACTCACTCCTGGTCAGGGACGAGTTCCTGCCCCAACTGGAGGAGTTTAAGCATCTTGGGGTCTTGTTCACGAGTGATGGGAAAAGGGAGCGGGAGATCAACAGACGGATTGGTTCTATGGCTGCATGATGCGGATGCTGTACCGGTCCGTCGTGGCGAAGAGCTTGTGCGTAAAAGCGAACCTCTCAATTTACCAGTCAATCTGCGTCCCTACCCTCACCTATCGTCACAAGCTTTGGGTATTGACCGAAAGAGCGAGATTGCAGGTACCGGCGGCAGAAATGGGCTTCCTTCGAAGGGTGGCTGACGTCTCCTTTAGAGATAGGTTGAGGAGTTTGGCCATCCGCGAGGGGCTCGGAGTAGAGCCGCTGCTCCGCCACACCAAAAGGAGCCAGCTGAGGTGGTTCTGGCATCTGATAAGGATGACTCCTGGGCGAGGTGTTCTGGGCATGCCCCTCCGGGAGGAGGCCCCTGGGGCAGACCCAGGACACGCCCCCCCTAACAGATCACAAACCTGGATGACATAAGACACACCCACACAATACACAGACCTGCTAGAGCTGCAGTGTTCCTGATACGTGGCATCAGTGCTAAGCGCTGTGGTGCCATTCTTCTCGAGCCGTATACCAATTTCTTTTGCACCAGTGGTACCATTTGTAGTAGTAAGTGGATAGAGGGTGCAGACTCCCCCTTGTATAAAAACAATTTTAGCTCACTTCTGCACTGCAATCATGTACACTGACTACTAAAGCTGTGACCAGGGTAACCTAACATGACACGGCACAGAGGACCCAAGACTGACAGATGGCTCTGGATGTCATGTGATTCTGCTGCTGTCTCTACTGTGGAGCAGAATTATGCAGCTAATCCTTCCAACGGCACAAAAAAAAAGAAAAAAAAGAAAAAGAAGCCATGACTACTTTTCAGACTTGACATTTTGAATAACTGCAGCAGTGACATTTTCCCACATACCTGTGTGCTCACATTTGGGGCATGTGCTCAGGAAAATGCAACATGGGATCTAGAACTCTGTTTTCCCACGTACGGGCTTGTGCGCACACACACACTCTCACACACACAGTTGCCTGTAGCCATAGGTGTCCTCACTTTCTCCCTCCCTGCTGTTCCCTTTATCTCCTTCTTCCTGTCTGAGTCTTTCTTCCAGCCCGTTTAGCCGCACTACGTATTCAAGTTGTTCGTTTTAGGGTCAGCGTGTTTCAGAACTGATATCACACATTACATATTAACCAGATAAGGTGGAGACACTTTGTTTACATAACATTTCTTTCATCTTCTTCATATCTGAGGTGTGTTTATACGATTTGTAATCAAACCTCTCTTCTCTGGCTTTTCTTCTAGAGTGCTGATGTCGGTGAATCGTCCCTGGGGAAAACAAAGGCTCCGCCTCTTCATTTTGTGGCAACCTATCGCATCGAGAGAGCAGCTGGATCGGACACGGTCCTCAAGCACTTTGTCAGAGACTGATGGAAAACTTCTTTTCTTTTTTTTTTCCTCTTCGCTTTCATCTAGTTGGTTGTGGAAACCAACAGGGATGTGTGCCAAATGACATTCTTAAAAAGCTATTTGCTGCTCTCATTCCTTGAGTGAAACCCGTCAGAGGAGGGTACAAAAATGGAGAACAGTGTTTTCTTTTTCTTTTCTTTTTTCCTAATTGGAAGAGCTCCAATTATAAAGAATACAACGGTTGATGAAAAAGAAAAATGTGTGGAATTGTACATCTGCTCAAAAAGTGCCTCATTTTCAGATTGTAGCCATTTTCCAGAGAATTTCAGTGAAGCTTTGTGGGGTGTTTTTTGTTGTTTTTCTTTCCAAGCTTGATTTAATGTAGTTCTAAAAACAAAAGTGGGGAGCACTGGTGTGAGCTTTTACTGCATTCATGTCATAAAGTATGGAAGGTTTGAAGGTTTGCTGTGTGTGCACAGCGATCGTCAGCTTTGTGATTAGAGTTGCTCGTATGTGGCTGAAAAACATTATAGACACTATGTCTTTAGGTTTCAGTTCATATTCCTTGATGTGAGTCTTCCAAGATGGGTAAAATCAAGAAAAACATGTTGACAGTCCTAACTGGAATGTTGAAATAAAATGAAACGGGGGGGGGGGGAGATTGTACACAATAAATATGACATGAACGCAGAAATTTCACTAAGTCCTCAGAGCCACAAGCCTAGAGACCAGTCGGCAACCTCCTGGCAACTTCTGGTTGCTAGGGAAAAAGTTAGTATTCCCCAGCGAATTGTTGCTAGAGGAAATCACTGCACCAAAAACTGCACCTTCTTGTCATTGCTGTGGTTGCCAGCAGGTTGCTGCAGTCACTTGTAGTTTGCAAGGAAGATGCAGACTTGTCTGCAAACACTCACCGCTTACTCTCCCAAGCAAACCATAAACCAACACGTTTCAAAAGTTGCAACCTGTTTTGAAGGCAAACAGTTCTCCATTTCCAATTTTTTCTTACAGTTTCACAGTTGCTTGGTGAAGAGATGGAAAGTGTTAGCGGACAGCATTTCTTCTTGCAGCCTCCAGCAAGCAAAGCAATCACAATGTTTTTGATGCAGCAATAAAAACACCTTTTTGTGACCAATTTCAGAGTCGTGTAATACCCATTTTTCCTTAGAAAACGGTGGTTGCAACGGGGTTACTAACTAGTCTCCAACCATTTGAGTATGGAGCTTTTGCAATCAGTTTCACAGCAACTGCCAGCAGCCTCTAGCAATGACTCGCAACTGGTTGAGGAATAAATATTCTAACCTAGCGACCAGTAGCTGCTAAATGGTCGCTAGCAAGCCACTAGGCTTGTCTGACTGAGACCTAAAGTACTAGCAATCTGCTAGCCTTCCTTTCTACTGTGAGAAATACTAGCATAGCTGCTGTTAGCGTACTGTTAAATATTATGCGTCGATTTTACTCTTCAAAATTCAAATTTTTCTGCTCCTGATATCTTCTTCACTGCATACTTTCGCTGTTCGGTGAGCCATAAGTATTGAGCGCACAGGCCTCAAACAAAAGACACTTTAGCAGGGAGTACAGTTGCCTGCTAGCTAGTTAAAACCAGCTAGATCAGATTAACATATTAGCATTGTGCCAGGGCGTAAATTCGCCGTCCTGCTGACCACAGCTCAGGGTTAGACCCCCCCTCCCCAAATATACTGCTAAGCAATCCCATTAGAGCTACTGGCTCCAGACACTTGTGTCTCACTTAATCCCCTTCATCTCAGGATGCTAAATAGGATACAGTGCACACAGCTGAGGACAGAGGCCCTATCAATAGCAATGCTGATGCTAGCTTTGTAGCCGTCAGCACACTGCTTTTTAGCAGCTGAGCAGGGATCAGTTCTCATTTCATCGGTATGAAAAAAACTGCAGTTTGTTCACCAAACATTTTAAGAGGTGTTTTCACTTTGCTTTGGCCCCAAGTCCTTCTTTTCTGTCTAGGCTCTTGCTTCAATCTCTGCTATGCATTAGAACTTAAGTGCCTGTCTGTCATATCTCTCTCTTAGCAACTAGCACTAATATAGATATCCTATCAGAGTATACTGACTATTTTTGTCTCTTATTGTTTTTGGGTCTCTTTTGGCTGTACAGTTCTCATGAAAAAACTTTTTCTGTTTGTGCGGTGTGGCAGCGATCTATCCGATGACTTGACTGATAGCCGTGGCTTTGAGCCCATAAGCGTTGGACCTTAATGGAGGACTAAATCGCAGCAGTGCCAAAACACAAAAAATCGCGGCTGTTCTCCTCTGGTGACCTTGAGCTCTCAAGTCTGGACACATTGCTTTGTTTTTGTTTTGGGGGGGATGAAAAAATGTTAAAAAAATGTAACCTTTTATGTTCTCCCTCCCCTGGTGTTTTCTTTAGCAGCGAGGGGAAAACCGTGACATATCTCACCTCGCTGTCTGCTCATTGTGAAAATTTGCGTATGCTTTAACCTTGAATTTGTGTGTGACTCTGACTGGAGGGTTTAAACAAAATACAAGTGCACGAAGAGGAAGAAAAGGCCGCCGCACAGAAACAGCAGCAAGAAGGAGAAAAATAATAAATAACTTAACGTCTAATTACACATGTATGTGTGTAGCTGCAAATTTGGACTCGCGTGTTTGCCCGCCTGCCTCGGGATGCTCGTGAACTTTTTCCCTCTGGTCACATGACTTTTGAGGTTGACAGCGTAACAATTGAGCTTTTTTGATTGGTAGGAAACTGCGGGTAATAAAGGATAGTCATTCAGAATTGAGAGGGGGGAGGAATAAGAATGAAAAACAGACTCATGAACACATGAATCTCACGTGTTTACCCACCCCAGACTCGCAGGCAAACACGCGATAATGAGTAGAAAAGCTTCTAATGGTATTTTTGGAGATGTTCTCATAATGTAACTCAGCAGTTTTCAGCCAAAACGCAAATGCTTGATGGTACTTTGGAGTTTAGAAAGAGCGCACAAACACAGTTGCTTTCAATCCTGTCGTTATTATCCTGCCATTAAGAGCCCCCCATCCCTCAAGCTCTGAGCATCTGATGATTTTATTATTTTTTTGTTTTATTTTTGCTTCATAATGAACGTTTTTACCTTGTCAAACTGCCCGCAGCCTGGACAACTTCGGCTGCCCGTGGCGACGTACTCGATTGTCACACCCACATATCATGAACTGAACTCCTTCTGGGAGACGCTCAGGCAGTTTTAAGGTCGGCTGTATGATTTCATTCATTGCATTGTTAGCGGATGTAGATGTGTTCATTAAATGTGCAGGAAGGTGCTGCTGCTGCTGTTCTGAATTGTATGTATTCCTCCTGTTCCCCCCGAGGGATGGTACTGAATGGGGAATATTGTGAGATTTGCCATTGATGTAGACAGTTTTACTTCTATTGCTTGAGGAAAAACAAAATCTGACTAGAAAGGATTAAAAAAAAGTCAAACAACAAAAGGACTAAAAGGACTTGTGGTTTCTTTTGTGTCTGAGACTGGCTGCTAGGTTTTTGATTGATGTAATGGGGATGATTTGGTAAAAAGAAAAGAAAGAAAAAATGACAGAAAAACAACGGAGCTACTGAGCTGCGAGCGGAAGACGCTTTAATTTACAGTCTGAAGCAAGTGTGAACATCTGCGAGAAATGCCACAGACGCAGACGGGCTCATGCGCCTCTCACACTTTGTGAGTCACACACGAGGCTGCGACCACAGCGCAGATGTCACGCTGTTTTGTGGAAAGGAAAATGGCCTGGTCGTTTTTCAAAGGCGTCTTAGTCACATTCGCCACTTCCATTGATAAGATCGTCGACTGGATTTTTTGGCCGCTCTCCGGTGGAGTTAATCACTCGTCTGACCGGGAATTTAACCAACACCGTGTTCGCTCAAAGGCCTCCCTCTGCCTCATTCAATGCGACCCTCTCACTCAGCACTTGGGTTTATTATTAAATAAGCTTTCCTCTGCCCGATAAATCCGTGCTCCCGTGTGGGATCTTGTATCGTCTTCGTCCACAGATGGATGAGTAACTAAACCCAGCCCAGGTGTGATTGCGGGCTGGCAGAAGGAATTAATAGAAATGAGAGCGCGCAGAGACCAGACGTGCACCTGCACACGCTCTCACTTCCCTTTATGAATAAAAATTAAGGATAGTTTAGACAACCATAAGCCCCCAAAGATTAAAATAAGGCACTAAAACCACACCTGAGGATACTGAAACCTACACTGCTGCTTTTTTCTGACACTTTAGTTCTCTTTGGCGCTAGTTCACTTTTTGTGTAAATGCGTCTTGGAAAATACAGCTGAAAACAGAAGTGTCAGCCAACTGTGACAACTGTGGGCAAGACGAGTGAAACTCGGTGTTTGATTATGAAGAGCTAAAATTGTTTGATTACACGTCTAATATCAGAGATATGTTAATATAAGACAAAGAAGTCCCCCCCCCCCGACGCCGCCAAAACAGAAACGACCGAAAACAAACCGATCATTGACAACTTTAGTGTAGTATTAATGTGTGTGTGTGTGTGTGTTTGTCTGTGTTATTTGCAAGAAAAGCTGTAAAAGTGGGCGAGTGTGGCTCAAGAGTTGGCAGTTCGTCTTGTAATCGTCCTTGGGTAAGACACTTCACCCGTTGCCTACTGCCTCTGGTGGTGGCGCCAGTGTCCGGCAGCCTCGCCTGTCAGTGCGCCCCAGGGTGGCTGTGGCTACACTCTAAAAAATGATTCATGGGGTTAGTAAGTAAAGCTTAAAATTAATAGCTTTTTCTGCATAAAAAATTAAGTTTGTTGCATGTACACATTGTAATCAGTTGATAACTTAATTTAATGAGTTGGTCGAAATGAAAATAAAGAAAACAGTCTTAGCTCAGTAATATATCGATTTTGAACAGACATTTCTGTGTTAACTTAACATGAAAGTGTATTCAGTTAATACAACTTAAAAATCTCGTAAGCGTCCTTTAAAAGCTGAGTACAAGGCTGACTTGCCCGGACATGTTGTGCTCTCAGACCACTGATCGAAAGAAACGGAGGCAAAGAGAGAAAGCAGAGAAGCGGCATTTTGTACGGAACATTATCAAACGTTAAAGCTTTGTGGTGAGTACAATTTTTTGCCTTGTTTTATTCACAGCAGCTAATAACTCTTAACTTTAACTCTATCAACACGCACTGCAAGAAATCCTTTTTACACAACACTAAACTCTTCCTCGGCGAGTGGTGGTGATAAGCTAGTAACGTTACACTTCTGGCTAACTTGTGAAGTAATTCGACCGTAACATTAGTCTTTGTTAAGTTTTGTTTTACGGTGGCAGCCAAATGGTGTTAATTGACACTGAGCTTCTGTAGCAGTAGTTTTAACTCTGCAAAGACAGGGTAATACATGTTTTTCTTCTTTCTACTTTGAAATCGTTGCAGCGTTGATGAAGGTTTGACCAGCAAAAGGCTGGGCCATTTTACATTCATGACTAAACAAATGTAGGTTACTGAGTATACATTCGGTTTAACATCGATGCATTTTGATGTTTAAGTCCTAGAGTTATTTTTATGTGAGATTGAAGTTTGTTAATTGAGCCCTAGCTGAAGAACAGCCTGTGTCAAAGTTCAGTCAAAAAACGCGGGCGAGGAAGCAAACGCCATGTTGTAGAAACGCCACAGGAAAGATCTTAAGTAACATTCATAAACTAGTTGTTTTAATGACATTACATTGAGTGTGCATTAGCACATAAAATATAATTTTGCTCTTTTGGGTGTTAACTGCAGATACATAAGCGCAGTTGTATCACTTAAGAAAAAATATCTTTGATTTGGAAACATAACATAACATTCTCCATTCGCAGGCAGGAAGTTGTCAATCAAGCACCAAAAATCAATGACCTGAAAGAAAGATGGCCTGCTCTTTTTGATGCAGTTCAGGTAAATATTTTTCCATAAGATAATTTGCAGTATGTATTCTTTTAAAGTAAATTATATACATTAACATGTTGTGCCTATTTGTGCCTTTTTTTTTTATACAGATAAACCAAGAATTCAGAAGGATCACCACTGTTAACCTGGAGACAACATTCATGGCAAAGCTGGACCAGTACTCTCAGAAAATAATGTCCTTGCTGTCCTCAAGAGGAGGGGCTGCAAAAATGCGCATTCGGCGCATCCAGAACATGCTGCTAGAGGTATGAATGAATGAAATGTAGTTTATTTCAAATAGGATAATCCACTTTTTTTTCCAATAGGTGATATTGAGTCTTAAAAGGTAGCTGTTTACAACTCAACTATGTCAAATTATTGTTTAGAGCTTGAGGCACAAATATCAATTAAAACTATAAATACTTAATAATAAAACAAATTATAGGTGATGTGGATCATGATTGGCAGAGTAATTTGCAAGATTTTGCAGTTTTTCTATTTGTTACCTGGATTTTTCAAGTTCATGAATTGATCATTTCAGAGAAATGGCTCTTTGAAATGATCAATTCATTATTTTGATTATCACTGGAAATCTATAATTGGTACAGTTCAGGCCATATAAAGTCAATCTTTTTTTTTTTTTTTGGATGTAATTATCAAAAACCCATCCTCCTCGAAGAGCAGTTCGACATTCTTTTTCTTATTCACAGGACGATTCTGTGGAGAGAAGGCGAGAGGTCGCTATCCGTGGCTTAGTGGTGTATCTCAGGGAAAAGGAGGAGGATCTCTTCAAAGAGCAGGTAAATCAGACATGACTATACTTTGTATTAGAGGTACGATCTAATCTATTATTAATTGATTTCTAAATTAATCGGCAACTATTTTGATAATTGATTGATCGGTTTAAGTAATTATTTTAGAAAAAGAAGTCCAAATTCTCTGGTTTCAGCTTCATAAATGTGAATCGTTTCTGGTTTCTTTACTCCTCTATGACAGCAAACTGAATATGTTTGACATTTGAGGTCATCATATTGGGCTCTGAGAAACATTGACATTTTTCACCATTTTCTGACATTTTCTGGACCAAACAACTAATCAGATAATCGTCAAAGGAGCTTGCAAAGAGAACCTTCACAGACATAATCAGATAATCGAGAAAATTGTTAGTTGCAGCCCTATTTTGTGTTACTCTCATGTATAAGTATGATTACTTAAAACATTTATATTGATTCTGATCTACCAGGATGGTGGCGGGGATATTACCAATGAAGTGATGAAGATTGTAACCAGAGGTGCCACAACGTCTGATCCAGCCAGCGCAAGGATCATACTTGAAGGAACAGAAGTCCTAGCAGACCTGGATGTACCCAGAGCCTGTGCCTTGCTAATGGGGCTGATATATGCACTCAACCTCAGCTACCCAAAAGAACTGAAAAACACTTTTGAAAAACACTTTTGAAGTGTTTCAAAAGATATTCCTCGAGCTGGATGATCTGAAAGCCAGTCCTAAGGTAATGTCACTAAAAAGTAAACTGTTGTACTAAAAAAATGTGAAGAGTGAGGCTATCCTCAAATTAAACGGGAAATGTTCCACTGTTGTTTGCAATGTGTTGTGTTACATACTTTACAGTAGGTGTAAAGTTGAGCGTTGAGCATTAAGTACACCTAGTTAAAAATAATGCACTTTAAAAGGATAGCTCGGGTCTTTTGAAGTGAGGCTGTATATGAGGTACATATGTATTGTGAGTGTATTACACACAGTAGATGGCAGTCAGTAAGCTCCACCTACGGAGAAGCAGACGGGGCCACCGGCACGCAAGATGAGCCTCCATCCTAATAAAACTGATGTCAGTTTAAATGTACATTATATCAAGAATATGTTTACTGCTTTATTTTGCTATCAGACAGCCTTTTCTGTGAGGAAAGAGAAGTTCTACTGCTTGTTGTTTCAATCGCTCTGGCCCACCAGCGTCCATGGACAAAAACAGCAATTTTACCTGACAGCACACAGGAGTTGCTGGTCTCCTGCTGCCTTGATCAGTAAGTGTAATTGTGTTATTTGGTGACTTTGGTGTTAGTTCGGGTTAGTTCAGATTTACCAAAGTCACACAAACAAACTGAGCCTATCGTGCGTGTTGGTGGCAGGAATGTGCTGACTGCTGTCTACTGTGTGTAATACACTCACAATGTACTTCATACTTAAAAAAACCTAAACTATCACTTTAACACAAACAAACTTGAATCAGAGCATGACTGTCAAAATGTTCAGTCTTTTTGAGACAGATTTACAGGGGTGTTTTATGTCATTTATTTTATGGAGGCAACAATTTTGTCTGCTATTGAAATGTCAATGAGTCTGGAATGGTGGACTGGTGTTCTAATAAACAGTTTGATCATAAAACTGGAATTTCAATGTGTAATTTATTGTATAATTGTAAGTTACAAGTTATTGTAAGTTACTAGTACTCAAAAAAATTAAGGTAACAATTTGCATGGATATTTCTGAGTAGAATAAAAGTAAAAAAATAAGTTTTAATAACTAAATGGAGTAATTTTTTAAACAATTAAAATTAAGTTGGTTCAACTTAATTAAGCTTGTAGAGGACAAAGCAAATCATGTTGTTTGTACGTAAGGAATAGAGTTTGCCTAACTAGAGAACTCTTGTGGCATTTACGCTATAGTGGCTAAGCTGAAGTAACTTAAAAAGATCCATGCAAATTGTTACCTTAATTTTTTTACGTTAAGCCAGCAGATCTTTTTTTAGAGTGTACAATGTAGCTTGCCATCATCAGTGTGTGAACGTGTGTGTGAATGGGTGGATGACTAAATGTAGTGTAAAGCGCTTTGGGGTCCTTAGGGACTAAGTAAAGCGCTATACGAATACAGGCCATTTAAAAATGTAAAAATACGGTTAAAAGTCCCAAATTTATGCCCTCCTTCATATTTTTTCATCCAGCATGCCGGCCTGATTCTGGCCCCCAGGCCTAACATTTGACACTCAGGGTCTACACAAGTTTACACAAGCAGGAGCCAGGATAATGAATCCATAAACAAGATGTGTCCAGTGCATACACACATATTTACAAAATGAATGGTAAGAAAGTGCGAACATGGTCAAGTGCATCCCCTATATCATTATGAAGGGGGCGTTTAGTTATGTGAAGCAGAACTTTGCATCCTCAACTGAATTTTTAATTTATTTTTGTAATTAATTCTTAAAGTTTGTACCTCAAAATTTTACTTAATAAATTTAAGTAATTCTGACTTATGGATGGAAAAAAAGAGGAAAAATCTGTGGCGTGAACTAGCTTCCATACATTTGTGCTGCAAAGTTGGGAATTTTAACAGGTAGCCGTAGGGGCATGACTAATTCTTCACACCATTTATACTCAAAAATCAGAAATCTCAACTTCTGAGTCAGCCTATTCCACCAGAACATCCCATCAAGTCAGATTTCCAAATCAGAAAGTTGAGGCACCCCCGCTAACCCTGACTTAACCATCCAAGATGGTGGAAGTGCAGGACAAAAGTGTTAAAACTGTAAAACTTGTAATCTGTGCTCCAATTGTTTGTGCATTTGTGATTTGCTAAATGTTGAGTACTGATTCGGGCTCGATCCGTGAACATGCCGTAGCCTCATTTTTGGATGCAATAAACAAGACATTGAGCTGAGCTGTATGAGTGTGGGTCAGAAAATTTTAATTTTCAAAAAGAATTGCTGTCAAGAGCATGCCAAAGCAACAGGTGGCGCTATGAACATAACTATTTAGAAATGTTGGCCCATAAAAAGCCAACTAATAACAACACGGTGTACAGTCACATCAGAAAAGCAGATAAAGGTGCACGCCTAGGATGTTTTCCTTGTCCACATTTAAATGCAGATCATCTTGACCCTGGAAGGACACTTTTAGAAGCTTCTTCTGTAGTGTGGCCTGAAAGGCCGAAACACATCAGAAATGCGACATTTACCAAAATAGTCTAGTACATTATAGTTTCAGTCATTTCTCTGGTCCTATTCAGTGCTTAGGCAAGCAATGCTCCTGATTTACTGAGTGACCTTAAACACTGTCACAAAGAATGTCCCTGTTTCTATAGAAATCCACAATCAGTGAACTAAAAATGAAGAAGCAAACCATCTTTGTGATGCACTCTGAGGCCCTCACAGCAGATAAACTCATTCAAATTAATCTCATTACAGTTAAATAAGACAAGGCGGAAATGCAGAGCATCATAAGGAGAGAATGGACACAGCGGCCATCTGGTAGTAGTGGCGACAGCCAGCGATGATGCCAGGCTCGGCTACGGTGACAGCATCCCTGGCGAAGACAAACGACTGAAAGAGAGCAGAAGACGGATGGTGGATGGGAGCCAAAGCAAGAGGACACAAAGTTCAGTCATAGGGAGGTGCGCTGGCCATGAGCCAGCGGGTGGACCTGATGTGTCTGACTGCCAATAATCTCGTTATTGTATATGTGTTCATCATACTGTATCTGTGTTGCAGTTACACAAACACACCTACATGCACAAATACATACACAGTGGCACAAATACACTCTATAACCCTGCTTGTATAAACATTAGGAATACCTGCAGAGTATCGTGTGAACAAATTCAGTTAAATAACCACAGGAGTCCCTATGTGGAACATCACATGAGCTTTATGTCTGGAGTTCCCAGCGGTGTCAGATTTTTCACAGAGTACATAAATCCTTTAAAGTGCTCGAGAAAAATGCTACGGTGAGCTTCCACAGTGATAGCAGATATGATCGACACCACAGAGGGGAAAAAAAGCTACTTAATGGTGCAATTTTTGAGTGCAAGAGTCTATTTTGAACCTCAATATGCACTATATTTATATTATTTTATATGGGTTTCCATGGCCGAGCAGCTGCATCCAAGCATTACATCACCAAGTGCAACGCAAAGTGTCGGATGCAGTGGCGTAAAGTACGCCACCACTGGACTCTACAGCAGTGGAGACATGTTGTTTACAGTGACGAATCACGCTTCTCTATTTGGTAATCCAGCAGATTGGGGATGGACTCTTCTTGTTCCAGAATGGATGCACATCAATGCACCAAAGAAAGGACCATAATGGCATGGACCAGCAAGTTTGGTGTGGAAGACATTGACTGGCCTGCACAGAGTCCTGACCTCATCCTGACAGAACACCTTTGGTTTGAATTAGAGCAGAAACTGTGAGCCAGACCTTCTCATCCAACATCAGTATCTGACCTCACAAATGCGTTTCTGAACGATCAAAAATTTCCATAAACATTCCTCCAGGTCAACATAATATTAAACCCTATGGACTGAAAACAGGAAGCGTGAAGGGGTGAGGGACAAGAAAATACTTTTGGCAATATAGTGTATGCTCAGTTTGATTGAAGCTAGGATTTGGAAACTTCAGTTTGTTGCAGGTTAACAATTCCTTCAGTTTAAGTCCTCAAAAATGATGTAACTGCACATTAATGATCCCATGCACTAAGCATGCAAGCAAAGAGTGCTTGCATGATGTACTAGACTACAGTCTGCTTCTGTAAAATCAAGGCTGTTGTAGTTAGTGTTATAACGAATCAAGGAATGGTATGAAATCTGATGTTCAATATATGAAAGAATGCTAAAAGCTCCGTCGAGTGTGTGTGTGAAAATCATTTCCTAAAATAGTTTGATTTCCAGTCTGCTTTAAAGCATCAACACATCTGCTGAGCGCAGTAAAAACAGGTCTTAAAGCTGCAGAAAGAAAACAGATGCATAAATCTCCCGTCAGATGTACGTCTTGGGCCCTTTGATGAGGCTAAGCGATGTATTTTTATAGGTTTACATCACTAGTCTCTGGCCTTGCACATCATGTACACTTTGTACCACTAAATGCTGGCAACAATACAGGAAGTCTTCCGGTCTTTATGACTTCCTCCATGGTGCGGTCCACAGGAAGCTCGATGAATGTAGGGCATGGATGAAGCTTTTGTTCCAGAAGCACATGTGGGAACGGTGATGTGGGCACTACTCCATGCTTCAAGAGTGATTCCTCAACATTATTCACACTTATTCTATTGCAGTACTGTGCAAAAATCTTGAGCCATCCCTCGTTTCTTTATATTCTGCTTCCAAGGAGGTAGATTTTCATGTGGTTTTTTAAAGTGCTCTCGAGCAAAACATCTGAAGGCTTTTCTGAAATCCTTTCCAATGTTGTTTTTCTTTGGACATTGGCTGCTTTTTCACTCATTTTCCATCCAATTTGCTCCAATTTCTTTTATTGAATCTGTCCAAACGTATCAGAAGGGGGGGGGGGGGGGGAGCGCTTCCTTAAGAAATAGGAAAAAAAGAAAAACAGCATGACCTGACGCGGGACCTGAGATATTCGTCTTGCACCTCTGTTGATCTGTTCAGGCTCTCATTCTTGCAGAAAGGAAACAGAGAAACGGTGAAGGTATGCCAGATTACACAAGAACTGGACTGACAACAAGTGGCAACAGGAAGTGATGAGTCCAAGTTTGAAATTTTGGGTTCAGCCTAATTTTTCAGCACGACGGTGATCCCAAAATATCCCAGTGCACACGATGCCAATACCTGGGTAGCAAAAACACACAGTGGAAAACTATCAGTCATGGATTGGTCTGGACCTCAAGATTATTGAAGCAGTGTGGGATCAGCACGATAGAGAACAGAACAAAAGGCAGAAACATCCAAAGAAGAGCTTTGAATGTCCTTCAAGAAGCCTTTCTAACTATTCCTGAACACTACTTAAGGATATGTCAAGAAAGCTTGACTAAGAAAGGACTTTTCATGAGAGGTTAGAAACAGCTATGCTCTTTTTTCCTTATTCCCCCTTACAGTTAGCCACATTAAACCATAAATAAGCCAATAAAACCTTTGACTACAGCCAGATGCAAGATGCTTCTCTTAATCCTACAACGTTCCTGTATTTGTCTCCATGTATATATGAGCCTTAGGGCAAAGTTAATCACTGCAGACTCAGTAAAGTAAGTTTACACACAGTCATGGTATCCATGTGTGTGGGTCCATCCACTACATGACATCTGAAGCCATCTGAGCCACAAACACCACAGCCGACGCAACCATTTTCTAATGTATTTCCAGTTCCTTTTCCTCACCGCCCCCTCTTTCACATAGTGTACATAGCCAAACAAAAAGCCTTTCTCTGTCTTTCCCTCCCTCCCCTTCCTACTCCCGACACCACCCAGCTCTCACTCTCCCTCTCAGCCGACTCGTGAGAGACTGTTTGCTGTGATTATGGATTTGTCTGGGTTATAGGATGCGTATGAAATTAGCTCTGTCACTCAGGAGCTGGCTGGCTGGACTAAAAATGGGGAGGTGGAAACTGTAAAAAACAATAAGTGCCACATGGAGGGAGTGAGTGAGGGGAAACGAGGGGAAGAAGAAGAAAGGAGGAGGGAAGTAAGGAGGGGCTGCGAGGCCTCAGTGCTTTATTTTCTTTGAAAGCTCCCTGAAAACCACAGACACATGGTACAGAATTCCCCTCACAGTAGAAGTGGGAGGGAGGGCCAGCCTTTGCAAGAAAACACCACACACACACACACACACACACACACACACACACACACACACACACACACACACACACACACACACACACACACACACACTGATAGAGAATATTTTAGGCGAGCATAGAAACTTGGAATTGTGTGAACTCGACACACAACACTCAGCTAACACAAAAGGCAGCACAGAAAGAGGGTGACTTTGAAGGAGCCGGCAGGCCCACGCCTTTACATGCCAGCACATGGAAACCTCATAACATCAAACATCATATCACCTTAATACCTCTCAGCTCTATGGGAAAGTGGACAGTCCCACTTTCCACGGGTATTGGTAGAGAGTTGGAGGGGGGTGTTAATCCAATATACAATGTGTTTAACTTTGACTGGCAGGTCCCCTCCAAATAAAAAAAAACCCTCCCACTTTCTCATGGCTTTGGGGCCTCTTCCAGGGTGTAGATGGAGGACAAGTGTAGAACTGGAATTTAAGTGGAGTACTGAGAGAAGGTGAAGGGTCAGGTGTGAATGGACTTGTGAGGAGCTGTGATCTGGGTTTAGTGTCGGCACAGCATCCCCGAAAACTGAACGCTTGATTGTCTGATCGATAAAGGAAAGGAATGGATTTAAAATGATTACTATCTGTTGCAATGATGATAGAAAATTGATCTTTGTGAATTCATTTTACTTAAAAGTCATGTAGTGGGCCAACAGCAGACCCCCAGGATGAGAAGTGCAAAGCCTCTTGACTTTATCACATTAGATAATACAGTGGATGAGCCACGCCATCTAGTGGAACATCTGTGCTCTTGCTGCAAAACCAGATCAGGTCACTCAATGTGTGCTATCCGTAAATTCAGCTAAAACTGACAAGACACAGAAGAGTAGCAACAGAGTGATGACTACATCCTTGTGATTGAAACTAACTAAATGTGTACTACATCTGCATTCCCTTTACGGTTTAATTCGAGACAAATAGGGTAAATAATGGAGCGTTTTAATGAATTACTCTGTGTAAACTTATGAGATCGGTTGATGGAGTTCAAAGAAGCCCCACTTGGGCAAAGGAGGATCAAGTTTTCCATCTCAGAGACCGGCATGCTGAAAGCGTGAATGTAAGCTCAAAAACAGGAGATGGAAAATCTGTGTCAGCACGCTGAACAGCCACTGCCTGCATGGAAATGAGGACACAAGGAATACAATCCATTTATAAAAAGCCTCAACAATGACCTTGCTCTGTTTTCCCTCTTTCTATTTGACATTATAGAACGCAAATCATTTGCCAAACGACTCAAAACCAACGCTCAAAAAGCCACATTTCACGTCTTCTCGGTCAGAGCTGGAGTAATTCAGTGAAAAGGCTGCGTTATCATACATTCCCAGCACGCTGAGTTTTCCACATCATCCAGAATTCCAGTAAAGCACTCTGCTAGTCATCACAAATTACTGGTTTAAACAATACTGAAACAAAGAACAGAAACGCAGGAGAGCTGATGCAGCATTAGGAAAATATGTTAAAGCCATTCAGTTCATTTAAATATCTAGACAGGAAATTATACATCAGTAATACCAGGAACAGACTACAGAGCTTTTCTGAACAGACTATTTTTTTCTTTATTATTTAAACTAGAGCAACATGCTTTTGGCATCATTCATAATGTGGATAATAAATATTGCAACATCAGCATACTGCAATCCAGTGGGATCTGGGTGAGTGCTAAACTCCTGCACCTCATGCACTACACCTATCAGTTTAACTGTAGGCACAAAGATGGCTTTATAAGCTTTAGTAACCAGGCAGAAATGTAATGGGTCACATGCCGTCACAATTCACAGGTTATTGGTAATGTGTGAAGTGCACAAAGAAAGTGATTAGTTTTCTTGTCTTTTCTTGGCTGACTGTATTGGACAAGCTAGTGAAAATTGCAATCCACTGAGAAGTCAGGGAGGTTCACGAACATTCATATTCAGGACAAATGAATCTCATTCAAGTCTAAATGAATGTGTTTGAGTTCCGGAGGATTATGAGTGCATGGTCAGTGGTAATCATGGCCATAAAAAGCATGAAAATATGTAATTTCACTGATCATGTTACTGATGTTAGCATAACAGTAATAGGAAGGCCAAAACCACAGCTTCCTGATGTGGGGGTCAACCAATAGGATCACTCCATCTATGATCATGAACATTTAACAGGGGTGGGCAAAACATTTTCCCAAAGAGCCACCATTAGGGCCTGATTGTAGCAATTACTATGATCAGTAACTGTTTATAATACAGAGATTAAATTCATATTGAGCAGAAGTTTAGCTTATTGGTTGGGTCATCCACAACAGTCCCCCATGTGGCCCCTTGGGAAAATTGTGCCAACCACTGCAGGATCCAAGTGGTAACATGGATAGCAATGCAATATTTCAAACTACCTCATCATTTGGTATTTCTTCGTCATTTTGTGTAAAATGTATCATCATGAAGAGTCTTTTGTTAGACTTTGCTGAATGGTTTGAACTGAATGTTTTTCAGTACATCAGGAGCAAGAACTATGGTGAAGTTGTAAGTAGTGTGCATGGAGGTTATGCAGTGGAAAAAACAAAAGTTCTTGTAAAAGACAAATGTGAGCTTGATACATTACGTGATCATTATTTGCAGCTCATCCATCCTTTGCTGGAGGAGCTAAAATACTATTTAGAACATTTTAAGCCAAAAGGTATTTCTAGCTTTATACTTAAACCTGCTTTGTTAGCATTAAGTATCAAAGCTAACTGGTTTTAGGTTTAAGACTAATTGGTCAAATTGTGCTTTTGTTAGCTAAACCTGACCCATTAGCTTTTGTTCTTTGGCTAAGCGGTTCTTGTTCCTAAAGCTAACAAAGTGGGTGTGTATGGGAACATCTTACACATTAGTCTTTGAGCCTACAAGTCAGGTTTAGCCACAAAACCTACTTTGTTAGCTGGCACTGGGCTTACTTAGCCTAGGAAGAAAAGCTAATTGGTTATATTTAGAAACAAAGAATACTTTGTTAGCTTCAACTATGAAGGCTACTTAATCTTTCACGTTTCCTAGGCCTTGCTTTTTGCAACTTTAGTAAAGTCCCAGGCTTTTAAAGTATTGGAAATGCTAGCCTAATTATAAAAATTACCAGGATGCTCAATACCACCTCCTCACTACATGAAAAGGTGAGGACAGATGTTTGAAATATTCTCATGAGATCTCATAATTTCACCAAACTACAGAGACCTTTTATGTAATTAGACACTGAGGTGTTTTCAGAGGGAAGACAGTTTCTGGTTGCAATGACGGTGCATATTTCACATTTTTGAAGCTAAATTAAGGGTATTTTCTGTTATCGTCCTAATATTACATCTACTATTACAGTTACATTACTATTAAGGGTCTTTATAGTGTTTATCCTTAAAACTCTGCAGATCACTGTCCAGTTAGTCCTCTTTGTTGCTGGGTACTTATAACCTAAAACAATAAATTATAACAAAACAAACAAAAGTAAATTATGAGCCTTTTAATTTGTATGGTGCAGCACATACAGAGGAGCATCACAGCAGATATACAGACAAGAAACAGAACTGCTCATCTCAACGATGCTCTTTCTGCCAGCAGACAAAGATTTGCACAGCTGCTCATCACAAATCTAGCATTTAAACATCTGCACATTTTAGTCAATTGGCTCTTTATGCTCCATTTCCAAGGTGAGAAGACCGATCAGCCCGTTGCACGCATAAATCCAGTTTAAATCTTCAGCAGGCGCGAAGAATGTAAACAAAAGGAAACAGACTGTCACTGTTTAAAGCTGGTATCAGGAGCTATAAACTTCACTAACAAAAGTACCCTTGAATGTAAACACGGTTTAATCAGCCATTTATAGCTCAGCCCTTGTAATAGTATATCCATCAGCTCAGTCATGTTGTTTAGAAATGTTTGTTGGCACAAAAACACTGTCATGTGTACTTTTCCAGCTTTTATTGGAACTGTTCCAGCATTTTTATTGTTTTTTTTATCTGGGTGAGGCAGGTTCACTGACTTAAAGGAAACATTTTCAGTAGAAGTTCGTAGGTACTCCATCTCTAGCAAATCTTTTGTAAATGCCTGACTTCCTACTACACTTGATAAAACTTCAGAGCCACCGCTTTCCTCATTATCTGGAAAAAAAATCTGTTTTTTTCCATTCATAATCGGCTTTTTCGCTTTTATCCGCCTTGTTTTTCTCTGTGCCGCTGAAATCTCCCATCTCATTATCAGTATTTTCCTCAGAGTTCTTGGTCATGTTTTTCCACTGTACTCATCATCATCATCAGAGTTTAAATTCGAACGGTTCATCGCTTTCTTTTGCTCGGTCGTAGCTGTCACGTTTGGAAAATGATCCATATCAGTTGGCCTGTCAGGAGATTCTGTTGTTTCCATGACACCACTGAACGAAGCACTTCCAAGAACATCGGTGTAAGTGACGGCTTTAACTTCGGCGGGGCGCTTGGGCAGCCTGACTATGGCCACAGTGTGATTGGTGAATGTAGAATCGCCGAGCTTTTTGCTGTTTCTGTGTCTTGCCTTCGCGTGTTTGGCTCTCACGGAGCGGCTGGTGGAGGTGTGGAGCAGGGTTGCCTTCATCTCAGCAGGTTTGCTTTGGTTGGGTGTCCTTAGCTCTGATTTTTGCTTTGATGCAAAAGTGAGGCGCCCCGCTGACCTCAAATGAGCGGAGGAGACTATGTAAGATGCTGATGCTGGATCTTGCATCGGGTGTTGCCACCATATTTTGTTGCGAGCCTGTGCTGTCGTGTTTTTTAAGGACTTGAATCTCCGGAAAGTGTAGGGTCTGCTGCTGTTTTTACCAGGTAAGACTAATACAGAATCCTCTGCTGTCTTTAAATATGGTTTAAGGTCAACACTGCTCAACTCCTTTGGAGTCCATGTTGATGTATTGCTGCTGCCTGGCTCAGTTTGATTGGAAATTTTGAAGCTTCTCGGTTCTGAGGTCTGTCGACGTCCGACTTTAATACCATCAAGATCCTGCTGGAGTCTGGCAGATTTGTCCGGTCCTTGAACTGAAGGTTTGGCTCCCTCGAGTGGTCGAGAGTCGGATCTTTTTGGAGCTTTTGTTATTTTGTAGGTTCTGAATTGTCTGTAGTTGAGGTTTCTGTCCACACTAGGGTCACGTTTAGGTGTCATTACTTGCATAAACCCTGATACAAACAGCGTGGGTGTTGTGACTGGGATTAAGGTGCTGGGTGAAGGTGAAGAATAAACTACAGGGTTTTTCTCCAACATTACCGGTGGTGTTGTAGTAATAGCAGATCCTCCTCTTTGGCCAAAACTGTACCTTTGGAGCAGAGCAGGGTAAAAATTTGACATTTTAAACTTATAATGTTTCATGTTCTCAAAGCTGTGCTGTTTGGAGTTTGGCTGTTCTTTAAAGGTGAGAGCGCGTGGCTTCTTTACAGCTTGCCACACAGGATTTTTAAACTCTTTGAAGCCAAAGATACTTTGTGTGCCCCCTCCTGGTTTTTGGATTGGCACCAAATCTCTTGTAGTTGCATTGACTTTGCTGACTGAAAGAGGTTCCTCACTTCTGGTGGCATACCCGTGTGTGGAATAAATGTGAGGTGAAGGGGAAAAACTTGCCATATTCTTCGTTTTTACTGGAGCAAGATGGAGATCGGAAGATTGTTCTGTGATGTGAGGAGGAAGAACTAAGCTGGAGATGGGTCTTTTTAAATCTTTGAGCATCTGTTCATCATTCTGAGCCGCACTAGTATGATGATATGGCAGATTGGAAGTAATTTGCTTGGTTGTATCTTTTGTGTTATAATACCTGGATCCAAATCTGCTGGCAGCAGGTACATCAGAGGGCCTTTGATTATCTGATGTAATGAAAGCATTGCTTTGTCCACTTAAAGCCTCTCGTCCATCTCCCACAACTCTATTAACTGAGGTCTCAGGGCCCTTGAAAAGATACGCTTGCATCTTTTTGTGTCTTTGTGTCTGACCGTTGCTCATTGAGTCTCGCCCATGGGGGGAATCTGTGATGGATGATGTCAGTTTTTCTGCGCTTGGGTTTGTGTTAATAATGGGGGTGTTTGCGCCATTGCTGATTGATGTTGCGTGAGGAGCCAGATGACTTGTAGAGCTGAGAAAATTGCTTGATTGACTCCCTCTCCATGTACTCTGTGCCCCAACTGCTGGAGATTCATTTGTCTCTTTATAGTCACTGTAACGCCCCCTTGGTGTTTCCCAATAACCACTCGTCTGGGATGAAGAAAGAGAAAAAGAAAATGGGTTTCCAGGAGATTTATCTTCATCCGTCCTTGAAGAATCAGTCTTTGCAACTTGTCCTCTGCTGTAAGGTTTTGGAATATATTTCAGGTCCCAAATTTTTGAAAAACTCAAGCTTTGGTGACTGCCAGCTTTTTCTGTAGGTGGTTTTCTAATAATCATTGACTGGGAATCATGAAAATTTCCAATTAGGGCTTCTTTCTGAGTGAGCGTGGGGTCATTCCCTTTGGACCTCCATCTCTCTGCGCTTTGCCCTCCGTGCTGGGGAGAGGATCTGCTAGTTAAAAAGCTGCTTGCCGGCCTCGCTCCATCTGTTCTATGGCCTCTCTGCACTTTTATTATTCTCACTCGAGACTGCCTGCTTGCTGGGCTGTTTTGACCGTCACTGTAAATACCTTGTGTAACCTGTAAAGGTTTTGATTGCTGATCAATGATTGACGGAGTCCCTCTATAATTTCCACGCGTCTTAGTTTCGTCATCAGTTCCAGTGTGAAGTCCAGTTTCTGTTGACAGCAGACCAGTAGAGGCGGGACGATGTTGCCTATACGGAGTGTAAAGTTGTCTCCAGGCGTTGTACGTCGCTCCATTGTGCTTCTGAGTTGCTGTGTAACTGGCTGAAAGTGAAAACAGATAGAAAATTATAAACTAAAATATTTTACATATCATATAGCCTGGCAATTGGATGACTGACAACTCTAGCAGGTTTAAAGCCCGTGTTATGTCTTCTTGAAAGAGGTCTGATGACCTACATGATTGCCAAAGTTTCACATAATGACGACATTGTATCTACAAGTAATCCCTTTGGAAGCTCTGGTTTCAGGCTGCTGTCGATTCTCAGTTTCAAGCTTTCCCCCCTCATTACACTGTTAAAATTTCAGGCAAACACCCAGATATTCAAGGAATTACAACTGGTACGAAACAACAAAGTTTTATTGTATGCTGATGATATCCTACCCTCTCTTTTAATGCTAGCAAGGAAAGCCATGGTGAAGTGGATTGGCAAGGATCATCACTACATTTCTATGTGGAAATCTCAGAGGTTGTGAATCTGGAAAAGCAGCATCTCATCTCTTTGACATAGTTTCTTTTTTTGCTTTCGTTTGTTTACTTATATTTAAAAATGTAATAAAAAGAACAGTGTTATGCAAACTTTTCACCCCATGTACCAAAAATGAGAGCTTCACAGGATATTAAACTGAATACATTTTATATAACCTTAGTTTTATATAGAACCAATTTGATTTAACTGACATCTTAACTACGACACTTACAGCAAGTTATTATTTTCTAGAGGAGTCTAAGTCACGGTGACCTGTTAAAATCTTTGCTCTGGAAACAGTCAAACATCCACAGGAAGAACAATCTAAACACAACAGAACTGAAACACTGAACACAACACCGCAGAATTAAAGATGGGAAGCTAAGCAGTCTTGTTACTGCAAATGTTTTTTCATAATTATTAAATGAATCATGTTTGCGCCACTATATTTAATAAATAAACATTAGCTAAATCCACCGATTCAAATTAAATTGTTTGGCGTTTATAGAGTTTGTGCCGGTGAGATCATCTGCTGCTATGCTATCATCTGCTATTCAACCCTTCTGTTTGCAAGAGGAATCAAGTCAGAAGAAAGTTAGTCTTTAGAGGGCGCTCAGCTTCAGAAAGTGGATGAACTTGGCAGTCTGCACCATGGTCCTGTGACTTGTGAGTCATGCAAAATTCTCTGGCATCTTAGATTAAAAACTGATTCCTGACTGTAACACTTGTATTTCATAATCTTCCCTTATATGATGTAAGATTACTGTTACTGAAGATGAAATGTTTATTTTCTTCCCTCACGCCAGATGGCTGCCCCCCCACCCCTGTCTGAAAACCCCAACAATCTTCTCTCTACTATTGCAGGATTTTTACTTTTGCAATTTAAAGTGACTTGAGGGGACAGTTGTTGTTGATACTTTATAAATTTAAAAAATGGAATCAAATTGATCTTATTAAAATAAGATCCTTATCTAAATGACCTGGAAACTGTTTGTGACATCCCTGATAAAAGTGCGTTCTGCCATCATTGACACCATCAGCTTTGTTGAAATAAATACTATGACTCTCCAGCTAACACATGCACAGCAAAACCCCACAACAGCCATTAGGATGAGCATGCTTGGGCTCACCTCTCGCAGAATCTGGGCACACAATAAACAGCACGATGGCTGCACAGATCGGCACAAACACAAGGACTCTGGAGAGATAAAAAATTACACCCAAATGTAGATAGATAGAACTGAACTGTCGTCACAAATAATTGCTAGTGCTTTTCAGATGTTTTATCTGCATGTGCAAAAAAACCCCACAAAATACTGTGTACCGTTTACCTCAGGTGAGGAGCAAAGTTGCTGAACATGATCAGCAACTTTTTTCCAGGTTTATACGACTAGTAAAAGCTGCAGCAGCGCCGTTAGTCGGTATCTTTTACTTGAACCATGTAGGGGATCTTGCAGCTCTGCTGGTGCTTGTCAGTCTGATTGGAGGCAATACAGTTCACCTGGCCTCAGGTGACCAACTTCCTGGAGCTATGAGCAAAGGGCTATTTGTTGTTTTTCTGACTTCAGTGAATTTTATGTAAAACATTAACTTTCCTTTTTTGTCTACACTCCTCTTTCCTTTGAAAGGCCGTACATTTCCCCTTCAATTTACTTATCAGCTTTTAATTATGACAATAATAAATTCAAACTTTGTTGTTTTTTATCAAAAGGCAAATCACTAAAAATCCACAGAAAGCTTCAAACTGTGTTTTTTTAAAAATGTGTTTATTTTTTTAAATATTAAATACTTTCATAAAAACAAATAAAAAAAAACAATAAATATCAAAACAGTTGCATCTGTACATAAGTGGGGCTGAAAAGGCTGCTTTGGCATCGCATTTGGCTACACAGCGGCCAAACAAGGAATCAAAACATTCACAGTGTCCACATGGCTTTATCATCATCGCCATCAAGTCCATTTTAAGATGATTCGTCACTCATACTGCATTACTCTGGGGCCATATGGGCTGCTCAAAACATGTGGCAGGACATCATGGCGAGGGCCCTCAGGTCTTCACTGGTCATACAGTCTTCTGAAAGAAAGAGAGAGCACATTAGAAAACAATGAACAACTTAATTCAATGGAAACCTCCCTAAAGTTAAAGAATGTTGTCATTGAATGGATACACATGCCAGTTCTTACAAAAGGTACCGAAGAAAGTGTGATCAAACCAAACTATAGTGTGACTAAGTTTGCATCTCTTTACAGCACTAATCATTTACTTAAAATAAAAAGTTGGCTATTATTTTCCTTTTAGTTCCTATAGCAGTTGGATTATTCATGTGAAGTTTTTTTCCTTAAGATTTCAGAATAAAATCACTAAATGGACACAAACTTGAGATTTTTAGATGATATTTTGACAGTCTGGTTTCGCTGATACTTAATCGAGGATAAATCTGCCAGTGAAAGTATCATAAACCACAATCAGGGTCTCTCTTACCTTCTCTTCTCTGCTGGCCCTTGCCGTTTATCGCCTGCCAAACTTTCTTCAAAGACCGCCGGAGTCTCCCGCCTCCTGTGCCCGCGGAAGACTCGCTCTCCTCGGCTGGAGTCTCGGGAGCTGTCGCTTCCTCCTCGTCCCCTTGAACCTGATCGTCCACGTCGGGCTCGTTGAGGAGTCCCGCAGCCGTCAGCCGCTCCAGTGCGCTCTCGTCCACCCTCAGCTCGGCTCGGATCTTCCCATGATCGGAGATGGATGTGATGTGTCGGCACAGCGGGCATACGATCAACCTGCCAGCCCCCAGATGCGCATCTCCGGGTCCCAGGGGCCTGGACAGGGCCAAGAGGCAGCTCTCGCAGAAGCTGTGCTTGCACTGGAGCTCCCGGGGACACCGCCGACCCGCGTTGTAGGTCTGGTAACAAACCCCGCACTCGAGTTCCTCTGCGCACATGTCGTTTTCTGATGCTGGCGTTTCGTCCTTAAAGTTTGAATGAACCAGAAGGCGAGTCGCTCTCAGCTTTATTCAAACTGCACCGAGAGAGGCGGGGCGTGGACGTCCTGTCGGAAACCTAACCTTTCAGACCCAACTAAACACGGCCGATGAGTCACAAGCCCCACGTGATGTAACGATACTGCTGACAATGACGCCATGAGAAGTGGTTCCAAAACACACAGACACCCACACCCAGCTACAGTAACACAGTAACAAGTGTGTATCTACACAGAATATCCACATTAAACATACAGAGTTTGTTTTCATTCCTCCTTGTCTCTCACACACTCCTCTATCACTGTGCAGTACATGACAGGCAGGAGGGCAAGATACAACAAGTCAAGCTGTGTAGACATTTCTAATAGTCCCAGGAAGTTATCTTCAGAGATCAGAGAAATGTCTTTCACATATCAGACTAGGCTTTTCCTTCTTATCTAGTTGTGTATGTGTGTATATGCGTGGGTGACGTCGGCTCTTCCCTCTCCACAGTAATCCCCCAAATAAAACTCCTCCTATCAGATAATCCAGCCCTAACTCCTTTCATGGTGATTTCCGCTGTGCCACAGTCTCGGCCAAAAATCACAAAGCCAGAACCTCTCCTGTTCTCTCCGTTTGTGTGTTTCCTGTGTGAGTTGTAGAGTCTTTTGTTCTCTCTGTTCTTTTTACGCCTTCCCACTTTTCCCCCCTGCATTGATCTTACTGTACAGGGTATAATTATGTAAAGCACCAGGTCTCTTTCTTAATACTCAAAGGAAAATGGGATCATATCCTGTGAAGTATTTCGTTTTTGTTTTTTTTAGAAAAGGGGTGTTTGGGTTTTTTGTAATGGGTATATACATGAACCACTTTTCACCTGTTTAACTACAGACACACAGAACTTATACTGAAATGTTACGACTAATGTTTCAAGTCAACAAACCTAACCAGGAGTGATGCTCACTGATGCAAATATCCAATTAGTCAGTCACATCGCAGCAACTCGATATATTTAGGCATACGCCTGCCATGTAAACTGGAGCTGCCAGGGATCGAACCACCTGCCTTCTGAATAGTAGGCCTGGTCTACCTCCTGATCTACAACCAGACAGATATAAAGGCAAAATGGGCTCTAACTGGTTTGCTCATGCCTACTTGAGAAGTAGGGCGTGTGTCTATAATTTTAAGGGCTTTCTGAATCTTGCACAACCAACCTTTAAACACAGCATGTGTGATACAAACAAACTACGCCAACGCCAACGAACACAAGGGACAGACCTCAGGTGGGTTACATGTCGGTTTCACTTGCTGTTTACGCTTCAGTACAAGTTTACAGTTTTATTTGTCATATGCAGGAAACAGCAGCACACACTTTATTCCCGGTAAGCAAAGCTAAGTGAACAGGTACCTTCCAAGTAATATAACAATAAACTAAATAGTAGGTCAGATCACTTAGATCAACATGGGTGTGTAAAATGAGTGAAAAAACACTTTAAGATCAACAGTTTAGGAAAATCATATCGAAAAATCTTAAGTCACAAGTTAAACTGTCTACTGTGAAAATTCTCCACCTGAGCTGTTTCAGGTTTCTGAGCTGGTCAGCAGGATCTCAGTAATGCTAAAGAGAAAGGAACCAGCCGTCAATTAAAAACCAGTGATGGTCTTTGCATGGAGCCTGCATCTCACGTGTTTATATCGCTGTATTAATTACAAAGGTGTAAAAACTATACACCTTCCAAACCGATACCAAAGTTTCTCTGTATGTGAGGAAACCTCTATGATGATCAGTTTCTCCATTTGAAGAGCATGAGAGGTGGCCACTGAATGAATCAAGGAATCTGAGCATGTATGCTATGTATAAACTGCAAGGATGTTTAATAATTTCAGCCTAAGCCCTACTTTCTATTTTAAAATCCCAACATGCTGACTGTGTGGAAGCATAATAACATGATACGCAAGCGGAGTAGTGCAAGTCATGATCGAGAGACACCAATCTGTCATTTTCTGTCTTTTGTGTCCTGGTTACCTTTACATCACTGAGGGTTTAATTACTGCTCAGCGAGCCACACAGGTGCCTCACTGGGGACCAGACGGATAAAATCAGGAGAGACTGAGCGAAAACAAAAGGTTGCCAGTCAGCTGAGCTCAGACATTATAAACTCGCCTGATTAATGTGCACCGTAACGAGAACAGATCTGTACCGACATGAGAGAAACTGCGTGTGCCTGTGAAGAAGAAGGCGCCGGTGTTGTAGGTGGGAAACAAAGGTTCCTTGGATGAGTGGGAAGCGGAGCGCAGTGGGTAAGTGACTCTCTGATCTCTTTTACGTTTGTGATGATGGAGCGCTGTGTGTTACTCTGTGTACAGTCCCAGCAGGCCCGCTCGCCTAGAAAAGAGTTCACTTAAGTATGCATAGCTGTCTTCCACAGGTCGCTTTCATTCACTAAAATGCTTAGTTTGGCTCTAAAAGTCGACTTTCTGTTCTCATTGCATGAATGTGCTGATGACTTATTGAAGAAAGGCTTTCAGGTTGCCATGGACCGATTCAAAGGGGACCCGGTGTGCTAAGCAACAGTCCCCCACTGAGTGTGTGTGGCTTACCTCGTCATTGTCCCGTGCGAGACACAAATATAGAAAAGCAAAGCGCCAGTAAAGCTACACAATTCTACTGATTCCTTTCATAAATCACAGATCAAATGACATCAACAAATGTTACAGACTGTCAGTGTGTCTGACCAAAAGGTTTTACGCCTTAAAGTAAAGTATTGTGTATTTCCTTGTATCGTTTTTATGGTATATACAGTGCCGTGGGAAAGTCTTGACTGTGCCATGATTGCTTTACATTTTGATACCAAGGAGCCAGAGTTCTTGTAATTTTTAAAGTTGACTTGAGCAGTATTTCTCCACAATTTCCAAAGGTCATGTTCAGTCCAGTCCTTATGCCTGACCATTTCCAGAGGAGTGGTTTTGTATTAACCTCTTAACACTCACCTGTGAACCACTCAAGTCTAAAACGTATCTAACTCGAGGGATGAACGGTTTTTGTGTCTACACATAACAGAAAACTTAAAACATAAAATGGCGTGGTTTTTGTGAGTGAGTCTCAAAGACCTATCAGCCCAAAGCTTTGCATATTTCAGCATGGTGTGCAGTGTGTCCTCAAAAAATCTGAGGAAACTGGGCAAAAGAAGAAGCAGCAGGTCTAAAAAAAACTATCTACAGCAGATGCTGTTCAAACCTTCTGTGTATTACAAACAACCAATTACAAGAAAGTTGCCTTAAAGAGAGAGGCACTAAAAATGGGTTGTTTTTGTCACAGGATGAACAGCGGGGCTGCACTTAAGTATAAGAAAAAAAGCATTATTTAAAATATAAATTATGCAAAGCTACTGTAGTAGAATCCAAGAATCAGAAACTGTGGAAATGAGCATAACAGTTTCCCTGAATTTGACTTCTGGCAGCAGCTTCTCATTGCAGACAACCTTATCAATCTTCACATCTAATGACAGGAAAGCAAAGCAGGGCATTTCCCAAAAAGTCTTCTTCCCATAAAGATTTTATTTGACTCTAACACAGCCACGGTGTTAAAATGCTGGGCTGCTGTGTCAATTCAACACACCTTTTGAAAAGAGTCTTTGTGTTAGAGATCCACTTAGTTGATTTAAAATTACACTTCCATGAAGTAGAAGAAAGCCGGTAAAAGCCAGCCCAACAAAAACGCTGGGTCTTACATCACCCTGAGTTCAGTATGACATCACTCAGTAAATAAATAATGACTTCTGGCTCGGTACACGCAATCTGTTTGCAACACAAACCGCTTCCCCTAAGTGCCTCCAAATACAGTAATTTTGATACCAACATTTCTTATGTTTTCTTAATTTAAAAAAAAAAAACAGCTGCTTTGAATGACTGAAGTGGAACAAGCCTGAGCTGGGAAAAGACGACGTGCTCTGACAAACACACACACCCACAAATGGAGAAATCTTAGAGTGACTGATTACTTCCTTTCCCGACTATTTTGTATATTTTTCTCTGACTGTGTGTGTGTGTGTGTCTGTGCTATCTAGCACGCACTCAAGGGCAAAGGTGATTGTGAGTAAGTGAGGGGGGTGGTGGATGGTGGATGTGTGAGCGGTTAAACGGATGAATGCTATGACTCATGGGCCGTGGAATCTGTTCATGAAAGTTAAAGAAACAAAGGATCTTTGGGGGAGCAGATCCTGATGTTTCTGTCTCACGGAAAGTCGACATGAAGTTTATGTTGATCATGTTTTCTCTCTACAGAGTTTAACATCTTTAGCTAAAAACTCATCCCCGACTTGCCTCTCGCCAGTTCTTCTACATCCACCCACTCCCACACCATGTCAGGGCATGTTGCCCCAGTGCCGCAGAAGGGGGATCCCGCTGCTGCTTCCGTGCCCAGCCGTGGCTCCGGTCCAGGGGAACCCATGGATGTGGAATGCCCCATCTGCTACCAGGAGTACAACTGCTACAACAAATGCCCCCGGATGTTGGAGTGTCTCCACGTTTTTTGCACTGAGTGCCTCCAGAGGATCCAGCTCTGCCCCCCTGACGCCCACAGCCCACAAGCCATTCCTTGCCCTCTCTGCCGCCATCTGACCCCACTGGAAACCGGGGATGCCCTCACCTTACCCTGCAACTCCCGCATCCTGTCCAGGCTGCCCCCCGGGGCCTTCCACCTGCCCATGACTGTGACCTCGCGGATGGCTACAGTCACCCAGAGAGTGGTACTCTCCATGGAGGGCAACAGCAACAGGGACACCCGCTTCATCATCTTACCCACCGTCAGCCTGCGGGTGCAGCAGATGCACCCCGAAACCCCTTATGGCACAGCGCCTGGCCTGGTGGGCGAAGAGGAGATCATACAGCAGAGCAGGAAGACGCTGTTTTGTGTACAGATCCTGGCTGTCATCTTCTGGGTGCTGTTTGTGATCACTTGTGTGTTCGGGGTGGTGTTTGGGCCACATTTCCTGAACAGGAAATTTTAGAGTTACAGAAATTGTTTGCCAGTCTTTTTCTATTAACATGCTTTTTTAAGTGTACTTAGCATTCACCCTGTAATCAAATTAAGTTTTTACTTATTAGAGCTGCTCCTTTATTCAAAAGGGGTTGCTCCAGAAGACAGCTCTGCATATGGGATTTGGTAGAATTTTTTTGTGTTACAGTGGATACCCTTCCTGACACAACTCCAAAGGAGTTTGTGTCTCCTCCTGATCTTGAACTGGTGACCGTTCACATTCAAACTACTACACTAGAGTCCAATCCTTAAATGTGTCCTTACTGAATGCCTTAAGTACAGATTTTTAATCAGTGATAGCTTGATAAAGCGTGCCCCCTAGTGGTTAATAGGGAAACAACCAAACCCTAAGGTTTCTTTAATCGTTCTCATCATGCTTATTGTGTTTGATAATATCATTTTGCAGCGGCTGACTCTGCTGCCAAAGAATAAATTAAATGAGGTCCTCAGTCCTTACATCAGTCCTTTACTTTGTGCAGGGTGTGCACATGTTTGGAAATCAGTGAAAGTGGCCTAACTTTAATAATCTACTTGAGAACGCACATGTATTTATTTCATCAGTGTGCACTCATTTCTCTCACCTGTGATGTAAACTACAGCAAACGTAATTGAGCATACAAAAGTTTGAACCGTACCTCACACAGAAACTTCAGTACACAGTTATAACTGTTTTTCTTGGATGAACACATCTGCCCCATTATGGAGAATAACTTTCATGGTAAGTGATATGATTTCTCTGTGCTTAATATGTTGGTATTATGCTTTGTGAAGTTGTAATTATTAAAGGAAGGAAAATGAAGTACTGAAGGGGGGCATGTAGAGGGTTGGTGGGACAGATAGCTGCAAGAAGACAGATAGCGGCAAGAAGATGATTAGCAATGAATAAAAACACGAGTACACATGAGTTTCTTTTTAACCTGTGGCTAGACAAACATTGTGCTGATATTAATTATTAATTTCTAGTTTTAGGTCATTTGAAACATGAAATATGCACTGTGTTAATAAAAAGCTCACCCTAAGCACTGTATTCTTCTGTTTGACATTGCCACCCAATTAAACATGCAGTTTGTCCCATTAGTGCCTTTTGTCACCCAGTGTCCAGGTTTCAGTTCATTTCAAGGGTACCTGTGGCTCAGGTGTGGGTCAGCAACGAATCAGAGGGTCAAAAAACAGAGCAATTACCAATAAGTGATTTTAGATATTTTCCAAAAAGTTATTTTAAATTTTAAACTATTATAAATGACTTATTGGCCTATAATTCCCCCCCCCCCCCCCAAAAAAAAAAAATGTCAAAGATGTCTCTCATGAATGATGTCATGGCATTTTGACTCAGAAAGAACATTCCTGTCACTAAAAGGCTAAAATAAGCTGCAGTCAGTTTTTGGCAGAGTTACTGTTATATAGCTTTTATTTATCCGGATGCAAAGTCTCATTGACATTAAAAATGTCATTTTCAAGATCACAATTCTATAAAGATAGTTCTTGTGGCCAAAAAGGTCTGGATTCATTATAATGTAGACACAATAACGCAGATTCATGAAGACACTTGCAAAATAGGTAATTTCTTTATTTTATATATAAAGGTACTGAAACCTTCGTTACCCTTTTGCATCCATCGCAGTGGTGTTAATGTTAGAGAAAATGGTGCTTATGGACATATAAAAGCACTTTATGAATGTGTGTGACTGGGTGAATAAAGGCTCGCAGTAAGAAAGCCTTTTGAGTGTTTAACCTGAGTAGATAGGCGCTATTTAAGCACCAGTCCATTTATCATTTACAGTCTTGAAGTTTAATGCTCCATACTATTTAACCAACTGATGGAAATAAAAGCTCATTATTAAAATGTTAGACTAAAAAACAAAAAAAGTATTAAAAGAAATATTCAGAAAAATATATGAACGTGAACAGGCTGTGAATATATAGTATAAAATACCATTAGAGACGCTTTATTTATGTATGTAAGAATACTAATACTACAAGGTCGGGGGGGGTGTCTGGTTCGGAAGGGTACGTAAAAAAAAGAAAAGAAGGGGGTACGTCTTTACGTCACACGCCGCGTTGGCTCGCAACAAGTGGTGAAAAGTTTTCAGACCCCCCCTCCCCTGTATGTTTTTGTTGGGGGAAAAGTTGTTGGGAGTTAGGTCGTGTGAATGTAGCTTCCCCGTATTTTTTCCCTCGCCTCTCGGTAACAGTGGGAATGCGAGTTTTTACTCCAGGGAAGTCGAGCTTCGAGCAGGGTTTTTCCTCCCTACGTCCTCCGGCTCGGACCGAAAATCTCGGTGGCCCTCATCGTTTCACCTCTGCCGTCTCGTTAGCCACCTAAGCTAGCTCCGCCGCCAGCTAACTGCCCCACAAAGTTATCGCTACCTCGTCTCACGGTGTGTGTATTTCTTTCGGAAACTTCCAGGTCGGCAGGAAAAGAAGAAGAAAAAAGAAACCGCAAACGTAGAGATGGCGGAAACCAAAATAATTTATCATATCGACGAGGAGGAGACGCCGTATTTGGTGAAGATTCCCATCGCTGCCGAAAATATCACTTTGCTGGATTTTAAACAGGTCCTGAACAAGCCAAACTACAAGTTCTTCTTCAAGTCTATGGACCAAGACTTCGGGTGAGCTCCAGTGATTTCTTTCCTTCCCCTCTCTCTGTCTCTAGTAGAAGGAGAGCTGTGAGCTTTGCATGCAAAATAAGGAGATCCATCATGCAAACGTGAATGTAGGCACAGAAATTTTGGAAAGCAGCCCCCCTTTTGTTGTGCTTGGATTTTCTGATCGGAGGAGTGACTTCCCAGAGCTAACGTGCGTACATAGTTGTGGGAGAAAATGCTGTTTGTATCTCTAAAACCACTCTATCCCATCTTGTGAGCAGTTGTGGTATATTTGTCGCTGGGGGTAACTTATGGTTCGAGGGAGGGTGAACATGCATGAAGCCAGCCTGTCTGGACCCCAGTCCCCCAAGCCCGGCCTTAATCAGAAAGTTGTAATGAGTGGTGATGAATATTCAAATACCAGAGGTAGCTGTGTCGGCTGGGACTTTTCTCAGAAAACATCATCATTACAATGGGAGGCATTCCCTGCCCCTGCTGCTTTTCTTTGCCCTAATCCTCATGCCTCCCTCCCTCCTTCAGTCCATCATCTGCTGAAATCCTCGCCTTTTCTTTCTTTCGGGTTTTGTCTCCCCTCTTTAACACTATGGCCTCCCAGCCATCCGTTCATTCCCCCAATTCCACACACACACAGACACACACAAAACCTAAACTTCCTTAGAAAGAGCCGTCTCCTCGCCTCTATCAATTCAATCTTGCTGTGTGTTTTCGCGCAGAGGAATGCATGTTTGTGGTTTATTCACACAGCGAGAGACCCTTAGGGTTTCTGTTAAATACATTGTAGTCTTGGATGAAGATTTGGTCTGGGCTATTTGCCTCTTTTACTCCGTTTGGATGGCACCAGGGAGCCTGTGCCAAGCCAGCCCTAATATCAACCCGGAGATGAGGTGGATTTTTTGGCTTTTCACTGGGCTTTGACAAAGCTGGTGGGCCACTATTAGCTGTCAACAGAAGCAACATCAATATCAGATCTGTTTAAAAATACTGTACATCTGGTCTAACCAGTGCCTGTAACCCCCCCCCCCCCCCCCCCCCCCCCCAAAAAATAAATAAATAAATAAATAAAGATTGGAAGTTGCAGTTTACCTAATGTAGTCGAGCTGTTTACATCATAGCGTTGAGCCTGGACAGTATATAAAAGATGGATAGTTTTGGGATGGATGGGCATGATTTTCAATTCTGAAAAGTGAAGCTAATGTGGAAGTACCTTGTAATAAACAGTAGGGGGCGACTCTTCTGGTTGTGAAAATAAGTCTGCTTGCATAGAAGTGAACAAAGTGATGTCACTCCAGAATTAGAGTGTTTAGTGGGAACGTTGTAAAAGTGAGGAAAAACAGGATTTGTTTTGCTTTTGATTAAGGTAGAGCCAGTGGTGTAGCACTAGTAATGCAGTATAGTGTTTGTTTTTCTGCACTTAAAAACAACGCTGCAGCACATTCGTGGCTGGAGCCTGGCCTGTGCTCTGCGTATGGCTTATTCAGTGAATCACAAATGCACAGAAGTTGTAGTTTTTATACTCTTTACCATTACCAGTACCATTTTGGATAGTAACCTCGGGGTTTATGGGACTGCTTCGTTTTTCTAAGTAGGAAATTCAAGTTGAGGGGTACGTTCCAGTTAAACATTCCAGCTGAGAACTCGGATATCTGGACTTTCATACAAATCTCTAACACAGCATTATGGTGGGGCTTTCTTGTGTTTGGCAACCTGCTGTTGTATGAGTGAGCTCAGATTTAAAAGTCTGAATTCTGCTTCTGCAGCAAATCTAGTAATGTAGAGCCCAAGCAAGTGCCAAACACTGTCGTCTGCATTTATACCCGTAGGAGCTGCACAGACGACGATGTGTACTTACATTTCTAGGGAGATGTGTGGCAGGTTATGGCATAGGTTTTTAGACTAGTATGAACACAATGATGGCCATGTTTGGCCTACGTATTTGAAACCCATATTTAGGATTTGGGATCCATCACCTAAGCATACCATACTATAGCATCTTTCTTTTTTTTTTTATAAAACAGTTTAAAAGAACTAAAACGAACACAAAGTGGTGTACATTGGAACTAAATGATAAAAATACACAAGATTGAACTAAAAATCAATTAAATAGGTCAAATAACAACAAGAAAAAGAGACTTCACCATTAAGGTGATGCTTTCAAATATCTTCCATATATATATACTAATATAATCACTTACTGTTTATTACATGTAACATGAAGAAAACATGTTACTTGATACTCTGCTCACTGACTGTTTATTTTCTATTGAATTTCCTTTCAAAAGCACCACAAACTGACGCTACCAACATGAAGTTTGAAACTTTAACAAAAAGGAAACTTTCCAGACTTTTTGGAGGTCTGTTGTATTAGTTTTAGTCTAATGTCCCAAAGAGTGCGTGTGTGTGTGTGTGTGCAGCTGTCATGTGCACAGTAAGATAATTGGCGAGCTTTTCAGTCAACGTGTCGGTTTATTATGTTACCTTTACTAGACTTTGTAAGTTAACTGTCAGATTAAGAGCTTGTCCCTGTGTAACTGGGTAACACATGATTATGTTTAGACCCCGTGTGCTTGTGTGTGAGTACTAAATGTTAAACGTCTCAAACAAGCCACCCTCTGGAAACTCTCAAAGACTGTATGGCCTGTCTTTAAGTTAAATTGCACTGTCTGGCATCATGCTCTCTCATTTGAATATCTCCAACTGAGTTCAGATGAAAAATTTCAAACATAGCTCTGAGTCAGCTGTCCAATCAAAGCAGGGACTTTTTCTCCCCCTCTCTTCCCCCTGCTCTCTCTTAACCAGGAGAGGAGTGTGTAATAGTGTGTGTTTTCATTTGTCCTGGGTTGAGGCCAGCTGTCGAGGAGATCTGTGTGTGTGGCAGAGCAGGCCAGGGCTGGTGCTAGGAACCTGGACCTGGACAGGGGCCATTTGCTGGGTGTCTGGGGTGTCTATGGGGAGAAGAAAGGGAGAGAAGGAACAGGGTGGTGTTCACTTAGAGTCACTGGATATTCTGCTGTATACATGTGCGCTGAGAAGGGATCAGGGAGCTGTTTGAGTAAGATTAATTGTTAGAACAGCAATGCCGTGTTGAGAGTGAGGAATTTAAGGGTAGCAAGGGACTTGAAGAATGGTAGTCGGCAGGGAAAAGTTTAAGTTAATCCAACAGGACTCTGCATATTTCAGAGTTGTTTATGCATTGTATTCGAGGCATTTCAGTATGTGAGTGAAATGACTTTCGACTGTGGTCTCTTGTTTGTTTGGGGGACAGAGGAATGACGACAATCTTACTCTCTGCAGACAATTTGTGCATCTGTCCATCTGCCGTCTAGGTGCAGATTTGTGCTGAAAAAGCGTAATGGATAGGAAGAAAAAATATTGTTAGCTACATCAGTAGCCACATAGACAGGGCTCTCAAAACCTGCAGCAGATCCTCAATAGTGCCCACTACAATCCGGCTGTATGCTAGCATGCACCCACAAAACCAGCTCTCAACAGCTGCTTACAAAAGCCCAGTGGAACCTGACCAAGTCTCACACACTTAAGAGGAGGTACGCTGGCATGTGAAGCTGGAAAAAGGAGACTTTTGGAGACGCTTGAACAGCCAAGTGTCCTCTATGTAGCACTTACGCCCAGCTCGGTCTCTTGGAACTACTGTAGCTGAAGCCAAATGTTTGCCTCTCTGTAAACATGGAAGTCTTAGATGGAGGAGGGGAAAACTGCCAGACGGATGTGTTGTCTTTAAAGAATTTAGACCATGTTGGCTATTAATGTTAAGTAGCTGCTGTTATCTGTAATGGCTTTGCATGCAGATTTAGTTGACCGGGTTGTGTAATTCACAAGTAGGCTCAATGTGTTTTAGCTCATTGTGGTAAAAGAAGAAATTCCACAGTGTCTGTGAAGCAGTTTTGTGATGTTTGTTGTTAGTGTGCTGATTCATGGCTCCATGACTTGGGTGGTATTTTGGAAATAAGATTAGAAGCAGGATCCCAGTGATAAGCTTGTACTTATACTGGTGTGGAGTTTACTTTTAATGGGGGCTAACTGAAGCTAAATTAGTTAAATGTTGCTTTAATATTCATTTAAACCTCTTACAATACTGCTACATTACATTTAGATCAACTTGATATACATTCAAGGAATCTGAGGGCAGGAAGGAGACTGACTGTTTTGGCTCTCCTTTGTGTACAACTAAGATATTAGCAAAATGACACCACGCCAACACTGTGGAAGTCGCATTCGCACTTTAAGAATAAGTGCAATTTTGTTAATACAATAGTCCGAAAGAACAAGAAAGGTGATGGATTTGTGCCAGAGGAAGTAACAGAGGCTCATCAGCTTTACTGTAAAGATCATCCTCCCCTAATAGCCTATTCAGTAAGGAGCCAGTATAATTCAGTTCAGGTTTAGTTATATAGTCCCAGTTCACAACAGCAGTCGCTCAAAGATACTTGCAGGGTTATTGCAGGATTAAGATGGTACATTGTTACAGAGAGAACCCCAACAATTAGATAAGCCCTGGTGTGTGACTACAAATGCTAAAAAAAGCCAGTCCTAGGCAAGGTTTCCTCTACCTCTGCTGACTGAATCCAAAACATTTTTAATACAATTTCTGTGCCCTTGTTTCGTTTCATTTCATTTCAGAGATATTTTTGAGAGACTCGACTGGGTCACACTAGTTTCTTTCTTCTGCTGTCGTCACACTTCAGGGGTGTTTTTTGCCAGCCCCTAGTTTGGTAGTGTTGGTGAGATACTTGGATGTGTTATACAATCAATTCCCTATTATAATCAAAAACATGCAAATTATTTTATCCTTAAACCAAGTTTTTCTTATATAAAGGAATTTTTTGTACCTCCCAGAGAGGTTCTGTTCAACCATGAGTTGAACCCCTTCTTATCTCTATTGCCTTTACTCTTCATAGCAAGTAATCTGACTGGCCTATGTAGCCACCCACCAAAAACACAAAACAAAAGCCTTTAAACTCATTATCCTTTTTGTTTCATTAGAAAATGTTCCTCAGGTTTGGCCGAATGCGATCCTCCTCCCAGCCGTCCAGTTTTTCCGTGAAATCAGTTTTAATATGAGTGTGATCGACTGCAGCTGCATTGATGTGGCTGTAAGCTGATGATTTACCCAGATGGGTTTTGAGTTAACCCTGGCACTTTGATTTGGTGCAGCTGTGTTGTTGTCACGGGCTCATATATTTCATGTAATGTGTCGGTAATGTAAACTGTTTAATTCCCCTCCGCACTTTCACTTTTTCCATCTATGACTTAATGTCGTTTTCAGCCCTTTTTTCTCCACTGCAGTGTACCATACAGATCACACTTATCATGATGTCAGAAAACCAGAACCGTTCAAACCTACTGAACCTCCCTGTGTGTCTCTGTTCTTCAGGGTGGTGAAGGAAGAGATTTCAGACGACAGTGCCAAGTTGCCATGTTTCAACGGCAGAGTGGTGTCATGGGTAAGAGATGATAAACTTGCTGTTTATTTTCTTTTTAAAGCAGGAGTGGAAGCTATACACATTTCCCTGCTAACCTTTCTTTTTCCATCATTTCCTCTTGAGGCTTGTCTGAAAATGTCAAGACTTAACTTTAATCTCAAGAATAAGCCTACATCATGTTTAGCCAGAGGGTGTTTGCAAAAACCACCTCTTCTTTTTCCTGTGTCTTCCTTCAGACCTCCCTCAGACCAACAGTCTTGTCTAACCAGCAGCAGTAAAATGAAGTAATTAGATTTCAGATTTTTAGCCATTAACTTTGCACAATTATATGTCATCAGAGAGTTTGCACATCTGGTCCTGGCTTGCTCTTTGGTGAAACGTTTGGAAACTTGGAACAGGAAAAAAACTGAACCAGAGTAACTGTCCACCCAGGTAAAACAGGAGGGAGCAGATTCAGCAGAAGTATGGGAAAATTGTTCTTGGAGCTTTATCAACAGTCTGAGTCACTGGTAGTTTTGCTAGACTGTTACTCTCAGACTTCAATAAATCTTTTGTCACTTGAGAATTTTCTTACACTGAGCGCCTTGAACCGACTGTTTCTTTGCATGACATTTCCCTTTTAAACATTTAAAAGAGATTTGTCAAATGAAAGCGTGCACATCTTAACCTGGAGACAGACATGATGTCCATGTTTGCAGTAAGGCTGATGCACTTTTTCCATTTTTCTGAGAGAGGGTCCCTACAAATATTTTCCATATCATAGTTATGCTTCCATTCAGCTTGAGAGGGGTCCTTTTTGTACCATTTGTTTTACCCCGTTATGTGTTTTAACACCGAGGGCAGTAGAGATAAAGCTCTTATCTGCTTTATATTCATAGGTGTTTTTGTGTTGTTTCCTCTGCTATTTGTGTAAATTGAAAGTTTACAAAATTTCCATCCATCCACCTTCTGCCTCTTATCTGGGTCCAGGTTGTGGGACAGTAGTCTAAGCTGAAATGTCTAGACTTCCCTGTCTCCCTGACGTTTATTCTAGCTCTTTCAAGGGGGACAACGCAGGCAGTTTCAGGCCTGGGTCTAATCCGGGGCCTGCTCCCACTAACACATGCCCAAAACACTTCACCAAGAAGCATCCAGGAGGCATCCTAGTCAGATGCCTGAACAATCTCAACTGGGTCCTTTTTGTGTGGAGCATTAGCAGCTGCAGTTTGAGCGCCTCCTTAACTACCAACTCCACAGTCTATCTTTAAGGCTGGGCCAAGCCACCCTTTGGAGGAAGCTCACTTCCTTCTCCTTGTATCTGCCATCTCGTAGTTTCAGTGGATACCCACAGCTTAGGGCCGTAGGTCAGAGTAGGAACGTAGATCGACTGGTAGAGCAGCGGCTTTGCTTTCAAGCTAACTCTTACTTCACCACAACAGACTGATATAGCATCACTGCTGACACCACACCAGTATACCAGTCTCATGCTCCCCTCACACCTCAGTGACCCTTTAAATTACCCCACTTGGGGCATCCCACCCCTTTCCAGCTGAGAACTGTGACCTCAGACTTGGAGGTCCTTATTGTCAAAGCACAAACTAAATGCCTATTATTAAATTTACGCATTTACATCAATGTCAGCAAAAACTCAATACTATAAACAAGATGCTATATTAAACTGGCTCTCATTAAAAAGATAGTTCATTATTTTCTTTGCCAGGTAATTGTCAAATCTGGCCGGGGTGGCTGCAAGTCCTTATAAAGCTTTTATCTTAAATACGTATTTGCTAATAAACAACCTTAAAAGTTTTAAATGGTCTTAAATTCATTTTAAATGTGTCTTAAATTTTTTTTTAGTCAACTCGCAGCTAAAATGTTGACCAGCAACATTAAAATTTTCACTCTGTCTACACATTGATATCCTACAATGTGACTGCATTGTCAAGCTGAGCTATTTTGGAACAACTGGACCCCCGATTTAGAAGGCGATATTAGCAGGAAAGCATGCATCACAGTTGTTTACTTGCAGCAATGCATGACTTGGCCATGTGCAAACACATAGAATAGTATTAGGCGAGAAAGTCAAGTTGAAATTCTGTAGCCGCACGGAATTTAACATATGCAAACATTTAAATGAGCATATCGAGATAGAAAAGGCGTTTTTAAGTTTGCCAAACAAATTCACAAAGGAAGCAAATGTTTCTCTGATTGTGTTAACTGATACTCGAGCCGAGCTGCACGCAGCGTGGCTTGTTAGCAGTTATAGCACAGCGAGTTGCCAGGTACAGCTTTCATACTTTCCATTTCTCTTGTAGAAGACCCAGTTGTTGTACTCCACCCTGCGGGTTGCATTTAAAAGGAGACAAAACACTGAGACTTGGCCCAGATAAGAAGGACAGGGGCTGGAGCATCTGTTAAGTGCATAAGAACTCAAAGAGAGGGAGAACAAAGCTCAGACACCAGAGGGACTGATATGCGATCTGCACAGAGAGATGGATGAAGGGATCCCAGAAGATGAGTGTTTCACAGTTACGTAGCCATTAATGGAGAGCAAAAAGCAGGGAGTGACTGGATAAAGTGGGCGAACGTCTCTGTGCACATGCTTGTGGACATTTGGTTGAGTTATTTTGACAGGAAATACAAAGCATGTTTATATGAAGTCACTGAATGCACCAAACTTCCCAAACTCTGGAGCTCATATGAAGTTTATAATAAGAAACGTTATGTGTGGGCTCTGCAGTGATGTAAGAAGGCCTGGACTCCGCTCTCTGTGTTTCTATGGTCCATGTAATTGGAAGCTATATGCCATTCATCCTAATTGTTGATGTGTGATACCTCTCTCTCCCCTTGTATGTGTGTGTGTGGACACTTTTGTTGTATAATGAAGAGAGACAGGTTAAGTGTAGGATAGCGTTTCAGTTTGCCCTTGAGACCTTCGTCTGAAAAGAGTACAGTGTTTGTATGTGAAAGTAATTGACATAGTACCCGTTTTTCCTCCCTCTGCCCTCCACCTCCTTCCTTCTCGTCCTTTCATTCCTCTTCTTTTTTTTCACCCTCTCGTCTCTCTGCCCTCTCTTACTTTGTGCCAGTTTCTCACCACTCCACATACTTGCCTACTTTTTTCCTAATACTTTCCATCCTGCTTCCCTCGACCTTTACCTCAGATTCTTTCCTCTCTTTATTATTTTTTTGTGTTGTCTCTAAATCTTTTATTTTGCTTCCTTTTATATATCAGTTGGTATCTTCAGACACTCCAGCAGCAGAGCCTCCAGTGGCAGTGGTCCCCCCTGTGGAAACAACTACCCAGCCTTTGCCCCCTCCGCCACCCCTTCCTCCCCCACCTGCAGAGAGGACCGGGGGCATCGGGGACTCCAGACCACCATCTTTCCAGTAAGCAACACACACACACACACACACACACACACACACACACACACACACACACACACACACACACACACACGTGAATCATGAATCATTTACTGTGTATTTAAAGTGAGGGAAATGATTATTTGATCCCCTGCTGAAGTTTGCAAGCTTGCTCACTTATCAGGAAATGAACAGTTTCAAATTTTAAGGTAGTTTAAGGTAACATCAGCGAACAATCCTGAAAAAAACACTGCATAAAAGTTTTAAACTGATTTGCATGTCACTGTCATGAAATTAGTATTTGATCAACAAGTAAAACTTAGTACTTGGTGGAGAAACTCTTGTTAGCAAGCACAGCTGTAAGATGTTTCTTGTAGTTGGTCACCAGGTTTGCACAAATCTTTAAATCCTTTCTTAGCTGCCCCATGGCAGCTCAAAACTTCAGCTTCCTCCACAGAGTTTGTATAAGTCTGAGGTTTGAAGACTGGCTAGGCCACTTCATGATTTCCTGCTTCATCTGTAGCTGCTCCTTTGTTGCCTTGGTGATTTTTTGGTCATGCTAGAACATCCATCCATGACCCGTTTTCATCCATGACCCGTTTTCGGCGTTCTGGCTGAGAGAAGGAGGTTCTCGTCCGTGATTGTATATTACATGTCTTGTTCATTGACATCCTCGATGCAGTGAAGTCATCCTGTCCCCTTAGCAGAAAAACAGCCCCAATAATGGTTCCAACTCCTGAACTGCAGGGATGTGCTCAGCATTTTCCTCCTTTCAAACACAGTTGGTTGAGATGATGTCAAAGAGCTAGATTTGAATTTTACAGTGTTTATTTATCGGATAAAATAAGTTAAATGTCACTGTTATTATTGTCTGGCTGGAAACAGCGGAGGTGTCCAAATTCAGAGGCTGGGTCCACCTGAGGACCCGGCCTTCGTGGTCTAAGTGGGTCGGGTAGACCGGAAATGAGCGACCGTGAAATTGGACGGTCTAGCCTTCAGAACTACGTCACGAGCTCTCTCGGTGGAGTGAAACTCTGCCGTCTGCTCCTTGCTATCTAAAATATAACCGGACGCTGGCGTACATTTTCGACCATCTCACACTTCAGTTTAATCAGTTTTCTGTCTGACGTTTATTCAGCTGTGTGAAAACCGCCGGAGGAACCCTCCCGAGAGATTAATAAAGTTTTGTTTAATCTAATCTAATAATTTTAATCTCAGCCAAACCGATTTACTCACGAACAAATAAAACACTGAAAAAGCCAAACAATAACATGTTTAAGTTATTTAAGTGACTTATATATCATGTTTATCCTGAGTAGTGAAAGACCGCGGGGGTTTATAAACGATGTGCCGGGAGTTTGCTGTTCTCGTCAGCTCAAGTTTACACAGCTACATTCTCGCCTGAAAATATGTTGAAAGTTTATTTTGTGACCCAGAAAGAATAATTAGAGTAGTATTAAAACTAAGTAACTGCAGTAGTAGTAGCCATTGTTGGAAACTGGAATTGCCTGGGCCTATCTGGGGTATGGTTTTTAAATTTTGTTGTCCGGGTGGAAAATCGGGAGATTTTCGGCAGGGGCACTGAAATTCTGAAAGACATGCAGTTTGTGGGGATAGGTTAATTGGATAATCCAAATTGCCACTAGGTGTGAATGTGAGTATGAATGGTAGTCTGTCCTTGTGTGTTAGCCCTGCGACAGACTGGCGACCTGTCCAGGGAGTACTCCGCCTCTCGCCCTATGACAGCTGGGATTGGCTCCAGCACCCCCCGCGACCCTGAAAAGGATAAGCGGTAGCGAATGGATGGATGGATGGCACTGAAATTCGGGATTCTCACAGAAAAATCAGGAAGGGTGGCATGTATGGATGTTGTGTGCGCTGCAGGATTTCATTGCATTGTGCTCAAGTGTGTTACCAGTGTTGTTCTTAGCGACTGTGATCCCAACTGTCTTCAGGTCATTAACAAGCTGATCTCATGTAGTTTTGGGATGATCCACCACTTTTCACCCATTGTACTTGAAGACTTGCAACACACACCTGTGCTCCTCCTATAGTTTTAATTAGAAACTGTATATTTACCTGAATATCTCACACTCTCAGAGTATCAGGTTTACGCACGAATATGTGAGCTCATTTGAAACTGATCTTAGCTGGGACCGCCCTTGTTATTGACACAAGGAAAAGCTTTAAATCCCTGAGTAGACAGATCTGATTGAAGTGTTCCCTCACACAGTTTGAGTATGTTTTTTGCCATATTCAAGAACTTCCAGTGTGCTTTGAAATGTTGTGAAATGTGGTCTAGTTGGTTTGGATAGTTGGGGTTACTGCAGAAAACTGTAACATCACATTAAGTTGATATGACAAATGTGTCAACAAACAGTTTCCTAGTGATTATTCTTGTTTAACACTGTTTTGGAAAGATCTGCTAATCGCAGTGAACCAACTGGTTTCTCACTTTGTTTGCTGTCAGTTCCTGGGCAGGTATTCAACGCTGGGTTTACCAGAACCTGCATTGAGACAGAGGCTACCAAAAACATTAGTTTTGAGCTGAAAAAGCAAAACGAAGAAGTGAATGAAGCTTAAAAACTGTCAAGCTAATACAAGTCTTTAGAGCAAGAATGAGATCTCATCTTACATATAGTCATTTCATTTTTTAAAACAAACAAACAAAAACATCCATGCGCGTGCACACACGTGTGTGATTAGGACAGCTTTTAAAAAAGCAAAAAACCAGTATAAATTTCAAAATAACTATTTATTATTTATTTGTATTATATTATGTCATATTGTACAGCTTGTACATACATGTACGAAGAAGGTTAAAGTGGGACTTCACAGGTGGGCAAGCTGTAAGATCAGGTGTAGCAAAAATGTGTATCAGTGTGGGCCAAAAAATCAGAAGTGGTTGCACACTGTTTTGTATTGGGATATCCAGTAGATCTTTGCATTATTGTACATAAATCATAGGTCAGCTGTGATGAACTGCTACTCTGATATTCACTGCTCTTTGTGGATCGAGCCAATTGAACTCAACAGGATATAAACAGATGATTCAATAGCTGTAGGGATGATTTCTAACACCTGGGCAGTATAAAGCTAATCAAAAAGGTAGAATTCAGTGAGTGAATCTAATCAGCGTCACCAGCTTAGATATACATCGATGTTTGCTGCCTTTCATGTAATCTAATATTGATATTGATATGACCAATCCAACATTACTGAAAACTATAGTTGTAACCATAGTCCATCCTTTATCTTTATAAAAAACCAAGTATATCTGCACACTGCTTTTTCACGAGTCATTAGTAAGGAAGTAAAGAAGAAAAAGTAAATTAGTTATTTGTTTCCATAATATGTTTGGAGCTAGACCGACACCTTACTGCTCATACGTGACAATCTTCAAATGTAAGGGTCTCTGGTACCAAAGAAAAGGTTCAGTTTAACCAGCTGTTTTTATGACTGGGTGGTGTCCGGGGTACTGGATGCTGATGTATTATCAGTGTAGATATAACACCAAGCTATGAGAAACTGATTTTGGGGGAAAGTTCTTTGTTTTTTTTGTATGTTAAAAAACAATCAACCAGCCATTTAATTGTGGGTCTCATGAATCCAGTGTTAGTTGTGCTTTTAAGTTTTTATAGTGTGGACAGTGGGTCTGAATCTTAAAAGCAAACTAATTATCATTCAGTCTGATTGTGGTTGTGTTGATGTACACACAGCTTACAAAAATGAAGAAATCCATGTGAGTGGTAGAAAAAAATGAAAAGCTTACTGTGTGATGTCAATAAAATTACAGTAGCTCTAATGCACAGTGACCATGCCGTGCTTTGTGTCTTCATGTGTCTTAAACTTTTTGATCATTGTAGGAAAATGTGCTAATATTGGACCAGCAAAGAGATTGTGCTGTTCTATAGCCTTCACTGCAATAAGAGACAATGTAATACATAGCAGATGTCATGTCCAAGGCCTGATTAAAGTGACACGTACCTGACCGACAACTTTAATGTAAGCAACATTAAGCACATAATGCTAAAAGTATGTATTAAAATGTTGATTTGGTGTTTAAAAGGGAACAGTTGTACGTGTGTTCAGCTCTATATTTGTATTCTTAGACTCACAGAGTAGTCTGACAGCATCTAAGGAGCCTATACTGGGCCTTGGTCCTTCTCAGGACACTTATTTGGACAATTACCAAGTTGTTTTTAAATAGCGTGATATAAATATGTAAATGTTCTGTAAATGTGACAGAAAATAAGGAAAAGAGTGAGTAGTTCTGTTTAACTGAAGAATAGTCTAGAGTTTGACTAAAGAAATGGACTGATATCAGCTGATTCTAGTTTATTACTGATAAGGATGTCTCTTGGGAGATAATAGCAAAATGTCTGCAAAGATGGCAATGAGATCATTTAGAAAAAAGGCCTCTTTTGAAGTTTGTCCAGCAGAAACACTGACAGGCTTTTCTTTTGACTGTTCAAATGTCCTCCTGAAAATATTACAGTTCTCTAAATAGCAAATTGACACTTATTTTCTTTATTTATTTGTATGATAATTAATAAATAATATAAATACTTGTATTATGCGTCAGTTTCAGTTAAGCCCATTTTCATTCAGAGGAAGCTGTTAGAAATTAGGACGAAAAAATAAAGCATAGATATTCGTATACAGCAGCAGGCAATACTGCTTTAAAAGAACAGGTAAATTAAGGAAGGGCATGTACTTTCTAGCCTACTATAATTGCAAAAATGCATAACATAAAAAACGTATGTAGTTAGAAATGCCTTTTATGTTGTAAACACTGATTAGTGCAAATCCAGTGTTGAAATCCAGTCGTGCTCTAATTCCATCTGTAATTGTGCTTGTTTTTACAGTCCCAATGCAACAGGCAGCGTGGAGACTTTGGACGACCAGACTGAAACGGAGTCTGTAGTTTCTTTCAGGAGAGAGAGGCCTCGGCACAGAGAGAGCATGGAACAACACGGTGAGACACTCGTGCACACGAAAACAATCCTTTTAATACTGCCTCCTATCAAGATTTGGCACGTCTATATCTCCCAGACACTCAATACAAGTTGATATAATCAGAGAGTTGCTGAGGAGTGAGGAATGTTTGGGATCTATAGGGAAACCCTGACTTGCACAAACATGAAAAATCATGTTGATTATTTTCCTGTTGTCTTTGGGGACTCTCGTGCGGCATCTCAGGCCCTCGTATGAACGGCCAGAGTCGTCTGGAGCGCCACCTGGCAGGATACGAGAGCTCTAGCACGGTGATGAGCAGCGAGTTAGAAACGACCAGCTTCTGCGACTCTGAGGACGATGACACGATGAGCAGGTGAGAAAGCGATAAATGTCGTATGTATCCAGTAGGTGATGGAACAGGCTAATGCGAGAGAAGCTGTCCCTTAAATTTGTGTTGACCTCCTTAAGAACCAAGCCTGTTAAAGGTTTATGAGATATTTCTCTCTCTTGACCTTTCACCTTTTGTTGAACAGGTTCAGCAGTGCCACAGAGCAGAGCACAGCTTCGAGGCTTCTTAAGCGACATCGTCGACGGAGGAAACAGCGTCCCCCACGTCTGGAGAGGGTGTGTGCGCACGATTTACTTTGTGCAAACAGATTAAATATTTTGGTCACGTCAGTGTCTGTAGTGTAATGTTGTCATTTCCTGCTCCAGGCCTCCTCCTTCAGCAGTGTTACAGATTCCACGATGTCTCTGAACATCATCACCGTCACTCTAAACATGGGTCTGTACTCTCCTCATGCACCTCATGAACCTTTAAACTTATATCTCAGATTCATTTTTCTTACCTAATGTTCACCTCGTCTTAACATTATTGTGATTTCTCAACCGTACAGAAAAGTACAACTTCCTGGGTATCAGCATAGTGGGTCAGAGCAACGAAAGGGGGGATGGAGGCATCTACATTGGCTCCATCATGAAGGGAGGAGCTGTGGCTGCTGATGGACGCATTGAACCTGGTGACATGCTGCTGCAGGTGAGGAGGAATGATGGCTTTTTCCTATATAAATGACGATGTCTTGATTTATTTAGTTTTTTTAAATTACTGCTCGGACAGCTGGTTTATCCAGGAAATACCAGTGTGGTTGTTTGGTTTTGAGATCTGCTGGGTCTCATTTCAGGAGCTTTTCTAGTGGGTGATCCAGTCCAGATCAGTGCTTGTTCACTTCAGTTGTAATTCATTCCTTGTCTACATGAACACATCTGTTTCTCTCTAAACCTAAACAAAGGAAGTATTTATGCATATGAATGCAACTGGTTTTTATTTTATTTTTTTGTTCCGATCAAGAAGCTAGAACTGGGAAATTACTGACATTTTTCTGTTGAAAAGACTTTGATTAATCAGCTACCAAAACAGTTGGTTGTTATTCTTCATCATCAGCATCAATAAATAATTCATCTCCACTTATGAGTCTAAATAAACCTTTTTCTTATGCCTCATTATCCCCTCTCCTCCTAGGTGAATGACATCAATTTTGAAAATATGAGTAACGACGATGCAGTGCGGGTCCTGAGGGAGATTGTACACAAGCCAGGGTATGTTGTTTTTTTTTTTCATCTGACTTTTTAGATGATATATCAAATGTTTTCAGGTTTTGTCTTGTCAACAGGTAGTAAGCTTTTGTTGTTATCAGGGATGGGTGGTATAGTCTCAAAATTATATCATGATATTTAGAGAAGCTATAATGATATTTCTGAGAATATAGGAAAAGTTTACTGAACAGCATTTTATTGATGCTTGCAGTTTTATTAAGGCAGCAGCATTTAGAAGTGTAAGTAAATAAAGGGGATTTTCCTTCTTGTCCTTCTGTGATGTTATATCTTGGGTTGGGCTTTAATCCAGCTTCTTAAAGTCCTGTTTCAGTAACTTTGATCCATCATTTGCTCTTCTTGTCTTATGATGTGTAGCTAGTGAGCGCTCCAGTGACGCTGTGTGGAGATTTGTTTAAATCGCACGTCGCTGCTAGTATCTCCTTCTTCGTAGCCTTGTGTTTTTTCCTCAAGTGGTGAAAGGTGTTCGTTCTCTCCACCTTCAGTTTTCTTGCATATTTTGCAAAGTACTGTGCTTTGGGAGGTTGTAGAAGTATCTGTCTTTTTTTGTTTTGTTTTATTAATAAATGATCATTGGAGGCTGACACACAGCTCTCACTCTCAGACATGCCCTGCCTTGTCTTGTTGCCATGTGACGTTTTTGTATCGGGTAAATCTTCACCCCAGTATTAGCGTGGACGATGTGATCTGACCGTAGTCGTGATGTTTGCGTACTCTTTTCCAGGCCCATCATCCTCACAGTGGCAAAGTGCTGGGACCCGTCTCCTCAGGGCTACTTCACTCTGCCTCGCAGTACGTACAGCTCTGCCTGAGACACAACACACGGATCCATGTTTGTGTCAGTAACTGTTTCCTAATTGTTTTCCTCACCCTGCAGATGAGCCGGTCCGACCCATTGACCCTGCAGCATGGGTCAGTCACTCCGTGGCCATGACCGGGGCTTACCCTCCCTACCCAGGCAGTTCCTCCCTCAGCACCATCACGTCCTCGTCCTCCGTCACCGAGACTGAACGTAAGCGTCTTTGCGTTCACCCTACTCTATATTTGCTCCTTTATAATATCCCCTTTAGTAATATCAGCCTTTTCATGGCTGTGTATTATTTTCATAAAACTGTCCTTCGTGTCTAGTTGTCTAGTTTCATATCCAGACTCGTGATATTCAGTCTGAATTCAGTTCATTATTCTAAAGTATCTCTTTCCCCTTCTTCAGTCTGTGTCCGTCTTTGTCTCCTACCGACACTGGCACAGGAGTCGTCTTTCACATCTGTCTTTCTGCTTTTGTCGCGGCTGTTGTGTGATAAATGACGTCTGCTGCTTTCCTGCTTTTGATCTCTTTGAAGTTCCACTCCTTGCTTTCTTGTTTTTGGCCCCTGTCATGCTTTCTTGCATGTTTTTCCCTCCTGAGGTTTTTCCTTAACCATTCTTCATCCTTCTCCAGGTTTTGATGACTTTAACTTATCACTGCACTCTGACATGGCATCTGTCGCCAAAGCCATGGCCTCACCAGAGTCGGGTCTGGAAGTCCGGGACCGCATGTGGCTTAAAATCACCATTCCCAACGCTTTCCTAGGTAAGACAAAAAGTGGAAACGAGGCAAGAGAGACTACACTCGTTCCATGAACTTTTTGCGGCTCACAGGACTTTACAGGGCAGGCATTATGTTCACAGAATTAAAACCGTGTGACTTGTGGGAGGAAAAACCCCTCAAGTACAAACGTGAATGCCTGTTTTGAATGAAAACATGTGTTAAATTGGAATCGCATGCAGCTGAATCACAAGGGATAATTACTACGTGTTTGTCTACTTTGTGCTTTTTGAAATGAAAATTTGGTGTTATATTCAGTCTCTGATTTTATTACTTTCCCCCCTAACTTCTTAATGCACTCTAACACAGCAGCTTACAGGCACACCTCAGGCGTCAGGCAGGTTTTTTTTCAGTCAGAGGTGTTCATTTCACCTGGCTAGTTTTTGAGCTTGTCGTTTTCCTGCTAAATTCCTCTTAAAGATATTTGATTTATAAATAATCCGCTGGTTAGATTTCCACTCGGCTACTTTAGATGTAAGCCAGAAGTAAGCCCGGCGGTGTTGATGTTTCAGTTTCTCCACATAAATACATGACTCAGTGGTCTGCATCCAGCACTGGGAACCCTTCACTTTAAAACAAACTCTCAAACAGAATGCAAGCAGTGAGGTTACAGACATGGGGAAGTTAAATATAAGGAAGTATATTAGGAATAAAATGTGTAACCACACCCAGCCAGCTGTGTGGTGTGGTACATTTGATGGCGGTGTTGCTTTTGTTGCTCTTCACTGCAGCTGTTATGGTGCTGCATTTAAAGTTCAATGTTTTTTCTCAAACTCAATCTGCTGTTTCTCAAACTGTCTACAGGCATAACATCAGATATGAAAACATCTGTTGTTTTCATATTGATGTGGCCTCCAGAGGGAGACAAACAACATTAATGAGTTAGTGTCTTTATCTAGTTCAATCAGTGTGGTAACTACGGCTTAACACATAACCTGAATTCTAAAATCCTCCGCACATATTGACAAGTTGAACTGAAAAATTCAAATTTGTATTTACCTATTGATTATTTTACACATCAAGTAATCTATCAAGTCAATCGATTAATGGAGTAATAAGATAAGAAACGTTTTTGTCTTATTATGGATCAACTGCTCCTTCTTGTTTAATTACTGTTTAATAACGGCGCCGCCTCTTTGCTCCTCGCGGTGTGTAAACAGACTCCGGCTCCACATTAAAGTGTGCCAGCATCATCATCCCTGCAGCAGTGACCTAATGTTAAACTTTTTATTCACACTCTGCACCTAAATATGTTTCTATTGCGGGTCTGTTTTTAGTCACAAATGTGGGTGAAATGCTCCCGTTTACATGACTCGATAAATCGTCGCACTGAACCATTAATCTCAGGTCCCCCTTTTTTTGTAACAATGTTGGGTTTTACTGTTATATTTACCGACCTGCGGCGCTCTTTTTCAAATTTTTCCTTCTGTGTTTACTGGTGATTTGAACAAAATTCCATCATGGGTGCAAATTTTAGTGACTGTTAAGCCACATGACGAACGTGACGCTTAAAACAAAAGCATTCACAGGGGATGAACATGAAACATGAACTGGGATTTATGATTATTTAAAAAACATATGTTAATAACTGAGGTATGCTCGTGCAAAGTTTTGCACGAGAGGGAAAAAGGTCCATGCAGATATATGTATGATATGTTCATTATAATAAGATGTTCTTTAATTATCATTTTCATTTAGTACGTTTTCTGGTTGTAGTAGGGGCTCTCACTGGGATTATGTTTAGAAAAAGAGTCATGTGTGAAACAAATCTTTTTATGTGAGCACGCACTGAGCCTAGTGTGTGTTTTTGTTTTGCTAGTTTGTTTTTAAAAGATCAGTCAAAACTCTTTATTTCATGATTGAATTTTATTACGAAAACCTGGCATCTATGGGACAAAATGTTTCTTAATGATGATTAGAATGATTTCTCTGCACCCCTCATCAGGTTCAGACGTAGTTGAGTGGTTGTTTCACCACATCGAGGGATTTCAGGACCGCCGTGAAGCCAGGAAGTACGCCAGCAACCTGCTGAAGGCCGGCTTCATTCGTCACACGGTCAATAAGATCACGTTCTCCGAACAGTGCTACTATGTATTCGGAGACTTGAGCGACTGTGAGAACTGTGAGTGGCTGCAAAACCCTGACATCAAACACTGAGCAACACATCCGACTGCTGAGTTTTATCCTTAATCACATTTTGCACATGGGCACTGGTGGACGCACCGGTTGTAGAAGGGGTTAGACATTTGACGTCATAGTTCTCAAAGGATTCTTTAATGTCCTGCCATCGCTAAAATGAAATCTCAGGAAAGAAGACCAATCATTGTCCACCAGCTGCACCATATCAACGGTTCAGATGTAGTCATCTTTTTTCCGGGTTTGGTGCAAGAAAAGATCTTTTCACGTCAGATGTTGATATTTGAAGCCATTCATCATGCAAACCTAAAAATTATTCTCTGTTAGCTGTAAATCTTGAAGGAACATTTTTGCACCATTATTCACCCTCTCCCTCGTGTCTCCCACACAGATATGGCCAATCTGTCTCTGAATGACAACGACGGTTCCAGCGGCGCCTCGGACCAGGACACCCTGGCCCCCTTGCCGCTCCCTGGGGCTTCCCCGTGGCCCATGATGCACACCTTCCCCTATCAGCCATACCCAACACATCCCTTCTCCAGCCAGCCGCCTCCGTACCACGAGCTTACCAGTTACAGCTACGCCCCGGGCAGCACTGGCAGCCAACACAGCGAAGGTAAGCGGAGAGAAATGTTCTTTTATCCAGTATTTATTTTTAGAGTGAGATGCTGTAGGTGAGGCCGCTGTGAGCAAACTCTTCCTGTTTGAAGGGCCACTCCAAAATATTACTCAAGAAGTTTAGCTTTTCATGACAGAGCTACATAGTGTGCTCTGACATTGTGTATAATATATCCTGTGGCTCTTGATGACTGTACACAGGGCTATTAATCATGGATATAATATTAGAAAATACAATAAAACAGGACATATGAGCCTATTGCTCAATTTCTAACATTTCAGGATTTTCCTTGGCTCAGATGGGTCATTTGAAGATGACAGCACATCCCTGATCCATGTCCACTAACTGCAATAAGTCTGCATTATATTATTTTCTGCCCATTTAATGAATAAAAATGTCTGAAGCTGAGTAAATGACGGGCTTTTAATAAAACATTTTACTGCTTTTGGCCTAAACCTCCTTTGTGTGAGCCAAAAGTGCCTTCATGCATGAGAACACTGCATTTCCACAAATTAAAGTACACTACCTCTTAGACTGGGATTCTGCCTCCTCCTGGTCTCAGACGACACATTTTATCTTTCACGTGTAAGATGAATGTGTTCACCACTACACCAGAGACTCAGGAGAGCGTCTGTAGCATCTGTGATTCAAAATTCGGCTATTAAAAAGTGAAAAATCAAAATGAGCAGCAATTCCTGTTGTGCAAAGGAGAGAGGATAGTTGCATATGTAGAGTTAAAGGTTGAAGACATCTGCACACAGGAGTTTGCAACCAGCCATTGCCAAAGACTAGAATGCTTCAGCCCACTCAATCGTTAATCTTCACTTTAATCAAATACAAAAGAAAATGATGCATTTTCTTGAAATCTTTGTTTAAAAGCATAAACAGCACAGTCTGGTGGCTGTACCCAGTCATATGCAAAGTGTTAGGGCCAGTGGTTCCATCGCCTGCTGCTAGGACACAACTTCAATGCAAGAGTAGTAAATTTAGATCACAGTAATAAGTAATATCATAAATGAACCACCTCCTATGAACACTTTTAATTCAGTTTTTCTATAAATAAAACTGTAGACAAAGGCAGCTTAAGTTTGCTAATGTGTCTTCGTCCCATGTGTGTCCTGAGGTGCATCTTTACTGTTCTGTCTGAGCCATCACACAATCCATGCAACTAAGTTGGTCTAACCCACCTCCACCGGGGGGCAGCAGTCAGCTGTGTGGAAAATGCTAAGAAATTAGACAAGAAAGACTTCACAGAAAAGTGTAAATAATTTTAGTAAAACTGGTAAATCAGCTAAGCAGTGTCATCAGAGCTCAGATTTGTTTGACTTGTTATCAAACAGTATTTTCTCTCCCGTGTTGCTGCAGGGAGCCGGAGCAGCGGCTCGACGAGAAGCGAGGGTGAGCGGCGTCGCAGCAGTAAAGGCCCTGGTAGCACTGTGGGCGGAGGGGAGAAATCCCCGTCCGGCGGTGGTGGAGAAGGTGGCGGGGCCGACTCGCGCTCCGGCAGCGGCAGCGAGTCTGAGTACTCGACGCGCAGCAGTCTGAGGCGCGGCCACGGTTCAGCCGCCCCCAGCGAGCACAGCCACGCCTCCTCCCAACGCTCGCATCATCACCGCATACCCCAACCGCCCCACATGTCCCCCTACCCGCCGGGAATCCTGCCGTACAACCCCATGATGGTGATGATGGTACCCCAGCATCCACACCCGGCCATGGCAACCGCCCACGGCCTTCAGCACACGCAGCCGATGGCGGCAGCTCCCATGCACCCCGCGTTACCTCCACCTCCTTCCTCCACTCCTGGAGGACCGCCTGGTGCTCCGCCCACTCGTGACCTGGGTTCCGTACCCCCAGAGCTCACTGCGTCACGGCAGTCGTTCCACCTGGCCATGGGAAACCCCAGCGAGTTCTTCGTGGACGTCATGTAGTTTTTTTTTCTCTTCCTTGTGTTTGGTGTCCGTTCATGTGAAGTTAGTGTTCCCACTTGTGTGGACGAGGATCTGATGGTAGCTTATTGAACTCGTGTGTGCCTGTTGGAGTCGGGGCGCTTGACACTAAATTTGGTCGAACAGGGTTTTAAAGTAAGAACGACGATAGGACAAATCTCAATTGATCTATGTAGAAAGTTTAGCTTCTCTTCTTCAAATCCACTACAGAGCGCAGCCTGTTTTTATTTTTCAGGCCTTAACCCAGGAGGTTATTGTTTCCCTCCTACAGAAAACTGTACAATATTTAGCATTTGATCATTACACTCCTTCAAACACTCACTTAATATTTTATCATGGGAAGACCCTTCCAGTTCAGCCACTTGCCCTTGAGCTGCCCATCCAGAAACAACTGAGACCACAGTTTGGCACTAGAGGGCGCCAGGCACTCAGGCCAGATTCATTGGCTGCACAGGAGCAAATCAAGTGCCTTTCCATTATTATTTACGTTTTCACACTCCAGGTACAGCAAGCATCTTTTGTTTCAGCATTGTTTGACAGTGAGCCCCTCTGTATATATCTATTACTCCTGTGTATATGCAACTCTACAGACCAGCAAACTGTAATGTGAAAAGAAAGAAAGGTCCAAAAATGTCAGAAGAACTTGTTTTTAGTAATCACTGTCTAGGCCTAGTCATGAGATAACTCTTGTTGTGAGGAATGCGGGGTGGGGGTGTTTTTTTTTTTTTTTTGTGTGTCAGGCTGTAGAGGCTCGATGGTACTCGTGGCACTAGACGTCCACAGCGGTACTTTTACCTACATGCAGTGTATATCCTCAGTAACTGTGATCCAAATGCCCCAGCTCTCCATGCTTATTTTTATGTTACTGACTCGCATTATTCACCCGTTCCTTTTTCTATGTGTGACTATATAAATCATGTGTAACCCAACTAACTATTAAGGTGCTAAATGAAGAGTCAACATTTCAGAAAGCTGACATTTATAGTGTCACATTGCTTGATTTCATATTGCCACCTTTGCTTGTGTATTTGAGAATAAATTTGATACATACTTATGGTTCAGAGTTGTTTATTTTAACTAGACACGTGAAGATTTGAATGAAGCTTGTGACCGTGAACTTTATCACATTGACAGACTGCAGTACAGATGCTGCAAAAACTCTAAGGTATGTGGGATTTGAATTTAGCTTAGCATCATGTTTTTAATAGATGTGATAATAGAAACAGAAATTATCATACGAGAGAACCGGTGTTGATACGGGAAAGCTTTATGGTAGAAGTCTTTAGAATTTATTTTAATAATACAGTTAGATCCAAATCAACTAACAGAGAGCAATCAAGTAGCACATTTTAGCAACAAATCAAATACAATTGTGCATTAACACATGTTAGCTGGTTACTACACGTTGACCACACACTTTTCTAGAATAATGTTCAGACCGATTTGTACTTGTGTGTGTGTGTGGGCTGGAATTACACACAAACTGCTATAACCATTTGTAAATCTTACTTTACGCTGATGGATCATATCGTACACGTTTGTCCATGCATACCGGACAGCAGGGGGCGTTCATGCGATGTTCCAACACTGTCGAAAAGTAGTAGTAGAAGAAGAACGTCTGTTGATTGTAATAAAAAATACAGCCGCAGGGGGGGCGTTTTAAAAACGCACTACACTACGCATGTCAGTAATGGTATGCCCCCCGTCCCCAAGAGCACCTCCGTTTCCCTCCCGGACGCTCCGCCCACGTCAAATTTTCTCCTAGTTTGAGGCAGGCTCTGCCTCTTACGTCCACAGGAGACCGCTGTTGTGCACGGTCAGTGTTGCCAACTTTTTTTTTTCTGAAAAGCGACCAGTGACAAATCTGGCGACTTTTCCTGGTGTTATTGGAGACTTATGACGACTTTTTGACGTGAAAGCACGTATCGCTCTTACAGCAGCGGGTGCTGCCGTGGGCACCTCGCCGTCTAAAATAAATCAATGCACTAAAACACATCATTGCAAACTTAGAAATCGGATGTCCTTGGAGAGCCTTAACTCCATCTTGTACATCTCATATATAGACTGAAGCTGTCTGGTGGGGCTTCCTATGAACACCAGCTGCTTGATAAGGTTTTGCAGCTGCACATCAGCTGCATGCTAACTTCCATTAAGTCAAATGCTACAGATGCTGATCCTGCCATAAAAGCTCTCAACCAAAACGAGGATGACCCACTCCTTCTGTGAGCCAGCACGGCCTGTGCGTGTGGAGGGGTGTCTGAAAAAAACAAAAACAAAAAACAATTAGCCTGCATTAGAACCAGACTAGTTCCCATCATTTTTCACATTGCCACTGTTTCTTCTAGTGTGTCTCTTTTTTTTGTCAATTTCGATTGTTAATGTAGTTTGTTACAAACGTTATGGTTACATATGTTTTTCTGTTACTTTTTGTGGACCACAAGGTTTGCAACTACTTAAACACACACACACACACACACACACATATATAAAGAGTGCCTATTTCGGGTCAGTTTTGCCGGTCCCAAGCCCTGATAAAGGAGGAAGATTGGAATTGTGACATTAAAAAAGCAATAATCGCTAAAAGAAATTTAATTTGTAGTTTTAAAAATATTCTAAATGCATTAGGGGTGTTTTTTTACTCACTTTGTCTCTCCCAGCGCTGGTTACAATTACATAAACACGACCAATTATGTAAATTAGGCGATGACGTCATCCGCTGACTTTTATGACAGCCAATAGCGATTTCCCTTACTGAGGAGTTGGCAACACTGTGGACGGTTCATTTTTACCGGACTGTTGGCAGCATCTTTGACGGAAGGGACGCGTTGTTCTTACATAGACAGGTGTGTTGCGTACGCTGATCTTTTTGGCCTTTCGTAGAAGGATATGAAGCATTTCCTCAGGCTTTTTGTGCGCGGGCTTAAGCACCGAGCCCAGCTTACAGAACAGACCGACGTTTGGTACAATTGTGTTAGCTAGACGCCGTCAACAGCTAAGCTGACTTGCATGACATCTGTCCCTGCTTCGTTATTAATACTAGTTGCGGCAAATGATTGTGTATAACGTCTTCTTCTTCTTATTTTAAAGAACAAAATAAAACCATGCTGCTTCGCAAAGTGAGCCAGTCTTCCGCCCTGTGCAGCACCGTTCTCCGGCTTCCTGCCGTGCTAACCGGGTGAGTAATCATCAGTAATTATTGCTATAGAGACTTTAGAATGAGATGTTTATGTTTTACAAACATATCGTGTCATGTCTGATCTGCAGAGGTCAGCGTCAGGCCGCGGTGGTGTTTGTTGGGCAAAACGGCCGTCTCTACGCAAGCCAGGCAGCCGAGGTGCGTTACGTTATTATATCGTATTTCATTATAATGCATTAAGTACACATTACTCTGTTTAACACGGCAGCTTCACGCTGTGGCTCCACAACATTTGATCGAGACTGTGTCCTTGTTTGGGCAATCGCAGCTTGCGGCTGATATAACTCCAGCACCCCCTCCCGCTCAAACTGGGGGAAAGTTCACTGTTCACGTGATCCAGGTATTAAAGGTGACACTGCAGTTGCTCAGGCAAGCGTTCACAATAAAAACAATAGGCCGATGATGTCATACGTGGAGTTTCGCCATGATGCTTGCACACCCGACATTACCACAATGTTTTTAACAAAAATTCATAAATTTATCAGCAGTTGTAAAGTCAGTGATCGTGTGTGTTGTTACTTTTGTTATTATAATTGTTAATAATGATATTATTTCTTTGTGTATAGTAAAACAAGTCGTAATGATAAATATGTCTAAGCAGTTTTAAAGTCTTGCAGGTCTTCCTCAGATTGACTGTGAACTTTTGGCTTAGCAAAATTGCTATGAAGTAACAAGGAAATATTTTCCACTGTTATCTGCAAATCAGAGTTTTTCCTGCTTTGAAAACAAAAGAGCTATCAACAGAAAATCACCACCACTGAGATAAAAAAAAATTTTTTAGCCTAAAATGTATTTCAAAATAAAGGTTTGGTTTATCATATTGTCAGAAGTGTCAGGAAAATGGACAGTAAGATACCCCAGAGTCATTGCCACAAATTTATCCAACCAGTCCAGTTTAAACTCCCAAGAGGTCAACTTTGATCTGGGATAAACTCTGTGTTTTTGTATTTGCTGAGAGGTCTCATATAGTGCTGGATCCATAAGCATTACATTAAAACAAATATTTCTAAAGTAGATTCTGGGGGAAAACAGGGGCTTTTCTATCCTTTGATTGTTTATCTACTACTTAATTCCTCTGGTGTAATAGAAATGGAGATGTGGAGGTCTTCATCAATAGAAAATCAGTTTGCTGAGTCTTCAGGGCTTATGTTTTAATCATTATTGATGGTGTGAACTAAGGTTGGGCAATTGGACGAATATATCGACGATAGGTTGAGGCTACCGTCATTCATTTTTACAAGGGCGATTAATTTATTTATTTGCTTATGAGTAAGTTTGCATGCCTGAATATATCGCCTATTGTCAATTACTGGACTGACGATTGTCAGCTGGAAAATTTTTACATATCGCCCAACCTTAGTGTGAACCCAGGTCCCTCTTACAGTGTTTGGTCCTTTTGACCAGCACATATAAAGTCTGGGGATGTTGTAGCTAATTCCTTATGACAATACCTATAATTATAATAATGATATTGCCTCTAGTGGTGCTGTTACACAGAGATGTTACTAGTGACTTATGGAGATCATCACTATAAAAAAAATAAGTGGCCACAAAGCTACACCAGCAGACCACCATTAAATATCTTGGCCAGACTTGGAAGTACTGGTGTTAGTGGATACGGAGGACAATGTGGAGGTGCCGGTTGTGTCCATCTGGATTTTCTTCTTATTGAAAACACTTAACCTCTGCCAATGATGCTGCTTCAAATAAAACAGTCAGAAGGTGATCTGGTACCAAGCCAGACCTGACTCCACACTGGCCCCGCATCAGTGGAACAGCTGTGTTTATTAACACGGTTATTAACTTGAAATTGGCAGTGAGTCCTGGTCAACACAGTAATTATTAGCTGGGAACAAAGTTCATACCTATTTTGTTGCTTTAATAAAATAAACATATGTAAATCCTGCTCCAAGGTCGTGCTTTTAACTCATTCACTGCCAGCCATTGGCAGTGAATGAGTTAAACCCATTGACTCATGCACTGCAATTGACGGCTATAGACGTCAATGGCAGTGAATGAGTTAATAAACACGAGCTCACAGGGTTTTGTCTGTATAGTTAAAAGCAGAACTTTATGACAGCCCTGTGATAAATACTTTTATTGTGAGGCGTAATAAATGTTGTCTTTATGAAATTAAAATGCAATTCACTGGAAGTTTTACTGGAGTTAATTATGAATCGGGTACAAAAGGCAGATTTAAAAACATGAACCACATACTCAGCACTCAGCTGAGTGGCTGTACCCTTGGCTTCACCTCTCACCTAGTTGAGATCGGAGCTGGTGTCCCGATTGAAACTGGAAAAACTGTAGCCTGTGTGCTCTTAACATTTAATCACCAAACAGCACTTGACAGCAAACTGTCTCCCTCTGTGTACCTTCATCCTGTTGGCTACATGGTGGTAAACCTTCAGATGTGTTATTCCTTTTACATGAGTCAACCAGACACTGCGTATGGTTAAGCAGTGATTTTGTATGTTTTGTAAGCTTTGTTGCACAGAGAGTTTGTAGCTTCCTCACTTGTTTCCCTTTATTCATTTTAAACATAATTTATATAATTTTGTCCTCTGCTCTGTTTGTGGTTTCAGGCAGTGCTGGAGAAGCCTGCAGCAGTCGGCAGTGACGCTGCCACCAAAGTGGAAAAGAAGACAGCTGCTGCTGCTGTATGTTTACTATTTGCTTTATAAGCAAGTCTTACGTTTATAATGGCCAAAATCTGGTTAAAATCAGTCAGTCTACTTTGTTTATTTTCAAAGTAAAAGGTTTGAATCCTAGGAGCAATAGGGCACATGTTTCTTTAAGAATGGGTCCCTCTTTAAAGCTGATTTCTTTGCTGTTTAAACACAACACACAGAGGCTTTCAGTGTTCTCAATTCACCAGCAGGTGGCAGCATAAATCACAGCAATGCATGTTTGTTAGGCCCTAAGGGCTTTAAGCTTGACCTCTCCTGTAGCTCCATAGAGCCGTTTCAGTGGTGTTTGAGTTAACTTAAATGTTACTGTTTGGTTTATCTTTTCACAGGAATCCAAATCATTTGCTTTCAACATTTTCAAGGGGCAGATCACAACTTCCCAGGTTTTTCCCTTTCCCCAAGGTAAATCCATAAGACGTATTTATGTTCTTACCTGATTTAAAAAAAAAAAAAAAATTAAAGCCAGTTTTTGCTGGTTGGCTTTGTTAAACTGGAAAGCTGTTGTCAGTGTAATGGTTTGTATGTGCCGCAGTCCTCAATGAGGAGCAGGAGCAGTTCCTTCGAGAGCTCGTGGGGCCATGCAGCAAATTTTTCGAGGTAATTGTAAATCTTATTCTGACCTCACGCTCACTGCTCCTAAACACCCCCAAACCCTCCACTCACCGATTCCCCCTCCATGTTTCTGCTCCCTGTGGACAGGAGGTAAATGATCCAGCCAAGAACGATGCCTTGGAGAAAGTGGAGGATCACACCATGGAGGGCCTGAAGGAGATGGGTGCCTTTGGTATGCAGGTGCCAGCTGACCTGGGTGGCATTGGCCTCTCAAATACTCAGGTACAGCTTGCTTGACTTAATTATGATATTGACAACATGGCAATGGTTTTAAAAAGTTTAACGGAAATTATCCATCCAACAGTACGCCCGGCTGGTCGAGATCGTTGGCAGTCATGATTTGGGGGTCGGTATTACTTTGGGTGCACACCAGTCTATTGGTTTCAAGGGAATTTTGCTTTTTGGGAATAAAGCTCAGAAGGAAAAATATCTGCCAAAACTCGCCTCAGGTAAGAATACCAGCATCAGCATCTGGATTTCGAGGTAAACTGTAGCTCTGTAGAAGATTGGAGACGTTCTGTCTGTTTATTATTGAAAGCTTAAAAAAGCCAGAGTGTTGGAGGGACACACTGTGCTAGAAAAGTCTAACTTCGTGTGAAAGAAAAGCTTAGTAATTTTTGTTGTAAATTTTTGCTTTGACAATGACTCTGTGTGTGTGTGTGTGTGTGTGTGTGTTACTCCAGGCGAGCACATAGCCGCCTTCTGCCTGACTGAACCAGCCAGCGGTTCTGATGCCGCCTCTATCAAAACCGTTGCCGTCCAGTCGCCCTGCGGAAAGTATTTCACCCTCAATGGAAGCAAGATCTGGATCAGGTGAGGACTCCAAGGAAGTTCTTGGTGAATAGTTTGCTAAAAAATAGTCCGACTTGATGACAAACCTAAAATAGAAAATCGGACAAACCACAGCACAGTCTGCTGAGGAGGGTTCAACGTTCTCTCCATAGTTATTGCCTATGTTTAAGCGCTTTCGATCCCGTTCTTCTGTATATGCTTGAATGGTTTTCAAAATGTTGCTGAGCTGAGACACTTTGCACTACACACAAGTTCTGGTGGTTATAAGACTGTGTACCCTCTGAACAACCACTTGCTTTCTCTCATCAAAGCAATGCACGACCGCAGTGGTTAGTGCAGCTGACACCTGTCTCACTTTCTCTCGCTTGAGTACAACTTCCTGTTACACGAAGACTGGGGAGTACGTGCTACTGTCTGTCATTAATCGTGAGATGCTGTGTGATTGCTTAGAAGCAACAGCTGACTGGCGTCACGCATGAATAAAATATGAATAAGTAGTTTAACCATCTTATATCTGTGTGTGAGGGAGCTTTGATTTTATTACTTGTAGCATTTTAAAAAAATTGTATTTTATTAGTGTCTAAATCAGTGTTTAGTCCTTTTAAAACTCCTGTTTTTAGAGTTGACGTATTTGAAAAGTAATCTTAAAGTAAAGCTTGACTGTTTGACAGCTGAAGCTTTTTCGTGCTTTCACCACAAGGGGGCAGAATTACACAGTGCATCCAGCGACACACAGTAATGGCCACTCCATTCTAAATAACCTTCTCTCCTCAGCAACGGAGGTTTGGCTGAGATCTTCACTGTATTCGCCAAGACGCCCATGAAGGACCCCAAAACCGGGGAGATGAAGGACAAGATCACGGCGTTCATTGTGGAGAGGAGCTTTGGAGGAGTGACACAGTGAGCGCCCCTTTTCTTAACTTAGCAGACTGTTTGCCACTAAACCCTTTATTTTTGTTGTGGATGAAACTTTTTATTTCTTCCTTCCCATCATCGTAAACCTTACTTCTGTCTCGCAGTGGCCCTCCGGAGAAGAAAATGGGCATCAAGGCTTCCAACACGGCCGAGGTCTACTTTGATAACGTGCGAGTGCCGGCCGAGTGCGTGCTGGGCGAAATCGGAGGCGGATTCAAGGTGGCAATGAACATCCTGAACAACGGCCGCTTTGGCATGGCGGCCGCCCTCTCCGGCACCATGAAGAATGTCATCGCCAAAGCTGTGAGTGAATCCCCTCCAGGCTCCTTAAGTGTAGAAAGGAAGGGAAGTGGGTGAAGCGCACCGGTGGAGCTCTTCTCTCGAAGCCTATGGCTTTTACTTATGGTTTAGTTTCTATATGTGCTGTCAGGTTTCCCACTTGCTGCATTGTTTCTTATCTGTAACCAATATTGTCTGTGTTGCAACTCATTTCGCTTTGCTTTGTTCTTCATTGTGGGTTAGTGGGAAATTCCCCTTCTCTTTGTGGCCTCTTTCTGCTTCTTGCTGCGCTTAAATGTGCTGAAGGCCTCCGTTCGGCTCTGTCTACTGAGAGGATTCAGCTTTTTTTGATTAGTAAAGTAATTAATTTTTTTTTTAACTTAAATTACTTAAAATCAATGTTATGTTTATTAAAACAGTTTGAATTGCTACCAGTAGATGGTCATAAGATTAGAGGACCATAGACACAGTGACAACACACACTGGTTAATGGAGTCCTCTTTTGAAGCCTCGAGCTGACTGTTTTGGGTGTCTCGGCATTTAAAAACTAAATCTTTGAGCGACTGAGAAATCAAGACAATGCAGACTTATTCAGTAGCAACTTGACAGTCACATGCAGTCGTGTCCTGCTTTATTGTCTGCTTTAATATAAATACAAACATAATTGACTAAATGAACATCCTGCTGTGACTCAAAACGAACAGCTGAGAACGTAATGGCTTACTGAAAGCGTTTAATGAGGCCATAGGTCAAGGAAGATGAGGCGCAGTTTCTCATGAAAGATGATAAAAGCAGAGTTGAACTATAAATATTTAATGAGACAAACGGAGAACGTAACATCACATTCGCAGGAGGATGTTGAACACATAAATCAATCAAATTGGAATAAATATTTTTTAAAAACATCGTGTGTGGAGATGCAAAGTTTCATTCAGATTGGCCGGCCTGTTAGGGAGGAGATAAGGTAAATGGAGACATACATGATCATATTTTTTTGATGGAAAAAAATTTTGTGCAGATGCTGATATAAAAAAACACAAATTTATCTGGCCAGTAGCTGATGTGGTATTATTACTATTATTAGATCTAGGTAGACTAAAGCATACAGCTGCACATAACTCTTTCACTTGTTTACAATAGGGCTGCCACAAACGATTATTTTGATAGTTGACTAGTCACCGATTTTGCGATTAGTCAACTAATCAGATCATCATCCATTGGACATAAAACTACAGCTTATTGCACCAGCAGCATCTGCTCTTATATAACTATCATTAGCTTACAGCTTTAAGTGTTTAAGGTATGTGCTAACTAAAAATAAAGACAAGATGATAGTTTATTAAATTTTAATGAAATTTGCAGATTGTTTCGGTGAAGTTTAATAAACTCCTTGCTATCTAAAATATAACAGGACACCGGAGTATATTCTCGAGCATCTCACACTTCTGATAATCAGCTGTCTGCTTGATGTTTATTCAGCTGTGTAAAAACTATAACTTTAATCTCAGCCAAACCGATTTACTCAGGAACAAATAAAATACTGAAAAAAACCAAACAATAACATTAAGTTATCTAAGTGACTTATATATGTTTAACCTGAGTAGCAAAAGACGGCGGTGGGTTTGAAAACGATTTGCTGGGAGTCCGGTGTTCTCACGGACTCTAGTGAGCCTTGCCCCCGGTTAGCTATCGAGCTAGTGGGTAACAGACGTCTCCGAAAACGTCGGCGCACTTTTGAAAATATGTGGTGTCTTGATAAACTGAGCAGATATTTGAAGTTTCCACAGCTACATTCTTGCCTGAAAATATGTTAAACGTTTATTTTGTGACCCAGAAAGAATAATAAGAGTAATATTAAAACTAACTAGCTGCCGCCATTGTTGGAAACTGAGCTGGGCTGCGCTATAAATTCTAGTTTCTTCTTCTTCGGGGTTTAACGGCAGCTGGCATCCTTGTACATGCAGTGCTGCCATCTTCTGTTTCAGTCCGTTATTACACTCTTAAATCCTACTACTTATTCCTGCGTCTTTTGGGATCTTACAAAGCTTCAAACGACGCGTCGACTATTAAATTAGTCGTAATCATGACTAGTCAACTAATCGTGGCAGCCCTAGTTTACAACACTTGTCTTTTAACAAGTGCAAAACTGATATGACACAACAGAAAACCACTGTTTACTGACATATCAGCACTGATAATTAGGCGACCGTGGACCTCTTCTTCAGTTGCAAATGTTTCACTACTAGAAAAATCCATTAATATTAAGCCAGTGTGCACATGTACCTCCTGAGAACATGAAGAGAAATTTACTTCAAAGTCAGTGTTACTGCGCTTATAGTAAATGAGATTCACAAATCAGTTTTGCAGCTAAATGGTCTCTACAGTAAGCATATTTTATTGCTGTGACTGAAGGGATTTCTCGCCCGGGGGGGAAAAACGTGGTTGTTTTGTTTGAGCAGTTGCGTCGGCTGGAGAGAAAACTGTGAAAAGTTCATGTGGGGGGAATTCCTGCCCCCTCAGCGTTTTTACTGAGGGAGAATCTCATGCAGAGGAGGCACAGGGAGCCGGTTCTCATGCACTTAGAGAAATGACTTGCTCACATGTTGATAAAGAGAAGTTCATTTTTTCACTGTTTAATGCCATGCAGCCATAAACTGCCTTCAGTGAGCGCTTGCGACCTAATTCAACACTAATCTTAACGTGTGAACTTTTTATTAAAGAAAGCATGGTTCTTTTCAGCTTTGTTGTTTGTTTTCACGTCTCATGGTATTTTGACACATTGCCACCAGTTTTGCACCTCACCACAATACTGATCATGCTTCTTTTTGTGGTGACCGGCAGCTCTGCCAAACTTCCTCTTCTCATACAAAAAAAACCTGCTAGATAGCAACAGCATTTCAGGGCACCAAAAAAAACACTTGCAAAAGCTTGTTTCCTCATATCTTGTGGCTTGAGTCAAATTCTTGACTTAAAATAATGAATTGTGGTCTTATAGCGGCCTGTGCTTTTCCACTTTTCGTCAGGTGGACCATGCAGCCAACAGAACCCAGTTTGGGAACAAGATTCACAACTACGGAGCCATCCAGGAGAAGGTGGCTCACATGACTATGCTGCAGTACGTCGCAGAGGTCAGACAACACAACACGAATCTGTAACGCTACCTCACCTGATGCCGCGCTGAGCCGTGTGGTGCAGGTTCTGAGAAGAACCTTGCTGATTAATGGTTTGCTGTTATCTTGACATCGTGGTTGATTTCCTGTTTTACTGTCAGTCAGCATAATCTGCTTGTCAGCTCACTGGGCTTTATTTAACACAGAGAATGTGCTGAGATGCCTTTTTTAAAATGTGACGAATTCAAATTAAATTCAGTTTTGATTGTCTTTATGAGAAAGGTGTCAAACTCTTGGTACCATTACTTCTGTGTGTTTTCTCAGTCCATGGCCTACATGATCAGTGGGAACATGGACAGCGGAGCAACCGACTTCCAGATCGAAGCTGCCATCAGCAAGATATTTGCCTCTGTAAGAAATTTCCACTTCAATGTTTGTACTGCAAGCCTTTTATTTCAGCTTTTGCAGTAACCAGAAAGCCTTTAAGGATGTTTGGCTTCAATTTTTCTGGCGCTTATTTCATAATCTTCATGAGGTTCCTTTTTCTGTGGAAGACTGAAGGATGGTAAATAGAGGAAGCATATGACTCCTGACTGATGTGAGATGAAATGTGATAGTGTGTTTGGCAGTGCTAAACGTCTTTTACATGTCTGTGTTTCTTTGTGTAATTGAGACAGGAAGCAGCATGGTTTGTGACAGACGAGAGCATTCAGGTTATGGGCGGCATGGGTTTCATGAAGGTGAGTCCTCAGTCCACATCCTGTTAGTTACAAACCAGGTAACACGGGGACAAATCTATTTGACAAAATTTAAAGTTTGTGTTTTTGAAAGCTAGAGTTTAACATCCTGATGAAAGCAGGTGAAACAGTAGATAGAACAGGAATTTCTCGATACTCAGAATTTATACCTTTTGTATAGTCTCTTTTTATATAGCACCAAATCACAACAGCATTCACTTTGTATTGTAAAGTAATAACACTACATTATTGGAATCAAACTTGAACAATCAACCAACCCAATAGGTCTGTGAAGGTTCTCAGTCATGGACCCCCTAACGCCTTAACACCCACTCACATCCAGGGCCATTTGACCTTGGGAAATCACATGATAGGGTGGGGCTAGGTTTCACAATGAGCTCACCTAAAACCTTGGCTGATTGTGACCTACACCCGTTTTCACAACTTGGCTTGTGTGATTAGGTAGAGGATCATTACGGGGTCCATTGTCCCTCTTGGAGTGGACACTCCCACTTAAATTTGAGACTCTCCACTATTTGACCCTAGAACTGAAGAAGGATGAGAGGTCAAACATCTTCAAGCAATTTAAAGAAGTCCAGACGCTTTTCTTTCCGAGCTGCTTAGACAACCAACCCACTATAAGCAAGCAGTTGGTAACAGTGGGAAAGAAAAACTCCCTTTTAACAGGAAGAAGGCTCCAGCAGAAGCCGGCTCAGGGAGGGGCGGCCATCTGTTGCCACTGTTGTTGCTCTGTCTCCTGACCTTCCTGTCAGTTTTTCATTATTTTATCCCAAAAGGGCAAAAATAAATATTTTTTTAAAAAACCCTAATGATGGGGCTTGATGTGGTGTCAGTGTAAGGTTTCACAGAAGACGTGATTGCTCATTAGCCTGCAGAAATGGAAGTATGTCCGTTTAAGAGTAATCGCTGTTCTTATCCCATTCACAGTTAGTGGTTACAAGTAGCTGAACAGTTCATTGTCAGGCCAACGCTGTTGGATGACTTTAGCTATTTGCTGCTGTACTAGTTCACATTGTTCACACGGATGTTCACATTGTTTACACAAACATTAGGCAGTAGGTAATGGATAATAGGCATTGATTTGGAAATAACTTGCGCTTATTATATAATATTGTACTATTCAGTGTATTTCTAATTAGGCAGCTGTAAGCATTTAAAAGAGGGATGTGGTGGCCGCAATAAAGGGAATTGAAAATATCAACATTCGGACGTTTGCCTTGTACTGCGATGCAATGTTTTTCTGCTGCTGAAAAACAACATGTTATGAAGGTGTAGATGTTAATTAATATTAACAATAATTCACTGTCCAAACCTAAAATCAATCAGGTCAAAAAAAGCTTTAATTTTCAGATTTTTAAATATTAACAGATTTTTTTGAGACAATATTTTATATTATTTCATTTTTAATCTGAAAAGTGTTACAAAGGGGATGAAATATATATGGTCTAGTACACCTCATACCCCCCTTTAGACTCACCCCTGCTTGCTTCAGTTATCGCATTAATGTACAGCTGCCGTCAGCCTTCAGTAAGTTGCATAATTCAAACGTGCTGTTTGACCAAGTGAACAGTTCATCTGCAGATTTTAATGCAGCCTTACTTCTGGGGGCTTACTGCAGATTTTTCTCTTTGTAAAACAAGCGGCGGTGGATGGAGCACCTACAAAGTTTACTTTTCTTCACGTCAGAGTTTGTTGATCAGGTGGTTTGATTAAGGACTCCAGGTTTTAATGGTGATTACAGGAACAGCACTGTTTTCTTTCGTTCAATCTGAGATCACTGTTTCGGTAATGGCTCCGCCTCTTCGCTCTTTGCGGTGTGTAAACAGACACCGGCTCCGCGTTAAAACTCTTTGACGATGAAAGCCAAGTTTTAACATGACCCCTAAAAAGTAGATGTTTCTAAAGACATTGCTTTTTTTTGTGTTTGTTTGCTTTGTTTTGTGCAGCCACAAATACAAAGGCTCCTACAACATGTAGGGGAGCTGTAACCATCAGCACTGGGAATGTGTGTAGATTGTTTTTGGATGTATGCTGACTGTGGTCACGTGCGCAGTTTCCAGATAGTTGCGCTCATCTTTTGGCTTCGCTTCTGTTTGGTTTTTGTTTTATCTCAAACACGGCTGTCAGTAAACGTTGGCGAGCCTTTGACAGGTGTGACAAGCACTCAAACAAGGATGCGCCTAAAGGATCCGCATTTCCTTGTTTTATGCGCTGGAAGATAAAATCGTTTTCCCGCTCTGTTTACTGTGTGTTTCTGTCCACGAACGCTTCAGTTTTTGTTGTGATGATGATGGTGATGGTGGGCTAATGGCCTCTATCTGTTTAGAGTTTTAAACAGAAGTAATGATGTAATCGGGCAACAGATCTTTGTTCTTATCCATTAAAGATGCACAGGTGTGGCTAAGACTTCTCAGAAGCCTTTGCACTGTATAGTGGCAGGTGCTTGCCTTGCTGTTGCGGTATTGAGTCATGTAGTTGCAACAGGCGAGTTGGCATACACACACAGAAAATACTGAGACCACATTCGAGTGAAAAAAAAGATATCAAGCAAGAAGTTCACTAGAATAGACTGGAAACAACCAGCTGAAGATACGGGGGCGTGGTGGAGCTGTGTAAACAGTTTTGTGCTGCTTAAAATAAACCAGACAGTGCAGAAGAGAGGAAAAAAAAAGCTTGCTGCTTTGGTTTGATTTTTAGTTCAGTGGAAAGTGTGCTCAGTCATGGAGGACAATGTACTATGACTTTTAAAAAACAAAAAGTTTAGTTCAGCCACTGTAAACAATGATTTACACTCTGAGTACTTGTATTGTTGAGTTACGATTGGATTGGTCTGATGTAAAGCTGCTTAAAATAATTCCACTTCCTTTGTGTTACGTGCCAGTTGATAGTGGAATTAGTTGCGCAGCAGCGGGGGGGACGAATGCAGCAGGCTTTTAGCGGTTCTGCTCGCTCTGTGCGTTTTGACTCAGGGTTTCACTTCAGCAAGGAAACCAAGTCAAATGTGTGCTGGTGTACATTTTCATTTCTGTGCCACTTAAAATATGCACACTTTCCACATACAGAATTCAGAAGCGGTGCAAAAGCCTCTATTCCTCTTTAACGGTGCATTTTCATTACCTTATTTCAGGGCGTTAAATGGACGTGAGATGGGAAAGAATTAAGTGCTAACCTTGGAAAATGTACAATATTTGCATTCCTTCTGTCTTATTAGGGCTTTTAGTTACTTAGTTATTTTTATTATTACTTTTTAATAATTCAAGTATTTAGTAGATTTTGCATTTTAGAACAACAAATGCAAAAATGCATCAACCAAAAACAAGAAGCAAACAAACAAAAAAACAAAACAAAAACAGTGAGGTCTTAACATCTGTTGCATTAAGTCAGGTATACATGTAGGTGCAAAAGTTGTCCCACTGTTCAACTGCAGCTTCCGCCACATGATGTAACTTTCCCAACATCTTTTCGCAAGCAGCGTTCCCAATCATTCTTTCTTTCCACATTTTAAGCGTTGGCATATGGGAGTCCTTCCAGGGTTCCAAAATGATACGGGCACATGTTACCAGTGCAGTATTTAACACTCTAAACTGGTGTTTATTTAATTGTGGCACCTCTCCTTTGTCTCCTAGTAGACATAATTTAGGTGATCTGGGCAAATTACACTTAGTTACTTTTTATTTTTGGTGCTTTATTGAGGTGGAGCTGAAAAGCAATGGAGCCCATCATGTTCTTTATTTGTGTTTGTTTCTGCAGGACGCTGGAATAGAGAGAGTGATGAGGGATTTGAGAATTTTCAGAATCTTTGAGGGTACAAACGACATCCTGAGGCTCTTTGTGGCTCTGAATGGCTTCCAGGTAACACAGAAATTTCCTCTGTGTGTGTGTGTGTGTGCGCGTGTGCGTGCTTTGTGAAAGTACAGAGGAAGTGGATTCTGCTTGCTGTATAAAATGCTGAAATTCTGTGATAAGAAGCAACTTCCTCTACACATTTCACATTTGAGTTCTGTATCACATCCACGTTTTCTGCACTTCGCTTTTCCTCACTCTCTATCAGGAAGTATTCTTAACATGTTGCATATGACTACAGATTGAGCAATCCAGATAAACCCTGACTCCTCCTGACTACGTTTAGCCCTTTGCTCAGCAGCTTGCATGTGCTTCCCTGCAGAATGCTGGAAACCAGCTGAAGAGCCTGCAGAAGGCCCTGAAGAGCCCCATCAGCAACGCCGGCGTGCTCGCAGGAGAAATCACCAAGAGAGCCAAAAGGTTGGTTTAGCTTCTGCAACACTGTTTTTCCTTTCTGTATGTCTGGAAGGCAGTGGGTGTGCGATCAGGGGTCGCCCCTTGCAAAAAATAGAACGTGACCTGAAGAAGTGATACAGGCTGATGTCGACAGAGACAGCAGTTATGCCATCAGATTAATGGAAATGGAGGCATTTTTTATGCACTCTTTCTCTTTCTGAGAAAAGCAGTGATGTGAAAATGGTTTTCTTACACTTGTGTACTCGCAAGTGCAAGAAAATCACGTGCTGCACACATACACACAGGAGGCAGAAAAGTGTGGCTTCCTCCTCTCTTTGTGTTAATTTGATTAAGACTTCCTTTTAACCGTTTACTTACCGCTGTCAGAGGCTGTGTGAGTGCTTTTGTAGCTCAGGCATACAGGCTCATATAACTGCGGTGCAGATCATTTATCCTCTCTACTCCGCCTGCCCAATTCTAGGAGACACTGAAAGCTGCTTGCACGTCAGGGTCTGTAGTCTTGCTTTTATAGCAACAGTAGCACACAAAGGTGTTGTGTGGTGCTGCATTGCGCTGGTTGTGCAATTAATACAATGAACGGCTAAAAACAAACAGTCGACCACTGAACGCATCATAGAGAGACTTTTAGACGCAATGATAGCATTTATAGCATAAACTTGTCATAACCTCTGTATAGAGCCTCAGCTGCAGGTTTCAGTCAGTTTGACCAGCTGTTTGGCTTATTTTTGTTCTGTATTTAATTTAAACATGGTTAACTGTGCAGCTTCCCACACACTGTATATAAAAGATGGTCTTAGCCATCGTGACTTCACCATTTGGGAATTTTGGGACTTTGTCGCTGGCTTTTCCAACCAGACATTGACAATGCATGACTGCATTTTACTCGCGAAAACTGGAGTACAAACTTCTTTGATAGGCTGTATGTCAGACAGCATATTATTATTATTATTATTATTATTATTATTAACTGGACAAATTAATTTTTATAGCAGATTTAAAATGACAGAGTTGACCAAAGTGTCAGCGTGCCAGCACAGGTGCTGTCACACACCTAGCTTTTTATTTTTAGCTTTCAAAAAACATCCATGTGCACTGCATCATGGGAGTCTTTGAGGGCTGGCCTTTAGACTGAGCAAGTTTTGGCTTAAATCTGGAGCCTCGAGGTTGCTTTTTGGGATCAACAGATCCATCGTAGACTCGGACGGACGGCTGAACGATGCTGTCGGTGTTGCTGAGAATGACTTTTTGTTGTGTAACGCGGTCCTCTCTTCTTTACAGGAAGGCAGGTTTGAGCACAGGTCTGACGCTGCAGGGGACGGTGCATCCTGAGCTGGCACACAGCGGAGAACTGGTGTGTTATTTTTCTTATTATTTGTATCGATCAACTGTTATTTATGAGACAAACCCATCTAAGGGGCTGGCCCAGGCTGGATGAATGGGTGCCTGGCACTTTTAAGAGGACGCTTTGTTTACTAATGGAACATTTCCTCCTGCGTTGCCTTCATTTTCTGCTTTCTGCTACAGTCTGCGTGTTTCCTAACGCTCTGCACTTTTTGTTGTTTCTGCTTTCCAGACAGTCAAAGCCATTGAGCAGTTTGGAGGAGTTATCGAGGAGCTGCTGATCAAACATGGCAAGAAGATCATCGGTGAGAGAGTGTGTGTGTGTGTGTGACTGCGGGTGTTTCAGCTCACCTGGAAGATTTGAACTTGACTATATTATGAGTTATTTCTGACAGTTTAGAAATGACATCTTTGCATTTTATTAACAATTGTTATTTTTTTCTAACTTATCTAAACTTGTGTGCTTTCATTTTTCAGATGAACAGTTTATTCTCAAGAGAGTCGCAGACTGCGCCATTGACATCTACGCCATGGTGGTCGTCCTGTCAAGGTATGCAAAAGTGCAAACAACAGATTTAAGTCTTCGTTCTTTTTTTTTTTTCTTTTTTTTTCCACTAACCACACCATCCTTTCTATCTGTCCCCGTTGCGCTCTTTCTGCACGCTCCCACCCACCTTCTAAACTAAGGTCTTCTTTTATTCCACAAACAAACTCCTACGCAGCCCAAACCGACCTTTCTTGTGAACGTCTTTTTTTTCTCGGCCTCTTTCTGCAGGGCGTCGCGAGCTCTGAGTGAAGGCCACACATCAGCTCAGCATGAGAAGTTGCTGTGTGAGACCTGGTGTACCGAGGTAAGATCCTCCGCAGAGCCAGACACAAACACGTGCTGCTATGTAAGGAGGATGTTCGGTGTTTTTAATGACCTGAACCGTGGCTAGCACTCTTAGGTAGTGTCACTGTGGTAAGTAGTGGGATACATGATTAAAGAGAGGAGCTAGTTTGGCCTGGCGTCATTTTACACAGCAGTGAAGACACAAGTTTTAAATATAAACCAGAAGCACTGGGAGAGCGCAAACCAAGGCGCTCACTCTCTGAGCAATATTTCCCTTTAAGGGAGTAATACTGTATTTGTATATAAACATTATAGGTATTCAATGTTAAGTAACTGGACTAAAAATAAAGCTCTATAAAACATTATTATCACTTTGACCTTCAGAGGAATCTGTTGACCTTCAAGGTGAGATCTGACAGGAAATTTTAAATCTTTATACAGGGTTATATTAACAATACACACCACATTGGTCATAATTATAGTTTCTATGTTGTAACGCTTTTTGTCAGTTTGTGACTAATAGGTCATTGAGTTGACTTTGGACACCTTGGTGGATGTAAGCCAAGGTCTAAAGGAGCATTAGCACGACCCCGCGCTACACTCCTACAAAGTTTAATCAGAATTCAGTCAAATGTTTTGACCTGTCTTGTTTACAGACAGAATGGCACTGTGAATAAAAACATAAGCTCTCCTTGGCTGAGGAAATAAGTCCATACTTTACCTCTGTGGTGTTCTGATGCCATCGCGATCAGTTTGATACCATCGCTCTCCTCCTCTCTCCGTCCCCCAGGCTCACGACAGGGTCACGCACGAGATCAAGTCTCTCCACTCCAGTGAGTCCAGAAAGCTCTTCAGCAACATGCGGGCCATCTCTGCAGCAGTCGTGGAGAACGGAGGAGTGGTTGCTGCTCACCCCCTGGGTTTCTAAACGCCCTCGCTCTTTCTGCGTTTCGTCAGTCTTCTCAACATCTCGTCACGTATGCCAAGTCCTCCCGGACTTTTTTGCCAGTAATCCTCTGACACACATCGGTGCCCTTTTTTAATTTATGAGATGCATTTACAGCCTCAGAAACTGGTTTTGGTGTCTTTTTTAATCCCACTGTTTTTTCCTGTCATTTATTTATGACATTGTGACTCAAGGCATCTAAATTTTGAGCTGCACTTTTGTTCTGTGAGAAATAAAAATGTCATGCGAGTTGGAAACGTCACAGTTCTACATTTGTCTAAAGTGTGAAGGGGGCTTTGAAATGCACCCTTTCCTTTGTATCCAAGCCTTCATGATGTAAACCCTCAGTGTTTAATCTGTTAATACATTAATTTATGCTCTTTTGGTTCTTGGTAATTAACCATAAATACAACGATATCAATGCAACTTTAAGTCAGGGAGCCAGTTAACAGGAAACTGATGTGTCTTTAAAGGACAGATTTTTACACTTGGTGTTTAAATGCAGAGAACAGCGTGATGTTTGTTCTTAACGCCTTTCTGCATGTTCAGTTTGCTCGTTGATCAACAGACACACAAATATCAAGACTGTAAAACCTTTTTGCCTTAGAAACCGGCTCGAACACACAAAGCTTTCCTAACAATACTTCACTGTGTGCTCTTTACTGTCATCAGCCACCTGGAACTGCAGTGAATGTAACATCGTCTGTGTACCATGTTTAAGTTTTCTGTCATTTATTTCTCTACCGTAGCGAACGTGTAACAAAGTGGGAGTCTGTATAGGCTGTAACTATACTGCTTTTTCCTGCCAATAAAGTTCATTTTCTCCAGACTGTCTCGCCCTCTTTGTGATTTTCAGCACGTACAGCAACACTGACTTTTAGTGGCACTTAAAAAGAAATAAAAAATCCCATCACTGCAATATTTTTACCCATCTTGCCGCCAAACGAGCTTCCTATTTCTGTTGTATTCATAACAAACTTTGCTAATTCAGTTTCACTTCTGCAGTTCGGCTCTTCAAGGGCAGGTGCCTTACAGGAAAGCCAGTATTTGCTTTTATGTCAGGAGTCGTCTGCCGGTGTGTATACAAGTGAAGTGCAAACAGATGAACCCCTTCCTGTCTTTACACAGGCATACGCACACGAGATGACAAGCGTTACTTATGTGGGTGAGAGTCTAAAGAACTTAATGCGAAAGGTGCCGATGCTGTAGAAGGCCTGCGGTTGTTGTTGCTGAGAATTCCCCAGGCATGTGTCTGTCCTCCTGGTTGAAAACCGTTTCTCAAGCTCAGCAGTAGCTGAGAAGCAAACCCAGCATCCCTGTATGATTTCCTTTTTTTTATGCGGAAACATTCGAACCAAGATCAAAACAAAATTCGATTTGGTGTTTTTAAAAAAACAAACAAGCAAAAAACACCAGTCTCACTTTAAAAATCGAATCTTCTAAAATAATAATGCACTGGTGTCGAGCATTAACCAATGAGTGTAAGGAGAATTACGTCACTCTTGGAGGTGTTACGAGATGTGGTTAGCTCAGGAAATGGGGGCTCAAACCACCAGCTTTTTTTTAAAGCTTACTTACTGGTCATATTTCTCCAATAACAGAAGAATCAAGTGTAAAGTGGTTTAGCATCTCATCACTGCAGCTTTTTTGACCGAGGCCTGTAGCTTTCTCAGTTTTTAAATCAATATATGGACATGCGTGAACCCACCTACCCACCCTGTTGTGTTTGGCTCATCATCCACCATCATCATCACCTCATTCAGAGCAGGGGAACGTGGCTTTAGGTCCTCACTATGTGCAGAGAAACGGATTTTTAGCATCTTTTTTAACAAACGATTTCCTGTCAATCATTTAATGGCATCTTATAATGTTAGGCTGTAAGAAAGCTCTGGTTTGCTGTGCGGAGTAACAAGCAGCGGCGTTATGTCAAACGCTCAAAACAACCCACATTATCTAACCTGGTGACAATGTTTTTAAAACTAAGTGATATTTATACTTGGACAACAGATAAATTATAACCCAGCTCGCACTTGTACCAATACGGTCAGAGGCCAGGTGATCATTGTTTGCAGATTTCACTCATGTGTGACCTTGTGTGTAACAGCCGTGCTGGTCAGTGCACGAGTTTAAACAGGTGTGTAAAAACAAAAACCCGTGTGAGTGAGGGGATGAACTGGCTCCTTAAATGGAAATCGGTCTGAGATCAAATATAGTCTGTGTCTTATGTTAAAAGCACATTTTTAATGCTGAAACCCGAAGTTGTATTTTTGTTATTTAGCTCTGTATTTAATCACGTTTATAGGCAAAGCTGTCCGCCTCCTTGTCAGCCGTAGTTAGTGTACCTGGTATGTGTTCATGTAACCGGCAGACTAATTATTACACGCGCTCAGTTAGATATGACACAGACTCTAATAGTGAATAACTTTGTGTGAATTCTCTGAGGTAAGTCTTTTCCACATGTAGACTAGCTTGCACACTAATAACATGTATATTTTGGTAGCATTGTGTTTAGAGTAGGCAGGATATTGGACGACCAACAAACAGGAAATGGTCAAAGGCAGATTTGAAACCGGGCCCCAGTGAAAGACATTGTGGCCTGTGAGTCACCTACGCAAACCAGTGAACTAAATCCACGGCCACACGTCTGCCCTTCCACAGACAGACAGTGTCTGTGTCATGTTTCTCGTTTATGGGCTATGATTGCTTGCATTATCATTGCGCAGTGTCTATGGCCTCACAGTGCTGGAATTAGCGCATCAACACCATTTAACTCACATTTCTTTTTTTAATGTCAACAATATTAATAATATATAAACAACATTCATCAGACCACATATTTAAGAAACTCGCGTATTCCAGTCATTAAGATCCCAAATGTCTCCATCAGCCTGGAGGTCAGGGAGCTTAAGTCGGGACCAGCCAGGACAGGGAACGGTCCCTCCGACCACTGCGCAGCTCTGCTGTTAATCAGCATGTGGTTCACCAGGAAAAGGCAGAAAAGGTCAAAAATAGACCCAAGTATAAACATGCTGATGTTCCATCTTGCTGCTGCTGCATGACTGTAACATTCCCATATCAGGATGAAGCCTCACGGACTGATGTGATGGCGTAAAGGGCCCTTCCTAGCTGAGAACATGTTCCTGTTACAAATAAAATCCCAATGAAGACCAGCTTTTTCCCTTCAGGCGTCCTCCGCGTTGCCTTGACATGAGCTCTGGTCATGTGAGAAACTCCTGACTGCTACCGGCTGAGTTTCCTCTTGCGGGACTTCAGGGACTTGCGAGACTTCCAGGGAAATGATGGTCTGAGCCGTCATCGTTCTCTCCCTGAAGGGCAAAAAAGAGCAAAGAGAACAAATAAGCTCATTTGCCTCCTTTCTGAGGCGTCGTGGTGGCTGGCATTTCCAAATCACTGAAAAGGAAAGTCATTAATATTCACGAAGCCGCACTTTCATCTTGAAATCACACACCAACTGTCCACAGCGATCCCTCATTGAGTCACGGTGTAGTAATAGCAGTTGTAGTGATGGAGAACCTGAAGCAAATGAGCTTTGTTTTACACGTTTATCTCAAAATTAGTCACCCGTCTACAGAAAGTTCCCTTTTTGACTGTTTCTAATATGTGAACATTAATTTGCATTGTTTTACATACATGGCACACTCAGTTTTACAGAGAACTGCAGTGCATGGACATTACCAGACGATAGGGTGAATCACGCAAACACTCCTGCCGTAAACAAACTCAGTGAAATCCTGTCTCGGTTTACTGGATTTTACAGTCAGCGTCCTATTTATTGACTAAAAGGCAAAAACAATGTAAAGTATATTCTGGGATGAGCTGTGACGGGATTGCCCCCCTCGTCTTCTGGACATCTACTTTCAAATCAAACTATTGTCACATAAAATCTGACAACAAGTTTTTGTCTTTATGTTTTTCCCCTTTCTACTTAGTTGCTCCATGTTAAGGATTTCTACATTCATTGATTGGTAAACTGAGCTCAAAGCCGTCCAAACGCCATTTGTTCACACTGAGAAGCTGTGAGCTCAGTGAAGGTGAATTGTGCGACTGCAATAGTAATCTTTACCCATTTGCCAGTGTACCTTTACTGCTGTAAATATTATAACTAGATCACAGTCTGATTAGCGGATTAGATAGCTGTGTGACTAATTAAAGGTAAAGATCAGACTAAACCAGTGGAGGAACTTGTGTGATGATGCCTCACAGCAACAAGGTTCTGGGTTTTTAGCCTCCAGAATGGCTTTGTGTGTGCACTTGGCATGTTGTCCCAGTGGCCTATGTGGTTTCTGAGTGCTCCATCCATAGTCCAAAGACGTGCACGTTAGGTTATCCGTTGGTTCTAATTTAGCCCTACAGGTTAGAACTGTGCCCTACTGTGTCCGTGTCAACCCTGTGATGGGCCAGCGACAGCAGCAATAGGCTCGAGTCACCCACTGTGGTTAAACGGTTAAGAAAGAGGGAGGGTGAAGTAACATGAGTCATGCAACTGCTTGTTGCACAACATCTTTAAGCAATTAATATCTAACATCTGTGGTCCTGCTTTTAGATGAAGCTGACTTTGAAAAATACTGAGCACACCTTTGGTAATTTTGTGGTGACCCTTATCACTGCGTAAAGGAAAACAGAGGGGCAACTTGTTGCCAGGTGAATGTCAGAAGATCACACTGCCTGACGCAATGATCGGGATATTAAAGCAGGACTGTAGAGCATCGACCTTAAAAGATGAAGGCACGTTTGAAAGTTCAGTGGTGCACTGTGACCCAGGGAATGGTGCAGTGATCACAAGAGTTAGACATTAGACTAAAAGTCTAATTACTTTGTTGGACTATTGTGGAGGTTTTGCAGGCGGTTCTGCGTTCAGGAGGTTCCGTGTGGAGTTTGCATGTTATCTCGGTGGCTGCGTGGGCTCTCTCTGGGTATTCCTACCATGTTAGCTTAACGTGCTGTAGTGTGACTGTGGGCGTGCACGGTTAGTATGTCTCTCTGTGAACCCTGCATCTAGACCTGCGGCAGCTGGGATAACGACCCTGAACTGAATGAGTGGATCCATGCACCTGTCCACTTTGTGGAGAGGGTCACTTGAAAACAACACACATTATTGAACATTATTCTATGTCTGTCCTAAAGGACATTTCTTTCTATCGCTTTTATTAAAACACTTAAATTAAATGAGGGGTTATTATTATTATTTTTTAGAACTTTTTTAGAAGCCGTTTTTATGATGGTCTTTTCCCCTTTAATTAGTCACTTGTCTGTATATCATCTATAGACGCAGACAGAAAAGTAGAAACTGATGGAATATTGCAATTTTGACCATTAAGGGGTTGTAAATACATTTAATGAATGGATGAGCCCGGACATACCTCGTTCTGTAAGGCACATGAGACCAGTTAGCACGCACAGTCCAGCCCAGGACACTCTTCAGATATCGGGAACAGCAGGGGAACCTGCGACTCAACTGCTCCAGAAGTTCCTCTTTACGCAAACCGTAAACAACTGGCGCAACGCACTGGGCCAGACTGAAGAAAGCAAAAATGACAACGGCGGACAGCTCCTTGGTCTCCCGCTGAATAAACTCCCGCTTGTAGAGAATTGAAAGCACGAAGTTCACAAAGTTGGGGAGCAGGTAGACAGCGAGCTGGGAACCGTGAAGGGCGATCGTTCTGCATCCTGCCCGATTTCTGCGATTGAGGACCCCGAGCCGCCGTCCCTCCATGAGTATCCTCACGTAGCTGTAGAGAATGATCAGCGTGCACAGCCCTATAAAGAGCACCTTCTGTAGTTCGCCTTTCTTCAGTTGCTCCCGGCCGCACTCGCCCCGATCAGGCGCACCACTGTCTTTAAAAAGCAAACTGAGGGGGATCACCAGCGCCACCATCCAGGTAAACACTCCAAGGAGCCAGGGCCAGTGGCCCTTATTGCACACAGAGCTGTAGCGCATCGGGTGGCACACGGCGCAGAAGCGGTCCAGAGCCATCGCGGTGAGCGTCAGGAGGATGTTGGACGCGCTGCTGATCAAAATGGTAATCATTGCCATGCACGCAGAGCGGGACAGCCGCGTGTCCAGGTGGATCTGGTAGTAGAACACACTGCTCATGCCCAGGTGAACCAGCGCGGACACCAGCAGGTGGAAAATGAGCACGAAGCGGGCGTGACGCCGGAGCCGCTCCTCGCGCAAGATAGTCCAGTTGATGATGAGGTTGAAGAAAAGCAGCACGGAGAAAGAAACCGTGGACACGTAAAAGCGTACGCAGGTGTAGTCGCTGACCTCCGTGGTGTTGTTCCGTGACATTATTCTTCATCGGGGTTTGGGTGGATTTACAAGATAATGACGGAGGCAGCGGTGGAGCTGATGGGGAAGACAGTTTGTCCGCCGCATGTTCCTCTCTGTCTGCTGCTCTGTCACTGCAGACCCAGACATCCGCTCTCTCTCTCTCCCTCTCTCTCTCTCTCTCTCTGTCATAGGCAGGCCTACTTGTGTCACGTGTCTGTATGAGGTCTTTTGGTAAACAATAAATTCTCTATAGGTGTTGCGACTTTCATCTGTAAATAAAGCCGCGGCCGGCTGAGTTGGTTGTGTCCCTGTGACGCGCCTCCAATAATCCATAATGGGTCGTACTTGTACTTTGCACATTTATTTTAAGAACAAAACAAAAACAAACATTTGCGCTTTCAATCAATTTACAACTAGCGCATGGATTAACTGGTGTGCCAAAAAATGACGGTCAACAGAAAAGTTTGCCCAAAAACCACTCACCCAACACCTGCTGCGACCACCGACATCAGGTAAATAGACTGTGACCACACCCACATACCATCACCTGAGACGCAGGTAAAGCTATACACCTGTGCCACCAAAACAAAAAGGAAAAACATAAACATTGACTTTGGCTCTTACAACAGGCTTTATCAACCATCCTCACACCGGCCTCCTTTCTAACTCCAATCCCAGCCAAACCTCGACATCCACTCTTAACACCCCCGCAGTTTGCACGTGGCCTTTGGGAGAAGTTCAAATCTAACACAATTGCTGCACATTTACACCCCACGCAGTATTAATTACCAGTGATTAAGTTAAATTCTATTAGTCCTCTTTGTCTTTTGAAACGACAGAAGAATTCAGGTTTAAAACGGATCAGCAAAATTAATTTAAAAAGAGCTTTTGAAACATTTTGATATTATTATTAAATATAATATTAATATTAATTATTATTATTATTATTATTAAAATTAACACGCGAGTTACACAGTTGCTTTCACGTAGGGGAGACCGGGGATAGTTGTAACGTGGGTCAGTTGTAACACTTCCAATTTCTCCAATCAGGGCTAAGTTTCAAATGATGTGACTCATCCTGTGCATGCCCAATTCAGTTCTGCTATCACATGTGAAAAATCAGCACATTTTGTCAAACACAGATAATTTAACATGAAAAAAAGTAATTTGTATGCCAAAAAGTAAGTTTTTCTACTTTATTTCAATTTGTAATAGCATTATCTGCTTTGCAGTTAAACTCATAAAACTTAAATTATGTTATTTGTATGTCTATGGGGATATATTCTGTGTAGGTCTTTAGTGCTAATGCTTTAGCCGTTGGCTGTAATGTTAGCTAGTTCATGGCTATAGGAGTCTGGGTCAGTTGTAACAGCAACAGTCTGGGTTAGTTGTAACAATAATGCAGATGTTACAACTTACCACACTATTACTTTAACTTATATTAAACAAGTTGGGGCAACGACATCAGCAGAGAGAGGTTCACTGGTCACCTTTGTATATGCGGTTAATGCCATTGGCAACACAATTCCTCCACTGTTTGTGTTCCCACACATACATTATGCAGACCTCTGTGTCAGAGATGGACCAGTAGGAAGTACTGGTAGTGGAAATAAATCAGGATGGGGGCAAGAAACAGATTTCCTCATCTTTCTGAAGCACTTTGCAAACCACACCAAGGTAAGCCATGATAAAAAGTAATGGAATTGCGATGCTGGTGAACAACTACATTTTTTCAGCTTCATTGTTATGTTCAGAATTGGTGCAAGAGCTGTAGGTTATAATGCCCACTGAGCCAATGAGGCCAAACTCAAGGAAGACCAACCAAAATTAATGAAATATTCAGTTGCAGAAAATTCCATAATTTGTCTTTTTTGGGGGGTTGGAATATGTTCAAAAGCTAGATTTCTGCATTCTGTCACACACACACACACACACACACACACACACACACACACACACACACACACACACACACACACACACACACACACACAGCTACATACATGGCTCTAAGTGCATTCATGTGTTGAATAAACAAAGATTACATGTTAATATTTTGTCAGTACCCTTATTTCATTGTGTTACATTTTACCCCAGGATATGTTACAACTAACCCAGACTATGGGGTTAATTGTAACATTTCACTCTTCGTGTTTGAGACCATACCATGCAATGGGTAATTGTGCTGCAGAGAAAATAGCTGCACTATTTAATAGCAGAGACATGTAAATACTTTGCATTACATTTTGAACCCACTACCTTAAAAGAGCTCCAATTTACAGACAGAAATGTCAAAAATGTTACAACTATCCCCGGTCTCCCCTACAAAGTTTCCTCGTGTCTGAAATTGTGCAGTTTGTCATGTAAGCACTGCAACGAGGTGTCTGACAGCAGGCTGCCACCTACTGCTGGGCTCCAAGCACACTGGCTTCATCTCATCATGTCGACTGTCTTACACGGGTGCTGTAAGAGCCAAAGTCAATGTTTATGTTTTTCCTTTTTGTTTTGGTGGCACAGGTGTATAGCTTTACCTGCGTCTCAGGTGATGGTATGTGGGTGTGGTCACAGTCTATTTACCTGAGGTCGGTGTTCGCAGCAGGTGTTGGGTGAGTGGTTTGTGGGGAAACTTTTCTGTTGACCGTCATTTTTTGGCACACCAGTTAATCCATGCGCTAGTTGTAAATTGATTGAAAGCGCAAATGTTTGTTTTTGTTTTGTTCTTAAAATAAATGCGCAAAGTACAAGTACGACTCATTATGGATTATTGGAGGCGCGTCACAGGGACACAACCAACTCAGCCGGCCGCGGCTTTATCTACGGATGAAAGTCGCAACAGGTGCTTTATACGAATTTTCCTCTTGTGAGTATAAAAGGCCCCAAAGTTCATAGGATAATTCTATCTGAGTTCTTACAGAGGTATCCCTTAAAATATGGACAATAACAAACCTGCTAAATTCCTTCCAGAATCTCTGTGTAAAAGAACAGTACCAAAAAAGATGTGTCACAGTTTCTGGATGATCCCCACAGAAAGTACAATTAGTATTTATGTCCCTTTTAAATTTTACCATGTAGAGACTGGCTGGATAACATTTATGTAGAATTTTAAATGAGACTTCTTTCACCTTATTTACAATCAAATATTTATGGGGGACCATCCAGACTGTCTTCCACTTGCTATCTGGAACATATCGGTTCCAATAAAATATTATATATGGGAGAGAGACGATATCTTCTTGGAATAAACTACGTATTCTCTTATTGCTATTACCAAGTTCCTGTGAAAAGCAGATTTTTCCTATTGGTGACTCAGCTGGATCAGAGAGAGTGACTGAGGTAGAGATCGAGCTGTCAGTGTTTTTATATAATATAAAAGTCCCTGAGGGTATGGCACCAAGCACCATTATGATACAGACTTATAATTTGCAGCTTCCCCCCGAAATTCTATACGTGAAAAGTTAGCGCCAGAGGCCTCGGGGCGCCTGCTTGCTGCTGAAGTTAAAGTTAAAGTAAACTTTATTGTCATCTCCGTTCAGTGATTCTTGAGATAAGGGACAAAACATGTCCGGCAGATAAAACCCAATTTTGTGGTTAAAAATATGCATACAAGTGTTAACCCAACTGCCTAAAAGACAAACCAAGGCAATGTTTATACAACAAAACTATGATTTTGCATTTTTTATAAATATATATTTATTTTAAATGGTACAATACATTACCAGTACCTTAAAAATCCATTGTCCAGAAGCAGGTGTGATAATATTAAAATACAGAAAAAAAATTAAAAGTAATGTAAAATTAAACATCATGGCTCTCGTCACTAAGTATTTAAGTCAATACCTTATATAATATCAAAATATGCAATTGAAAATTTATTTTTAAATATTTTTTAAGTGATTAAAATCGTGTCCAGAGTTTTTGTCAACACCGTCAGATTTTTTTAAAAGTACAAAAAAATCAGGAATTATTGTGGGTAGCTTACACTCTGAGGACCCCTTTACCACTTCCTGTTTGATACACATGCCATGAGGTCACTGCTGTGATAATTCTTTTGTTTTTATTTCATGTATTGCACACCTTTCTGATAAAACTCTGTGTCACAACCATAATGCGTTAACACCAAAGTCGATGTAATCCAAGATTTAATTATTTTTTCTTGTAAAAACAGCCTCATTTAGGTAGATTGTAGAGGCCATAAGCAAATGATGAAAAACAAGATGGCTTCTGTCAGATAAACACGTGTTATGAGAGAAAGTAGGGTATTTTGTCAACACCATCAGGATTTTTGTCTGACGGTGTTGACCCTTTTTCTAATGGTGTTGACAAATGTCACAAAAGTGTGCTATTCACCATTTATATTAAGTTATTTTTTACTAATATTTCAGATATATTACCTCCTGTGTATTTTACTGATATTTCTGCTTCACAGATGTGTCAAATATTATCAAATTTGCCTTATCTTGAATCTCATTGTTTATGTATACATCATTAATCCTGTAGGAAAATGCTTAGTCCTCTGCATTTAACCCATTCACTCAGTCATGCAGTGGGCAGCTACCAATCCAGGATAGCCTCTGTTCGTTGGATTTGAGCGCCCAACCTTTGTGATATCCACTGAGCTAGCTGTGCCCCGAGAGCTGTTCTTTAAGTGATGATGTATGAATCTTGCTTCCGGGCCCAAACTACTCTGTGTTTATTAAGCCTGTTGTGCTGTTAAAATGTTTTAATGCTTTTTATCTTGTTCTATTACATCTGAACAAGCCCCTAAAACAACCCGTTCTCACTCCCTAACATTTTACGCTAGGTGACAAATCGTCACCATATTACGTTTTCGGCTACCCACCACGTTCCTAAATGACGACCTCGGAAAAAAGAGGACATATGAGAACCGTCTGGACTGAATCTACACATGTTCGCTCTTTTTCTTCAAATCGCTTAGAAACACGCTATTTAACATCATTAAAGACCTGGTTAAGGTCAGGAATAAGGTTATGGTCAGGGCTAGGGATAAGGTTAGGTTTAGGGCTGGAATACAGGGCTGCAACGTCTATTACCGCGGGAGTGTCATTCACTGGATTCCAGCCATAACCCGCCGCGTACCATAAGAACGCCGAAGGTCTCCTTTCGCGTTCCCCAGGAACGCCGCGGGACGTGACAAAACGTCGACATGTTACGCCTCGGGAGTGAAAACGCTCTGCCTAAAAACAGTCAGTGATCACTGTCAGCCTAACCATCGAGAACCCTCACGTTAACTTTTATCAAGTGGAAAAAAGTTAGCATTCATCCTCCAGCTTCACTGTGTTTATGTTATGCTAACACAGCTGTGTCGCTAGCAATCACGTAGCACATCACTATATACCAGCTAGCCCAACTTCAGTAACCTGACAATAGTCACTGCTGCTGGAAGGGGCCCCCCTCCCTGGACCCCTTCCAGTTTGCGTATCGGCCCAATCGCTCAACCGATGATGCCATCTCCACTGCACTCCACTCAGCACTCACACACCCGGACAAAAAAGATTCATATGTTCGAATGCTGTTCATAGACTTCAGTTCAGCATTCAACACTATAATCCCCCAACAGCTCACTCAAAAACTGGTCCAGCTGGGGCTCAACACCTCACTGTGCAACTGGCTGTTGGATTTCCTCACCGGAAGACCTCAAGCAGTACGGGTCGGCAGTAATACATCCAGCACCATCATTTTAAACACGGGGGCCCCGCAGGGATGTGTGCTGAGCCCCCTCCTCTTCACTCTGCTGACCCATGACTGCACTCCATCACACAGCTCCAACCTCTTCATCAAGTTTGCGGACGACACAACGGTGGTGGGTCTCATTAGCAACAGGGATGAGACCGACTACAGAAGTGAGGTGAGACGCCTGGCCACGTGGTGTGCTGACAACAATCTCTCTCTGAATGTGGAGAAGACGAAGGAGATTGTTGTGGACTTCAGGAGAATGCACACCCAACATGCTCCTCTGACCATTGACGGAGCGTCTGTGGAGAGAGTGAGCAGCACCAAGTTCTTGGGTGTGCACATCACAGAGGATCTCTCCTGGACGTACAACACCACAGCACTGGCCAAGAAATCACAGCAGCGTCTCTTCTTTCTCCGCAAACTAAGAAGAGCAGGAGCACCAGCCCCCATCATGTACACTTTCTACAGAGGCACCATCGAGAGCATCCTGTCGAGCTGCATCACTGTGTGGTTTGGAGCCTGCAATGCGTCCTGTCATAGAACCCTCCAACGCATAGTGAGAGCTGCAGAGAGGATCATTGGTGTCTCTCTCCCCTCCCTCCAGGACATTTACAGCACCCGTCTCACTAAAAAAGCCCTTTGCATAGCGGCTGATCCCACGCACCCAATGCAAAGCTTCTTCAAGCTGCTGCCGTCAGGGAGGAGACTGCGGAGTCTCCAGGCCAGGACCAGCAGACTGAAGGACAGCTTCATCCATCAGGCTGTCAGGAAGCTAAACTCCCTCCCGATTCTGCCCCCCTCTCCCCTCTTCTCCACCACGGTCTCACTGAACTCTGTCACACACACACACACACTCACTCTCTGACGCACTCACTGGCCTGCTCCAGTCACTTTGTGGAGCATTGGACTGCTTAAGCATTGGACCTCATAAGCCTTTGTTGTTACACTATCTCTTACCGTACACTACTAAATCCCCATTTGCACTATTTGCCTATTTTGCACCACTATGCCTTCTTACTTGAATATTGTATATGTATATTGCATAGCTTTTTTTGTTATACGTAAAATTGTATTGTATTTATTTAAATTTATTTAAATTTTTACTTTTTAATTATTTTATTTGCATTTTTCTAATCACTAGGGTTTGAGAGTAACGCAATTTCTATTCTGTGTATGTCCTGTACATGTGGCAGAATTGACAAATAAAGTTGACTTGACTTGACTTGACTTTAGTTTACTGTCTCCATTTATGTTGGAAGTGGTAGCAGAGCTGGTATATCATGTTCAGGTAGAAACAAGCAATCTAACTTCTAACTCTGTTAAATTTCATATATTCTGTTTTCATGGATGCCTGGATGTTACACCTGGTAGAGCAGCCACACTGATCATTTTATTAAAGATGAAAGAATTTAGACAGTTTGTAACTCTCGGTGATGCCGCAGAGTTCCTTTGACTTTGGGATCTGCAGCGGAGTTTGGACCTGGAAATGGCTAATCAGAATCAGAATCAGAATCAGAAAGGGGTTTATTGCCAAATGTTGAGCAGGTTTACAACATTAGGAAATTGCTGCGGTGCTTCAGTGCAAACATAGTGTCATAAATAGCACTTAAATAGACATGAAAAAATAAAAGTAGGGATAAGAATTAAAAGTGCTACGTGGAAAGATATGTGCATGAGCTATACATGAGATATATACATGAGAATAAGAATTAAGAGTGCTACGTAGAAAGATATATACATGAGTGCAGGTGGTGATCAGTGCCAAACATGGAATGATGCAGTGAACACAGCGTAGGGTCATGTGTTAGTGGTGGGAACAGTCATATGGTTATTGTTCATGTGTCCAACAGCAGAGGGGAAGAAACTGTTCTTATGGCGAGAGGTTCTGGTGCGAATGGACCGGAGCCTCCTGCCTAATAACATCAAACTTAATGGCTGGATAACATTTCTATTGCTTAATGCATAATTTTGTTGTGAATATTCATCCTTAATCTGTAAAAAAGCATAAGGTTCAGAAGAATTATAGTGATTACAAAATGGTACATTTCAGGCTATAGCAAAGGGGAACCTGTTAGTAGAGGAACGAAAGAGAAGGAACAGGGATAATCGAAAAAGAAGGAGAGAAAAAATTAACAGCCAGCCTGAGTTGAAGAAAGAGTTTCTCATAAAGGAAAGGGAAAAATGGAGAAATAGAGTGAAAGAGGGAAAATAAAGAACACCAGTGATCTGAAAGGAAGAGAAAAAAGTCAGAAGAGAAGGTTTTGGAAACAAGCACAGAGAGACAAAAGGAGAGAAAGTCCAGCAGGGTCTAAACACACAACCACAGAGAACTTTAGGAATCAAGGAGTAGTAGGCAGCTACTTGCTGGTGAACTATTAAGATGTAGAACTTGACATGTGCAAAAACAGAATTGTTATGATGTGTCTTGTGATATTACAAAGGTTGTTAAGGTTTAATTGTCATTTTGAAAGAAATACTATCTTGTTTTCTACTAGTGTGTCACCACCGTCAGCACCTTAGTTGACAAGGTGTTTATTTTTCTAGTTGGAGAACCATATAGTTTCCTCCCTCATGATCTTCCAATAAAAATACGTAATTTTCTCAATAAATGTGTAATTTGCATGCTGCTTGATATGACTGTTTCTTATACAGATTAAATACAAGCTTCTGAAAATATGTATGACTGTAACTCTAATAATAAAAAGCCAAAACAATCTTACTTTTAAATGTGGTATAATTACTTTGAAAACATATGTGCATAAACAATAGAATAGAGAAACTGCTAATAGTCAAAATAGCTGAAACAACTTAATTTAAAATATATATTGTTGCATTTCTTTGTGTCTGACGGTGTTGACAAAAACCTTGCACTTCTCCAGCAAAAACATAAATTATTAAAAAATGTTACACCTGGGAGATTGTACCAAAACATGGAGAGACAGCCAAAACTTTGTGTAAACATTATATGTAAATATGTTTTTGAAAAATCAAAAAATATATTTTAGAAAATTAAAACCTGTTTTGTGCCTAATCTCAGGAATCACTGCGCTACATACAGTCCAGTATAGAGACGAGACGACGAGGCTCCAGTTACAGCAGTGCAAGTAAACGAACAATAAATATAAGAAGAGTAAGAAAATAAATATACACTTTATACACTTTGTGTGTGTGAATGGGTGGATGACTGGATGTGTAAAGCGCTTTGGGGTCCTTGGGGACTAGTAAAAGCGCTATACAAATACAGGCCATTCACTTTAGGGCTCGGGTAAAGGGATCAATAACAATTTAAATGGTATAATTTCAAGTTTGATGATTTAAGTCTCACACACAACCGACACGGGAGGGGGGCTGCTGCTTCCAAATAGAGCACATTTCATTCATAATGTTGTAAATCCAAGCCCATTATGTGTTCATGATTTGAAATAAATCATAGACAAAGCATATCTGTGAACTAAGGTGTCGGTATATTAGGTTATGTTGTGGTGATCCTCTGGTTGGGGGATTTGTGTTCATACTGGAGTGCAAAATTAAAACCAATGGAAGATGGACAAGAAAAGATCAAAGCCATCAGGTGCTCAGTTTAGAAAACTGCAGATGTGTCATTGGAAAATGGCAGATCATTCTGAAACAATCAGAATCATAATCAGAATTCTTTATTAATCCCTAAGGATAGTATGTGGGTTGCAGTTGGCCCAAGAAGAAATGGTAAAAATAGTAACAGTAACAGACTAAACTGTAAACAATACATTATGTTAGAGTTTACACATTTAGGAAATAGCACTAATATATACAGGTCACTCAATTATAAATATCAAGGAATAACAGAGGTGATAATAAATATCAAGAAAATTGACAAGAATATTACAGAGTAGAAAAGAACATGTGTAAAAAGGGTGTAACATAAGGGAGTGTTCGCCTAGTGCACCAAAGAGGGATGGACAGCCCCTGGGTGGGCAGTAGTGAGGGATGAGCGGTGGATTGGTTTTGTGGGGTAGTACTGATTCCTGTGGGATAGGCTTTCACTTGTAAAGAGGCAGTGAATCAGAAAGGGTGTGAGAGACAAGACTCAGGACAAAGGATCAGCAATGACCTGGCCCCTGTGTGATGGCTGAACGGAAAGATGCGGAGAGTTGGACATCAATGCATAATTCATGTTTTGGGTTTAAAAGAAAAGTTATTCACAATAGTAAGTAGACACTGAAGGAGAAGTGGTGAACGGCCTTATTAGTTTCTGTACTTTTTTCTCTTGTTTATTCAGTTAGGGAGTTAGGGGCAGCACTTGTCTATTTTTGGTTTTTGTCTCAACCAGGGGTTAGGTAGCACTTCCCTTTTTGAAAGAAACTTGTGTTATTTGTCATTTTGGTCTTTGTTAATACTGGGGTTAACGCTTTCAATTTGGTAGCAATAAAATCACCTTAACTTGTAAACTGGCTTCTGGGTATGACTTTGGGGACCAGGGCGGGGTCACGTTCCTTTTAAACCCAGTGCAGTTCAGACCTGCGTATAATTCCTCCCGACCGGCGTATGACTCTCTCGACCGGCTTATAGTTCCTCCCGACTGGCGTATGACTCTCCCGACCGGCGTATGAGTCTCTGACCGGCATATGACTCTCCCGACCAGCATATAATTTCTCCCGACCGGCATATACTTCCTCCCGCTCGGCGTATCACTCTCCCGACCGGCGTATGAGTCTCTGACCGGCATATGACTCTCCCGACCGGCGTATAATTTCTCCCGACCGGCATATACTTCCTCCCGCTCGGCGTATGACTCTCCCGACCGGCGTATGACTCTACCGACAGGCGAATACTTCCTCCGGACCGGCGTATAATTCCTCCCGACATGTGTATAGTTCCTCCCGTCCGGCGTATGACTCTCTCGACTGGCTTATAGTTCCTTCCGACCGGCGTATGACTCTCCCGACCGGCGTATAATTCCTCCCGACATGTGTATAGTTCCTCCCGACCGGCGCATGACTCTCCCGACCTGCGTATAGTTCCTCCCGACCGGCGCATGACTCTCCCGACCTGCGTATAGTTCCTCCTGACCGGCGTTTGACTATCCCGACCGGCCTATAGTTCCTCCCGACCGGCGTATGACTGTCCTGACCGGCGTATAATTCCTCCCGACTGGCATATAGTTCCTCCCAACCTGCGTATAGTTCCTTCCGACCGGCGCATGACTCTCTCGACTGGCGTATAGTTCCTCCCGACCGCCGCATAGTTGCTCCCGACCGGCGTATAGTTCCTCCCGACCGGCGTATGACTCTCCCGACCGGCGTATAATTCCTCCTAACCTGCGTATAGCTCCTCCCAACCGGCGCATAGTTCCTCCTGACCGGCGTATGACTCTCCCGATCGGCATATACTTCCTCTCGACCGGTGTATGACTCTCCCAACCGGCGTATAGTTCCTCCCGAACGGCGTATGACTCTCCCGACCGGTGTATTACTCTTCCGACCGCCGTATGACTCTCCCGACCGACGTATGACTCTCCCGACCGGCGTATAGTTCCTCCCGACCGGCGTATAGTTCCTCCCGACCGGTGTATAGTTCCTCCCGACCGGCGTATGACTCTCCCGACCGGCGTATAATTCCTCCCGACATGTGTATAGTTCCTCCCGACCGGCGCATGACTCTCCCGACCTGCGTATAGTTCCTCCCGACCGGCGCATGACTCTCCCGACCTGCGTATAGTTCCTCCTGACCGGCGTTTGACTATCCCGACCGGCCTATAGTTCCTCCCGACCGGCGTATGACTGTCCTGACCGGCGTATAATTCCTCCCGACTGGCATATAGTTCCTCCCAACCTGCGTATAGTTCCTTCCGACCGGCGCATGACTCTCTCGACTGGCGTATAGTTCCTCCTGACCGCCACATAGTTGCTCCCGACCGGCGTATAGTTCCTCCCGACCGGCGTATGACTCTCCCGACCGGCGTATAATTCCTCCTAACCTGCGTATAGTTCCTCCCGACCGGTGTATAGTTCCTCCCGACCGGCGTATGACTCTCCCGACCGGCGTATAGTTCCTCCCGACCGGCGTATGACTCTCCCGACCAGCGTATAGTTCCTCCCGACCAGCGTATGACTCTCCCGACCGGCGTATGACTCTCTCGACCGGCTTATACTTCCTCCCGACCGGCGTATGACTCTCCCGACCGGCGTATAGTTCCTCCCGACCGGCGTATGACTCTCCCGACCGGCGTATAGCTCCTCCCAACCGGCGTATAGTTCTTCCCTAACGGCGTATGACTCTCCCGACCGGTGTATTACTCTCCCGACCGACGTATGACTCTCCCGACCGGCGTATAGTTCCTCCCGACCGGCGTATAGTTCCTCCCGACCGTTGTATAGTTCCTCCCGACCGGCGTATGACTCTCCCGACCGGCGTATAGTTCCTCCCGACCGGCGTATGACTCTCCCGACCGGCGTATGACTCTCCTGACCGGCGTATAGTTCCTCCCGACCGTTGTATAGTTCCTCCCGACCGGCGTATGACTCTCCCGACCGGCGTATGACTCTCCCGACCGGCGTATAGTTCCTCCCGACCGTTGTATAGTTCCTCCCGACCGGCGTATGACTCTCCCGACCGGCGTATAGTTCCTCCCGACCGGCGTATGACTCTCCCGACCGGCGTATGACTCTCCCGACCGGCGTATGACTCTCCCGACCGGCGTATAGTTCCTCCCGACCGGCGTATAGATCCTTCCAACCGGCGTATGACTCTCCCGACCGGCATATAGTTCCTCCCAACCAGCGTATGACTCTCCCGACCGGCGTATAATTCCTCCCGACCAGCGTATGACTCTCCTGACCGGTGTATAGTTCCTCCCGACCGGCGTATGACTCTCCCGACCGGCGTATAGTTCCTCCTGACCGGCGTATGACTCTCCCGACCGACGTATAGTTCCTCCCTACCAGCGTATGACTCTCCCGACCTGCGTATAGTTCCTCCCAACCGGCGTATGACTCTCCCGACCGGCGTATGACTCTCCCGACCGGCGTATGACTCTCCCGACTGGCGTATAATTTCTCCCGACCGGCATATACTTCCTCCCGCTCGGCGTATGACTCTCCCGACCGGCGTGTAGTTCCTCCCAACCGGCCTGTAGTTCCTCCTGACCTGCGTATAGTTCCTCCCTACCGGCGTTTGACTCTCCCGACCGGTGTATGACTCTTCCGACCGGCATATGACTGTCCCGACTGGCGTATAATTTCTCCCGACCGGCATATACTTCCTCCCGCTCGGCGTATGACTCTCCCAACCGGTGTATAATTCCTCCCAACCGGCGTATAGTTCCTTCCGACATGTGTATAGTTCCTCCCATCCGGCGTATGACTCTCTCGACTGGCTTATAGTTCCTTCTGACCGGCGTATGACTCTCCCGACCTGCGTATGACTCTCTCGACTGGCTTATAGTTCCTCCCGACCGGCGTATGACTCTCCCGACCTGCGTATAGTTCCTCCCGACCTGCGTATAGTTCCTCCCGACCGGAGTATGACTCTTCCGACCGGCGTATAGTTCCTCCCGACTGGTGTATAGTTCCTCCCGACCGGCGTATGACTCTCCCGACCGGCATATAGTTCCTCCCAACCTGCGTATAGTTCCTCCCGACCGGGGTATGACTCTCCCGACCGGCGTATAGTTCCTCCAGACCGGCGTATGACTCTCCCGACTGGTGTATAGTTCTTCCCGACCGGCGTATGACTCTCTCGACCAGCTTATAGTTCCTCCCGACCGTCGTATGACTCTCCCGACCGGTGTATGACTCTTCCGACTGGCTTATGACTCTCCCGACCGGCGTATAGTTCCTCCCGACCGGCGTATGACTCTTCCGACCGGCATATAGTTCCTCCCGACCGGCGTATAACTTTCCCGACCGGCGTATAGTTCCTCCCGACCGGCGTATGACTCTTCCGACCGGCGTATAGTTCCTCCCGACCGGCGTATAACTTTCCCGACCGGCGTATAATTCCTCCCGACCAGCGTATAGTTCCTCCTGACCGGCGTATAGTTCCTCCCGACCGGCGTATGACTCTCCCGACCGGCGTATAGTTCCTCCCGACCAGCGTATAGTTCCTCCTGACCGGCGTATAGTTCCTCCCGACCGGCGTATGACTCTCCCGACCGGCGTATAATTCCTCCCGACCAGCGTATAGTTCCTCCTGACCGGCGTATAATTCCTCCCGACCAGCGTATAGTTCCTCCTGACCGGCGTATAGTTCCTCCCGACCGGCGTATGACTCTCCCGACCGGCGTATAGTTCCTCCCGACCGGCATATTAACATCCTCCGTGCTACGCAAGGTGGCAGACCTGTGCAGCCGAAGTCTCTAACCCATCTGGAAAAGGTCTACTCACCTTTTACAAGCATTACACCCTCAGAGAGACTCCTGGCAGAAGAGACTCATTGGCTTCAACCAACAATGCCTTACCCGAACCTGTGGCTGAATCGAGTCGGTGACTGGGGGAGAACAGCTCTCTTACACATGATGAGATCCATCTTGAGGCTGAGCAGCTTAGTCTTCTGCATCTGTGGGCAAATTCTCCATTCAGTCATACATAGGCTTCCACCTCTGACTCTGACCATTCAGCTTCCCTGGTTCACCGTGGCGTTACTGAGAGAAGGACAAGTTTGGACTCTGACCATTCAGCTGCCCTGGTTCACCGTGGCGTTACTGAGAGAAGGACAAGTTTGGACTCTGACCATTCAGCTTCCCTGGTTCACCGTGGCGTTACTGAGAGAAGGACAAGTTTGGACTCTGACCATTCAGCTGCCTTGGTTCGCCGTCGTGTTACAGAGAGATGGCCAGGTTCAGAGAATCGTCAATGACCTGCCTCCTGTTTGATGGCTGAACGGAAAGATGCGCAGAGTTGGACATCAATGCATCACTCATGTTTTGTGTTTAAAAGAAAAGTTATTCACAATAGTAAATAGTCCGGAGAAGCGGTGAACGGCCTTATTAGTTTCTGTACTTTTTTCTCTTGTTTATTCAGTTAGGGAGTTAGGGGCAGAACTTGTCTTTTTTGGGTTTTTGTCTCACCCAGGGGTTAGGTAGTACTTCCCTTTTTGAAAGAAACTTGTTTTGTCTGTTATTTTGGCCTTTGTTCACCCTGGAGTTCACGCTTTCAGTTTGGTAGCAATAAAATCTCCTTAACTTGTAAACTGGCTTCTGGGTATGACTTTGGGGACCAGGGCGGGGTCACGTTCCTTTTAAACCCAGTGCAGTTTAAAAGGAAGTTGGTATATTTGCAAAAGTGTTTTGGGTTTTACCAGGACATTATTACAATGAATGCCTAACGCACACTGCATCAATAAAGATTTCGTTTGATATACAAAGCGTTGTAGTTGATTGTGTTTCTTTTTAATTTTAGTTTTGACCAGATGTGATCAGGAAGCCGGTCAACAAAGCACAATATTCAGCAGCTACAGAGTCATTTATTTCTAAAAGGAATCATCAGGTTAAATAACAGAAGAAGAAGAAGAAGAAGCAACACAAAAGCTTGGCATCGACTCATGTTCCCAAACAAGACTTAAACTAAACGCTATCCTTTGTATGAATGTTTAAATGTTGGCAGAAATGTTGAACTTATGAGGATAAAAGATGATATGAGTGTTTCCAGTGTCCGGTCAGTCCCAAAGCAGACGTGAAAAAAGACAGGTGGAAAATATATTGTAAAAGCAGACGGTAGAGAAATATGAATGATTTTTAGACGTATGTGTTCAGGAATAATGTATTAAAAATGTTTGTGTGTGTGTGTGTGTGTGTGTGTGTGTATATACACACTAGATGGTACACCCATTTGTTTATTTTTGATTATTTGTTTATTTTGGTTTATTTGTGTTTTTATAGGTTGTTTATTTAAATATATATATATATATATATATATATATATAAAAAAAAAACACCCAGCACGCCCCTGCGGGCGGTTTATCCTTCAAGCTCGGGTCCTCTACCAGAGGCCTGGGAGCTTGAGGGTCCTGCGCAGTATCTTAGCTGTTCCCAGGACTGCGCTCTTCTGGACAGAGATCTCCGATGTTATTCCCGGGATCTGCTGGAGCCACTCGCCTAGCTTGGGAGTCACCGCACCTAGTGCTCCGATTACCACGGGGACCACCGTTACCTTCACCCTCCACATCCTCTCGAGCTCTTCTCTGAGCCCTTGGTATTTCTCCAGCTTCTCGTGTTCCTTCTTCCTGATATTGCTGTCATTCGGAACCGCTACATCGATCACTACGGCCGTCTTCTTCTGTTTGTCTACCACCACTATGTCCGGTTGGTTAGCCACCACCATTTTGTCCGTCTGTATCTGGAAGTCCCACAGGATCTTAGCTCGGTCATTCTCCACCACCCTTGGGGGCATCTCCCATTTTGACCTCGGGACTTCTAGGTTATACTCGGCACAGATGTTCCTGTACACTATGCCGGCCACTTGGTTATGGCGTTCCATGTATGCCTTGCCTGCTAGCATCTTGCACCCTGCTGTTATGTGCTGGATTGTCTCTGGGGCATCTTTACACAGCCTGCACCTGGGGTCTTGCCTGGTGTGATAGACCCCAGCCTCTATGGATCTTGTACTCAGAGCTTGTTCTTGTGCTGCCATGATTAGTGCCTCTGTGCTGTCTTTCAGTCCAGCTTTGTCCAGCCACTGGTAGGATTTCTGGATATCAGCCACCTCCTCTATCTGCCGGTGGTACATACCGTGCAGGGGCCTGTCCTTCCATGATGGTTCCTCGTCTCCCTCCTCTTTCTTGGGTTTCTGCTGCCTGAGGTATTCACTGAGCACTCGGTCAGTTGGGGCCATCTTCCCAATGTATTCTTGGATGTTCCTTGTCTCATCCTGGACTGTGGTGCTGACACTCACCAGTCCCCGGCCCCCTTCCTTCCGCTTAGCGTACAGCCTCAGGGTGCTGGACTTGGGGTGAAACCCTCCATGCATGGTCAGGAGCTTTCTTGTCTTTATGTCAGTGGCTTCTATCTCCTCCTTTGGCCAGCCTATTACCCCAGCAGGGTACCTGATCACGGGCAGGGCGTATGTGTTGATGGCCCGGATCTTGTTCTTACCATTCAGCTGACTCCTCAGGACTTGCCTGACCCTCTGCAGGTACTTGGTGGTTGCAGCCTTTCTAGCGGCCTCTTCATGGTTCCCATTTGCCTGCGGGATCCCCAGGTACTTGTAACTGTCCTCTATGTCTGCAATGTTGCCTTCTGGTAGTTCAATCCCCTCAGTTCTGACTACCTTCCCTCTCTTTGTTACCATCCGACTACACTTCTCCAGTCCGAACGACATTCCAATGTCATTGCTGTATAGCCTGGTAGTGTGGATCAGTGAATCGATGTCTCGTTCACTCTTGGCATACAGCTTGATGTCATCCATGTACAGGAGGTGGCTGACAACTGCTCCGTTCCGTAGTCGGTATCCGTAGCCAGTCTTGTTAATGATCTCACTGAGGGGGTTCAGGCCTATGCAGAACAGCAGTGGGGACAGAGCATCTCCTTGGTAGATCCCGCACTTGATGGTAACTTGTGCTATGGGCTTGGAGTTGGCCTCTAGTGTTGTACGCCACATCCCCATTGAGTTCCTGATGAAGGCTCTTAGGGTCCCATTGATCTTGTACAATTCTAGGCATTCCAGTATCCAGCTGTGGGGCATTGAGTCATAGGCCTTCTTGTAATCAATCCAGGCAGTGCACAGGTTGGTCAGTCTGGTCTTGCAGTCTCGGCTGATTGTTCTGTCTACCAGTAGCTGGTGTTTTGCACCTCTGGTATTCTTGCCAATTCCTTTCTGTGTCCCGCTCATGTATTGACCCATGTGCCTGTTCATCTTAGCCGATATGATGCCTGACAGGAGCTTCCATGTGGTGCTGAGGCAGGTTATTGGTCGGTAGTTGGAGGGGACCGGTCCCTTCTTGGGGTCCTTGGGGATCAGGACCGTCCGGCCTTCAGTTAGCCATTCCGGGTGTCTCTCGTTAACTAGCAGCTGGTTCATTTGTGCTGCCAGACGCTCGTGGAGTGCAGTCAGCTTCTTCAGCCAGTAGGCGTGAACCATGTCGGGCCCTGGTGCTGTCCAACTCTTCATACTGGAGACCCTTTCTTGGATATCTGCCACTGTGATGGTTACTGGACCCTGTTCAGGGAGGTCGCTGTGGTCTGCCCTCAGATCCACTAGCCACTGAGCATTGCCGTTATGGGTTGCATCCTTCTCCCATATGCTCTTCCAGTATTGCTCCGTCTCCAGCCTTGGTGGTGCTGTTCTCTTATTGTTCCCTTGCCACTGAGAGTACACCTTTGCTGGTTCTGTGGAGAACAGCTGGTTTATTCTCCTGCCTTCTATCTCTCTGGTGTACCTCCTCAAGCGGCTGGCCAAGGCTGTGAGTCTTTGCTTGGCAGTTTCCAAGGCCTCAGGTATGGACAGCTTGCTGTATTTCTTAGGCACCTTATTTGTTGCACCTTTCTGCAACTCTGTTAGTTGGCTAACCTCCCTCCGTGCTACTATATATATATATATATATATATATATATATATATATATATATATATATATATATATATATATATATATATATATATATATATATATATATATATATATATATATATATATATATATATATATATATATATATATATATATATATATATATATAGCAGCTGGATATATAGCAGCTGGATAGCGTAGTGGTTAAACTACACGTCTTTGGAACAGAGGATCACAAGTTCGATTCCTGCCTGGGGCGTCTGTATCCAGTAAGGGTCCTAAGGCTAGACCCCCTATGCTAAGCAAGCCTACCGCAGACATGAGCGAGACAGATAAATATGAAGGCATGCCGGCTCGGACGTCGCCCGGATCAACAAGGTCCGCGTCAGGTGTTGAGGAACCAGGGCACCCTGACGAAAAGTGGGCTACTGGAACAAGAAGGCATCGGTGGGCAAGGGACGAAAACAGGGCGTTGTTGGAATGCTACTACGCAAGTAACCCCGGCGGAAGGGGCTACATGAATAGGATGAGGGACCTATGGATTCTTCGATACCCAACATCCACAATGACGGCGAAACAACTAGTAGCTCAGTGTTCCAACATTCGAAAGAAGGGACTGCTCTCACAGCTAGAGATTGACGAGGTACGTTGAGTGCGAGAGGAACTGACCTGAAAAATAGGATCATGGCCAAGCTTGAAACCTGGATCCCCCATAGCCGGTTACCAAGATTACGTGAAGTACCCTCAGAAGGTCTGCTAGATGATGTTAATGCAGCACTACGGGCAATACCTACAACCACGATTACCGACACTAACAAGCTGATCTACAATACGGCAGCAGTGATCAGTGAGATGCTTGGCTACAAGTTGAACAGCCACAAGGGGCAGTACCCTCCATGGAGAAGGAGGCTAGAGGGCAAGATCAAAGTAGCACGGAGGGAGGTTAGCCAACTAACAGAGTTGCAGAAAGGTGCAACAAATAAGGTGCCTAAGAAATACAGCAAGCTGTCCATACCTGAGGCCTTGGAAACTGCCAAGCAAAGACTCACAGCCTTGGCCAGCCGCTTGAGGAGGTACACCAGAGAGATAGAAGGCAGGAGAATAAACCAGCTGTTCTCCACAGAACCAGCAAAGGTGTACTCTCAGTGGCAAGGGAACAATAAGAGAACAGCACCACCAAGGCTGGAGACGGAGCAATACTGGAAGAGCATATGGGAGAAGGATGCAACCCATAACGGCAATGCTCAGTGGCTAGTGGATCTGAGGGCAGACCACAGCGACCTCCCTGAACAGGGTCCAGTAACCATCACAGTGGCAGATATCCAAGAAAGGGTCTCCAGTATGAAGAGTTGGACAGCACCAGGGCCCGACATGGTTCACGCCTACTGGCTGAAGAAGCTGACTGCACTCCACGAGCGTCTGGCAGCACAAATGAACCAGCTGCTAGTTAACGAGAGACACCCGGAATGGCTAACTGAAGGCCGGACGGTCCTGATCCCCAAGGACCCCAAGAAGGGACCGGTCCCCTCCAACTACCGACCAATAACCTGCCTCAGCACCACATGGAAGCTCCTGTCAGGCATCATATCGGCTAAGATGAACAGGCACATGGGTCAATACATGAGCGGGACACAGAAAGGAATTGGCAAGAATACCAGAGGTGCAAAACACCAGCTACTGGTAGACAGAACAATCAGCCGAGACTGCAAGACCAGACTGACCAACCTGTGCACTGCCTGGATTGATTACAAGAAGGCCTATGACTCAATGCCCCACAGCTGGATACTGGAATGCCTAGAATTGTACAAGATCAATGGGACCCTAAGAGCCTTCATCAGGAACTCAATGGGGATGTGGCGTACAACACTAGAGGCCAACTCCAAGCCCATAGCACAAGTTACCATCAAGTGCGGGATCTACCAAGGAGATGCTCTGTCCCCACTGCTGTTCTGCATAGGCCTGAACCCCCTCAGTGAGATCATTAACAAGACTGGCTACGGATACCGACTACGGAACGGAGCAGTTGTCAGCCACCTCCTGTACATGGATGACATCAAGCTGTATGCCAAGAGTGAACGAGACATCGATTCACTGATCCACACTACCAGGCTATACAGCAATGACATTGGAATGTCGTTCGGACTGGAGAAGTGTAGTCGGATGGTAACAAAGAGAGGGAAGGTAGTCAGAACTGAGGGGATTGAACTACCAGAAGGCAACATTGCAGACATAGAGGACAGTTACAAGTACCTGGGGATCCCGCAGGCAAATGGGAACCATGAAGAGGCCGCTAGAAAGGCTGCAACCACCAAGTACCTGCAGAGGGTCAGGCAAGTCCTGAGAAGTCAGCTGAATGGTAAGAACAAGATCCGGGCCATCAACACATACGCCCTGCCCGTGATCAGGTACCCTGCTGGGGTAATAGGCTGGCCAAAGGAGGAGATAGAAGCCACTGACATAAAGACAAGAAAGCTCCTCACCATGCATGGAGGGTTTCACCCCAAGTCCAGCACCCTGAGGCTGTACGCTAAGCGGAAGGAAGGGGGCCGGGGACTGGTGAGTGTCAGCACCACAGTCCAGGATGAGACAAGGAACATCCAAGAATACATTGGGAAGATGGCCCCAACTGACCGAGTGCTCAGTGAATACCTCAGGCAGCAGAAACCCAAGAAAGAGGAGGGAGACGAGGAACCATCATGGAAGGACAGGCCCCTGCACGGTATGTACCACCGGCAGATAGAGGAGGTGGCTGATATCCAGAAATCCTACCAGTGGCTGGACAAAGCTGGACTGAAAGACAGCACAGAGGCACTAATCATGGCAGCACAAGAACAAGCTCTGAGTACAAGATCCATAGAGGCTGGAGTCTATCACACCAGGCAAGACCCCAGGTGCAGGCTGTGTAAAGATGCCCCAGAGACAATCCAGCACATAACAGCAGGGTGCAAGATGCTAGCAGGCAAGGCATACATGGAACGCCATAACCAAGTGGCCGGCATAGTGTACAGGAACATCTGTGCCGAGTATAACCTAGAAGTCCCGAGGTCAAAATGGGAGATGCCCCCAAGGGTGGTGGAGAATGACCGAGCTAAGATCCTGTGGGACTTCCAGATACAGACGGACAAAATGGTGGTGGCTAACCAACCGGACATAGTGGTGGTAGACAAACAGAAGAAGACGGCCGTAGTGATCGATGTAGCGGTTCCGAATGACAGCAATATCAGGAAGAAGGAACACGAGAAGCTGGAGAAATACCAAGGGCTCAGAGAAGAGCTCGAGAGGATGTGGAGGGTGAAGGTAACGGTGGTCCCCGTGGTAATCGGAGCACTAGGTGCGGTGACTCCCAAGCTAGGCGAGTGGCTCCAGCAGATCCCGGGAATAACATCGGAGATCTCTGTCCAGAAGAGCGCAGTCCTGGGAACAGCTAAGATTCTGCGCAGGACCCTCAAGCTCCCAGGCCTCTGGTAGAGGACCCGAGCTTGAAGGATAAACCGCCCGCAGGGGCGTGCTGGGTGTTTTTTTATATATATATATATATATATATATATATATATATATATGTGTATATATATATATATATATATATATATATATATGTATATATATGTATATATGTTTCAATTCCTTGGAATTGTTTGCCATTTTTGCAAACGATTCCCTTATCGATTCCCGTCGCCACGAATTACGTCACCACGTTGCGGAGCGTCATGTACCTGGCAGGAAACATGGCGGCTCAAACGCTCAAAAGTTTGGTTATACTTTACGAGAACGGATGACAACAGGGTAACTTGCAATACTTGAAAAGTAGATATTTCATTTCAGGGAGGAAACACTACGAATATGCAAAAGCATTTGCTCACAAAACACACGATGACCTTAAATGAATGTCGTGTTTTTAATTCCGCTCCGGACTCGTTAATCTCAACCCAGCAGCAGCGGTAACGTTTGTACGTCCTCTCCTGTTAATGCAGCAGGTAAATAATCAACTAACAGTGCATATTATGTTAACGCGATCTGCCTTCTTACAAAACCTGCCATTACTGTGCATTTAGGTGACCATGATGAGACAGACAGACAGAGTCTGGCTCAGATGCTGCCAGTTCTCGCTGCAGTCTACCGGTAGCGTCTCCTTTCAGGCCAGGATAGACGAATGTCACCGAGCAGTGACTAAGTTTGTGGTCAAAGGTTTGCACCCATTTGCCACAGCAGATGTGTTTAATTGTAGGCAGGGACATTACTGGATATTCTTCTGCAATTGTAATTATTGCTACAGAAGAATATTTATGTTATTATTTTACATTTACAATTTTTTTTTCCTGGGGACCCTGTGACACCCCATTGAAGAGCTGTAGGCTGTGGATCTCTTAAGATCTCACTGTTGGGTTTGTAAGGCCATGTTACTCCTAAGTTTCTATCTTGTTCAAAGAGAAGATATAAAACAAAGTTCTAAGATAATCGACCTTAGTGTTCTCCTTTTTGAAAAAAAAATCGATAAGAGAATCGATAAAGAATTGAATCGTTAAACAGAATCGAAAATGGAATCGGAATCGTGAAAATCTTATCAATACCCATCCCTACTTGCACATATTTATTACAGGTGCATTGAAGCTAAAGGGGATATTTACTGTCAATCTCTGGCTGCGATTAATCACTTTACTGGAAACTTTATTAACTAGTAACTTCATTAGTCCATAACAGAAGCTAATATTTCTGTCCTATCATCGTTTAAACAGTAACAGCTTTACTACAATATAAGCTAACGTTTAAACCGTAACTTTAAGCTAGCACCATAAAGACGGTAAAACACGTAATAATATCTACAAATGCATCTTAAAGCTGTTATATTATCACTCGTTGTATTACTAACATAACCACATTAACATTATTGACACTCGCTGACTTTTAATAGTTATTCTATAAATGCTGTCCGTTCAAATGGTAACACTGCTGTAATCAACTGATTCCAGCCAGAGTGGCTTCTGGAGTCTTCCCACGCTCCTAATGAACCTCCATCTGGATGGATGATAACCACCTTCTGAACAAACTAGCAGGTGGAGATGGGCCATGCTGGCCCATTTCTATGGTACTGACGTCTGCTAATAAAGGCCAATGTATCGACTGATAACGTCCAAAGCGGGTGAATAAAGTCACCCGGTTGCTAGCTGTGCCATTACCCAGCTGCATACATCACTGCCTCCATCAATGCAATAAACGATGCAAAAGTAATAGCCTGTATTTAATTTTTAGTGAGCTCTATAATATTTAATAAGTGTACCCATCCGGTGCGTAAATCAAAATTTCAGGTTAGTATCTTGAAATTTCAGCACACTATGAAACTTTCTCATAATTTCTAGATGGCCAGTTAATAAGTAAGAAATTTGAGCCTCTGTGGTGTTTATCACCTCGGAGTGTTAACAGCAAAATTGTATCACAATTGACACAAGCTTCGGTTTTCCTGTAGAGGGCAGTGCTAGGCTGAATAAAGGAGCTCTTCAATAATTTATGTTTAATGGACAGGATGATAAATCTGCCCTCTTTTTACCGTTTTTATATTCTTTGTGCTATTATGTTTAATCCAGATATACTTACTACAGCATTATATTTTATTTCTATATGCACTATCATAGTACAGTCAAAAATCCATAGTGCACACTAAAAATAATTTGTACTGGAACTACTTGAACTACTTCATAATACACCCCCAGATAGAATCAAAACACACAGCACCTTGTTCCCATTTCAGATTTTTAAAACACAAAGTTTTAAGTTGCAGGGTAAAATTGTAGGTAACTTTGCTTCAAGAGAAAGTCAGTTAGCAAACAAACACTTGGATCCCTGTACAACATCCATAATCAGCAGGAAGTGCACCAAAATAAAAGGCTCATTATTCCAAAAAGTAACTAACAAACAAAGGTTTTTGAAAAGTTATTTGCAGTGCTATAGAGTTTTCTAAAAGCCATCCTCGTGATCCAAGGGCGTATTTGGCATGGACGGAAGGGACACGTCCCCACCAATATCCAGCGATTATTGAATTGTCCCCACCAATAATTTAATCTCTTCCAGTTAAGGAAAACAAAACCGATAGCAAGAAAAAAAAAACGATCTGTCAACGTCTCATTCACCTAGCGGTGCACAGAGCGTTAAATTACGTTCTCTACTGGAGTCCTACGTCATGTGACAAATATGGCCAATATGATTGGCTGTGCCTTTCAGAGAGCTCGGTTTAGTTTTAGCAGCGGCAAGCCCGCGCTGCGAGGACCGGTGTTCCAGATTAACTGGATTTGGTGGAACAGATGTGTGGCAGACTTGCGTTTCAGGAGCTGCTACCGACAAACCAGCAAAAAAACGCCAAATGTGTCATCTGTGACACTTGTGAGGTTATCTCAAACACACTCCGTCAGTCTTGATGCTTTTGAACAACAAAATATTTAAAAATGTCGCGAGTTTACCTGGTGATATTGTCATGCGCGACGCGATCACAAAAAAAAAAGCAAACAATTAACACCACGCCGGTGTTGTTCACAGGACAGCAAGAGTAAACGATCGGGAGACTCTAGTCGTTCCCCTCGTACGTTTTATTACTCCGATTTCAGCGTTTTTGCTTCACAACTAAAGTGTGCAGTTTACTTTGTGCACTAACATGGACTCGAATCAACCAGCGCCACCTCTGGCCAAGTGCCACAGCCTACAGCCGGATCGACTTGTGACACACATCTGCAGCACGTTTGAATTCGTTTCATGCACAACACATTTGTACCTTTCAATTGTGTGTTTGTCCTTTCCTCTAAAACACCTCAGAGTTACATGATACTTATTACTTAATTGTTAACCCCTTATTCTATTATACCTGGCAGTAAACATTTAAGATAATTTTAATTAAACCCCAATTTCCATTAGGGTTACCATTCTATTGCTTCCAGGTTAAAAATTTGTTGCCAGTATATAACAGCACCGTTATTAATTGGTTTTGCCTCACAGGCACGTGTTTTTTAACCACATTATTCCCACTACTAGGATTTCATTATTTATAAATATAAAGTTACTAATATTTTCTTATTATAGTTTAAGCTACCCAGCAGTATATAATTAAGATCAGTTAATGATTTGAAGTGATCTACAGAAGATCTACACACAGCAGAACTTCAGATAGTCTTCATACACCAGGACTCGTGTGCTGAGCTGTGGATTCTGGCACTTTGTTGTCATGTGATGAGAGCTGAGTGCTCGCTGACACGTTCATTGCAGCATTGAAGCAGAAGATTCTCCATGAAAGGAACACTGGACCCGTATTCGTGGGATACGGGACACAGATTACAGGAAATGTGAGATACTCACTTGTTGAGGCATGCCAACCTCACTTCTGTAGAAACGTATTGTCTTTCTTCACATGCCCTGCTGACATTTAGATTTCGTTTTTCAGAATCTAAAACTTATGGAGGTATGTTTTCTTTTCTTTTTCTTTCTTTTTCTCCTCTTGCCACTGAAAATCGAAAGCGGGTGTTAAATAGGTGTAATACACAAATTTCAACTTGCATTTTTTTCTGGCTCTGCTTCACATGAAATTACATCTGAACAAAATAATAAGACCTGTGATTATCCAAAGTTTCCCATCAAGTGGAGGAGGTGCTGTCATTTGGTTTTCTCTCAAAACACTTGAAGATTATTAAGGATCTTTTTGCTCAAATAGATGTACTGTAATCCAATTATAGTTTAAACTGTGTCCAATCCTCACATACAGTATCTCTCTCACCCACATCTGTAGGATGAAGATATGCTGAACACTCCTCATTGATAAAGAGGCGTGTTAACAGCTCCTCAATCCCCTCAAACCTGAGTCTGTCTGTCGTTTGTTTCTTCTGTGTTAAGCAAAATAATGTTTGTGGGTTACGCCATCACACACAATCCTTTCACTTTAATTTGTAGGTGTGTTTGAAAAGTTACAGAAATGTGCAGTGTGCCTGCTACGTGTCCCTGAGGCACCCCACCCTTCACACGATGGTGCTGGGTGATTTGTTGTGATATTGTTTTGTGCCAGTAAATAACTAAATTGTATCAGTTCTGAATACATCTTATTTATTTAAGACAATGAATCCTAATGAGTGAATAAGAATAGTTTTCTTTTTACTCAAAAGATTACAACAACAGGAATCCTGTTACATGAAATAGAAAGATTTTTTTGGTCAGATTAAAACCTCTATAACGCTATTTTAAAATGAGCTTACATATTCTTATAGCTTTTATTATTACTACATTACTACATATAGGTTTTATCTGAAAATCATGACATGGGCCCTGAACCATGAGCTTAATCCACAGGTAACGTGCACCGTGATCAGCATCAAGTTTGAGGGCTAGTGGCGTTCCCTGATCACCACCTCACGATACATCTGGCACCAGGCACACGAATAACAGCAAAGTACATTGATGACATCATCAGTGGCAGAGCCCTACAGGATGGAGAAGAGGAAAAAGAGAGAGCTGTTCAGACAGATTTTTAATTAGTTTGGAGTATCTGCTCTGTGAATAATAATAATGGATTGGATTTATATAGTGCTTTTCAAGGCACCCAAAGCGCTTTACAATGCCACAATGCCACTATTCATTCACTCTCACATTCACTGTGAACTAGATATTTCTTCTTTGAGCTCTGCTAAGAGCTCCATGATGCTGGGCATTACATTTTACAACCAAAAGGTGAATAAGGCAGTCTTCAGTAGTAAGTAATAGAAATTTGGGGATTTTTTGGGGTGTGTGTGGATGCAACTGACTAATGTGATTTTTAACTCCACCCTCTTGGTCACCCTTCAAATATGGTTATTTCTGGCTATAATGCTCAAAAGAAAAGCTTTAAAATGCAGAGTGGCCAAATACATCTCTTTTATGCAGTGCATAGTCCCGCTCCATCTCAAACCCAGCCTTACTTCGATGTTGTGGCGCTCTCTGATGGACTGTCGGAGTAAGCAGGACACCACACCACAAACATCCAGCAGTGGCATTGCGCAGCACCATCCATGCTTACTGGCTGTCTGACACTGCATACAGGGGAAACACCAAAGGCCGTAGCAACCTTGAGGGAGGAAAATGTGCAGAAATACAGCATTAGAGTATCAGTGTTTACTGTAGTTTATAATCACTATATATCAAATGTCAGCGTGAGCAAGGATTGTTTTCTAAAGAGGTCATTTGTTTTAGAACTTTCTTTGGCTTCTTTATTTTTGTTTTTCCAGGAATTTTAGTTTTCTGATGCCACCAATGAAAATAAAAAAGTTGTAGTTTGGACCTCGTTGAGTTTGATGCAGTGTTAATGCAAAGTGTTTCATGCACATTATTACATTTCTTGCTCTCATATGAAAATCTGACTGGTGCTCTGAGCGGTGTACCAAGACGAGGTACACATTCCTGTGAAAACCTTCAATAGGGTGAGAAGCAGCCAGGTGTTGTTAGTCAGATGTGCTCGATTAACTTATCATCAGTAAGACTTTGTCAAATTGCACTCTGATAGTCGTGTTTTTGTGGCCTAAATGCTGCAGTGTAGCTGCTGTGTTGCAATTCTAAAAGGCCAATTTAATGTAATGCAATGCCTGGAAATCATTCTGTTGGTCCTCAGGCAGCCAGACTCCTTTTCAGAAACCCATGCAGTCACGAAATGAGGCCATCAGAGGCCAAAAACTACTCGCTATGAGACAACAGTGGTAACCGCTCCACAGCTGTGCTGCCTATGCTTTTAAATTCCCATAGCAACAGGGAAACTTAATCTTCTGTATGTATAAGTGGACAGTTTTATAATTTAGATAAATTTAGATATTTTGTCAACATTCTTGAATTGTCTGAAACAAAGCCTGAGGACATGGTAGATTCATAAATTACTGCTGTTTGTTTGCTTTGGTTTGCTGGGAAGACTTACAGGTTTTCATATCAGAGGTGCAATCTAAGAGCTCGGTGCTCCATGCTCCAGAGCGGGGGGATAACATCCCCTGGGTGGGCTGCTGGCGGACAGCCATAACTGGAGGAAACAAGCCAGGAATGGAGACACAGAGTGAAACTTTATAGCAGTTACAAACTGGCGCTAGAATACAATAGAGATAACAGACTGGTTTAAAGCATTATTGTCTACAGTGTGGCCATTATGAGAGCCATTATTACACGTGTAACAAGATGTTTTCTATTTCATGCAAATCATTACAAATACCTGGAGTGACATGTACAAATAATTTGTGTGCAGTACAAAACAGTTCAATATGCAACGAATTACATGATTTATATTTTTTTCTTCCTAATTTTGTCTTTTTTTGTGCATGTGGGTCTGGAAGGCTTTAACATTTCCTTTAGTTCCAGCATCTCATGCATAAACTGTTTCATTACTACAGGTTATACTGAAATAGTAAAATCGATTCACATAGATTGCTGTATTTAGCTCATCAGTATAAAAAGTTTCTCTTACCTCTTCTCTGGTTCTCTGAGCTTTGAAGAGAAAATGGGAAAAAAAAGGGCTGAAACCCAGAATTTAACTCCAACTAAGGGAGGGGAGGGGACACATACACAAACACACCTCTAGCTCAGCAGTGTCACAGCCCTTTTAGTTTAACAGTTAAATTTGATGTTAAATGGATAGGCAAGGCAAGTTTATTTGTATAGCACAATTCAACAACAAGGTGATTCAAAGTGCTTTACAGAGACATTAGAAACAAAAACAAATAAAAAGCATGATTTAAAATAGATTAAAACAAGCAAACAAACAAACTAATTAACAAACAAACAAAACAGTATATAAAATCAAAACAGATAAAATCAGAACAATAGATAAAATCAGTAGTTAAATGTAAGTTTTGAAATTTAAGCTTAAAAGTGTGGATTTGGTGCTTTATTCAAATGCAGCTGAGAATAGGTGAGTCTTCAACCTGGATTTAAATAAACTGAGTGTTTCAGCTGATCTGAGGCTTTCTGGGAGTTTGTTCCAGATATAAGGAGCATAAAAGCTGAATGCAGCTTCTCCGTGTCTGGTTCTGACTCTGGGAACTGATAAAAGACCGGATCCAGATGACCTGAGGGATCTGGATGGTTCATACTGGGTCAGGAGGTCACTGATGTATTTTGGTCCTAAACCATTCAGAGCTTTATAGACCAGCATCAGAACTTTAAAGTCTATCCTCTGACGGACAGGCAGCCAGTGTAAGGACCTCAGAGCTGGACTGATGTGGTCCATTTTTTGGTCTTAGTGAGGACTCGAGCAGCAGAGTTCTGAATGAGCTGTAGTTGTCTGACTGATTTTTTAGGTAGACCTGTAAAGATGCTGTTACAGTAATCAAGCCTACTAAAGATGAATGCATGGACTAGTTTTTCCAGGTCCTGTTGAGACATCAGATCTTTTATGCAGACCTAAACTTAGAAAAACACATTAAGACAATAACAAAGTCAGCTTACTATCACCTCAAGAATATATCAAGGATAAAAGATCTGATGTCTCAACAGGACCTGGAAAAACTAGTCCATGCATTCATCTTTAGTAGGCTTGATTACTGTAACAGCATCTTTACAGGTCTACCTAAAAAATCAGTCAGACAACTACAGCTCATTCAGAACTCTGCTGCTCGAGTCCTCACTAAGACCAAAAAAGTGGACCACATCAGTCCAGCTCTGAGGTCTTTACACTGGCTGCCTGTCCGTCAGAGGATAGACTTTAAAGTTCTGATGCTGGCCTATAAAGCTCTGAATGGTTTAGGACCAAAATACATCAATGACCTCCTGACCCAGTATGAACCATCCAGATCCCTCAGGTCATCTGGATCCGGTCTTTTATCAGTTCCCAGAGTCAGAACCAGACACGGAGAAGCTGCATTCAGCTTTTATGCTCCTTATATCTGGAACAAACTCCCAGAAAGCCTCAGATCAGCTGAAACACTCAGTTTATTTAAATCCAGGTTGAAGACTCACCTATTCTCAGCTGCATTTGAATAAAGCACCAAATCCACACGTTTAAGCTTAAATTTCAAAACTTACATTTAACTACTGATTTTATCTATTGTTCTGATTTTATCTGTTTTGATTTTATATACTGTTGTTTGTTTGTTTGTTTGTTTGTTAATTAGTTAGTTAGTTTATTTGCTTGTTTTATTCAATTTTAAATCATGCTTTTTATTTGTTCTTGTTTCTAATGTCTCTGTAAATCACCTTGTTGTTGAATTGTGCTATACAAATAAACTTGCCTTGCCTTGCCTTGCCTTATCCTTGAAATATTCTTGAGGTGATAGTAAGCTGACTTTGTTATTGTCTTAATGTGTTTTTCTAAGTTTAGGTCTGCATCCATCACTACACCCAAATTTCTCGCCTGGTTTTTGGTTTTTAGGTGTATAGATTGAAGTTCTCTGGTGACCTGTAATCGTTTTTCTTTGGCGCCAAAGACTATTACCTCAGTTTTGTTTTTGTTTAGCTGGAGAAAATTGTAGCACAGGCAGTCATTAATTTCCTCAATGCATTTACCAAGAGCCTGTACAGGGCCTCGGTCTCCTGGTGACATTGTGATATATATTTGTGTGTCATCTGCATAGCTGTGGTAGTTTATTTTGTTGTTCTTTATAATCTGTGCCAGTGGGAGCATCTAAATGTTAAACAGAAGGGGTCCCAAGATGGAACCTTGGGGAACTCCACATGTGATACTTGTCTGCTCAGATGTGAAGTTACCTATTGATACAAAGTATTTCCTGTTTTCTACGTATGTTTTGAACCAGTTTAGTACAGTTCCTGAAAGACCTGTCCAGTTCTCCAGTCGTTTGAGTAATATGTTGTGGTCAACTGTATCAAATGCTGCACTGAGATCCAGTAAAACTAAGACTGACATTTTTCCACTGTCTGTATTCAGACATATGTCATTAAACACTTTGGTCAGAGCGGTTTCACTGCTGTGGTTCTGTCTAAAACCTGACTGGAAGGCATCATAGCAGTTATTCTGTGTTAAGAAGTAACTGAGCTGTTGAGAAACTGCTTTTTCAATGATCTTACTTAAAAATGGGAGATTTGAGATCGGCCTGTAGTTGTTTATTTGTGTCTTGTCAAGATTGTCCTTTTTCAGTATAGGTTTGATTACAGCAGTTTTTAGTGGTTTTGGAAACACACCTGACATTAAGGAAAAGTTGACGATCTGTAACAGGTCTGACTCCAAAGTCTTTGAGACCTTTTTGAAAAAACTTGTTGGCAGGACATCTAAACAGCAGGAGGAGGAGTTCAGTTGACCTAAGATGTCCTCCAGGTCTTTGCTGTTAATCGGGTGAAACTGTTTCATGGTGTTTAAACAGTTTTTTGGTGGACACAGTACATATTCTGGATCTGCTGTTGATGTACCAATTGCTTGTCTAATTTTTGGGATTTTTTCTGTGAAGAATTTGGCAAAGTCATTGCAGGCCATGGTCGAATGAAGTTCAGCTGCCACTGACACAGGAGGGTTTGTTAGCCTGTCAACTGTAGAAAATAAGACCCGAGCATTATGGCTGTTTTTAGTGATGATGTCAGAGAAGTAGGACCTTCTTGCACTCCTCAGTTGTAAATTATAATTGTGAAGTTTCTCTTTATAGATGTCATAATGAACCTGGAGGTTTGTTTTTCTCCATCTGCGCTCAGCTTTCCTACACTCTCTTTTTTCATTTTTCACCAGTGTGGAGTTTCTCCATGGAGACTTTTTCCTTCCAGAGATAACCTTCACCTTAATGGGAGCAATAGTGTCCATTACATTTAACATGTTAGCATTGAAGCTATTGACGAGCTCATTGACTGACCCTCTGGACAGGTCAGGTGTTAATGGGAAGACCTGGTTAAAAATTGCACTACTGTGTTCAGTTATACACCGTTTTGTGATCACTGTTGTGGATATATTTATGTGGGCTGAGATTTTACTTTCAAAGAAAACACAGTAATGATCAGATAAGCCCACATCAGACACAGTAACCTTTGAAATGCTCAGGCCTTTGGAAATCAGTAGGTCAAGAGTGTGTCCTCTATTATGTGTGGCCTCTGTTACATGCTGAGTCAGCCCAAAGTTGCCCAGAGTGTTACTCAGGTCTTTAGTCCCTTTGTCCTGAGGGTTGTCCACATGGATGTTAAAATCCCCAACAATAATTACACAGTCGAAATCAACACAGATCACAGACAGCAGTTCACTGAGATCATTAAAAAAAAATCTGTGCAGTGTTTGGGAGGCCTGTAAACATTAAGAAACACAACTTTGGATGGGGCCTTCAGCTGTAAAGCCACATATTCAAAAGACTGAAAACTTCCAGGAGATAGCTGCTTACATTGAAATGATTCATTAAATAAGACAGCAACCCCTCCTCCTCTCCTGCTCACCCTGGCCTCACTGATAAAACTGTAGTTAGGAGGGGTCGTCTCGATGAGAACAGCTCCACTGTTACTTTGGTCCAACCAAGTTTCAGTTAAAAACATAAAATCAAGGCTGTGCTCAGTGATTAAATCATTAATTAAAAATGTTTTCCCAGCTAAAGATCTAACGTTTAATAAAGCCAACTTAAGTGTTTTAGAGGTATTATTTGTCCCCTCGTGTTTGGGAGCAGTCTGTGGCACACAAGGTATGTTTACTATGTTTAAAGATCGTTTAGAGTGCAGCTTTCTGTGTTTTGACCAGGCCACATGTCTCCTTCTGTCACCTAAAAGTACAGGAATTTCATTCATTTCTAGTAAACAGGGTCCCAGCTTCTCCTGGGAAAAGTCAAAGTCACCACTGCCATAATCCTCGCAGCCCGGACCCTCCACACATCACACATCAGACTGCGGAGACAGAGCATGAAGGTGGTAAGGAGGAACTAAGGGGGGCGTGGCTGCGCAATGTGACTTCGATTGCTCTGTTGAGGGTGGGGCTCGATGGCGAACCTTTGGCCGCTCTGGTGGGGGGTTTATGGGGGACAAAAAGGGATTGGGCCGGGGGGTAGATCTGAGCCCAGCATTGACCCGCTCCATCATCTCCTCAGTGAATTTCAGGTGTGGGGAGGAGGGAGAAAGGGAGGGGGAGGAGGGTGATGGGGGTGATGGCCTGTCAGGGGTTTGGGGGACTGGGGAAGATCGTGGTCCCTGGTCCTGGTCCTGGTCGTTGGTGTTGTTGAGAGAGTTGGAGGCAAATAGGGACCCCTCTTCTTGCCTCTTCTTGCCTCAGATGTCTCTCCTTTCTGAGGCTCTTCCCGGGTGGGGGCAAATGGAGCTCCTCCTCAAGGTTTCTGCTGGGCTTTGTCTGTTCTTGGAGTACTGTTTGTTCCTCTTTATGAGATAACTCCTCGTTTATCTCAGCCTTGGCACCAAGCACAGATGGATGACGTATGGAATAAAACAAGTTGGAGGTGAACAGTTTCACCCCTGACTTGTTAAAATTAAATCCATTTGCTTTAAACAGATGCCTGCGTTCCCAAAAAATATTAAAGTTGTTGATAAAATGCACTGAGTGGTCAGCACATGCTGATATAAGGCATTTATTCAGTGCAAACAACCTGCTGAATCTCTCGTCTCCTCCTCTGACGGGCGGTACAGGTCCACTGATGAATACAGCTGCATTCAGAGAGTTTACAGTATTTAGTAATCCAGTAAAGTCCCGTTTCAGAACCTCAGACTGTTGTTTGGACACATCGTTTGACCCTGTATGCAGAACAATGTTTGTCACAGTTGGATATTCATCTGCCATTTGAAGGTCAGGTTGTTGACCATATCCTTAGGAAAGCAGAGGACTTTAGTGTTCTTACCACACATCCTTTGTACATCCTTTACGGCAGAGTCACCCACAATCAGAGTTTCAGGCAGAGCCTTTAGCTTTCCCAGTGGTCTTTTACTTTTCAACAGATTTTCAGACCTTACTTCGCTGCTTTTAGATGGATGGTTGTCCGATATAGAGCCAGGGTCCTTTGATAGTGGAGCGAATCTGTTCTGCAGTTTCACATTCAGTTGATTTGGAGGTTTGTTGTTAACCTTCCTATTCACGGTTGTCCAGTCCTGTTTCCTCTCGTATACAGGGGTAGAAGAGCTTCTCTGTCTCGTAGGAAGTGAAGGCCAGTCGGTTTCAGAGATTTCAGCTCGCTGTGCTCTGCCCGTGATACGTCCTCCCCCTTCCAGGAGACATGATTTATGTCTTGGTTTTGCACCAAGACAGTCCAAGGGGGGATTATCACTTGAGGATTTATAATAATGCACAGAGTCTACTTTCTTGGTCATGTTATCTGTGCTCCTTAGCTGTGTACTAGCTTGCTCATCGCCATTGTTTTGAATCAAAGGCAAGGTTGTTTCATTTCCACACAGTCCATTTACCTCCACGTTTACTTCTAAGCGATGAATTTTTGTCTCCAGTACTACAATCTTCTGCAGGAGGCTGTGGTAGTCATCTGTGGAGAGGGAAGGCATCTTGTTGCTAGTTAGCCTAGCGGTTAGCACCTTTCCAGGCTATTGAGGCTGTTCGGTGCCCAGACGCTGTAATCAGGCTTCAGCTGTGTCTAGGCCACAGACACACAGAGCGCTGAGGATAAGGTAACTATAAAAATGTTGCTGTTTCTGTTAAGAACACTTTAGTCCTAATGATCTATAAGTGTCCAGAAGCTATCGCAGGTAAGCTCATACGGAAAAAAGGGAAAAAATCAGCATGAAAATCAATAAAAATCAATAAAAGAAGCAAAGCATTTAAGAGCAAAGAGATGAAGCGTCCACACTCACAAAAGGGGAGGAGCACTGTGAGCACTGATACTGAAACAATCAATTAAACCAGCTAGAGCCTTCAGCTGTCAGGTCTCTCTTCTGTGGAGCCAGCTCCCAGTTTGGATTCAGGAGACAGACACTCTCTACTTTTAAGATTATGCTTAAAACTTTTCCTTTTGATAAAGCTCATAGTTAGGGCTGAATCAGGTGACCCTGAATCCTTCCTCCCTGCTAAGTGTCTCGAGGCAACTGTGGATATGATTTGGCGCTATATAAATAAAACTGAATTGAGTTGAATCTATTAAAGCAGCCCAAACATTTGAGTATAACAGGCAACCACGTATACTAGATCCTAGTTACAGACAGTTCAATGAGTTAAAAAAAAAAGTGTAACAAGGCTGCATCAGCATGCAGAGACCAGGCCCGTGTAGATGACCAGACAGGTAGCTCACACAACACTTATCATGAACACTTATAAGGAACTTCACCTCCTGTCATTTTATCCCAGCTTACAGCTTCTCGAAACCTGGGATGTCCTCCTCTGACCTTTCCCCTTCGTTTTCGATCAAAAACATAATCTATAAGAAGTTTGTATTTTTTGAAGTTTTCATTTTGGCCAAATTCAAAAAATAAATAACTATTAACAAAATGATGTTACACGTTTCTTTCATCCACAGTCCTTAAATTATCTAAAAAAAACCATCTAAACATAAAAGCCTTGTTTTTTCTGGATCTCAGAAGGTTATAAATGTGTAGTGGTTGATGAGACTGTGCAGGCAGTTTTACTGTCTGGTGTGTACGGAAGCGTAGAGCTGCCACCCAGGCAAAAGAAAAATACAAGTGTATCACGTTATAACGTGAAAGGTTTATTGTTCTAACAAGATACTTTTCCTGTTTGTACAATATACTATCATGTTTGTACAATATACTTTTCACGTTTGAACAACATAATATCACGTTATTACAATATACATAATTATCACGTTCGTACAATATATTATATTGTATGAACGTGATCCTATATTATATACAATATAATATTTATATTGTACGAACGTGATCCTATATTGTACGAACGTGATAATTATGTATATTGTAATAACGTGATATTATGTTGTTCAAACGTGAAAAGTATATTGTACAAACAGGAAAAGTATCTTGTTAGAACAATAAACCTTTCACGTTATACCGTGATACACTTGTATTTTTCTTTTGCCTGGGTGGCAGCTCTACGCTTCCGTAGGTGTGGGTAGTGAGAGGCTCACAAAGTAATTTCTGCAGAACTGGAGAAATGAGGTGGGCATGTTTTAACGAGTGGAAAGTCTCCTTTCAGTAAATCCTGCCCTTCATCACACCAAACAAAACAGTTAGGCATTAAGAGATTGCAACTCTTTTTATGCAGAAACTCTACTTGGCCAACATGACAGAGAGAACCTATCAGAATGAATTAACTAATCAATGCTCTCCTCCCATCCCGTTTCAATAAAGTGATGCACTCAGCAGAAGAGCTCTTAAAGTTTGACACGTGGAAACATGACACAGGAAATGCACAAACTCATCTTATCCAAAGACTTATTGAATTAAAATGCTGAACATATTGCCATTAAAACTTTATGTTAGTCTTGTTACTGCCAAAAGAGATACTGAGTGAATGATAATGTTTGTTGGGTGTTTAAATAAAGCCATCTTTCACAAATATGTTTATAATATCAGCCTAAAAGATGATGTGTTGAGGGAGTTTACATATGCTTTCCATTCGCTTCATATTAAACTCACTAACACATCTTACATCTTGTCATTTCCAGTGTTTTTTCATAGTAACTCTCTGTTGTCTTTGGGTCACACAGGTTTTGAAGAAAAAAAAGGTTTTCAAGCCAAAGAAGGTGTGGATTCATACAGATACCTCTGTGTTTGACAGAGTGTGATGTGAACTGAAAAAGTAAGAGCAAGTAGCAGCTGGAACAATGACAGTTGAATTCCCAGGAGAATTAGTCAGCAGCCTTGCAGCGTCGATCAGAACAACCCACAGATGTTTTAAGGAAATCAAAAAAGAAAGTCAAAAATCTAGTAATCCAGATGTGATATAATAAAGGTGTGAATAACACCATTCTCTAGTTTAGAGCGTGATGCAAAGGTACTCGGAAATATTCTAAGCTTCCTGTTACACGATACTACAGATAATAATGGATTGCATTTATATAGCGCTTTTCTAGGCACCCAAAGTGCTTTACAGTTCTGCTATTCATTCACTCTCACATTCACACAGTGGTGCAGGCAAACCACAGTTGTAGCCACAGCTGCCCTGGGGCAGAGTGAGAGAAGCGAGGCTGCCAATATCGCGCTTCTGGCCAACACCAGTAGGCGGTAGGGTAAAGTGTCTTGCCCAAGGACACAACGACCAGGACAGAGAGAGCTAGGGATCAAACTGGCAACCTTCTGTCGCGGTTCGGATTTTGAGGAAGAGACATACGACTGGTAGTAGTGGGTCAACACAGATTATTTTTATTATAACACACAGTACAGTGTGGGAAGAGCCGGACTTCTTCGAGCAGACCACTCCCCATCCTTATATAACCCTGATGACATCACAGTTAGATCTTACTGGAAATGATCACAGTTCCCTACACTCAAAAAGTTCTCCTTATATAGACATCAGCTGCTACTTTAGAGACAAACAAGTGTGTGATATGTTGTGCAATTGTGGGTTCAGGCCAACAAAAGTCCACTGTCCTTATCTGACTTGCTGTGGAGCGCCTGGACCTCCAGCTCCTCTGGTGCTATTTGCATGACAGAGTATAGTATTATATCTAGAATGTGTTTTATTCTGGAATAGCAGATCTACTAAGTGATCAATGATAATGCTGATGATAAACTGATGATCAGTGATGCAGACTAATGAAATAATGATAAAATAATGACAGTGCATGTAAATGATAACAAAGTGACAGTAAAATAACAGGTTTTTCTCGACACTTCCGGTTACAGATAAGCCTCCCAACCTCCTGAACCATGGTCGCCCCGATAATAAGTCACTTTTCACCACTGCTTCTATCCGGAGATGTATGAGAAAATATTTTAATAACATTAAACTTTTCGTGGTAGTCCTCACAAAAACATGCTGAGACTTGAGGAAAGAAAAACATACTAAGTCTTGGGGAAAATGCGTACCAAAGTTGGCTAAGCAACAATGGTACTTGTTGACCTTTTTTTTTTTTTTTTTTTTTTTTTTTTTTGAGAGTCTGGGTGCAGTTCCCCCCTCCAGGGGCAAGGGTACCTAGACCCGGTTAGTAGAGTACGCTTGGGGAGTGTGATCGTGTATACAGCGTCCCTTTATGTCTGTCTCCACGTCGGTTGAGTGTGAAGTACATATGAGAGCATGAGGGTGGGAATGGATGTTTGTGTCTGTGTGTGCCTGTATGTCTGTGTCTATATGTCAGGTTGGGTATCAGACGCCACCTCTCTGGGGACACCTCAGGCCCTCCAAGGTTTGGAGGCCTATCTCCACCCACCACCACTTCCCCTGCCGGTGGCGGACTCCCTCAGGTATCGGTGCGTTGGTGGTTCTTTGTATCTGGGGGTGGGTGTCCGGGTACACACCGGCTCACTCCTTGGCGGCCGCTTATTGGGGCTCGCTCGGGCCACTTTGGAGGTGGGGTGCCCCCGGCCTCTCGGCCTGGGGCTCGGTCACTCAGGCACAGCTGGCTGCCGACGGAGCTCACGGGCGCGTCACTGCAACTCCCCCTGGCTTCTGCTCCGCGGCTGCTGAATGAGCTCTCATCTGGGACTCTCCTCAGCTCTTACTGGGACAGTGGCGCGGCTGCCCCTCTGTGGGTCTTCCTTGGTCTCTTGTGTTCTGGGGGCCTCTGGATGTCTGGAGTTTTGATCTCCTCCATACCTGCTTGATACCATAGAGGACAGGGCTGTGGCTCCCCACACTCTCTAGCAGATCATTACATGGAGAAACCTTTGGAATGCAAGCATGCTGATCCACACAGGTATGCACACAGGTGTACACATGGGTATTCACAGATGCGGACTACAGCTTTCTTGGCTGCTGCCTCAAAGCACACTGTGCGCTGTCTATCTTGCGTGCTGCACAATATCGTTTATTATTTAGTAACTATTGATATCTATGACTAGCTAGTTTATTGTGATGGTGCTTTTTTTTTTAAAATTATTATTATGTTGCTCTTTGTTGTTTGCTGTCTCCCCTGTTTTTTTTGTTTTTCTTTCTCTCCATACAGGTGACCCAGGAGTTTTTTTTTTTTTTTTTCTCTCTTCCCCCCCTTCTCACCGTCTCTTCTCCCCTTTGGTTTTCTTTCTTCCTCTCCCCCTCTTTCTTTCATTCTTTCCCCCTGTCCTATTAAAAAAAAAAAAAAAAAAAAAGGATGACAAAGGATGAACTGAAGCTCCGCCATCACGTGATGTCACATGCTGCTGTTTCTGATGTCACTTCCAAAAAAAAAAAAAAAAAAAGAGAGTCACAAATACAGGTTTAATCACAACAACGGGGGATAATAAGGTCACAAGATGACATTTCAAACTGATGCATGACACAAGTCATCCTAACGACTGTATAACGAGCTCGATGTTGTTTAAAAGCCTGATAAATAAACGGTTTATTTATTTGTATGTCGACTGTGGCAAAGAGGTTGCTCTCATCTGAGGCAGAACTAAGCAGCCAGCCAACAGCTGTTTGTTATAGGTCAGATATTCACAAATAACTAGGCATGCGTATGGAAAATCTGTGTGCAAGTGAACAACATAGCATTGAGGCAAACCAATTACAGCACGTTTTCAGCTGAAGTTTGGATGGAAAAAGTGAAGGTGAAAACTGCATATGTCTCTGTGTCAACTAAAGAGGCTAATAAATACAAGCATGTAAAAAAAAAAAGAGAAGAAGCTTGGACTGAAAGTGTGAGAATATTTCCACTCCATCAAAGTCTGTACTGCAGATAGTTACCCCTTGAAAATAGCTGTCCAAACATGTATAATGTAATTAAAAGTATTTATAAAAACAACTTTGCGGTTATTTGTTGTCATTTAATCATCACAGAGTTATGTTGGCTCATACGCCACAGAACCAGACAACCCTGCCCTTTTTTTTTTTTTTTTTTTTTTTTAATAACATTAAACTTTTCGTGGTAGTCCTCACAAAAACATGCTGAGACTTGAGGAAAGAAAAACATACTAAGTCTTGGGGAAAACAAACATGCTAAGACTTGGGGAAAATGCGTACCAAAGTTGGCTAAGCAACAATGGTACTTGTTGACCTTAAAAAAAGAATTGATGCCATTTCGGGGCGACTGTGGCTCAGGAGGTTGGGAAGCGTATCTGTAACCGGAAGGTTGCTGGTTCAATCCCTGGGCTCTCTGTCCTGGTCATTGTGTCCTTGCATGGGCAAGACACTTTACCCTACCTCCTGCTGGTGTTGGCCAGAAGGACCGATGGCAGCCTCGCTTCTGTCAGTCTGTCCCAGGGCAGCTGTGGCTACAACCGTAGCTTGCCTCCACCAGTGCGTGTGAATAAATAGTGGCATTGTAAAGCGCTTTGGGTGCCTTGAAAAGCGCTGTATAAATCCAATCCATTATTATTATTATTATTTCCTAAACACAACTCAGAACTGTTCACACTTAATGAAACTGATGTAAGCCAGTTCAGAGTGCACAGCAAGCGAGGGCGAGTAGACAACAGTCACCTCTGACAATTTTCTCATACGACAGGTTCGCTTGTTGCCTGCTGTGTTTGGGTGGGCAGCTAAAAATATTAAGTGGGTCTTGGGTGAGATAGTGATCTCTGACAAAATTAAGCATAATAAAAAAAAAATGGTCTAGACTAAAATGAAGACCAGTCATTTGTTACAGCTTCATGATGACTTCTGGAAGGATGAAGACAGCAAACACTGCAGGATTTAAAATCTGCAGCTGTTTTTGTACTTTTGCTTTTTTCGACAGGTCAGTTTTTCGACAGGTCAGTTACAGAGTGCATCTGATTAATAGCACCTGGCTGCTGCTCACCCTCATGGTTCCTGTTGAAGCAGCAAGGGTGCACTTAGGTTTTCACAGGAATGTACACCTCGTCTTAGCACACCGCTCAGAGCACCAGTCAGATTTTCATAAGAGAAAGAGTAATGTAATAATGTGCATGTAATAATAATAATAATGTGCATGTAATGTGCATGAAACTTGATGAGGTCCATTTTAAGCCTTGCTCTTCAGGAAGTTGACTTCTTTCCTGTTACGGCGAGTGGGATGAGCTGTGTGGAGAAAAATCACGGAAGATCCAATTGCAGGCACTCATGGAGGTGCGAAGGAGGTTTATTGTAAAAATAAAATACAAGTAGAAAACAGCAAACGGGACTGAAGATAATCTAAACTGAGAACAACTAAACATGAACAAGAACACGAATATGAGGGCGGGTGAGCAGAGGCAGATGACGGACAACAGGGAGAACACACGGATGAAGCACGGTGGATACACAGACGGACCAGCGACTACAACATAAGAAGACACAACTTAAACACACACAGAAGAACACGGGGAGATTACAAACAGGTGGGGAACACAGCTGGAAGTAATAGGGCTAACGAGACAGGGGGAGAAGTAAAACTGAACACGCTGACATCACACATGAACATGAACCTTCAAAGTAAAACAGGAAACAAGACACACTTTACTAAGACACAGACTAGAAAGGGAGAGACAGACTAGACACTGAACTAAACCTGCAATAATAACAAAATACAACCAGAACATCAATCATAATACATATACCAGAATAACTGAAACATAGATTTATCATAATAATCAATAAAGCACCAGAGAAACAGAAAACAATCCATCATTCAAAAATAAACCAAAACATAAGAAACTCAAAATGCTGGGTCAAAATGACCCAGAACCGTGACATTTCTCCTTGTTTATTCTGTGACTTTGTATCTTCTCTGTCGTTAAATTAAAAAGTGTGTGACCCTTTGCAGGACTGAAAGAGTGCAGAGCCTTGTTCCCTCACAACACCCCTCCCCTCACAAGTTTTAGTTTTAAGTAGCACTTCCTCTGATTTTTATCAAAGCTCAAAGAACCAGAGAACAGGTAAGAAAAACATCTTGAAGCAGTCAGCATTCTTTCTGAATTTGTGATGCTGTTTGGTGTCATTTTTCTCAGCTGGTGACATGTAGAACTTCTGTTAATGAAACTCAAAACATAAAGATGCTGTGAGCTTACATGTGCAACAACAGCATTTTATTCCCTCAGCGAAACAGGAACAAAGTAGACATTAAAAGAAACAATCTTTACTGTGACCACAGGAAGGTTATAAGCATTTAGGATATAACTAATGTATTTTAATGACTTCAATTTTATGCAAATCCCTAAAATTTGTATTAGGATATTTAAAAGCAGAAGTATGTAATGAAAGACATGCAAACAAAAAAGCTTTAAAATTCAAACAGCTTCTTGACCAAAGAGCAATAACACTGAAATTACCTTTACATGCCAGCATCTTAGTTATTCCACGAGCTAGTGAAAGTTTGTGTTTTTTGTGGTTAATTAAGTAATTTAAATTAGGAAGTCAGAAAATAATAACATGTCAAATTTAAGGCTCGATACAAATACAAAGCTACTCCTGTTCTTGCTGATGTTTGGGCCGATGCTAATATTAACTCAAAGTTAGCTAAACTCTCAAACTGTGAACAATGTGCTGTATAACAAAGGAACTGGACCGAAGGCCACCTTCACCTTTCAAACACGATCACACGGAGCTTTGTCTGCTTTGCAAGCACACCTGCAGGTGTGCTATTGGCTGTATACCGTCAATTTAAAATCAACAGTGAACCTCAAATCTGTGTCTTTGGACTCTGAGAGGAAAGCTGAGCAGGCACAGTGAGCCCATTAAGACTAAAAAGGCCAAGTTCTGCATCACATAGTGTTTTGGAGTTACTACATAGACAAAGGATGTTTTATTATGGAGGAAATATGAGTAAAGTCCTCTTTGTCTGCTTTTCCACTCATCTTTAGTCTATCTCTTGTACCTGACCATTTTCAAAGGAATGCTTTTTGTTTGTAAGCCACTTCACACTGACCTATGAATCATTTAAGCATAAAAAATACACCTAACCCAAAGGATGAACCAGTGTTATGTCTACACAGCCTAATAAAACATGTCAGATCCAAACCCAAGTATGCAGAGATACCTCTGGCCCTTCAGTTGATCCATCTACGGTTCACTGAAGCCTCATCAGAAATGGTCTGAGTGGAAGTGAGGCTGTTAAGAAGCTGTTCTTAAGGAAACAAAACAGACAGAAAAGACTGAGATCTTTCAAGTTACACAAGAATTGCACTGAAAATCAGTGGAAACAGGTGTGATGGAGAAATTACTCCAAAATAGTGGATCTTATGTTGAGGTCTGGACTCTGAACAGTATTTGGTGATATCCATAGGTTCTAGACTTTAGATAGTCAATGGCCGTCTAAAGCGTGCAAAGATCCTTGTAGAGGGTTGCTTGCACCAGGAAACACTGTGCTGTGCACGTTACAGAAACAGCGCTGTAGACAGTAATGTTTTACACCAGTCTATTGACTTTTTCAGATTCTAGCTTTGGCATTTCTATCTTCCAGCCATGGCTGCTGTCTACCAGCAACCCATCCAGGTAGTGACGGTCGCCACCACTAATAAAAACTCCGGACGATGGAGCACCAACCTCTGTAATTGCTGCTCTGATATGCACACCTGTAAGTGAAGCCAGCAAATTTTACAAACAGCAGTGATTTCTGCATCAACTCTGTGCTATTTTGAAAACACAAGATGCAGGTCATGAAAGGAGACGTTAATGAAAACTGTTACAAACTCAAGGATGTCTTACATCTCTGTGAGTTTTTCTTCCCTCAAGGTTGCTATGGTCTTTGGTGTTTCCCCTGCATGCAGTGTGAGACAGTCAGTAGACATGGATGGTGCTGTGTCTTGCCTCTCCTGGACGGTTGCTGTGTGGTGTCCTACTTATTCCGCAAGTCCATCAGGGAGCGCTACAACATCCCTGTAAGGCTGGATGACCAGTAAAATTGAAAGTGAAACCTATTTTTATTGGAAATAAGAATTAAAGTTAAACTTAACAAGCCAAAAGTGAGATAATATCGCAGCCCTGTTTTTAATGTTGTATACAACAACATTTTAAACTGTTGCAACCACGACAGCTTCAGAGAGACTACATTAACTCCTGCTGCGTGATCCTCTCTCCTTCTTCTCTCCTCATTTGCAGGGTTCATCCTGTGCCGACTGCTGTCAAATATTTTGGTGTTACGAGTGTGCTTGGTGCCAGATGCATCGTGAGCTGAAAATCAGGGCCAGGCAGGCACCTGCCATCTTGACGGTGGTCACCACGCAGGTCATCCATGGATAGAATATCAACCTCGTGTGTCAAGTGCATGTCACTTTTTCTTAATTAAACTTATTTGTCATAATATTGCAATTAAAAAACATTTAGTTGTTTGTACAGCTTGAAATGAAAGCAAAGAAATGTAGCCCCTTTGTATCTGCTTTTTCATAGCATTGCAGAGGTCATTGCGAGTGCTAGCATGGTGTAGGTGATACGTGACAGCCACATTAGTTGCTTTACTTTTAGAACATTTTTATTACGAAGATGTTTGAACTTTTCATAAATGCTTTGTTAGTGCATTAAAATTGAGGATATATCATGACATAGCGTATAATATCATCACTTTCTTCCAATCGTTCCCCAACTGGGTTTAAGCTATGCTAAAATAAAGCATTCATAGACACCTGTCTAATGCATTCTTTCACCTTTTTTACACAAATGTATGAAAACATGTCTTCAAACCTTTCACCCTTTTCTCAAACCCTAAATACAAAAGCCAAAATGACCTGCATCAAAACTGTTTGTCTGTGGCCAAAACCACACAGTAGTTTTAGATCATGGTCGCCTTAGCAACGTTTAGCTCATTTATAATTAAACAGACTCTGTCTGTGCTGCAATAATTTTTACAGTCACCCACGTATTGCCTTCCTTCTCTTTCTTATGGTTCTTGGTGTGTTCTTGTTCAGCATATTGTCTGCTGTTACTGTAGTTTCTTGATGTATGTGTGGATGTTTGTATCCAGCATCTGTTTCTGGATCGCCTGTTTAAATATGCTGCATCAGATATGTTTGTCTCAACCCTTTTCATTTAGAAGTATAACAACATAAAAACATATATACTAGTGGCATTAAAAGATAAACAAATAACTGAAGACCTTCTTTGGGCAGCCCAACAGTGCCCTCTACAGTAACGTTGATGTTAGCACAGCCTCACCTTCTTTCTTTCGCCATTATTTTGTTTCTAACATTCAGTAGCTTGGGGTAAAATGAATGGTTAATATATCTCCCCATGAGGTGATAGATAGATAAATATTTCCTGCAGTATTTTATGGGTTAAAGTGTTTATAGTCATATCAACAGGCTGACAATCTTTGTACGAGCTGTTTCATTAAACCAGTTTTTATTTGTGTTTCTCCATCAAATCAAAGGCTTTGTAGAACTAGCCAGCTGCAATTCTTCATTTTTAATAGATTTATGTTGAGCATTTCACAACAGCTTTCTGAGTATGGAGGCCTACAAGTGTCAAAATGAATAAACCACATCAATCAAATTAATTAATTAAAATGGGAACTAAATAAATTAATAACGTATCAGATGATTTCAATGAAATGAACTGATATTTAATTAATTACTTAATAGTGTGTTTATTTTATTCATTTTAGTATTCGTGCCTTGGTTAACACATTCATTCTTAAGTTTTTCAGTTTCATGTAGTCCAAGCTGAAGTTTCAGCAGAAACCGATCCTTCATTTAATTGAAGAGATTTTATATGAACACAGGTTAAACTCAAGAAAAATTACACCAAGAGCAATCAAGTTTTATTAAGCACAGAGATTTTATTAGTCAGATTAAAACCTTCCCTGAGATAACAACCACCACCTGATATGTCAATGAAACCTTTAAAAAAAATCTAATTTTAAAGCTCAAGTGTTTAAAACTGTATGAAAGAAAACTAACATGGAACATGGAACCACACTTGATGGTCGGAGCTAATGACTACACTGTAGTAATGAGCTGTGCAGGGCTCTGAAAATGAAAGCAGATAGGACGCTATGCTACTTGATTCTCTTTGGCAAACTGAACTAATCCCTTCTTACGTGCAAAAAACTAAACAAACCCCAAAACCACAACAGGTCCTGAACATCAAAAGTGGTTGTATCTTATCCACGGACCACCTGAGTGGTGACCACTGATGAGTTAGCAGGCTGCTGGTTTTCCCTGATGTTCAGCTCACGATACATCTGGCACCAGGCGCATGGGTGACAGAAAATCACATTGCTGGCATCATCAACGAACGAGCCCTGCAGGATGGAGAAAAAGGAAGAAGAGAGTGAGGGAGAGGATGAAGCAATGAAGCAGAAGGAGTTACTGTAATTTAATTTAATGAAGCTGTCATGCAGGCATGTGCGGTGTGGAGTCCTGCCTGGGCCCCTCAACAATAATATTTAACTATTAATCACAATTTTGCTAAATAAAAGGATCTGGCTTGCATCAGTCACATCACTACCATTTAACCAATGATTGCCCTTGAAGGTAGAACGCGCTGGTTATGAGCCGGGAATCAACTCACAAAGAAAACGTGGATTGCTTTTGCCTCCTGAGCGTTGTGGAGTTGTAGGAGAAACACAACTTAATTGGGAGATGCAGACGCAGATTGATGCAAAGGAAACTAGGTGTACAGCTCACACTATAGTCTATAGCATATTAGCTTATTATGTAGTGGTCAGTTGTTCTTCTGTGGCAACTGATGAATTGAAATAAATGAGCATTTCTACAGGGCTTATATTTCAATAAAAACGAACTAATATACATATCCACATAATTATGGATTATTATAATTACAATATTATGAAACCCCCCCACTGTATTTTCAAAAATACATTAAGAAACAGATGATATTAGATTTATATTTCAAATATGACAAAATGCTGAATTTACAGCAGCAAAATTATTGTATCTCTACAGTTTAAACATTTAATAAGCTTTCTGCCTGCACAGAGTGGACAGTTAAACAATCACTGAATCATCATAAATACATTATTTTATTTTTATTACTTTAATATCAGAGCACTAGGAATAAATAATAGGAGAAGGATTCTGGAAGAAAACTTGTGGCCATATTGGACTGGAGAAGGTATAAAATGTCACTGTATGTGTGTGTGTCTACGTGTGCATGTTTTATGTGTATAGATTTTTTAAAATTATTATTCATGTTATAACATTGTCCAGACATGCCCTGTAAGGATATGAGGAGAAAACAGTGTCAAAAGGAGCTGTGTGAGGCTGCTAAAGGCAGTGGATCCTTCACCAGCTGGATTAAAAAGAGTAGGTAACAATAACACACGTACCAGTTGTTGCATTGCTGGTACAAACACAGCTGCAATGATTTGGTTCAATAACATTTTTCTATTATTACTTTATTACGGATTAGGTGCAAGAGTTATTCAGTTTGGATAATTAAATAATAGTTTAAAGCAATAGCAAATTGTGCCTTGTTCTCAGATGGACAGCGAGTGGAGCTCGATAGCTCAGATGAGGAGATGGAAGGAGGGAGAGAGGCAAAGAGTGATTCACAGACAAAGCCTAATTTATTTTCATCAGTTGTCTTATGATTCCATTGCTGTCACCAATCTTTGCATTTTATTTTTATCTGATAACACTTGTTATCAGCAGCAGAAGCAGCAGCCACCCCTCAACAGCAACAGTGTACACCATCAAGTAAAAGGTAGGCCATGTTTGCTTTGCATTGTCCCCACCTGGATAACCAAATATCTGAGAGTTTTTTAAAACAAGCAGCCACAGGTGCAGATTTCTTCCGTATGCAGACAAATAAGAGAGTTCAAATTTGGATACCTTTCCATTTCCTCTTTTTCTAATTTGGATGCAAGCTAGTCCCTAAAAAATGTCATCCCACTCAGTTTACTGATGCCACTGAATGATAAGGTGACTTAACCTAACTTATCTTCAGCTCGGCCTTCTGTTTTTCTGTCAGTAGTTTTGCAACCCATCCACCACAGCAGGCCTAACCATCATCTTGTAAATCTTCATTTTCACTCTTGCAGAAATCCTTCTGTCAACACTCATCTCCACCCACCCCACTCTGGCTGCACTCTTGTTTTCACCTGTGTCTGTTGCTTTGGATGGTTGAGTACTTAAAGAGGACATGAAAGAATACAAATATAAAGTATAATACCCTACTACCCTACATTCATCATCCTTCATCGTCTCTTGATTCAGTAACTTGAATATGCAAATGTGCACATTTTACTAATTAAACCCTACAGAAATCCCTATAAATTAAGGCAGCGGTCTCCAACCTTTGTTGCGCAATGGACCAGTTTATGTCCGACAATATTTTTACGGCCTTTAAGGTGTCACAGATAAATACAACAAAATAAAACCAGCACCGGTACCAAAAAAGAACATTTATTCATAACACACGGGAAAAGACTCAGGGAAACAGAGTTAACGATAAAAATGATAAAAACCATGAAAACCATAAATTTCACACCTGAGCATCAACTCTCGCGGCTCGGTACCAAACGACTCACGGACCGGTACTGGTCCATGGTCCGAGGGTTGGGGACGGCTGCATTAAGGGATGCAGTTTTGCTAATGTGAAGTTTTAACATCGAACTGTTTCTCCACCCCAAAAACAGGCATTTCTGGATCCACAAAGCAAAACAAACAATAGTGAAAACTTTAAAATGGTTCACAAACTAAGGCTAGACGTCCCAGTGGGGTCATCAATCTGTTACACACTGTTTAACATACGCCCCTCCATCCCTAACCCAGACTTACAACAATGTTGTAGCGCTTTCTGATGGACTGACGGAGTAAGCAGGACACCACACAGCAAATGTCCAGGAGTGGCATTGCGCAACACCATCCATTTTTACTGGCTGTCTGACACTGCATGCAGGGGAAACACCAATATCCGTAGCAACCTAGAAAAATACACAGAGACATTTGTGTTTCATTACTAGTTATTACATTGCACTCTGCTACCTTATTGCAAAAACAGTCAGAGAAACTGCTGTTTGTAGGATTTGAATGATTAACTTACAGGAGCTCATATCAGAGCAACAGTCACAGATGCCGGTGCTCCAATTCATTGCACTCATCCCTGGAAGAAACAAGGCAGAAACAGACACAGAGTGAAGGGTTAATGCCGTCATAAAGATTATCACTTCTAGAATATGAGAAAGGTACAGACTGGTTAAAACTATTGCTCTCAACATGCTGCTTGTGTTACAGCTGGAACTGGTCCACGTAAATCACTACAAAAACCTGGAAGCAGATGTAGAAATGATCTGCGTGCAATACAGACAAAAAAGTTTGCCAACAAGTGGCAAGGAATTTACACACAGATGTACGTACACACATGTACATGGCAAACATTATTGTTCATATATATCTTTTAATGTAATTGTCTGGTAATAGTCTGTGTGCTTTAATGGATGTTGTGTGGCTGTGTCTTCAAACCCTTTTTGAATAACTTAAAAAAAACAAGCAAATGAAATGATTAAAAACAAAGTTTTGCAATAACCTGAAAAATGTGTTGTTGTACTATAACTGCAGGTGCAGTATCTGCTGTTCAGCTGCACTCTTATATCTAACAGGCAGGTTAATGCACGTTGCTAGACCGAACCATGTGCTGCAGCCCTGCTTTCAGTGACATCGTGGAGATACATGTTCAGTAATAAGAAAATATTCCACAGCCTGCTCACACCTTTTCTTGTCATTCCTGTGACGTGTCCATGGTGCAGCTGTATAGTTGAAGTTTTCAGTACTAGTTTCAGTACTTCAGCGTCTGGCTAGACAGCTACACAATAGGACGCAGCATGAACCTTCTTAAACTGGAAACTCACTCTACTTTAATATCACCCGACTCCCAAAAGGTCTCTGTGTAGTGTGTCACAAAATGTGTCTGTGAGCTAAATGAACAGCTGCTGTATAAATAAAACCCACTAATGTGGCACACAGAAAAATAAAGGTGTAACAAAGAGAGGACAGGAGAAGAAGATAAATCATTATTTTCAAAGAGAAACTTTATAGACTGAAGAGGTCAGTTTTACATCTTCATTTTAGGGTTTCTTTATCAGATATTGGATTGGAGTGGCTTCAGAAGCTATTTGAACTTGTTTGCATATCTTTCAGTACAACCTGTCATCAGTCTCATTCTTTTAAATATCTTGCGATAAAATTGAAGGATGGTTATAACAACATTTGTTACTTAATGTTCATCCTCTCTTTTACTGACCCATGAGTAATTATGATAAGTAGACTCCAGAATTTTCTTTCTAATTCTGTGAAGATATGAAAACCTTTAAAAATCCCCCTTGTTTTACTCAGCATCACTTGAGTACACTGGTTCATCAGCTCACTTGAAAATGACTGAGAAAAACGATACAACAGTGCAGTAAGCTTCAGAAACATTGTTGAATGTTTCAAGCTGTTCATTTTTATAGAAAGTCTTTCTTACCTGGTTTCTGGTTTGGTGAACTTTGAAGAAAAATGAGATGAAGGGTAGAAAACCCAACATTTAACTAATACACACACACATAGACACACCCCACCTGTTCACACAGGGAAACACAGAATTCACGATACACAGTCATTCAGCTAGTGTAAATGTAAAATAACTAGTTTGCATGTGGTAACACAGAAACATTGTAGCAAAAGTATTTGAAATATGGATGAAAAAGATAAATTTGTCCCCGGGTAAATGTCCCCAGGCAAAAAACACCACAGTGACTAGATACTTGGTCAGACCGTCTCTTACAGAGGAAGGAAAAACCCAGTGACTGTTGTTGTTGTTTTAAAAAAACAAACAAAATATTTGACTGACACTATTTTGGTCATTAAATGGTCGTGAACAGCCACTGAACCATCTATCAGCACATTAGCATTTTCACATTCATTAACATGTTCGCTCTCACTTGTTCAATTAGGTCATGTGATGTTACCGATTAAACCTTTAGCTCAGGTGTGTTAATGTCACTTTAGTTCAAATACTCACTTAAAGCTATTAGGTGAGTCATCAAATGACAAGCTAACAAAATCTGGTAAAAAAATAAAATAAACCATCCTTAAGATGAACAGGTGGAGATGTTAAGAAACATAAATGCTTAATTTTATTAATTTTATTAAAAGGGATAGACTGTCAGGGTTCAGTGGCCCGTGACACCCAGGTCATGACATAGAGTGTGCAACAAAGACTGTAAAAATTTTCATTTACAAGGAGGAGGATTATTAGTTTTTATTATTTCTTTTGCAAAAACATATGGAAATTTGGGAAAAATAGAGCACCTTCATTTTCACATTGGTAGAACTAGTGACTCGATCTATGTAATGAATTATTCTTATCAAATCTTATTGAAGAAAATTGACCTTTAATACGACCAGAGAGTTGGATGATATGAGATAGCAAAAACTCGTCAGTAGCATCATCAGATGGCGCTTAACTTTTAGTCTGGTTGAGCTCAAGTGGGAGCGGCTTGCTGCTTGGTTGCTCTGTGGGATGGTTTATATGATAAAATATGTCAGGTTTGTTTTGTTGGATTGACATTTATGCTTAGAAATATATATTTATATATTCTTAGAAGTATATAGTTGATTGCATATTGGAAGAATGTCTCATCCTAGGAGGTCTGTAACAACTCTGTGTAGCATGAAGAGGGGAGTGCATTCACTCCTCTTCAGAGTGTTCTGGCATGGATCACACACCTCCTAGGAGAGGTCGTATCTTCTCTTGCTGATATATGGTATAGCAAACACACGTATATCTACCCCTTTGTTTAGATGGACCACTAGACTCCTGGCAACAGCTTTGGGGAGTCTTCACAGGGTCACATCTTGACCCCACACATACACATACGCATAAACATACATACACACATACCTGGATATGGATAGTATGGATAGTGTGTTGCACTTGCTAAGCTGGTGACTCCATAATGTGTAAACCCCACTAGTCAGCAAACTAAAGCTTTAAAAGAAATAGCATGGTGTAGTAGTACAGTAATTGCATCCAGAATACAGCGCAGTAAAAGTAGAAAGCAACATAACATGGACAAACTTAAATAGTACATTACAACAAAGTAAAGTGCTTGAGGAAATGTACTCAGATCCATGCTGCTCCTGTCTATGCGCTCATCTAATGGTGTTAGGGACCGTGAGACTAATAGTACTCATGCACAGTGCTGTGTGGTTAGTACCATTAACTCAAAGCAAGAAGGTCCTGGTTTCAATTACTCTGGCCCTTTGGGGCCTTTCTGAGTGCAGTTTACATCTTTCCTCATGACTGTGGAGGGGGTTCTCTGTGTACTGTATCACAGTCTATCACAGGGCTCTCTGTGTTAGCCTGTCCATGGGCTGTACCCTGCCTCTGGTGCTATAGCAGCTGAGATACACTCCAGTCATGGCTGCAAAATAGATAAGTGGAAGAAAATGAATGGACAGTCCAATGGCTTCAGTCAGGGGACAATAGGAGGATAATCATATTTCATGGCAGGAGCTAGTACCCTCACCCCCCCATCTCCACGTCCTGCTTCTGGCCCCACCCCTAGAAGCTAGTGTGTCCACACCCCCCTCTCTCATTTCCAGTTTAGTGCTGGGATTTCTCAACTTCATCTAATTTTTTTTCAACGCTCAGAGAATCAGAGAAACGGTAAGACTAACTTTTCATATTGATGAACAGCTTAGTATTTCTGTGTAGTGATTAACATGTAAAGCTTGTGGGGGGACAAGACATTCAATGTTTTTTTTTCCAGCCTGGTTTAACCATAGTTTGCCATATAGTCTATCTATTCTGTCAAATCTAGTAATTTGTCTTGCTTGACACTAATTATTGATGTTTGGTTTTTGGGGATTCCTGTCCAAGCTGGGTCAGAAGCTAGTGTACACATAATGCTAGTTCCAAGTCTGGGTTGAGGGAAGGGTCATCTGATGTAAACTCTGTTCTTGTAGGAAATAAGGGAGCGACCAGAAATGCCTTTCTTATCTTAATCAAGGACACCAAACAGAATTCTGCCCCCGCCTTTATTTGTTAATGCGTATCTCTCACGCATGTTTTGATTGTTTGAATAAATCATCAATGTACGAAACAGTCCTTAGTGGTCATAAGCTTGGCCACTAATGAACTGTTCACATTTAATATGCAAATAAATGTGAAATGCACATAAATCTGGACAGTCTGAAATCTCCTCTCATTTCAACCCTCATTTCTGGTCACACTGTGATTTTTAGTTCACATATTCTTGCCATTTACCTCACAGACAGGCCTCCACAAGAGTGGAGGACATACTGTAGGACTGATAGTAGCCTGTTAGCCTACCTCCTGCCCCATACTGCTTTTAACCTGTCAGGTGTTGAAGCTCAATTTGCCATTGTAATATAGAGATGAGCAGGTATGACATCACTGCCTACCGACCAATGAATTCTCCAGAAAATGGTGTCACCTTTCCTGAAAAATCCCATGGACCTCTGTTGGGAGCCTGGGATGGTGTAAAGTTTCTCACTTGCGTCAGTTGGATAGCAAGTTGATAACCAGCTTTGTGCGACAAAGCTCACCTGATCCTAATCGCCTGTTTCAGGGTAAAGGAATGCAGATAACAGAAAGATACTCTGGATATGCCGAACTGTACTTCATAGTACAGGGCTCCGCTGGTTTCAGATGATGTCCACCATGATGGTACACAAAGTGCACAGGCATGATTTGAGGATGGTTGGTGGCATGGGGTCCAGAGGACAGAAGAGTGCACTGCACGCAAATTCTTTGCACATCTCACTCCAGCTATTTGTAGTGATTTAAATGAATCAGGAAACATCCTGTTATATATGTAACAAACCAGCCTGTTACCTTTCTCAAATTCTACCCTTGGATTTCTCCATGCGTAGCAGCAATAACTTCTGTCACACTTCACGCTGTCTCCTCCAGGCATGGCTGGCCACCAGCAGACCAACCAGGTGGTGACAATCACCACCAATCAGAACCCTGGGCAGTGGAGCACCGACCTCTGTGAATGCTGTGTTGATATGAACAGCTGTAAGTGAACACTCAGCAGTCATTTCTGCATCAACCATCTCCTCAGATTGTCCAATCAGTTGCATTATGGAGCTTTTGATTATATTATGCTCTTCTCCAGAAATCTGAGATTCTCTAATTGGCACAGGAACTTAAATGCAGCACTCTGTTGGAGTGCTTAGCACTGTTGCATGTTCTCCTGCCTGGTTTCCTGTTGTTACTCTGGCTTCCTCCCAGAAATCCACTGGCAAGTTATTATTTGAACCAACGGCAGCTGAATATTCCAGGGTAACGAATGACCCTTGCAATGAAATGACCAAACCAAACATCACCAGATCATAAGAAGAAGAACAGAGGCACACGCTCAGGAAACAAGAAGACAGAAGTGACAATGAGCAGAAGGGGAAGTGTTTAAAAACCCAGAAAACTACCTGAAACCTAGTGAAATGAGGATTACATACTGGCAAGATTATTCCCTATTCCCTTCTTTTTTCCCCCATTTTCTCTTTTTCTGTTTTGTTTCAAGGTTGCTGCGGCTTCTGGTGTTTCCCCTGCATGCAGTGTCAGACAGCCAGTAAACATGGATGGTGCTGTGCAATGCCACTCCTGGATGTTTGCGGGGTGGTTTCCTGCTTACTCCGTCAGTCCATCAGAGAGCGCCACAACATCCCTGTAAGGCTGGGTTAGAGATGAAGGGCAGCAGGCGTGTTGCTAGGATTTTGAAACATTTGAGGGCATATGTTTTATAGTGAAATTAATATAAAATGTCAAACATTGTGCAGTACCTAATGGCTGAATTCTCATAACTTTTTCTTTTATTGTGCCATATCACCTCTTCCTCACCTTTCATCGTCTTTTGGTGTCTCATCTGTCGGCTGCCCTCCATCCAGCTCTCTCATTTTTGATGTGATTATTAGATCTTTAATACGTGTTATTTCTCAACTTACTCAACCGACTATTCAACAAACATCACACTGGATAAAAAGCAAATGATTAACTATAGACTGGCTTCACAGTCACATGACTTCCTGTTGATTTATGTTTTCTGTTTCTGGAACCAGGGTTAATGACTCACCCTGTGGCTGTGGCCACTGTGACATCACTATGATGTCACTCATTGGTTTGAGGAAAGCTTTAACTTTAGGTTCCTCACCATGTTGGCTATTTGGAGTCCGAAATGACAGTATGTTGATGATAGGGTAGAGTAGAGATAAAAGCTAACATTAACAAACTATAGTTGTGGGCAGTGTTGGTCAAGTTACTTGAAAAAAAAATCCCATTACTTTACTGATTACTTATTTTCAAAAGTAATTAATTACTTAGTTACTTAGTTACTTTTTAAAAACACGATTTACAACCTGAATAGGTGATAAAGCGATAGATCTTTCAGCCCAATTCTACTTTTTCTGCATAATCCATCATACAAAATGTAATCAAATGGAAAAGTCTCTTTTTTTAAACTTGTTTTATCAGTTTTAATCTTTACAAGTAACGCGTAACGCGTTACTGCCCATCTCTGGTTGTGGGTAACACATTCAGCTAACAAGCACTAGCTCAATCCTGGAAGGAGACAAAAGTCCCATTAGAGTTGCATCAGGAAGGGCATCTGGCATAAACTAATTTTTATTCATAAACACAGAGAGAGAGAGAGAAGCATAGAGAAGTGCCTGCTGACCAAATTAGAGGAAGAGGAAATGGAAAGCTATTCTAATCTCTAACTCTCATAGATGTTTTGCCACTCAGTATTTTTTACTGTTCATGTTACTCTCACTGCTTTTATTAGCCCTGTTTGCCAACAGTTGACAGTAAGTGAATATAGAGGATCTTTGAGCAGGTAGAAAAAGACCAATGCAGAGCTCATTGAAATTACTGCAAATCAGACTCCATCTGTTATTTTCCTCTGTCTCACTGAAGGAAAGGAAACCTCTCTAAATCCTGCTTGTGTGTGGTCCTTCACTGACATCCTGACAGTTAACAGCAAGGAAACTGGCTACAGACAGATAAAGTTTTGAGGAAATAGAGAGGTTGTTTTGAGTTGCATAAAGATTTGAAAAAAATCGCTCCTCCCTGTTTCTCTTTCTAGTCGTGTTAGTTTCAGTTCAGTTCAGTACAAAGCAGCGTGAACAGGGACATTTAAACAGGTACAGTCACGACAGCTACAAATTCAATCCCGATAACTCTTGCTGCTTCCTCTCCTCCATCCTGTAGGGCTCGTTCATCGATGACTGCTGCAAGATATGTTGGTGTTACTCGTGCGTCTGGTGCCAGATGCATCGCGAGCTGAAGATCAGAGAAAGCCAGCAGCCCGCCACCTCGACTGTGATCACCACACAAGCCATGCTGTAAACAGTTTTGCTCTGGATCAAAGGCATGTGTCCCATTCAAAGCCACATGTTTCAATCCACTTCTGTTTTATCTGCATGTAACAGTCATCTCAAAGCATTTTGACCTCAGTTGAATTTTGAGAGCTGTAAACTAACCTTTAATGTAAATTAACCTGTAGTGTGTTATTAGCCTAGCTCACTGTCATTCATTGTTTGCAGAGCTAATTTCATGTAACAAGTAATAAGAATGGTTATGCAGGGATCCAAATAACAGTGCTAGCTCACTGTATTTTTGTGAGAAGCTTATTTTGAAGTGACGAGTTTGACCTAATCTCACCAGACATCACCACATTTATCACTTTACATCTCATCCTGGGAATCTCCGAAACACACCCAGGGACCTGTATAACCTCACCTCGATGACCTGAAAACCACTACTGTGACCAAAACAAGGGGAACCTTTTCCTGTGTTTAATAGTTTAATAGATGTGAGTTATATCCTTCATTTATAATGGTTCACATTTAAAAAACATACAGCCCAACACTGCCCTCTGCATCAGTACAGATGTTAGCACAGCCTCCACATTTATGCAACTCTTGTTATGTTCACTGTCCAGGCTGCATTAAACCTGTTATTTTACTTTTAATTATGGAGACAGTGGAAACAATCTATAAATCCTTGTAGTATGTAAACCTTTATGCGCATATGTTGAACTGAGAGTTAGTGTTTAAACTGACCCTTTTTCTTATACTAAGACAGGATTTGGTGTATAAGAAAAAGAAACATCTTATTTAAACACCCAGCACCCAAATATTAGTATTCATTTAATGGCTCTCTTGTACTCTTTAAAATAAATAAAAAGTCTTTTGGCAAACGTGAGTCTGTCCCTTTACACTTTTACAAGAACAGATTTTTCACCCTCTGTAAACATGATGACACAAATGCAACTGAAAAATGCCAAATTAAAGGTTTATTCATTCACATGCTTAAACTTATGGAAACTGTGCTTAGTTATAGCTGAATGTATAGCAATCAAATAAATTTCATTTGACCAGATACCATTAAATTCAACTTTTTACACCAGCCAATAATTTTGAAGGAACTTCATTGGCAGTGAAATGAGGAAAGAGTTTATAAGCAACGTGAGACACCCACTTACACAAACTCCTTACTCCTCTCACCTCTGTGTTGGAAACCGCTCATCAATTAACAATGCTAGTACACACCGTGACCACCTTTCATAGCTAATCGTATTATGCTTTTCGATCTACTGAGCCGACAGGCCGTCGTACAGACATTACACAGACCCTTCATTAATATTTTAAGCATAACAATAACTCCTAAACGCTCCTAAAAGGGCTCAAATGTCTTTTATATTCTGGTTCTGATGAATCCATTGTCTTCAGGATCAAGACCAAAGAAGAAATATTTGGCACCCACTTAGATGATCTAAATCAAACTATATCCAGCTGTTGTATTCAGACCTGGTTTCATTGAGACATCCCTAAATTCTGCTCTACTGCAGTCATTCATTTACATTTAACGTGTTAGTAAAATAAATTTGAATGAGGGGATTTTACTTCAGCACTTGACACCACACAGCTTACTCAGCTTGGTTTGCAGTGTTTACCGACCAAACAAGCCATGGGCCCGAAGAGACCAATGACGACTGAGGGATTTGAGTAAATCAAAATGTTGCTGAACTTTCTGGCTGAGCTGTTTTAAAACATTTTAATTCTTTAATCTACAGCAAAGCTTCATGTCGAAAGGACATTTTGCTTGTGGTTTGTTTACATGGAACTTTGCAACTTTTATCTCTTGTGTTTCTCTGAGCATTGCACAGTCTGTCCTTGGGGTGAATTGTTTTGTTAACAGACATCTGAATGCTCCGCTACTGCTTTTATAGAGGTGCATGACCATAAACCCTCTGTTACAGTCCATAGCACTTTTGCCTGATCTTTTCTTTGTAGTGTGATGTTATGAAGTCAGAAATACAGACAGGCACCACTAGAGCACAAGTCAAAAAGTTCACAGCAAGGTGATTTTCATAAAGTAATAATAAATGATGCACTATAAACTGCATAAAACTCGACACGGTCAGTAACTCTCACGCTTAACTCTCGTTTTATTGGAACTGAACTTTTTTGGCCTTGAGTGTTTCATCTATTCTTATCTATCCTGGAATGAAAGCGTGTGTAACTGTTCGTCTTTCTCTGTCAGAGAGGTGGTTTCTTTGAAAATTGAAAGTGAGCAGAGCCTTCAACCCACACTTGACCACTCCCGTCACAATTTACAGTCATAGGTTGGACTTGCTCTCATTTTACTCATAACGCAGAGAAGCAGAGAAAAGGTAAGGACAACTTTCTATACTGGCAAACATCTTAAAGCAGTTAGCAGTCTTTGCGACCTAATAGTACAGTTTGCTATCATTTTCCCAGTGTGGTGTTGTGAGCCAGTCAGAGGAATACTTGCAGCACACGGGTTTACATGCACTTCATACTGCCTCAAGAAAAATAGCACAAAAAACTGGACATCTAATTATTATAAGCACAGTTTTGCAGTTTATACTCATAAATTAATGAATCTTATAGGACTGTTAGACTAGTTGGCAATAGACTATAAGTAGATTAATGTTAGCTAGGAATTTTTTTGTATATTAATTAAGATATTATTTCTAAGATATCTGAAGTAAGTTTATAATATGCCCCATGACCAAGGGTGTAATCGGCCTGGTATCAGGTACATGGAATTTCCATGTATTGTCTTGTGTTCACACAAGTTCAACATTTCTTTATTCTATTTTTGGTGTGTTATGTTTCAGTATAGGGGTGAAGGTGGAGCTCAGGGAGGTGGTTGACTGATATCCTGATTGGGACAAGTGTGTTGGGTTTGACCTCAACCAGTTAATTTAAAAGAGTCACTTCACTGTGTGTGTATTACAGCAAATTGTAGTTTATGGATCTCTGTACAGTGTAGTGTGCATCTTACATTGCAGAACTGGTGTAGATAAATTTGTTATCCCCCAGGCACCTCCATTAATCTCTAAAGTCCCTGTTTTAAGTTATTATGATACAACTACAGTGCAACTTTTGGTAAAACACGTGGAAATGGAAATTATTACCTCCACGGTAACTTATCTTATCTTGCGAAGGCTGTGTGCCATGAAGCAAGGGCAACTGAAATATCTTTCATGTACAGCTTCACTTCTCACAACATCTCCAGTCAGGCTATGTGAGCACACAAAGCTGGTTATCAACTTGATAAATTCATATGCAGTTTATCAGTCTTGTAGCAAAGGGTGCTAACGTGAACAAGATGGTATTGGAAACATGTGACAGTTGAGCTGTCCCAAACATGGACAGCTCAACAGGATCTATCAGTGGATTTTACAAACACAAGGAAACTATGACATTTGAAAAGCACAAAAAGGTTCAATATAAAATACAGGCAGAAAACTACACACCTGTCATATATAAAGCAACTGCCTGAGCATCTATTGCAACAAAGCTCTGCATAATAGGCCTAGAGAGTTGAATCTGCTCATCTAGACGTAGTATTTTCTGGACAGTACCATTAAAATCACTGTGTGTGCAGTTGAAGACCTTTGATCAGTAAGATTGGAAAAGGCTTGTAAACATAATGCAGGTTAGGGAAAAATAATCTCATGAAAAGGAATCTTACTGGAGAGCAGAGAAAGAAGAAAACACAGCACGAGGGAGAACATAACAAAGAGCAAGGGAAGACTGAGATAATATATACAAACACAGGCTAACAAGGGAATGGGAAACAGAGTGACGACTGCTGTCCTTTCTCCTGCACTTCTCCACAGCTGGTGCTAGCAGTCTCAGCATCTGGACTGTGAGGACTTAATACTAGTTGTTGTTGCTGCAGTGCAGCTGCAGCAGCAGTCCCGACAGCTAAAATGTCGATTAATTTCTTTTTGCTCTTTTTGGTCCATCTATATCAACCACACTAAACTCTGTTCTGCAAGGTGCCCGAGTGCACAGGGAAGGTATGGGAGGGGTCGGATACATTACGAGATTTGACTCCAGTGTTGGTAGTGAAACACGGGCTGCTTTCAGTGCTTTTAGTGTGTGGCTGTGTGGCAGCCCTACAAGCCAGCCATAGCCTGTATAATTATATTGATCCATTGGCAGACAAGTGCCAAAGATCCTGTTAGGGGTTTACATGCACTAGAAAACACCCTGCTGTGCATGTTACATGTTTATAACCACTATAGCCCGTTAACGTCGGTTTCATCTCTACATCTCATTTAAAAGCAACAGCTGACCAAAACTCTTAAGTTAGTGAATGAACAAGAGAAAACCATAGAAGAATAAATACAATGAAATAAGGCATAAGAAAAAGCAACAACAATGACAACAAAAACTCTCTTCAATCTGTGTCTAATTTTCTACTTCGTTTGCTCCAGGAATGGCCTTCCAGCATTCAACCACCCAGGTGGTAGTCACCACCACTGCAATGAGTCAGCAGTCTGGGCAATGGAGCACTGGCATCTGTGACTGCTGCTCTGATATGAACTCCTGTAAGTGAACCCAGCAAACCCTACAAACAGCAGTGATTTCTGCATCAACCACCTCCTCAGACTTTGTTTGCAGTCGTTTTGCAGAGTATCTGAAGTCAGGATAATGCAGAGGTTACGCAAGAGTTTGTAGAATTTATTAAAAACTGGGGTAAATTCATACAGATATGGCATCTCTGCACATTTTTCTTCAAGGTTGCTTCGGATATTGGTGTTTCCCCTGCATGCAGTGTGACACAGCCAGTAAACATGGATGGTGCTGCGCAATGCCACTCCTGGACTTTTGCTGTGTGGTGTCCTGCTTACTTCGCAATTCTGTCAGAGAGCGCTACAACATCCCTGTAAGTGTGAGAGTGGAGGATAAGGTTATTGTATTTAGCTTAAATTATGCTACCGTTGTATTGTATTAAGCTTAGTAGTAATTAGCAGTTAGCTTAGTAGTTAGCTTACATTAAGCTACCCCCTGAACAATGAACAATGCCCCCATCCCTAAACTTTAAGAGAGAAAAAAATGCAAACTTCAAGCAATACTATGTATGTACAAAGCTTAAAAAAATACAGAAGAAATGTCTTCAGTATTAGTCAACACTTGCTGATGAGGTTTGATGAATATTTTATTGATACTCAGGATGACTGATGAATATTTTATTGATACTCAGGATGACTGTAGTTGCATTAACCTCAAAATCAATAAAAATAAAGTTAACATAAGTGGATGAAACATCAAACCACAAGTAACCACATAAATGAAAATAGGGAGTGCTGAGTGCAGCTTTTAATTGGCGCAAAGCACACATGGTTATATTTGTAAATTAGTGCAACTGAAGTAACACATGAACAAAATACTACACCTTCACTCACCCTAACTACTGCACAGACTTCTTGGGTGGGCTGTTAGAAAGCATAACAAGCCTCATCGTTTGTCATATTATTGTACTGTTTATTGAATTCTCCAGAAAGTACAAATGGTGCAAAATGGCAGAACGAGCCCGGCACACCCCTGACATTAACAAGTCATAAAATGAGACAGCAAACAAAAAACCCACTCCTATTGCAAAAGGGGAGATGAGCCAAAGGCACTAAACCTGCTGTAAAGTGGTTGGGTTTTTTTTAACACGAAGGTCTGCAGTGACTGATTCACTTTTAGAGTCATTCTCGAGTGGTGATTTGAGGAATAGCATTTTTTTTTTTTTTTGCCAAAGACATACTGACATCCACCACTTTTTGGTGGATGTCTGCCAGGTTTGAACTACATTGTCTTAAAGATGGAGTGCAATGCAATATTGCTTCAGTGCAGCTCAACAATGAGAACAACCAATGAAAAAAATCACCTCATTAAAAAGCTGCCATTAAAACAACAACATCAAACAAGCTCTCCTCTGGATAATTCCTGCACTCCACCTAAGTCTCAGTCCTCAGGACCTCAAACAGTCCCTGCAATTTCTATCAGAGGAGCTATCCTTGATATCAAAAAACCCTTTGCTTACATTGTATTATTTTGATTATGACAGTATTCACTCCTCCATCAGATCTTTAATTTAATTCAGTTATAAGATGAATTAAATCCTATTTTATAAGATTTTCCTACTAAGTCTAATACGTTTCCTCCTCATAGTTTAGGATTTCTATTTGATGTAAAATGTCCTCATTCCTTCTTCCTTCACTTATTCCCTGATCTTACTCTTAGTATTTAAGTATGAACACAAAGCCGACAACACAAATCAAAAATGAAAATCAGCACAAAGAGACTTTAAAGCGATCACCATGGTGATTCCACATTAGAAACACGAACAGGATTGTATTGTTGTAGGGTCTTTACATTACAAGTGCCTTGAGGCAACTGTTGTTGTGATATAGCAAAAAAACAACAAAGAACCCCCCCCCAGATAGAATTCAATTTCAATTCAATTTATTTATCTAGCACTCTTCACAGGATAAAAACCACAAAGTGCTTCACAGTAATATAAAGACAGAAATACATAAAATACATCAAAAATCAAACATACAGCATGAATCTAATTAAAAGCCAATCTAAATAGAAACTTGGGGTGCAGCCCGACCGCTCATCTGTTTGTTACCTGATGAAGTTCAGCAGCAGCTTGCTTCACCACAGCTCACAAAAGACAACTCACTTGACCACGGTGCTGGACTGGGCTCAGCATTCATTCAGCTTCAGCATCACTCTGGGTTCTTGGCTAGCTTAGCGTTAGCATGCTGTCTGTGCAGGTGCTTGCAAAGAGCTGAAGTTGTATTAGCAGCATAATACAGTTATTTCTGTCCTGGATGCCACTTTACCATCATGCTCTCGTCTTTTTATGCAATAAAAATAAAAGTAATGTCCAAATTCATGCTGTAAACCTGCCTGTTATTTTCGAGCTGTGGGTAGTAAGCAAAAGAATTTTCTTTGGAGGGTGACTGGCCTCTCCTTTTGAGATAGGTTGAGGAGTTCGGTCATCTGGGAAGAGCTCAAAGTAGAATTGCTGCTCCTCCACACTGAAAGGAGCATTTGAGGTGGTTCAGGCATCGCACAAGGGTGCCTCCTGGGCGTCTCCTGGGTGAGGTGTTCCGGGTACATCCCACAGGGAGGAGGACCGAGGGCAGACTCAGGACATGCTGGGGAGATAATATCTTTCGGCTGGCTTGGGAACGCCTTGGCGTTCCCCCAGACAAGCTTGAAGAAGTGGCTGGGGGGAGGGAGGTCTGGGCTTCTCTTGTTAGGCTGCTCCCCCACAACTTAGCCCTGGATAAGAAAATGGAGAGATGGAAAATAAACATCATTTAATTTCATCTGTATACTGAACTATATGCTGTATGTTACTCTGATTTGTATGCTGAAATGACTGAACACCATTTCTCAATTCTCATTCCTAAGCATGACATTCAGACGTCAGCTGACTAAACAGGATATTGTTAGAAATTCAAAATATATCACAAAGTTCTCGTCTTCCTCTTCAATTTTCCTGTCCTGCAGGGCTCGTGCTGTGATGACTGCTGCAAAATATTTTGGTGTTATCACTGTGTCTGGTGCCAGATGCATCGTGAGCTGAAGATCAGGGAAAACCAATACCCTGCTGCCTCGACGGTGGTCACAACCCAGGTCATCCGTGGATAAGATGCAACCATTTTTGATGTGGGTTGAGTGAAACTGACAAAGATAATTTAAAAAAATGTATATGTTTTACAGCGATGAAACACATATGAAAATATTACTTCTGTTTCTGCAGCATGAAGTGAAATCTGAAAATGTAGCCTGGCATGTGATCTGCATTCTTTTTTATAGCATTTCATAGCTCAGTGCTGATGCTCGTTTGGTTCACTGCTCTGCAATAGATAGTTGTTTCATATAATCTAAGCAAGTTTTTATAGCTTTAGATTATATGTTTAAATCAGATGTTTTGAGTTTTGTCAGCATACTGCATATATCATCAGGAAAGATTTTACCCAGGTCGATAAAATCTGTATCATTTAACATACTCACACTTATAATAACTTTGTCCAAGTTGAGTTTCACCTGTGCTAAAATAAAAAGTATTCACATTCACCTACTACACAAGGCACTGTTGTACTTTTTTCAACTGTGGAGACGTGATAAGTTTGTAGCATAAACCTATTCGCTGGAACGTTCAAGACAATTTACTACACAGCAGAAAGCAAGACACAAGTAGGCGAAGTTCTTTGTGTTACTCCTGCATGAGGGAGACCTGCCTGGAGCCAAGTGTCGTTCCACCCACTTGACCTCCGTCAGACTCTCAGCCAGGTTCCCCATAGCACTCCTTTTATTGTGGTTATATGAATATGCATAGGTTCATTAACATATGATGTTTCATATAGGTATAGAGATTGAAAATGTGACGTCACTCAGGGGTAAAACCGCAAAGGATTCTGGGAACTCGTGGCAAGAGGTACTAGCGCACGCAGGCTTTCAATTGAAATCAGTTACACAGCGATAAAAAGAAACACAAAAATGTCAAGAAGCTGTTGTATTATTAACTGCAATAGCCGGTCGCATGACAGCCACGGGAAGCCGACGGGTAAAGAGATCGGTTGTTATTGGATTACGTTGTTGAAAAGAAATTGTTCGAGCCATGTTTCCGAAGTAACAAAGAGGCGACTGGATTGCAGCCATTCAAAGATCAAATATAACGTCCTAGAACACTCCAGCTCACAGGTTAGTCTGCTCCAAGCATTTACACAAAGGCAAGTCTTCTGTTGTAGTTAATACGTCATTTTCATAACATAATTGGTGATATAGGTTACAAGCAAGTCTGGCGCTGAACAGAAATTGTCGCGCTATGCTCCTTTGTTTATTGTGCATAAATAGTGAATTGTCCTGACACAATATTGCGTTTCGCTTCTGTTATTATGGTACATTGACAAAAACATATACTTTTATTCACAGGATAAAACAGGTTTTTTGTATCACTAATTGCCCAGTACGATTACAGCATACAGTATTATTGTCACTGCTACATTTCTGTGATGCTACCAGAAATTATTTCCACTACTAATTAATTACCGTTGAGCTCAAAGATCCTATTAATAAACGGTTAACGAATGTGTATTTATGAAGACGATTTGTGAGACTGGTAAACTTACCTTTGTTCACGGTGCATTTCAAGGTCCTGTACCCATCCGTCGGTAAACTGTACCTGGGCTTGTTGCAGTGACCTGAATTTACTAAACTTCATGAGTGTATGCACTCACTCCAAGAACCGTATAATTATAAATATGAGCGTGGTGAAAGTTGGGCAATACGCTAACGTCTTTTGTCCACTCTGTGTGCTCGTAAGGGTCTGACCCTTTCACTCCTTTGATTTTTTCCTCGTATCCTTTCTTTGACTTTTCATCAAGTCTGTCTTTGTACGGACCGGCATTGTTCTCCTTCGTTTTGTACATACCTTTTTGGGGGGGCAAAGAAAAAGCAAGAAGGTATTGGAACCGGAGAATGAATGCTTGCATTTGATGCAGGTACTTGGATTGTTTTGCCACGAGTTCCCGGCATGCAATGCGCAAAAGTCACGTGGTCTGTCAATCTCTATACATGTGGACAAAGAATACCTTGTCTGTGTGTGTGTGTGTGTGTGGGGTCAGAGTGTGACCCCATAAATGACTTCCCTAAACCTGCTGGTCTGGAAGTCCAGCAGTTCATCTAAACAAAAGGCACTTAGACTAAAACTGACATAGCTACGTTTATCCTACCATAAAACAATAAAATAAGGTACGACCTCTCCCATGCTCCCAGGGTGTGGGTGTGAATGCCAGAGCACTCTGGAATGCACACACAGTCTTTGCAGACTACTAAAGATCACACATCCTATCACTACACACTCGATTATACACCTCTAAGCATATATGGTTAAATATTTCCCAATACAAATGACAATAATAAAATCTAAACCCATCAACATGTCTCTTAAACCTTCGCCCTTTTCTCAAAAGTCTAAACACAAAAACCTACTGGGCTACAGTCACAGATCCTTAAACCATGCAGTCGTCTCAGATCACGCGCACAAGCAGCACCGGTGACTTTGATAATGTTTGACCCAAACAGGCCCCACTCCCTACAAAGGACACATGAGTGACGTGCTACGAGTGAATAATTAACAGGCTCGTCATCTTTCTTCCTTCTTTTATGATTTTTATGCAGTCAGTAAATACTGTTTTACTTTCCGGAAAAAGCTACATGACAAATGATGCTTACCACGTCATCAGCTTTATTTTAACAACACAATTACCTGCAATAAAATGGATTCTTTGCTTTCTGCTGAAACCTGGCTTAATGAGAGCAGTAACACAGCAGTAACATGTTTCACTGAAACACGGTGTATCTGATGTCCAGCAGCAGTATAACTGTGCTGTTCTAGGGTCAAAATTGCAACTGATCAATCATGTTGTTGTGCTGTCATGGCTTTGGAATGTGGAGAAATAAGAAAGAAAAAAAAAAAACCTTTGTTATTATAAAACTCAGCTCTGGGACAAATAGTAATCATTTCAAGTGCTTTCTTTGTTAATTTAATCAATATAATAGATATATTATTCAAGTTACTTTTGCACATGGACAAATTGAGTTAGTCATGTTGGTTTATTCTTTTTAACATGTCTTTTCACGAGCCTTTGTCTCCTGTTCACCGGACAATTATCTCGCGCATCATAATTTCCTCCACAGCGGAGAATTTCTCGGATGCTTTTAATTTAACTCTATCCCCGCAAAACGGCGTTGATTTTTTAACAGATCTATTTAATAACCATTGTTTTTTGGCTAAATGACAATATCCGCTCCATAAAACGTGATTGTCGTAAAGCTGAGCGCTTGTGGAGGAAAACTCATTTAAATGTGTACATCTCCTTTACTTAAAGGATCTTTTAGCCTCTTTTAGCAATGCAATTAGAGATGCGAGGGCTGCTTATTTTTCTCATCTGGTTTCAAAGAGCAGAGGTAATCCTAAGGTGTTATTTGACACTATTACTGATATTATTACTCCTGCTCCACCTGCTGCCATTATTTCTTCTAATGAAGACTGTGAAACATTTCTTTCTTTCTTTCTAGAAAAAATTAGTAATGTAAGTCCCTGGTCCCTGTGTGCTCACCATAGTTAACACCTTACTGGGGTCTGGTAAAGTCCCTGCTTATTTTAAAACTGCTGCTATACACCCCCTGTTAAAAAACCCCACGCTGGACCAATCTCTCACTAGCAATTAGAGACCAATCTCAAAAATACCGTTAATTGCTAAGATATTAGAGAAGGTTGTGGCCAAGCAGCTTACAGCAGTTTTAGACAAACATAATATATTTGACAAATTTCAGTCTGGCTTTCGTAGAGCTCATTCTACTGAGACAGCCCTTCTTAGAGTTTCCAGTGACATTCTGATGCAAAACTATGCAGGAAAATGTTCTGTACTCCTAATGTTGGACCTCACGTCAGCCTTTGACACCATTGACCATTACATTTTTCTTGAAAGGCTGAAATACTGGGTTGGTGTATCTGGGTCTGCCTTAGAGTGGTTTTCCTCGTATCTCTATGAACGATACTTTTCTGTGGCGGTCTCTAAGTACAGGTCATCTTCCACGTCCCTGTCCTATGGTGTGCCACGAGGTTCTGTGCTGGGGCCCTTATTGTTTTTAATATATCTACTTCCTCTCCAGCATATTTTGAGCCCCTTTGAGGACATTTGCTACCACTGCTATGCAGACGACATCCAGCTATATATTTCTTTTAAACCTGAAGATGTTTCTAAGCTGCAGATTCTAAACGAGTGCTTAGAATCCATCAAAGGTTGGATGGCTGACAACTTCCTCCAACTTAATGAAGAAAAGACTGAAGTCCTTGTATGTGCTCCAGACAGACATGTACCTAACATAATGAATGCTCTTGGTCCTCTTTCAACATTTGTGAAATCGTCTATCAGGAACCTCGGGGTAACCTTTGATTCTGCTCTTACCCTGGATGTCCACATCAAATCTCTGGTTCGATCCTGCTTCTATCATTTAAGAAACATTTATAAATTGAGCCCTTTAGTATCTCATACTGAACTGGAGATTGTTATTCATGCGATTGGACCGCTGTAATTCACTGTTTACATGTCTAAACAAAAACTCCCTGGAGCGTCTGCAGATTGTCCAAAATGCTGCAGCAAGGCTTCTGACAAAAACACCTAAGTATTCTCATGTAACACTGTTGCTTATACAGCTGCACTGGCTCCCCGTTGAATTCAGAGACCATTTTAAGCTACTGGTTCTTACATTTAAAGCTCTTCAAGGACAAGCACCAGCCTACATCATTGAACTTTTACAGCCCTATGTCCCTAATAGGTCCCTGAGGTCATGTGATCAGGGCCTTCTTGTTATTCAGCATACGGCTCAAAACCAAGGGAGACAGAGCTTTTGCCACTGCCAGACTGTGGAACTCTCTTCCTCAGAACTTAAGATCTGTGGACTCAGTGATCACTTTTAAAAAACAACTAAAAACACATCTTTTTAGAATTGCATTTTGTTAACCTTTGTCTGTTTTTGTTTTATACCTTGTGAAGCACTTTGTGATCTTTTATCTAGAAATGTGCTATATAAATAAAAATTTACTTAGTTACTTAATGCTAAGTGAATGCTTAGACAACGAGATTGGTCAGCTGCAATGTTGATCTTGGACCAACACTGTTATGATGATGTAGAAACTACACCAACACGGAGATAACAGATCTACATCCACCCATCTTTATCAGGGTTGTGGGTGAGCTGGAGCATATCCCAGCTACCAAAGGGCGAGAGGCGGGGATCGCCAGTCTTTCGCAGGGCTAAGGATATCAGATCTTGAAGTGCTTGAAACATTTTACGCAAATTAAAGTTTTGAATGCTGCAGTACTCGTTCAAGCAGGATGGGTGGTAAGGTCAATGTGACATATAATGTGTTGTTTGACAGTTATCTGAGTTTTGAACGTCTACATTTGGGAATTATATCTATATTTTCTGCTGTATTAATTTACTCCACAGATCATCCCCCTAAACTGGGACTTCTTTCCACCTTCCATTCCAAATAACAACAAAATTTATTTCAGGTAATTTCAGTGTTACACTGACAACAGCAACAACTGCGACACAACAGTTTTGACTGCACTCAACCATACAAAACACCACAGGTTTGAGCTACATTTTTCCAGAAGTCTTGATGTCACAGTCACAGATGTTTTATGTTGCCATCTCTGACCGTTACTACACATTTTCTGAATTTGTTCATTTGCGTGGAAACAGATACCAACTAGTTTATTAGGTGTTACGTCAATGCCAGAGCAGCTGATACAGCTTTGATTACACATTCCCTTTGCTGTCATCATGTGATGAAATGATGGAAAATTTCCCTGACGCGTTTTTTTTCCCCCCCACATTTTATTGATATATTGCTCCTGTCAGAACTGGAAATGTATGTGGAACACCTACAGCAGCACCCTCCCCTTCGTCAACTTGGTGTTTTCCAGGTTAATGAAGGTAGATGAATAAAATTACACTGGAATATTGGGAAAATTATATAATGTATATTTTTCCAATTAAAGAGAAAACATGTATATGGCATATAAATCTTTGAAGGACTCTATTTTACAGACCAAAACTGCCCTCTGCAGCAAAGCAGATGTTATTACAGCCCCATGTTCTTTTTCTTGATGATTTTAGGTGTGTAACCTGTAGTAGTTAATGCAGTTCATAGTTAATGTTAAATCTTGTCATGTTCTCTGAGCAGGATGAGATGGTGACCATTTATTATAATGTAATTACTAATAAGATTTCACCTTTTTCTTTCTTTTCGCCCCTCACAAGCGCTACAGATATCGCAGCGAATAACAATTATTTTGGTTGTGACAACTGACTAAGTTGTAATGAAAATCTGACAGCGTGACTGTTGTACACAACAGCTAGGATCACCTGTTTTTGAGTTTATTCACAATCCCCTGAACTTTAATAATGCAATCATGCTTCTGCTCATATACACAAAAACTAAAAGCATCATCATCCATTATAATTACACATTACATTTGCTGTTCAATTGTACAAAACTGAGATGAGGGCTGTTTTCTTTTTTTAATGAGACACTAGACAATAAAATATGCATGACCATTTTATTAGGATTCATAGGCAGTATGGCATACAGTGAAAGTGGCAAGATCTGTTTACTGAGTTTACTGAATTCTCATTCATTAATCATGGTATATCAAGGATATGCTGTATGTCTTATGAGACTAACATCTCATATAAAATACCAATGCCAGACTGATAAGTACCTTTCCTTTAGAAATCCTATGATGAACACATATTGTGCTACAGAAGCTGTATTAAATAGTTGTCATTTGTTTCCTGGCAGTGGAGGATCACCAGTCTGACAAAGTTACTGCTGCGTTCAAGTTTTCTCTGAGTTTATTGGATCTTGAATCATGTTTTCAGGCCTGGGAGTTATCTCTCTGTTCTTTGACTAAAAATTAAAGACACAAGACATGCAGCTCACAATGACATATATTTGAATAACAAAATACCCAATAAGATGTCCTATAGTGAGGACATTTTCAGAATGATCAGAAATGTAACTGCTTTTTTTATTTTAAATTTCATTTCATTTCATTTTACATACACTGTACTTATAAGTCTCATGCAAGATGCAAGCATCAATTAAAGGATTAAAAGAGACATGTCAATAAAGAAAAATACAGATGCTAATTTCCATTTTCTTTTTTTCTTTTTTGTCAAAGAGACAGGAGATGGAGAAAAAACCCCAGCATGCAACTCTTGAGCAGCAGCCGATATTCACCCCCCAGCCTGCTCAGAGAACATAAGAAGATTTGATATTAACCACCTATTTTCTGAACAGCTCCTGGAGGTTAAAAACAAGTTACCAATAATCAAGAAATAATTGATTAGAACACATTACATACTTTTCTTAGGGACTAATAAAGTATTCTGATTGTAAAATAAAGAATGTGAGGCTGTGCTGACATGTGTTTAACTGTAGAGGGCAGTGTTTGGCTGCACAAAGGAGTCTTTCAATCAAAGAAGACTGGATGAAGCAACTATGCCCATTAATGACGGTTTCATGCTTCTAAATGTATAAAAATTTTAAGTCATTTGAGGAGAGTTATTGCACGGCATCAAACGTCAAACCGATTTGAGCCTAAACTGTAACACATGGAAGACAGTCCTAATTGTGTATACAAAATGATGAAAAAGGCAAAACCATATAATTTATTATTGGTGAGCTGGTGTTGTTATGGTGAAAAAAAAGGAAAGAGAGCTAACTTCACTCAGAGACAGAGAAAGATAAGAAAGACAGGAGAGGAAGGTAAGGATATTGGCTCTGTATATGTAAAACGTCCTGCAAAACAAACTTGGTAAGCAAACATTGTGTTATGTAAAGGTTGCATGAACGCACTTTCCAGTACTGTAAAGGATATAAAGTAAACAGTAACAGTAAACACTGCTGAGTAAACAGTGCGTAACTCATGCACAGTGGCTGTGGTGCTCATGGTCAGAGTTATGTTACTTAAAGCGTAGCAGAGATTAATCGTTTAGTTGATGATGCTTAGATTCATTCACTGAAATCCAACTTCATATCAACTTTATAGCACAAATAGCATATACTGTATACTGTCAAGACAGTATTACAAGACAGCTGTAAAATGATCACGAAGTTAAGATGTGAGATTGCTCTAACAGCTGTTTTACTATAGTGAGCAGTATTGGACTGTTCAAATGAGCCCTTCAGTCATTATTTGTTGTTTTAAGTATGTTTGTTTTTATTTTTAAAACTTTACTTTCTTAAAGCTCCATTTTAGTCCTGCCCCCTCTAGGGCAAGAGTGGCCAATGCCCACTTAAACAAACATCCTGCCCCATTAAGTCAAACTTTTAGAAGTTGTGAAAGAAAATAATACATTACCCACAAACGGAATATGGACAAGATTTAACAACAGCACTTGGCAGAGAAACCCCCCCAGCTAAACATCCAATCACAGTTAGTATGCAAATAACTTGGCGTCAGGTTTCTCGGTAGATAGGGCAGAGGAAAATGAAGCAGCAAATCTCTGTCGTCAAAATCATGAAATGATCAACAACTAAAAAATACATCTATATTTGTACAGTCACTGGAGGACTAGTCCATCAATCTTCTCACCCTTTCAGTCTGGTAGAGACACGTTTACTTCTGTGAGCAGATGATACCACCGTGGTGGGGCTTATCTCTGGGGGAGACGAGACGTTGCTTTTTTGAAAGTGTGCTGAGTGCATCTGTGTATAGTTCTAATAATAATGTGCAATATAAACATACACTAATTCTTTTTATTTATTAAGATAAATTACTGTGTTGTGTTGTGCATAGTGCTGACGCAGGACAGTTTCCAATTTCGTTGTACTATTGTACTAGGTGTGACTGTGCAATGAAAATAAAGAGTTATCTCTTATTTCTCATTATCTTTTGCAAAAGAAAGTTATCTTGGCCCATGAGAAGGAGAACAGATAATGTGAATTAATCTGTTATGGACTTCTTGGAAAGGGAAAAAGGAGTGGATTGAGGAGAAACGGGAGTGGAGGTAGTTCAGAGAGTTCAGTTCCTAACAAAACAAACAAGCTTAAAACAAGACAAAAAAAGAAGAAAAAAGTTACAATGTTCCATTCTAAATAGAGATGGCACGATACCACTTTTTTATGTCCGATACCGATACCGATATCATAAATTTGGATATCTGCCGATACCGATATGAATCCGATATAGTGTTTTTTAATCAACAAAACTGTTTTTTTTTAATATCTTGCGGCATTTTGTATAAGTTCATACTCAAGTTTAAAACAACAACTACACTAAAGCTATTCTGTTATACCTGTATGCAAAAAAAAATATTTCATAGTTCAGCAATACTGATCAATCTAATAAACTTAAACCTACACCATCCTCCCTATTCTGGTATTTTAAAGAGTACTTAGCATAAATATTAAGCAGCCTAACTAATAGGGTTCCAACTCCCAGCAACAACAAAAATAAATAAATAAAAAATAGGGAACCACCCCTCACGCTCCACCTCATGATGCTTAATCAACGTAATCAACCTTAATTTGATGCAGTGTGGAAAAAAATGCACAGAAATCAATTATTTTTCAATATATTAAAATATTAAATAGATTCAACATCTTTCTTCAACAAAATTGCAGACTGCACAGATGGTACCTTCCCAAAGGAAAAAGTACTATAGCTTACTAGGGTATATATATTAGACTTAATAGTTACTATATACAGTAATTGACTTCTATTCATTTTACATCAGATTAAAACTTTGGGTGTCAGATAATTATTTATTAAAAGCTAGACATTTTAAATGAGAATAAGAAAGAAAAGTATGTCTTTGTGCCCCCTTTTCCCTGTTCATGCCCTATCGGCCCCCCTGGCTAAACTTTGCTAGATCCGCCCCTGCACAGTTACCAGCGTCAGCTACGTAGAAAAAGATCCTCGAGTAGAAAGTAATATTAAATAAATTCTAACAACAGCTTATCAAGCTTAAACGTGCTGCTGTTGTTCAGCCGCTGGTTTCCTCTTTCTGGTGCAAAGTGGGCCAAAAACAAACAAGAGAGACGGACTCGCGACAGAAAAGCCGATCAGCTGATCATTAAGCAGTTTCATGATTGAAGTAGCAGCAAGAAGAGGCAGTCGCTCCATATATCGTTTGTTAAGCTTAACGCAGGAATGCTTTACAAACATTCAGAGATGGACTTACACACTTGCTTTACTTCTCTCGGGGATAACTTTGTCGGAGATGAAATGCCGGGTTGCTAGCGAAGCTCCAAATGCTATCCAGACCACCTACAGATCCCGCATGCCACAGCCGCTCTATCACGTGATGCATACTGCTCCGACGTGCTAACGTTCTGAGGTGAGTTACGGCGTGTTGCAAGTTTTGTGAGGTGCTTTCGTGATATTTAATGGATCGGATTACATTTTTTATTTTTCTCCGATATCCGATCCAGTAATTTAGGTCAGTATCGGACCGATACCGATACGTAATATCGGATCGGTCCATCTCTAGTTCTAAATCTGTTGTAGAACACAACAGATTTAGAATGGAACATTGTAACAATTCTCAGATTAATTTGTAGAACACAAATTTGTAGAACACAAATTAATCTGAGAATTGTTGGAAAAGATGAAAGGTCTTCAAGGAAACTTGGAGACCTTTCATCTGTAATCTGTGAAACTTCTTCAGTTCTAAAAACAATAGAGTTTGAAAATGTGACGTCATTTCCGGGGTAAAACCGCAAACGATTGTATGTATAAGTGGCAAGTGGTACTAGCCCACATGGGCTATTAAAAGACAACAGTCACACAGAGATAAACAGAGACATAAAGAATGGCAATGGCAAGGCTGTTGTATTATTAACTGCCATAGCGAGTAGCATGACAGCCACGGGAAGCCGACGGGTAAAGAAATAGTTTTTTTTATCAGATTCCTTCGTGGAAGAAAAATTGTTCAAGTCATGTTTCTGAAGTTGCAAAGAGGTGACGGTGGCCTGGATTGCAACTATTCGAAGACTAAATATAATGTTCCAGAACACTCCAGCTCACATATTAGTCTGCTCCAAGCATTTCCACAAAGGTAGATTTTTTGTTGTAGTTAATAAGTAATTTATCATATCATAATTGTTGATGTAGGTTACAAATAAGTCCTATATTGATTTGAATTGAAATCGTTGCACTATGCTGCTTTGTTTAGTGTGGCTTTGTGGGCTAATATTTGCAATGCGATAGAGACTGGGCTCCATTTATATACCAGGGTTTTGTACATAACTGTTTTTGGGGCAAATAAAATGCAAGTAGGGATTAAAATTGCAGAATTGATGGTTACAGGTGCTGGAAATGCTAGCGCTTCATGCAGTGTTTTGATTTTGCTGCCATTCGTGCCCACAATGCAACGCGCGCAAGTCACGTGGTCTGTCAATCTCCATTGAAGAGTTCCAGATATTAAGCCCAGATATTAAGTGTCCCCAAGACCCCCTATTGACCCTAATCACAAAGTGTGAAAACGGGTGTGGGTCACAATCAGCCAGGGTTTTGGGTGAACCCATTGTGAAGCCTAGCCCCAAATTATCATGTGATTCACTGAGGTGAAATGGCCCAGGGCAGCGGTTCCCAAACTTTTTTTGCTGGGCCCCCCCTTTGTTTTACAAGAATAATGTTCAACCTAACTGACACATGCAAGCGAGATCAAATATCTGCCATATTTGCATCATTACATTGGCTGCCAGTCAGTTTTCGAATTGATTTTAAGATTTTAATACTTGTTTTTAAGACGCAGCATGGACCAGCTCCTGCACATCTTTCTGATCTCCTAACCTGGTATACTCCTGCAAGATCTTTGAGGTCTGCGGACAAAATGCTCCTAGTTGTCCCAAGGTCCAGATTAAAACACAGAGAAGACCGGGCAGTTGCGGTGACTGCTCCTAAATTGTGGAACACTTTGCCTCTCCATATCAGGGCCTCCCCAACACTGGATACTTTTAAAACCTGTCTAAAGACCCATTTTTATTCTTTGGCTTTTATATCACTATGAGTCTGTTACTATAGTTTTTACTATCTTATCATTCTATGATTCTATTCCCTTCTAACTTTATCCTATTTTTTCTGTCTTCTGCCTTGACTATTTTTATTGTACAGTACTTTGGTCAACAGTTGTTGTTTTAAAAGTATTATATATAAATAAACTTGAACTTGAACTAGAAGACCACAAACTATTTGGCGTACAAGTCAAATAATTTAAAACAAGAAGATTTCTAACTTCTAACTCTCGTTTTATTGGAAGTGAACGTCTTTGGCCATGAGTGTTTTATTAGTGTACATTTACACTGGACTGGAAGCATGTGGGCAGTAAACATGTGTCACCCTCTGCAGGAATGGTTTTCATTCCTTGAAAACCGGAACTGCAGAACTGTGAAGAGCATTCAACCCACACTTGACCACTCCCATTGCAATGTACATTAATAGGTCGGACTTGCTCCTACTTTATTCAGAGCTCACAGAAACAGAGAAAAGGTAAGGAAAACTTTCGATACTAATGAACATCTTAAAGCATTTAAGCAGTCTTTGTGACATGTAAGCTAGTCAAAGGAATATTTGCAGCACATGGGGTCTACGTGTACTTCATACTGCCTTAAGAAAAATAGCACAAAAATCTGGATATCTAATTATTATAATCACTGTCAGCACAGGGAGGTTATAAGACGGGAGTTTAGCAGGTTATTCTTTGAAATTAATGAATTTTAAGGACTGTTAGACTCGATTAGACTTGCATTAGACTGCAAGTAGATTAATGTTAGCTAGGGAAGTTTAGGTTTAATATGTTATGGAATTATTATTGCTAATATATTTAAAACAGAAGTCTTTTATAATTTTATAATATGGCCCACAATTAAGAGTGTAATATCTTTAGAAATAGATGAAATTTCCATACATTTTATCTGAAATAAAAGTATATGTACTGCTAAGTATGTGTAGCTGAATATTATAGTGTAATTCGGGTAAAATATAGGTAAAATTGATTGTGTGTTTGAGTGTATGTAATGTGTTTTTGTTTGCTTTTTTTTACATTTTATTTTATTGCAAGAGCTCCCGTAATGTCGCTGTACTGCATTATATAGGTGCAATAAAGCCATCTTGCCAAGACTGTTTACTATGGACAAAGGTCGACCGGAATATCCTTTATTTACAGCTTCAGTTCTCGCAACATGTGCAATTAGGCTAAGATAGACAGACAAAGTAGGTTATCAACTCAATAAATTAATTTACGGTTTATCCATCCAGGAACAAGCACGTTCACATGAAAGAATTGGCATTGGAAGCATATGGCTGACCCCAAACATGGATGGATCTACTTGTGATCTATTTACAGACAAAAAAGGAAACTATGACTTTAGAAAATATGAAAATACAGGCTGAAAGCAAAACACAGATTATAGATGAAGCAGTGGTCTGAGTATCGGTACAAACACAACTCTGCACAATAGTCCCAGAAAGATATAGTGTTTTCAGGACTGTAGCATTAAAAGCACTGTATATGTGGTCGAAGCACTTTGGTCAGTCACACATAGAAAATTCAGGAAGGAAAAGAAAAGGTGGGGGAAAATAGCTTTGACCCAGATGAGCCTGTGTTATGAGAAATGCTTTATCTGTTTATAAAACTGCTTTAAGAGTGCTGACAGTGATGTTCCTGACGTGAGAACTGGATCAAAAGTGAAAGATAAAACCTGTAACACACACGTGCACACCCAGATACTCCAGACCAACAAACTAAGAACCTTTGCTTTTATAGAGGTGCTTATAAATGTTCTAGATTACAGGCTGTCTGGTTTGGCTGTGTGACAGGCAGGAGTCTGACTCAAATGTAGTACTCAAGCCTCCAGCCAGTGGACAGTGTTTATGCTGTGTTTCTGTTCTGCATTTTTCAAAAAGAAAAATGGAAAATGTGTCACGAGTTTTCATGAGTAAAGATAAAATACTTAATCTATGATACATATATTTGTCATTTATGTATAATTGCAAGATGGGCACGGACTAAACAGAATTTCTTTGACCTTCATGCTGTAAATGTTGTTTTTCATTTTTTATGTATACACATTAATATAATAAATACATATTGAATCATCAATACTCAGTAATTTTATATTTACAGGCTGTGTGTGCGATCTGAAAACATGCTATGATAAAACTGTTTTATGTATGGAAACAGTTTCATTACATAAAACATTTTTAAGAAATGTCTTCTTAAAAAATATAAAATATATAACTTTCGAAAAGTGTACACACAAGTGTTGTGTCAAAGATCCTAACACTTAAACCCATTATCATTTAATCTAACCCAGTGCTGTCAATTTTTTTCATGTTGTGTCTTTGGCTTATGTGTCCTTTTTTCACTTGTTTCTTCAGGCATGAATTTCTACAACCAGTCCAACCCCCAGGTGGTGGTCACCACCACTGCAATGAGTCAAAAGGCTGGGGAGTGGAGCACGGGCATCTGTGACTGCTGCTCTGATATGAACACCTGTAAGTGAACCCAGCAAACAGCTACAAACAGCAGGGATTTCTGCATCAACCACCTCCTCAGACTTTGGTTGCAGTTAGGTATCAGAGTGTCTGAAGCCAGGATATAAAACAGAGGTTATGCAAGAGATTGTTAAAGTAGAATTTATTAAAAACTGGGGTAAATTCATACAGATATGGCACATTTTCTTCAAGGTTGCTTTGGATATTGGTGTTTCCCCTGCATGCAGTGTCAGACAGCCAGTAAACATGGATGGTGCTGCGGTATGCCACTCCTGGACTGTTGCTGTGTGGTGTCCTGCTTACTTCGCAAGTCTGTCAGAGAGCACTACAACATCCCTGTAAGTATGCGAGTGGAGGATAAGGTTATTGTATTTAGCTTAAATTAAGCTGACTACCTGTATGTACAAAGCCAACAAAAACAAAAGGTGCAAACATGACAGAGAGGGACAGGTCAGTTGGTTGTATTGTCATACAATCTATGGAGTGCAATTCATTATTACTTCACCCCAACATGTTTTTAAACTTCTGTTTTATGCATTTTTTAGCCACATAACATGAATTAAATCCTATATTCTTATATTGTCCTGCTGAGTGCAACTCCTTTCCTCCTCCTCATTTAGGATCTCTATGGTCGATGTAAAATTTCCATTACGGCTCTGATCTTGATTTAGAGACAAGGTGACAACTGAATAGGAAGCAGACTTTATCAAGCTGCTTGACCTTCACCATTCAGCTGTGCGTCTAGAAGACTGCTGTTAAAAATTCTAAATACATGAGAACCTCTCTTCCTCCCCTTCAATTTTCCTGTCCTGCAGGGCTCTTGCTGTGATGACTGCTGCAAAATATTTTGGTGTTATCACTGTGTCTGGTGCCAGATGAATCGTGAGCTGAAGATCAGGGAAAACCAGCACCCTGCTGCCTCGACGGTGGTCACCACGCAGGTCGTCCGTGGATAAGATGCAACCGTTTTTGTTGTGTGTTGAGTGAATATGACAGTTACCTTTTCAAACAGTATTAATTTTTCAGCACCACACAGTTTTGTCCTCAGCAATTTGTCTTTTATTTTAATTTAAGCTTGGATTTTATAGTTCTAGATTATATTTCAAAATGAGAAAATCTGAGTTCCGTTAGCATACTGGTTATTTATCATCTGGAAAACCTTTTAACTCTGTCCAATAAAATCTGTGTCATTTAACATGCTTGTTGTTATTCTAAACTTTTCAAGTTCAATTTAACCTGTATGAAAATAAATTATATAAAGACTTGGTGCATATGCAAAAACCAACTGATTCACATTCACAGATCTTTAAAACACAGAGTCGTGTCAGATCATGCACAGAAGCAGCACTTGGGCAATGTTTGGCCCCAGCAGGCTCCACTCCCTACAAATGATACATAAGTGACGTGCTACAAATTAATAATTAACCTGCTCGTCAGTGAGTACTGTTTTACTTTCCGGCTACATGTCAAGGCTACATGACAAATGATGGTTATCACACTATCAGTTTTATTATTAACAGCATCTTTATTTGCAATGAACTGGATTATTTGTTTTCTGCTCGAACCTGACTTGTAACACAGAGCAGAGCTGATTGAATCATACTTACAGTTTTTCACAGAAACAGGATGGGTGTTGGGATCGCTGTGACATATATGTGCTGCTTGACAACCGTCCGAGTAACTGTACTCCTCGCTACAAATCATCCCCCGAAACTAAGACTCCATTGATATAATAGTTTTCGAACTGAATTGAATTGACAGTTTTTGTTTGCTATCATGTGACAGCTTCTGTCTGAGTTTTGAACATGTATTTTTTTTTCGGGGGTTGAAGAAATTATGTTATGTCTGATTAATATTTAAACCTGCACCATGGCGTGTTCTCAGTTTGCTTGTTACTTGATGTTTTTTTTTTATTAATAACTAAAAAAAATCAAAAAAACACTAAATAATAATGTACAATACAATCTTATAATGCGCTGGGAGCAGTGTTGGTCAAGTTACTTGAAAAAAGTAATCAGTAACTAATTACTGATTACTTCCCCAAAAAAGTAATCCCGTTACTTTACTGATTACTTATTTTCAAAAGTAATTAATTACTTAGTTACTTAGTTACTTTTAAAAAACACGATTTACAACCTGAAGAGGTGATAAAGCGATAGATCTTTCAGCCCAATTCGACTTTTTCTGCATAATCCATCATACAAAATGTAATCAAATGGAAAAGTCTCTTTTTTTAAACTTGTTTTATCAGTTTTAATCTTTTAACTTTATGCATCAAGCAAAAATTTAATTATATGCAACATTCTCTGACTTGAATAAATTAGTTTAACATTTAAACCTATTTTCTGCACATTCCAGCACATAAAATAAAATATTTTTTGTGTTTACACTCACTCTTTCAAATAGATGCCAGTAAAACACAGCAGAAAATAAATAAAGTCAAAGACTAGAGGTCCTGTTGCTCTATTTTCACCTGTAAAGCAGGACTGCGGTAGGCGGAGGTTTACCCTGGTGCAGGTGTGCCGCGGTCAGTTGAAGAATCCGCGAGTTTCTCTGTGAGTTTCCCGTTACGTCATTGTGCACTCGGTGCTTGCTTGGAAGTTTAGGGGTTTTTTTCGCTGTAAAAAGAAGTTTTCTTCCCACACACAATGGACGCTAATGTTTTTGTCACTTTTTATGGAATCAAACTCAAAGTAAGGTCAGTACTTCCACGCTTTAAACGCTGCACGCTCATACTCTCTCCCACAATCGATATGTGATCCATTGTTGATCTGCACACAGCTGTTGTCACCAACGGCGCACTCGCTTACGTCACTGTCATGAGACATTCTTGCAAAAAAATCACGGTTTTAGTAACGCAGTAACGCAGGGTTACTACAGGAAAGTAATGGCAATCTAATTACCGATTTTGCAATAGTAATCCCTTACTTTACTCCTTACTTGAAAAAAATAATCAGAATATAGTAACGCGTTACAAGTAACGGGTTACAAGTAACGCGTTGCTGCCCATGTCTGGCTGGGAGTATGCTTGTGCTGAGAGGTCCCTGCCTCCTAGTAATTGTGTATTTAACCAGTGGACAGGTACGTTTATATATAATACACTGCAACTTACACAATTACAACTGTAACTATATGAACAGTGTATTTCTTATGCACATTTTAGACCCGGAGGAAGAATCGCTGATGACCTGGTGTTTATTTAGGAACATTAGCACGTCCTCTCTTCCTCTTTGGCTCCATGCCTCTCATTAAGTCGCAAATACTGAGCATAATTCTCCCAACCCAGAGCACAAGTTGTCCCGACCTAGAACACAATTCTCCCAACCTAGGAGACAATTCTCCCGACCTGGAGCATAATTCTCCCAACCCAGAGCACAATTGGCCCAACCTAAAACACAAGTTCCCCCGACCTAGAGCACAATTCTCCCAACCTAGGAGACAATTCCCCCGACCTGGAGCATAATTCTCCCAACCTAGAGCACAATTCTCCCAACCTATAAGCACAATTTTTCCAACCTAGAACACAATTCTCTCGAATTGGAGCACAACTCTCCATGCCTCTCATTAAGTCGCAAATACTGAGACTCATCTCTCGCACAAAATCCCCACCAAAAGCACAAATCCCATCAAAACTCAATCCCTTAGAAACCCTTGAATCAGGCATGGAGCAGTAACGTGTTGAATCAAGCGTCATTGATCACGTGTTTCAAGCCGGCCCTCACCACCCAACAGTTCAACGTCTGCGGAATTACGAACACGGATCAGCGCAGACACCTGGATCGTTCCTCTGCGTCGTACCGTCACCAGGTAAACTCCAGGTCTTTTTTTTTTTTTTGTCTAAAACAAAGTGTCAGCAGACACATAAAACGCAAAAGAAATACATCTCTAAAGACCAAATATTCACTCGTTTATTTCCAGTTTGTCTGTGGCGGCTCCTGAATAGCAAGTTGTCGGTGAGTTAATCTGTAACACGAGTTAATCTGTAACTCTGCTCTTTGAAGTGCTTTTGTGTGCTTTTTAACCGTGCTTCGTATTTCTGTCTGGCGGTATTTACTTAGTACACCTTGTGTAACTTGGCCCAGTTGAGTGTTGTGTTGTGGACTGTTTTAATCGTGATACTGGTGTCCGAGGTACCAGTGAGGGATCAAAACAGGAACTGCCTCATGAGGTTATGAGGATTCTGTGGATTATGATGTCCTCCTGCCACTTTTTCCTTCTGCATTAACCAGCGCATACTTTCTGTCCTTGTGATCAGTCTACCCCCATCTTCATTCTCTGTTTAAAAAAACAAAACAAAACCTTTTACTTGGGGTTCTTTATCAGCTGAGCTTTCAGCGATGACTGCTCTCATATGTTGGACACTCTTTTCAGTCATTTGCTCGAACACAAGAAAACCTGCAGGTTTTTTTTGTATAAGCATGAAAATGGTGTGGGGGGGAATCCCAACTTCAGTGCGACAAATGTTTTGGGAAAACCAAATTAAGTAAAAAAAAGAAAAATCAGCTTCTCTGGAACTCTCGTTTCAGCTGGGATAGGTAGGTTCATGTTAAAGCTTGATTTTTTTTGCCCTGGTAAACGTAGACTGAACTTGGTTTTTTTTTAGACCAGTGTTAATGATGAAACAAACAATTACAGCTCCTTTATACCTGCTGCATGAATACAATCTTTGCTTGGTAGTTTTCTTCCGCTGGTTTTCTTCCCACAGCTACGTAGGCACCAGGCTGACAGTAGGGACTCAAAAGTGGCTGTTTTCCCATCTATGCCCACTGAGTCTTTCTATAGGAAAGAAACAACTACATACCAATAGTACACAGAGGTTAAATGAGTGGAAACACAAATTTTCCACTACAAAAGCAAACTGTGTGTTTTTTCAAGAAAGGAAAAAACGTTTAAGATGTTTTGGAAATGCAGTTTGAAAAAACAGTTCTGTGGTTTTTAAACGGTCACGTGCAATTTCTGTGCCAAAAAGACCGCTGTAGGGCCTTAAACGCAGGAGTAATACTCCGCTGAACATGTTACAGAAGCAACACTGCAGATAGTTATGTTCAAACCAGTCTTTCTCTGAAGCAGGTCGAAAAGGTGAGATGCAGGATGGGGGGAGTCTCTTGTGATCGGGATGTATAGATGTCTGCAACAGAAGGGTGTTTGCAGCTGATTATCTTCAAATTAGTTCATAGTCTGGATTGGGTTTCTCCTTACAGATGAGCTATGACCCCTTTAACCTTTCTCTACGTGGCTCTTGTTTTTTCTGTCTATTTTCTTCAGGAATGGCCTACCAGCAGCCCACACAGGTGATGACAGTCATGGGCGGTAATCAACACCTGGGGAACTGGAGCACCGGCCTCTGTGATTGCTGTGCTGATGTGGGCACCTGTAAGTTAACCCAGCAAACTCTATGAACAGCAGTGATGTATATGAACACAGATATTTCACTTGTATATATTTTTCTTCGAGGTTGCTGTGCATATTGGTGTTTCCCCTGCATGCAGTGTCAGACAGCCAGTAAACATGGATGGTGCTGTGGCATGCCACTGCTGGACGTTTTCTGCGTGGTGTCCTGCTTACTTCGCAAGTCCGTCAGAGCGCGCTACAACATTCCTGTAAGTGTGAGAGTGGAGGATGGATAAAGTTATTGTAGCTAGCTAAAATTAAACTAAAAACTAAAATGAAGAGTGAAAACTATTTTATTTGACTTCAGTAAATTACTTAGTATCATATTTTTTTGTATTCCTGTAAAAACCCAACTTGTTACCCTCTTCTTTCTCTAGTGTACCTATACCAGGGGTGGCCAACCCGCGGCTCTCGAGCCGCATGCGGCTCTTTGCCTGGTTTCATGCGGCTCTTACGTTCATATCAAAGTTTGTGTTTTGATTTTTTTTATGTTGTTGTTTTAAAATGTGCGCGTTCGCTTCGCTTGAGTTCAATACGGTATTTTCATCAAATGTGCATGTGTGTGAGATGAAAATACCGCAAAGTTTCCCAGTAGGAGCAAGTTCGCCCTTAAAATGGCAGGAAAAAAATGCACAGCAAAAAGAAAATATGAAGATGAACACAGGACGTTTTTAACAGAGTGGGAGAGTTTATATTTTTTTGTTGAACGCAATGGTAAGCCATTCTGCCTTATATGTCAGACGTCATTAGCACATTTCAAAGCTTCAAATCTTCAGCGCCACTTCAGCTCACTCCATGCTAACATCGACCAGGAATTTCCAAAAGGGACTGAACTTCGCAAGCACGAGTTGGCCACTTTGAAAAGTCAGGCAGAAAAGCAGATACAGTTTTTCCAAAAATTTACGAAGCGGTCAGAGACCATAACGCTCGCATCCTATCAGCTGGCTTGGAACATTGCACGGGCTAAAAAGCCATACAATGAAGGGGAGTTCGTTAAAAAATGCCTCAGTGATGTTGTTGAAATCTTGTCTCCTGAAAACGACAAATTAAAACGCATGGTATCAGACGTCCAACTGTCCCGCCACACTGTTGAACACAGAATATCGGACATTAACACGGCTATTGAATCACAGTTGCACTCTGACCTTCAAGCATGTGAGCATTTTAGTGTCGCATTGGATGAGAGTTGTGATATACAAGACAAGCCTCAGTTGGCAATATTTGCACGGTCTGTTTCAAACGATTGTGTGATCAAAGAAGAACTCCTGGATATTGTGCCATTAAAAGACAGAACCCGTGGCATAGATGTGAAAGAAACCATGATGGCTGCATTTGAAAAAGCAAATCTGCCCATAACAAAATTAACTGCAATAGCCACGGATGGAGCACCAGCCATGATGGGATCTGTGAACGGGCTTGTGGGGCTGTGCAAAGCTGACCAAACTATTCCTGACTTTTGGAATTTCCACTGCATCATCCACATGGAGCAACTCGTGTCTAAATCATTGAATTTAGATAACGTCGTGAAGCCTGTGATGGAAATCGTCAACTATATCCGCACACATGCGCTTAACCACAGGCAATTCAAGAATCTCATCGCTGAGCTGGACCAAGGGCTTCCAGGTGACCTGCCGCTGCACTGCACTGTGAGGTGGCTGTCAAAAGGCCAGGTACTCTCTCGCTTCTTTGAGCTTTTGGATGCCGTGAAACTGTTTATGGAAAAGAAGGACAAGGACTATCCCGAGCTCTCGGACCTCAAGTGGATTATGGATCTGGCCTTTTTGGTCGACATGCTGTGTCACTTGGACAGACTGAACCTGACCCTGCAGGGTAAGTTAAAAATGCTCCCTGACCTAGTGCAAAGTGTGTTTGCGTTTGTCAACAAACTGAAGCTGTTCAAGACACATATTCAAAAGGGAGATTTAACGCATTTTCCCACTCTGCTAAAAGCCAGCGGGCAAGTCGCCAGTGCTGCCCTGAGTAAGCAAAGAGCCAGATATGCAACGCTGATTGAAAACTTGCACGAAAGCTTCGTGACCCGGTTCCATGATCTACAATTGAAAAGGCCACAGATTACGTTCCTCATCGACCCATTTAATGCAGAGACCGGCTGTTTGAAAGTCCCGCTAGTCACAGATGAAGCTGCGGCTGAGTTGGAGATGATCGATCTTTGTGAAGAGGACCAATTGAAACCTGCTTTAAGGGAAGGGACCATTGAGTTCTGGAAAAGTGTGCCAATGGAAAAATACCCCAATGTCAAACGGGCTGCGCTTAAGATACTGTCAATGTTTGGGTCAACATACGTCTGCGAGTCTGTGTTTTCTACCCTAAAACATGTGAAATCAAAGCATCGATCTGTTCTGACTGACACACATGTGAAAGAATTGCTTCGAGTGACAACAACGGAATACAAGCCAGATTTAAAGAGGATTGTTCAAGGCAAGGAATGCCAGAAGTCCCACTAAACAACATGCATTATAAAAGTAAATGCTATTGTAGATTATTATATTTTTGTTTGTGGACTTGGTTGAACTGAGAGTTTGTGTGTGTGAGACAGTGCACACAATGTTCATTGTTGAAAATGACTGGCCTGTGGTTTTAGTACTGTAGGAGTCCATTTCTGTCATTATCATGTTGGTGTGTGACATTTACAATAAATCTGGCTGAGCAGAGATGTGTGTATTTTGTGTGTGTGTGTGTGTGAGAGAGAGAGAGAGAGAGAGAGAGAGAGAGAGAGAGAGAGAGAGAGAGAGAGAGAGAGAGAGAGAGAGAGGAAAGGATGGGTGATGTTCATGTGTGCCCATGCGTATGATGTGGCTCTTTGCGGTAACACAGTAAAAAAAAAGTGGCTCTTGGTCTCTGACTGGTTGGCCACCCCTGACCTATACTTTAAGTATTTGTATGTAAATATAATTACAGTGTCATATAAATAAAGACAATCTAAATTCCATTTAATTACACGAGTTACAACATTAACTCTGCTGATCGATCCCGTTACTCTCTCCTCGTCTTCCTCTTCCTGTTCTCTGTCCTGCAGGGCTCATGCTGTGATGACTGCTGCAAGATACTTTGGTGTTACCCGTGTGTTTGGTGCCAGATGAATCGTGAGCTGAAGATCAGGGAAAACCAGCACCCTGCCACCTCGACGGTGGTCACCACGCAGGTGTTCCGTGAATAAGATGCAGCCATTTGAGCTGTGAATATGACAAAGTTATTAATTACAATTTTACAATGATGAAACGCATAGGAAAATATTACTTCTGTTTCTGCAGCACGAGGTGAAAATAGAAAATTTTGTCTTGTGCGGTTCATGCTCTGCAATATGTAATTGATTTATAGAATAAAGTCTGTTTTTTTTTTTTAAACTTTAGATTACATTTTTAACATCAGATGTTTTGAGTTTTGTTAGCATACTGATGTATATCATCAGGAAATATATATGTATTTTTTTTAACCTTGTCCAATACAAACGATATCATTTAACATGCTTACTCTTATACCAATTGTGTCTAAGTTGAGTTTAACTTGTGCTAAAATAAAGACTATTCATATCCACCCACTATATGAAGGATTGTTGTACTACATTCCTTGAAATCTTCCACCATTTCTGAACACTTCAAAGACAAAACTCATTTAACAAATTTCAAATAAAATAGCCCACACTCCTGGAAACTGTCGTCGAAATTCTTGAAATTTGTTATATTGGTAATCATACGCGACACTGCTCCCAAGTCCACCATCATCAGGCATTTCTTTTTTACACCTGATTGGATCTCTGTGTCCTTGTGGCTCATCCGGAATGCGTACTCCTTGACACTTGACTAGTAAATGTTTCACGCATTGTCCCGTTGTTGTTTCAGTCTGCAGTTAACGTTTCGATGTTTGGGGATTTAACACTCACTCCACCACTGCTTGAACGGACACGTTCTGGCTTTGTGTCCCTTTTGTCCACATCTGCAGTGCACACATGTGGACTAAGGGGAATACACATGTCTGTGTTCCCTGCTCCTGAATCAATTGTATTTTCTCACTTGGGTTTTTAGCCCAAAGATTGTTCTTGAACACATACGTTTAAAATACATTCATATTTCTGTACTGTCTTCTTTGACAGTGCATTTTGACTAGTGACCGGCCCACCATGGTATTATAGGAAAAGTCATAAAGCCTTATTAGAAATTTAAACCTACACCATCTTCGATATTCTAGTATTATAAACAGTACTTAGCAAAAATATAAATCAACATAATTTATAATTACATATACCTAACTAATAGGGTTACCAACTACCAGCAAAAAAAGACAAGAAAAAAAATACAGCTGATGTGACACCCAACCACAGCGGACTCATCAAAGATCTTGTGCGAAATATTGTCGTGCAAGGCGAAGGTGTTATGGGGTTCGGCGGTTGTGGTTACCACTCTAGACTGCACTCTGGGTCTGACTAGGATCACACTAAAAGCTAGCGCGCTTTTAGGAATTCCAAGTGTGGATGAGCTAAAGTGACATGTGTTCAAGCCCCTCGACCAACTACGCCTGTACACAACGGTAGGGCTGCTCGATTATGGCAAAAATGATAATCACGATTATTTTCACTGAAATTGAGATCACGATTATTTGACGATATTTATTTAACCCTTTAAGACCTACTATAGAACCAAGTCCACCAGAGCTTATATTATTTTATTTTTTTTACATGCTGTAGTGCCATTTGTGGGAGCATTTCAAGTTGCTATACATCAATACAACTGTTATAGCCCATATTTTAATAATATGTATGCATTAAGTCCATAGTAATTACATAAATTGCAAAAAAGTGCAATAAACTACAAAAAAAATTGAAAATCGCTTTTGTTTTGTTTACATATATTTCTACTTGGAGAAATTTAAGAGGTTTATCCCTCAAAACTTTAAATACAATAAAGTTGCAAAAAATAGTTTACAACAACAGGAAATTTATTTTGAGTGTCTTCATAGTTTTATTTTGGAGATACAGCAATTTTTATACACTGCAGGAAAAACAAAAAACAATCCTATGATGCAAATTTGCAAAGAAAACAGCATGTGCATCATTTTACTGTGGGAAGTGTTACGAACAGCTGATAGGAACGGCGAAGCGTGTTTCTGGAATATTATGTTTTTGTTCCTGCAAGCGCTTTTTATGCAATTTTTGCAAAGCTATATGTGGAAGGAAACCGTGACCGAGGACAAGCTGATGGCATAAGATGTAAGTACAACTCCTCCGGTTTCATATGCAAAACAAATTATTGCGCTAGCTTACACGGTTCAGGTTCTACAGGTATTTAAAAATAGTTACGCAAAACGGAGCGTGCTGCTCTGACCGGCTTTAAAGGGTTAACAATGACTTTAAAAAAATAATATAAAATGGTGTGCAACACCACTGAAGTTTTTTTTTTTTTAAACTCTCTTTTCAACCAACGGCAGTCACTCTCCAAATAATTTCTGCTTAGCTTTCCGAGCTTCCCTCGGGTCCTCTTAATCAGCGGTCTCCAACCTTTTTTGCGCCACGGACCGGTTTATGCCCGACAATATTTTCACGGACCGGCCTTTAAGGTGTCGCGGATAAATGAGGGAGGGGCTAATAATCGGCTCAGTCATTTTTAATGATCGTTGAAAGCCCAGATTGTAATCGTGATTAAAATTCGATTAATTGAGCAGCCCTACACAACGGACTACTGAACAGTTTTAGCCACATACACAGTATCACAGGATAACAGCATGAGAGGACTGATCAACGTTGTTGGGACTCACTGTGGTGTAAACAGTGTATTGCAGTGTCTGTACGTCACCGACGAATTTAAGATTACGCTGATAGGCGGTGGCTGTGGATCTCATTGTGATGGTGATGACGGCCATAGGGCCGGCAATGGCACTGTGTTGAGTGAACTGAAGAGCGTCTTACGGGAGATGGACCCGTGATCCATCTAGCGACCAACGTCATCATATATGTTGAGGAAAACAAGTCAAACAAGCTACCGGACTACCTGGATGAATACTTTGAATCCTTTAGAGCACAGGTGTCGAACTCCAGGCCTCAAGGGCCGGTGTCCTGGAGGCTTTAGATGTGTTTTTGATCCAACACAGCTGATTTAAATGGCTAAATTACCTCCTCAACATGTCTTGATGTTCTCCAGAGGACTGGACCTTAATCTTGTAAATGGCTATAAATTGATTTGTAAAGTAGCAATTGTGTATTTTGTTCACCTTGTGTATATATTGTTCACTGCAGCAGCCTAGTAGGCGTGAGAAGCCATTTTTGTTGATCCAGTTTTCTCCTGTTTTTCGTTTAGAAAGTTAGGTAAGTGAATTTTCTTTTGGTTGGTTTTTATTTGTGTAGGAAAGCATAGGGACCATTAGGGAGTTTTGTTTGTTATTTTTGGCACTGCTCACTGCTGAAGCAAATAAATGGATGCTTAGCACTTTAAAAGAAACAACTGTTCGTGTTCTTTCTTGGGTAGTGTGTGAATGGGGGCAATTTCTTGTTGCGTTCAATGCACGCCTACACTAAGAACGTAACATGACATTTTCATTTGTTTCCTTGCCATTTTTGGTTCGTCGTAAGGACTATGGCGCGGCGAACAGCTGTGGCTTTGGTATTCGGGTACCTCATCTCGAGGTTGTTCTGCGGGCTGATCACCTGTGTCCTTTATAGTAATGGCACACATCTTTCTCATGTAGTGTATGTTCACAGACACATTAGGCCAGGGCTCAGAGTTAAAAGGTAGCTGTGAGCTCGCTTCGTTCGTTTCGTTTGGGTCGAGAATTTCCGCTTCCCTAGGCTTTGCGGTGGAAAGCAGATGTGAGCACGCTTCGGTGGTTTTGTTTGGGTCGAGGGGCTCGGCTTCCCTAGGCTTGGCGGTGGAAAGCAGATGTGAGCATGTTTCCCTCGTTTCGTTTAGGGCTGTTTTGGTGGGCTTTGGGTTAGGGCAGGGGTCAGCAACCTTTAACACCCAAAGAGCCATTTGGACCCGGTTTCCACGCAAAAGAAAACACTGGGAGCTGCAAATACTTTTTCCATCCATCCATCTTCATCCGCTTTATCTGGGGCCGGGTCGCGGGGGCAGCAGCCTAAGCAGAGAAGCCCAGACCTCCCTCTCCCCAGCCACCTCCTCCAAGGCGTTCCGAGGCCAGCTGAGAGATATAATCTCTCCAGCGTGTCCTGGGTCCGCCCCAGGGCCTCCTCCCGGTGGGACATGCCCGGAACACCTCACCCAGGAGGCGCCCAGGAGGCATCCTTGACAGATGCTCGAACCACCTCAGCTGGCTCCTTTCGATGTGGAGGAGCAGCGGCTCTACTATGAGTGCTCCGACCTGGAGCAAAATTCTCCCAACCAAGAACCATAATTCTCCCAACCTAGAAGCATAATTCTCCCAACCCTAGAGCACAAGTTATCCCGACCTAGAACACAATTCTCCCAACCTAGGAGACAAATCCCCCGACCTGGAGCAAAATTCTCCCAACCAAGAACCATAATTCTCCCAACCTAGAAGCATAATTCTCCCAGCCCAGAGCACAAGTTGTCCCGACCTAGAACACAATTCTCCCAACCTAGGAGACAATTCCCCCGACCTGGAGCATAATTCTCCCAACCCAGAGCACAATTGGCCCAACCTAAAACACAAGTTCCCCCGACCTGGAGCACAATTTTCCATACCTAGAACACAATTCTCCCAACCTAGGAGACAAATCCCCCGACCTGGAGCATAATTCTCCCAACCCAGAGCACAAGTTGTCCCGACCTAGAACACAATTCTCCCAACCTAGGAGACAATTCCCCCGACCTGGAGCATAATTCTCCCAACCCTAGAGCACAAGTTGTCCCGACCTAGAACACAATTCTCCCAACCTAGGAGACAATTCTCCCGACCTGGAGCATAATTCTCCCAACCCAGAGCACAAGTTGTCCCGACCTAGAACACAATTCTCCCAACCTAGGAGACAATTCCCCCGACCTGGAGCATAATTCTCCCAACCCAGAGCACAATTGGCCCAACCTAAAACACAAGTTCCCCGGACCTGGAGCACAATTTTCCATACCTAGAGCACAATTCTCCCAACCTATAAGCACAATTTTTCCAACCTAGAACACAATTCTCTTGAATTGGAGCACAACTCTCAGTACAGTACAGAGACAGATTGCGTCCGGATGCAAAGAGACGTTACTTGCAGCAAATAGCATGCATTGGAAATGTGGACTGTATGAAATACGGCCGTGGAGTAGAAACCCTGAAGACCTACCGATATTGACGTAGCCTGATATATTTTCATACCTTGTCAGTGGAGTCAGTGCGTAGAAGGTGAACCAGTTTTACAATTATACATTTCTGGAGGGACACATCCAATTCACTAAATATTGGGTACATAATTTGTGAGTCAGCTAAGTGTGAGGTAATGAGGTAAGTCAGCTTGAGTACTGCGAGTAAAATGCGTTTGATTTTCCCCCCGAACATTCAAATTAGTGCAAGCATATATTCATTCATGAGGGGGAAATTACAGTGAGAACACGTGGAGGCTCTGTTAGAGGGATAACATAGTGAGTTCAGTGCATTGATGTTATATTGTCCTGAAGGATTTAGTTATTCTATATGGTTAAAGAAATTGCAAATTATTTATTGTTTATTATAAATAATCCTAATTATATATCTTGTTTCCGTGTTTGTGTCCTGTGTCACTAAAAATACATTTTATTTTATTTTTATACATTGATTACAGTTTTTTCTGATTGCTTAAGCACATTTTTTGTAACTATTGGCTAATTTTGTAAAACTCTTCACACAAATAAGAAAACCTGTCACCCAATAATCAAAACATTGTAGTTCTCTTGCAAAAGCAAACACAGCTAGATTAACTCTTCACACCTTCGTAAAAATGGTGTTTCCGTATCAAACAGTACACACAAGCCATCATCTACTAAGCACACAATGCGCCAACTGCACACTGATGGTATGAATACAAAACACATCTGGCTTTTGCTTTCTCTGTGCACAAGGTAGGCTATGTCAGTTTGAGCTCATACTTCTGTCATAGATCCATAAGCATAGAGGGATCCAAACTTCAAGTACTGGTGTTTATTCAAACACATCAAAACAAACACAAGTCTTTATTTCCAAGTATAGGAAGGGGCAGGGATAGCTCAGTAGGTAAAGTGGTCGCCCCATGATCGGAAGGTCGGCGGTTCGAATCCACCTAACGGCTACCCTGAGGTACCCCTGAGCAAGGTACCGTCCCTACGCACTGCTCCCCTGGCGCCTGCTTAGTGGGCTGCCCACTGCTTCACTGAGTGAATGGGTCAAATGCAGAGAAAAACAAGTAATTTCCCCATGGGTATCAATAAAGTATCCATTATTATTATTATAGGATTATTTGCAATCGCCATAATGACTATATGGGTTACTTGGTCTGCAGTGAACATGCTTCCTCTGCCCCCAGCATCTGGTCATCTAGCAATTCTGTAAAGTAACTATTTCAGTATTTTTACATCAATGGTATTGGTGTGTTTCTCATTGGCATATGGCAGTGCTACAAATCTTTGTGCGGAGTGACTGTACTAACCGATTCTCATTTCAAGATGTCCTTATGGTACTTGCTACAGTGTAGCGGCTCGAGTTAGGCTGGACCCGTTGGCCAGCTACCCTCAGGGTCATTCCACGGTTGATTACAAGGTCCCCTATTGTAGCTCTGATGTCATCAGCAATTCTATTTCTTACTCTTCCTACCCTTCCTCTCCCCCCTCCTCATCTTCCTCTCCCCCCTCCTCGTCTTCCTCTTGCTCCTCCTTGTCCTTGTCGTCCTCTTCATCCTACTTCTTCACCTCCACGTCCTCTTCCTCGGCCTCCTCTACTTCTCACTCTTTCTGCTCCCTCCATTGCACTCCGCACACACAGCTTACCTGTATTATAGTGCTTAGGCTGATTGCAAAGTGAACTAATTATCTAAAAAAGTTTTCACATGTGAAAGTGTGCCAGACAGTTGGCAAGTTAGTGTTAATGATAGCCATACATGTGTATACTTTTGCTAGGAGTGTGTTGGAAATTTGGTAATTGAGTGTTGTGCAGTGAATTGTGCCTACAGTTTTGCAAAGTGTGTGTTACAAAATTGCAAACTGAGTGCAAAGCAGTTTTTGTGCTTTTAGTTTTGCAAACTCAGTGAGTGGTTTTGCTATAAGTCTGAATAGTTTTAGAGATTGTGCTACAGGAATCACAGTTAGGGTTTAAGCATTCAGAAAAAACTGTAAAGTCAAACTTTATGCTTTCTCCATCTTGAAAGTGATGGCATCCTTGCATTACATACTTTAGGTTCATTCTCTGCAGGCAGGTTTCTGAAAGAGAACAGGCAGATTTGGAATATAACATGCAGCGTTCGATAGTTGGATACATAAAAAAAATGAAAAATTACTTGTATGTGCTAACTTTCTAAACACTTTGTTACATTTATGATAAATGGATTAAAAAGTAGATGAAACACATTTATGTCGGCCTTGGCTCATTAAAAACCTTGTCTTTAAATTAACTTTGTCTGGTAATAAACCAGTCCTCATAAAGGAACAGTGCTCTTTAATGAATTCAGCACAGACTTTACATCGTAGAAGTAACAGGGAGACACAACAAGTTATCAGTTAGCCATCTAACCATACTCTAACTCTAAAACTTTACCAACTCCACTTTACTCTCATTTCACGACACCACCCTCTAGTGGTGCAATATGGTACGATCATTACAGGACACAACACACTCTCAAAGACAGAATGAACCAGCATTGCAGCCATGTGTCTTGTGAGCGTCACAGGGAAGGCTGAAGCCGCCCACTGCACCTGTAATGCCGGAGTCGTGGAGACCTGCACCCATGTCACTGCTCTTTTCTTTACAGTTTTTTCTGAATGCTTAAACCCTAACTGTGATTCCTGTAGCACAATCTCTAAAACTATTCAGACTTATAGCAAAACCACTCACTGAGTTTGCAAAACTAAAAGCACAAAAACTGCTTTGCACTCAGTTTGCAATTTTGCAACACACACTTTGCAAAACTGTAGGCACAATTCACTGCACAACACTCAATTACCAAATTTCCAACACACTCCTAGCAAAAGTATACACATGTATGGCTATCATTAACACTAATTTGCCAACTGTCTGGCACACTTTCACATGTGAAAACTTTTTTAGATAATTAGTTCACTTTGCAATCAGCCTAAGCACTATAATACAGGTAAGCTGTGTGTGCGGAGTACAATGGAAGGAGCAGAAAGAGTGAGAAGTAGAGGAGGCCGAGGAAGAGGACGTGGAGGTGAAGAAGTAGGATGAAGAGGACGACAAGGACAAGGAGGAGCAAGAGGAAGACGAGGAGGGGGGAGAGGAAGATGAGGAGGGGGGAGAGGAAGGGTAGGAAGAGTAAGAAATAGAATTGCTGATGACATCAGAGCTACAATAGTGGACCATGTAATCAACCGTGGAATGACCCTGAGGGTAGCTGGCCAACGGGTCCAGCCTAACTCGAGCCGCTACACTGTAGCAAGTACCATAAGGACATCTTGAAATGAGAATCGGTTAGTACAGTCACTTCGCACAAAGATTTGTAGCACTGCCATATGCCAATGAGAAACACACCAATACCATTGATGTAAAAATACTGAAATTGTTACTTTACAGAATTGCTAGATGACCAGATGCTGGGGGCAGAGGAAGCATGTTCACTGCAGACCAAGTAACCCATATGGTCATTATGGCGATTGCAAATAATCCTATACTTGGAAATAAACACTTGTGTTTGTTTTGATGTGTTTGAATAAACACCAGTACTTGAAGTTTGGATCCCTCTATGCTTATGGATCTATGACAGAAGTATGAGCTCAAACTGACATAGCCTACCTTGTGCACAGAGAAAGCAAAAGCCAGATGTGTTTTGTATTCATACCATCAGTGTGCAGTTGGTGCATTGTGTGCTTAGTAGATGATGGCTTGTGTGTACTGTTTGATACGGAAACACCATTTTTACGAAGGTGTGAAGAGTTAATCTAGCTGTGTTTGCTTTTGCAAGAGAACTACAATGTTTTGATTATTGGGTGACAGGTTTTCTTATTTGTGTGAAGAGTTTTACAAAATTAGCCAATAGTTACAAAAAATGTGCTTAAGCAATCAGAAAAAACTGTAAACCCCCCAAAATATGACTATCCAGAGTTGGGACCAAGAAGCAGAGTTGCAGTCTTACACGCCTCTCTGCAGCTTCTCTCCTCCTCCTACCCCCGCCCCAAAACCCGTCTCCATAGAGACTGTGTCATCTCCCAAACAGACAAAGAACAAACTAAAAACCAGCAACAAAAAACTTAACCCTTGTATGGTGTTCGGGTCTGTGAGACCCGTGTTCAGTTTTTTTCAAAAGAAAAATAAAACAATTAATTATTTTTTCACGTGTAAATGTGTTGTGTCTTTCCACTCACTCCACTTGATTATAACTGATTTATTTATAACATTTTATATAAAAGAAAAACGAGAAGCACATTAATTCATAAATGTGATCTATCAAAGGTAAAGGGAAAAAATTAACCATGTTTGCTGTTCATATGTCTTGGAATTGGGATGAAGTAAACATCTGTTGAGTAATTTAACATAAAATTGTTTGATAGTGTTAATTTGGAAAGCCAAAACTCTAGCGGGTCCACCAGACCCATGAACACTGGCTGAGTGACAAAAATACGAACACCACACAAGGGTTAAACATAAAAAATCACAAAGAAAGAACAATACAGTATCCACATCTGAACCAAAGAGTAAAACAGTGAAATGTGGATCATTAAATATTAGGTCTCTCTCCTCCAAATCTCTGTTAGTACATGACTTAATAATTGATCAACAAATCGATTTACTCTGCCTTACAGAAACCTGGTTGAATCCGCATGATTATGTTACTTTAAATTAATCAACACCCCCGAGTCATTCTAACTACCAGAAATCTCAAAGCACAAGCGGAGGGGGGCGGTGTGCTCAGCTCAGATAAAATAATTATTGTGGGTGATTTTAGCATCCATGTAGATGCTAAAAATGACAGTTTTAACAAGGCATTTAATCTGTTATTAGACTCAATTGGCTTCTCTCAAAATGTAAAAGAACCCACCCACCACTTTAATCACACTCCGCGTAGATCTTGTTTTAACATATGGCATAGAAACTGAATATTTAACGGTGTTTCCTGAAAACCCTCTCCTGTCTGATCATTTCCTGATAACATTTACATTTGGCGCGAGCAGTGGCGGAGCGAGTGTTAAAGCCACTGCTGGCGCTGATACTTTGTGGCTATGTGTGAGCGCAGGAAGACAGGAAAGAAATGTGAATGTATTTTTAAGGTGTGTGTTGAGGAAGAATGTTTTAAAAGTGTCCGTGCGCATCCGTGTGTATAGAGGAATCAAAGTATACGCCAAATCACGCTCCGCTCAGAGGTTCTTAAACACACACAGCGAGCTACACTCACCTCTGCCAGTTTAGCTCACTGCGATAGTACGCTGGCAAGTAGTGCATGGAGGTAAACGTCGCGAGTTCGAGGCCTCGCCTTCCCACAACAAAGTTTTGACTGCTTGACTTGTTGCTGCGTGTGGAGCAAATGGACAAATCCTCGGAGGAAATACAGCAAAAAGCGACCCTGCTCGCCGAACATACAACGAAGACACAGCCGCAACAGCCTCTCAACTCCATCGTACTGGAGCGCTCAGCAACGGGGAACTTCACTTCATGAAAAGACAAATCATCATGTATTTGACTTGCATTACAGCAAGTCGGAGGAAATGCAGCAAAAAGCGACCCTGCTCGCCGAACATACAACGAAGACACGGCCGTAACAGCCTCTCAACTCGGTCGTGCTTAGCAGCGGGGAACTTCACTTCACTTCATGAAAAGACAGTATTAACATACCCGTAAAGAGTGAGGCTCAAAGCACAAAACGACACATAACGCACAGGAATAGCAGTGTGGAGCCATAGAACGAGGTGGAAACAGGCCAGCCTGGACGGCGCTCGACAAAAGCCCAATATTAACATACTTCAAACTTCACCAGATAGAAGACGTGCAAGGAGGAAGTCTCAGACCTACTCGGCTGCTACAAGCATTACACCCTCGGACAAACTCCACGAGATAGAAGACCTGCGAGGAGAAAGTCTTAAAGCTCACAGCAACCCAGTACTGTACTTCAACTAAAGAGCGTATTAACATCCTTCATTATTCACTAGACAGAAGTCCTGTGAGGAAGAAGTGTCAGAGCCGGCTTGAAAACAAATCCACTCAGCTCCTGCAAGCATTACACCCTCGGACAAACTGCTGGCAGCACAGCCTCACTGGTGTGAAACCACGATGTCATACCCAAACGCGTGGCTGAATCGATTCAGTGACAGCGCGGTGCGCGCTCTCATTGACATGAAGAATTTCCTCCACTGGCTGAGCAGCAGAGTTTTCTGCACCTGCGGGCAAATTCTGTATTCGGTCACGACCAGGCTTCCACCTCTGACTCTGACCATTCAGCTGCCTGGGATCACTTTCACGTTACAGAGAGATGGCCAAGTTCGAAGGATCACCGTCGACCTGCCCCCTGTGTGAAGGCTGAACGCAAAGACGCATGGAGTTGGACGTCCAAGCATTATCCGTGTGCTCGGTTTAAAAGAAGAGTTACCCACGAGAATTTGTCTGTTAAGATTCAGAGTTTTCATAAAGTGATGGCACAGATTAAAAATATACTCTCAACTGTAAGAAGGACATCTTTATTTATTATAGCACACACGCAGAAAACGTGTGCGTTATTGCAGAGAGTATATAACGCGAGGTGGAAATAGCGGATAAGATGCATTGTGATTGACATGTGATGCTCATGTATATGCTGGTGATCGTCAATAAAGCTTCTCTCTCTTGCGAATGAGTTCAAGTGAGAAAATGGATTGTGGCTATTGTGTGTTTATTTCCTCCACAGTTGTCCTCGGAGCAGTCTAGATATTCGCGCCAGAATTCCTGCGTATTTTCACCTCTGCTAACAGGTTATGGGCGCAGAGTAGCTAAGACTGCCTAGAGAAAGTGAAGTGTTTTGCCACCTAGGGCGCCACCGCTGCCCTGAGAAATGCTGGTGAGCCATTGAGCGAGGGGCAATGTGTAGCACTGGTTCGCAAGAAGTGCCAGGATCATGTCACACAAAGTGAATTTGCAATGACTTTTGCCGAATTCATTGGGAAACTATGGAGCTACGAGAGCACTGAGAGAGTGGGCGCCAGCACATCAGAGAACAGCGTGCACGGCCGGCTTCAAAACCCGCGTGTGAAAATACAAACGAGCGAGTATCCAGGAACACGAACATGTGTGTTCCCTTTAGTGCACAACTGTGTAATCCAGATGCGGACTAAAGGGACACAAGGCTAGAAGGTGGCGGAGCGAGTGTTAAAGCCACTGCTGGCGCTGATACTTTGTGGCTATGTGTGAGCGCAGGAAGACAGGAAAGAAATGTGAATGTATTTTTAAGGTGTGTGTTGAGGAAGAATGTTTTAAAAGTGTCCGTGCGCATCCGTGTGTATAGAGGAATCAAAGTATACGCCAAATCACGCTCCGCTCAGAGGTTCTTAAACACACACAGCGAGCTACACTCACCTCTGCCAGTTTAGCTCACTGCGATAGTACGCTGGCAAGTAGTGCATGGAGGTGAACGTCGCGAGTTCGAGGCCTCGCCTTCCCACAACAAAGTTTTGACTGCTTGACTTGTTGCTGCGTGTGGAGCAAATGGACAAGTCCTCGGAGGAAATACAGCAAAAAGCGACCCTGCTCGCCGAACATACAACGAAGACACAGCCGTAACAGCCTCTCAACTCCGTCGTACTGGAGCGCTCAGCAGCGGGGCACTTCACTTCACTTCATGAAAAGACAAATGGACAAATCATCATGTATTTGACTTGCATTACAGCAAGTCGGAGGAAATGCAGCAAAAAGCGACCCTGCTCGCCGAACATACAACGAAGACACGGCCGTAACAGCCTCTCAACTCGGTCGTGCTTAGCAGCGGGGAACTTCACTTCACTTCATGAAAAGACAGTATTAACATACCCGTAAAGAGTGAGGCTCAAAGCACAAAACGACACATAACGCACAGGAATAGCAGTGTGGAGCCATAGAACGAGGTGGAAACAGGCCAGCCTGGACGGCGCTCGACAAAAGCCCAATATTAACATACTTCAAACTTCACCAGATAGAAGACGTGCAAGGAGGAAGTCTCAGACCTACTCGGCTGCTACAAGCATTACACCCTCGGACAAACTCCACGAGATAGAAGACCTGCGAGGAGAAAGTCTTAAAGCTCACAGCAACCCAGTACTGTACTTCAACTAAAGAGCGTATTAACATCCTTCATTATTCACTAGACAGAAGTCCTGTGAGGAAGAAGTGTCAGAGCCGGCTTGAAAACAAATCCACTCAGCTCCTGCAAGCATTACACCCTCGGACAAACTGCTGGCAGCACAGCCTCACTGGTGTGAAACCACGATGTCATACCCAAACGCGTGGCTGAATCGATTCAGTGACAGCGCGCTGCGCGCTCTCATTGACATGAAGAATTTCCTCCACTGGCTGAGCAGCAGAGTTTTCTGCACCTGCGGGCAAATTCTGTATGCGGTCACGACCAGGCTTCCACCTCTGACTCTGACCATTCAGCTGCCTGGGATCACTTTCACGTTACAGAGAGATGGCCAAGTTCGAAGGATCACCGTCGACCTGCCCCCTGTGTGAAGGATGAACGCAAAGACGCATGGAGTTGGACGTCCAAGCATTATCCGTGTGCTCGGTTTAAAAGAAGAGTTACCCACGAGAATTTGTCTGTTAAGTTTCAGAGTTTTCATAAAGTGATGACACAGATTAAAAATATACTCTCAACTGTAAGAAGGACATCTTTATTTATTATAGCACACACGCAGAAAACGTGTGCGTTATTGCAGAGAGTATATAACGCGAGGTGGAAATAGCGGATAAGATGCATTGTGATTGACATGTGATGCTCATGTATATGCTGGTGATCGTCAATAAAGCTTCTCTCTCTTGCGAATGAGTTCAAGTGAGAAAATGGATTGTGGCTATTGTGTGTTTATTTCCTCCACAGTTGTCCTCGGAGCAGTCTAGATATTCGCGCCAGAATTCCTGCGTATTTTCACCTCTGCTAACAGGTTATGGGCGCAGAGTAGCTAAGACTGCCTAGAGAAAGTGAAGTGTTTTGCCACCTAGGGCGCCACCGCTGCCCTGAGAAATGCTGGTGAGCCATTGAGCGAGGGGCAATGTGTAGCACTGGTTCGCAAGAAGTGCCAGGATCATGTCACACAAAGTGAATTTGCAATGACTTTTGCCGAATTCATTGGGAAACTATGGAGCTACGAGAGCACTGAGAGAGTGGGCGCCAGCACATCAGAGAACAGCGTGCACGGCCGGCTTCAAAACCCGCGTGTGAAAATACAAACGAGCGAGTATCCAGGAACACGAACATGTGTGTTCCCTTTAGTGCACAACTGTGTAATCCAGATGCGGACTAAAGGGACACAAGGCTAGAAGGTGGCGGAGCGAGTGTTAAAGCCACTGCTGGCGCTGATACTTTGTGGCTATGTGTGAGCGCAGGAAGACAGGAAAGAAATGTGAATGTATTTTTAAGGTGTGTGTTGAGGAAGAATGTTTTAAAAGTGTCCGTGCGCATCCGTGTGTATAGAGGAATCAAAGTATACGCCAAATCACGCTCCGCTCAGAGGTTCTTAAACACACACAGCGAGCTACACTCACCTCTGCCAGTTTAGCTCACTGCGATAGTACGCTGGCAAGTAGTGCATGGAGGTGAACGTCGCGAGTTCGAGGCCTCGCCTTCCCACAACAAAGTTTTGACTGCTTGACTTGTTGCTGCGTGTGGAGCAAATGGACAAGTCCTCGGAGGAAATACAGCAAAAAGCGACCCTGCTCGCCGAACATACAACGAAGACACAGCCGCAACAGCCTCTCAACTCCATCGTACTGGAGCGCTCAGCAGCGGGGAACTTCACTTCACTTCATGAAAAGACAAATCATCATGTATTTGACTTGCATTACAGCAAGTCGGAGGAAATGCAGCAAAAAGCGACCCTGCTCGCCGAACATACAACGAAGACACGGCCGTAACAGCCTCTCAACTCGGTCGTGCTTAGCAGCGGGGAACTTCACTTCACTTCATGAAAAGACAGTATTAACATACCCGTAAAGAGTGAGGCTCAAAGCACAAAACGACACATAACGCACAGGAATAGCAGTGTGGAGCCATAGAACGAGGTGGAAACAGGCCAGCCTGGACGGCGCTCGACAAAAGCCCAATATTAACATACTTCAAACTTCACCAGATAGAAGACGTGCAAGGAGGAAGTCTCAGACCTACTCGGCTGCTACAAGCATTACACCCTCGGACAAACTCCACGAGATAGAAGACCTGCGAGGAGAAAGTCTTAAAGCTCACAGCAACCCAGTACTGTACTTCAACTAAAGAGCGTATTAACATCCTTCATTATTCACTAGACAGAAGTCCTGTGAGGAAGAAGTGTCAGAGCCGGCTTGAAAACAAATCCACTCAGCTCCTGCAAGCATTACACCCTCGGACAAACTGCTGGCAGCACAGCCTCACTGGTGTGAAACCACGATGTCATACCCAAACGCGTGGCTGAATCGATTCAGTGACAGCGCGCTGCGCGCTCTCATTGACATGAAGAATTTCCTCCACTGGCTGAGCAGCAGAGTTTTCTGCACCTGCGGGCAAATTCTGTATGCGGTCACGACCAGGCTTCCACCTCTGACTCTGACCATTCAGCTGCCTGGGATCACTTTCACGTTACAGAGAGATGGCCAAGTTCGAAGGATCACCGTCGACCTGCCCCCTGTGTGAAGGATGAACGCAAAGACGCATGGAGTTGGACGTCCAAGCATTATCCGTGTGCTCGGTTTAAAAGAAGAGTTACCCACGAGAATTTGTCTGTTAAGTTTCAGAGTTTTCATAAAGTGATGACACAGATTAAAAATATACTCTCAACTGTAAGAAGGACATCTTTATTTATTATAGCACACACGCAGAAAACGTGTGCGTTATTGCAGAGAGTATATAACGCGAGGTGGAAATAGCGGATAAGATGCATTGTGATTGACATGTGATGCTCATGTATATGCTGGTGATCGTCAATAAAGCTTCTCTCTCTTGCGAATGAGTTCAAGTGAGAAAATGGATTGTGGCTATTGTGTGTTTATTTCCTCCACAGTTGTCCTCGGAGCAGTCTAGATATTCGCGCCAGAATTCCTGCGTATTTTCACCTCTGCTAACAGGTTATGGGCGCAGAGTAGCTAAGACTGCCTAGAGAAAGTGAAGTGTTTTGCCACCTAGGGCGCCACCGCTGCCCTGAGAAATGCTGGTGAGCCATTGAGCGAGGGGCAATGTGTAGCACTGGTTCGCAAGAAGTGCCAGGATCATGTCACACAAAGTGAATTTGCAATGACTTTTGCCGAATTCATTGGGAAACTATGGAGCTACGAGAGCACTGAGAGAGTGGGCGCCAGCACATCAGAGAACAGCGTGCACGGCCGGCTTCAAAACCCGCGTGTGAAAATACAAACGAGCGAGTATCCAGGAACACGAACATGTGTGTTCCCTTTAGTGCACAACTGTGTAATCCAGATGCGGACTAAAGGGACACAAGGCTAGAAGGTGGCGGAGCGAGTGTTAAAGCCACTGCTGGCGCTGATACTTTGTGGCTATGTGTGAGCGCAGGAAGACAGGAAAGAAATGTGAATGTATTTTTAAGGTGTGTGTTGAGGAAGAATGTTTTAAAAGTGTCCGTGCGCATCCGTGTGTATAGAGGAATCAAAGTATACGCCAAATCACGCTCCGCTCAGAGGTTCTTAAACACACACAGCGAGCTACACTCACCTCTGCCAGTTTAGCTCACTGCGATAGTACGCTGGCAAGTAGTGCATGGAGGTGAACGTCGCGAGTTCGAGGCCTCGCCTTCCCACAACAAAGTTTTGACTGCTTGACTTGTTGCTGCGTGTGGAGCAAATGGACAAGTCCTCGGAGGAAATGCAGCAAAAAGCGACCCTGCTCGCCGAACATACAACGAAGACACAGCCGTAACAGCCTCTCAACTCCGTCGTACTGGAGCGCTCAGCAGCGGGGCACTTCACTTCACTTCATGAAAAGACAAATGGACAAATCATCATGTATTTGACTTGCATTACAGCAAGTCGGAGGAAATGCAGCAAAAAGCGACCCTGCTCGCCGAACATACAACGAAGACACGGCCGTAACAGCCTCTCAACTCGGTCGTGCTTAGCAGCGGGGAACTTCACTTCACTTCATGAAAAGACAGTATTAACATACCCGTAAAGAGTGAGGCTCAAAGCACAAAATGACACATAACGCACAGGAATAGCAGTGTGGAGCCATAGAACGAGGTGGAAACAGGCCAGCCTGGACGGCGCTCGACAAAAGCCCAATATTAACATACTTCAAACTTCACCAGATAGAAGACGTGCAAGGAGGAAGTCTCAGACCTACTCGGCTGCTACAAGCATTACACCCTCGGACAAACTCCACGAGATAGAAGACCTGCGAGGAGAAAGTCTTAAAGCTCACAGCAACCCAGTACTGTACTTCAACTAAAGAGCGTATTAACATCCTTCATTATTCACTAGACAGAAGTCCTGTGAGGAAGAAGTGTCAGAGCCGGCTTGAAAACAAATCCACTCAGCTCCTGCAAGCATTACACCCTCGGACAAACTGCTGGCAGCACAGCCTCACTGGTGTGAAACCACGATGTCATACCCAAACGCGTGGCTGAATCGATTCAGTGACAGCGCGCTGCGCGCTCTCATTGACATGAAGAATTTCCTCCACTGGCTGAGCAGCAGAGTTTTCTGCACCTGCGGGCAAATTCTGTATGCGGTCACGACCAGGCTTCCACCTCTGACTCTGACCATTCAGCTGCCTGGGATCACTTTCACGTTACAGAGAGATGGCCAAGTTCGAAGGATCACCGTCGACCTGCCCCCTGTGTGAAGGATGAACGCAAAGACGCATGGAGTTGGACGTCCAAGCATTATCCGTGTGCTCGGTTTAAAAGAAGAGTTACCCACGAGAATTTGTCTGTTAAGTTTCAGAGTTTTCATAAAGTGATGACACAGATTAAAAATATACTCTCAACTGTAAGAAGGACATCTTTATTTATTATAGCACACACGCAGAAAACGTGTGCGTTATTGCAGAGAGTATATAACGCGAGGTGGAAATAGTGGATAAGATGCATTGTGATTGACATGTGATGCTCATGTATATGCTGGTGATCGTCAATAAAGCTTCTCTCTCTTGCGAATGAGTTCAAGTGAGAAAATGGATTGTGGCTATTGTGTGTTTATTTCCTCCACAGTTGTCCTCGGAGCAGTCTAGATATTCGCGCCAGAATTCCTGCGTATTTTCACCTCTGCTAACAGGTTATGGGCGCAGAGTAGCTAAGACTGCCTAGAGAAAGTGAAGTGTTTTGCCACCTAGGGCGCCACCGCTGCCCTGAGAAATGCTGGTGAGCCATTGAGCGAGGGGCAATGTGTAGCACTGGTTCGCAAGAAGTGCCAGGATCATGTCACACAAAGTGAATTTGCAATGACTTTTGCCGAATTCATTGGGAAACTATGGAGCTACGAGAGCACTGAGAGAGTGGGCGCCAGCACATCAGAGAACAGCGTGCACGGCCGGCTTCAAAACCCGCGTGTGAAAATACAAACGAGCGAGTATCCAGGAACACGAACATGTGTGTTCCCTTTAGTGCACAACTGTGTAATCCAGATGCGGACTAAAGGGACACAAGGCTAGAAGGTGGCGGAGCGAGTGTTAAAGCCACTGCTGGCGCTGATACTTTGTGGCTATGTGTGAGCGCAGGAAGACAGGAAAGAAATGTGAATGTATTTTTAAGGTGTGTGTTGAGGAAGAATGTTTTAAAAGTGTCCGTGCGCATCCGTGTGTATAGAGGAATCAAAGTATACGCCAAATCACGCTCCGCTCAGAGGTTCTTAAACACACACAGCGAGCTACACTCACCTCTGCCAGTTTAGCTCACTGCGATAGTACGCTGGCAAGTAGTGCATGGAGGTGAACGTCGCGAGTTCGAGGCCTCGCCTTCCCACAACAAAGTTTTGACTGCTTGACTTGTTGCTGCGTGTGGAGCAAATGGACAAGTCCTCGGAGGAAATACAGCAAAAAGCGACCCTGCTCGCCGAACATACAACGAAGACACAGCCGCAACAGCCTCTCAACTCCATCGTACTGGAGCGCTCAGCAGCGGGGAACTTCACTTCACTTCATGAAAAGACAAATCATCATGTATTTGACTTGCATTACAGCAAGTCGGAGGAAATGCAGCAAAAAGCGACCCTGCTCGCCGAACATACAACGAAGACACGGCCGTAACAGCCTCTCAACTCGGTCGTGCTTAGCAGCGGGGAACTTCACTTCACTTCATGAAAAGACAGTATTAACATACCCGTAAAGAGTGAGGCTCAAAGCACAAAACGACACATAACGCACAGGAATAGCAGTGTGGAGCCATAGAACGAGGTGGAAACAGGCCAGCCTGGACGGCGCTCGACAAAAGCCCAATATTAACATACTTCAAACTTCACCAGATAGAAGACGTGCAAGGAGGAAGTCTCAGACCTACTCGGCTGCTACAAGCATTACACCCTCGGACAAACTCCACGAGATAGAAGACCTGCGAGGAGAAAGTCTTAAAGCTCACAGCAACCCAGTACTGTACTTCAACTAAAGAGCGTATTAACATCCTTCATTATTCACTAGACAGAAGTCCTGTGAGGAAGAAGTGTCAGAGCCGGCTTGAAAACAAATCCACTCAGCTCCTGCAAGCATTACACCCTCGGACAAACTGCTGGCAGCACAGCCTCACTGGTGTGAAACCACGATGTCATACCCAAACGCGTGGCTGAATCGATTCAGTGACAGCGCGCTGCGCGCTCTCATTGACATGAAGAATTTCCTCCACTGGCTGAGCAGCAGAGTTTTCTGCACCTGCGGGCAAATTCTGTATGCGGTCACGACCAGGCTTCCACCTCTGACTCTGACCATTCAGCTGCCTGGGATCACTTTCACGTTACAGAGAGATGGCCAAGTTCGAAGGATCACCGTCGACCTGCCCCCTGTGTGAAGGATGAACGCAAAGACGCATGGAGTTGGACGTCCAAGCATTATCCGTGTGCTCGGTTTAAAAGAAGAGTTACCCACGAGAATTTGTCTGTTAAGTTTCAGAGTTTTCATAAAGTGATGACACAGATTAAAAATATACTCTCAACTGTAAGAAGGACATCTTTATTTATTATAGCACACACGCAGAAAACGTGTGCGTTATTGCAGAGAGTATATAACGCGAGGTGGAAATAGCGGATAAGATGCATTGTGATTGACATGTGATGCTCATGTATATGCTGGTGATCGTCAATAAAGCTTCTCTCTCTTGCGAATGAGTTCAAGTGAGAAAATGGATTGTGGCTATTGTGTGTTTATTTCCTCCACAGTTGTCCTCGGAGCAGTCTAGATATTCGCGCCAGAATTCCTGCGTATTTTCACCTCTGCTAACAGGTTATGGGCGCAGAGTAGCTAAGACTGCCTAGAGAAAGTGAAGTGTTTTGCCACCTAGGGCGCCACCGCTGCCCTGAGAAATGCTGGTGAGCCATTGAGCGAGGGGCAATGTGTAGCACTGGTTCGCAAGAAGTGCCAGGATCATGTCACACAAAGTGAATTTGCAATGACTTTTGCCGAATTCATTGGGAAACTATGGAGCTACGAGAGCACTGAGAGAGTGGGCGCCAGCACATCAGAGAACAGCGTGCACGGCCGGCTTCAAAACCCGCGTGTGAAAATACAAACGAGCGAGTATCCAGGAACACGAACATGTGTGTTCCCTTTAGTGCACAACTGTGTAATCCAGATGCGGACTAAAGGGACACAAGGCTAGAAGGTGGCGGAGCGAGTGTTAAAGCCACTGCTGGCGCTGATACTTTGTGGCTATGTGTGAGCGCAGGAAGACAGGAAAGAAATGTGAATGTATTTTTAAGGTGTGTGTTGAGGAAGAATGTTTTAAAAGTGTCCGTGCGCATCCGTGTGTATAGAGGAATCAAAGTATACGCCAAATCACGCTCCGCTCAGAGGTTCTTAAACACACACAGCGAGCTACACTCACCTCTGCCAGTTTAGCTCACTGCGATAGTACGCTGGCAAGTAGTGCATGGAGGTGAACGTCGCGAGTTCGAGGCCTCGCCTTCCCACAACAAAGTTTTGACTGCTTGACTTGTTGCTGCGTGTGGAGCAAATGGACAAGTCCTCGGAGGAAATGCAGCAAAAAGCGACCCTGCTCGCCGAACATACAACGAAGACACAGCCGTAACAGCCTCTCAACTCCGTCGTACTGGAGCGCTCAGCAGCGGGGCACTTCACTTCATGAAAAGACAAATGGACAAATCATCATGTATTTGACTTGCATTACAGCAAGTCGGAGGAAATGCAGCAAAAAGCGACCCTGCTCGCCGAACATACAACGAAGACACGGCCGTAACAGCCTCTCAACTCGGTCGTGCTTAGCAGCGGGGAACTTCACTTCACTTCATGAAAAGACAGTATTAACATACCCGTAAAGAGTGAGGCTCAAAGCACAAAATGACACATAACGCACAGGAATAGCAGTGTGGAGCCATAGAACGAGGTGGAAACAGGCCAGCCTGGACGGCGCTCGACAAAAGCCCAATATTAACATACTTCAAACTTCACCAGATAGAAGACGTGCAAGGAGGAAGTCTCAGACCTACTCGGCTGCTACAAGCATTACACCCTCGGACAAACTCCACGAGATAGAAGACCTGCGAGGAGAAAGTCTTAAAGCTCACAGCAACCCAGTACTGTACTTCAACTAAAGAGCGTATTAACATCCTTCATTATTCACTAGACAGAAGTCCTGTGAGGAAGAAGTGTCAGAGCCGGCTTGAAAACAAATCCACTCAGCTCCTGCAAGCATTACACCCTCGGACAAACTGCTGGCAGCACAGCCTCACTGGTGTGAAACCACGATGTCATACCCAAACGCGTGGCTGAATCGATTCAGTGACAGCGCGCTGCGCGCTCTCATTGACATGAAGAATTTCCTCCACTGGCTGAGCAGCAGAGTTTTCTGCACCTGCGGGCAAATTCTGTATGCGGTCACGACCAGGCTTCCACCTCTGACTCTGACCATTCAGCTGCCTGGGATCACTTTCACGTTACAGAGAGATGGCCAAGTTCGAAGGATCACCGTCGACCTGCCCCCTGTGTGAAGGATGAACGCAAAGACGCATGGAGTTGGACGTCCAAGCATTATCCGTGTGCTCGGTTTAAAAGAAGAGTTACCCACGAGAATTTGTCTGTTAAGTTTCAGAGTTTTCATAAAGTGATGACACAGATTAAAAATATACTCTCAACTGTAAGAAGGACATCTTTATTTATTATAGCACACACGCAGAAAACGTGTGCGTTATTGCAGAGAGTATATAACGCGAGGTGGAAATAGTGGATAAGATGCATTGTGATTGACATGTGATGCTCATGTATATGCTGGTGATCGTCAATAAAGCTTCTCTCTCTTGCGAATGAGTTCAAGTGAGAAAATGGATTGTGGCTATTGTGTGTTTATTTCCTCCACAGTTGTCCTCGGAGCAGTCTAGATATTCGCGCCAGAATTCCTGCGTATTTTCACCTCTGCTAACAGGTTATGGGCGCAGAGTAGCTAAGACTGCCTAGAGAAAGTGAAGTGTTTTGCCACCTAGGGCGCCACCGCTGCCCTGAGAAATGCTGGTGAGCCATTGAGCGAGGGGCAATGTGTAGCACTGGTTCGCAAGAAGTGCCAGGATCATGTCACACAAAGTGAATTTGCAATGACTTTTGCCGAATTCATTGGGAAACTATGGAGCTACGAGAGCACTGAGAGAGTGGGCGCCAGCACATCAGAGAACAGCGTGCACGGCCGGCTTCAAAACCCGCGTGTGAAAATACAAACGAGCGAGTATCCAGGAACACGAACATGTGTGTTCCCTTTAGTGCACAACTGTGTAATCCAGATGCGGACTAAAGGGACACAAGGCTAGAAGGTGGCGGAGCGAGTGTTAAAGCCACTGCTGGCGCTGATACTTTGTGGCTATGTGTGAGCGCAGGAAGACAGGAAAGAAATGTGAATGTATTTTTAAGGTGTGTGTTGAGGAAGAATGTTTTAAAAGTGTCCGTGCGCATCCGTGTGTATAGAGGAATCAAAGTATACGCCAAATCACGCTCCGCTCAGAGGTTCTTAAACACACACAGCGAGCTACACTCACCTCTGCCAGTTTAGCTCACTGCGATAGTACGCTGGCAAGTAGTGCATGGAGGTGAACGTCGCGAGTTCGAGGCCTCGCCTTCCCACAACAAAGTTTTGACTGCTTGACTTGTTGCTGCGTGTGGAGCAAATGGACAAGTCCTCGGAGGAAATGCAGCAAAAAGCGACCCTGCTCGCCGAACATACAACGAAGACACAGCCGTAACAGCCTCTCAACTCCGTCGTACTGGAGCGCTCAGCAGCGGGGCACTTCACTTCACTTCATGAAAAGACAAATGGACAAATCATCATGTATTTGACTTGCATTACAGCAAGTCGGAGGAAATGCAGCAAAAAGCGACCCTGCTCGCCGAACATACAACGAAGACACGGCCGTAACAGCCTCTCAACTCGGTCGTGCTTAGCAGCGGGGAACTTCACTTCACTTCATGAAAAGACAGTATTAACATACCCGTAAAGAGTGAGGCTCAAAGCACAAAACGACACATAACGCACAGGAATAGCAGTGTGGAGCCATAGAACGAGGTGGAAACAGGCCAGCCTGGACGGCGCTCGACAAAAGCCCAATATTAACATACTTCAAACTTCACCAGATAGAAGACGTGCAAGGAGGAAGTCTCAGACCTACTCGGCTGCTACAAGCATTACACCCTCGGACAAACTCCACGAGATAGAAGACCTGCGAGGAGAAAGTCTTAAAGCTCACAGCAACCCAGTACTGTACTTCAACTAAAGAGCGTATTAACATCCTTCATTATTCACTAGACAGAAGTCCTGTGAGGAAGAAGTGTCAGAGCCGGCTTGAAAACAAATCCACTCAGCTCCTGCAAGCATTACACCCTCGGACAAACTGCTGGCAGCACAGCCTCACTGGTGTGAAACCACGATGTCATACCCAAACGCGTGGCTGAATCGATTCAGTGACAGCGCGGTGCGCGCTCTCATTGACATGAAGAATTTCCTCCACTGGCTGAGCAGCAGAGTTTTCTGCACCTGCGGGCAAATTCTGTATGCGGTCACGACCAGGCTTCCACCTCTGACTCTGACCATTCAGCTGCCTGGGATCACTTTCACGTTACAGAGAGATGGCCAAGTTCGAAGGATCACCGTCGACCTGCCCCCTGTGTGAAGGATGAACGCAAAGACGCATGGAGTTGGACGTCCAAGCATTATCCGTGTGCTCGGTTTAAAAGAAGAGTTACCCACGAGAATTTGTCTGTTAAGTTTCAGAGTTTTCATAAAGTGATGACACAGATTAAAAATATACTCTCAACTGTAAGAAGGACATCTTTATTTATTATAGCACACACGCAGAAAACGTGTGCGTTATTGCAGAGAGTATATAACGCGAGGTGGAAATAGCGGATAAGATGCATTGTGATTGACATGTGATGCTCATGTATATGCTGGTGATCGTCAATAAAGCTTCTCTCTCTTGCGAATGAGTTCAAGTGAGAAAATGGATTGTGGCTATTGTGTGTTTATTTCCTCCACAGTTGTCCTCGGAGCAGTCTAGATATTCGCGCCAGAATTCCTGCGTATTTTCACCTCTGCTAACAGGTTATGGGCGCAGAGTAGCTAAGACTGCCTAGAGAAAGTGAAGTGTTTTGCCACCTAGGGCGCCACCGCTGCCCTGAGAAATGCTGGTGAGCCATTGAGCGAGGGGCAATGTGTAGCACTGGTTCGCAAGAAGTGCCAGGATCATGTCACACAAAGTGAATTTGCAATGACTTTTGCCGAATTCATTGGGAAACTATGGAGCTACGAGAGCACTGAGAGAGTGGGCGCCAGCACATCAGAGAACAGCGTGCACGGCCGGCTTCAAAACCCGCGTGTGAAAATACAAACGAGCGAGTATCCAGGAACACGAACATGTGTGTTCCCTTTAGTGCACAACTGTGTAATCCAGATGCGGACTAAAGGGACACAAGGCTAGAAGGTGGCGGAGCGAGTGTTAAAGCCACTGCTGGCGCTGATACTTTGTGGCTATGTGTGAGCGCAGGAAGACAGGAAAGAAATGTGAATGTATTTTTAAGGTGTGTGTTGAGGAAGAATGTTTTAAAAGTGTCCGTGCGCATCCGTGTGTATAGAGGAATCAAAGTATACGCCAAATCACGCTCCGCTCAGAGGTTCTTAAACACACACAGCGAGCTACACTCACCTCTGCCAGTTTAGCTCACTGCGATAGTACGCTGGCAAGTAGTGCATGGAGGTGAACGTCGCGAGTTCGAGGCCTCGCCTTCCCACAACAAAGTTTTGACTGCTTGACTTGTTGCTGCGTGTGGAGCAAATGGACAAGTCCTCGGAGGAAATGCAGCAAAAAGCGACCCTGCTCGCCGAACATACAACGAAGACACAGCCGTAACAGCCTCTCAACTCCGTCGTACTGGAGCGCTCAGCAGCGGGGCACTTCACTTCACTTCATGAAAAGACAAATGGACAAATCATCATGTATTTGACTTGCATTACAGCAAGTCGGAGGAAATGCAGCAAAAAGCGACCCTGCTCGCCGAACATACAACGAAGACACGGCCGTAACAGCCTCTCAACTCGGTCGTGCTTAGCAGCGGGGAACTTCACTTCACTTCATGAAAAGACAGTATTAACATACCCGTAAAGAGTGAGGCTCAAAGCACAAAACGACACATAACGCACAGGAATAGCAGTGTGGAGCCATAGAACGAGGTGGAAACAGGCCAGCCTGGACGGCGCTCGACAAAAGCCCAATATTAACATACTTCAAACTTCACCAGATAGAAGACGTGCAAGGAGGAAGTCTCAGACCTACTCGGCTGCTACAAGCATTACACCCTCGGACAAACTCCACGAGATAGAAGACCTGCGAGGAGAAAGTCTTAAAGCTCACAGCAACCCAGTACTGTACTTCAACTAAAGAGCGTATTAACATCCTTCATTATTCACTAGACAGAAGTCCTGTGAGGAAGAAGTGTCAGAGCCGGCTTGAAAACAAATCCACTCAGCTCCTGCAAGCATTACACCCTCGGACAAACTGCTGGCAGCACAGCCTCACTGGTGTGAAACCACGATGTCATACCCAAACGCGTGGCTGAATCGATTCAGTGACAGCGCGCTGCGCGCTCTCATTGACATGAAGAATTTCCTCCACTGGCTGAGCAGCAGAGTTTTCTGCACCTGCGGGCAAATTCTGTATGCGGTCACGACCAGGCTTCCACCTCTGACTCTGACCATTCAGCTGCCTGGGATCACTTTCACGTTACAGAGAGATGGCCAAGTTCGAAGGATCACCGTCGACCTGCCCCCTGTGTGAAGGATGAACGCAAAGACGCATGGAGTTGGACGTCCAAGCATTATCCGTGTGCTCGGTTTAAAAGAAGAGTTACCCACGAGAATTTGTCTGTTAAGTTTCAGAGTTTTCATAAAGTGATGACACAGATTAAAAATATACTCTCAACTGTAAGAAGGACATCTTTATTTATTATAGCACACACGCAGAAAACGTGTGCGTTATTGCAGAGAGTATATAACGCGAGGTGGAAATAGCGGATAAGATGCATTGTGATTGACATGTGATGCTCATGTATATGCTGGTGATCGTCAATAAAGCTTCTCTCTCTTGCGAATGAGTTCAAGTGAGAAAATGGATTGTGGCTATTGTGTGTTTATTTCCTCCACAGTTGTCCTCGGAGCAGTCTAGATATTCGCGCCAGAATTCCTGCGTATTTTCACCTCTGCTAACAGGTTATGGGCGCAGAGTAGCTAAGACTGCCTAGAGAAAGTGAAGTGTTTTGCCACCTAGGGCGCCACCGCTGCCCTGAGAAATGCTGGTGAGCCATTGAGCGAGGGGCAATGTGTAGCACTGGTTCGCAAGAAGTGCCAGGATCATGTCACACAAAGTGAATTTGCAATGACTTTTGCCGAATTCATTGGGAAACTATGGAGCTACGAGAGCACTGAGAGAGTGGGCGCCAGCACATCAGAGAACAGCGTGCACGGCCGGCTTCAAAACCCGCGTGTGAAAATACAAACGAGCGAGTAGCCAGGAACACGAACATGTGTGTTCCCTTTAGTGCACAACTGTGTAATCCAGATGCGGACTAAAGGGACACAAGGCTAGAAGGTGGCGGAGCGAGTGTTAAAGCCACTGCTGGCGCTGATACTTTGTGGCTATGTGTGAGCGCAGGAAGACAGGAAAGAAATGTGAATGTATTTTTAAGGTGTGTGTTGAGGAAGAATGTTTTAAAAGTGTCCGTGCGCATCCGTGTGTATAGAGGAATCAAAGTATACGCCAAATCACGCTCCGCTCAGAGGTTCTTAAACACACACAGCGAGCTACACTCACCTCTGCCAGTTTAGCTCACTACGATTGTGCTTCGGCAATTAGTGCCATTAGCTCCTCAATCATATCAGGGAGCGATCTCACATTTACAGTGATTACAGGAAGGAGAGGTGGTGTGTAAGGAGTCCTTCTCGGGAGACATCACCCCCGTCTCTTCCCTCACTGGGGATGTCGGGTCTGTCTGACTTGACTGTGATGGCTCACTTGACCGCGGTGTCTGTCTGCCGGTAGCGCAGCTGCAGGGCTCAGCGCTAACAGCTGATCCCTAACGTAAACAAAGGAGCCATAATGCTCCATGCTGATAACTTTCCTTTGAGCGTTTGAAGATCACTGACATCATGGCTTTTAGCCTCATTGTTTCTGCAAAGAGATTTCTCCAGTCACTGAATCTTTTGATAAAATATATTTTGATACCTCCAGAGGATGCAATATTTCAAGTCTTCACAACTTAACCCTGAGAAACATTATTCTGAAACTTTGGCACAATTTGTTAATGGAGTTTTTTGCAGATTGACCGACCTCTGCCCACATTTCTTTCAGATCATCTCTGCTTCTCTAAAATGTTCTTTTAATATCGAATCATGTTACTGACCTGTTGCCAAGTAACCTAATTACTTTTAAAATTTCCCTCCAGCTGTTTCTTTTAAGAACCACTTGTGTTTCCAGCCTTTTCTCGCCCCATACCAACTGTTTTGAAACATATTACTGCCATCAAATTCATTCATTTCCTGAGAAATGCTGGTGAGCCATTGAGCGAGGGGCAATGTGTAGCACTGGTTCGCAAGAAGTGCCAGGATCATGTCACACAAAGTGAATTTGCAATGACTTTTGCCGAATTCATTGGGAAACTGTGGAGCTACGAGAGCACTGAGAGAGTGGGCGCCAGCACATCAGAGAACAGCGTGCACGACCGGCTTCAAAACCCGCGTGTGAAAATACAAACGAGCGAGTAGCCAGGAACACGAACATGTGTGTTCCCTTTAGTGCACAACTGTGTAGTCCAGATGTCCAGACTAAAGGGACACAAGGCTGGAAGGTCTCAGCGCGAGCAGTGGCGGAGCGAGTGTTAAAGCCCCACGCATCAAAGGATAAACTGCAACTCTCTGTATGTGTGTGTGTGTACAGCAATCAAAGTAGACGGCAATCCACAGTCCATTGTGTGATGATCTTAAACCCACACACTATCCAGGAGCTCATGGCAAATGCAGGCAGTTTGGACGTAAAAGTCGGTGGTGCAAATCTTTACCAATTTCCTCAAATTCAACAAGTTCACTTGTCCATGACATTTCAGCCATTGGATTTTGAGAATGAGGAGGAAACAGAACCATCTGGGTGACTTGGGACCGTGCTTGACAAATATAAACCCCATTACCCTTCACGATTGGGATTAAAAGAAACTTTAACTATATGTGTTCAGAAATCTGTTAAAAGTGTCTCCCCATGGGTGTGTGACGCAGAAGACCCACGAGTAGGGGACTTGGTCTCACGGTCAAGGCTCCACAAAACAGACTCAGTAGCAGACCTCAAAGGCACTGGTAGGTGTTGATTACCAGATTTTATTGCACAAAAACATGAAATTGCAAAGGCAAGACCATGAACTATGACTCCCCAGATCTGTTATATAATCTGTGATATAGAACCTGGTACAAGAACATAGAACATGAGAGAAAACTAAATTCATTTTGTAAGCTTTGGTTCAGGGCAAGGAGGAAGGGCATGGGCATCAGGAGATGCAACCGGGAGTCTCAGTACACTGCAAAGAGAGGAGAATAGATTCAGTGGTTAAAGACATGCTATCCATCCATCCATCCATTCGCTTCCGCTTATCCTTTTCAGGGTCGCGGGGGGCGCTGGAGCCTATCCCAGCTGTCATAGGGCGAAAGGCGGGGTACACCCTGGACAGGTCGCCAGTCTGTCGCAGGGCTAAACACATAGGGACAGACAACCATTCACACTCACATTCACACCTAGTGGCAATTTGGATTATCCAATTAACCTATCCCCACAAACTGCATGTCTTTGGACCGTGGGAGGAAGCCCATGCTTCATGCTATCCAGAGAAGAAAAATCAAAGCAGAGTCTTTCAGGCTTACACTTTGCAGGTAGAGAACTGGTGTTTGAGGGAGGTCGAGCGGTCCAGGTGAGGCAGCCAGACTCCAGAGCAGGGAATTGGTGGACTGCCATGACTGTGGCCGGAGGGCAGGTGGGTGAGTAGAGTGAACTGGAGCCTATGAAGCAACAAGATGAAGGTGAGTATTGTCACGGATGGAGTTAGCTGAAAGGCTGTAGAAACAAACAAAAGGTCAGTTGCTTTCTGTGGGAAACTCTTCTCAACAAAAGTGTGGTGGTCAGCACTAACTGTGGCTAGCAGAACACTTGGCAAGGACTAGTGGTGACGTGAGCGGTGGTGAGTCTTAAAAGCCGGCAGCATAATTGCTTGCAGTTGTGGAGACGCGCCAGAGTGCAGCCACTCCGCCCACAGGTGGAGACAGCAACTCAGATGAAGACCCCAGCACTCACCCAGACCATGACACTTGTGCTGTATTCCACAACTGCTCTTGACGTGGTTGCTGGTGTTTGACACTAATTCATGGAGTGGACGTTGATTGCTAAAAACAGCCTTAGAGAGTTTTCACTTGTGTTTTAATTCTTATACCTCTAAGGACAGCAAGAAATCCTGCTGCAGACCAAACACACCAGTAAGCCCACAGCAGCAGTGAAAGGAAAGAAATCTATTCTTGCATTTTTAAAATCTCTCTTTTTACTACCAACTTTTACTGCCTTGGATATGGGATCCATCACAACTATCAATTTGTCTTTTCTTATAATTGACAATTAGCAAAATGTAAGGAGTAAGGTACCAAGTGACGATGCACGTCAGTAAATAAAAAAGGAAATGTTGAAATAAAATTTTAAAACATGTTTATCGCTCTTTAAACATTCATCAAAACTTTGGAAAACCACTGGAAATGGGCAAAGGAGCTCTCGAGCTGCAGGTCTAAGACCTTTGCTCTAGTCATCATAGGTGGTAACACAATTTATGAAACAAAGTATTAGAAATATAAACCAGTGTCAAGTGTATGCATTATCTGTTGACAGTTTGTGTGCGTGTCCAGTGTGTTCTGCAACAGTGTTACTGTTGTAGACTTTAACCACAAAATGCAGAAGGAAATATCTGAGGTCCTCTGTGCTAAACGTTCATCACCTCAACCTCAGAGAACATAATGAAATTGGAAATTAAGCAAAATATTTCTGAACAACTACTAAAGTTTAAACATGAGCCACTAATCATGAAGAAGTAAAGAATTTGAGGCTGTGCTAACATCAGTTTTACTGTAGAGGGCAGTGTTGGGCTGTACATAGGAGCCCTTGAGCAGTTTATTCTTATAAATGTGAGAAAAGGTGGCTACTGGGTATAGCATTCAAAAACTATCAATTTGTAACAATCAGCATTATGGACTTGATTAGATTATGGTCTTATGGTCCTTTGACATCTGCAGCCATACAATACAGTTGCAGTAACAGCAGCAATAGTATAATGAACAGATTGATATGCTATGCCAAAAAGTTGCAGCTTTGAAGTGAACATGTCTCATTTTGGAAATGCATGTTCACTCAGCTGCTTTGTATTTTTATGTCTTCATTGCCTCATCTACTTGCATCTATCATCCAGGGAAGAAGGATTTTTATAATCGAGTGGTTGCATGCTTGTGTTTTAATGTTGAGTGTATTTTAGTGTTGCATGCTTTTATTGTATTTATTTGGACTTCTCCCGGAGAGACTCCCCCCCCTCTGCTTCCCCAATGAGATACACCTGGAGGGCACAGGGGACAGGAATCAATCGGGCCTCCCTTGTTGGCAGCGGGCAATAAGAGCCTCTGGCAGGTGAGAGAAGGACGTGTGTACCAGAGGCGGAGCCAGACATTTGAAACACCCGGGGCTTAGCCCTAAAGGGTAGTATGCATGTGGGATTTTTTTTTTTTTTTTTTGGGGGGGGGGGGGGGGGGGGGCTTAGAAATGACTGAAAGATTAATTGGCTCTGTTTTGAGTTTTGTTCAAAAAAGAATGACTTCATATAGGGAAAAATATATATCACATGTGCAGGACACCTTAAACTAGTTTTTTAATTAAGCAGCAAGGCAGAACGAAGTCGGGGCTGTATCAAGACACGAGGACTAAACCCCAATTCAACCAGACCCAGAACTGATCCAGAATTAAAACAGGACTGCAACAGTTCAAAATCAGCACTACTTAGGATTTAACCAAGACAGAACCAGAATCAGAACTAGATGATAGTAGCACTAAAAATCATCATAGACCTGCACTACACTTATTTTTTTAAATCTACCAAAGTCCACTATTTAGATTGAGAAAGTTTTATATAATTATTTAGCCTTGTTGTGCAAACAAGCCTGCATAACTTAATAAATATAGAATTTGAAAAATAACAAACCTAAAAAGAAACACTAGGTACGAGATACATGAGGACCTATGATACGGTGATACTTTTGGTAAACGACCATTTGACTAACATGTGTCTCACCTGGGGCCCGTTCTTCGTACCTCGCTAAGTAGGTTAGCCGGATTAGATTGTTGAGGATTTCGCGTGATCCTGGATCAGTCGGCTCCCCGAAGCTCATCCGGGACTTGCTGTCATAGCAACAGAGCCGTAAGCGTAAACCTGCTCGGGAGCAGGTTTACTTTATGTAAACAGGATTAGATCGCGGCCACGCAGGTATGTCCGCTTCATTTATACGAAAGCAACAGCGATATTTTTCCACTGTTTCACCATAAATAAATATTATCAATGTAACTAAAGATAATGCAGCACTTGATCCTTTTATTGATTTCACACAGATACATACAGGTCATTTCCTAAAAAAGGGAAATGTACTATTAACATTCTATTACATGTATGTGATTATTACAGATGTAATTCATATTTCAGAGTAGTAATTGTAAATTACTTCGTGTAATCAAGATGAGAGACCACGGCTATAAAAGCGAAGGTGGATTTGGGAAGCCTGTCGCAGCCATGTCCTGTCTGTATACGCGACCAACCCATTGCGGAAGGTGCAAGATTGATAAGGAGAGTCCTCAGAATTCAGCGTATATTGCGGGATAGACAGGATCCTTTAGCTCAGCGCGACAGTGTGCTCATAGAGAGATATCGATTTTCCCGTGAGGGTATTATTTACTTAACCAACTTGTTGACGAGGGGGTGCAGGACCACCACCTGTCTTTTTTTCCTCTGCCCTTTTCTTGGTTGCTGTTATGAACAAACTAACAGAGTATTACAGGCCAGTATTACCTTGCCAAGAGACGCAAAGCAATCTAAGAGATAAATATTACCATTCTGTAGAATACTCCTGTATTCCACTTTTACTTGTTCCCATGTTCTTGTGGGTCCTGTTGTGGCTCTAATGTGAAAGGGGATATAATATAACATATTATAATATAATATAATGCCATATGATATTGGACAATATAGTGTCATATGATAGATCTACCCTACCGCCTACTGGTGTTGGCCAGAGGGGCCGATGGCACGATATGGCAGCCTGGCTACAACCGTAGCTGCCTCCACCAGTGTGTGAATGTGGGAGTGAATGAATAGTGGTATCGTAAAGCGCTTTGGGTGCCTTGGAAAGCGCTATATAAATCCAATCCATTATTATTATTATTATTAAATTACCTACGAGTTTGATTTGTCAGCAACTTTCTGCCAGCCCTCTCTCCTTGCTTTTGCAGCCTTTGCAGTGTTCTCTTGCGTTTTAATTAAACTCTGAAACTCCTGAAATCCCTCACTCATGAGTTCTTGCTCTGCTGCCGGAAAATACCGAGCACGCCCCTTCGACATTTTCGCCGACCAATCAGCGGGTTGCCGATCAATGTTTCTACTATCGATGCGTAGCCCCTTTTACGACACCCAGTGATGTCACATTCCTGCGTCCAGCTGTAGTAATCGTCAACAGCAGGTGTGTTCGGGGAACCGGATTAGCGAGCTCACGGTTAGCGCGATGATTTGATCTTGGATGTGTCATTTGATCTTGGATGTAGTAAGCGACGTACGAAGAACGGGCCCCTGCTCTTGTTCATCTCTGTTCTGTCCTCATTCTCTCTCTCCCTCTCTGTTCCTCTCTCTCCCTCTTTGTGCTGACAATCATCAAATAGACAGTTGAAACCAGATATTTACAAACTCTTCAGATCAAAACACAAACACTTTTTTAATTGTAACATCAAATCAGACTAAATGTTTATTTTTTTTAGATTGATAAATATAAAAAACATATTTGTTAACTTTAAGAGTAAAGAGAGAAACTATCTGTATTTCTTAATTGCAAATGGCACCAAATTGTATTCAAAACTGAGCCACACTTATGGAGCTCCACAATTCTTTTCCTGGTGTTTTGGTTGACATCTCTTGATTTTCCCATGTCACAGAAACAGGCTCTGTGTTTTGCCTTATATGCATCCACAGCTGTGCCACCAACTTACTCACATGGACTCTACTAACCCATCAGAAGCTTCTTCAGCTCAGAATGGAATCGTCTGGAGTTTTCTTATTAATTAACAAACTTAGTGTATATGTACTCCTAAATTTGATGAAAGTGATAAAAAATAGACAGTTCTGTCTCTCTTTATTCTGACATTTAACTAATTCAAAATATATTTCAATATTTATCTAAAACAAACAGTTTACTCTAAATTGATGTTGTACAGTAAAAATGTTTTATGTTTTCTCCCTAAAGTGTAAATATCTGGTTACAAATGTGAATATCCTGCTGTGTACTGAAATCCCTCTTGTTTTGCATAGAAATATACTGAACAACATACAAAGCATAATATATAAAATAACATTTACCTGAGTTTTCTCTTTGAAAGAACACTCTAATGTCCATTGTCAGAGGATTTTTACTTTTACTTTTATATAATAATCAGCTAAGAGTGTTTATATTTCTGTTTGTACTCAACTTGTACTCAACCAGCTGCACTTTTTAATTGCTGGCTCTCTGCTCTACAACGGAAACTGTTTGCCTTCATATTATCTGTCAAGCTACAGGAAATCGCCACCCAAGAAACGACCTTGTATGGGAACACAAAGCAGAGAACTGCTGCAGGGGGTGTGAGTCTCTCTTGAGCTCTCACCCGTGCACGTTAAAACTGCTCTAAGTGTCTGAGTGTCATTTCTTCACCTGAGTGTTTGATAACTGTTTACTTCTGACATCCATTCTTATATTTCAGTACATAACTGAAACCGATTTAGTCGGGGAGGGTAAGAACTGAAAATATGAAATAAACACACGTAAGCTAAGACTCTAAAAAAAATAGCATTTGTTCGGCTTTTCATTTCGCCATTTGTTGATTCACTTGAAGAGCAAGTAACGTAATATTGGTCAAGTGATCAGTTTCATATCAATCTTTCGTGATGCACCGTCATATTTACATTATTTGTACGGTACGAATGATTTTCTTTGGTACCTGGTCAAACTTAAGCTCTCCTTAGTATGGCTGGCTCTGTTTCTCCAACAGCGCACTGACAGGTAGCAGCTGCCCCGCCCCCTCGCTCAGTCGCTTAGTGCCTGAGCTCGGATCATACCAATATCAGGGGGGATTCACGCACAGTCGTAAATTCCCACAGTGTGCACTATGTGCTTCGAATATTATGTGTACTTTTTGTTTTATACAGTTGTCAGCCAGGCATCTAACTATGAAAAAATTACACTCCAAAAGACCCCGGGCTTCTGACAAAACAACCCGGGCTTAAGCCCAGTAAGCCACCCCCACGCTCCGCCCCTGGTGTGTACGCAGGGCAGCAGGAGAGCCGGAGTAGCGTGGCTGTGCGGGAGGACGCCGCCAAAGGTAGCGCGAGCAACGGAGCGGCAACTGGCGGCAAGGCGCGGCAGCAGTAGAAGGAGAGCGGGCCTTCAGTCAGTGGACGGCAGCCCCTTCCACGGTGGCAGCGAGACGTCAGTGAATGGTTAAGGCACGGAACAGCGGCGGGCGGAGTTCAGAGCTCTGCCCTCCCGGGTGAGTACCGACTTCTAAGATGTATATAATACCCTGGGGAATTAAGAAGAGTGACTTTCGCTGCTTCCCTGTGCCTAGTGGAACCTCAAGCGGAGCAGCGAGGCGACAACAGAGGACGCGGTTGGCCTGGTTCCCACTGGTGGAATCGGCGGATTCTTCATGGCTGAAGTGTGGCGGAGCCTGACTCGGAACTTTGGGACTGAGCACCATTATTTTTTTATTGTGCTGAGTTTTATGTTTTTTCTCTCTCCCCTGATCAGGGTATTTTTAGTGTTGTAAATAAAGCGTATTTAATTTTTATTGACTATTTTAACCGGTACGTCTTCTGTTTCCGTGATCACCCCTTGCTGCTCTCCCCGTTATAGTAGGGGTTCCTTTCTAAGCTTACACCCGTGACTCCTCTGTAGTGTGATGGCTGGAGACCTTTATATCAGCATGAGTGGTATTTTCAGTGTAAGGCGAGCTTGGCACCAAGTGATCTTAAGATAAAATAACCTTTATTAGTCCCACACGTGGGAAATTTGTTTTGTCACAGCAGGAAGTAGACAGTGCAAAAGTTATGTAGCAAAAGTTAGAATACAATAAAAATAAAATACTGTACACAACTGTACAGAATAAAAAAAATACTATATACAGTAGAATAAATAGAATAAAATATACAATAGGATAAAAATAGAATGCAAATGCTTTATACAACTGAGTAAAAATACAACTTTGTCAGATAAAGAGTATTGCACCTAGTGTTATTGCACATGTGTGGATGTGTGTGTTTGATCAGTTGGAGTCTTTGTTGTGGAGTCTGACAGCAGTGGGGAGGAAAGACCTGCGAAATCTCTCCGTCCCACTCAATGTCCATACCTTGGATGTTCAAATTCAAATTCAAATTTTTATTTGTCACGTACACAGTCATACACAGTACGATATGTAGTGAAATGCTTGGACAACTGCTCGTGACCTAAAGAAAACAAAAAAGGAAAAGGCTATGAATAAGATAGGAAATAAATATGAAAAATTAAAAAGGGTAAATTTAACTAGGAAGGAATAAAATATAAATTAAGGTTAAAAATGAAATAACTGTACAACACAAATTAGAATGAAGGGTAAATTTAACTGGGAAGAATAAGAAAATATATAAATTAAAGTTGAAAATAAAATAACTGTACAACAAAATACACAATATAGAACTATATAAGAATGTATGAAGAAATATAAATATAAATAAATATATACACAATAACAGCAGCTGTACAAGTATTAACCGGAAATGAAGAATATAGTGACCAGTGTTGTGCAAAAACAATGTCCAGAATGTCCAGTGTGTGTAAGAACCATATGTGTGGGTCAGTACTGTGTGGTGGTGTGATTGAGAGACCGTATCGCCTGCGGGAAGAAGCTCCTCCTCAGTCTCTCTGTGTTGGTCTTCAGGGAGCGGAATCGCTTTCCTGACCTCAGCAGAGAGAACAGTCTGTTGTTGGGATGGCTGAGGTCCTTCACGATCTTCCTGGCCTTGGTCCGGCACCACCTGCTGTAGATTGAGTGCAGGTCAGGGAGCTCGGAGCGGATGGTGCGCTCAGCTGACCGCACAACCCTCTGTAGAGCTCGTCTGTCCTGCATGGTGCTGTTCCCGAACCAGGTTAAGATGTTTCCCGCCAGGATGCTCTCTATGGTGCACGAGTAAAAGTTCCTGAGCACCTTGGAGGGCAGTTGGAAGTCTCTCAAGCGTCTGAGGTGGTAGAGACGCTGTCGGGCCTTTTTCACCACGGTGTTGATGTGACAGGACCATGACAGGTCCTGCGTGATGTGAACTCCGAGGTATTTGAAGCTGTCCACTCTCTCCACTGGGCACTCGTTGATGACGGGGGTCTGGTAGTTCCTCTCCTGCTTAGTGCTGAAGTCCACTATCAGCTCCTTTGTCTTACTGACGTTTAGAAGGAGGTTGTTCCTCTGGCACCAGTTCTCCAGATTCCTAATCTCCTTCAGGTAGGCCGTCTCGTTGTTATCAGAGATCAGGCCCACCACGACGGTGTCGTCAGCAAACTTGATGATGGTGGTGGAGCTGGTAGTGGCCACACAGTCATATGTGTACAAAGAGTACAGCAGGGGGCTCAGAACACACCCCTGGGGGGCTCCAGTGCTGAGAGTGGTGGAGGCTGAGACATGTCCGCCCATCCTTACTGCCTGTGGTCTGCCAGTTAGGAAGTTGGAGATCCACTGACACATAGATGAGCTGAGTCTTCAGTGCTTGCAGTGGAGGATGTTTGTGCCTGCGGAAGTCTACCACCAGCTTCTTGGTTTTACCTAGTGTTGATGTGGAGGTAGTTCAGCTGGCACCAGTCCACAAAGTCTTGGGTCAGTCCTCTGTACTCCTTGTCGTCCCCATCAGTGATGAGGCCGACTATTGCAGAGTCATCAGAGAACTTCTGCAGGAAGCACTGGGTGGAGTTGTGGGAGAAGTCTGCCCTGTGGGGCCCCCGTACTGCAGACGGCCCTGTCCAACACACAGCCCTGAGTTCTTCTTTGTAAATAAAGGCAATTTGCAATTTCACTGAGATAAAATGTTTTGCAGTCAGGACCAAAGCATCAGAAAACATCTTGTGCTGTAGCTAATGTCTGCCATTTTTAAAATTTTCTTCTAGACCAAAGACAGCTCTACTCCATCACACCTGCCAGTCTGAAATCAGACATTTTTTTTTATCATGCAGTAAAACTGAGGCATGCAGTTAAGATTACACTTTTTTAAACAACTCTTTCCCCTATCTTCATATAGCTCATCAGCGTATCCCTCTGTTTTCATTACAGCACTGCACAGCAATCTCATGCTTGAAAACGTTTTGCTAACTTCTTGCTTTGAATACTTTCCTCTACTTCCTCACTCTAGACCTCACTCTGACTTCCTCACCAAGTCATCCTTATCTTCTTTTCTCTGTCCAGAAGATGCACCAAATACTTTGTAGCAGTTTTCTTCAACACTAAATCTGTGCTTTCTCAGTCATCTGTTAACTTTGCACTGTGTGGTAGTGTAAAGCAGACAAACTCTGTAGCATCTTCACATTCATCTTCTTCTTCTTAATTTGATTATTCTTTTTGCTTTGCATCTGACTTCTATTGCATGTGGAAACAGCATTAAGATTGGTCAAGCCATCTACGGTCCAGTTGTACTGGGGAAATGACGAGGCTTTTATAACAATGTTTCTCAATGTTCCAGCATTACATGAAATTTTTTGGGTCACTGTCCTCAAGAGAAAGAAACCACAAAGAAGCCACAAACAAACAAAAAACAGAACAAAACCGTTTTGCAGAGGTGTGTGTGTGTGTGTGTGTTTGTGTGCATATAGAGCTACAGCATTATCTCTCCCTTTCCCCCCCTCCCCTCTCTGATTTCTAGTTAAATGCTGAGTTGTCCACTCTCTAATTTTTTTCAAAGCTGAGAGAACCAGAGAAAAGGTAAGACGAGTTTTTATACTGATGGACAATTGCAAACAGTCAACAATTTTTCTCTGCCAGTTGTAATACTACTACTACTACTAATAATAATAATAATCATCAAGGCACACCATAATATCTGTAATAGATTTAATTATCATAACAGCTGTGAAAGTTTAAATAAGTGCTCGAACGTATTTGTATTTATGAAAATGCAACTCTAAAATGATAGTACCTTTATACGATACAATAAGTGCCATTAAGTGATATAAAAGGCATTTTCAGCTACTGTTCCTGTGGCGTTGTCAAACTTTTTTATTTTTAATTAGTAAGAAGTGTCATTGTGGTATTTTAAAACAGCTATTTCATCAGCCTTAAAATCCTTCCACCTTAAAAACTTCCTCAAATTGCTTACCGGTCCAAAATACAGTAAAGCATAAAGCTGCTTCATGTTTGTCTTGCTAAGCATTCATTTCAATCTGTATTCCTCTGAAATGTTTGAAATACATTCTAGCTGCCACTGGCTGTATATTGTATCTATTTTATTCTTGATTTTTATTCTTGTTATTGTTATTTCTTACTTTTTGGTTGCTTTATTGTTATGTTTCTGTAATTGGTTCGAGTTCTGTTATTTCAAATCAAATCTATTCAATTTTACTTGTACAAAAGGGTTAGGTTTGTGTATGGGATTTCCTATGCCCCCTGCACCATCGGGGTGCATGTCCGCAACTTTAGTTCAGAGACAAACGGCAGCCAAACAACGGACAGTGTGTGCGTTCATAAGACCAAACCACACACACACACACACACACACACACACACACACACACACACACACACACACACACACACACACACACACACACACTCTCTCTCTCTCTCTCTCTCTCTCTCGCCCAGCTGCGGGCACATTCTCAATTGGAAATACAAAGAATGACAACTTTATTCCTGGACTCTGCCTGTTTGTTCCTCTCACATCTGAACATTTGCAAGTGTTCTGACCCGACACTCTGAAGTGATTGCTGCCAGCTCAGATTTCTTTAACCCTTCGGAACATTACTTATATCACCAAGTCATTACAACAAAGGGTCAGCAACATTAAAAGGAAATGCAGAAAGCGACTCAGGCTACGTCCACTAATGCGTTTTCAAATGAAAACGCATTAGTGGACGTAGCCTGAGTCGCCTGAGTCACCAAAGGGTCAGCCTGAGTTGCTGAACATTTGGTGTAAGCTTAGAAGGGAACCCTAACGGGGAGAGCAGCAGGGGGTGATCACGGAAACAGAAGACGTACCGGTTAAAATAGTCAATAAAAATTAAATACGCTTTCTCTCCGTTTTGAAAACACTCTCGAAGACGCATACATTTAAAAACGGAGCTGTCCAGTCGCAGTGTGGACACTCGAAAACGTAGACTTTCTAAAACATGATGCATTTTAGTCATGTGATGCAATCATGTGACCAATTAAACAAAGACAGCGGAGTGCTATCAAACCTATCAGTAGTGATGGCCAAATGAAGCTTTCTGAAGCACTGAAGCTTGTATTGAAAAACGGTTCATTACTCGAAGCTTTTCAACACAGTCCTCTCTGGTGACATCTGGTGGCCAAAAATATGAAGAGCAGCTTGAATCCACAAAATAAAACCAACTGCTTCATAATGATTCCTCACTCTACTGAGTGGAATTCTGTCTGATACTGGGCCGCCGTTGTGTTGCTTTGAACGTGTATTTTTTGGTGGTTAAAAAAATTTGTTTTATTTGTTTAATAAATAGTTTTGACCAGTAAACTCTCCTTGTTTAAACATGCAGCATGGTGTGGTCTTTCTTTGCTTGTGACTTCTTGATGTTGGTAAATACAATAATTGAAAAATACCACGTTACATATAATATACATATCAAAATGTACAACACATTATGGAGTATGCTTCTGCTCTGAGGTCTTGCCTCCCTGCACTCATGCAGTTAATCGCTAGACGGGTGTTTTTATAAATAATATTACATTAGGGTAATTTTCCTATACATATTTTTGACCTGGGGGTAGAATTGATTGTGAAATGGGAAAGGGAAAATGCTTATGAACTTGCAAATTAAAAACATGATGCGTTTAAGGTAACCCTTTTCCATTTTTATTTAAAAAGAGAATTTGTTCTAGTGTGCAATGGCCGAACCTGTTCCTTTTCGTGGCGATAATTCCTCCTGCCTTAAGGAAAATCCCTTCACATGGCACAGAGGAGGCTGGAGTGCAGAGAAACTGGTAGAGATGCAGTTATACAGTCTACCTGGGCCCCACCAACTATCAGCTAAAGAGAATAAATAAATTAAATTGCTGCACATTTGGCAGACTAACATTTTCAGATTAATTAAACAATAAAATATATATTTTTACAACATTACATGTAAAGAGTCAAGTGGAAGTTTTTCTAAAGTTATTTAATGATATTTATATTATGGAAGCAGATTTTTGACATTTTACCTTTTTCCCGTTTTCAGATATAATAAACACGCACAAAACAAAAGCAAACGGCCAGAACACAAAGCTGGAAAACCCACCATCAAAACAATCCACAAATCCCGCGAATGATTCGCTTCCTTATAAAGCATTGAATGAGACACTGAAGCAGTTAGGTTCTAAATGAAGCTTCGGTCGTCACTGATCACGTGACTCTTGCCAAACGAATCAAGCTTCGACACAGTGCTTCTGAAGCAGTGTGTTGATTTTTTTGACACACGCACCGGAGCTTTGTTTAATTGGTCACATGACTGCATCACATGACTAAAATGCTCATGTTTTAGAACAGGGGTGCCCAATCCCGGTCCTCGAGAGCTACCGTCCTGCAGCTTTTAGATGCATCCTTGTTCCCACACACCTGAATCAAATGAATGGCTTGTTATCAGGCCTTTGCCAAACATGATGGCATGCTGAAGAGGTAATCAAACCATTTGATTCAGCTGTGTTGGAGTAGGGATGCATCTAAAAGCTGCAGGATAGTAGCTCTCGAGGACCGGGATTGGGCAGCCCTGTTTTAGAAAGTCTGCGTTTTCAACTGTCCACATTGCGACGGGGCAGCTCTGTTTTAAAAGGTATGTGTTTTCGAGAGTGTTTTCAAAACGCTGCGTTTTTCCTTGAGGAAAACGCCGTCTCAGTGAGGACAAAATGGAGAGGAAACGATTAGTGTGGACGTAGCCTAAGCTTGATATGGTGACTGGGGCAGAGGTGGGTAGTAACGAGTTACATTTACTCCGTTACATTTACTTGAGTATGTTTTGGAAAAAAATGTACTTTTAAAGTACCTTTTTTGCACGATACTTTTTACTTTTAGTTGAGTACATTTGTGAAGAAGAAACAGTACTTTTACTCCGCTACATTTGCAAAATTCGACTCGTTACTTTTTTTAAAAAATAATTAGTTGAACACATTAGATAACACGCCGCCAGTGGAGCTTCCGGTAACTTTTTTACCAATGAGATGTGGCCATGCAGTCACATGACCAGTTTGAAACTGTGGCAGGCAGAGCGGCCCAAGCGTTTCAAATAGTGATGGGATTTCCAGCTCTTTTTAGAGAACCGGCTCTTTCGGCTCCGAACCGGATCTTCAGGTTGTTTTGTTGCTTTAATTAATTAATTATTAACAATAATATAAAATTATGCACAAAAGGAATTACTAATGTAAAAAAGAGTGGTTTTATTTATATATGTTTATATATAAATATATGCGGTGGCCCCTAGAGACAAAGCACGTACAAACTCTAAAAAGCACGTACAAATTCCAAAACACATTTCTAGCATTAACTTCCAAAACAGAGCTACCTAGATCACTTAAATTACACAATTGAAAGCATATGTGTATTGTTTGTGTATTTATACTCAAGCACTCATATATATTCAAATAATCTTTAAAAAAAAGTTCATTTACCTGTTACTACCACACACCAAATCCGGTTGTTGGTACTTGCTGGAAAAAAGTGCGAGAGAGAGGGTGAGAGAAAGGAAAAAAACAAACAAAAAAAAAACACCCACGGCTCGCGATAAGGATCCGGCTCGCGTCGTTCACATCAAAGAGTCGGCTCTAAGAACCATTTCGTTCGTGACCGACACATCACTAGTTTCAAACGCTAACACTCCTCTGGAATGGGACCTGTTGGAGTGGCACACAGTGCCCTGATCCTTAACATAAAAAAAACATAGAGAGGTAAATGTTGGGAGAAATGGAGGAGCTGTTAAATTAGCTTCATCACCATCTTCCTACATACTTAATCTGAAGAGGAGCACAATTTATTTCTCCTTGCTAATAATGTTGTGATTGGGTGCCTTCAGGCAATCTAACTGTCATGGCACTGCTGCTACAACAACAGCTCTTACACACACTTCAGGACACTTCCAGCCATGAAACGAGGAAGGAAAGTGAGATCCTCAACTCAATGATAATCAACTCAGCCCTTTCAGCAATGATACGGAGACTTATGAGCTTTATCAACAATGACTAGAGGTTAGAAAGAGAGAAGGTGAGGCTGTGCTAATATCTGTTCTGCTGTGGAGGGCAGTGTTGGGCTTTTAGTTAAGTGACAGGCCTTCTGTATATAATTGTTTTTATGTGTGTTTGTTTTTGTTGTGTCATTCTCATTCTGAATGTAAAAAAGTGGCCTCACATTTAAACTGAATTTAAGAGACACTTTGCAGATGTCAGTTCATCTTTTTTGCAATCACATTGACTCATGTAATGCAAAGCTGACCTCAAGATGTAACTGCTATGGCACAGATGTCACTTCCTGAAAATAACTAAAAGACTGTTGAGACCCGATGAAGCCAGTTAAGAGAAGACAGCCCGAAAGGCGGAGTTAAAGACTAATACCAAATTTGGAGGGAAATCATCTGAAAGGCAGAGGAGGAAGATGAAATACTTTCATTTCAGAAGACATTTGAGTGGAGCAACAGCCATGTGGAAAAAAAAAAAAAAAAGGCAGAAACTCACACGTTTCATTAGATATCTGTTGTAGAGAAGTATACAAATAATACTATTAATGAATTCCTTGCATGATATTAAATCGTGTTTTTCACTGTTTCAGCAGTAAAAAACATCCTGTTATCCTTGTATTACACAGTGTGTGAAGCGCATATTATTATTTGCATAAACACTTTGACACATTAGAATCTTCTGATCAGCCCTGTGGGTTTGATGAGTTTCATGTATTGTCTGATGTGCACCAAATGAGACAGAGAATGTACATCTGTCTGTTGGTGCTTGTGAAAAGGAAAGTAAGAAACCAGGAAGGGCTGTAGATGCATCACTTTCATGCATCATTGCTTTTGTGCAAGACAGGCATGCAAATGTTATTTAACACCATGTTAAAGTGCACTTTAAATAAATTCTGATAGGTAAGGATTCTTAAAAAAAAATAGGAAGTAGCCCACATACATGCTTACACCCTTACAGGTGTTTTAAAGGCGACAAAACACAGTCAAAGGAAATCAATCAGACCCAGTACTCACTTGTTTAGTGTTACATACATTTTATCATTGCTCCATTAACTCTACACATCCGATTCTTCTACACCTTCGTGATTTCTTTCAAGGCTATGAAACTTCTAAGAGCTCGTAACAACAGTGCCTCTTCACATTTTACCCATACATAACACCAGGGCCACGACTCTAAAAAAATACAAATAAAAACTAGTGTTAGGTGGGCAGCTTAACTGAGACAGACCAGAGGTTAGAGTGAGAGAAAACCAGGTGACGTATTTGAGCTACCCAAATAAGTCCGTGTGTGTGTGTGTGTGTGTGTGTGTGTGTGTGTGTGTGTGTGTGTGTGTGTGTGTGTGTGTGTGTGTGTGTGTGTGTGTGTGTGTGTGTGTGTGTGTGTGTGTGTGTGTGTGTGTGTGTGTGTGCATATACACATATATGTAGATATATATGTATATTCACTACCAGCCAAAAGTCTTTACTTTTATTACTTTCTACATTGTAGATACAAACTGAAGACTTCAAATATATCAAGCAAGATATATGGGATTATGTACCAAAGAAAAAGATGGATAAATAACACTAAATATCTCTTAATCTGTCTTGAATGCTCAGCATTCAAGACAGATTAAGATTTTGTGTGACTTTGAACTGTTTGAAACGGTAGATTTATAAAAGTTATTGGTTTGAAATGTATTGTGAATGCAGTTTATAAGCTGGGTTTTATCAAATTTCTGAGTTTTAAAAGATGTACTCGTAACTTTTGTGCCAATGGTCTTTGCAGTGATTTTCACGAAACAGGAAACTGTTATTTGTAAAAATATCCACACTGTGGACAGTAATGCTTCAAACCAGCTGTTATCTTTTTCATATTCTAGCATTTGATTTCTCCGTACAGAGGAGCAACTAAAACTATAACCCTTCAATGCATCTCTATTTCTACCTTCTTTCCTCCAGAAATGGCTCAATACCAGGCGGCCACCCAGATAGTGACAGTCTCCAGCACTAATCAACACCCTGGGCACTGGAGCACTGGCCTCTGTGATTGCTGTGCTGATATGGGCACTTGTAAGTTAATCTAGCAAACTCTACAAACAGTAGTGGTTTTTGTATCAACTCTCTTCTCAGACTTTTATTCAGAGGGTCTTGAGTATCTGACCATCTGAAGGTAGGACTGAAGTCAGCATATGAAACACAGGATGCACAAGCTAGTTGTTGAAGGAGAACTTATTCAACAGTGAAATAAACTTGTGTCTGCATACTTTTTTTCTCTTCTGTTGAGGTTGCTGTGCCCTTTGGTGTTTCCCCTGCATGCAGTGTGATACAGCCAACAAGCACGGGTGGTGTTGCTGCCTCCCAGTCTGTGATGTATGCTGCGTGGTGTCCTGCACGCTTCGCCAGTCGATCAGAGACCGCTACGGCATCCCTGTAAGGCTGGGGGCGAGGGAGGGTCAAGGTTATTGCTGTTAGCCAAGCTAAACTGAGGAGTGAAAAACTATTTTATTTAAATTGTATTTCTTTTTAAAAGATATGCTTTTCCTACAAAAATCAACATAAAAAGAAGCATACTGAGAGTGCAAACTTCCGTTAGGCCAGCTCACCGAATAATTGAAAAGTGTTGCATTTTGTACAGTTTTATAAATTCTTTTTTTTTTTTTATAAATTCATATTTTGTTTTCATTGATTTTTTTTTTTTTAAAGAATATATAGTGCAATAAAAATAACACATTTTGGGTCAACTTGAAAGAAAACCATAGATGTACAATGCAGAAATCAGGTTTTTGAGTCCCCATATAGCAGTACTATTTCCTAAATGTTGCCAATAAGTAACAAGTAGAATTTCATGAAAATTTGACCTTATTTGACATTGCAGAAAGGTCAGGGGTCCAAAGTAACGGGATATTTACAGTGCCCATATATCATTCCCTATATGCGCACATGTTTTCAATAGGAACAATGACAATGAGAAATATAGTTTTAATAAATAGCCCTGTATAGCATTATTATCACTTGGACCATTAGCTCCATTTCATGACCTTGAAGGAGAGGTTGGAGGTACTGAAGATACCTGCTGAACATACATACGCATGTAATGATCATATTTTCAATCTTATAAGGCTTTTTAAAAATCTTCAACCATCATTGAGTTGACCTTGAATTCCTTGGTGGATGTAAGCCAACTACACTCCTGTAAAGGTTTTGTTTCTTTATGAGTTATTGTGATGAGCTTTGTGCTTTGCCAACTTGATAAAATTTGGTAACACAGAAAATTGACACACATCTTCTGCACGTTCTTCATGTGTTTAGCAGGCTGTTGTGAAAAATCACTAGCTTATGGCACAAATCGGAAAATTCAGTTATAATTAAGATCTGCGTACTGGATAGTTTTCGTGAATAGTTGGATGAGCCGTTGCTATGAATTGTGGGATGGCATTTTCTCCTCTCCTTTCATAAAGGATGCTCCAGTCAATTGTTTGCTAAAGGAGGTAATTAAAGAAGCTCTTTTTCCTAAACATTATTACAGCTGCCACCCACATTCTTATTTCTCTTCTTTCTATTACAAAAAAGGGCCATAAGGATAATCCATAAAACTGGTTACAGAGATCATACAAATCCACTATTCTTAAAATCAAAAATTCTAAAATTCACAGATCTGGTTCATTTTCTCACAGCACAAATTATATATAAAGCAATAAATAACCTGCTTCCTGACAATATTCTAAAAATGTTTTCTAAAAGGGAACGGGGATACAATTTGAGGGGGGAATTAAATTTAAAACATCCTCGTATCCGTACAAGATTAATAAGTCTTTGCATCTCTGTGTGTGGAGTGAAGCTGTGGAACAGACTAAGTAAAGATATGAAGCAATGTCCGAGCATGGCACAGTTTAAAAAGCAGTTTAAGGATATGGTTTTTACAGGGTAGGGAAGACGTAGAGATTTGATAGGGTGTTCTTGTCCAACATTTTCATGTGTGTGCGGGTGCACAGGTATGTAGGTATGGGTATACTGTATATATATTTGTAGGTTGTGTATCCTTTGAGGTGTTACTGGGGTTATTGAAAATGTGTATATGTGCGTATGTGTATATACGTATGTATGGATAGATAGAAATATATATATATATATATATATATATATATTAAAAAAAAAGAATAATAAAAAAAATTACACATAACATATAATGTAATTGCAAGGAGGTATTTCTGTAGTCTATTGATACTAGATAGTGGAAAAGGGGTGGGATTAAATAAGCTTATGCCTCTTCCTGCTGCTTTTTGAACATGAACGTTATTTGTAGTTGTGGTTGCTCGTTTTCCTTTTGTTTTGCTTTGTTCATTTTTCTCTTTTAATTCTATGTTGTTGTACTTTTTCAACATGTTCAAAATAAAGATTCAATCAATCAATCAATCAAGTGAAACTGACCATTCAAACATACCCCGTGTGCCTTCATTAAACACACAGACAGTGTAACGACAGTTTGTTCAAATCTGTTTAACAGGAAACTACGGCTGTGAACAAATTCACTTTTATTAACTCACCCAGCTTCTTATAACAGCATCAAAGAACTACTTGGCTGTTGGTTCACATTCGCAAGTGAACACTGAGAGTACTCTAAATCAGACAAGCATGGGGACTTCACCATGTTTGCCTCATTGTGTTGAGTTATGTCTTATTCTTCTCTTCTTTTTCTTCTCCATCCTGCAGGGTTCGTGCTGTGATGACTGGTGTAAAATAATTTGGTGTTACGAGTGTGTCTGGTGCCAGATGCATCGTGAGGTGAAGATCAGGGCCTACATGCAGCCGGCCACCTCAACGGTGGTCACCACTCAAGTTGTCGCAGTGTAGGATGTAACCATTTTGGCTGTTGGTTGAGTGAAGATGGCCAACAGTATTTTAAAGTTCATTTTAAGTATTTCAAAGTGCTGATGCTTGTGTAGTTCAATACAATATGTAGAGTCTGTGTTAAAACCAGATGCTTTGAGTTTTGTTTGCTTGTTTGGTATATAATACAACTGAGAATGTTTGTTTACTCTGGCTAGTAAAATCTGTATAATTTCACATGGTCACTGTTATTGTAATCGTTCCCAAGTTAAATTGAACGTTTGCTGAAATAAAAAGTTATTCATATTCACCCATTATATGTTGCTTGTTGTACATTTTTGCTCAGCTGTAGAGACACGTTTCTTCAAACCCTGAATATGTCATTTGCAGCTGGGTCTGGCTGGCCAGCTAGTGTCCTCCTCTGCTTAAACTCCTAAAATGATCAAGTGAAAGACTGATTAATCTCCTAAGATGAGGCCCCTTCTTTTGAGGTCTTTGTCTCCTTAAGCTGGGCATACACTGTGCAAATTTTTCAGTCTCGTTATTCAGCTCCTGCTCAAACTGTACGATTGAACCACAGGGGTTAGAAGTTTGTAGGTCACGTACAGGGTCTCACACTAGTCGGCCCGATGCTCTGATGGGACCTGAGTGCTCACACTGTGCGTCCATAACATGAAGGTTATAACACAAAATCTGTCTCTCGCTCTCCCTCTCTCTCTGTCTTTCACTCACACAGACACACACACCACCACCATCAACTTTGCTAGATTGAAAAGCATTGACCAGGCAGCTGTGATTGAGCAGCAATGTCTATCCAACTCTTTTCACGTTTTTTGTGGTCGTGATAATTTTGTGAGGCCAGGACTGGACTGGGACAAAAAAATCAGCCCGGGCATTTTGAGACCGGGCTGATTTTGATATGTTAAATCCAAATGTAATACTACGGAAAAATATATAAAATGATCGAAAATTAATGAGAATAATCAATAATTAAAGGAGTATTTGAATTATAATTTTGTCTGATTCAATAATTTAGAGGTAACAAGTGAAAATATAATTAACAGGAATAAAAACTAAAAAAAACATATAAAACATTGCACGGCCACGCTGTGCTAATTACATGTTTTAAGAAATAAATGTAGATGTAGGAATTGCAATTAATATAAATCTTAAAGTATTCACAACATTCCTGAACAGAAATAGGCCTCTGTACCTGGGGTGAGGGTGTGGCCATGAAAACAATGTGACATGCCATTGGATGTTGGGACACACAAAAACATGACGCTAAGCATCGGCCAATGAATGTGAACTAACAACCACAAGGTCGCGGGTGTGGCTGTACTGTAGGAAAAAATCCTAATATAAAAGTATTTTACTGCATTTTACAGTTTTGTTCTGTTCTTAATATCATTAAAGTTACGTAAATAGACTTTGACTTTACATTGTGAATGTAAATTAACGTTAAATCACTGTAATGTAATACAGAGGGCCCGGTGGTGCCAGTGTCCGGCAGCCTCGCCTCTGTCAGTGCGCCCCAGGGTGGCTGTGGCTACAATGTAGCTGCCATCACCAGTGTGTGTGAGTGTGTGTGAATGGGTGGATGACTGGATATGTAAAGCGCTTTGGGGTCCTTAGGGACTAGTAAAGCGCTCTATAAATACAGGCCATTTACCATTTACAACATAATTGTCATGATTATTAAATGTATCTGTCTATACATATGCATATTTAGATTGTTAAAATACATTTACAAATGTATCATGAATTCACAAATATCTGTCCATTATTTGAAAGATTGAACTGTTGAATTCAAATGTAATGCTATGGAAAAGTATATAACATGATTCCTATAACCTTGTGTTACATCACATAAGTATTATTATCATTGCTATAGAGGGCGTTCGTGGCTCAAGAGTTGGCAGTTCGCCTTGTGATCAGAAGGTTGCTGGTTCAAGCCCCGTCTTGGACACTCTCGGTATTGTGTCCGTGGTCAAGACTCTTCGCCTACTGTTGATGGCCAGAGGGGCCGATGGTGCAATATGGCAGCTTCGCCTCTGTCCCAGGGAGAGCAAGCCATTATTTTTTAAACCAACTGTTAACTGTATATTTTTGTACATTTGCGTATTATGATTCATATTGCCACATTCATTGACCTTGTTTATAGGTAATTTCATTGTTTGATCACATTAAAATGTTCCTAATTTAATGTCTAAACGCAATTGGAAAAGGCAGAATCCCATGTAAAATTAGCGCAACAAACTGTATTGTCATTACTGAAAATAACCGTATTTTTATGAGGAAGATATTTTCTGTTATTTTAGTATTTTGGCACCCCAGCTGCCGGAATATTACTGTTTTTTTAAGATGTTTTTTTAACAGTGTAGAAAACATTTGGTCACAGACCGAGTGCCCTGACAGATGCAATTCGGAAAGGATAATACATACACTTAATACAAATGTAATAAGAGGTCTTTTTATTTTAAGAACCTTTTAACAAATGCTTTGAAGAGGAGAAAAAACAACACTGGCATGTAGAGGCCTACTTTTACATAAAGCATGATTTTGTATTTTGTCTATTTGAGTTCACACCTAAATAATTGCCCACTTTCAAATAAATAAAACGTAGCAGAGGCCCAATAATTTTAGAATAAAATTAGGTTAGTGTGAGTTCTGTTTCTAAACATTACTGCAGAGCTTTGCCATATCAGAGCTGTAAGAAGTCACTTTAATATTCATGCAGGACAGCAGAGTGTCGTCGGTCAGGAACAAGCGGTGTTTGGACTTCATCGTACTACCGTAGCAGAAAGACCTCTGGCTTGAGTTTGGCAAGTAACTGCTAGCTAGCTTTGTGGTCTGGATCAACTTATAGCAAAGTGGAGACATGAAGAGAGAGAGGTTACACAAACTCTTGTGTTTTTCCTTCTGACCAGATGAACCATCTTTTCAAAAATCCTTATACTGATCACTACACTGTGTTTATATGCTAAAAGAGAAATCATTTGCGTCCTTGTTACTAAAACAGATTCTGAAGTATTTCACTAACTCAGAGGGCACTGCAACTGTGGCAGTTTGTCTGAAAACAACAACTGTAATCTCGACATTTCAAATTTGTTCTCAAAATGGTCAAAATATTTTTCTTAATGTTGTTGGGAGAAAACTCTGTAAAAAACCCAGGAGAAATAAAGACACAATGAGACAAAGTTACTTTCTTTGCTAAACGTGTACACGGGTGAGCTGCTGAGAACAACTCACACCATGAACAGAGGCTTGGCACTTTTTATAGGAGAGACAGTGAGAACAGGATAAGAAAATAATAAACAGATAAAATAAACAACTCCATATGTGGCGCTAGTCTCGTCAGCAGAGAGCTGGGAGAAAGCTGTGAGAGATAAAACAATCTAAAACAATATGTCCCAAAACAATATGTCTTTGCTGGGAAAGTCTAAAAGGATAATTCTAAACTAATCTAACCATAGACAAAGGGCATCTTTTTACATTTAAAAGAAGGTAAAGAAACATCATGGAAAATGATTCTTCATTTTCCACTAACAAATGTGGCCCCAATACTCAGTCGTATTAAAGGGAAGGTTATGTCTGTAACATGAAATTTTTCTTAGTTTTATTTTTTCACCCAAAGTTTGCGGGAGCCACAGCTGAGGGCCAAAAGAGCCTGCAGCTCGCGGTCGCCAACCCCCGGTCTAATGTCCGTACCTGCCCTTGTAGGTTTCCTAGCCTGTTTTTTCGATTGTGCATTAGCCCACAAGAGGATGAATGTTTGTTTGAAAAAATATTTGTTGCATCTCACACAAATTCATTGATTTTGCTGTAACATATTTAAAAACACAAGGCAATGCAATATAATAAAAATTTAAAACAAACAGCTTTTAAATGAATTTCAGCCCTTGCAAGCTAGTATCTAAGTAGCATGCAAACATAGAAAATAATGTTTAACTGAGGGAACACCAGCAATTATAATCAAAGTAATGCAAATGTAGACTTGTGCCTTCGATTATTAAGTTTAAAGACATATATCTATGTGTAAAGTCTTTGTAGTGATTTTATATGTTCCCTTCTTAAATCTGAGCCTCCATTTCTCTTCCCTCCAGGCATGGCCGTCATCTACCAGTAGCCCACCCAGCTGCATTTTTATATTTATGTTCATAACATCAATAATAATGTAGATTTTATGAGATCCACAAAAAGTGTACTGAAAATGATTGAAGGTTCCTCTGTGTGCACATCCTTCCTCTCACCCTCAAGAAGCTCCAAGCTGTCTCATCAGCCTTAGTATTTGCTTATGGGTTGCACTGTAACCAGCAAACTGATATCTATATCATGTAGTGCCATGAAAGAAGTGAACTGGATACTGCGTTTTGTGACATGTTTGCATGAAAGGAACATATAGAGGGTATAAGGGGTTGGGTGACCTCCAAATTAGAGAAGAAAATCTGTTCATCTCATATGTCTCACTGTAAAAAGGCAAACTGAACAGGCCCTCTACATTCTGATGCCGATTTTGTTGCTGGTACTGTGGCATTCCCCCACATTTTACACAGAAACAACCATGGCAGCTGCAAATTAAACCGCAGTAACACGTGCTGCTTCATCCTCTCTCTCTCTCGCTCTCTCTTCTTCCTCTTCTCCATCCTGCAGGGCTCTTGCTGTGACGACAGCTGTAAAATCACCAGCAGCGGCCCACCACAGCAATGATGGTCGCCACATAGGCCATGCGTTGATAGGAAGTGACTGTTTTACTTAGTCGGTTGAGAGCAAATGTTACTGTTAAAACCAGATGCTTTAGAGTTTTGTGGGCATATTAATGTGTTGGATGGTATCTGAGACCAGCTTTCATTGTGACAAATAAAATCCTTCTATTTCATACAATCATCGCTGTCATTGTAATTGAATTCTTCTTCAGATCTGAGTTTAGCCTTTGTTAAAATAAAAACTATTAAAATGCACTTACTGTCATGCATTATTCTGATAGGTTACCGAATAAGAATATACATCAGAATTGGTCTTTATCTACAAAAAAACATCATAGTGTCAAAAATATTTTGCAGTTTGTCAGTCTGCTGTGCATACTTTGCACCGAGACGCTTTCAGACACGCATCACCTTCCACTTTCTCCCGAGAAGTGGGGTACCTCAAGGACATGTGGCAGGCACAAGTACAGGCTTTCTTTACTTAGGTAGAAGTACAGATACCCGTGTTAAAAAATATTCAGTATGCAGTTGTATAAAGGTGGAATTCAGTGAATTAATCTAACCATCATCATCTTAAATGCAAATTAGTCTACTACAGCTGATGTAAACCAACAATGTGCACTGTGCACCAGTCCAACACAGTTTTTTACAGTAAATCCATCACGCTATCACAAGCTAGTCTCTTTATCCCACACAAACTACAGCACATTTTTAGATTTGAATAACACAAAGTTAGTATGGCATAGTTTGTTTTGCAGGAATATATAATATATGATTAAAACAATGACATTACATGTAAGCTTAAAATATTTTCTAAGCATCGCTGATCAGTCCTCACCTTTAAATCTACTCTCTCTTCTTCCTCTCCTGTCTTCCTCCATCTCTGAGTGAGGTTAGCTCTCACTCTTTTCTCCCTCTGTGAAATACAGCAGCCGGGCCTTTAGCTAACAACACACAGTGTGACAAGCTTCACACCAACAGATTGTGTGTTTGCTGATGTTTGGAATTACCTGACACTTATAAAAGTGTGCTTCCTTCTCCTTTGTGCTAGCTAGAGTGAAAGAAGTACCGTGAACACAACATACGGATACTCGCACTCCTGTCCACTTGTTTAAGTTTTCACACAAATACAAGTTAATTTAAATTTGGTTGTGTTTGAACCTGTTGGAGTGGCACACAGTGTTCTGATCCTTAACATTAAAAAAGAAAAAACAGAGGTAAAGGTTGGAAGAAATGGAGTAGCTGTTAATTTAGCTTCATCACCATCTTCCTAAATACTTAATCTGAAGAGGAGCGCATTTTATTTCTCCTGGTAATAATGTTGTGACAGGTTGCATTCAGGCAATCTAACAGTCACGGCACAGACCGCTTTTACAACAATAGCTCTTAAACAGACTTCAGGAAAACGTCCAGCCATGAAATGCGGAAGGAAAGTGAGATCCCCTCTGCTAAATGGTCAACTCAGCCCTTTCAGCAATGATAAGGAGACTTTATATTAACCATGAGCTTTATCAACAACAACTGCTGCAGAGGGCAGTGTTGGCCTGCCCTTCAGTCCTTTATAGTTAAGTGACAGGCTTTCTGTACACAACTGTTGTTTTTATGTGTGTTGAATGTAAAAAAAAAGTGGCCTTACATTTTTCGCTCAGTGACTAATGCCGCCACGGCAGAGATGTCACTTCCTAAAAATAACTAAAAGACTGTTGAGACCTGATGAAGCCTGTTAAGAGCAGACAGCCAGAAAGGCGGAGTTAAAACTAATACTAAATTTGGAGGGAAATCATTTGAGAGGCAGAGGATGGAGATCAGACACTTTCATTTCAGAAGACATTTGAGTGGAGCGACAGCCATGTGAAAAAAATGGTAGAAACCACACGTCTCGTTAGATGTCTGTTGTTGTGAAGTATACAAATAATACTACAATTATAACAATATGTTTCCACGAGTTATGTGCATATTTAACAATTTCTTACCAACAATTTAACTCCTTCACAACATTCCCGTTCCACATCCACAACAAAAAGAAAAGTAAACAGGAAGCCCCAAGATGCATTTCTTGTTAAGTTTTTTCTGGAAAACTGCAGTTAACCCTTAAGCACTGCCCCCCCCCCCCCCCCCCCCCCCCCCCCAGTGACCACAATATGCAACTACACAAATCTATAAAATTAACAGCTTCAAGTGCACACAACATGCAGATAACCAAAGAAATAGCACAAGCAATAACATTAAATTACCCGATAACATTCTTGTCTTACCATACATGGAAACAAAGAAACAACATTTTAAGACCCCTTTTTGAACCTTAAATGGATTTTTGAAATGGGAAATATCATTATTAATTTACCACTCTGCTACATTTGCACAAACACTTTGACAGATTAGAATCTTCTGATCAGCCCTGTGGGTTTGATGAGTTTCATGTATTGTCTGATGTGCACCAAATGAGACAGAGAATGTACATCTGTCTGTTGGTGCTTGTGAAAAGGAAAGTAAGAAACCAGGAAGGGCTGTAGATGCATCACTTTCATGCATCAATGCTTTTGTGCAAGACAGGCATGCAAATGTAATTTAACAGTATGTTAAAGTGCACTTTAAATAAATGCTGACAGGAAAGGATTCTTAAAAAAAAATAGGAAGTAGCCCACATACATGCTTACACCCTTACAGGTGTTTTAAAGGTGACAAAACACAGTCAAAGGAAATCAATCAGACCCAGTACTCACTTGTTTAGTGTTACATACATTTTATCATTGCTCCATTAACTCTACACATCCGATTCTTCTACACCTTCGTGATTTCTTTCAAGGCTATGAAACTTCTAAGAGCTCGTAACAACAGTGCCTCTTCACATTTTACCCATACATAACACCAGGGCCACGACTCTAAAAAAATACAAATAAAAACTAGTGTTAGGTGGGCAGCTTAACTGAGACAGACCAGAGGTTAGAGTGAGAGAAAACCAGGTGACGTATTTGAGCTACCCAAATAAGTCCTATTGTGCTCAAAAGAGGACACCCTGGCCTTTCCAGTGATATCTCATGTGTTTGGCCCTTTTTAGCTCACATAAGCAGGACTTTACAAAAAAAGCTAAACCAAAAGATCCTTGTTTCTTCGGTTCTCAGGGGGATATATTTGAGTATTGTTATGTGGCTGCTGGTGTGGTGATAGTTTTTAACTTTTGTTTTTTTACAGCCTAACAGACTCAAGTCAAAGTTTATTTATATAGCACATTTAAAAGACTTGCTGTACATCAAAGTGCTTCACAATAAAACCACAATGCTATCTACCGTATCGAGAGTTAGATCTAATAAAACTCAAGTAGTGACATTGTACGTGAACGGTTTTTAAAAACATTGTTAGATTCTACACATCAGCTCAATCTGTGGTTGTTCTCCACACTTCAAGTCACACCTGAAACCACAAAATGTTCCAGGAAGCATACAGACAGAGTGCAAAACAACAATGGGCGTTAACAATCAGTCATGTCAGCTGCATTGTTCTGTAGAGGCTTTGTTTAATCTGTGCAATTTGTTTTTCTTCTAAAACAGCTTTGCATTCAGACACATGCAGCTCCTGTGTTTACACCACACAGAGTACAACTCAAATACTCTACATCAATCAAGGTTTAATTACAGAGCAAATAATATAATGATGAGAATAAAATACTTTAACATTAAATTTGGCACTGACCATAACTTGTACTTTTAACGCTTTCTTTGTTGGAAGTTCACTTCTGTCTTCCTTTTTATGCAGCCGTGCATGTACACAGATTTGAAAGTACGTGGAACTGTGTTTCTCCTTGCAGAGGATTTTAAGTTTCATTTTCAGGAAAACTTCAGCCCACCCACCACCACACCTCTCACAGTTTGTAGTTACATTTTCCTCTTGCTCTTACTCTCATCTTCAAAGCCTACAGAACCAGAGAAAAGGTAATAAAATCTTTTTATACTAATGAACATCTTAAAACAGTGAGGTCTTTGTGAACACATGATACTGGTTGGTACATAGTTTTATCATCAGTAAGCTGCAGTGAGTTAGTTAAAGGAAAACTGTACTTTCTTCAAAAAAACCATGATCTGGATGTGTGATAATTATCATTGCTGTCAGCACAGCGAGGACAAAGGAAGTTACAGTTTAGCCTTTTAAACTCATTTTAGCCACTATTCTGTCAAACAACTAATCTGTATTAGCGCAGAGTTTGGTAAATGTTAGTTGTTGGATTTTGTGTAACATGTAATGCACTACAACTAAAAAAACACCCTTTACATGATAGCATCTTAGGCACAGTACCCAACGAAATATTGGCTACTGACGTCGCTTTGTCTGCGCTATAAATGAATTCAGATAGCAGCTTGCAACGTGAGAAATAAACTGCATGCCAAATTTAGGATTTGTTAGAAACACATAGCTTCTCCTGTCCCTGTTTAGTATGCTTGATTGAACCTGAAGTTAGCTAAACTCTCATAACTGTAAATAATGGGCCTAAAATGCATTTGGTATGGCTTTTATGTAGCATTTTTCAAGTCTTGTGCTCAGCATTCAACATGTTTTAAATCACATCTTTATTTAGCTCATATTCACACCTACAGATGTACCATTTTCAGTATACAGCCAGTTTATAATCATCATTTAACCTAATATGCATGTCTTTAGAGAAAAGCTAAGGGGGTACAGGAAGACCATGTGGTGTTCGTTATGGTGAAACCACATTTTGAAATCATTACATGGATGAATATACTTGAATTTTTAGGTAGTTCCTTTTTGTTTAATTACACTATTCAAGAAACAGTGTACGTCATGCTAGAAAGCTCGTCTTTTCCAGGGATGCCAAATTTTAGCTATCTGTTGTAGGAAGATAAGAGGGCGTGGAAATATTTTATTAAAACCCTTAAAGTTGAAAAAAATATTTTATTATTAAAGCTAGATTATTTGAAACAACTAAAGAGTGTTAATAGAAGTTTTTGTTTTTTTTATGTGTGATAGTGTAATTAGACTTTATGCCTATGTATTCACTCATTGACATAGTTCAACAAGTCAAAGCTGGAAAATGTTTTTTGATATGAGGAAATGAAGGCATGTTGTGTGTGTTTGTTCATAGGTTTTGCCCTGTTTTGATAGCTGTGGTCACACCAAAGATAAAGTTTATTTCTTCATTTCTCTCTGCATGGTTTTAGCAGCATCAAAGTATCAAAGTGTGCTTGATTAGAGCAAAATGTATCCAAAATGCGGCCTTTGTATAAATAGACACCTACAGACTTCAAAGAAAAGAAAGGTGGGCTAAAATTCATGCACAACAATATGAGAGACTGATAAAGTATACAGAAAACAATGATGGGATGACTTTAGTTTTTGACACAATGCTTCTGCAATTTGTATTTATCACTACACAAGGACAAATAATAATGTGTAAAGTGTCTTTGGTTTTCTGATGTAGTGCATCTTGAACGCTCTGCATTATTTTGGATGCTCTCAAAAGATTTTGTGTGACTTTGAACTGTTTGAAACTGTGAATTTATAAAAGTTATAGATTTGAAATGTGCTGTGAATGCAGTTTGTAAACTCGGTTTTAGCAAATTCATGAGTTTTAAAGGGTGTACTCATAAATTTACTGCCAATAGTCAGTGTAGGGATTTTCATGAAACAGGAAACTGTAATTTGTTAAAATATCCACACTGTGGACAGTAATGTTGCTATCTTTTTCATATTCTAGCATTTGATTTCTCCGTACAGAGGAGCAACTAAAACTATAACCCTTCAATGCATCTCTATTTCTACCTTCTTTCCTCCAGAAATGGCTGAATACCAGCAGCCCACCCAGATAGTGACAGTCTCCAGCACTAATCAACACCCTGGGACTTGGAGCACTGGCCTCTGTGATTGCTTCAGTGATATGGGCACTTGTAAGTTAATCTAGCAAACTCTACAAACAGCAGTGGTTTTTGTATCAACTCTCTCCTCAGACTTTTATTCAGAGGTTCTTGAGTATCTGACCATCTGAAGTTAGGACTGAAGTCAGCATATGAAACACAGGATGCACAAGCTAGTTGTTGAAGGAGAACTTATTCAACAGTAAAATAAACTTGTGTCTCTGCATATTTTTTTCTCTTCTGTCAAGGTTGCTGTGCCCTTTGGTGTTTCCCCTGCATGCAGTGTGATACAGCCAACAAGCACGGGTGGTGTTGCTGCCTCCCACTCTGTGATGGATGCTTCGTGGTATCCTGCACGCTTCGCCAGTCAATCAGAGACCGCCACGGCATCCCTGTAAGGCTGGGGGCGAGGGAGGGTCAAGGTTATTGTTGTTAGCTAAAAGCTAAAGCGAGGAGTGAAAAACTATTTTATTTAAATTCAATTTCGTTTTAAAAGATAAGCTTTTCCTACAAAAATCAACATAAAAAGAAACATACTGACACTGTAAACGTCTGCCAAGCCAGCTCACTCTGGACAATAATTACTTTTAATGAACAGTGCTGTATCTTGGACAGTTTTATATATTCATTTATATATATATATATATATATATATATATATATATATATATATATATATATATATATATATATATATATATATGTCTACATATGTACTTTAAGAATATGTAGACAGTAAAAATAACACACTTGAAAGAGAAACATAGATGTGCAATGTAGAAATGAGATCAGAAGGAAAAAGGTCACATGTGACATGATATTTGGATGTAAATTATTTTGGATATTCTGAGTCCCCTTATAGCAATATTAGTTCCTAAATGTTGCCAATAAGTAATAAGTAGAATTTTATGAAATTTTGACCTTATTTGACCTTGCAGAAAGGTCAGAGGTCCAAAGTAGTCATATTTACAGTGCCCATGTATCATTCCCTATATGCCTTCATGTTTTCAATTGGAACAATGGCAATAAGAAATATTAAATATCAAATTTGGAAACACAGAAAATTTACATAAATTGTCTGCATGTGCTTTGTGCGTGCAGACTCTTGTGAAAAATCAATAGCTTAATGGCAAAAATTGGCAAATTATATTATAATTAAGATTTAAATCATCTGCATACTTTACCAATTATACTGACAGTTTTCATGAATTGTGGGATGGCGTTTTCTCCTCTCCTTTCATCAACTAAATCAGACAAGCATGGGGACCCCATGTTTCCTAATTGTGTTGAGTTGTGGGTTGTGTTATGTCGTATTCTTCTCTTCTTTTTCTCCATCCTGCAGGGTTCGTGCTGTGATGACTGCTGTAAAATACTTTGGTGTTACACGTGTGTCTGGTGCCAGATGCATCGTGAGGTGAAGATCAGGGCCAACATGCAGCCGGCCACCTCAACAGTGGTCACCACTCAAGTTGTCAGAGCGTAGGATGTAACCATTTTGGCTGTTGGTTGAATGAAGATGGCCAACAGTATTTCAAAGTTCATTTCAAGTATTTCAAAGTGCTGCTTGTGTAGTTCAATACAATATGTAGAGTCTGTGTTAAAACCAGATGCTTTAAGTTTTGGTAGCGTGTTGGATATATAATACAACTGAGAACGTTTGTTTACTCTGGCTAGTAAAATCTGTATAATTTCACATGGTCACTGTTATTGTAATCTTTCCCAAGTTAAATTTAACGTTTGCTGAAATAAAAAGTTATTCATATTCACCCATTATATGTTGCTTGTTGTACATTTTTGCTCAGCTGTGGAGACACGTTTCTTCAAACCCTGAATATGTCATTTGCAGCTGGGTTTGGCTGGCCAGCTAGTGTCCTCCTCTGCTTAAACTCCTAAAATGATCAAGTGAAAGACTGATTAATCTCCTAAGATGAAGGTTATAACACAAAATCTGTCTCTTGCTCTCCCTCTCTCTCTGTCTTTCACTCACACAGACACACACACCACCACCATCAACTTTGCTAGATTGAAAAGCATTGACCAGGCAGCTGTGATTGAGCAGCAATGTCTATCCAACTATTTTCACGTTTTTTGTGGTCGTGATAATTTTGTGAGGCCAGGACTGGACTGGGACAAAAAAATCAGCCCGGGCATTTTAAGGAAAAGCCATAAAGCCTTTGAATGAAAACAAATGCTGTTGTGACAGTGATGTACACTATCTTGATGGTATGGATCAATCTAATAAGCCTACACCATCCTCCCAATTCTGGTATTTTAAACAGTACTTACCGGAAATATCAAACAACCTAATCAATAATTACATATACCTAACTAGCAGGGTTGCCAACTCCCAGCCAAAAAATAGGGAACTACCCCCCACCCTCCGCCTCATGATGCTTAATCGACGTAATCAACTTTAATTTATTGCCAGGGTAAAACAAATGCACAGAAACCAATTATTTTTCTACAGTAATTAAATACATTCAACCTCTTTCTTCAACAGAATTGCAGCTTGCACACATGGTACCTTCTATAAGTACTATAGCTTATTAGAGCATATATTAGATTTAATATTTACTATATACAATAATGAATTTCTATACATTTTAAATCAGATGACCACTTTGGTTGTAAGATTCAGATAATTGTTTATTAAAAGCTAGACATTTTAAATGAGAATAAGAAAAAAAACCAGTATTTCTTATTATTGAAGTAGCAGCAGGAGAGGGAGGGGGAGAGAATGAGAGAAGAAGAGGCAGCTGTGCAGGTTAAAGATGCAGAATAACTCCAGCTTTGTGGGGTTTTTTTCATTCTAGCTGAAGTTCAGGACAAGTCGCGTTCATCGAAAGGCTCGGATGAGCTTGCCAAAGTTCTACAAGTTGTGCCTCCATCGCTTGTGTCCAGATCACACGCTTCACTGACGTGCTGCTCCACCTTTTCACTTTCATTTCTGTGATTACGCGTGCGCAGTGTGAGATGTTGCGTTGATAACCTCACGAGGGGCGATAGGATTTCAAACAGGTTTGATTTTCTTGCGACCATACTATTGCTGATCAGAAGCTGGTCGTGAGGTGTTAATCGCTTCTCGTTACCCCATGTATACTACACGATGGACGACACAATTAAGGCGAGACTCGGGCCGATCCCCACCAAAACGGTCGCACGACTGAGAAATCGTCTCAAAAAAGGCCAAAGATCGCACAGTGTATGCCCAGCTTTAGTTGTTATGGTCCCTGCATCTTTGACCCAGAGTTTTGAGATTTTTGAGCTTATGGCTTTTGGTCTTGGTAAGGCAGTATGTTCCAGCTCTACTTTGGTTTTTTGGTGTTTAAGCTTTTGAGCTCTTCAAGCAATGACGTTAGCTCTCTTCTGTGTTTTTACTGCTCCAGTCTCATCTCTGTGTTTTTCTTTAGTATCTCTTGTGCTCAGGTTACGTCTACATGTTTGCTTACCTTTCCTTGTATCAAGTCTCAATGTTTGAGTTTATCCCAGTTGTATATAAGTGGCGGCTTTACTCGTGCACGTATGTGCACATGTGAGCATGCACAACCCGCACCCCAATTCATGGGTGATTTAATTAGGCTTCATTTTTGGTTCTCTCTGATTTCATTCAATCTGAATCAAAACTTGTTACCAGCATGCATTTCTAATTCCTTGTTATTTAAATTGGATAGTTTGTTGATCTAAATGTTTAGAGACAATAGTGTGGTCTTGAGCTCAATGTAATCTTTAAATCACTGTTGTTTAATTAACAGGTAATGTATTATTTAATTTTGTTTTATCATGTGTGACAACTATTTTGGTCTTCAGTGTGAATTTATACAAATTGGAATTATTTCAGATGGAGGATCCCTTATTTAATATTGCTTTATCCTGACAGTATGAAGAGCAGAGCCTTTATGAGTATTACTATTTTTAACTTGGACAATGTTGCTGTTGTGGAATGGAACACCTACTTCTTTTTTAGACTGATTTAAATGATAAATATAACTGAAGGCGCTTTGTTAAATTATTTTTTTAACTTGGTAGAACATAGTGTGAATCTTTCTTAAATTGGCCTTTTGATTTGCACAGTGTTTTTTTTTTCTCAAGTAAATTTCCTTTCTGTTAGTTTATTTTCACCACTCTGGTTAATAACCTCTTTCCTGTTTCGTGTTCTATACGCTGGCGGTTTGACCATCAACCGACCCTGCTTTCCTGTTTTGCGGTTTCCCTGTGTGCATTATTGTAGGGTCTACTTTACAATATGAAGCGCCTTGAGGCGACAGTTCCTGTGATTTGGTGCTGTATGAATACAATTGAATTGAATTAAATTGAGGCTTCATTGGTCAGTCTTGTTCTGTGTTTTTCCACACCCCTTTATTACACCCATTTAGTTAGTCATATTCACAGAATTCACAGATCAGACATTCTACACAGCCGACTCAGTCTAGAGCTCAGATCTCTGCTGCCTTTTTTCCAACATGGCCTTCAATAAGTAGAGATCTCTTTGTTTGTTTAGGTTCCCTATTATTCAAAAGCTTTTTGATTGTAGGACCAGTTGTGTTTTCAGAGAACATTTCCCCAGCAACTTCACACAGTAAGTGTTTTAGGAGTTTACAACAATCTGCGTGCTCTAGATTATCTACACCAGTCTCTCTAAAATCATCACACTGACAATTCTCTGGGATTAAAAGCTGCTATATCTCTAGCTCTAATCCCAACCACTCCCACCACCCCTCTGCACAGAGTTGTCAGTTGCATCACAATGATTGCTAGATGGTTTTAGAAGCTAATAAATGTCAAAATGTCCAGGAGAAGGTGGTAGAACAAGAGCAGAAGAATTACAATTAACAGCAGCACCATCCTTATTTAAATGACTGTCCAGATCCTTACCATTAGCTATAACACCACCAGCAACACAAACATCAGAGTTACACTGGCCTGCAGGGAGAGGCATGCTGAAATATACAGTATATACAGTACAGTATACAGTACATACAGTGGTCATCTAATCTTACTATCATTTCTACGACTTTTTGCTTAAAGGCATTAATGCCAAAATGTCAGCCATTCTGTCAGCTACTCTCTGAAGGATTATTAGCAGGTTGACCAGACTGATCACTTTTGGGCGAATAATTATGGTCTCAATTTCTTCTGCATTCCTCGGAAATACGTCATACAAAGGTCGATGTGCATATACAGGTACATGTGCATGAGTAAAGTCAGTACCCCTCTCTCTTACTCCCCCCCCCCACCCCTACTTTTAAATGCTGGCCTCATACTCGCATTGTTTCCTTTCACTCATGATATGAGATGCTTGTGGTCTCTGAAGAGCCATCTGGTTTTAGCTGTGCATCACTTTGCAGAATGTGTTTCCGTAAATGAGATTTGCTTAGATTGTTTCCAAAATATCAACTGAAATCTGTAAGTTGCACCCAACTGTTTTGTCACCACCTTAGTTCTTTCTCTCAGTCAGGAAATTGAATACATAAAGTTTTTACTGGAATACTTAGAGCTACGTTAAGTTCATTTTTGAGTTTATTAAGTAGAAAACAATAATGATTTAGTTGAGTGTATACATTTATTAGTATGTAATTACATCTTCCAACAAACTCCTGTATTTTCAAACTGAATCCATTAAAAATGCAGAGATAAGAGCGTGGACCTGCCACGTTGCCCCTCCGTGTTGAATACAGTGACTGAAATGGCCCTTGCCATTCTCGCTAATCACGTTGTTGAACTGAGAAGATAGATGACAGAAGAGGAGTAAAAGAGGCCCATGACCAGTGTCTACTGTGAACAGCCATCTGTCAACAGAGGGGGTGGCTGCAACACCAACTCTTAGCCACCTACATACAATGCAGTATTGAGATCCCTTCCCAGGCGCCTCACATCTTGCTTCAGGTGACCTCAGTGGGACACATGATAGTTTGAGGCAAGGTCTTACAGTGGTTTCACGCAAAACCTCAGGTGGTAATGGCCCACGCTGTTGCTCACATCTTAGCTCTTGTGATGGTGTGCATGATCAATAGTGGGTTAACAACTCTCTTAAGCGACACCACCACTAGGGTTAAAGGTGGGACCTTTTGGTTTTAGAACTGAAGAAGCTTTTCACACGAGAGATAAAACATCCTCACAAAACGTAAAGAAGTCCAGTCACTTCCATTCCAAGATCCTTAGACTAGCTGCAAGAGTAGCTGAATCTAGTAGACAGGTGGGATTCATTGAGTGATTCTAACCAGCGCCATCATCTTAAATGTAAACCATTGTTTACAAGTCTTGATCTGTAATCTAAATTTAGCCTGCCGTGCATAATGCATCACTGTAAACTGCCTGCTATTTTCATGCAATCAGTGCATACTTGTATACTTCAGCTGGTTTTTCAGTTTCCTTTCCTTTCATTTTCTGTTTGTCAGTACCCCAAAGTGTTCTGGCTCCATACTACCATAGCTAGGATTATGCACTTGAATTGGAAGGGGTAAGAAAAAGGAACTCAGAATACAATCTGCAGTCTACTGACATCTAGCTGTGAGATTTGTGTGTGGGCAGATCTATAAAACATTTGATGTGATGGAGAAACACAAAATTGAACTTGTCAGTTTGTAACTAAATGTATTTAAAATATGAACCAACATAAATTTATTTATGCAGAGTAATAATCTAGTGAAGATGTGTGTGAATTGTGTAACACAATACCACAATCTCAACAAGAGCGCTTAAAAACAGTGTCAGTCTGATATGACTGCAGAAACAAAAAGCTGTAGAGAATATCTGAGAGAGTCTGTGATGGGATATATAAGATAGGACAAAAAAATAAATAAATAAATAAACAAAACAGGCTGTCCTAACATCTTCTTCCCTGTAGAGAGCAGTGTTGGAATGTACAAAAGAGTTAGGCCGCTTCTGCTTGTCGTTTGAACACAAACTGTCCATTTCAGTCCCTTTTTACTGGACATTTGTTTTTGGTCTATGTCTTTTGACTTATTTGAGCTAACCCAATGAGTCCTATTGTGCTCAAAAGAGGACATCCTGGCCTTTTGTTGCTATTATGTTGCTGATGGTGTGGTGATAGTTTTTTTAGATAAAACGTTTCAGCGTTTTGTTACAGCCTTAGCGGGCGTTGATAGACTCAAGTAGTGAGAGTGTGTGTGTGTTGATTTTTAAAGACATTGTTAGACTCTCCACATCAACTCTTAGACTGATGTCAGTCTGCGACTGTTCTGCACACTTCAATTTTCTAAATAAAGCATGTGTGTTGTGTTAGTGTTAAAAGTAAACAATATAAATATTGTTTTACAATATAAAACACTTCGAGGTGTGATTTTGTCCTATAAAAAAATACACCGAATTGAAAATTAAAACATAAATTGAATTAACTATTACATTTTACTTCTTTGTCTAAATGAGCACATATTTTAAGACCATCAAACTCTGATGATGACGTCACTGGACAAAAGAAAAAATCGACTGAGCAGCATTGCCTCGATGTCCTCTGTTGTTAGATTTGTACATTTGGGATGCTTTATGGTTGCTATAACAAGCCCACCCACACTGAAGTGGTGCTCAGTTGTAATGGAAAACATTCAAATTTTAGGCGGGAAATGGGTCTATTGCGCCAGAAAAAGTACTCCTTTTAAAAGCACTGCTACTTTTATCCAGACCTGTATAAAGTTATATTATTGCCAGATGCCAGATCAGGAAGCTGCATTACAGTTAGTGCAAGCTCGCTGCTTTGCTTATGCAAAATTCTTGGGCAATCATCCAGGTCTTACACCTCTGAAAACAGAGGGAAAGAATCACGAGAGTGATTTTGAGTTGCGAAAGCCCCCTAGTGGAGAATGGAGGCACTCCCAATCGATAAGGAAAAGGCTTACAAACCGATTAGTGATTAACACATCGCAGTCCTAATGAATAACTTAACAACCATTAGTACAACATGAAAAATAATAACTTTTATAACAATTTTCTTACCTTACATTTTTTTTATATTTATGTTAACTAATATGAAATAGTATTAAATGTATACCCTTTTAATTTTCAGTTGTGAACCCTTTTCTACTGTCAACTCCTGTAGTATGAAATCAACTTAGAAATAACAGCTGCATGGAGTCTTTTGGTACTGCCCAGAGTGTATAACGGTAGTCTTATCACAGAGACATGTAGGGAGAGAGGAGTGGCGATAGGTTGGGCGAGCAAGAGAGAGCGAGAGCGGGAGGAGACAAGTGGAGGGACCAGTGATGGGAGGGACAGAGAGAGAGGGGGGGGGGGACAGAGAGAGAGGGGGGGGGGCGGGGACAGAGATCAAAGCTGTAAAATGTCACTGTTTTCTGTTCTGGCTTTGAGTAGAGCAAGAAGAAGACACAGGAAGTCATCGCAGGGGATCATAAGAAGTTACGACTCTTCCGCTGGTGAAGAACTAAGTAAAGTGTACTGCTTTGGCAGATTGCGCATTAAATACCACGACGCACAACGGTGGAAAAAGGAAATACAATTCATTGGAGTGACAACTTCATGTCGAACCTAAATTTGAGGTGGCCGAGTCGGGTAGGTGAAAGCAGCGAGGGCTCTCGCTCTCAACCAATGAGAAGGTTAACGTCACTTCTCGGCATGAGTCGTAGAACTGTCTGTAGATGTGGAAACATTTTCTATTCAGTCATGCACAGTATAGCGCTTCATTCTCTGAGAATTCAGCTGGGCTCGATCATTATCAGCCTACAGAGAAATGGAGAAACAGGAAATATCATCTTTGAGCTGCATGGTGTGTGATGGCGGGCGCCTTTCGCTACGCACACCACCTCTGGCGGGCAAGCTCTGTGTTCAAGGTAGTGATGCACTCTGCTTTCTATGCCTGTTTGTGCTGTTCCTTTGCAAAGGTTTCAAATGTCTTTCAATAAATCTCAGAAAATCTGTTTGGTTTTGATGGTCAAATTATTTTTTCACTACACCTCACTCAAGTCTGCTTTTGAATCCAGATTTTTGTTACAGCTTTAACGGGCCTTGACAGACTTTAAGTACTGACAGTGTGTATGAATAGTTCTTAAGAACAGCTTTGCATTATCCTTCTTAGAATACATTCAGGCACATGCAGCTCCTGTGATCAAGTACAAGTCAAATATTCTACAGAGGCTCTATTCTCCATAGTGACAGGATAAAGCAACATTAAATAACGGATCCTCCATCTGAACTAATTTCAGTATGTATAAATCTACACTTTAGACCAAAATATTTGTCACACACGATAAAACATAATTAAATAACACAGTGCCTGTTAACTAAAAATTCACGTTTTAAAAGATTTTATTGAGCTTAATACACTATTGACTCCAAACATTTAGATCCACAAAATATCTATTCTAAATAACAAGGAATTAGAAATACACACTGGTAACAGGCTAGGATTCAGATTGAATGGAATCAGAGAGAACCACAATTAATATCTAATTAAACATACCCAGGGATTGGGTTGGGGGGGGGCAAAGGTCATTCAAAGGTCTGAAAGTTGTGCGCAACACATGCACACACATGCATAAGCAAAGCCACCACTTATATACTAGTAGCACTGACTCAAACATTCAGACTTGACACAAAGACAGAAAGGTGAGGAAACACGGAGACTTAACCTGAACACAAAAGATACTACGGACTCACACAGAGATGAGACTGTGACAGAAAAAACACAGAAGAGAGCTAACGTCATTATCTGAAGAGCTCAAAAGCACCAACACCAAAAACCAAAGTAGAGCTGGAACATAATCTATGTCTACTGTGCACAGCCATCTGTCAACATGGGGGGGGGGGGGGGGGGGGTGCAACACTAACTCTCGGCCACCTACATACAAGGCAGTTTTGAGATCCCTTCCCAGATACCTCACATCTGGTGACCTCAGTAGGTCACATGATCGTCTGAGGCAAGGTCTTCAGTGGTTTCACTTGAAACCTCTGGTGTTGTAATGGCCCATGCTGTTCTTCACACATTGGCTTTACAGCCTGACAAACTCAAGTAGTGAAAGTGTGCATGAATTGTTTTTAAAAACATTGTCAGACTCTCCACATCAATATCTTAGACTCACGTCAATCTGTGATTGTTCTCCACACTTCAAGTCACAAAATGTTCCAGGAAGTATCCAGGCAGAGTGCAAAACAACAGCAGGTGCTGACAATCAGTCATGTCAACCGCATTATTCTGTAGAGGCTGCGTTTAATCTGTGCAACTTGTTTTTCTTCTAAAACTGCTTTGCATTCAGACACATGCAGCTCCTGTGGTTACACCACACAGAGTACGAGTCAAATACTCTACATCAATCAAGTTTTAATAACAGAGAAAATAATATAATAATGAGTATAAAATACTTTGAACATTAAAGTGGGCACTGACCGTAACTTTTACTTTTAACACTTTCTTTGTTGGAAGTTTACTTTCCATGTTTTTGTGTGTACACAGGTTTGAAAGAATGTGGATTTGTGTTTCTCCTTTCAGAGGATTTTAAGTTTCCTTTTACAGGAAAACATCTGCCCATCGTCCACCACACCTCTCACAGTTTGCAGATATATTTTACTCTCCCTCTTCTTCTCATCTTTAAAGCTTACAGAAGCAGAGGAAACCTTTTAATTACAATATCCATAGCTAATTTGAACTAATTCAAGAAATTGGCTGTAATGCTAGAAAGCTCATGTTTTCCAGGAATGTTAAAGGTACGAGAAGGTTGGGTAGAAATATTTTATCAAAACTCTTTAGCTGATTTGTATGAAACAACTGAAGAGCTTTAATAGAAGTTTTTGTTTTCTGCCAGCCAGAAAAAAACTCACCTCACCTCCTGACAATATGACAACTCACCCTTTTCCTCTACGTTTGGACTCTATTCAGTTCAATTTTATTTATATACAATCAAATCACAATAATTGCTTCATATTGTAAAGTAAAGACCCAAGAATACAAGATTGTGTTCAGCTGTCTGTTTTATAAAGTAAAGATAATACTTTTTTCCACCAACATACTTGATCTAGCGCCACTTTCTGCGTAACAAGCTCATCATCAGATGTTAATCACATGTAAACTTCTCAAAACTCTAAGCACAAAAGAAAAGCTTCCAACTAAACCCACAAAACCTCTGAAGTTCTGGCCAATGTATCAAACCAATGAAAGCAGTTATAGCTGTGCTCACAACCACACAATGTTATCATGTCATGGGTGTGTATTTGTTACACATTTAAAACCCTGTTCTATAAAACAACAACAAAACAAAAAACAAACAAACCAAAAAAAAAGGATTTCTCACCAGCTACTCACTCAATCAACAGAAACATGAGTATATAGTGAAAATCACAGTGGTAACAAAGCATCTGTTGAAATTAGGGTTCTCATTTTTTGTTACTTCCCTTATTGACATAAGAAATGGCTTATAGTAACGGTTTCAATATATATCACAATCACTGCAGTGATTGGTCGCATCACTGGAGGTGACGAAGCGGCTTATGGGAAAGGTGGCCAGTCTGGTGTCATGGTGTGAGGACAACAACCTCACCCACAACACTGATACGACAAAAGAGATGATAGTAGACAGGAGGAAGAAGAGGAGGCCTCACCAGCTGCTGTTTATCCTGAAGAATGAAGTGGAGAAGGTGAGCAGCTTTAGATACCTAGGCGTCTACATCACTGAGGACCTCACCTGGACACTGAACTCCACACAGCTGTTCAAGAAGGCTCAGCAGTGGCTGTATTTCCTGAGGAGGCTGAGGAAATTTGGTATTTTGGCCAAGATCCTCAGCAGCTTCTACAGCTGCACTGTGGAGAGCAGCCTGACCAGCAGCACAACTGCTATAGACTGCAAACACCTGCAGTGAGTTATAACAACTGCGGAGAAGATCACCAGGAGCCCGCTGCCCTCTCTTCAGAGCATCTACCATCGCAGAGTCCAGAGGAGAGCTGCCTCCATCCTCAAAGACCTCACACACCCCCAACACCGACTGTTCACACTTCATCCCGACTCAACAACTCCTTCCTCCCCACTGCTATCAGACTCTTGAACAGTAATAATAAGTTTTGGACATCAGGTCTTCTCACATATCAAACCAGCATATTAAGCTCATAGCTCTTTTGCACATAAATCTATTTAGCACTTCAATTTTTTTGTCTCCACTTATTTATTAATATTTTGTACTTTATTTACAAATAACACGGCAAAAGAGAAAGAATTCCATTGTACGGAGAAATGCCTTTTCTTTGCACACATGACAAAAAAACGCTTTGAATCTTGAATCTTGGGATTTGGGTTAGTTAAACAGCGGCCTCTGGTGGACGTCTCGGGAAAAGCCTGCCCGAAACCAGACAAAAAACACCCGTGGGCGGGGAGGCCCCAGAGAGAACCGGCGGCTGGCGCGCTGGGGGGAATACAGTTGGTGTCATGTGTGATAGAGCAGTGCTTTTTTTTAAAAAGCCCCCCCCCCCTGCGCATGTATTCTTTATTATAATAACAACAAACTCGCCGTCTTTCAGGCGGTTGTTTCTTTAAGGATTTTGAGAATTTAGCTTAGAGAACAAGAGTTGAGCTTTGGCAATTCAGAAAACTGCTGTAATCAACTACTGAGGAGTAACATGCACTCAAATTTAGTAAATGTAACATAAGGGATTTATTTATATATTGTGCACCTCCATCAACTAAAGTAACTTACATACCAGATACATTAATCATTAATGTACACCTCGGTATGTGTGACAAAAATTTGAACCATCACAGTTTCATGAATAATCCATGGCAATGAAGAGTCTCACACTTTACATTTCCTACTTTTCCTTCATACATTTTGATTTCTTGTAAAAGAAAGTTTATCACATCTGTTCACATTGTTTCTTATATATATATATAGAATAATGCAGAAAACAGAGATTTGAGATCGGAAACTTTTTGTATATGTATGTATGTATGTATATTCACTACAAGTCAAAAGTTTTTATTTTGATTACTTTCTACATTGCAGATACCAACCGAAGACATTAAATATAGGAAGCATATCTTTGCAAAGATATGCAGCAAAGAAAAACATTGATAATAACTGTAAAGATGTCTTATATGGTATCTGTATCTTATATTGTATTGCAACAAAAATGTTATAACTTCTAACATTCAGCAGGTCAAAGCTGGAGAAGTTTTCTGATTTGAAGAAATGGGGGCATGTTGTGTGTGTTTATTCATAGGTTGTGCCCTGGTTTGATAGCTGTGGTTACACCACTACTTGCTCATTTCTGTCTGCATGGTTTTAGCTGCATCAGAGCATGATGAACAGCTTCACTGTGAGAGAGTCTAATTTAAAACTATTTCCGTGATTAGCTTCATCAGCTGCAATGTAACAGTGTGCTTGTTTATTGCAAAATGTATCCAAAATGCTAGAAAAAGAGAGTGTATTTTGACTTTTCTTCCTTTTAAATTCAGAATCTAATTCAAAATCCTTTTGCTCACATACAAGGTTATATAGTGAGGATGATAATAATAATAATAATAATAATAATAATAATAATAATAATAATAATAATAATAATAATAATAATAATAATAATAATAATAATAATAACAATAAGCAGGCCCCATCTTACTTTAAAGTCAAGTTAACTGGCTTTATTGTCATTCCAACCATGTGCAGTGGTACACAGTGAAATTAGACAGTGTTCCTCCAAGACTATGGTGCTACAAATGACATTTAAAACAGACAATCAAAACAGGACAACATAAAGTGCATTGTGCAAAAATTGCAAAAAAAAAACCCCAAAACAAAGACAGTGCCTCAGCAGAGAGAACAGAACAATACAGACACAAGACAATGCAGACACGACCGTGCAACAGAAAAGTGCAGCAATGACAGTAACTTGATGTATGAAGGTGTGTTTGTGTGTATGAGCCTGTGCAGATAAGTGCTTGGTAGTGACGTGTATGAAGGTATTTGTGTGTGTGTCAAGTCCAGTGTTCAGGAGTCTGATGGCTTGGGGAAAAAACTATCTCGCAGTATGGCAGTGAGGGCCCAAATGCTCTGGTACCTCTTGCCAGAAGGCAGCAGGGTGAAGAGTGTGTGTGTGATGCGTGGGGGTCCTCCACAATGCTGGTGTCTATGATGGAGGGAAGAGAAGCTCCAATGATCTTCTAAGCTGTTCTTACTATCCGTTGTAGGGTATTGTGATCCAATACGGTACAGTTACCATACCAGACAGTGATGCAGCTGCTCAGGACGCTCTCAATAGTCCCTCTGTAGAAGGTGGTGAGAATTGATGGTGGGAGATGGGCTTCTCTCAGCTTCAACAGGAAGTAAAGACACTGTTGGGCCTTCGTACTTATGGAGCTGGTGTTGATGAACCAAGAAAGGTAATCTGCCAGGTGAACACCAAGGAATTTGGTGCTCTTGACAACCTCCACCGAGGATCAATCAATATTCAGTGGACAGTGATCTCTCTGTGCTCTCCTGAAGTTGACAATTATGTCTTTGTTTTGCCCATGTTCAGAGACAGATTGTTGACTCCACGCCAGACCTCATAGTACCATATCACCCCATAAGAACACTTCACTCTCAAACTGCTGGTTTACTTGTAGTTCCTATACTATTGAAAAGTAGGAAGGTTAGGAATCAGGTCAGGGCTGGAATACACAGCTGGAACGTGTATTACTGCTGGAAGCATCTATCTATTGGATTCCATCTACAACCCGGCGCGTTCATGAGGAACGCCTCGGGACGTGACAAATCATCGGTATATTATGCGGACCAAGTGAGAACAGGCTCGAATACAATGGCTGAGATGGACATCGCCGTTCTGCCTATTTCCTTTGTGGCTAAAGATCAGTGACATACACCTTATAAGTTGCTTTTAATTTAAAGATCACAACTCTTTCGAATGATATATGGGTAGTTAACATTTGTACATGTACATTTTCATCAACTCTTTCTCACCTTGAGCCTCATCTCTTGAACTGAACTCAGGGCTCAAACACAATAACATACATAAACATGTTTATTTATTCCAGATATTGTTGCAGTCACTTATTGTCAGCAGATTAGACGTGTGACCTTCCCGTCTTTGGACAGTTGATAACAAGCCGACTAAACAACAGCAACTGGTTATAAGGTAACATTATGCCAGCTAATGTTAGGCTCAGGTGTCCTAGAAATCATACTTTCCCTCTGATAAACACTTTTATTACAATCTTCAATCATATCAGAGTTTTTTAGGTAATTGAATTGGGTAGGATCAAGACGTTTACATGTAGTGGTGAGATTTTAAAGCATCAACATTGGAGCTGGCAGCTCTGTAAAATGATATGAAAAATATAAAATTGAACTTGTCAGTTTGTCCCAAAAAGTTTCAGTGGGAGAAACATGTGAAAGTGAAAAAACGATAAGCCATATCATTTTTTGATTGGTTGACATGGTACATTCTTCCACCAAAACGACGGGCCGTTTTTGTTTTTTTTGGGGGGGGGGGGGGGGCATCGTGGCTTAAGACTTGGCAGTTCGCCTTGCAATCAGAAGGTTGCTGGTTCGAACCCCGGCTCCGAAAGTCTCGGTTGTTGTGTCCTTGAGCAAGACACTTCACCCGTTGCCTACTGGTGGTGGTCAGCGGGCCCCGTGGCGCCAGTGTCCGGCAGCCTCGCCTCTGTCAGTGCGCCCCAGGGCAGCTGTGGGTACAATGGTAGTGTAAAGCGCTTTGGGGTCCATAGGGACTGAGTAAAGCGCTATTCAAATACAGACCATTAACCATAAGCAGAGAGTGCTTGCTAGCGCTCTTAGACAGTAAACGTGATGAAACTATTGAAGAAAAAATGCGGTGTATATATTGTTTATCATGACTCTGGTTTTACATGGCCATATCAACACAATTTAAAAGCTGGTATAGATCACCTTGTTGCTTTGTCATCTTAAAGTGGTCATGTGATTGGCTTACCACGACTATATTCTTCTTCAGCCAAACAGTGGCACTCATGCAATTATTTTCCCCCTTAGCTACAGGTATTGTGCCAAAAAGTGATTTGTCTACCAGAAAGTGATTGCTGTCCGCAGGAGCGCGCACAGCTACTTAAAGCTGTAGCACCCAGATTACTTACATAGACAGCTTCTTCCATGCAACTGATATAAGGTGCATTAAGCTGAACACAGCTTCAACCGCGCCGCATTTTCTTGTTAGTAACGGTAACAGCGTTGTAACGATAGGAACAGTAATTAGTTAGATTACTCGTTACTGAAAAAAGTAACGCCGTTAGTAACACCGTTACTTGTAACGCCGTTATTCCCATCACTGGTAACCATCTCCTCATGTCTCCTTGCATCAGTGATCTCAGCTCCCTAGTCTTTCTAGTTTTTTTTTTTCCAAGTATAGGTTTTGGTTACATTTATTTCGGTTCCCTGTTACATTCTTGCATTTTGTATTTGCTTCTCAGCCAAATAAATGGCTCATTTTGAGTTTAACCTCACCTTCCAGAAAGTGTGTATTTTCATATTATGACAACTCACCCTCGTCTTCTAAGTTGGATTCTGTTAAATTCAATTTTAAATTTAAATTCAATCACATATCATAGCACCAAATCATAATAATTGCTTTATATTGTAAAGAAATACCTGAGGATACAAGATTGTGTTCAGCTGTCTGTTTTAAAAAGTCAGGTAAAGTTAAGACAATACTGTTCTCCACCAAGATACCTGATGTAGCACCACTTTCTGCTTAACAAGCTCATCATCAGATTTTAATGACATGTAGAATTCTCAAAACTCTAAGCACAAAAGAAAAGCTTCCAACTAAACCCACAAAACCTCAGAAAGTTCCGGCCAATGTGTCAAACCAATGAAAGCAGTTATAGCGTGCTCACAGCCACACAATGTTATCATGTCATGGGTGTGTAATTATTACACATTTAAATCCCTGAAAACCGACAGTTAGGGGATGCAATATGTTTATAACAAGAACAAAAAATGGATTTCCCACCGGCTTCTCACTCAATCTACAGAAACATGAATATCCTGAATATCCTGAAGAATATACTACATATATATGTAGTATATTCACTACCAGTCTTTTTTTTTTTACTACTTTCTGCATTGTAGATACAAACTGAAGACATCAAATATATACAGTGGGGCAAAAAAGTATTTAGTCAGCCACCAATTGTGCAAGTTCCCCCACTTAAAATGATGACAGAGGTCAGTAATTTGCACCAGAGGTACACTTCAACTGTGAGAGACAGAATGTGAAAAAAAAATCCATGAATTCACATGGTAGGATTTGTAAAGAATTTATTCGTAAATCAGGGTGGAAAATAAGTATTTGGTCACCTCAAACAAGGAAAATCTCTGGCTCTCACAGACCTGTAACGTCTCCTGTAAGAAGCTTTTCTGTCCCCCACTCGTTACCTGTATGAATGGCACCTGTTTGAACTCATCATCTGTATAAAAGACACCTGTCCACAGCCTCAAACAGTCAGACTCCAAACTCCGCCATGGCCAAGACCAAAGAGCTTTCGAAGGACACCAGGAAAAGTATTGTAGACCTGCACCAGACTGGGAAGAGTGAATCTACAATAGGCAAGCAGCTTGGTGTGAAAAAATCAACTATGGGAGCAATCATCAGAAAATGGAAGACATACAAGACCACTGATAATCTCCCTCGATCTGGGGCTCCACGCAAGATCTCATCCCGTGGGGTCAAAATGATCATGAGAACGGTGAGCAAAGATCCCAGAACCACACGGGGGGACCTGGTGAATGACCTGCAGAGAGCTGGGACCAAAGTAACAAAGGTCACCATCAGTAACACACTACAACGGCAGGGAATCAAATCCCGCAGTGCCAGACGTGTTCCGCTGCTGAAGCCAGTGCATGTCCAGGCCCGTCTGAAGTTTGCCAGAGAGCACATGGATGATACAGCAGAGGATTGGGAGAATGTCATGTGGTCAGATGAAACCAAAGTAGAACTTTTTGGTATAAACTCAACTCGTCGTGTTTGGAGGAAGAAGAATACTGAGTTGCATCCCAAGAACACCATAGCTACTGTGAAGCATGGGGGTGGAAACATCATGCTATGGGGCTGTTTTTCTGCCAAGGGGACAGGACGACTGATCCGTGTTAAGGACAGAATGAATGGGGCCATGTATCGTGAGATTTTGAGCCAAAACCTCCTTCCATCAGTGAGAACTTTGAAGATGAAACGAGGCTGGGTCTTCCAACATGACAATGATCCAAAACACACCGCCCGGGCAACAAAGGAGTGGCTCCGTAAGAAGCATTTGAAAGTCCTGGAGTGGCCTAGCCAGTCTCCAGACCTCAACCCCATAGAAAATCTGTGGCGGGAGTTGAAAGTCCGTGTTGCTCGGCGACAGCCCCAAAACATCACTGCTCTCGAGAAGATCTGCATGGAGGAATGGGCCAAAATACCAGCTGCTGTGTGTGCAAACCTGGTAAAGACCTATAGTAAACGTTTGACCTCTGTTATTGCCAACAAAGGTTATGTTACAAAGTATTGAGTTGTATTTTTGTTATTGACCAAATACTTATTTTCCACCCTGATTTACGAATAAATTCTTTACAAATCCTACCATGTGGATTCATGGATTTTTTTTTCACATTCTGTCTCTCACAGTTGAAGTGTACCTCTGGTGCAAATTACTGACCTCTGTCATCATTTTAGGTGGGGGAACTTGCACAATCGGTGGCTGACTAAATACTTTTTTGCCCCACTGTAAAGCAAGATATATTCAAAGATATGTGGCAAAGAAAATTGATAAATAACTCTTATATTGTATCTGTTACATCAGCTGTCCCCAACCCCCGGGCCTCGGACCGGTACCGGTCCGTGAGTCGTTTGGTACCGGGCCGCGAGAGTTGAGGCTCAGGTGTGAAATGTATGGTTTTCAGGGTTTTTATCGGTTTTCAGCGTTATTTTGTTACCGTTTTTATCGTTAACTCGGTTTTCCTGGGTCTTTTCACGTGTGTTATGAATAAATCTTCTTTTTTTTCGGTACCGGTACTAGTTTTATTTTGTTGTATTTATCCGCGACACCTTAAAGGCCGGTCCGTGAAAATATTGTCGGGCATAAACCGGTCCGTGGCGCAAAAAAGGTTGGAGACCGCTATGTTACATCACAAAAATGTTACAATTTGTAACACTGAGCAGGTCAAAGCTGGACAAGTTTTTTGATCTGAAGAAATGAAGGCATGTTGTGTGTGTTTATTCATAGGTTGTGCCCTGTTTTGATAGCTGTGGTCACACCACAGATAAAGTTTATTTGTTCATTTCTGTCTGCATGATTTTGGCAGCAGCAGACAAAATTGAACTTGTCGTTTTGTCCCAGAAATTTGATTCTGTTCATTAGTGTTTTCAGTGGGACAAACATTTTGTCACTCATCAATGACTGAAACTAGCAGCACTGACGAACAATGGGCTGGGAGGCCAGTTTCTTGACCATTAATGTGCAAACTGTCATGAATTCTGAATCAGGAGCTCGAGCTTGCACTCTGCTGCATGGGCTCCTACACCCTCTCCTCTTGGAGTTCTCAGTTGCCATGGATTGAGTATGTACATAACTGTCTCACCTCCTGAGCTACAGGTCTTTCTCCTTATCAGGTTTCCCTGGGATGCCAACCACTGTTGTTCCCAGAAGTGGCCATTTCTTCAGTTCTATGTGGCTAGAACTGAAGAAAACTTGGAACCTGACCAGAGTCTGTCCTACCGCTGAAAGACCTCAGCTCCTTGCTATGTGCAAGGTGAGAATGTGTGGTTGTCCTCTAGAGCTATTCCTCTGAAATGCCTGTCTAGAAAGTTAGCTTTACTCAACTTTACTCCTTTTGGAACTATATGATTAACTCTGTGCTCCTTTTTTAAAGTGCTCACTCTTCCTGCGACAACTGCTTCCTGCTCTGGCTTTCCCCGTGACCGTGTTGTTACAAATTCTTGTTGTCACTAAAACTTTTGAACTCCTAGTTGCTTTCCTCGAGTCTGCTTTTGAGTCCAGCTTTTTGTTACAGCCATAAGAGGCTCAAGTACTGACAGTGTGCGTTAATAAAAAACAAAACAAAAAGAAATTGTTAGGCTCTCCACATGAGCTCTTAGACTAATGTCAGTCTGTGGCTGTTCTAGATATTTGTAGAACAATTACCAAAAAAAGTAGCCACAACATGCTCCAAATCATAACCTCAGCCCACCCACTACTTCCCTCAAAATTTCCAGGTATATGTTCCTCTTGTTCTTACTCTCATCTTCAAAGCTTACAGAATCAGAGGAAAGGTAAGAAAAACCTTTTGTAATAATGAACATCTTAAGCACAGTCAGTTCTTTGTGAACTTATGATACTGGTTAGTTAGTTTCATCATCAGTAAGCTGCTGTGAGTTAGTTGAAGGAAAACTGTACTTTCCTCAAGACAAACATGATCTAGATGTGTGATAATTATCATTGCTGTCAGCACAGTGAGGATAAAGGAAGCTACAGTTTAGCCTTTTAAACTCATTTTAGCGACTATTCTTTCATACACTAATCTGCATTAGCTTACAGTTCGATAAATGTTAGCTGATGGGTTTTATGTGTAACATGTAATGCACTACAACTGAAAATACCCTTTACATGATAGAATCTTAGACACGGTAGCCAATGAAACTTTGCTTTGTTTGCACTATAAATGAATTCAGATAGCAGCTTGCAACGTGAGAATGAGTCAAGACATAAACTGCATGCCAAATTTAGGATTTGTTAGAAACACCAAGCCTCTCCTGTCCCTGTTTAGTATGCTTGATTGAACCTGAAGTTAGCTAAACTCTCATAACTGTAAAGGAACTAAAAATGCATTTTACAATTGGACTAGCATTTATGTAGCAATTTTCAAGTCTTGTGCACAGTGCTCACCATGTTTTAAATCACATCTTTATTTAGCTCATATTCACATCTACAGCTACAGCATTTTCAGTATACAGCTAATTTATAATCATCATTTAACCTAATATGCATGTCTTTGGAGAAAAAGGGGTGGTAGTGTAAATAGAGTTTAGGCCCATATGTTGCAGTCAACAAGTCTGGGAAGGTTTATTTGGACAGACAAGACTAAAGTGGAGATGTTTACTCGTTGTGCACAACATCATGTTGGTTGAAAAATTGAACCTAGCGTTTAAGCCCAAACACCTCATACCTGCTATCAAACACAGGGGTGGAAGTATAACGATGGGGCTTGCTTTGCAGTCACAGGACAGCTAAATCCTAACTCAAACTTATTGAATTATATTTTTGTCATAACAAATCTGCAAGCAAAAACACAATCCGAGCAAATAATTTTACTTCATGGGCGCAATTAAATTCCTCATGCATAGAACTCGGCAGCTGCACACACAAAGAAGCCAAGATTCGTGCACGAGTGTCTGCTTTGGACGCCCTGCTGAAGTTTGATATGGCAAGGCAATAGTGCCGTAACTTGGCACTTACACTACCTACCTACCTGGTTGAAGAAATTATATAAAAATTGCAGTTTAATGAGTCAGAACAATGTAAAAAATTGCGGGGATCTCAACAGAACGCTGTATTTTACACCAGTGAATGGTGTTTAAAAGCCTGTTTTCAGCAAGATGTTTCAAAACGGTTCGGATGGGGCAACAAAAGGCCGGAAAAACAAGTGGTGCTAAAAAGAAATAGCTCGAGGGACATTTTAAAAGTAACTGGGTTACTTGGCAACAGGTCAGTAACATGATTAGGTATTTAAAGAGCAACTTAGAGAAACAGAGTTGCTCTGAAGGAAAGGTGGGCAATTTGTTTGCTCAGCAAAAACGTCCATTAACAAATTGTGTAACAATTTCAGAATAATGTTCTTCACTGTAAAGCTGTGAAGACTTGAAATATTTCATCATCTAGAGTCATCAAAATCTATATCATCAAAACGTTCAGAGACTCTGGAGAAATCTCTTTGTGGAAACAACGAGGCTGAAAGTCATGATGTTGGTGATCTTTAAGCCCTCAGAGGAAACTGCATTAAAAACAGACATGATTCTGTCATGGAAATCAGTGCATTTCCTCTATCAATTGGGGCAAAAGATCTGAATCACTCTTTATAGAAGTACGTGGTGCAGTGGGTTGCCAGAAATATCAGTGATGGATGGCAGTTTGTTCAATCACTTCCTGCTGCCAATCACAGAGCTAGCTTTCCTGAGCAGTTTTTCTATGGAGTTAAATCAGGGCCATAATGTTTGTGTAGTTAAAAGAAAAATTTGAAATCGAAAACATGTAAACTGAAAGCAAAAGTCACATTTTTAGAGTGAACTTTGAAAAAGAAAGAGTTGTATTTAAAATAAAATCAAACGTTTTGAATATTTGTATTAACTGAAAACCCAATGGTTCTTTTATCTATAATTTCTCTGAGTAAACTTTATTTAAAAATTTTCAGTAATCTTTTTTTCATTATTATTATTTTTAAAAAATCTATTCAGTCTCAGATTACATTTTTTCAGATTCAGATCTTTTAAATTAATGTACAAAAAAAAAATTCTTCGGGTTCGGATTTTTCTCTCAGCTTCAATTTTTTTTTTTCACTTTCAGATCTCTATTTTTCAGTTACAGACTTTTGGCCCTGTTTTGGCCTGGTGGGCGTGGCTACACAGAGAGGGGCGGGGAATCATGAGTGACAGCAGACCGCTACAGGCTCAAGATGGTCCATTTTTCATGTTGCCTTCAGGAAACCTGGGAATGAACATAATTTATCAAACACCTCCTGCACTGTATTATTTGATAATGTTTAGAAAACATGTCATGCATAACTGCTAAAAGTCAGTTACTAAAGCTCTTTCAAGCAGTAATGTGTACAAATTACGCCGTAACTGATCAATTATGAGACGTTTTCCCAGCCACTACGTGAGAAGTGGTCATTTCCCATGCTCTCAAAGTAGCGCGCATTGTATCGGGTGGGGGCTGCTGTTAACTTGTCCCTCAGTGAACGATGGCGTCGTCTTCCAACAACACTGCTGGTGCGAACAATCAGGTGAGTGTTTAAGTTTGGAACAATTACACTGCAGTCTGTGAATACTACGAATTTAAGAAGTGGCTATTGTTACGGTTAATTTTTCGGCTATTCTGTTTTTTTATTTTATAAAGTTTTTTGCTGAAATGCTAGCTCAACAGAACCAGATAATGGATGGATGAGAGTCTTGCAATAAATTGCCATAGCGCAGGTGATGAAGACTGCATCCCAAGCCCGATTAGTTATGGAGTCTTTTAAAATGTTTTCCATATTTTTGGGGAAGGATCAAATTGTTAATATTACTTTACCTTTCGAAGTAAGTTTCAGCCGAAAATGATAGCGAGGCGTTTCTGTTGAGCTAGCATTTCAGCAAAAAACATTATAAAATAAAAAAACAGAATAGCCGAAAAATTAACCGTAACAATAGCCACTTCTTAAATTCGTAGTATTCACAGACTGCAGTGTAATTGTTCCAAACTTAAACACTCACCTGATTGTTCGCACCAGCAGTGTTGTTGGAAGACGACGCCATCGTTCACTGAGGGACAAGTTAACAGCAGCCCCCACCCGATACAATGCGCGCTACTTTGAGAGCATGGGAAATGACCACTTCTCACGTAGTGGCTGGGAAAACGTCTCATAATTGATCAGTTACGGCGTAATTTGTACACATTACTGCTTGAAAGAGCTTTAGTAACTGACTTTTAGCAGTTATGCATGACATGTTTTCTAAACATTATCAAATAATACAGTGCAGGAGGTGTTTGATAAATTATGTTCATTCCCAGGTTTCCTGAAGGCAACATGAAAAATGGACCATCTTGAGCCTGTAGCGGTCTGCTGTCACTCATGATTCCCCGCCCCTCTCTGTGTAGCCACGCCCACCAGGCCAAAACAGGGCCAAAAGTCTGTAACTGAAAAATAGAGATCTGAAAGTGAAAAAAAAAAATTGAAGCTGAGAGAAAAATCCGAACCTGAAGAATTTTTTTTGTACATTAATTTAAAAGATCTGAATCTGAAAAATGTAATCTGAGACTGAATAGATTTTAAAAAATAATAATAATAATGAAAAAAAGAATAATGAAAATTTTTAAATAAAGTTTACTCAGAGAAATTATAGATAAAAGAACCATTGGGTTTTCAGTTAATACAAATATTCAAAACGTTTGATTTTATTTTAAATCCAACTCTTTCTTTTTCAAAGTTCACTCTAAAAATGTGACTTTTGCTTTCAGTTTACATATTTTCGATTCCAAATTTTTCTTTTAACTACACAAACATTATGGCCCTGATTTAACTCCATATTTTTCCAGTGTTTGTGTTGCCAGCTCCAATCTGGCTCCCCAAGAAGACCACAGCAAAGTGCACCGCACTCACCTCAACTGACAGAACATCTCCAATATTCTGGTGAACTCACAAGCTTCCATGCTTGCTCATCCACTTCTTGTATGCAGGTCTGCTAGTTATGTGACGTACAATGCTGTGATGTCACACCCTCTTGTGCTATGTTCCAAATTCATGTAAGACTTCCAGAGTGCTCTGATGACATTGAGAAGGACATCTTCAATTTACAAGGAAAGCAATTATTTTCTGTTCTTGAGATTACTTATTTACATCATAGTTCAGAAAAAGTCACCACATGACCTGTTTAAATTCCACCTCTTTTATTTAGTTGACATGTGGGCGCCCTCCAGAGGCCAATACATATATTATTCATACCGGTCTGATTCAAAAAGGCATTTCTGGTTCAGGTTGTTGCATGTTGAAATATTCTTGAGACGCTGTTAATAATATTGTTAAAATTGAATGCTATTATACAGTAACAGTACTTTAAAAAGAGTAGAACTGTATTTAGATAAAGTTAAGGTCTCCACTTGTGCAGACCGACCACACCAATTCATCCTAGATTCCCTTTGTTGCACAGTGATTATCTATTCTGTAGGAATCTTTAGCACAATCTTTACTTATGTACTAAGGCCACCATGCATTTTAATGAATTTAGAATATTATAAAGCTAACAAAAGACAGAAAGCTTTTTCTGGAAAAAGTAGAGAGCTCAACTTTTATGAATAATAAAGTTGTGCTCTATTTAAAATGATGCCACTTGATAATAGCCTTGAAATTTAATAACAGTGTGTCAAAAATATCATTTTTGCTCCTCCCACAGGCACATGTAAAGCACGCATATGCAGTTTGGAATCAGACCAGCATGAGTCGTGCATTTCTTGGCCTCTGGAGGGCATCGACATGTCAACTAAACAAGAGGGGAATTTAAAAAGTGGTCATGTGCTGGTTTGCACGTTTTCTCTCTCCTGTGGGTTGTGAGTGCAGATAGGAAACCAGTGTTTTTCTACCAGTGTTTTTCTACATGTACAGCACTTCTGTCTCTTTGCAACATATCTGCCTGCCCCCGTGTTCCTGTATTTTAAATGATGTCACACTTCCTTCGGATGTATTTAAGATTTGAACCAAAACACAAAGATGAAAGCAAATTTGAATTTTCTTTTAGAAAACATGGATGCTGTCCTCTCTGCTGAAGACCATCCAGCTTGTTTTAAGCATTAAGTTCAAATCCTGCTTTTCTGATGGTCTGAGGGTGCATTAGTGCCTACGGCACTGGCAACTGGCTCATCTGTAGAGCTGCATCAGTGGTGAAACGTATACACCGATTAACTTTATCTGCTTCAAGTAAAGAGTCGGAGGGAGTGCAGGTCATGTAGACTGTGCGTCAGATATATTCAATTAGCCAAAAAAGCCCAGAGATAAAGTTTTGTGATCTGCAGATCCAGGACTGGAGACCAGAGTGATGGATCTACAGCAGGCATAACTGAAGTTAATCCAGTGGTTAGCTGCACAGAGATAACCGCAAAGCATTAAAAACATAGCAATTACTAGCACACAGCAGCTACAAGTATGTATGTGTGTAACATACTTATAAGAGCCTTTGGTTTACATAGCATGACATCAACAACCACATCAGACACTAGTTCAGACAACTGAGCTCCTTACCAAGGACAGCCTGCCACATCCTTCTCTCCTGTTCACTCCACAGTCTGTCTGTTCAGAGGACCTGAAATATTATATGGATGAAATCTTACAGTCGAAGCTGAACACAGAGTGAGTGGAGCTCTGCAGCCAGATGTGTACAGCTGTTTCATTTAGTGAAGCACATTCACCAACAACAACATGAACACATTCTATATGAGTTCACATTTTTTAAAATTATGTTTACTCAATAGGCTAATAAACAATTTGATCTTTTTCTTAGGGAAGATGTGGGTTTCTCATTATGTTTTTTGTTTTTTTAAAAATCAGTAAAAAATGTTATACTGTACAGCAGATTAATGTGACGGCAATGCAGAGGCTTCAGAACATGCCTTAGAATCCTCTGATTTAAAATATTTCTTCAACATTAAATGAATCCAGTAACAGTTGTCAGTATTCATTACCAATATTTATTAACATTACTTAATTGCCTGTTGATAATTAATTCATCAAACTTTATTTTTCAAGTTGTAAACAAATACATTTTTAAACAGCGTTTCTGTGGCTACCACAGTGTATCTCAGTTCTATGCAGTAACCTGAAGTGTCCCCGCGAAAGCGTAAAACTGTAGTAACGCGTGCAAAGCAGACACTCGCTCGTGCACAATGGCTTCTTTGTTCTTCTTTGTTGGTGCAATTGGTATGAGAAAAATGTCATTCTATACAAACTATCGTGCAACAGGACAATGACTGTAACAGAAAAGAGCTTGACCTAAATGCTGTGGTGAGACCTCTGTATAAATAGACACCTACAAACCTCAATGAAAAGGTGGGCAAAAATTCATGCACAATAAGATATGAGAGTCAAAGTTGTTCAAAGAACAGTGATGGTATGTGCTTAATTTTTCACACAGTGCTTCTGCATTTTTGACGTAGTTATCACTACACAGGGGCAAATATTAATATGTGAAGTGTTTTTGGCCTTCTGATATTGGATTTGCTTAATGTTAAGACCCGAGGCCTGACCTACGAACCAGAATTTGGGCCAACTGAGGAAACTTGAGGTATTATCTGCAGTCTGAATATTGTAAAAGTTATTCACTTCATACTAGGGGAACCACTGGAGACCTAACTTGCTCTGGAGCAGATTATAGTGTAAAATAGAGATCAACAGGTTTGCTTTGAGGCTTCAAATAAGATAGATTTTATTAACATCTATATAAATTTGGCACAAATGCTAAGGAAATTTGTATTGTGTTGATTCTTTTTTGTAACAATGCTTCTTGGTAATAAATATTAAGCGATTGGTAGGCCTGTTTGTTTCCCCTTAAATGGCGCTGCATTTGTAAGGTTGTGAGTAGAGATTGTTGAGATCCAATTGTAATAATGCATAATGATAATACTACTAATAATAATGATAAGACATTTTTATTCATGCTGTCGCTTTGAAATGCTGTGGCACAAAAACTGTTTTGTATTCTAAAGAACAAAACTTCCTGACACAGTAAGATTCTTTTTCTTTTCTTTGGGGGTCCTGTTCTAATTCGTATCACCGCTGGGATTCCTGCCTGCTATGATGGGTCACCGTAATCTAATTGCCAAATAGCATAACTTTATATCATATCATAAAGTCCTGTTCAGTGGCTTCCAATCATCTGTCCCTAATGAAATGGAAGCAGGTTTCCAACTTGGGAGAGGTACTAGGGCTCACTCCACATAATGCTGAAACTTGCATCTAGAAGATCAACAGCAGAGTCGATAGCAGGATGAGCTATTTGGCAGTGGCAGAGACGATTTGGCAGGGTTTTAATGGACCAACCAACATAGTCAACTCAACATAGTCAGATTAAATAAAAAAAATTTAAAAAGTAGAAAGTAAATAAAAAAGGAAATGCAATAATTTGCAAAAAGGATCACATTTCAAAAAAGGTGGGACAAGGGCAAGAAACTGTTGTTTTTAAAGTTTTGTCTGCGTCTGTAGTTTTGGAAACATGAGTGTGAAGTTGGACCATTGGACCACACGTACAATACACGGACGTGGTGACAGCACTTCTTTATTTTACATTCGGTTTTACTGTTTTACAATGGGACACAGACACTCCCGCTCCGCTGTCACGTCCGCTCTCCTCCCCTCTGACTGTCACTGTGAACATAAAGAGTCACAATCACATTCACATCCCCTGTTCACCCCGCCCCTGCGCCGCCCCGGGAGCTCGCAGCATCACCCTTCCTCTGCAGCCGGCCAGAGACCACACCCAAGGCACACAGATATTTTTTGCTCAACAAATTACAATTGTGATGGACCGAGTTGAAAAACAGGAGGAGCCCAGGAATTATTAGAAAAATATAGTTTCCATTTATTTAACCCCCAAAAATTATATTTACAAGACTAATAAATGTTGAGCTCATAAAAGAGGTCAAAGAAACAAAACTGAACTCAGGCAACAACTGCAACCTTAACAACCCAAATGACTGCCCAAACATACATAATTGACCTAAACATGAAATGACATACAAGGGTATATGGCTGATCAGACCATTGTGACACATGAGGGGTAACAAACAAAACACAATCATAAATCACAAACGATGCAGTACAATCTGGTTTGTTAATAAACTAAACACTAAAGAAGAAAATCAAAAACCCCATTAAACCCTAAACTCAAATATTTAATTAAATACAAATACTTTGTTTTTAAAGTAAAGAAAACACACATTCCCCCCTTCAGCAGGAAGTGGTGGTGTGGTCCAATTATCTTCCTTTGTATTTAATGGTTTCAAACCCTGGTTACCATTTTTTGTCCAGCAACGCCCAGGGATGATGGCAGGTAAGAAATAAAAAGACAAAAGTTAGTCAGAAAGCAAAGAAATTAAGTAGTATGAATACATAAGTAAACTAAATGTGCGCGCTTACAAATAGAACAAATGTATCCAAACCAATCAATGAAGTTATTGGCAACTAAAATGTATTACTATGTTCAAAATGAAGAATGAAAATACAAAAGTTACCGACTTTAGAGTGTGGCCACGGGTTTGGCCATCACAACAATATTCCAGTGATGTTAATAATAACATTTTTGGTTTGGCAACATTTTTTACATCAGACATCTTGTAGCCTGATGTAAAAATCCTAGATCCTTGTTACAGCCCAGAGGACCTGGCAAACATGTTAGCCCCTGTGTTACTGAAATACATCAACCTTTTAGGGATGCTATAGACACATGTAAAGTCTGCTGAAGAAATAAACAACGATGAGACAGCTGGAAGCTAGCTAAAACTTTTCATGTTTCCATATATTTTTTGGATACAAGTTAGTTAAATGCAATTCAATCTAGGTGTCAAGGCTGTCTGCAGGCAGGCAGGATAAAGGACCCAATATGCAGATTCGTGGAGGCGGAATCCAAAGTCCACTGCTTTATTGCAGGCCAAGTCACAAAACGGAACAAAACTTAAACTGAACCATGAACGCTGAGAACAGAAACACACAGGCCAATCTGAGGGTACGACACAACACTGACACAAAGAAACATAGGGCTTAAATACACTGAGGAAGTCATCAAGGAATTAGAGACAGGAGGGGAATACAGCTGGGAGGAATGAGACCTAATGAGAAAGGGGGAGGGACGCTAGGTAACGCTGACATAAGACATAACCCTTCAAAATAAAACAGGAAACAATTCACAAAGACGCAGACTAAGAAACACGGACTTTACACAGAGGGAACACACGGGCAAAGGCTAAGCACAGAACTAAACCTTAAACCAGAATAAAGTGAAACATAGATTTATAATAATAATCAACAAAGCACAACAAGAGAATCAGAAAACAATCCATAATGCAAAATTAAACGAAAACATAAGAACTCAGAATCCTGGGTCAAAATGACCCAGAACCGTGACACTAGGATTTTCTTGTCATCCATCCAAGCATCCATCCATCGCCTTCTGTTTGTCTGGGGTCAGGTCATCAGGGCAGCAGCCTAATGGAGGATACCCAGATCTTTCTCTCCCCACCCACCTTCTTCAGCTGATCCGGGGGAACACCAAGACGTCCCCCTGGATCAAGGTGAATGCAGTTTATAAACAGAGTTCATGAGTTTTAAAAGATATACTCATAATTTTAGTGTCAAAGGTTTTTGCAGTGATTTACACTAATAAGGAAATGTAAAAATATCCACACTATGGACAGTAATATCTCAAACCAGCTGTTATCTTTTTCATATTTGATTTCTCCGTACACAGAAGCAACAACCACTATAACCCTTCAATGCGTCTCCATTTCTACCCTCTTTCCTCCAGAAATGGCCGTCTACCAGCAGCCCACCCAGGTAGTGACGGTCACCACCACTAATCTAAACCATGGGACTTGGAGCACTGGCCTCTGTGATTGCTTCAGTGATATGGGCACTTGTAAGTTAATCTAGCAAACTCTATAAACAGTAGTGGTTTTTGCATTAACACTCTCCACAGACTTTTATTCAGAGAGTCTTGAGTATCTGAGGATCTAAAGTTGGGGCTGAAGTCAGCATATAAAACACAGGATGCACAAGCCAGTAATGAAAGGACAACTTATTCAAAGTGAAGTAAACGTGTTTCTGCATATTCTTCTTCTTCCGTCAAGGTTGCTGTGGCCTTTGGTGTTTTCCCTGCATGCAGTGTGATACAGCCAACAAGCACGGCTGTTGTTGCTGCCTCCCAGTCCTGGATGTATGCTGTGTGGTGTCGTCTTTGCTCCGCAAGTCCATCAGAGAGCGCTATGGGATCTATGTAAGGCTGGGAGTGGGGGAGGGTCAAGGTTATTATTGTTAGCTAAAAACTAAACTGAGGAGAGATAACCTATAACAAAGGCCGTGTGAGGTGTTGAGGAACCAGGACACCCTGATAAGAAGTGGGCTCCTGGAACAAGACAGCATAAATGGGTCCTCGCTTACTTGCTAACGGAGATTTGCCACATTAATGCGGTTTTAACTCGCTAACGCTGACAGGACTAATATATATATTAGTCCTGTCAGCGTTAGCGAGTTAATGCGGATTGCCCCGTGCAAGGCGCATTAGCATTAACGTGTTAGCGCCTTGACCCTCCCTCTTAATTATTCAATTATAATTAAAATTTAAATCATCTGCGTACTTAGTTTTCATGAATAGTTGGATGGGCCATTGCTATGAATTGTGCGATTGTGCTTCATTCTTGTCTCTCACTCTTCTCCTCTTCCTCTTCTCCATCCTGCAGGGCTCGTGCTGTGATGACTGGTGTAAAGCATTTTGCTGTTACATGTGTTTCTGGTGCCAGATGCATCGCGAGGTGAAGATCAGAACGGCCTGTAGCTCACCATCTCAATGATGGTCACCACTCAAGTTGTCAGAGGACAGTATGTAACCATTTTGGCGGTTTGTTGGGTGAATATGACAAAGTTATTTGGTATAATTTTAAGATGACACAATAAATATGAAAAGTTGATTTCTGCTTCTACACTATTAGGCACAAACAAAGAATTTAGCCTGACACACAAGCTGCTTTTTCATCGCCACTTTAAGAATTTCTAAGTTCCTGTGCTCGTGTGGTTCAGTGCAATATGTAGAATCAAGATTTTTTTAGCTTTGGCAGCACGTTGGGTATAAAATATAATTGAGAACGTTTGTTTACTCTGGCCAGAAAAATCTGTGTAATTTCACATGCTCACAGTTATTGTAATCTTTCTGAACTTTTGCTGAAATAAAAAAATATTCATCTTTTTTGCTCAGGTTTCTGTCTTGATGTCAAGTCTGAATATTTGAGTCCTTTCCTCTGTGTTAATTAGCATCCCCTCATGTCTCCTCACTCTCAGCTCTCTAATATTTCTAGTATGTTTTTTTTCTAGTATAGGTTTTGGTTAGTTTTTTCGGATCCCCTTTACATTCTTGCATTTTTCATTTGCTCATCGTCCAAATAAATGGTTCATTTTCAGTTTAACCTCACCTTCCAATGAGTGTGCATTTTGGATCATGAACACTCACCTCTTCAAGTTTTGACAACTCACCCTTGACTTCTAAGTTGGATTCAGCTTATTTTAATTTTATTTATCACATATCATAGTGACAGATCATCATAATTGCTTTATATTGTAAAGAAAAGACCCAAGATTGTGTTCAGCTGTGCGTTTCAGTCAGGTAAAGACAATACTGTTCTCCACCAAGATACCCGATCTAGCACCACTCTGCTTAACAAGCTCATCATTAGATTTTAATCACATGTAAACTTCTCACAAAGCACAAAGAAAAAGCTTCCAACTAAACCCACAAAACCTCTGAAAGTTCAGGGAAACCCACGAACCCATGAAAGCAGTTATAGCTGTGCTCACAACCACACAAAGTTATCAGGTCATGGGGGTGTATTTGTTACACATTTAAATCCCTAAAAACTGACAGTTAGGGGATGCAACATGTTTATAACAGCAGCAACAAAATGGATCTCCTAGGGTAGTGATACAGAAACTGTCATTTTTTTTAAAAAATAATGAAAAAATAAATAAGAAATGCAAATGGCCTCATGTCCCAAACATGTTTTATGAGGAATACCTGGAAGGTGAATATATTACAACTTTTCATTTTAAAGATTTTGAAGAAAAACAACATGTGGGGTCATTTTTGACCCCACTAAGGGTTAAACACATAATGTATGATTGGATAAACCTTTAGTAACCAGAAGAAGCATTCAAATAATATATTTTACAAGTCAACTGTGGACTTACGGTCCTTTGTTTTCTTAGCAGTTGTAAAGTGATCTAGAAGAAAAGGGGAGGTGTCACACCGGTTCCTGTATTGTGTAGCATGCTGGGATATTACAATAAAAGTGTATCAAATGAGTGTAAAATGTCGCTGTCTTGTCAAACTGGGTTGATTTTCAGCAGATCACACAGGAATAAGAAACAAACAATCAAACAGTTACAGAGCCAAAAATAACCATGATCGTGGTGGGCATGCACCGTCATAAAAGCACCACTGAAACGGCCCATTATCAGGAAGAGGACGGCGACTGGAGAAAGAGGAACTGCAAGACTGCCGGCGTTTGGAACGAAGCAGGAGTCTCTAATTGCCGCGGCAAGTGGTTGTCGGTATCGCGCGTAGCTGAGCGGCGGCGGCGGCGGCGGCGACAACAACAACGACGACGGCGGTGGCGACGGCTTGTTAAGGATCTCCGGCGGTAATACACAGGAGCTGTGAGCGCACCATTTCCGCACCCAGCGTCCGTTGGCATCGAGCTACAGAGCTGCGCGAAGCGTTCGTTCGTCACGAGCATTTAACTGATTTCAGTTAAATACAAAGCTCTTGTGTGAGCGGCTTTAGACCGACCCGAGCAGCTGATCGCACCGGGCGTCACATCATAACGTGCTACGAAACACATCGTCAGTGTGAGCGCGCGGCTCTGACCACAGCTGGGTTGCTGTAAGGCCATCGCTCCGGGAAGCACCAGCGGAGACCTGCGTACCGCGACCAATAACCAAATACCTGATATCATCATCACTTGGCTCGGTGCTCTGAGAGAAACATGCCAAACTCAACTTTACAGCTGCGTCGATTCGGTGAAAGCAGTAGCCGTGCGCTCTTTCCACTTTCACGGGCTTTCACCTCATTCTTCGGCCTGAGCCGCAGAGTTGTCTTTACCCGTGGACACATTCTCGGCTCGGTAATGCGCGGTATTACGCTCCATTCTCTCACTCTGACCATTCAGCACGGTAATCATGTGATAACCGTCGACATCCAAAGAGACGCAAACACGGGAAATCACACCTTTGCTCTCAGGGCCTGACAGGTGAACGCAAATGACCCAAATATGCTTCAGCGGGAAATCTGCATCGTAACCAAACGCTGTATAACCGGACGTGCACCTCGCCAGCAATCAAACTACTTGGGATGATGCAGTCAGCGATTATCGTCATTGACCAGTTCAGCACCATCGATTCCTCCAGTGCTCCAACTCAAATTAAACGGAAGAAGAAAATGACTCTGTACCGCTGTTTTATGTGTGCTTACATAATAAAGAATTTACACTCTTAGAAAGGATGTGTTAAAAAATGACACAAAAAATGTTTTATTACACTATTAACACATTTTGTGTAAATTTTAACATAACATGTGTAAGAAAATGTGTAAACATTGAAAAAATGTGTAAAATGCTTAACACACTTGATGTGTTGCACAGTTTAACACATTTTGTGTGTTATTTTCAGAATCTAACAACAGGACCTAAAATTAGCAGCTCAGTAATTTGATGCTAGCCCTGTGTTTAGTGAAATAAATTGTAGATTAACAATGTATTATAACTATATTAACTGAATAAATAAAATGTTTAGTTATTGTTTGTTTTCCTTAATCCTTTCCTCATTACTTTCAACAAATAAAACATTTTATAATGTAATGTGGACCAAGGTGTATGGTGTACTAAAATATTGAAAGAGGATTAATTTTTTATTTCTCAATATGTATGGCATACCAATTAATGGCCATGGCTATACTACAAGCATAAGTATCCACAAAGAACAGGCTTAATTTTGACCGTAACATGTGAATACAATTGAAGCAAAAGTAGAAAATGAAATGAGTAAGAACACACATGCTTAAAATTGAAACAAATTCTGCCCAGCAACATGACATACCGGCTGCGGGAAGGGGGCGCTATCTTTCGCGCCAATGAGACAAAGGAGACAAAGATGGAGGTTACGTCGCCTAGTATGTTGTCAGACCTTACAGTAAGTATCATTTACCAGTTTATCTTAATGTACTGAAAATATGCCGGGTTTCTGGAAGAATGTGAATTTATATAAAATATAGGAGTTTAGAGTTTAAGTTAATTACTGCTTAACTATACCTAGCTAACCTTAATGTAACAGTCTTGCTAACATATCCTACTCTTAATTTTATTATTAGTTCTTGGATTTCGTGCCATACTCCATTAGAGTTAATGTGTTTTGGTAGTATTTTTATGTATTACTTTATTCATGTATTTATCTATTTACTTTATTTATGTATTAGAGTATTCAGAAATTGCTCTTAGAACCAGTGTGGTAGTTGGCTAGCGGCTCCGACAGGCATTATGTTGTCTATGAGCAACGCCAGAGTCAGCACCTAACCGTAGCAGTGTTGAGTAAAATGACAATATTGTCGTTAGCTCTGAATATAGCAAATGTAGTTATCACCGCGACCATTCGTTTACTAGCAGAGAATAGGAATAAAGACTGAGTAACTTTAACATGAAATATACCTCATATTGACAGAGATAATTATTTTTTCAAGCAGTTAAAGCAGTTTTTGCATCTAGTATGATTAACTAAAGTATGTGCACATTCTTTTTTAAGGCTTATTGCTGGAAACATGCTCTGATATAGTTTCTTTTTTATGCAGAACTTCTGAGGAAGTAATAGTCAGTGTTATTTAAAAAACCAAACAACAGCAACTTGACCATGCAAATTATCTTACTTATTTAGCCATGTGTTTCATTTTTTCAGCACACATATGACAACTTAGAATCTGTCAAAGTCCTTGTAACCACTTTGATAGATGAGAAAGAAATTTGTAAAAAAAAAAAATTCTTATTGTCAGCAGTGCCACAGACATCAGACATCACTATTAGTCAGGATCAGATTTATTCACCAAGTAGCAACTAGAAGATAAAATCAATTTATTTATTATTCAGAATTTCTTTTAGTCATTGCGTTATAATCACGTAGTTAAGAAACCGCCTTCTTCTGCTGCAGCTTTTTGAGTAAACTCGTGCTTTTATGCTCTGTGGAAATTTGCTGTCATGACTTTGAAGATTATTGCAGAGAGGTAAAGTGTCTGGTGTTGCCTTTACACAGTCTACCATTACCACAGAAGAACAAAGTCAACCCCTGAAGTCACTCAGGAAAGCCCCACAGATTCTTAAGGAGTATGAAACCTGTCGGTGCCATCGAGGAGGCTCCTTGTGAAGACTTGCATTGGGGATTTGGTGGAGAGGTGTGGTTAGTAAGTATTGCACTTTACTGTACTTTGTTAAAATTTTGCAATGAATGTTTTCCTTTAAAAATGTTGAAGTGCACAGAAGTAAAAAAGTTTACCTTTGTTTTCCAGTTACCCTCTTAGTGCAGAGAAGCTAACTGTAGCAAAAAGCATCCTCACCACTTTTCCACCCTTAAGTGGCAGGACAGGGGGAAGGATTTGTAAGTAAATTTAGCATTTTAATAATGTAAATTCCACTACATACTGTAAATTGCACTTGTTCCCACTTACTGTGTATCGTTTAACCTTTATCTAATTATTTATTAGAGCTTTTTTTCTCAGTTAAAATTGCTCAGCTGTTACCCATATACCTCTGTCCTTTCTTCCTCAGGAGCATTATTATGATCCAGTCTCTCATTGTGGATTCCTAGAGACTAAACTGCGCAACCTTAGACGGAATCTCGACCAGGGGCAGAGACATTATAAGAAGCGAAAAGTGACAGATGACTGTGGTGAAGACAAGAAGCTCAGGCGAGAGGATGGGAATACCAGCAGCACAGATGAGTGGGTCACCCAAGTTATTGCGGCCCTCAGCTGAGAACCTTCCAATTATCATGTCAGGCATGGAGGAAACATACACCAGTCTCAGAGCCTGGAATATTCGGAGAGTACCCACGGTTTTTGGACATGCCAAGTCTGGTAAGTTGCTTGGTTCTCTGGTAATGGTTTATGTACTCCTTCTCCACTCAGTTGTGTTTTGCATACAAAGTATATAACAGGAGTGGATACATTTGGAGGTATGTTTATGAGCTCCTAGTGAATATTTTGAAAGTTTTATAACTTCAGAGTTTGATCATTACTCCCTGCGCACTGATTACAATGAGCATCACTTTTCACATGGTCCAAAATCTTAGTCGTACCACCAAATGACTATCTAATAGTAGGGACATCAAATGACAATGCAGAAAGTGCTGCTCGTGGAAGTGAAAACCCTACAAAAAATCACCTAAATCTGTATGAAACTCTGCTTTCAGCAGCACTATTTTCAACAAAAAAGCTCTACAAGACAAACCGCAGATAGACAACATAAGAGATTGTCTGCTAGAAAGTTGAACATCAGCTAAAAAGTCCTAATTTTTTCTCAGGGTCTGATGGGACCCAAATCATAGCTAAAATTAAGGAATAATGGACTTGTATTCAAATACCACTCCAAGTAAATTGTTGTTTCACTGTGTAGGTAAGCTTGATGTGGAATGGGTAACAGAAATGTGATACTGTAAAGTTTGATTTTAGCCATACAGCTACCAAATGGACAGAATGTACTTTTGATTTAATGTATTTAATGCTTCATTTTAAACTTAAACACTTCTTTTATTTCCGTAGGCTGGACTTGGAGTTTGGCAATTTTACAGGAGGAAAGGTGGATCTCTTTTTGCGAAAATGGGAAGCCAGTATCATTCCGAAGCTCAAATCAGTAGCTGCCCTGGAAACAAGAACCCCCCCGCCATGTGTTAACACACCTACTCCCACCAGTTGGTGCCAGTCGTTGCAGCCTTTTTTGCACTGGTATGTATTCAGTAAAGTTCTCACGGTATTTACCTGAGGAAAGCATTTGTCTACACCTCACTGAATACTATCTTTATCTTCCCCCATCTCCAAGCCTGGAACAAGTATTGCATCGCTTTGCAGTGATCCTGAAGCATCATCCACAACACACCAACCCCAGCTGATATGCATCGGTGATCTAAAGAGGGCAACCAGGCAGTACATCATTGTTGCTAAGAATGACAGAGTAACCATTTCTCTGAATGATGGCCTGACGTGTGCTGTGGATAAGCTTTTCAAACTGTACTGGGTATGTAACTTGTCCTATCCAGCACCACTTGGCTCCGTCTTCACCTTCTTTGAGTTTGTCTATGACCTGCCGCTGTCCACCCAAAGGAAAACCAAAGTACTGGAGCTGATTGCACAGATTAAAGGATGCAAGTAAAATGTTCACCTGTCCAAAATGTAGAGAGTCTCTGTTCACAGAGGTGAGAAACCTCATTTGGCATCTTTGTCAAATACACTGCTTATCAGGACTGACCATTTTTATGCCTATGCAGTGGAAAGGTCAGACAATATGAACTGATTGGCTGAAATTTTTGATTTTTGTATTTAAACCCAAGGTACAAAATTGTATAACCTGGATGCTATATTCGCCAAAATGTATGTTTTTCTGTTTGCATGCAACTGCACATTTGTTAAATGTTGACAATTTGTTGAAGATGACAATTGTTACCTTTAAAAATTTTAATTCATGTATTGTCTGGATTATATCAGAACATTATATATATATATTGAAAAAATTGAAAAATTGAAAAAAGGGCAATCATATATATGATTGCCCTTTTTTCAATTTTTTTTGACATTTTAATGATCTAGAGAGATAGAAAGCTAGTCAGATATGAATTTTGTTTGATTTTGTAAAGTAAAAATTGTGATATAGCTTTGGCTAAAATTGAATTTAAAACATTTTAATTGAAAAGATTCTGACAGTTGTTGTTCATTCAGTTTGTAATGATTTATAATATGCCAAATAAAAAATGGAATTCAATAAGTGTATAATATATACCCATCTTTTTTCTCCTTTTTAAAAAAAAATTGAAATGTACACATTTTAACACATCTTTGTGTCAAAATAACACATCTTTGTGTTTACATTTTTTAACACAGAAGATGTGTTAAAGGAGCAGACACATTAATTGTGTTAAAACTGACACATCATGTGTTGTCCCTGATCTGATGCAGCACATGTGTTAAAATTTAACACATGATGTGTCAATTTTAACACATCCCTTCTAAGAGTGTACTTCATTTTCCCAGTTTCAGTCGTTTTGTTTTTTTTGTCGTCTCCACTTTTCACCTGTTGAAACTTTGTCCTGGTTTTTCAATAGCCGTGAAATGACATCCCATAATGCAAGGGCGTAGATTTGGTTTTGGTATTGTTGGGGGCGGATGATTCCACCACCAAACACCTGCCCTGTTTCTTTTTTTCCTTTTCGTTTTTGCTTCTTGATAAAAAAAATTTTAAAAAAAGGAGAAATATACTTGCCTACATGCTATTCTACATGCTTTTAAACCATTTAAAATTACAATTCATAGTTTTATATGTGGATTATATAATGTTAAGTTACTATTAAACAAATGACTAAGTATTTTATACTTTAGTTTACTTCAACCATATTCCATATAAATCAGATATCATACAAAAATAAAAATAGCTTCAAATACAGTCATGACAATAAAAGAATATGACTTTAAGGACTTAACAACATTACTTCATTTATACAATAACATCTCTGATACATTAGCACTAAGGGAACACTGAATGACCTGGTGGTTTTTGTCCATAAAACTACTCATCTAAGATTACAACAAAGTAAAAGATCTCTCAGCAAAATTATGTTAATTAAATTAACATTTTAGGCACTATTGCCCCGATCAAGTCAGTGAGCTGGGATGTTTTACTCTAAACATGAACTACTGTTACAGCAACAGACATGGACTACTGGTGTCCCACACAACAACTCGATGTCCACTATGTGAAGGAGCCAAACACATGCCTTCTCCTCTCATTAACTGAGATGAACTGCTGGCATATTTGTTTTACATGTATACTGTCCAGTCTCTCCTGGTGGACATGGTAACGCGTTATTCATGGTTACATACAATTTTAGACTGATGTGGGCCAAAGCCTAAAACGATGTGCCGGGAGGTTGCTGTTCTTCCCGGCTCAGATATTTGAAGTTTGCACAGCTACATTCTCGCCTGAAAAAATTTTAAAAGTATATTTTGCAACCCAGGAAGAGAGGGACACTGAAATTCGGGATTGTCCAAGAAAAAACGGGAGGGTTGGCATGTATTACCTTGCATAGCCTGTAACGTTATTATGATAGACACATTTTATGAGTGAACTTGACTTTAAGTCACTTACAGGTTTCTTTGAAAAATACTTTATTATATCCAGGTTCTTTTTGCTGCCATCCTCCTCTCCTCCTAGCAGGTCTTCACAATACAGGATTGCCGCTGCTAAAACTAGAGCTCCCCGAAAGGCACAGCCAATCACATTGGCCATATTTGTCACATGATATAGGACTCCAGTACGCAATTTAACTCTTTCTGCACTGCTGGGTGAATGAGACGTTGACAGATCGCTTTTTTAAAAATTATTTCTATCGGTTTGGTTTTTCTTTACTCGAAGAGATCAAATTATTGGTGATGACAATTCAATAATCGCTGGATATTGGTGGGGACATGTCCCTTCCGTCCATGCCAAATCTACTCCCTTGCCATAATGACTGTCTAATGTGCTTCCACACTAAACAGCTAAAGTAAGGGGGGTAAGGGCAGCTTGAAAAACCAGGACCTCATTTCTCTAATCAAATAACTACTTTCATTAGCTGTATTCAGTCTCGAAGCCATGGATTAATCCTCATCAGAAGATCTGAGTGTGAGTTGCTGTGTTTTAGCCTTCAGTGTATAAACTCTCTATGCTACTTTATGCATGTACAGTCTGTACTTCAGACTCAGCACAACAGCGACATCTAGTGGTTTGATACACTTACAGCAGCCCGTTAACTCCACTGGATGAATGATCATTGTCCATTCATGCATTAACTGGAGGTAACTGGAGCTTTCTGCACGTCCAGACTTTGTTTTCGACAAACCCTTTATATTTATTTCCCTTCATAATAGACTATGTGCACGTTAGCATATGCTACTTCCGGTGCGGAAACTCCTGTGGGGAGCTTTGTTTCCGGTGTCCTATTCGCGCCCTGTTTACGGTCCAAAACAAGTTAAGCAAATGAATGAATCAAGCGGCGATTTACATTTCTATAGATGTCTTGGGCATTTACCCAATATGTCTGTAAATGATGTTCATCGACTTGTCGATATTTTTTCCCCGTGCCTCAGAGCAAAAGAGAAAAGGGATTCAAATGTTATAGTTCTCAGTATCTGTAAACAGTGGTCCCTCGTTTATCGCGGGTGTTATCTTCTAAAAATAACCAGCGATAGGTGAAATCAAGTAGCCAATTTTATTTTTTGACAGTGCAAAACGTTTCGTGGACATCATGGACATACAGTACTGCACTTCAGAGTCACACTGCTAGCGATCGATGCAGCGATTCTGTACTGTAAAGGAGAGACGTCACGGGGGAGATCGTCTGCAGTGATCAGGACGCAGGACACAGTGTGATGTAAAAAAAAAAAAGCATGCGAACTTGCACTAAAAAATCTGCGAACCAGCGAGGTGACAGGTGAACCATGTTATAGCGAGGGGCCACTGTAATTTTGAAGGTAAGTCACAACATATCCTTCTTAAATACTAATGTATAGAAACCGTTACCAGCAATCATTCATTTTTTGTGGGGCTTTTTTTCATGGTTTGTTAACACATATCGACATAACGGGGAAACATCTGGTTTGACTATTCTTCACCTGTAGTTTGAATGCTGAGCATTGGCCTGTTTAAATCATAAGACCAGTCAGTATACATTGATGTGCTTCTGAATGTGGACGATGTGTCTTCTGCTGCAGTAATGCAGTTCTGCTTGTGTTGAGTGATGTAAACAACTGATCGATCTGAACTCTTTAAACGTCAAAATTGATCATTAGATTTTTTGTGACACAACAGCGGTGAGTGTTCCCACCTTCTGCTCTTTGTAACTTAACGCGATCTTTCCGTTTTCGAGTTTTGGACATGATTTTGGAGTATATCTTCGCAGTAGCGATTGACCGCAAAGTAAAGCTACCAGAAATGTACAACCCCACATCCGGTCTCAAACCAGGAAGTTAACATTTTCTCGTGCACAGGGTCTATTTTACAGTATTCAGAGCTGTGTCAACATCAGGAGACTGCAGAGATGCGTCATATGCAGAGATCGGCAGTAACGCATTAAAAGTAACGTGTAACTGCGATCCGTTTACAGTTTACAGCCAATCGTGGCTCAAGAGTTGACAGTTCGTCTTGTAATCAGAAGGTTGCCGGTTCGAGCCTTGGCTCGGACAGTCTTGGTCGTCGTGTCTTTGGGCAAGACACTTCACCCGTTGCCTACTGGTGGTGGTCAGAGGGCCTGGTGGCGCCAGTGTTCGGCAACCTCGCCTCGGTCAGTGCGCCCCAGGGCAGCTGTGGAAGCTTGCCATCACCAGTGTGTGAATGGGTGAATGAATGTAGTGTAAAACGCTTTGGGGTCCTTAGGGACTATGTAAAGCGCTATACAAATACAGGCCATTTACCATTTTTCAAGTAATGACTAAAGTAGGAAATTACTATTGCAAGAAAGTAATTTGATTACTGTTACCGTCCCATAAGGACGCTGCATTACTGCGTTACTAAACCGTGATTTCGTTTGTGAGAGTGTCTCATGACAATGGCGTACGAGTGCGATGTCAGTGGTAGCAATGTTTAGACATGTTTAGATCATATGGGCTGTGTCCCAATTAAGAGACCGCACACTTGAAGTACGCATTTTGAGTGCGATTATGTCACTGCCACGCGACGACGGCTGTCCCAATTCGAAGTGTACTTCAAATGCATACTCCAAATGCGCCGTCGGTTTCCCCAAATATCAAGCGTGGTCCAGTGCACGCTTCGTGGTCCCATATATCTCACAATTCATAGCGCGGCGCAGGGTGTGGATAATTTTTCCGCAAAATACAGCAGAAGGGAGCGACTGAAGAGTGAACTGTCGAAAGTAAGTACTGAATATGATGTCACTTATTTATGTGCGAATGTTTAATAATGAGGAACATTAAAACATTACTGTTGGCCACCAGCCGGCAAAGTTATGTGACATTAGTGATGTTTATACTTTCAGCGTTAACTTGGTTTTAAAGCCTTTACTTCAATATGTATATATATATATAGTCGACCTTAATCTTACAGAGAATGTGATGACTTTGTGGATAATTTAAGTCAGTCATATATCCACAAACACAACAGGCTGAAAGTCAGTGATGCTGCTCGGTTTGCAGTCCTGAATATCACGGCACAAGCAGGATCCACTGCACTGTTAATGTTAGCTATGTTATATTGCTGCCTCGTTTCGGTGGTGTCGAGCCAAACAGACTTTAACGTGTGTTTGAACAAGCTGACGGTTCACTCGTTAAGCTGAAAGAAAGATGCTTTAATCACAGGAGTCACACATGTGTCCACTGTACCATCTGGGAACTCTTCTTGTGTAACACTCGTAATAACACAAACACTAAATCCTCCTGTTTGTAGCAGTGTGTACACCTGAGACTGTCACCTGTCTGTCCTGCACTCTCTGTTTCTTTCTCTCTGATTGTGTAATAAAAGTATGAACATGTATTTATAAGTTACACTTGTGTTTGAATCCTGCAGCTTATCACACATTTGATTTCTATGTGTGACAACTGCAAGTGTCCAGAGTGAGGACAGACTGAGGGACCCACTGCTGCACATCATCTGTGAGGCTTTGCAGCCCTGATGATCCACCAGGACACCAGTGTGTGAGGAAGAGGAGGAGGAAGAGCCAGCAGCAGCTGACAGATGGAGAGAATAGACAGACTGTTCCCTGTTTGTGAAGGACTGCTAGAAAAGTTTAAAATCACTAATTGTCTGTCCTGAATCAGTCTTATTAATAATAATAATAATAATGGATTGGATTTATATAGCGCTTTACAATGCCACTATTCATTCACTCTCACACACTGGTGGAGGCAGCTACAGTTGTAGCCACAGCTGCCCTGGGGCAGACTGACAGAAGCGAGGCTGCCATATTGCACCATCGGCCCCTCTGGCCAACACCAGTAGGCAATAGGGTAAAGTGTCTTGCCCAAGGACACAACGACCAGGACAGAGGACAGCCCAGGGATCGAACCGGCAACCTTCCGGTTACAGGTACGCTTCCCAACCCCCTGAGCCACGGTATCAGGTAATGTTCAAATAATTTTATCATTCCAGTGTTTTCAGTGTGGGAGAAAGTACTCAGGGCCTTCAAGTTACACACTATGAAATGCAGCAACAAGTTTAATATTCAGAAACCTAAAGTATGTATCAGCAGCAGAATGGACCTAAAAATTAGTAGCACTGCTGTGTTCGTTGCATGATATTGCTGTAATTGTTTATATGCTTTATATATTCTGAGGTAAGTTGATCTATAGTGTTACATCATATTCTATAAGGATGTTATGTGTTTGTATACTTTCTGCCCAGTTTGACCCATTTAGCAGAAGTCAGCCTGTTTAAGGTGCTGATATCTATTCTGTATGACTTAAAGCAGTTATCAATCAACCAATCTTTATTTATAAAGCACTTTTCATACAGAAATGTATCAAGATTGGAACATGTTGTTGGTCTCAAAGGTACGGTTTTATCTTGGTTTAAATCCTATCTCTCAGAGAGGTCGTTCTCTGTTGCTATGGGGCAACACTCCTCGGCTTCTGCCCCTATTTATTGTGGTGTGCCTCAAGGGTCCGTGCTCGGTCCTGCTCTTTTCTCTTTGTACATGTTGCCGTTGGGATTAATTTTTAGAAAACATAACATCTCCTTTCACTGTTATGCCGATGATATCCAGATTTATTTACCTTTGAAATCCGATGTGACTGCTTCTTTGCAACCTCTGTTCAACTGTTTGCATGAAGTAAAAATTTGGTTATCACATAATTTTCTTACATTGAACGAGAATAAGACCGAAATCATAGTCTTTGGTAGTCACACTCCGCTAGACCAGTTAGCTGACGCCCTAGGCCCTCTCGCTAGCCATCTTTCGTCCACTGTAAGAAACCTCGGAGTGTTCCTGGATGGCTCTTTTAAACTCGAGAAACAGGTGTCCACTGTGGTAAAAAACAGCTTTTACCAGTTGCGTCAGATTTCTAAAGCAAAGCCGTTCCTTCCTTTAAAAGATCTTGAAAAGCTTATCCACGCATTTATTACATCCAGATTGGACTACTGTAACTCCCTCTACTCGGGCCTCCAACACTCCTCTCTTTGCCGGCTCCAGTTAATTCAAAATGCAGCTGCGCGTCTTTTAACAGGTACGAGAATTCATGAACACATAACTCCAATTTTAGCCAAATTACATTGGCTCCCTGTTAAATATCGTATAGATTTTAAAATTCTTTTGTTCACTTTTAATATTTTGAATAATTTAGCGCCCAGTTATCTTTCTGATTTACTCCATTCATACAATCCCAACAGGGCACTTAGATCATCCAACCATAGGCTCCTAGCACAACCTAGGACTCGAATGAAGTCGAGAGGCGACCGGGCCTTTGCATCCGTGGCACCCAGACTCTGGAATAACCTCCCCGTTCATATTCGCACTGCCGAGTCTATCCAGTCTTTTAAATTACGTCTTAAAACTTATTTTTTTACTTTGGCCTTTGATTCTGTCTAGTTGGCTGTTTTAGCTTGTTGCGTTGTTACCTATTGTTTGTTGTCCTCTTCTATTGTTTGTTTTAACTGTCTCATGTTTTTATTGACTGTGAAGCACTATGGTCAACACTGTTGTTTTAATATGTGCTATATAAATAAATTTTGATTTGATTTGATTTGATTTGAAATGTAGCACAAAGTGCTTTACATGGTTAAAAGCACCTCACCCCGCCCTCCAACTCACTCCCCACACTCTCATTAACATAAACGGGTGAGTGGGCGTTAAGGTGTCTGGGAAGGGATCTCAAAACGCCCACTCACATCCTGAGCCATCTGATCTCAGGAATTCGCATGATAAGGTGGGGCCAGGTTTCACAATGAACTCACCCGAAACTCTGGCTGATTGGGACCCACACCCAGTTTCACACCTTGGCTCAGGCGATTAGAGGATCATCAGGGGTCCTTTTGTCCCTCTGTGGGGGGTCACTCCCACTGGGTTTATATCTGGGACTCTCCACCATTTGACCTTAGAACTGAAGAAGCTTCTCGGATGAGAGGTGAAACGTCTTCAAGCAACTTAAAGAAGTCCAGACGCTTTTCTTTCCAAGCTCCTTTGACTACGATGACCTGGATGACTGAGAACCTTCACAGACAAATATAAAATAAAATCAATAAATATTAGGTAAAACCTAATTTAATAATATAAATAGAATAACAGGATAAATAAGCATAAAATAAATAAACATTAGGTGAAAGCTAAATTAAAAAGGTGGGTCTTGAGCCTGTTCTTAAAAACATGTACGTTCTCTGCGGCCCTGAGCTCCTCCGGCAGGCTGGAGGACCATACCACTGAAAAGCTGCCTCTCCGTGAGTATGTGTCCTGACTTTATGAACAATCAAAAGGCCAGTACCAGAGGACCTCAGGGCCCGTACGGTTCATATGGTAAAAGCAGATCTGAGAGATAAGAAGGCCCAAGACCATTAAGACATTTAAAAACCAATAAAAGAACTTTAAAATCGATCCTGAAACACACGGGGAGCCAGTGCAGCGATTCTAAAACCAGTGTAATGTGGGCCCGCCCTCTGGTCTTCGTCAGCACACGAGCTGCAGAGTTTTGTAAAAGTTGTAAAGGTGAATTATTATTTTTGGGGAGACCAGAGAGCAGGGCATTGCAGTAATCAATGCGACTGGTAATAAAAGCATGCATCAGCATCTCCGTGTTGGCCCGAGAGAGAATAGGGCGGACTCTGGCTATATTTTTTTAGATGATAAAATCCAATTTTGGTTACATGTTTAATATGTGGGATAAAACCAAGCTCAGAGTCAAAAATAACACCCAGGTTTTTCACTTGTAGCGAAGGACATAGTGAAAATGCCTCTAATTTAGACAAGAGTTTCTCTCTCTGAGCCTCAGGACCGACGATTAAAACTTCAGTTTTGTCCTGGTTAAGCTGTAAAAAGTTTTCTACCATCCAAGATCTTATATCTAAAATACAGTTAAAAAGGGCATCCATTGGTCTGGTGTCATCAGGAGACACAGAGATGTACAGCTGCGTGTCATCAGCGTAACTGTGGAAGTTCACTCCATGCCTCCTGATGACACCACCGAGAGGCAACATATACAAATTAAAAAGTACAGGGCCTAGAACCGACCCTTGAGGCACACCACATGTCATTTTATGGATCTTAGAGGAGCATGTATCCATACTCACCATAAAAGATCTGTCAGAGAGATAGGAAGTGAACCAGTTGTGTACAGCACCAGAGAGGCCCACCATGTGTTTCAGTCTGTTTAAAAGAATAGCGTGGTCTACTGTATCAAAGGCTGCGCTTAGATCCAGTAGCACCAGGACTGAGAGCTTTTGGGCGTCCCAGTTACATCTAAGATCATTTAAAACCTTTAGGAGAGCAGTCTCTGTGCTGTAGTTCACCCTAAATCCAGACTGGAATATCTCCAGGATCTGTCTATCATTGAGAAAATCAGTAATCTGAGTAAAAACAAGTTTTTCTAAGACTTTACTTAAAAATGGTAAGTTGGATACAGGTCTGTAGTTATTAAAATCATTACAATCCAAATTGCTCTTCTTCAGAAGGGGCCTCACCACCGCCGTTTTAAAGGCAGCAGGGAAGACACCCAACTGAAGAGAGCAATTCATCATGTATAAAAGCTCAGCCTCAAAAAATCCATAAAGTGTTTTAAAGAGTGAAGAAGGGATTGGATCTAAAAGACATGTGGTGGGTCTCACTGTGGAGAAAACTTTCTGAAGGTTCTCAGCATTAACCAGGACAAAGCTGTCCAGTGTCTCCTCAGGTACAATCGAGCCCTCAGATGTGTTTAAAATCATATCGCGATTAGATAAAATATCAGATCTGATGGCGCTGATTTTTCCCCTGAAGTGGTCTGCAAACTGCTCACAGAGCGAGTCTGTGGGGGTTCTTTTGGAGCTGTTAAAATCAGGGTTAAATAAATGATCTATGGTGGAAAAGAGGACCTTGGGATTATTTTTGTTATTACTGATTATTTTGGTGAAGTATGAATTTCTTGAGTTCCTTAATGTATTATTGTACATTTTAAGTTGCTCGCAAAATATTTGATGGTTGATTGCATTTTTATTTTTCCTCCATCTCCTTTCTGCTGCCCTGCAATTTCTTTTGAGTTTTTTGACTTCTTCGTTTCTCCAGGGTGATGCATGTTTTACGTTAATCTTTTTGGTGGTGAGTGGAGCAACGGAGTCAAGGCTTTTCTTCAGTTTGCTGTTAAAATAACTAAAAATCAAATCGCAGGGTGCAGGTAAAATCACAGGGGGGCATTTGACTAAAACCCTGGTAAAATTTGCAGCCACTTCAGAGGTTAGATAGCGCCTCCTCACAGTTCGCACCGAGGTCTTCCGCTGAATAAAACCGGTGATGTTAAAAAACACACAGTAGTGGTCAGAGACAGCCAAGTCAACAACAGAGGACACGCTGGTGGACAGCCCATGGGTGATGACCAGGTCCAGAGTGTGTCCTCTGTTGTGAGTCGGCTGCGTGACGTGCTGGGTAAAATCCAAACAGTGAAGAATGTTTAAGAATTCTTTTGCTGCAGGGTCAGATGGATTATCTATGTGCAGGTTAAAATCACCGGTTAAAATTATCATATTATAGTTTGAATGTATGTTTGTTAAAAATTCTGAGAATTCCTTGATAAAAGCAGCGCTGTCTTTAGGTGGTCTATAAATTGTGACAGATAAAACTGGAGGGCTGCTGAAAACAATAGTGTGGAATTCGAAAGTGGTAAATTGGTCAAATAAAATGTGTTTGGTGGTGAGTGTGTTGTTGGTTAAAGATGCAGTCCCACCACCTCTCTTACCACTTCTAATAGAAAAAGAGAAATTAAAATTTGGTGGGGAGGCCTCAGTGAGAACAACTGGTGCATCTGAGCCCAGCCATGTTTCAGTTAAAAATAAACAGTCACATTTATTATCTAAAATTAAATCATTAATAATAAAAGACTTGTTCAACAGAGAGTGGACATTTAAAAGTGCCATACTGATCGAGACCGGTGGACAGTAGAGTTCAATGGATGTTGACATTTTTGAAGGGGCCGGAGGTTATTAATGTTTTTGGAGTTACTGGATTTAATAATAATTCTGTCGCTCTCTGTTTGTGATTATGACGGGTTTTGTGTTGACTGTGGGAGAGAGAGGTCTGAGTCCAGAGTTTTGTGTATTACTGTTAAAAGTGGAGCAAATATAGGAGCTGGGACCAGGGGGACATCAGTCAGTAACTGACATCAGTCAGTAACTGACATCAGTCAGTTATGACATGGTCTGATTTTCTCACCCAATAAAGGAATATTTAATATATCAGTCTACTCTTCATTCTATCAGAAACAGTTTTCACAGCTCGTACATTTTCTTTTTACACATATATGTAAGCATTGAGCCAAATGTAATGTAATGCCAACATATTAAACGAACAATATTTGTCTCTTATGTATAATACATCTGTATATACACTGTCAAAGGTACTTGTCTTTGAGTGAAGATTTTAGGTGATAGGAAATATAAATAACTGCAACTTGAATCTTTGACCCAGAGTTCAAGCTGCTGTAATATATCCTGTAATATATATACAGGTCCTTCTCAAAAAATTAGCATATTGTGATAAAGTTTATTATTTTCTGTAATGTACTGATAAACAGTAGACTTTCATATATTTTAGATTCATTACACACAACTGAAGTAGCTCAAGCCTTTCATTGTTTTAATATTGATGATTTTGGCATACAGCTCATGAAAACCCAAAATTCCTATCTCAAAAAATTAGCATATCATGAAAAGGTTCTCTAAACGAGCTATTAACCTAATCATCTGAATCAACGAATTAACTCTAAACACCTGCAAAAGATTCCTGAGGCTTTTAAAAACTCCCAGCCTGGTTCATTACTCAAAACCGCAATCATGGGTAAGACTGCCGACCTGACTGCTGTCCAGAAGGCCATCATTGACACCCTCAAGCAAGAGGGAGACACAGAAAGAAATTTCTGAACAAATAGGCTGTTCCCAGAGTGCTGTATCAAGGCACCTCAGTGGGAAGTCTGTGGGAAGGAAAAAGTGTGGCAGAAAACGCTGCACAACGAGAAGAGGTGACCGGACACTGAGGAAGATTGTGGACAAGGACCGATTCCAGACCTTGGGGGACCTGCAGAAGCAGTGGACTGAGTCTGGAGTAGAAACATCCAGAGCCACCGTGTACAGGCGTGTGCAGGAAATGGACTACAGGTGCCGCATTCCCCAGGTCAAGCCACTTTTGAACCAGAAACAGCGGCAGAAGTGCCTGACCTGGGCTACAGAGAAGCAGCACTGGACTGTTTCTCAGTGGTCCAAAGTACTTTAGCCCGGGTCATTTTTTCAGAACCCTGGGGTCTTTTGGAGTGTAATTTGTTTCATAGTTAGATGCCTGACTGACAACTGTATAAAACAAAAACTGCATATGTGATATATATTTTTTCCTATATGAAGTCATTCTTTTTTTGAACAAAACTCAAAATAGAGCCTATTAATCTTTCAGTCATTTCTACCCTCACTTGATTTCCTTTCGCTGCTCAGCTCTCACACAGTGGCTCAGCTATGCTCCAATCCATCCATATTGTGGCCAATCACATGCGAGGATATGGGATAATATCATTATGTGAAAAACAGAGAACGTGAGAGACGCGAAAGTCAAGTGGAGCGTGCGGCTGTCCTCTCAGTGAGTGAGACAGTAGACAGCGGTGAGGAGGGCTGTGCGAAAGCAAAAACACATAAATATGCCTGACACCCGTAAACGAAGCAGCATCTGGCTGCAGTTTAAAGACTTTTTTGTCTCGGCCTAGGTCTCATCTCGACTTGGTCTTGGTCTTGTCTTGGTCACGGTTGACTACAAGTCATAGGAAAATAATAATAGAAAATAGAATAGAATAGAAAAATAAATAAACAACGTTCCCATACTGTGCTTGGAGTAAATGGGTTGCGCTAAGTATATCAAACCACTAGATGTCGCTGTGGAGCCGAGTCTGAAGCACAAAGCCAACAGAAATTTACTGCACAGTGCAGTCTATTATCTGAAGACTGAAACATTCACGTCCTGCTTCTGCTGAACTAGAAACTAACTTTTAGATTTTGCCAGGATTCCTCATTAGACAAAGAGTTAAAACGTAGACATTTACTTATTTATTAATCTGTCAGCACCCTGTTCAGATCATGTATTGCCTGCCTCTTCATGCAGGCATTAAACCCCTGAAAATGACAGGCTTTACTTGATCTATGTAGGGACACATTCAACACACTCATTGCGTTACTTTACGCCTGGCACTCCACCTTCTTCCTCATACGCTCTGAGTGGAAACTTTAACATCATTGAGAATAAACAAGACAGTATAGAGACCGTGTGAGACAAGCGTCAAAGTAAAGACTGAAATAGGAATATCAACAAAGTGCTTTATTAAAACTGTAAAACAAAAAAGGTTTCTCCTCCCACTCAATCAGTGTTATGGTGCTGTGGGTCTTTGCATTCACCAAGCTCAAAAGTGATTGTTCCTGCTTCTCTGTTTGGAGGCTGACGCAGAACAAGCTCAACCAAATCCTCAGAGTCGCAGAATGACAGGTTATAATGCACGTGACCTAACAGAGAATTGTTCCACAGGTACAGAAAACTCTGCAGCTCAGTCAGAGGGGTGAAGTTAAAATACCATCTGTGGAGAGAAAACAGGCCTCCTGATGTCACTCGGCCACCTTAACAACACACCAAAACAATCTAAGTCAGGGCAGGGGTATCAAACACACGGCTCACCATAGCGTATGAATAAAACTGCCTGGATTGCAACATAAAACAACTCTTCATGCGAGCGTTGTGCACCTTTCAACCGTGATCTGTAAATATATGTGTAGTGACACTGGGCTTAATGAATGTGGGAGAAGAAATCTGTGGAAATTGCACTTTTTCTTCTCCTTAAGACATCTCAGACTGCTCATCGTCTGCTGTCTGAATGGATCGCTCATTAAATGATGAAAACAATTTAACAAGAAAAATACTTCCCTGCTGTTTGCTTCAATTTTAGGGGCAAGACTTGCGCCTGAAGACCGGCTGTGGCCCAGGTGAGCACTTTTGTTGTGGTTGTGATGTGGTGCTTGTGCGTCTTTACACTTGCACTTTAATGTTTGTCTGAAAGTAATGCACTCTGAGTAATTTATTCTCTCTGTCAACAGCTGACTATTATTTTTTATATCAGCTGTGTCCTAACAAAGACCTCACAGTTTTCAGTCTTGCTGTTGTAATGTGCATAGACTTTAGTGTGTGCTTCCGATTTTATGTTTGGGAAATTAGATAAATGGTTACCTAACAAACATAAACATCAATCTTCCCAAACACATGTTTTCTATTCAAAAAAGAAGGAAAATGTAGTATTGTGTATAGTATACTTGTAGCTAAGATGGGGAAAGAACATGGAGTTATTCTTTCATCATGTGATCTAACATCTATTTACTTCTACTTATCAAGTTCAGTGGGGTAGGACGGCTCTCCAGGGTGGGATTGATCCTGGACAGGATGCCTGTCCACTGCAGGGCAAACACAAAGAGACAGACCTAGTTAAAACTGCCAAGCAACTTAACCTTCACACCTCTTTGTGCTGTGGGAGGAAGCTATGGCGAACATTCAAACTCCACATAGGAGGCCCCCGTGAGTTTGAACGCGGACTTTCTTTTTGTGAGGCAGCAGTGCTAACCACTGCACCACCATGCTGCCCTGACGCATTAAATCTAATATCCTTTGTGAATTGCTATAACACCTCTAAAACTTCAAGGTTTAATAATACCACCAACTGAACTAACCCACAGTTGTTTGGCCCACAGCCACCATTTCCAAAAAAGTGCTTAGTCTAAACCAGAGAAAGACTTTTGCCACTGCAGATACGCGTTTTTATGAGCTGACACTTTATCAGCATATGTGATACACGTTTATAACACTTCTAAATGCGTTACTAAAACAAACTGACCCCAAAGAAATCTTTGAAAAAATATTGTGAAAAACGTGTTCTACTTTATCCAAAAGGTCCTTCCTTTCAACGCTGAAAACAGAAATTAGGTCAAAATACATATATGTATTTAAAAAAGGTGTTTCGTTGGTCTGATATAGAGAGTAGATCAAGCTAAACTCTGGCTCAACTTACTTCAAACTAGTGTGGCAACTTTCCTTCAACTACTTTCATCTGATATTCAGGTGTTTTTTTTTAAAAAAGTACAACATATAAACACTACGCTGATAGGAAGTAACATGCAACTGTAAGAATGTATAAAATGTCAGTTGCGTGCTCTCATGAGCTTATTTCACGCACACAGGAAGTTATGCTCGGGTCTCTACAGTCTCCTTTTGTGCACAGTTAAAAGAAAGAGGAAGTTTTGTGTCACCAGCTGAGTGCGTTCACATGCTGCACACCGCGACACTCAGCCGGCGCGCAGAGAGGACTTGTTTTTTGGCTATGGATGTCTACCAGGAGGCTGTGCAATATCTGGAGTCACAGAACATACCAGGTGAGAGTAGATTTAACCTGAATGTTGCAGCCGTTTTCTTGTTTTGTTTGCTGGGAAAAACAATTTAAAAAAAGCTCTGCTATTAATACTTTTTCAAAGACAGAAAGACAAAAACAGAAGTAGATGTGAGAGATTGTGAGCTCTTCTCCCTCTGACTGAACAGTGTCTGCTGCAGTGGCAGAAGAAGCTGATGTCTTGGAAGAGGACGTTTTCCCAGAGGAGGCAGTGTCCTGTTTTCTCTCCCCGCTGAACACTGAGAGCGTGGACTTCCCTGACACCCCTGTGAGTTCACGACTCCAGTGTTTTGTATCACTGCACACTCTTTGTACCTTCTTGAGTTTGTCTTCTAGACTGCATTTAGTTTTGCAATACTTGTATTTTCATGATGAAAATGGAGAAGGATCAATGGCCTAGTGGGAAGTACGTATAAAAACCTTTCAGCACTATAATTCTCACATTTTATACGTGAGTAAATTTGAAAGCAACCAACACAGAACAGAAAGTAGACGGAGTGAAGCAGAGCCAAGTTTTCAAGTTTTGCTACATAGAGCTTTCTGGCTATTATGTTGGTTAAAAACACACAACTGCAGGTAGCACCCAGAAAGACAAACAAGGAGAAATCTAACTTTGTGTTTCAAAATCTAGAACAAAGGTACCTTAAAGAGTTTTAGTGTGGTTCCCATGTTTATCTGACTTATGTGGGGCAGTTACATCTCAGGAAGCTCTCGCGTCATATACACAAAAACATAAAACAAATTAAAAACATTGTACAAACCTGTGAAACTCCAACAACCCGTCTGAGATTCATGAGAAAAGGGCTGCAGCTCAATTTGCTCTTCATCGCTTGCTTTAGCGACGGGACTCCTTTAACAGGAACGTCCAACGTTCCGATTCACCCTGTAAGTCCTGCGGTGATGATAACTGTGGCCTCTTTTTCAGAGGTTGGCATCACAAATTTTGTAAAAACTCTTTGACAATAACCTTGAGTCTGAGGGGGCGCTGTGATGT